>NW_028258143.1:32595000-33845000 GCF_053883595.1 Heterocephalus glaber | reverse complement strand
ATGATTAAAAACAAGCAGATATTGCACACTGAAAATAAAATTTGTGTCTTGAAAGAATAAAAAAATTATGTTTCATCTTTCTCATTCAGGGATGAAGGCTGAGATGTCAATATGTTTTTAAGTGTTCACTATTTTTCATACTAACACATGCAAAAAACATTCATGTCTCAATTGCTAAGGATCATCCACAAGAAAAAACAATAGAGTCCAAGTTGATCAAAAAACAGGAAAATGGAGGGTGGCTGCTCAATTAAAATATACAATTAAAAAAAAAAAAGCAATGACACTGGAATTCCTAAACAGAGTTAAGTTTTTAGGGCTGGAAATTTAGCTCAGTGGCCCTGTGCCTGCCTGGCAAGCACAAAGATCTGAATTCGATTCCCAGTACAAAAGAAAACATTTTTATACTATTTCTAACATAGGTACAGTTTTTGGAAAATGACTTTTCAGTATCATGCATTATATACAATGTATAAAATATTACAATATTTATCATAATATAAATACACATTCACTATCAACATCTATTTCTTTTGTCTTCTAAATAGATCACTACCACAGGTTCACTGTTTCTACTTCACTTAGCTTAAATTCTATTTTTAACACCTATCTATTGTCACAAAGCCAAATTTTGCATAACTCCATACAAAAACTGTTCCAGGTCTGAGACTGTATTTAAGAATCAGTTAAGCAGGCCAGATTTACTAGGCACACTAAATGCCCATAGAAGCCCATGAAGAGGAGAATTGCTAATAATAGGTAGCATTTATTGAGCACTTACTATGTAGCAAGCACAATAATCAGCACATTACATGCAAGGTCACCTAAACCTTCATGTAGTTACAATTATTTGGTGAGTGAAAAAAGCATTGAGAGAATTAAATAAGTTATTATGTAATGCCATTCAAAGACCCCTTCATGGACAATAAGAGACCTAGCTTATATCAGTGTTAGCTATTATGACTGTTACACCCATTTTAAAGATAAGGCAGTTAAATGAGGCTGTAGCTATAGCTCAGCAGTACAGTTCTTAGCTCACATGTATGGGCCTTAGGTATGGCCCAGACAGTAACTAAATTCCATGGAGAATATGTAACTGACTTAGTATTGCTAGTAGTTAGATGTCAGAAGTTTTTAAATATATTCGTGTGGTACCAGGGAACATATTTTTCACCTTGTACTGTCTCCTCCTAACTCGACAATCAGGAGTAGTTTATATGCTGAAAGGTTCCAATTAATTGTCAGATCTTCACCTTTAATAGGAAACTTAATGGACCCCTGATTCATCAAAGTAAGGAAAGTAGCAGTACAAAAAAGCTCTAATTGCTCACAAGTTGCTGTTCACAAAACTGACCTTCCAGAAAATGGTAAAGGGAGATGAACCAAAGAGAGATGACTGCAATCATACCTGTCAACGGATATCAAATAGTATTAAAGCACAGCTAGCTGTTAATATTTTTTCCATTTCAGAATTCTTTATCTTTCTACACTACAAATATATTAGGCTTAAAATAAACATGATAGACAGTCGTGGTGGCACACTCCTGTAATCTCAGCACATGTGAAGCTGAGGCAGGAGGACTGCTGTGAATTTGAGGCCAGCATGGACTACATAGTGAGTACAAGGTAAGTCTAAACTACACAGTGGAACTCTGTCTCAATAATAATAATAATAATAATAATAATAATAATAAAAAACATTACTATATTCAAGTTAGTTTTCAATCTCAACTTTTGAGAATACATTTTTGTTTTACATATATTCTAAGACAAAAGGGGAAACCTGAAAACATTTTTCTGTCTTCCTTTCTTCCTCTCTTTGGCTTTCTTTTCTTCCCCTCTTTCTCTCTCCCTCTCCTTCTCCCTATTTCATTTCCATCTGTAGCAGCACTAGCTTTGGGATCCACTTGGGGGGCTGATGGAGCACACTTCTGGGTGTTTCTGGGTGGGTAAGAAAGGTATGTTCTTGGAGATCTCTATCTGATCACTCATTCCCTTCTCTCTGGCACTGTTCCTGTGCTATGCATAGCAGCTACCATAAACTGAGCAGCTCTACTTATCATACCCTTCTACTATAATATTTCTGCCTTGGAGCCAGCTAACCATGGACTGGATCCTCTTAAAATGTGAGCCAAATTAAACCACTCCTCCTTAGAGCTGTAGGTGCTGAGTGTTTTGTCCAGCAACAAAAAAGTTGATTAATATAGAAAATTGGTACTGGGGAAGGTTATTGTTGTAAATATAACCTGCCTATGTAGGTTAGAAGCTTTTAGAGTTGGTTTGCATGAGGAGTTCATAAGGTGAGAGCTAGAGAAGCCTTAGAATGCTGCAAGAGATTGATATGAGAATCTGGTTGGAGTTCAAAAAACCAGAATGCTGCAAAGAATGCAGACAATAAAGGCCAGGCTCAAAAGATTTTAATTGGGAAAAAGGACTTCATTGGCAAGTGGAGTAGAGGCCATTTGTGTTACATTCTGTCTAAATTTTGCCAATGTCTCAAAACTCTGGGGGAGACTGAGATTAAGGGTAGAAGACTAATTGATCTGGCAGTGGAAATTCTAAGATACCTCAACATTCAGCTTGTGGCATAGCTACTGCTGGCTATTTTTTATCCATATTTATAGTGAGAATGTAGGCCAAAAAGCAGAGCAGGAAATTTTGAAAAATTTAAATTTTGGCCCAGAAGGAACCATGTATAAAAGTTGGCAAAAAAGGAAGTAGGGCTGCTGAAGAGATTAGCATCATTAAAAGGAAACCAAGTATTTCCTAAAGGGTTAAGATGTCTTGAGTGCATCTCAGAAATCACCAAGACCCCAGTCATCACAGGATCAAGGGTTTAAAAGTATCATCCTGGCATTTTAGAAAAGAATCCCTGGGATCTTTGCTTAAGAAGAGCCTTCTAGGGCTGGGGATTTAGCTCAGTGTTTCTGCCACCTGCCCACAAGTGCAAAGACCTGAGTTTGATCCCTGGTACCAAAAAAAAAAAAAAAAAAGAAAAGAAAAGAGCCTTCTAGGGAATTATAGCAATGATCCAAGAGAGCCTGGCTACTGCTCCCACTGAAAGCAGACCCTAGCATTGTTCATTTGATCCTTGCTTTACTGACATATAGAATGCAAGAGTTGTGAGGTCAAGGAGGTTTCCATCTAGATTTCAAAGAAAGGCCTGAGAGTCAAGGCAAAGATCCTCTGAGACAGCTGTGTGCGAAGCTGTGGGAATAAAGCTAAAGGCATAGTGGTAGAAGTTGATGTCAGGAACATAGAAGTCTGCCAACAAAACCTCCAGGCTATGAGTGGGGCCAGCCCAAAAGGTAGGCCGTGTGAGCTGCAACCAGAAATGCCATGTGGTTAAGCCACCCAAGCCTTTTGGAACTCGCATCTCACCACCATGTGGTCTAGATGCCAGACAATGCAGATACAGGATTTAATATTTGCCATACCAGTTTTCAATCTTGCTTTGGTAAGATTTTTTTTCTATTCCTTTAGTCCTTCTTTAGTAAATGGAAATGTTTACCTTGTCCATTGCACCTTGAGATTATTTAACTTGTCTTTGATTTTTACAGAGGATTATATCTAAGAGTTTGGTTTGAGCCTCAGAAGAGACTGGGACTTGGACTTTTGAAAAATGCTGAAATTGCATTTTCAGGTGAATGCAAGATAACTGTATAATGTTAGGTAGAATTATAACCTCATGTTTAAGGGTTTAAGTATGATTTATGCAGATGTGTTTGGTTGTCAAGTTGACAATAGTAAGTTCTGAAGGTTAAGCTTGATTGTGCCAAACTGATTGGCTTTGGGATCTCTGTGTCTGGAGGGTCATGGAGGTGTGAACTTGGGGCTCTGTACCTGGTTCCTTTTCCTCTCTAATGCTGTTCTCCTGCTATCCTTCCAAGCAGCTGTGAACTAATCAGCTTTGCTCCATCATATCCGTCTACCAGGATGTTTTTGCCTAGAAAATATCTGACCATGGACTGAATCTTTGAGTTGTGGGTGTCATGTATTGTGCCCAAAATGGGAAAAGTGACTAATGTACCATCAATTTATAGAAACTTAAATATATGTGTGTTCATATGTATATGTTAATTTGCTGAACTGATGTCCAGCATAGTAAGATGACTGAACATGCACATACATGCATCCAAACATACACAGAACTCCTCCAACACCCATCAGGTTAACAATTTCTTATAGGATCCATCTGTATTCTCATGTTCATTATGAATAGCTAGTTTCTTTATTTTTTTTTTCTGATCAGCTACAAATTAAAGTGTTAGGCCAAATGTTAAGAAGTAGTGAAGATTTCAAGAGCAGCTGCCAATCTAATGTGGCAATATCTTCACATCTGTGCAATGTTGAAATATCCACCCTTCATCTATCAATTCTGTGAATATGCAGGCACATCAGGTAATCACAGTAACTGCTATAATTTAACAATACAGATGGCTATTAAATTTACTGTTTCTAACTGGAAACCACTACAAAATGTTGTTTAAAATTATTGTTTAATGTTTTGAAAATGTTCAGGAAAATAGAAGTAAACTGGTAATAGAATCTTTTAAAGAATCATCTGAAAATGCTTTGAATTTTTACATCACCAAAAATACATGGTGGGTTTTTTTTAATTATAAGAAAATTAAGGCTTCAAAGAATGAAAAAAAATTCTATTCAAACAACCGTATCTGGGAAGTGTGTATGACAGATTAATGAAACTGAAGATGCAAAAAATGCCTGTATGATGCTGATTTGAGTGGTAAACTCAGATACAACACAAACAACCAAATTTAAGGAGAGTATGAGTAACTATTAAGAATACAATGGACATTTTTACTCTAATAAAGAGCTAGAAAAAGTAAGAACCATGAACTCAATCTTGGGATTTATTATACCTAGAAAAATTATAATTCACTTTATTCTGAATGAAAATGATAGGCTTAACTTTGATAAAATAAACATTAGGATAGAAAGTCATATGTTCCATTTTAACCATGAGGAGAATGAGAACCAGAGAACTTAAATGAGGTATTGCACAGTTCATTAACAGCCTTATTAGGAGTAGAGTCCAACTCTCTCCTTTTAAAGAAAGACCAGACTGCAGAACATGATTGCTACTGTGTTAACTGACAGATGTTCCAAATGTTATGTTTTTTTTATACAGTACACCATAGAGAAGACTCAGCCCCAACCAGTTCCTCCCCCTGGAGGAAATCACTTTTAATTGTTTATTAGGTCTATAATAGAATCCTTAAATTCAGATCGTCTTCATGGAAAAGGGTGACACAAAGAAGAATGACTGAACTCATTGGAAATTTGTAATGTGCATATCCACTGAAGCACAATAACATCACTTGAACCAAACAAATGGACCCAGAGTATTTTAGATATTATCTGAATTATCTCATGAAAATAAAATCTTCTCAAAGGTCTAATTTGTTTTTGTCTTCTATGATCCCTTATCTGTTTCTTCCAAGGTCACTTTGTTATTACTGGTTTTCTTATAACTTGATCACTATCTTTTAAAATTTTTCTTATTATAGACTTCTTTTAAGACTTTTTCTTATTTCTTAAATGTCTAGTGATCCTTGATTGCTGTTTTATACTTAACAGTGTACCTGAGTGTGTCTTGGTGAGTATAAGACTTTGCTTTAAAATTAAAAAAACAAAAAGATATCATTAGGCTTCAAGACCCTAAGCATCAAAATAAACAGGGCTTTATTCAATGGTCCTAAGACTCACCCCTTCATGCCCTGTTGCCCCTTGACAGATCATACAATTTCATTTTTATGTATTGAGGAATGGTCTAGTGGGGCAGAGAGAACTTGCTATAGAGATGGGTGCAGAGGAAATACATCTGGTGAATAGAATGCTGGAAATTCCAGCTATAAACATTTTACAATTTTTGCTCAGTGAGCCAGTGTCTCATTTCTGCCCTTTTTCTTAGCATTACTGAGCCTCAAATATTTGGGGATTTTTTTGAAGTCCAGGATGGCCCCTTCCTCCACTTCAGGCCATTCTCCCATATCCTACACAATTTATTTAGCCTTGATTTACTCCACCCAACAGTTTCATATCCTTCTAACACCTTAATTAAATGTTTAACTTAGTGAGTTTGTGAGTTTTCATGAGGCAAAGATATTTCTCACTTCTTCTTAGATACTCACCTTTAGTGAAGCATCTCTATTAATCTGGAGAAACTATCCTTAAAACACATGAAATGAAGAAAATCCAGGAACAAACAAAATTTCTGTTACATATCTCTATAGTCACAATGGCAATAATGTGGTTCAGCATTATTCAAATAAGACTCTGTTGAAATAAAATGAAAATTGTCCATCTGTACCCATCTTAAGGTCCAGAGAGTAAAAAGTGGTATTACTAATTTCATGTTTCTGAATGAAATGTGTCATGCTCTATCTTTTCTGTGGGGAATAAGACAACTGATTAACATGCTCAAAAAAAATTCAATGATGTTTCAAATTATTTAATGAGATTGTTGGAAATATCTTACATGTGTGGAGGTTATTTTTCTTTATAAAAAGAATGGAAATGATGCATGCATGTTAGTCTACTTGAATTAGAATTTTATGTTAATAATAAGAATTTGTGCATTGTAGAAGCAAAATGGGCCTATTGTGGTCTGCAACAGCAAATGAAGTGTCTGGTAACTAGCAATTCAATGTGTTAACTCAGCTGCACCATCCAATTACCTACGATTCATCTCAACTTAGTGCACAACAATAACAGCCTTTTGAAAGTCTATGACAAAATGTCTGTGCTAGGTTACCAAATAGGAGAAGTCCATCTACCATCCCTAAATTTGGGAGTGGGAGCTACAGAACAAAAAATTACTAAAGTTATTCCTCATAACCTATCAATATCCTAATGAATTTGTGACATGAAGTCAAAGATCTAGAGTTAATAATAAGACATATATTGGTTGTTTTATAAAGAAAATCTGATCAGGGAATGAGAGATCTGTGTGTCAGCTGAAATTGGCATCCCCTTAAATACCACAGCATTCCTTTAGAGCTACAAGCCTGACAGATGCCAACTGACCGCAGGGTCCATACACGGTTCTAAAAGTAGACAGAGGTAATGAGATGTGAATTTAGCATCCCCAGCCTCCTGCTAAATGACCCACATGCAAACACTATAGTGTCTCTCTCTTACCCACTCAGAGACAGAATGATGAAATAAACAGCAGTTCTTTCTGATTTCCTTTAACAGAATCAAGTGCACCAGTAGACTGTTCAGTCCTGGCACATGAGGATTTATTAAATCAGAGAAGAAAGAATTTTAAGAAGATAAGCACTATGAAGAAGGATGAAAGGAAGGAGAAAATAAAAGATATGGAAAGAAAGAAAAGAATTTTGAGAAATTATCACACAGCATTTACCTAAATACATACATATACTTAAAACCTATAAATTATGAGCAAAACTCTGTACTGTGAATAGTGATAGGCTAATTTCTAATATTTTTTCAGGACAAGTGAAGGGATGTATATTTGAAGATGAACTATGAGCCTGAGGATTCAGAAAAAGAGGTGGAATTTGCTATGAGAAAATGAAGAGATTATTCTAAGTCTTGAAACTAGAATAGTCAGTAATCCCATAAACCCTCAATTCCTTTATAGAATTTTTAAATGGGATTGTTTCTAAGTGTAGATTTTTATTTCAAAAAAACAGACAAGTGGAATGACTCATTATTAGGGACAGGGAATTCAAATAATTTCCATAATCTAATAAACACCAGCCAGTTTACAATAAAGTGTCTTAAAAATAACTAAAGAAAAAATCGTATGAAGAGTGCCTTAAACAAAAATACTAAATAACAAAAAGGCTCTCAAATAAACCAAAGATCAAAAGGAAAAATTACACCTCAAAGTTTAACACTTCAAGTCTTTATATAAAACTAGTGATTACAAATTATTATACATATTATATCATACAAAAAGCTTACCAATAATATACTTGAGAAACAGAATCCAGAAATTCAAGTCAGATTTCCCCAATCTTTTCAAAAATGTGAATATTTTCAAATATAATTTAAAGAATTATCAGGAGTACTGTAGAAAAAGCTATTTGTTATTCAGTTCAGTTATAAATATCTTTGCTATGAATCTTCTTTATAAAGAACTAAAAGATGAGCAAGCTGATCCCTAAAGGTTGAGATGCACTGATTACAGAGAAGGAGGCAGGAATACGTTCTTGTGACATCCTCCCTTGGCTTTACCCAGCATTCATTCCTTGTCCCAGGATACAGACCGGCACCATCTTAGTGACAATGACTTGTAACTACCACAAATGAACAAGTCATCCCCAATCTTCTTATTCTTTCTGCAGACACTGATGTAGTAAACTAAGTCTAAAGCAATTACTGGCATCTTTGCAATGTCCCAGTGTTATTACCAAGATTCTGGACTAGAAAGAGAATGGTGCCTGAGACCACAGAGCACACAGACTGTTAAAGTGGCTCAGACTAAGTAGTATTTCCAAGAACAATCTGTAGAATGAAATTTTCTGTGATCAAATTCTCATCAGTCAACTAAAGTCATTAAATTAGAAAAATAAGTACAATGCAGAAAAATGAACAGTGAGCTAAAGTTATTTAAAGAACTATTCTTGATTTTTGAGAGTCATATCTCTTTTAACATTTTAGTATTAAAATATCCACTCATAAAATTGTGAGTAAGCTTTAAAATCATCTTCACTGTATAAAAAGAAAACATTCACATGGAAGTTGGCACTGTTTTTTATTAGTTTATTAGTGAAAATGTTAGACTGAAGACTGTTAGTACATTGGCTTCAGATACATAGAGGAATGCTGTCACTGTTGGCCCTAACACATATGAGCTATATGACTGTGGCCAAGTCAGTAGTCATTCATGCCATGGGGCCATTATTTACTACTAACATAGTTGTTATAAGGACAAAATGTGGTAAGACTTGTCAGGTATTTACTTACCACAGTGTAAGCCGAAAGTAAGCATCCAATGATTTCAGTGAACCAATTTATAATCCAATTCACTATTTTTAACGTCTCTTAAATAAGTTGGAAAGTATATACTTTTATATGTATTTTTCTTTCTCAGAACAAATGGTAGTATTGCACTGAGGTCTTGATAGTCATATAAATCTCACCCTCTCTACCTAAAACTAATTATGTAATAAAAACCTCAAGAGGAAATTAAATCAATTATGTTTTTCTGATCTACAAGAAGCTACATAATCCCCCTCATATGTCAAAATTCATTTTATTAAAAAAAGACATGCTCTGCTTATAAAATCATTGCAGTTAATAAAAGGCAATGCTAAACTGACATTTACAACTATCTCTGTGGTGAAATTTGGATGGTTTTTTGATTGTGTAGGCTTTGCTTTAAATTCTTGCTTTTACAGTGGGCTATTCACCATATGTATTGATTGTATTCACCAATGTGCCAACCCACAATTTAATCAAGCTTTTCCTATAATACTATATAAGGGTTTAAATAAGATTTAATGACAATTCAATGTAGTGTAATGTATGAAACAGAGTCCCAATCAATTCCCCATCATGTTAAAACCATGACATACCTTGGACAGCTCCTATCTAGCTTAACATTAAACATTTCTTTAAAAAATACAAGTCTAAGTGTTTATTTACTATGGACAGTATGCTAAATAATCTTACATATCATGTAATATGCTTATATCTATGATAGTCATTACTCTATTTCACTCTTAAGCTCTCGAGAGGATTAACCATTCTCACGGAACTACTTTAAACTGATATTTTGGATCTTATTTCAGTTGTATTGTAAAGGGTACATGATTATAGAAAGACAGACATTAAGAGCAAGGCTGACAGTTTGTGAAGACTATAATTATGTAGACGTTTGAGTGAAGCTGGGCCCTTGAATGGAAAGTATTTCTGCCTATTTTAACATATAATTTAAATTTTAAGCCCCATCATCCTCTCAGCAATTTGTTCTAATAACCTTTAGAAGACAAAAAGGTCAGCTTAAATAAGTATATCTTGCAAAATACTAAGTTTACCTCCAAAACTCAGCCAAAAATGAATTTAGGGAGATTAGAGGATACATTAATCAGAATCATGTAAATACCTTTAGTTAACCTCTAATCATTTCTTATTACTCAACATAAGACTAATCAAATATATTATTATAAATAATCTAAATAAAGGAGAAACAAAAAATGAATAAAGTCTGTTTGGTTTATACTTCTGCTCTTGAAGATAACTACTTAGAATGCTCCAAATGGATGACCAACTATTACTGAATTAATGTGTATATTCATTTTCATAAGTGTCATTAAATTCTCAATGTATGAAATTTAACAACAGAAAGTTAGATTCTCAGAAACACATATGCTGGTTATTGAGTAGCAGAAGTTCTTAATGTATTTTAACATAGAAATAGTAAATAGAAGTCTAATATATTAAATGATACATGGTTTATCAAAGCAAACCGTAACCGATATTTAAATCCAATTTGTGGTTTCAAACATATGCTTGGCAGTGGCAGTGGTGGGTGTGTGTATATACCTGCTTGGTTAGGGAAGATAGATTGCCTTAAGAAATGTCATCAAAGAGATTATCAGAGCCTATATGAGTACATATTTAGGTCTTGAGTTGATGTTTCATTTGAGTTTATTTTGATAACAAAATCAGAAGGAAGAATTTATAAACAAAACCCAATTAAAATCCTTAGATACACAGGCATATGGTCATTCAGACTCTGAAGCCATGAATCTGTTAGATCTCATTAGATTTAAAATACCTACACTTTCCTACCAATAGAGACACAAATCCAGGAAGGTGATGTATTAAAAGTCACAGTCAACAGTGTGCTATTTATTACAAGAGGTGTCACTTGAGAATATGAGATCTAATAGGGCAAATTCATTAAAGGACACAATTATAGACACTGTCTACTTTCATAAAGAATGAAGAGACTTAATTCTGTTCATGCTTGACTCCAGATCATTTTCTTTATTCTTATTATTCAGAAACATTGGTATTCTCTTCATTTGCCCAATTCTATTTATTTTAAATAGAATAAAAATACTCATTTGTTGCTTATTCTTTTACCCTCTTCCTAAAATCCCCAAGTTTTTGTAAGTTCATAACCTCTATTACATGGAAATGTTATTATGACAGTGACTATTTCTAATAATCAAATTTGCAAGGTGAAAATGTATTCCATTCTGATATAACTGTTTAACTTGAAATGAATGCACATCAAGTTAAAAAGTTAAACGTGTAAGAAATTAAGACATTTCAACCAATATTAGAATTTTTACTTTTATAATCCTTGCTATTTTTATATGCCAAAATCGAGTTGAAGACAGTATCAAGTAACTTATAAGCAACATTTTTAAACAAAATTGTCTTGAATATGGCCTCGTATAATAATCATGGTAAATCTCCAAATATTTTAAGAGGTTAGTAGCATATCATCAAAAAAATACAGTAGCCCATGGATTACTAGTTCTAGTTTGAATCAGGGGGATTATATTTCCAGCAACTCTGGCAAATCCTCATATGCATATAGTATCACACCATATATATATATATATATATATATATATATATATATATATACACACACACACACACACACACACACACACACACACTTTGGAAGCAATGGAGGAATCTGTAAAAATCAGTAATTCAGCCTACATATCAATTTATAACCCCTAAATATTTTAAGCTGATACATCTGTTCATTATATTAAAAAAGAGAAATTCTTATTTGTTAAAAACCACATGAAACTCTTCCTCCAAAATGATGCCATGTCCTAGTTTACTTTCAAGTATGAAGGCTGAGAGATGCTATCCAACAGAATCGCTAAACAAATTTCTCAAAGAAGACCAGCCTAGTTAAAGACTTACAGAGAGAGACAAATTCAAACAGTGAGATGAGCTAGAAAGGAGAGAAGCCTTCTGTTTCAATATCCTTTCTACTTTTCCTCAATTCCTATTCATAGAAAACTAAATAAACAGAAAAGGGAGAGAGAGTTCAACTTCTAGTACACAGGTTCATCTACACAGTTGGATGACTTGGAAGTCTATAATCAGCTGCAAGTTATTCATTTATCCAACAAGTTTTCATCAAGCTTTATCATACTTCCCTAGGGTCTGCATATCTGACCCAAAACCCAGTTGTACTGTAGACTTTCTGATCCAGAATTAATCTATACCAGCAGCATCCTGTAATTCCTTTTCTAAAAGCGTTCTTTTATTTCTTTCCAAACCTGATCTGAGACATTGTGCCCTTACTTAGGCAAGCATTAGAAGCCCTGGAATGATATAACCATCTTAGAAATGGTGAATTAAACACAAGCAGGAGCAGCCAGGAAATTATCAATGGAGTTGAAGGAGGTATAAGGAAGAGATGTGAAATCCTGGTTTATGGCAAACAGTACAGAGAAATGCACTGTTTTTTGTTTGTTTTTTTTAACATTCAAAGCCTGCTTTAGGCTTCGGAAATTCTCCAGATCTATCCATCTCTGAAGCTAAACAAACAGGGTTTCAGTATTAAGGTTCTAAATCCTCAGTCACAGAAGAGATGAAAGAGATGGGAAAAAGGAAAGATTAGTAACACAATGCAAAAGTCATTGAGGAAAGAAAAAGGGTATGGGTATCATAAGGAAAGATCCCTGGAAAGTGAAAAACCCAAAGTTAATCACCAATAGGTTGACCTTACTTTTCAGTATTCTCAAACCAGCAGGTTTCTTTAACACTAGAGGGCATGGACACAAACAAGCAAAGGAGAGGGGAGAAGGAAGAGAAAAAGGGAAAGGGGTAGAGAGCCCAAGCAAAGGCAGATTTCACATAAAGCTGAAAATCTGAGGACCCCAGGGAAGCCAGAAATTTCAAGAGGTTGGGTTGGGTGTCTTTACCCCTGCAAATAAAACCTGTAAGATATTCTGGTAAAAGTGACCGCGATTTCTCCCACACAACTACTCTCCTAAGGACTGAGTGAAGACAGTTCAAGGCGAGCATGCCTCCCTCTGTCCCCCAGAGCACCTCTCTGCTCCTAGCAACACCTTGGCTTCAAAAATATCCCATCTTTTGGAGACGAGTTTTTTCCTGAACCCAGAAGCTTCTATATTTGCCTGTCCACTGACTCTTATCCTTCGGCTGCCTGTTATATTGGAGGTAGAGATTCTCCACCTGGAAACTGAACTAACCATAGTCAAAGAATAGAGCACGGAAGGGGCTCCCCCAATCTTTCCTTGTCCAGACCAGCAGCCATAGTGCGCTGGGATTCCTGCCAGCGCCCTTGGACCCGGAGACGGAAGGGTAGCATGGAACCCTCTACTCTAACCCTTAAGCCCCTCATTTGGCCTCAAAGTACCCCAGACAAGGGCAAATCCCTTGATCTGATCCTGGTGTTCCTGCCGGCCCAGAGCAGAGAGATCTTTGCACCTGGAGGTGTCCTGAATAACCAGGGTGTGTGCATCTGACCCCACTGCCTCAGGATGGGGAAGAGGGGCAAGGTGAGGACAGAAGGAGGTAAGAGACAGGGAGGGAGAAGGGGAGGGCCTTCAAGACGGAAGACTAGCCAACAAAACTGAATAAGGGATACAGAGACATCCCAAAAAAGACAGAGGGAAACAGAATGAGAGAGAGAGAGAGAGAGAGAGAGAGAGAGAGAGAGAGAGAGAGAGAGGTATCTGGGTGCAGGAGGAAGCAAAGTCTCAGTCGGATGGACAGAAACTGAGTCAGAGATGGAAAAGAGGAGAATCAGAGAGGATGGGGCACTTAAAGAAACAGGCAAAGAGAGGCAGATAAAAAAGGCAACCGTCGGGGAAGACAGCCAAGAACCAGAGTGTGCTCGGTGCTGGGGCCCAGTAGCAACGCCCGCACCGCAACCCTGGCTGCCCGCAGCTGGTGTTACAAAGTTGCCCGGCCTGAGAGGCCGAGCTATCCCAGTCGCGGACTCCACCAGGGCGCAGACCCAGCGCTTGAGCTCAGCCGGTAGCGGGAAAAGCTGAGCAGAGGGCAGCGGCAGCGGCAGCGGCAGAAAGTTCCGCGCCTCGCCTTCCACCCGCCGCACCTGAGGCCACGGGCGAGCGAGCTCCAGGCTCTCCCTCTCCGGAGACCGCCCCACGGGTCCGCCGCCCCCTGCCCTGTCCTGCCCTTCCCGGGATTCAGCCCCGCGCCCTGACACTCGCTGCGGGACTTTGTGGCGCCCGCCCCAGAGGGGGACCGTCCCAGTTCATCCCGAGGAAGAAGAAGGGAGAGAGACAGAGAGAGACGGAGACCTGCTATCGTGGCCAAGGATCCCGCGAAGAGCAGTGCGGTCCGCGCACGGGCTTCAGCCCCGGTGGAGCGCGACAGGCGCCAGCCAGAGGGACAGAGTGCGGGGCTCGCCCAGCCCGCGCTCACCTGGAAGCCGCGCCGCACGCAGCCCGACTCCCACCCGCGCCTCTCCTCACACTTCCCCGGGAGCGCCGCGATCCGGCTCCGGCCTCGGCCAGCCCCCGAGAGGCTCCCTCATAGCGCCGCGGCGGGCGGGAGGACTGGGCGAGCGCGGCGAGGCCGAGGAGAGGGAAGGAGGGCTCCCGGCACACTGTCACCTCGCGGTGTCGCCGCCGCCTGGTCACTTCGTCCCCGGCCCCCGCCCCCCTCCCGCCCCAGCCCGCGGCCTCCCGGCCCCTCCTCCTAGCGCGGTCCCTCCCCTCTCGTAGCCCCAGCCTGAAGGCCTCTCACTGGGCTAGTATCATTTACGTAACCAGCACCCCCAGCCCTCCTCCCTCCCGGCTCCCGCTCCTCCCCGGGCTGGGGCGGTGCGCACCGACCGCGCTCCAGCTGCTCCTGGTGCTGCCTTGCCTGCGACGTGAACAAGTCCCGCGATACTTGCCAGGCACGGCCCCCAAGGAGGACTGTGGGGTGGGCTCTTCTCGGGGGATCCTGACTGGCGACCCCCGGCCACCCTGGGGCCCCACGGTGCAAAAGCCGGCTTAAGTACACGGTGTGCGCCCACTGCAGCGACCAGCTTCTTAGAGGTGAGCTGGGGTCGGGGCTGCCCTCAGGGAAAGTTCCAGCAACCCCACCCTTGCCGTCGGCTCTTCTGTGAAGAGATGCTTGGAGAAACTTGAGGGTTTGAGGTTTCGGAGCCTTGATGTGGAAAAGACAGACTCTGGCCTCTTGGACACTATGGTTCACGCACCCCAACAGGATCCTAGTGTTCTGGTTGGCCGCAGCTGCCACCGCCACGGAACGCGCTCTCAAGAGAAATGAGCACATAGAGCGCTTCATTGCAGTCTTCAATTTTTCAGCCAGGGGTAAACGAAAAAAGTGGGACTTTGAATTTCTTTCTCAGGCTGACGGATATGGTAGTTAACACATGCACACCGCATGCATATCAAAGTACCTGAAACCTCTGCTAATGTGAAATGTAGCAGAAAATCCGTGATACTAAATAGTATTTAAATAAATGTAAGGCTTTTAGAAAAATACCAAACTGGTGACACAGCATCTGCAAGAGCTGAGACCTGTCCCGGAATGCCATGTGAGAGAAATTCTAAGAAACTGGGACTGCTGTGTTCAAGTCCCTGTTTGATCATATATTCACTGTGGGCCCTTGGTTAGTTCATTTTGGCCCCTGACTTTCTTTAGTATGTTTTCTTATTTCTAATAAGAGGTTGACAGAGATCCTTTCTTCTTCTCACTGCCTCTTCATGTATTTTCGTTTTTGTTTTTGTTTTTTTTTCGTACCGGGGATCGAACTCGGTTCCTTGCGCTTGGGAGGCAGGCAGCTGAGCTAAATCCCCAGCCCTCTCTTCATGTGTTTTATGGTTTATTTGGCAGAATTGGGGAAGGATATGATAACCACATCAAAAATATTAAAGAGCTATTTTGTACATACATGATAGTCAATTATAACGCATTATATCAGCGATCCTCTTGATTATACTCAAAAAGGGCAATTTCTAGAGTTGTCTATACCTTTTTATGAATCAACCATCAGTTTAAATAATAACTACATTTTCCATCCTGCCACTCCCACACCACAAACAATTATGGAACCTCTTCAAGGTGTAGTGGCACATGCCTGTAGTTAACCTCTTGGGAGGCTAAAGCAAGAAGATAGCTTGAGCCCAAGGTTTCGAGACCAGCAGGGGCAACATAGCAAGACTCCCATCTCACAACCCACAGTGTGGGAAAAAACTTTCCCCTGCTCTTCCTCAGACAAAGGTCTACTATCTCGAATCTATAAAGAACTTAAAAAGATCAGACCTCCCAAATGTAAAGACTCAATCCAAAAATGGGCATCTGAAATGAACAGACATTTCTCACACAAAGAAGTAGAAATAGCAAATAAATACATGAAAAAATATTCAACATCACTGGTCATTTGAGAGATGCAAATGAAAACAACGCTGAGATTACACCTCACTCCAGAAAGAATGGCTGCTATCATGAAATCAACCAAGAACAAATGCTGGCAGGGCTGTGGGGAAAGAGGAACCCTGCTCCACTGCCGGTGGGAGTGTAGACTGGTGCAAGCACTGTGGAAAGCAGTATGGAGATACCTCAAAAAACTAGGACTGGAAGTCCCATTTGACCCTGCTATTCCACTGCTGGGGATCTTCCCCAAAGAATTAAAAGAATCATAACACAGTGATATATGTGCACCCATGTTCATAGCAGCACAGTTTGTGATAGCTAAAACTTGGAAACAGCCCAAATGCCCATCAACTGGAGACTGGATAAAGAAAACGTGGGTTTTTTTATAAAATTGAGTACTACTCAGCCATCAAAAATGAGATATTAGAGACATTTATAGCTAAGTGGATGCACATTGAGGCAATACTCTTAAGTGAAATAAATAGAACACCCATGTGTAAATACCGAATAGTTTCTCTGCTGTGAGAAACTGAATGTGTAAATAAGGACTAAATGTATAATAGGTTATGTGAAATAGGAAGAAAAGGAGCAAAGGGGAAGGAAGTGGGAGGGCTAGGGGAAAGGATAGAAGGGAATGGGATTAATATGAGAAAATGGAAAACTAGGAACAAAATCTTTGTAAATAGGGAGGACTGGAGAGGTTGAAGGGAGGGCTGGGCAAGGATGAAAAATAAGAACCAAGAGAGACTATGTAAAGTTGCAAATGTCCAATGATGAATGTCATTATATTGTATACCTAAAATATACCAATGATTAGAATGAATAATCCATAATGTAAAATAGGAAGAAAAGGTCCAAAGGGGTAGGGGTAGTGGGAGGAGCAGGGGAAAGGAAAGAAAGGAAAGGAAAAATGACGAGAAATGGAAAAAATGGAAATAAAGTCTTTGTAAATAGGGAAAGGTGGAGGGCATGAGGGGAGGGCTAGGAATGGGGAAAAAATAAGAACCAAGATTCATTATGTAAAGGTACAATTCCCAATGAGAAATGGAATTATGTTGTATGCCTACAATGTACCAATAAAAGAATTTAGTACAAAAAAATAAAAATAAAAAAGACTCCCATCTGAAAACATCATCATCATCATCATCATCATCATCATCATCATAGGAAGTCTGGAATTTGTATTGCTCCCACTTTTAAATTCCAGTTCTGCCATCAGGGCACTGAGCACTACATGTTATTATGTTAAGCAAAGCTGTGTACCCACAGATAAAAGACCATAATTCTCATACTAACCCAGCCACTTACTAGTCCTATGTCCCTGAAAGATATATGCTTCTATCCTTACATTCTTCATGTCTAGGAAATGAAGCAGTCTTTCTAATAATATTTAACTTAGGCAAGAATCATAAATCTAATTGGCAAAATTATGTGTACATGTATGTAGTCCCAAAGTGTCTCCCCAGAAATTATTACCTTTTGCTCAAAACTTAGCCCAAAACAATGGACATCCACACTGTCTCAAAGTCCTGTGGGTTTTCTGCCCTGGCTGGCTCAGTTGGAGTAATCTGTGTCTTGAAGGGAGAAATTGCATAGTTACATTGCATCCTGTAATGAGAAGCACTTGAGGCCATTTTTATAATCTACCATAGATTCTTAATCATGAGAGAAAAACATTACTTGTGATGGATAAATCTAGTAGACATCACCTTACCTAAGGGACCTAGGTTAAATTCACCAATAATGGGACCAAGTGACATTCACAAGCCTTGTGATGTAATGCACTGAGAAGTAGAAGTAGGACTTATTTCATGTTGCAGACAAAAATGTATAATTGAATGTAATCATGAAGAAGCATAGGCAAATTAAAACTAAGGGAAATTAGCACAAATGTCACTGTGATGAAGTCAAAGAAAAGCTGAGGAATTAGTCTAGATTAAAGGGGATTAAAGACAGGATCACTAAATGTAGTGTGTAACCTAGAATTGGTACTGGACTGGGATCTTAAAAATCTATGAAGGACATTATTGGGAAAATTGGAAAATTATAAATAAAATCCATAATATTTTCCTATGTTTTAATAACTACCTTTTATTTATGTTAAAATACAATTAGTATTATATCAATATTAAATGTTCTAATATTGATAATATTGATAAGTTTACAAAAAAGCCCTTCATCTTAAGAAATACATCATGAAATAAAAATCTTGGAATTAAAAAAACTAAGCCTGGTGGCACAGACCTGTAATATCAGCATTTTGGGAGTCTGAGACAAGAGGATCTCAAATTTGAGCCAAACTGGGGCAACTTAGATCCTGTCTCAAAAACAGAAAAATAAAAATGGGCTTGGGGTGCAGTTCAATATGACAGTCCAGAGTTAAATCCCCAGTATTCCCTAAAAAACATAAAATAAATTGTAATTTTTCCACAGATAGTCCAGAATTATCTATAGAGAGAATGATGACACAAATATGAGAAAATTTTATTGTGAGTAAATTTGATTGAAGAATGTTAATTCTCTGTACTGATTTTGCAAATAATTCTTTACATTTGAAGCTTCTTTTTAAAAAATGAAGACAACTTTGCTTATCTCACAAGACTAAATATCAAAGTTTAGAGGCTGGGGATTTAGCCCAGTGGTTCCACTGCCTGCCTCACAAGTGCGAGGTCCCAAGTTCGATCTTCAGTACAAAAAAAAAAAAAAAAAAGTTTATATGAATAGGTGTGGAAAGCAATAAGTCATACTGCACTTTTAAAAAAAGAATTAGACAATTTTATCTTTAATCAAAGAAGAGCTAGTCCAAGTATTTTAGTTAATTAGAATAAATATTATACAATGAATTGGCCATAGGCATACAATAACTTAAATGATCTATATACTAAAGACAAATGCCCATTCTGTAGTTAACCAAGGCCCTAATTCAATGAGAAATAAAGAATAAGATAGATCTATCTAGCTGAAATTAAAATTGGCAAGTTTTGGCAAATAAGGACATACCCCAATTTAAATGTTACATCACTTGAGAATATTAACATTGCATGTGTAGGAGAATAGAGATATCATAAAAGAAATAAGAAGCAGGAATTTTGTATTCAAAAATCAAAATCTTATAATAATTCTAACATTTCAGTGGCTTCTCAATATATTTAAGTAATATTCTAAAATCTCTAACCTACCCTACAAGAACCTTTATAGTCTGGGACACTGTTTTCTCCTTCGTACCTACCACGAGCTAAACACTAAGGTAGGTGTTGATAAAAAAGGAAAATAAATGCAGAACTAATAGAAATTAGAGCGTAGTCATTCATCTAGTGACTATCCATGAAGTGCTTACTGCATGGCAGTTATATGCTAGCACAGGAAATACTGCAGTGATCAAAAGTATAAAGACTTTGATCTTATCAATGCTACATTTTAGTGATGTAAGTACTTAGGATAGATGATAATAAATTCTAGAAGATAATTAAAGCAGACTAAGAGCCAAACTTTCCAACTATTGTATAACAAACTGTTTATTAATATGCCATGATATATTGATCACCTCAGCCATCAGAAGTGGCCAAGTGGGTGGCCTCAAGTTGCTAGTGTCCCATAGTCAAGTAGCCTCTGGTTGTAAGAAGGCTTCTTAAGGGCTCCTAGAAGAAATCGGAGCTTGCACTTGAAAGTGTAGCTCATTGGAGAAGTATGATTGAGGAGATTGGGTAGGGACTTCTAGTAGATATAGCTCCAGGTAACAATCTAAAGCTCTACCAGCATAAATATCAGATAATTCTGTTCCATATGGCATTGATTTGTTGTGGTGCTGGTAGCCACATCAGCTACAGGCTAAGTGTTCTAATAACATGTGAGGATTCTTCAAATCAAGCTTTATATCGACTTTAAATTTTATGATAAAAATTTTGAATTCCTATACAATTCAATAAGTCTTATTTTAGTATATTTTTCTACTAATTTATGTGAAAAAGTTTAGTTTTTAACCAATTTCAAAATTGATACACTGATACCTAGGTTCATGAGCTTAATTCTTTCCACAATTGTGGTTGCAAACTGAATTGAATGAGAACCAAATCAAATCTCTCCATAGGTCAATCTTGAGTTTAACCATTGAGTTTTATTTAGTTCTTGTCTGATTTGGTATATGACCAGAATTGTGGAAAGAATTAAGTTTTTGAGCAGGGATACCACTGTATAGTCAATGTATTCTATCTCATGTTACATAAGATTCCATATCCTTTTCATGGTAGCAAATTTATATTTTTCTATAACCATGTGATAGAAGTATAGAGTCTCAACTACACAATAGAATATATGAAGGCAAAGAATAGATCTAATTGTTTATATGGTGGGGTAGCTTCTTTCAAAGCAGTAGCTTTGTACAGTAAATTTTTGTTGGATGAATAATCCAGCTAGCTATTAATCAACAGTTAAACATTTCTTGTAAATCTTTCTGACCTTCCCTGTCCCCACTAGACCTTTTCTTTTTATGTTTTGAATTCTTGATTGGGCAGTAATCACTAGTGTCAAAAAATTGAGGAAAACAACTAATTTTCAGCCCTCAATGATAATTCAGTACCCTGGAGAACAACAAATGACCTCTGCCAGCCAGAGTTGTGGTCACACCAGCCTGACTATACTATATATAACATCAATTGACAGTAAAAAAAAATAAGAAAATAGGACAGTGTGGGAAAGACTGACTAAACTACTATTCACCATTAAAAAACAGAGATAAATAAAGAGATAGAAAACAGGACAATGAAAAGGCACTGGTATTAACCTTAGAAAATGTGGTTTTGCTGTCATTTAAACTCTCAACATCTCCCTTAAATCAAAAGACAAACATGAAGTAAAATGTTAAATGCTATCAGAACTCAAAGCAAGAAACAATTAAATATGCACAATTGCAACAGTTTTCCACTTACGTATATCATGTGAACTTATCCCTTCTTAGGAATTGAGCTCTCTGAGGGATGGTCTGTGTCATAGCTTCCCAAGCCTGACTACAATAACCAGCACATAGTAGGTAGTCATTCACTTATAAAATATATGTACTAAACTTCGATGTTCTGTTAAGAATACTTTATGTGCTTATTAGACCTTATGAATAATCCATTACACTAACAAAACTATTTTCATATTTAAGAATCTAATTCAGTTTAAATTTTCAAAATGAATGCTTATCAAACAACTACACAGGAGATAAAATTTATTAGTCTTTTTGAGCTTTATTTTGAAGCTCTATTTAAAATACTGCCCTCTGTGTGAAAAAGTTTTCAGCCTGTTTTAATTAGTTGTTTGAGGCTTTACTCATAATTGCAGCAAACTCAATGTAACAACTATAAAATCTTTTATCCAACAGATAGCTTAGATCTGACTCACTAACTCCATAAGACAATATCTTTTACATTTGTGCATTAATGTCTTAAACACTTAGAGTGAGTCAGATATAAAAAACTATCAAAGCCACTATTTTTAAATTTAAATATTTTAAAAGATTCCCAGAATCATTTAGACATTCTTCCTAAGCCTCATTTTTCTTCAGCTAAACTGTTTAAAGCTATTATTTATGTTGCAAAATAATGTACAAAACAAGAAAAAATGTGAGTCGGACAAGAAAGCTTTAAATAGCCAAATATAAATTATTCAATGTTGAATGCAGAACAGGAAGTAAAAAGTAGTATTAAGTGGACTGACAAATTTTTGGCCTTGAGCACTATCTAAATATCTCAGTAGGATAATGATGTTCACTTTAAAATAATCTGTGATCCTTGGGCCGGGGATTTAGCTCAGTGGTTTCACCGCCTGCTGCGCAAGCTCAAGGACCTGAGTTCAATCCCTGGTACCAAAAAAAAAAAAAAAAAAAATTATCTGTGATCTCAATTTAATATGAAGGGTCAATTTTCTCAGTGTTAGTTGATGGAAGAATGATTCATTCAATAGGGAAAGTAGACTATCATAGTGATGAATTGTATGAAATTTAGCCAAATAAATAAAGGATGTTTTCACTTTATTTGTGAAGATTAGAAGTTCATATTATTCTACAAGTCAAGGACAAAAAAAGCAACATGTTACTAGGATTTTTCATTACTCTGGAGTGCATAACAATCCATTAATTCACTAATATCTAAAGTTAGTAATTTTCATAGATAGATACATAGAGAAACAGAGAGATAGAGAGAGAAACAGAGAAAGACAGACAGACAGGAACCATAAATATATATTATATATATTTTATATTAGATGCATTTCCTTTTTAAAACACATGGCATTTTACAAATGTAAACTATGGTAATAAGAATCATAGTAAAACTGAGCAGAATCCTAAGACCAAGAAAATGATGGAAAATTTAAATACACTCCATGACTCTAAGCTTAATAGTATCCTTAAAAGATGCTAGATATGAGGCAATATTTTGGTGCAATTTTGCTTTGAAGTAGTCATCCATATGAAGTCAAAGTAATAAAGTCTATCACCTATAAAAAACATAGCGCTAGACTCTTCACTAGAAAACTCTAAACATGGGAATTACCCTTTTGCAGTTTATATCATAAGACATCAATAATTACTGAAATTTGTAAAGAAAATAAGAAGGAAAATATTTAAGTGTATCTTTGCCTCAGGGATATACAAAACAGCTCTGGCAAATTATTTCCAGACTTTCAGTTATGTCAGTTTGATTGACATCATTGTGCTGCTTCTCTGAACAAAAGGTCATATATGTATGTGTGAATGTATGGGTCTGCATGAATCTATCCATTGTAGTACAATTCATTTTATTAGGTAAATACCCACACTTATCTTCTTTTGAAGTATTAATCACTTTGAGACTCTTGAATGTAAAATATTAGATTTTATAGCTACCTCTCATAAAATGTATAATGGGAGTAAGTATGTCATGTGACATATATGAAGTTATATTGTTTTTCAAGGGTTCTTCAACACTGAACAGTGAAAATTGTGAGAGTGGTTAAAAATTAAAAATTGACAATAGTTCCTCCCCAGCAATCTACACATTATATGAGCTGCTAGTACCTTCTAATTTTAAAACTGGTATTGGGTCTAGTGTCATGGCTTTTAGGCACCCAGTTAAGACCAGAAAAAGTTAACCATACTGTACTAAAATCAACTTTTCAGAGCTTTTATCCCAATCAAACCATAAAAATTAATAAATGAAAAGTCATACATAATTATTCACCAACCTACATAATTTCCTTCATCTATATATCTTCTTCCTTCTCAGGTTCAGAAGTCCATAAACAAATAGTCTGAATAGTTTAAAGTAAAATAGACAAAATACTAAATATCCAGTTCTGTCACTTACCATCCATGTGACCTTGGACATGTATCCCTTACAGAAATAGCAATTTTGTTGGTAAAATAAATATATACTACGTACCATAATAGAGGTTTGGAGAATTAAATGTTACCATAGAGGGAGGGTCCCTAGTACACTACTTGGTATTCTGCTAGTGTTCAATAATTGATAGCTATTCCTAAGTTCCCTGTATTTTACAAGATAGTTTTGATGAGTCATAAAATATTATAGAGTCTTAAAGTGGAACAAAAAAGTTTCATGCTCCCTGCGAGGACAGTTTAAGAGCAGGAACCAAGATAATCAGTGCTGTTTCGATACATGTCCCTGCTCTTACTGGTATTCTCTTCCTCAAACCTCTAAACTGGTTAAAGGTTCTAACTTAAAATACCCATTTATACCACAAAAAAATATTACCCCTAGTGTGAAATATTATTCCTATCATTCTCACATCTGCATATGTAAGAGGGTCATATACTAGTCATAAACACACAGATTCACACAGATTCTCACTTTAAAATGTGGAATGAGACTTTTGTCTCATTGGTCATAGAAATATACCCAGTGGAGAAGAGTGAGTGATACCTGCCTCTTATTGAGGGCCCAGTAAATAACAGTGTCCTAATATAGTTCTGCAGTCTTTCTTCTTCAGTAACCACTGCGTACCAGAAGATGGTGGCTTATTATCAGTCCTTTCATAATGAGCTTTTTGAGTGGCCTCCTAACGAATGCTCTTCTTTGTGGAGATCATTTTGCCAACAACCACCTGCTAACCTCTTCATCACTTTTCATACAGTATAAAATGATAGAACTTTAAAAATTCAGTTAATAAATAAACAACTATGTCCCACATCACTAGTTTGTCCTGAAGTTTGTTTATCTGACTTTAAGTATAAAGAGGTTCTAGACTGCCTAAGATGTGAAAAATGGATGCACTTAAGAAGGAAGAGGATGATGTTTGTCAGGACCCAAAACTCTGACTATAAAACTAACATTTGCAGATTCAAAATTTTTCTTTACAAAACATTATGGAAGGTAATTTCCATTTTATCATATTATTTTGCCTTTTGTCAGCCCAATTTCTAGAGTTTCAAGAAGAAATTATAAAATTCCTGAATAAATTCCTGGAATTCCTGAAAATTCCTGAATTACAAGTATTCAAATGAAACTTATTTACCTTTTATAGAGAAGTGGATTTTATATTTCATATTTTTAAAAATATACCCTTTAATCATTGAATTTTTGTTATCACTGCCAATAGAAAAGAGCCATATATATATATATATATAATATGTATTGTATAATACATTACATATAATATATATTTATATATATGAATTATGAGCTTCTACTGTCATACTATCTCATAAAAACATTTGAATACAATTTTAAACCAATTATACTGTTAATACTAAATAGTATTGCAACGTTTTTAACAAAGGCTATGCAAAGTCTTCATTAAAAAATGTAGAAATACCTAAACCTAGTGATGCACCTCTGTAATCCCAGCTAGCTACTCCAAAGCTGTGTAGGAGGAATGAAGTTTAAGGTCAGCCTAGGCAATTTTGTGACACCCTATCTCAAAACAGAAAATAAAAAGGGTTGGGATGTATCTCAGTGTCAGGACTGAGGTTGAATTCCTAATATTGAGTGCAAAAATTATAGAAGGGATAATTTCTAAATTTTTAACAAATATATTCTTTAAATCTACATTTACACGGTTATCTCAGTAAAATTCAGAAAGTATTATTCAACGTGCAAATTATAGTCATTGTTCATGCCTCAGGACCAATATATTGTTGCTTTATTATTTTTATCACTGCTAAGTAAAAGTTGAATAATTTTTAAATTATATTTATTTTACTAATTACTGATCCCTCCTATTTTGAAGATAAGTATCAGAGAAAAATTTGCCAAAATTAGCTCTTTGGTCTAAAAGAATATTAGTCAGTTTCCTGTTTACTTCTTTTATTAAAGGACATGTTTGTCAAACAACTGGTTATATTTCAGGACCCAGGACAGAAAAATAAGAGCTGACACCAAAACGTGTGGAATAAATCAGGAAAGAAATCAAGCCAGAAACTGTTTTAAAAATAATATTCTTCAGGCATAATGATCCCAGCCAAAATTCTGCGGCTATAACCTTGTGTATATGGGGTTCCTTGTCTTAAAAAATAAAGCAAACAAAATTGATCCAATGTTTGAAAATTAGTGTTACTCTGCTTCTGACCTTCTTGCTATTTCTCAAATAATTTGGCATACTTGAGCCTTCAGGTCTGCATTTTCTATCCCATCTCCCCATAAGGAGCTTCCCGTAGATAATTACATCTTACTTTTACTGCATTTAAGTCGGCACTTAAATATCATCTTTTCAATGAAAATTACCCTCCTAATTTAATATTGCATTTGTAATATTCCTTTCTCTCCTTTATCTAAAGTTGTCTTTCTCCACGATTATCACCATGTATAGATTTTACTTATGCTTCTGATTCATTTCTATGTTCCCTTATAAGACAAGCAACGTTATCAGTGGTGTCAAACCTATGACACACATGCCGCAGCCAGCTATTTGTTGTCACTGAAAGCTCTAAAAGGTTTCCCAGCACCACTTTAGGTGATGGGTCTTCTTACTATACCCCCAGCTCTAAGGATATTACCTGGTACATAACCCCCTACTCCATAAATTGTTTTGAATGAATATATGATGGCTGTGATTATTGCTCCCATTTTTATTGCTATCGTTATTGCTAATGAGAAAACTGGAATCTATGTAGTTGCATCATTGGCCCAAGATCATATAGGAAATAAATAAATAAATAACACCCTACTCAAACCTCCAGAGTCTGATACCAGGGCTCCACCTCTTAATCAGCAGGTTACAAACATGTGAAGAAGTATATTATTTTCAAAGAAAATAGAAAAGAAATTCTGTGTGAAAGTGTAGAATATTCCTATGTTAATAAATACACAAATTCTATCTTCCCTATTTTAGGTCAGCAATATGACTTCTGTAAAAATGAAAGGTTATCATAACCCTGATCTAAGGGGTGAAAATAGAGAGAAAATCAGTGTTTTCACTAATGCCAAAGTCCTTGTTGCTTCTCTCACACCTGCGTTAAGTTTTCCTGGCCCCGTTTTCCCTGGATTTGTTAGTCAATGACATAGAATATTTATTTTAAATTACAGTGGCTTCCATTATTTTCTCCTTCAACTTTTATTTGGGGGTGCTGGAGATTAAATCAGGGTCTTTCTATATACTAAGCCTGTGTTCTACCACTGAGTTATGCTCCAACTTCTTTTTTCCTTTTCTGAAAGGAATTAATTTATATTTAGAAGTGTAAATCACATATGCATAACTCTGTGCACTTAACAAAGTGCATACAACCTTGTACCAGTTATATGTTTCTAAATATGTAACAAACAATTCCCTCATCTCAAACAAAACAGAACAAAAAAACTATTGAGAAACTTCAGTTTGTAAGCTGTAAATAATTTCCTTTTCTCATTCTTGGTTATTTCAAATAATAATGTCCCCCCAAAATTTTATATCTGTCCTTTACTAAACAAATTCAGATTCTTTGTCTATTTTTCCTTTGTTTATTTTAAAATCAGATTACTTTTCTTTTTATTATTGGGTTCTTAAAGATCCCAATTATTGTTTATGTTTAATGCATTAGCTCTTCTGTTTAAGCATATTTTCCCCACCCTCATATTTTAAAGATGTTCTCTTATATTAATTTCTTGAAGTATTATTTACTTTTGATTTGAGTTTGCAGTATGTTAGAATTAATTTCATATATGTTGTCAAGATTAACTCTTTCTATATGGAGATTTAATTGATGCAGCATCCATGTTATCAAAATAACCTATTTCCCACTATACTACATTTCCAACTTGTCATAAATCTAGTATTTCTATACACGTGGCTTTGTTTCTGGAACTATACCAGTCGATGACTACTTCCATACTTGCAGCAATATCACATTGTCAAAATTAATGTAGTGTGGTAATGTTTTCATTTTTAAATCAAAATTGTTTGGTATTCTTTCTCATTTTCCAAAATTGACCTGAGATTATCCTTGACCCTCTGTATATCTGCATACATTTTACAATCACTGTGCCAGTTTTCTTTAGAAATATACTTGGCTTTGAGTAATAGGGAAACTATAAGTTATCTTATGAAAAATTGGTATCTTTAAAATACTGACTTTATCTGTTAATCTCTCATATTTATTATCCTTTGGCTTTCTTTCCATTATATTTGAATTGTCTTTGCAAAGGTCTTGTGCATTTTTATTACATTCTGAGAAATTTTATTTTATTTAGTAATATACACTATTTTTATGCTTAATTTTGTAATTATTTCTGATATTTAGAAACAAATTATATTTTTATATATTGATATCCATACGCAGCAACATTGAGTCTGGCAACCCAGTTGTTCTTCTCATCTCATTATTTTGATTATATTATTAGCAAGAATTACAATTTTATTTGTTTGCAATACTTACATTTTATAACTTTATTTAGGTGCAATTAATAGGGTGTAAACTTTGATATAAGACATATTATTTAATGAATTTTACATATGCATATACTGTTGAAACTATCACCACAATGAATAATGACTATATCTATCATCCCACAAGATTTTCTCATGTATTTTTTAATTAGTCCCTCATGACACTCCTAACAGCCCTATTTCCTTCTTAGAAAATTATTATTCTACTTTCTGTCACTGAAGATTAGCTATGTTTTATATAATTTTATATAAATGAATCTCAGTATATTTTTCTGTGACTTGTTTCACTTAGAATAATTATTTTGAGATTCATCTATGCTGATAAACATATGACTAGATCATTCTTTGCATTGCTCAGGAGCATTCCATCACCCATCTTTATCTGTCTCTCTATATTTCTATTTATATTTTATTTCTATCTATATCTATCCACCTGTTGCTGGATCAATGTGTAATTACCAATTTTTGTCTATTATAAATAAAGGTACTATGAACATTTGTATGCAAGTCTCTGTGTGGATATATTTTTCATTTCTCTGAATAAATACTTATGACTATTTTTTTGTTTGTTTGCTTGTTTGTTTTTTGGTACCAGGGATCCAACTCAGGACCTTGCACTTGCGCTGCAGGCACTGGAACCACTGAGCTAAATCCCCATCCCTCCATGTACTTGCTCTATGATAGAGCATTGTTGAAATCTCCAGCTATTTTTGAATTTGTCTCTTTCTCGTTTCAGTATTATGCATTTTGTTTTAGATATTTTGATCCTCTGTAATAGGGACACAAATATTTTAAGGCTGTTATGCTTGTTCTTTTGATGAATTGATGTCTTGTTTGGTATAAAATAAAACTTATTATCCTTGTTGACTAAGTAAACTACTTTATCTAATATTGATATAATCACTGTTGCTTTTTTGTTAAGTATTAGCATAGTATACATTTAAAAACTGATCCTTATAAGCAGTATGAAGTGAATTTTGGTTGTTTATTTTATACAATTTAGAAACATTTACCTTTAATTGTTGTGTTTAGACCACTAACGCTTAATATGACTATTGATATAGGGTTTAAATCTACCATCTTGCTTTTTTGTTTTCTATTTATTCCATCTGGCCTTTGTTTCTTTTTCTTTTTTTTTCTGGTACCAGGGATCGAACTCAGGACTTTGTGTTTGTGAAGCAGGTGCAGTGCCACTGAGCTAAATCCCCAGCCCTCCTCTTTGTTTCTTTTCCTTCTATTTCAGCTTATGGGATCTGAATACGTTTGCATGTGTCCTACAAGGGTTGGGTGCATGGTCCTCTTGAGAGGTGATAAGACCTTTGAGAGGTAAAGTCTTGTGAGAAGTCACAAGACTGGCTCCTCCTTGTGCTCTGGTATCCTGTCTTTCAATGTGATCTAAGCTTCTGGTACGTGTTTCTACTATGATGTCATCCATCATGAGGTGATACAGCCAGAAATGGGAGCTCTTGACAGATCTAGTACTATGCTGTTTAGACTTTCATCCACAAAAATGATACATTAAATAAACCTACTTGCTTTACAACTACTTAATCTCAGGTATTTTGTAACAATGAAAACTGATTAATATATCTGAATGCTCCTGAATACTTTTAAAACTTGTGTTGTTTTATAGCAGGTTGACAGTGATATAAACAAGTACAGTATTTTAATTTATTCAGCTTAAATTTCAAAGAGGTCTTTGAATTTCTGGCTTAATATCTATTGTGAGATTCAGAAAATATTCAGTACTATGTCTTCAAATATTGTTTTTCTTCATTCTCTCTCCTATTCTCTGGGACCTTCAAAATACCAATGTTTCATCTTTTTCATTATATTTCTTAATCTCTTTTGATGTATTTTCCATCTTTTCTACTCTCTTCAGTATGATTTCCTAATGATTTATTAGCATCATGTTTTTTTATCTTGAATATACGTATTAAATTCTTTTTTTTTTTTTTTTTGGTACCAGGGATCAAACTCGGGTCCTTTCGCTTGCGTAGCAGGCATTGAAACCACTGAGCTAAATCCCCAGCCCTGTATTAAATTCTTACGTGTATTTTTTCTCTAAGGTTTAGAATAAAAAGTGTATTGTAGCTTATGCATTCCAGTTTCTTGGTGACATTTTCAATTTTGTCATATATTTTCTTGGATATACTAATTTCAGTTTTTTTGAAGCTCATGTATGATTACTCCAGTGCCTGAGTTACTTTTGGGCCTGTTTGATTTTCAAATTTTTCTTTTAACTTTGTTGATGTTGATATTTGCCCTTTTTTGTCATGATTGACTTTATTTTTTATTGTTCTCCAACCTTTGTATATTAAAAAAAGGGCAAGATTAACTGAGGCCGTATTGATGAAATTTATTGCCAGAAAAAGTACATGTTTTTCTTTATGACAGGTGTTTGAGTAGGAAATGATGACCTTCATCCAGTTTGGAACTTAGGTGGTTTGAAGTTGTCTTTTAGTCCTTTTTGAAGGCTGATGCATTCTTATTCCACCCTTCCTCTTAGATTGTGACAATTTAGTGTTCCTCAGTGTACATCCTGGGCATTATCCAAGATTTCTGTTCTTTGATACTCTCTAATTTCCAATATTTGTCTCATCAGCCTCTGAGACTGTAAGAAATTCTGCTCAGTTTCTTATCCATCAAGTATCTCTTTTTGTTCAATTTCTTGGCTTCCTCAGCTCTGCAGGACACGACCTGGCAAATAATTTTAAAAGGAAAGGAGATAAAGAATGTCATCTTGGGCCAAGGATTTAGCTCAGTGGTACTGAGCCTGCCTCACAGGCACAAGGTTCTGAGTTCGATCCCTGGTACCAAAAACAAAATAATGTCATCTTATTTCAGTTTACTTCTTTCTTCAAATTCTGGGTACAATGCTAGTTATCTGATATTATGTGAAAAATTTTATTTTTGTTCTCCCTCAACTTTTCTAATTTTTGGTGGTAGCAGAATCATTCTGTACCACCTATTTTACCATTGTGGGAAAAAGAATCTCTCTGCTCCTTTCACCCTCTTCCCCCACAGTCTTTGTACTTCCTTTTATGTAGGAAAGTACACCCCCTACATACCCTCACTTCATTTGCATTGCCTTGGATCAATAAGTTAAAACCCTGATTCTGATTGTTGAAATACAACAATTAAACCAGAAATGTAAAAACACCATCTCTTTTGTTCTTTGTCCTGAGTAGTGACTTGCACTTTCTACATTTCAAAAATACATTGTAATGGACATGACACAAAGTATTTACTAAGCAAGGACCTTTTTATAATCCTATGCTTTCAGATGTTCTGCCTCAAATTTGAAACCCAACCATAACACAGAGATTTGTGTTACAACATAGGAAAATGATACACAATAAAAATTGTTAAGAGAAACAGAGAGAAGAGCAGCAATACAAGCATTATGTTTGATATGTCAGGAAGAACTTCAACTTTGGGTGGAGATATATGCTCCAATCCTGGCATGATTGCATCCTGTGTGATTAAGGACTTCATATCTTTACACCTCAGTTTTCTTTTCTGATAAAGTAAAATACGTATTATAAACATTGTGTAACTTTAAATGAAATAATGTTTGTAAAATGTCCAACTCAAAGTCAATTTGATCCAAAATGTTCAATCATTATTCCTCATCCATTCATATTCTTTAAGAATTTCCTATGCTAAATAAAAATACCTAGGAATAAAATAAAACTATGCTGAATTTTTTGTTTTAAAATTATGTAACAATAAATGATTTTAGGTTGAATGGTTACATATTTTTAAAAGGGATAGATAGTTTTTTACCCATAAAGCATGATGAATTACAGTGAAGAATGATATGAGGTTCCAAATAATTCTACCATAAAAAAGAAAATATTAAGTAGCTAATATTGTTGAAGAATTTTTGAACCTAAAGTTGAGGTTAATTGCTAAGAGCAAGCATTAAGGTCATAAATCCATCTCAAAATTAGGAATGATTGCAAATAAACCTTAAAATTGTTATGAAACTTTAAAGTATGTCATATTAAGGAAAAAGAAAACCTTTGCAAACTTAGGCCACCTGACTCCCAGGTTGTTTTCAGAGAATTATGACAGTTTAGAATTTTAAAAGACCTTACTTAAAAGATAGGAATTCTCAGATTTAGAATTGCATAGTAATTTGCCAAGGTTACATGCAAAAAAAAGGACAGAGAAGTACGAGGTTAGCATATGTGCTGAATACTTTCAATATATCTCCTCTTTCTCACTCAAGGCTTCTGCATCCTGCTCTGTATTCTGAAGGGTATATGGTTGAGTTCATAAAATGGGCAACATTAGCAGAAGATTAGAGGAAAGAAGAAGAGTGTAGTCAGAGTGCATAATCCCCCTACTGCTTCTCTCCATAATCATTCTGGGCTGACTCTGTATTTTCCTTAAGGTTATATTTTCTGCCAGGTAATTTTCACCACATAGGTGTTAAAAGCTGCTATTATAAGCCTCAGGGTATCCCACTACCCTCTGTGTTTTACCTATGTTTTGCCCTTTATTAAACATTCCTCAAATTACTCAATTGCACATTCCATCTTTTTTTCTGCTAAGACCTGTTGCACACAGAAATCATGTCCTTAACAGGGAGCTCACAATTTTGAAATTCATGTTTTCCTTCTCAATATGGTGACTAGATTATTGCTGCTGAGAAAGCTATTGATTTGTTGCAGATTGCAATAGAATATCCTGATTTTTAGTCATAAGGTCAATCAGTCTTGCTACAATGTCATATATTAACTGCTTTTGTTTAACATATAGTTTTAACTTTAAAGGAACTTATATAAAATAAATATTTTAGAATTATAAGAATATAACAGTAATTTTTTTTCAAAATACAAAGGAAAAAATAGTCCAGAACTGTTCATTGAAATTCTATTGGCAGTAGATTTTCTATTAAGCTATTTGTTAGTTAACTTTTTATTTGTAATTAAAGTTACTTAATGTATTGAAGCAACTTTACATAGAAAAATATAAGGTAATAAGAAATAGCTACAATGTACCAACATTAATTAGCAATAAAGAAAATCAGTATAGTTACCTAGCAGTACTTTCACCCATCTCTAATCCTATCACTTTTTCAAAGAAATGTTGCAAATTAGTTTCTCCCCATTACTAAGTCATATTCTGCTGGCAAAATTTAGTTTTTTATAGGGCCAATTTTTACAATTGTGGTCATACACTTACTAGTTTGAGAGACAGTATTTTACTTACTCCCTATTTCAAAGTTCTAAGCATTTTAGATAGTACAAATGGTTGTATAATAGTTTAGATGTGAAAGTCCATTGAACATGAGGAAAGATTTTCTAATCTCTAACTTTATCAATGATGAAAAAATAAAAATATGTATTCTAAAACAGATCAGAAAAAAAGTTAGTATCTACTGAAGTTACAGACTATGAGTAATCTCTCAGATACATAAATTTTTAATTTAAATTATTGTGAAATGGCTTGTATAATTTACAATTAGTACTTTTCTTTATATGATACACCATGTTAACAGACTGAAGAATAAAAATCCCCAATCACCATTGTGGATACAGAATAATAATTTGACAAAATGCAATACCATTCATAAAACTGGGTACAGGAAGAATAAATATAATAAAGGTCATACATGACAAGTCTACAGGTATCATCACACTCCATGATAAAAGCTTTCCTCTAATGGTAAAAGATTTTCCTCTAAGGTCAAGAACAAAAAATGCACACTTCTATCACTTCTATTCAATAGAGTGCTGAAGTCCTAGGGAGAACAATTAGGGGAGAAAAAGAAATAAATGACATTCAAATTGAAAAGAAAAAAGAAAATAGTCTCTGATATGGTCAAAAACTATTAAAGTGGTCTTATATATAGAAACCCCTAACATCTTCACCAAAAATTATTAGAACTAATAAAAACTTCAGTAAAGCTCCCAACTACAAACTCAAAAAAAAGTTTCTATTTTAAAAAAGAAATAAAGTAAGCAGTGACATCTATGATACCATTGATATCATCAAAGTGAATAAAATATTTAGAAATATAAGTAACCAAAGAAGTGAAAGAGCTATACCTGAAATCATTAAACAATGATGAAAGAAATTGAAGACCATATAAATTAAAATGTCTCATGTTTATAGATGGAAAAGTAGAGACTGTAAAAATTCCCATACTACCTAAAGTGACCTATGAATTTAATGTAGCAACTATCCAAATGACAATGATATTTTTACAAAAATAGAAAACACGAGCCAAAAATTCACATGTAACTATGAAATACTTTGAGTAGCCAAAGAAATCTTGAACAAAAGGATTGAATCTTGTGTCATTATACTACCTGATTTGAAGGCATATTACAAAATTATAGTAACCCAAACAGCATGGTACATGCTCATAAAGATCCAGCAGAAGCAAAGAGAGGGGCTGTAAATAAAAATACACAAATGCAGTAAAATATTTTAACCAAGATGCCAAGGATATACAATAGGGGAAAGAATATTCTTTTCAATATATAATGTTGGGAACACTGGACATACAAAGGCAAAAGCATGAGACTAGATCTTTTTATTACACTACACACAAAAGTTAACTTAAATGAATTAAGGCCCTAAACATAAAATCTTGAACTACTTGTCCTAGAAGGATATACAGGAGGTATATTTTTGGTCTGCGCAAGAAATTTTTGGATAAGACCCCCAAAGTAACAACAAATGCTAAAATAAACAAATGGGTCTATATCAAACAAAAATATTTCTGCACAGCAAGGACACAATCAACAAAATGAAAAGTCAGTCTACTCAATGAGAAAAAATATTTGCAAACTACATTTTAGTATTGAAAATATATAAGGAATTCATACAAGTCATCAAGAAAGAAATAAACAGCCCAATATAAAAAATAGACAACAGACCAGTATAGATTTTTTTGCCCTAAAGAAGACATGCAAATGGCCACAGATAAATATAAATGAAAAATGCTCACCATCACTAATCAAGGAATTACAAGATAAAATTAAGTAGCACCTTATACTACTTTAAATGACTACTATCAAAAAGTCAAATAAAAAAAGTCAAATGGGAAGGTTGGTGAAGATGTGCAGAAAAAGGAATGCTTCTGTACTATTGAGATTATTATTTAGCACAGCCTTTATGAAAAATAGGATGTAGCTTCTTCAAAACACTAGCATTGTAACTATCATATGATTCAACAATCCTATTTCTTGGTATACATCCAAAAGAAATAGATATATTTTAAAGAGATATTTGTACTCCTACATGCAATGTAGCTTTATTTACATGAAGTCAGCTCAATGTCATGGATAGATGAATGCTTTTTTCAATATTTATTATTTTATCACGACATGCTTGTTGTACATTAAAAATTGCATTCCTCCTGGGGAATCAGGAATTGTACATAACATATATTTACTTTTGTTTTTATTCTCTACCCTTCATCTTCCTACCCCTCCTTCCATCTCTTGATCTCATTCAAAGATCTGTCTCCGTATTTCCTATTACCCATCTTTCATTTCACTCTTTATTTACGGTTTGGGGTTTTCATATAAGAAAACCATGTGTTACTTAAGCTTGTCTGTCTGATTTATTTCACTTAATCTTATGGTCTGAAGGTGAATTCATTTTCATATAAATAACTCAAGCTTATTCTTCTTTATGCCAAAGTTATACTCCATTATGTATAAATATCACTCTTTATCCATTCATCTGTTGGTGGACATATAGGCTATATCCAAGATTTAGGAATTATGAATTGTGCTGGTATAAACATGGGTATGATGTATTGCTGTAATATGCTGTCTTTAAATCTTTCAAAATGATACTTGGATAAGAATTAGCTGTGTCAAATGGAATTTCTAGTTTTAATTTTTTGAGGAATCTTTGTACTGATATCCAAAACGGTTGCATTAATTTACATTCCTATACTAGAAGGTCCCTTTCCCAGGGATCCTCGCTAGGGTTTGTTATTATTTGATTTCTTCATCATGACCATCCTTTCTGGAATATGATAGAATCTCAATAGTGTTTTAATTTACATTTCTGTAATGACCAGAGATGTCAAACATTTTTTTTCATGGACTTATTGGCCACTTATACACAATAGAGCATTATTCAGTTTTTGAAAAGAAGGAAATCATGTCATTTACAACAACTTGAGTAAACATAGAGGACAATATGCTAAATGAAATAAGCCAGACACAGAAATAAAAAATATTTCATGATCTTACACATGGCATGTCAAATCTATTCCACATACTGTATAACCAATGAATAGAATGGAATGGTGGGTACCATGGGAGGGTGGAGAAAATGACAGAAGTTCTGTCAAGGGGTACAAATTTTCAGTACTAAAATGCATACATTGCACAATTCTAATGTATAATATGATGACAACAGTTAATGTCTCGTATACTTGAAATTTTCTAAAACAGTAGATGTTAATTAAGACTTACAAAAAATAATGTTCACTATGGTAAAACTGATTTAACACATACATCATCTACCATAGCTAACATTTGTGTAAGATTTTTTTGTTTTGTTTTGTTTTGTTTGGTACCTGGGATCGAATTCGGGACCTTGCGCTTGTAAGACAGGCGCCAGAACCACTGAGCTAAATCCCCGTCCCTCTATGTAAGATTTTAAGATCTACTCTCTTAGCAAATGTGTTTTCTCAATTCTAGTAATCATTTCACTATATATATAGCTGTATATACATAGCGTATATCAAAACATGAGATTGCACATCTTAAATATATATAATAAAAATGATTTTCCTGATCACAGAAATAAATCCTTTATGTGTTATTTCAGCTTCACCGCCTTTGTATTTTGAAGCCACATCTAAAATTGCATATTTTATCTAGCTATATTTTAGGTAACTTGGCAACCTGAAATGAAAGTCTAGGATTAAATTTTCCTTAAAGCATTTTATTTTAACTGCAGATCAGTGGGCAATATCAAATATATAGCTTTATTTTATATAAGCACTTTAAGGCAAACTTAATTCTATTGCTAAATTGATCCAGCACATTGAAAAAAAGTGGCTAAAACAGACCTACATTATTTAGAGCAGATTAATCTGATATTCAACCTTAGAGTGGTCAAATATTCTCAAAACATGAGAGGACCCCATTAAAGTCTAAAAGGTAATCTGCTGTTTTCCATAAATCCAAAGTTTTTATTTTGAAATTTATATTCAAAATATTTTAATTTTCCAAGTACTCAAAATATCAATTGTACTAAAGATTGCAGCAGAGCCTTTGAATGAAATAACAGTCCCTATAATCTTAAATTAATTGATAACAATGTGCATTATTCTATGATGAGAAACTCTAAGGTTTTGAAATTGTATCTATATTATGCACAAATTTTCTTGTAACCTAAATATAAGATTAACCACCTGTATGATGGTTGATCTTGATTATCAATTTGATTGACTTGGGAGATACCTTGAAGGCTATTAAAGCACACTTTTTGTTCCTATTTTTCTTTGCATATCCTTTATGTTTTTCTGTCAGTTAACTTACTGCCAATTGACTGACACTGCTTACTTATGATGTCTCATTTTTGTGTTTCCTTTCCTCCTATTATATCTGTAGTATAAGCCTACTGTTACCTCTTTATGTCACCACATTTAAGTTCCCCAAAGACAAAATTTATGTCTACTACAGAAGTGGTGATTGGTGGCTCAATGGTCATTTCAGGTCTTCAGATATTATTTTAAGCATGCATTCTGTTTACTTGCTATATAGTTTTTAAAAATTGAGGTTACTTCCAACACTCAAAAATGTGGAAACTTTTTAAGGAAAACAGCAAAGAAAAGAATAATAGGCCAGGTGTAGTGGCAGACATCTATAATCCTAGCACTGAGGAGGCTGAGACAAGAGGATTGGCATGAGTATGAGGCCAGTCTGAGCTACACAGTGAATTCAAGACTAGCCTGAACTACATAGGGAGACCTTGTCTCAAAAAAAAAAAAAAAAAAAAAAGCAAATTTAATTTCTGCCATCTTTTGGAAAAAAATCACAACAAATAAACAAAAACACAGTCTGGCAACATTAGGCATTTTCTAATGGTAATAATTGCTTGAAATTAGCTACAGTCCCCTAGAGAGAAACTGTGCTTTCTAAGTGGACAACACTCCCAATTGTGTTCTATACTAGGACCAAGATTCTTTTGCCTTTTAACTTTATCTTTATAAACTGGCTTATTTTAGAAGATAAGAAGCAGGAAATGAACTACAGATGCCCCTTGGATTACAATAGGGTTATGTCCCAATAAATCCATCCTGAGCTGAAAATATTGTAAGTCAAAAATGCATTTAATATACCTAACATATCAAACAGCACAGAACACTATAGGATATTATTAGTTCTCTAAGTCACTATCATGAGGGCAAACAACTAATAATCTACAGTGTTCTGTGCTGCCAATCTATGATGTTTAATCCATTTTCTAGCTCAGGAAAAGTCATATTGAGGGCAGAAACATCTGCACTTTTTAGTCTGGTCTCCAGTCTTTTATATTTTCTGTCTGGCAACTTGGGACTTTGCAAATCCTCACCTATCACATATTAGCACAGTGGCCAGCCTGCAGCTAAATATCCCTAGAATAAAGCACACTCTCCTGATTCTGGAGCTGAGTGGGGTTTTAGGACAGAATACAAAACTGCCTACTTAATAGGAACTACAGGTGGTACAATTTCAATTACAGGGAGTGTGATGACAAGCATACTAATATATTAACTTATTTAATATAATAAAAATTGTGTTTAAATCGTGAAATAAAATTTTCAGAATTTACAACAATTTTAGTTAATAACATTGTTAAGAAATTATACCACTTCTTTCAAAGTGGTAATTGTAAAGACTGGTAGGTGCAACTGACCAGTATTATACTCAGAAGGGGATCAAATGACATGCAAAGATTGAGAATATGGAAACCCTGAGCTCCCACCATATTTTGTGAATTGCCAAAATGTAACTCCCTGGAAAGCTGATTTTATATTGTTTCCAATCCTTTAAGGAAGGGTTGGCAAGCTATAGCCTACAACCTAAATCCAACCTACTGTCTCTTTTTATAAATAAAATTTTGTTGGAAAGTAGCTATATTAGTGAGTATTTACTACAGAAACAGATATAACACAAGATAAACAAATATATAAGAATTCGCAAGATTGGCTTACAATGGCCATTTGCAGAGTCAGATGAAGAAGAGTGCAGTGGGTCTGTCTGCGCACTGGAGACCAAAGGCTTTACTTGAAGGTCTGGAGCTCACTGTAGTGTCCTGTGGGAATCTGTATCAGGGGTTTGATGAGACTGTGATGGAGGCTGAAGATTCTATGCCAGAAGGCTAAAGGATCTGCACCGGAAATGGAAGAGTCTGAGCTGGAAGCCAGGAGGTGATGTCCAAGGCAAAAACTGGAGCTCCTCCCAAGGAACAGAAGCAAATCTGTTCTTCCTCATTTCCCCTTTGTATCATCTAGGGAAGGAGGAGCCCTGGGGTGGATACTCCACAGCCTAAGGTGTGGAATTGCTGAGCTTTTTTAGTTAAACATCTCTTAAACTAATTTCTCAAGTAGACACAATCAATCAACCATCAAAATAATGATTCCCATTTTTAACACTACATTTTGTGGCTGCTTTTGCTCCAGTCCTGCCTTTGGAACAAATGCTGTGTAGGCCACAGAGCCTACAATTTAGTAATATATGATAGTTTACAGAAGTTTGCCTATCTTCTAAGAAAGAGCATAGCAAGCTATCCAAAATGCATTACAAAATGTACCTTGTAATACAAGCTCTCCTTCTATCTAGTCTAAGGTTTTTTTGCTTTTGTTTAACTTAATTTTCTGTAACTTTGGATAAAGTGAAAAACTACAACATATTATCACTGTTTATTTACACTGAAATCTGTTAGCAAACAACTCTGCCACTCTGCAGCTAAAATCGTTAACTTTTATTTAATGTTAATTATACTCCCCAGACAAACATTTTAGTCACAATAAAGATCTTTCGGAACTGCATACCCGAGTCTCTGAACAGCTTAAATCCCATAATAACTGCATTTATTTTACACTTCTTTTTTTTTTTTTTTTTTTTTTTTTTGTACCGGGGATTGAACTCAGGTCCTTGCGCTTGTGCAGCAGGCGGCGAAACCACTGAGCTAAATCCCCGGCCCTATTTTACACTTCTTTTAATCATGGCAAAATTGACCTATCAAGAGTCTCATGCTAAAAAATATTTTTTTATGCCTTCCTGGATCACATCACCAATAACTTTTGTAATTCACTGTGAACAGCATTTCTTTTATAAATAATTGCCATTTTTGGTAATGCTTGCTGTGATCTTTCCTGTCATTAATAGTCTCCAATATGCCCTCCATGCTTTTTTCATAGTTCTTTTTTTTTTTTTTTTGGTACCAAGGATCAAACTCGGGATCTTGTGCTTGCAAGGCAGGCGGCTGAATCACTGAGCTAAATCCCTGGCCCTCTTGCTTCTTTCCAGTGTATGACTATTGCGGTACAGAACTTCACCTGGACAAATTATTCACTCATTGCCAGAACAGGTAGGTTCAATTTATGCTACCATAAGTTTTTACAAATACACTGTGTTACAAACATGTCCAGTGTCTACCTACTCCCTCATATATGTAGCTTTATTGATTAACTTCAGAAAACATGAGTACTTAAAATTAAAATGGAAATGGAAAGTTTTTCTTAACGCCAGCAATAACCAGCTAGAAAATATATTAGAAAGCTATCTTCATGTATACAAACAGCAAACTATGAACTATTTTATAATTAACTAAAAACATACCATAAAATACTATTAGAAAACTTAGAAATCAATAATATAGACAAATGTTATATTTCTACTAACTAATCAGAGTCCAATCAGGAAAACAAGATTAACACAATCAGAGCATAGAAACATAAAACTGCTAAGTGAGTAAGAATGTAAAGAGAGAACTTAATAGAATCACAGAGATAGCCATAGTAGAAGTGGTTACCCCTGTATTGTGGAGGTAATGAAGGGGAAAAGTTGGATATATTAATACTTTGAGATTGGAGAAGGAAAACTGTTATGGCTCAGCTGTGTCCTCTCTAAAATGCAAGCATTCCTGAATTTAGAGGTAGGGTTTTAAGAGGTGATTGGATCACAAAGTCTCTTCTCACACAAATGGGATTAGGTACCTTTATAAAAGGACTTGGAAAATGTGCCTTCCCATACCTCCACCTTGCGAGAACACATCCATCCCCCTCTGGAAGATTCAACACCAAGGTATGCTTTTGGAAGCAGAGGAGAGTTCTTATCTTAGACTTCCTAATCTCCAGAAATGTGTGAAATGAATGTCTCTTTTATAAATGTCCTCATCTCAGATAATTTGTGATAGTAACACAAACAAAGACAGGGTCTCATATTAGCTGAAACTTATACCTCTAAAGCGGGGAGAATGGCAGTTGCTGCTGAGTCTCCACGTAACTGTGGTGAAGTTGATTCTGTGGGTATTGAAAAAATATATATACAAAAATGGATACTGTTGTTTCTACAAGAAGAAGTGGTTGTTACCAAAGGAGAGAAGTGTGGCTAGGGAGACACAGGAACAGGAGAGACAGGAGCAGGATACACGAAGGTCACAAAAGTATGTAACAAGAAGCAAATGCCCTGACTCCCTCCTTGACTCACAACCTCCTCTAGCACCTCCTAATGGCAGAGCCTGATGATGAGCACCTAACAAGTTGTAGTAGTATGCAAAGTCCTAGCACTAGCACCACAGAACAGGGGACAGAAAAATGGGGTGAGATTGCGAGGCAAGAAAAAGCACAGTAAATGGTACAACAGAAGCCAATTTTGCCTAAGTACATTTACAGATAAAAATGGATAGGGGTAGCAGAATGATGGTAACTTAAAATACATTAAAGTTCAACCGTAACTTAAAAAAATAAAGTCAACAAGTAAAATGAATATGATTTAACAATATGAATATGAAAATGAAAGCTGGACAATATTCCAGTTAAGTTGACTTAGCCACTTTCCTGTGATAGGGATAAAATATCTGACATCCATAACTTAAAAGAGGAGAAGTTTATTTTCACTCTTCAGTTCAAGGTCAACTTGGTTCAAAGCAGAACTGATACAGTGGAAGGGCATGGCAGAGGAAAGCTGTCCAATCCATGGCAGCAAAGCAGCATAGAGAGAAGAAAGGTAGGAACAAGAATACACCCATCCAAGTCCTGCTTCTAGATACCCACCTCTAATACCCAACTCCTAACAACACATTTAGCTATTTAATTCATGAATGGGTAAATTCAATGATGATTATTTGACCCCCTGATCTACTGTACTTCAATCACATGAGATTTGGGGAAACATTTTAGATCTAAATGCTAACATTCCACCCTGGTCCCCCCAAAATTTGTGTCCAACTCACTATGCAAAATGCTTTAATATATGCCTTACTTTCCTCATTGCTGACACATACAGACACCCAAAGTTAAAGGAGGAAAGGTTTATTTCAGCTTATAGTTTGTAGAGGTTTCAGTCCATAGTCAGCTGGCTCCAAGGCAAAGTGGCATGGCAGATGGGGGTGGTAGAGGGAAAATAGTCAATAGCAAAGCAGGCAGAAGACAGAAAAGCAGCAAGCAGCAATACTAGCCTGCCTTCTTTCTGTTTCTTTATATTCCAACCAAGTTACAAGCCTATACCCAGTGTGGGGTTTTCACTATCCACAGCCTTAACCCAAGTATCACATCCTTAATCCACAATCACACACTCTAATCCAGCCATCTTTGAAACTCCCCACCTATGGACAAATGAGGGTTTGGGAGGACATCTAGATACAAGCCATAACAGTATATTTCTAAGAAATGACAATTATTAACAATTTTATATTCTTGAAAAGCCCAAGTCTAACATCTCTGGGACTTAAAGTATACTCTGTGAGGCCCTGTAGAAAAAAAAAGAAAATTAAATACTTCTAACATATAATGGCATAGAATAAGAATGCTTATCCAAAAGGGAGCAATAGATATAAAGGAATCAGACAGAAGCAAAACCAAAACCTAGAAGAGAAAGTATTAAAATCCTGTAGCTCTACTCCAGATCCAGCACTGGTGGCAAGTTATTGTGAGATGTGAGCTCCAAATATCTATATCCCAAATAGTATTGTTGGTTCTAGCCCTCATCACCTCTCTCTTGCTCACTGTCTGCAGCTTTGTTCATTAGACATTCCATGTTCCTGGCATCTCCGTTTCTTAGAGTTTTCATGGCACTTTTAGCTACACTCTCAGCTTCATGCATTACTCTCTCAAGGGCACAATCCCTGGCTGCTGAGACCGTCTTCTGAAATCTTCATGGAAACCTCCATGATCCCATAACTCTTACATTCTGCATGTATGAAGGATTTTTTGACTCACAGTTGCAGTCCATGGCCAACAGGCTTCAAGGCAGAAACACCATGGTAGAGAGGCATGGCAGCATATGGGTACTCAACTGATGCATCCAGGAAGCAAGAGAGAAAGGAGGAGCCAGGGACAAGTATACATCTCTGCAGGTCATACCCCCAGGGGCCCACCTCCTACAAGGCCCCATCTCCTAACTGCACATTCAGCTACTTAATTCATCAATGGATGAATATAATTCCTGAAGATCCAATCAGCCTCCAAATATATAATAAACTTTGGGGAACATTTTAGGTCTAAACCATAACAGAAGTATATAAATTAATGAAATAAAATTTTGAGAAATATATTCAACTTTTATAATGATCAATGAATGGTGCTACAAGAAATTTGAGACAATTTTATCTAATGCTCTACACTTCAAACCACACTTATTTTAGCTGAATTAAAGTTTGAGTATATTAATACACTAAAAAATTTTAAAAATATGGTTTTTCTTTACTGAATTCAAAGTGGGGAAATATACAAATAAAAGAAAACATCAGAAAAAGATAGATTGACCACATATATAATTCTATAAGCAAAGCCATTAAAAATTGAAAGGATTATAATATGCAATATAATTTTGAAAATTTGTACAGAAAAAAAGAGATACAGTTCTTTTCAGCTACAATATTTTAGAAATAAATAATACAGTGTTGCCTTGGTTCATGAACTTAATTCATTACACAATTCTGAGGGAGATGGCTATGGTCATGTTTGTCACCAGATGTGGAGTTTGTGAACAGAAGCAAAGTTTTTCTGAAAGCTTCTGTTCATGAACTAAATTGTTAACAAACAGAAGCATTCGTGGATCAAGGTAGTATTACTGTACCTGCAAACATTTCTCTGTAGAAAAACAGCAAAGTATCCAAACAAATAGCATGAGAAACATAAAAATGATACAAATGTATATGAAAAATTAAGGCTCTTAGGTAATAAGGGAAGTGCAATTACAATTAAAAATTTGTACTTCTTTATATAAAATTATAAAGACAACAGTGCGTATACTGGCAAAATTAGATGTTCTAACACTTTGATGAGAGTAAAAACTGGTACAGCTCATTTGCAGACAAAATAACAGAATATGTATCATATAATCTTGAATAACTTCCACATTTTTAGGAATCTAACCTAAGAAAATGAACAGAATTATAGTTAAAGTTTTGATAAGGGAATATGAAATACAACATCCCTTATAAAAAATTGCACATTTATTTTAAATAATAATTAAGAAGTTATGGTAGATCTGTGTGATAAAATACTATTTACTGATTTAAAAGCATGTTTAAAATATATATATTTGAAAAATTTAGAAGTTTTCCAAAGAGGCAAAGAGAAACTTAAGAAAAGAAAGATATAATATAGTATTTTTGGTGAGATTCTAGCTAATGTAGGTTGAGCATTTATAACACAAAAATGCAAAATGCTCTGAAATCTGAAACTTTTTGAGTACAAACATGACACTCAAAAGTTTCAGATTTTGGGGCTTTTCAGGTTTTTGGACTAGGAATGCTCAAGCAGTAATGTTTATGAAATTGTCCTGAAATTCAAAAGGTCCAACCTCTAAAATTCTACTGCCTAAACATTACAGATAAGAAATACTCAACCTGTATATTAAAAAAATAATAAGTTTTGATACACAATAAAGAACTCAATAAAAAAGAAATTAAGAAAGCAATCTCATTCACAATAGCCAAAAAATACAGCTTGGGTATAACTGAGTAGAAGAACATATGCTTAACATATATAAAACTCTGAGTTCGATTCCCAGAAAAACATCAAAAGATAAATGTACCTGCAGTTCCAGCTGAGAAAGAAGGATTCCTTGAGTCCAAGAGTTTAGAACCAACTTGAGCCTGACTATGACTAAAAAAAAAAAAAAAAAAGGAAAATTTAAACAAAGAAGTGAAAGATTTCTACAGTAAAAATTTTAAAACATTGATGACTGAAATTATAGAGGTTATAAAAAAGATATCTCATGCTCATGGAACTGAATAATTAATATTGTTAAAATGACCACTACATTTATTAGCTTCTCATTGAAAGGACAAAATATCTGATATTTGCAACTTGAAGGAGGAGAGGTTTACTTTAGCTTATAGTTTCAGAAATTTTAGTCCATGGTTGTCTGGCTCCAAGGCAGAAACATGATGCCAAAATACCATGGTGGAGAAAAACTACTTAGGTCATGATTAGGAAGCAGAGGGCTGGGGCAAGCCAGAACGGCAGAGGTCAAAGACCTGATGTAGTCCTCAAGGTCATGCCTCCATGATACACTTAGACACACTCAGAAGCATGTTCATGAATCTGAGACATCTCTCAAGCCAACTAAGTTGACAACAAAGTTTAACTATTAAACAATGCAAAGTGATCTACAGATTCAATGCAATTACCATCAAAATTCCAATGACGTTTTTCACCAATAAAGAAAAAGCAACCACAAATCTATATGGAATATAAAGACTTTAATGGACAAAACAATCCTGAGCAAAAATAAACAAAGCTGGTGGCATCATAATGCTTGACTTTAGAAATATGCTGTAAAGCTATAGTCATTTAAAAATGGTACAGGCATCAAAGCAGATACATAAACCAATGGAATGAACAGATCACATCAAAATTAATCTATGTTTATATGGGCAACTGACCTTTGACAAAGTTGCCAGGCACATCACATACAGTGTCTTCACTAAATCATTCTGGCAAAATTGGAGATTATATATGAATGAAACCAGATTCTTTCCTTCTATCATACATAAAAATATATGTACCAAAGACCTACATGGACCAAAGACCTAATAAAATCTGAAACTATAAAATTACTATAAGAAAATATAGGAGAAGCACTTTTAGACATTGGTATAAGAAATAAGTTTTGTGGGTTTTTTGGTTTTTTGGGGGGTTTTTTTGGTACCAGGGATCGAACCTTGCACTTTCAAGGCAGGTGGAGAAACAATGAGTTAAATCTCTGGCCCTAAGAAATAAGTTTTAGATGAGATCTCAAAGTCATGGAATGGTTAGCAAAAGTAGAAATGGGCAAATGAGATTACATCAAACTAAGAAATTTCTATACAGCAAATAAATAATCTAAAGAGTTAAAAGATAATGTATAGCATGGGAGTAATATGTAAAACTACTTATCTGATGAAGGATTAACATCCAGAACATACAAATAACTCAAAAAGCTGAACACCAAACCCAAATAATCCACTTAAGAAATGGGATAAAAAAGCTAGACCCTTCTCAAAAGAAGATCAAAAAATGACTCAGGCCTACTAATCATCAGGGGAATGCAAATCAAAACCACAATAAGATATCATCTTACTCTTTTAGCATGACTGTCCTTAAAAAGACAAAAAATAACAAGTTCTCACAATAGAAGAGAGAAGAACTCTTACACACTGTTGATGAGAATATAAATTAGTACAGCCATTATGAAGAACAATATGAAGAGTCCTCAAAAAACTAAAAATAAAACTACATTATGACCCAGTAATTTCATCACTAGTTACATATCCAAAGGAGATTAAATCATTACACCAAAAATATACTTGGATTTCCATATTTATTGTAGTACTATTCATCATAACTACATTTGGTACAAATCTAGATGCTCACAGAGGATGGATGGATAAAAACACTATATATGAAATATGGAATATTATTCAGCCATAAAAGTAGAATAAAATTCTGTCATTTATGAATGAAATTGGAGGTTATTATGTTAAGCAAAATAACCAGGATACAGAAAGACTAATACCAGATAGTCTCACTCAGTGGAAGCTAAGTTGATCTCATAGAAGAATGTAATGGAATAGTGATCACTAGAGACTGGGAAGGAGAGGCAGGAGTGGGGAAGAAAGAAGTTCAATAAGAGACATCAAACAAAGGAGAAATTCTGGTTTTTCTACAGCACAATAGGTAACTATTGGTTGATACATCTAGTGCATATTTCATAATGAGTAGAAGAGTAAAAAATTCTCGATACATAAAAGTAATTATTGTTTGAAGAAATAGAAATGCATATTACCTTAATTTGATAATTACACATTATTTACATTTGTCAAATTACCATAGTATACCCATAAAGATGAACCAATATGTTGAAATAAAATAAGTATTAAAAAATAATATCTATCTCAGAATAATGTAATCATAGGTTATTGTTTAATTATTAAAAGATTTTTAAAATTGGCCACTTACAGGACTTGGGGTTTAGCTCAGTGTTTCCATTGCCTAACTCACAAAAACAAGGTCCCGAGTTCAATCCCCGGTACCAAAAATAACCCCCCAAAACAAACAAAGAAACAAACAAAAAATTGACCACTTATAAAAATCAAATCCTAAAACACAATTTTTAAATGTAAATTTGTTCAAAGAAAATATACATACAGAACTTGAAAATTACCCTCAGTTTAGCTCTTTATATTTATCTCCCCAAAATGAAGTTTAAACATTTGAGATTTTTTTCTGTAATAACAAATAAAATCAAGGAATTGAGTCTCCTATAAACATCAATGGCTGGTTCTTTAAAATTCAATAGAAAAGTATTTTTAAATAGCAACCATAACTGGCTGGATATAAACTAATATTATACTTTCCATGTTAAGCAATAAGATAAATGGAATATATATGTACATTTTCAAAAGCATTTTTCTGAACTTTTCCCAGAGCTATAGATGTATACCTTTATTTGTCTATTCAGTATCTAACTCAAGAAGTCTAATAGGGTTCACAAAATTAACATGTACCAAAAAAATAAATTTTTATGCCTTCTACCCTATCATGTCTCCTTGGTACTCCCATATCAACAGATTTTTTTTCTTCTCATTTTCTCTAGATCTTGTTTAATTATTCCTATCAAAGTGTAGTACTTTTCTTTCTTCCTAAGTCTATCCTTAGAGTATGTGGGTCCTACCAACCCAGTGCTTCTGTGTGGGTCTAATTCCCCAGCATTTCCCCTTGCCTAGTGAAATAGCCTCCTGTATAGTTTCTCTGATTTATACTCTTGTCCAACTATCCATTAGTCACAAAATAACTACAGTAGCAATTTAAAAATGTTTTTAGGTGATTTTTTTCCACTTTAAAACTTTCTGAAGATTTCTGTATTAATTTGGGTTTCTCCAGAAGTGGACTTTGATAAATATTAAAGTGGAAAGAATTTATTTGAGGGTTGATCCCAAGGAACATTCATAGGGGACTGAGGAAGTAAGACAGAACAAAGGAGTAAGCTATACATAATACATTACTAAGCAAGTCACCACTATAAACTTGTGAAATTAATCAAAGGAATAAGGAATTCTAGAGGCCAGTATAAAGCATATGCCTCAGTTATCCTACTGGAGGAACAAGAAATCCAGCTCCAGTTATTCATTGAGGCTATGTTGAAAAGGGATGTCATTTGGAGATACAGGCATTATTTTGAAAACATCTCTGGCTTATCACATAGTTAAATAGCATAGAAGCAGACATGTATATACACATAGAAAACTCAGACAAAGAGCTACACACACTGACAATTGAAAGTTAGGGCTATGTACCTAGAAATGTTAAGGGCCAAGAGATCAAGGATCTCTTGAGTCCCAAATCATAATACACCTTAGGTTCCACTCTGATCTGTTTGTAATTTATTGAATTTCATGATAATGCATTGTCATACACTTTACAAATTTACAAGTAATAATAAAAACTATTGGTACACTTACTCCTAAGGTCAAAATTTATATTTGCCACCTCCTTCCTTTAGCACTACTTCTATATATCCATTAATCATGGTAAGAATTTCTGTTTTTCTAAGTCAGAGTTATTCAGATGCAACACTATTAACATTTTGAGCCAGGGGATTCTCAGTATGGAGAATACCTGTTGTACTGTAGAATGTTAACCAGCATTCCTAGTCTCAACATAGAGACAACAGTAGCACATTTTCTACTAACATTAACCAAAAGTTTTTCCAGATATTCTATCAAATATGCCAGGCAGGGGCAGGGACAACAAAGTTGTCTTTTCCTGGCTGACAACCACTGAATTAAGTAGATACCCTATCAGATCAATCATTGTCTTCAGCTCTTAGAAATTTGTATAAGACACTTCTCAGATACTTAAATGAAATACCCAAACACTCAGAACTTAAAGGAGAAGTTTATATTGGCTCACAGTTATATTGGCTCAGTTAAGTCATTGGTTAGCTGGTCCAAGGTAGAATCAACATGGTGGAAAGGCATAGTGGAGGAAAGCTGCTCAACCTATCACAGCCAGGAAGTGGAAAGAGAGGAAGGAGAAAGAAGCCAGGGACAAGAATACCCCTTTCCAGATTCTGTCCCCAAAGACACTCCTCTAACCAGGACCTACCTGCTAACAGCACATTTCTTTAGGACTGTATCAGTGGATTCATTCAGTGATGAGTATAGTTCCCTCAGGATCTAATAACCTTCCAAAACCCTGATTTCTGAACACATGAGACTTTGGGGGAACATTCCACTTCTGACTCCCCAAAGACTCATGTACATCTTATTATGAAAAATGTATTTAATTGATCCATAAGAGTTGCCAAAGTCTTAACAGTTTTAGCACTGTTGAAAAGTCCAAGTCCAAAGTCTCCTCTGACACTCAAGGCAAACTGTTACCTGTGAGCCCCTGTAAAAATTTTTTAAAAAGTTAAATCCTTTCAACATACAGTGATGCAGAGTAAACATTTCCATTCCCCAAGGGAGGAATAGGAACACGGAAAGGAATTGGAGTAAAAAGCAAGACCAGACATTAAGTCCTGTGGCTCCATGTCTAGGACTTGTAGCAAGTGGTGGTGAGATGTGCTTGGACAGCCCTGCCCTATGGCTTGCAGATTGCAGCCCATAGGATCTTTCACTTGGGCTGGCTCTGCTAAGTGTCTGCAGCTTTTCTAAGCATATGTTACACATTCCTGGCATCTCCATTTCCTGGGCTCTCCACTGTATCATTTGTTTCTCTCTCACAGCTTCAAATACTTCTCTCTTATGAACTCCTGTCAGGAACTATGCCCTGTCACACATTTTTGCTTGGGCTCCTAGGCCTTCTTTTGAAATCTGGGTGGATGCTTCCACAATTCCAGAACTCATATTGCATGCCTGAAAAAAAACAGTGCTACATGAGTAAAACAAATGTCTGCCACTTGGTGGAGCAGTAGCTGGGCCCCCATGGACCAGAGTTGTAGCAGCCTGAGTGCCCAGATGACTGAATTTGGGGAAATACTTCCCCTGGTGGCCCTGAATGAGCAGTGTGCCTTGGGGCTCTCTTCTTTTGTTTCATGGGAGTTTAGCCTTTTACACCATTGAACCTGGGATGGGCTGAAGGGTCTAGCCATTTTCTGAGATGCCTTCATGACATATTTTATCACGTCTTGATGTAAAGTTCTTGGCTTCTTTTAAATGACCTTTTTTTAAACATTACACTCTTTTGTCCTCAACTTTACAGGCAGTTCTTTTCTGGGCAAAAGATGTTTTACCATCTTTTGGTTCTGTTTTTTGTTCCTGATTCTCATTGTAAATCTGGCTGAGAGCAGTTAGCAGTACTCAAGCCACAACTGAACATTGGGCTCCCTTGAAATTTTCTCCACAACAACCATTTGCCATCTTTAAATTTAGCCTATACAAAATCTTAAGACAGAGTCCAAAGAAATAAAATTTCTCTGCTGGAATAGCATCATAGCCTCTAGTCCATTTTTTAATAGAGCCATCCTTCTCATCTAAAACCCCACGAACCTAGCCTTTACTATATAGATTCCTACAGCATTTTTGTCTTCTGAGCTCCCAAAAGAATTGCCTATTAAACTCTGATTAAAACCTTGAAGACTTTCTCCAGTGTCTTTATAAGGTGTTGTCAAAAATATAATAAATACTGCTGTTGAGTTCCAGCCTACAGAAAGGCAGGCCCAGAAAAACATTACAGTGTGTCCTCTTTCACCTTATCCACCCTACCTGGTATTGTGTAACATCTAGCTCTTTGCAAAAGTCACAGTAAGCATAAATGATAAACTCATCCAATCAGTTCAGAACATTATCAAGGCAGACAAAACATTACAATTATAGAGACGTATGAGAGAAGACTCCCAGAACTTCCTCAGAAAGTGTCAAAAAAGGGGGGTTAAGTGGGTTTAAACCAAGAGGAATATTTTGAAAGAGTTTAATAACAATGTGTATTTTACTGAAATAATATTTTAAAAATTTTAAGCATCCACTGTATTTTTCTTTCACATCAAGTGTACTATAGATTAAAAGAGGTTGTTCCAACCCTGTAACATTGGCATTCTCAATATATTCTTAAGGGGTTAACTGTGTTAGTTTTCCCTGAGATATAAATAACAACAAATTTAGTGGTTTTAAAACAACTTTCATTCATTGTCTCACAATTCTGTAGGTCACAAGTTCAGTTCAGCACAACTTGTTTTTCTTTGGGGTATTGAAAGCTTGAAATAGCTGGGCTGATTTCTCCTCTTGAGGCTCAAGGGGAAAAAGCCTGCTTCCAAGCTCATTCAGATTATTTGTAGAATTTAGTTCCTTGTAGTTTTAGGACTAAGGTCCCTGTTTTGCTAAATGTCATCTGGGAGCCATGCTTATCTCAAGATTATCACATTCTTTGTCATCTGTCCCCATTCCAACTTCAAGACAGCAACAGTAGATCACATTGTTCTGGTGCTTTAAATTTCTGGCTTCCTTTTCTGTTGCTGGTGAGATAAATTCTTTTCAAGAGCTCAGGTAAATAGATCCATATAGAAAATTGCCCTATCATAAAGCTGACTGATTTGAAGCATCAATTACATATGAAAAATCCCTCAAACAACACCTAGATTAATATTGCTGAATAACTTGGAGAAGCTGTGTATGCACCAGGGTCTGGGAATCTTGGAAGACCATTTTAGAATTCTGTTTGCCACATCATCCTAATGTTCTGTCCACCCAAAAAAGTTTCTTCGTGATTTGCTAAAAGGCAGAAGCAGTGGACTCCATAGTTTTCTGCCCTTTGTCATACTTCCTTTGATAAAAATGGATTCCTTCATCCACATTTGTATTATGCTGGGGTCCCATCTTGATAAATCATATACTCTATGAGACACTCTTGGATGAAAGGTAAGCCCACACTCATAATACGTATCAGTCTAAATAAAGACCCATTTGTACCACTCTGTAGTTGGAAAAGGCCTTATGTCACCAACCTGTTCCTAGTTGCTTGTTAATCTCATGGAGAGACTTCTCTAAGGCTGGTCAGACATTCAGTACCACAAGTAATTGGGTCCACCTTGGATCCCTGTTGCTTCTCCTCCCTTATTCCCCAAATCTGCCCATTTTGTTTTCCATTATGAAAACATGGAGTGGTTTAGGGTAGAGGCTAATTAATAGCCAAATGTTATTCTTTTCCTCTAAGTTGCAGGAGTCAGGTATTACTGTTTCAGTGGTGACAAAGGACTAAGATACCACATATTCTACCCAAAGTTCTGCCCACTGGGAGCAGAATAACTATTACTAAGAGTTAAAGTATATAAGTTAACAATTTTAAATTTTCAGCATCATAAGGCAATCTATGTTTTTAAAAAGGGTTTATTGAGATATAATGCACATACCACATGATTCACCCTTTCTTTTAATACTTCCCACTAATTCTATCTTTATTTTATTTATTTACTTATTTTAATGAGTATATAACTGCAGTACATAATATTTAAATTCCTTGTGTGGAATTGGTGCATGTACGTAACACATTTTCATTCCCTTTTTTATTTCCTTTCCCTGCTCTCCCCCTTCATGTCTTGATTTCCTTCCCATTTGAGAAAGAGTTATCTTCCTACTTCCTATTATCTATCTTTTATTTTGTTCTTTCTTTATATTTTTGGTTTCTCATATAGCAAAAACCATGTGATATCTAAATCTGTGTGCCTTATTTATGTCATTTAACATTATAGTCTCAAAATGCATCCATTTTCCTACAAGTGACTAAAGTTTATTTTTCTTTATGGAAAATTAGTACTCCTCTCTGATTCACATTTTTAAAGTATACAAACCAATGGCTTTAAGCATGGTTGCAGAATTGTGCTTTATCATCACAATTAATTTTAAAACATTTATATTATTCTAAAATAAAACTATAACCCTTACCCATCACCTCAAATTCCTCCATCCCCTCCATCCCTAAGCAGTCATTAATCTACATTTTTATTTTTTCACAGTAATGAGAATTGAACCCAGAACCTCACATACACTTGGCCCTGAGCTGTATCCCCAGCATCTCACCAATCTATTTTTTGATTCTATAGGTTTGTTTGCTCTAAATATATCATGTACTAGTGTCATCTGTGGTGCAGTTCTTTATATATAGCTTCTCTCACTTAGCATAAAGTTTTCAAGGTTTATCCATCTTTTAATATTTACCAATACTTTCCTGATTCAATAATATTCTACTTACAGACATATGTTGTCTCTACTTATCAGTTATAGATATTGGGTTGTTTGTATTTTTTTTTTGTAGCAGCGATTGAACTTGGGACCTTGTGCTTGCAAGGCAAGTGGTAGAACCACTGAGCTAAATCCTCAGCCTCTTGTTTGTACTTTTTTTTGGGGGGTACTGGTGATTGAACTCAGGACCTTGGGCTTTCAAGGCAGGTGGCGGAACCACTGAGCTAAATTCCCAGGCCTCTTATTTGTACTTTTGAGCATTTTTGAGTAAAGCTTCTGTAAATATTTGTGTACTTTTGTGGAATTAGAGAAAAATTATTCAGTGATATTCATTTAAGTACGGTAAGGAATACTTTATTCAGGATGACTAGGAAGGTATAAGGACCATTGTAGTAGGGTCTTGTATTTGAGGAGAGATATTGAACTCAACTCTGTATACAAAGAAAGCAAATAGCAATTTATAGCCCAGGGGTAAGTCAATGAATTGAAAATTACTCAAAAGAAACCAGAGGTAGTGGGAATTTTGGCTAAACTAACCTGTCAGGATTCTTGCTGAAGGAAGGCGAGGCTCATCAGACATCACTTAGGGTGATGAAGAGAGTGGAGGATAAGAAATTGGATCAGATATCAAGGATAATTAGATATAAAGAGTGGCAAGTTCTTAGTAGTTTTCTTTGTTAAAATGGGATTTTTGCAAAGATGTACATAGAAGGACCTAGGAAAAGTTTTAAAAGCCTGCCTGAAGTTCAGCAATAAAAGATCTTTGTCAGTGAGTGATCTACATTTGAACCTGGCTAGGTGATGCCTAGTCCATCAGATAGCCCTGAGAAACCTTCTATAAACCCTACAGGTACTTTAAGCAGGAGAGTCATAGGTGCAGCAGATCTTGGGGACCCTGAACAATCTGCTTAGGGCTAAATCTAAATGTGGTACTTCCTTTGTATAATGGACTGTTGCTTTTTTTGTGAGATCTTATAATCTGGTAGATGAAAATAATTAGCTTATAATGGACATTTGATTGAACAGACATTTGATGTTCCATGGTATATTGGTCATAATTTCCCTTGCTGGGACAAAATACCTTACACCCACAACTTAAAGGAGGAGAGGTTTAATTTAGCTCACTGTTTCTGAGGATTCAGTTCATGGTAGTTGCCACCACTGCAGAAACACCATGGCAAAAGAGCATGGTAGACCAAAGTTGCTTAGCTCATGGAGACAGGAAGATCTGTGGATCAACAACATCAAAGCAGAAGAGTGAAGACTCCACACATAGATCCCAAGGCCATGTCTCTATGATCTGCCCAGACATACCCAGAAATGTATTCCACCAATTCCTGAGGTGTATCCCAAAGTTAATCAATTTGATACTATCAGATTTAACTGCCATAGTTCCTAAATGCCTCAAATGAGCCATCCTAAGACACCCAGAAGTGTGCCAAGTGTCTTTCAAGACAATCAAGTTGACAATCAAGATTAACCATCAAATTCCATCTCTTGTCAATTTGACACCCAAGCACATCTCCTTAAACCACACTTAATCTCTAAGAAAGACAATAAAAATGTCATAATTCCATTTAACATGATGTAAGTACTCTATGTACAGCTAAAAATGCATTACAATTTCTTCCCAGGTGTCGAATATCAAGATGTCAAGTTTCAACAATTCCAGCATTGCTCAAAAGTCCAAATCATGGGCGGGGATTTTCTTTGCCAGGCCCTTATAGCATAGTATGATACACGTTTTACATTGAACATTTCTCTCCTACATAATGTGTAACCTTGATCTAGAACCCAAAGAGTCTGCTTTGCAGCTCTCCTATCAGGGCTTGCCTGAGACTCAAAATGTTGTTTTTGTGTACTAAAGATATTTTTAAAACATTGGAATTTGACAAGTCACATGGATTGAGCAGCAAGACTGTATCACAATGTAAACCTATCACAAATTTGTTTCTTAGTTTAACTCCTACTTAAAACCAGCAGGAACCAAAGTAGTGTAATAAATAAATCAAAGAAATATTTCTTAATGTGGTACCACCAGTGCTTTCTAGATTTCCATTGTATTTAAACTAAAAGTTTGTCATGTGTGCTATGACTTGTAAGTCACTTTATGAGCTGCCTTCCACACTTACTTTTCCTATTTCAATTCCTGTAACTCTTTTTTTGTTTCCCATGACTTTCTTAATGCTCCTAGAACATGCACAATTTTAACCATTCACAGATTAGTGCACATTCTGAACCTCTGACCTGAATACTCTAACCAGTCTCCTCAGTCTGGCTCCTTCTCAGGAGTCAGATCTCTGTCTGAACACCAGCAACTTAAATCCAAGAGCTCTTCCTTACTGCCTTTAAAGTGGCACCACCTCCCATTCAACTTTTCCTTACTGTGGATTACATACATCTCTAATTCTCTGTTTTATATCTCTATGGAAATTTTACCTAAAATTATAGCACTTATTTATTTATTTATCTATCTTCTTTCATAAGAACATATACTTTGCAGAAACATGGGACTGCTCTTCTTGCTCCTGGTATATGCCCTCCATCTAGTACACTCACTAAAAGAGTAAATTGAGAAAATAGAGGGATCATCATGAATAATATTTTACAGAAAGAAACTAATATGTAAACTATGAATACATAATCACATCCTAGAATGTGGGTATCACAATAAAGAATCTAAGATCTGTAGACGTTCCTAATACAACAGAAGAAACCCTGAGTACTTTGTAATAAAACACAGTAAGACTTAAGTCCTATAGCACAATCTTGCTTCAGAATTTTACAAGTGGAAGCCAGGAGTAGTGGTGCACACCTACAATCCTTCCACTCTGGGAGGCTGAGGCAGGAGGATCACAAGTTTGAACCCAGGCTCAACTACTGAGTGACTTAGTAAGACCTTGTCTTTTAATTAATCAATCAATTAATCAATCAATCAGCCTAGGATGTCATTAAGTGAGAAAGCCCTGGGTTCTCTCCTCTGTACTACCAAAAAGAAAAATCTTTACAAGTGGCTATTTAAGCATCTATTTCTAAACATTTCATTATGTTTACAAAAATATTAAGAATGTTAAAACTCTTATTATAAGATATACAGTGTTAATGGCCTTACTTTAATGAGTAGATATGTTCCACTCCCCCTACCAGTTATGAAATGATTTACAGTTATTTAATGGTATTCAAGATTTGCACATTTGGAAAGTAAGAAAACTGAAACAGTCTTGGAGGTATTAAAATTATAAATTCATCATTTAGAAGATTTATTTGAAAATGTAAGTGTGTCTTAATTTTGTTGTTGGTCTTGCCTGAATGGAATTAAGTGAATTCACATCCACAATGGTTCCCCAAATGTGCTGAAGCACTTTACCTAAATCCCTACACAGCCGATTAATACACACCAATATGGGTCTATTAATTATGGAATGAGAGGATGACTGACAGAAAGTAGGAACAAAACTGAAAGATTTTGTTGGATTAAAAACTCAGTATTAGACTGCAGTGTCAATTGACTTGTGGTATCCCCAGCCAGGGCCAAGTTATGTCATCTGTTTTGTACTATTCTGACTCACCAAGTGAACTGTGTACACTTTATGAAATTGATCAGCCAAATGGAGTCCATCTGTAGGAAAATGGACAGATGAGTGAAGGATTTGGAAACCACAGCAGAAGAGGGGGATATTTAGCAAAGGGTCAGCAAAGGCTTGGATGGGAACATTGGAATTGTCTTTAGTATTTAAATACCTCCTATAGACAGGACTAGAAAACATAGTAATACTTTCAGGGAATTGAATTGTAGTTCACTCTGTGGAGAATTTTTTTGACAGGTAAAAGTATCTCAATGAGATATGAGGAATACGTTCAACTCCTTTCTACCTTGTTCCAGGACTTGGGATTTTCGAGAATGAAGAAAATGATTTCAAAATGCAAGTGTGTGTCAAATTTCACTGGGCTAGAAATAGGGATCAGGATTAGAGTTCATAAGGCCAGTATCAGGAAGAGAATTTAGAAAACATACCTATTCTGGGCCAGGCTATTTCTGGATTTTCCTTCTTGTCTCTTGGAAGCCAGATGCTGTGTTACAAGGAGTTGCAGATTACTGTGCTGGAGAGATAGCCACATGGAGCCAAAAGGATGAGATACCACAAGGAGAAGGAGAGACTATATATGGAAGAACTGTAGTTCCAGGGAAAAAGCTTTCCTAAATCTCAAGCCTGGTCCAACAGCCAGATGATTACAGCTGAGTGAGTAATTACTGATAAAATGCAATGTAGAGGAGCCCTGATAATCCTTGTCCAAACTTCTAACACATAAATTTGTAAGAAAATAATAAATTATAATTATAACACCTTAAGATGTAGGATTGTTCTACATCAGTAGATTCTTGGCATATAAGATGTGTATGATCAGCATATGTGTTATACTACATTGAGGTTTCAAGTCTCTAGTAGGAGAATTTCTATAATCACTTGTGGAAAGTAGTAGAAAATAAGTACATATAGGACAGATAAGGTTGGGCTAGATGGCCTTTGAGGTTCTTCCTAATAACTGAATACTCTAATAATAATTTTCCAGGTCCTATTTTTAGAAAAAAAGCAAACATGATAAAACTTGTTTCTCCCCATAACCCATAAAGGAGAATTGGTGTGGATGATCTGGTATTTTGACTCTTTGAAGCTACTCAAAACTATGTAAGTACAAGCTAAGGAATAATGAGGACATAGCCATCTGTAGTTTTCTTGACATTACAGTTTATATGTAGATGTTCTCCCAAATCCTTATGCACTCATTGGTGAGACTTTTGGGAGGTGACTGGGTTATGGGTGTGAGATACTGGGTTAGTCCACTGATGGGTTTATAGCTGGGTGTGATGTTGGGAGGTGAAGCCTGGTGGGAAGAGGTGGGTCATGGTGCATGTCGCCTGATATATTCAGGCTACCTCATATATATCTCATCCTCCTGCTCCCTTGAGTGCTGCTTCTTGCCTTCCTTGCCATGGGCTCTTTCTCAAGTGCCTGATGCCAAGCTGCCTTGGAGTCAGCCAACTGTACACTGAAACTTCTACAGAACATGAGCTGAAATAAACTTATCTTTCTTTAACTTATGGGTATTGGTTATTTTGTCCTAGCAATGAGAAAGGGACTAAGACACTTGATGACTTAAAAAGTATTTAAAATAAGTTAAGGTAAGTAAATTATGTCATAGATTTGCTTTTTAAATATGCAATCTCCATTCCCAAAGAATCTTAAAAAGCAGTGTTACATTTGTCTACTCCTCCCCACACTTCTACCTCCATGTCAGTAATATTTTTTCACTCATTTTAAGTGTATGTTTAGATTCTGAAACACAGAAAAGAAAATAGATAAGAATTCAAAACTCATATACAGACTCTAACATAAGGAGGAAATGATGATGAAATGGTGAACCCAAGAAGAAGTCACATCTCTGTAAAAGTTGATAAGAAAATAAAACATTGTAGATAAAGAATGAAAAGATAAGATGAAAGGGAAAACCATTCTGAAATTTTGATATACTTTTGTCCATCAGCAATATCAGTGAAGAAGATAACACAAAATTTGTATGTAGAATGGTTCAGATAATTTTCTAAGAAGAAGTAAGCCTGGAAGATCTTTTAAAGTCAACATTCCTGTGAGATGGGATGATTTACATAAGACAAGAAAGGGCACACTGTGTGCATCAGGAAAGCAGTGTGTATTTACAGAGAGAGATTGTCACTGAGTTCTGCTGGAAAAGCACTGGGTATCCATTACCTCTATCTCATAAGCAAAGAGAAAAAAGGGTGATATTAAATGGAAAGGAGTGCAAATTAGCACTGGGAGGAAAATAATCTATGGGGGTGACCACAGCTAAATATTATCTTCCTTTGCTTCCACAGCATTGCAGGAACAAAACAAATAAGGTAAATATAGACTGGAAAGGAAACTAAAATTTTACATACTTTTGTGATGATAAAGGACTCTACATATATATTTTAATAGTAAATGAAGTTCTATTCTGTTCTACCTCTGATGTTTTACATATTTTTGCTTTTTCCCCTTTCCTTGCAAGAACTAAATCTTTATCAAGCTCTTTTACAAAAAGATTCAGGAAGTTAACAAGAGACACCCAGAAGTGAAGGAAATTAAAAATAAATTGCTTTATTATTGTGCCTCTGTTTATTTTACACATAAAGTACCTAGATGAATTTATTCATAATATGGAATATTCAAAGCGGCATTATTTGTAATAACCCAGAAAACTCAATACATTGAAAGGAGAATGCATAATAAAATGGAAAACACAGAAGAAATGGACAGATTCTTAGATACTTATGAATTTCCAAAGTTAAATGAAGAATATATAGAAATTCTAAACATACCAATTACAATGAGTGAAATTGAAAATGTAATAAAAAATTTACCAACAAAGAAAAGCCCAGGTCCTGATGGCTTTACTGCTGAATTCTACAAGACATTTAAAGGACTAATGCCATTACTCTTTAAATTCATCAAGGAAATTGAAAGGGAAGCAAGGCTTCCAAATTCATTGCCAGAAGCAAGTTTTGCTTTGATTCCAAAACCAGGGAAAGACCCAACCCAAAAAGAGAATTCCAGGCCAATCTCCCTAATGAACATAGGTGCAAAAATCATCAACAAGATACTGGCAAACAGAATACAGAGGGTCATCAAGAAGATCATACACCCTGACCAAGTCAGATTTATCCCAGGGATGCAAGGATGGGTCAACATTTGTAAATCAATAAATGTAATACACTATATTAATAGAGTCAAGGACAAAAACCATATGATCATCTCAATAGATGCAGAAAAGGCATTTGACAAAATCCAACACCCATTCATGATAAAAACCCTACAGAAAATTGGAATAGAAGGTCTTTATCACAACCTGATTAAGGCTATCTATGAAAAACCAACAGCCAACATCATACTAAATGGTCAAAAACTGAAAACTTTCACACTAAAATCAGGAACAAGACAAGGATCCCTGCTATCATCACTCCTGTTCAATATAGTTCCAGAAACATTAGCCACAGAAATTAGACAAGAGAAAGAAATAAAAGGAATAAAGATAGGAAAGGAAGAAGTTAAACTGACATTATTTGCTGATGATATGATACTTTACATAGAAGACCCAAAAAACTCAGCTGAAAGACTTTTAGACTTAATTGACAGATTCAGTAGAGTAGCTGGATATAAGGTCAACACTCAAAAAGCAATAGCCTTCTTGTATACAAATAACAGACTCACTGAGAGAGAAATTAGGGAAATAATTCCTTTTACAATCGCATCCAAAAAATGAAATATCTAGGAATCAATCTAACAAAGGAAGCAAAAGACCTCTACACTGAAAACTACATAACCCTGGAAAAGGAGATCGAGGAGGATATAAGAAAATGGTAAGACATCCCTGTTCCTGGGTAGGAAGAATCAATATAGTGAAAATGGCCATACTTCCAAAACTACTATATAGATTTAATGCAATGCCAATTGAAATTCCAATATACTTCACAGAGCTAGAGAAAACAATCCAAAAATTCATTTGGAAGAGACCTAGAATAGCAAAAGCAATTCTCAGCAACAGAGACATGGCTGGAGGTATCACAATACCCAACTTGAAGCTATATTACAAAGCTACTATGATAAAAACAGCATGGTACTAGCAAAGAAACAGACCCAAGGATCAGTGCAATAGATTAAAAGATGCAGAAACAACTTCAGACATACTCAGCCATCTCATCTTTGACAAAGGAGCCAACCACCCTCATTGGAGGAAAGAGAGCCTATTTAATAAATGGTGTTGGAAAAACTGGATTTCAACCTGTCAGAGATTAAAACTAGACCCATATCTATCACCACCCACTAAACTAAGATCTAAGTGGATTAAAAATCTAAATATTAAGACAGAAACCCTAAACTTGCTGGAAGATAAGTTAGGTAGAACTCTTGAAGATATTGGCATAGGAAAAGACTTTATGAACAAAACCTCAGTAGCATGGGAACTAGCATAAAGAATCAACAACTGGGATTTCATCTTATTAAAAAGCTTCTGGGACCAGGTATTTAGCTCAGTGGTTTCGCCACCTGCTGTGCAAGCTTAAGGACCCGAGTTCGATCCCTGGTACCAAAAAAAAAAAAAAAAGCTTCTGCACTGCAAGAAAAACCACCAACAGATCTAAGAGACAACCTACAATGTGGAAAAAAATTTTTAGTAGCTGTAACTCAGACAAAGGGCTACTATCTAGAATATATAAAGAATTGAAAGCAATCAGACCCCCCCAAATTCAAAGACCCAATTCAAAAATGGGCATCTGAAATGAACAGACATTTCTAAGACAAAGAAGAAAAAGCAATGAATAAACATATGAAAACGTGTTCAACTTCACTGATTATTTGAGAGATGCAGATGAAAACAACACTGAGATTCCACCTCACCCCAGAAAGAGTGGCTGCTATCAAGAAATCAACCAATAACAAATGCTGGCGAGGGTGTGGGAAGAAAGGAACCCTTCTCCATTTTTGGTGGGAGTGCAGACTGGTGCAACTACTGTGGAAATCAGTGTGGAGATACCTCAAAGAACTAGGGCTGGAGGTCCCATTTGACCCAGCTATTCCCCTGCTGGGCATTTTCCCAAAAGAATTAGAAGAATCATACCACAGAGATATATGTGTACCCATGTTTCTTGCGGCACTGTTTGTAGTAGCTAAAGCTTGGAGACAGCCCAAGTGGAAACTGGATAAAGAAGATGTGGCCTTTTTTTTATAAAATGGAGTACTACTCAGCCATAAAGCATGAGAAACTAGAGTCATTTATAGCTAAATGGATGCATATTGTGGCCATACTCTTAAGTGAAATAAATAAGACACACATGTGTAAATACCGAATAGTTTCTCTAGTGTGAGAAACTGAGAGTGTAAATAAGGACTAAAAGGATTAATAACTAATAATTGATACTTTGAAATAGGAAAAGGTCCAAAGGTGTAGGGGTGGTGGGAGGAGATGGGGAAAGGAAAGAATGGAAAGGAAAAATTATGAGAAAAGAAAAAAAATGGAAACGAAGTATGTCAATAGGGAAGGGTGGATGGGCGAAGGGCGCACAGGTAATGGGGAGAAAATAAGAACCAAGATACATCATGTACAGGTACAAGCACCCAATGATAAATGTAAGTGTATTGTATACCTAAAATGTACCAATAAAAGAATTTAAGCTAATAAAAAGAAAGAAAGAAAGAAAAGAAAGGAGAATGCATATCTATCTATTTATCTATGTGCCTATCTATCTATATAATGAGAGTTATAGCTATCTAGTGGGCTAGGATACAACATTAAAAGAATAATTTACTATATCCGAAAAATAGAGTAAATTACATGTATAGAAAATGTACATGTATGGAAAAATATACATACGAAAAAAGCATAGATAAATCTCACAGATGAGTTATGACAAAAATAGCCATACTGAACATATTATTTCATTTACAGAAAAGTCAAGAACAGGCAAAACTAATTGATGATGATAGAAAGCAGAGGAGTGGGTACCTCTTGGGGGATATGACATAGATACTATGGGCAACAAAGAAATCTTACAGGGCGCTGGAAATGCTCTACATTGTGATGGGAGTCGTGACTGAAAGGATCCAAACACATGCAATACTTCTTAAATAACATGGAAATAATTTATTTACTCAATGTACTTTCAGTATGTATAACGTATCTCTACTTTAAAAAGAGATAGATATGAAAAAATGTATGGGCCCTGTAGCAAGTGTTAATTTTCAGGAGTTCTGGTGTGAGCACTTAGAAAGACTGTTGTCCCCCGGAGCAGCTGAGCCTTAAAAATAAAAAGAGGCTTGTGTAACTGACAATTGGAAGAACTGTTCTGCATATATTAAGACATCACAGACAGAGAAAACAAATAGTGGTTTCAATTATGAGCTCTAAATAAAGAGCCACAAGGGTGGAAGCTCCAAATTGTAGGCTTTGGCTTGCAATTTATCTACTTTTCACATGGGCAACAAGTTCCAACAACATAGTAGCAGAGATTTATTTGTTGAACAATGGTGAGTAATTCTTTTAGGAAATTCAGGACAGCTAATAAGAAAATATATGTAAAAAGTAATTACCAGAGCAAAGCAGAATACAAATAAGACATAGATAAAAGCAATGAAGATAAAGGCAATAAAAGATAGATAATTGCTATGATTGCATTTTAAATTTGATTCGTCTCTCAGCAGCCAGTGAACAGAGGTAAAGCTAATCAGTTTTTTAATTCTCATTGTAAGGAAAGAAGATAAATATCAGTCTCCCAAGGGAAGTAAAAGTTAGTTTAAAATTGAATTTATATTAAAATTTATATGAAGCAATACTCATTATTCAACAAAATGCTAAAAGTATATCATTGAGTTCAAATAAAAAAATCTGTATTCTGATCACGAACTCATCATTCATCAGTTAAATTGTTCTAACATTTTTGAAACTGAGTTTCCCTAACTTCAAAATAATAATGACTAAAAAATACAAAAACAAAACCAAAAAACCCAAAAGAATAATGACTAATACCTAACTTAAATATACTTTCTATGGGCTGATTGTTGAATTAATTTAACCCTCATTATATACCTTGTAATAGAGACCTTTATACCTATTTTAATAAAAATAAAAATAGGTAATAAAATATGGCTCAGGGCCAGGGACTTAGCTCAGTGGTTCCACTGCCTGCCCTGCAAACACAGGGACCTGAGTTTGATCCCCAGAATCAAAAAACAAAAACACAAACAAAAAACTATATGGCTCAGAAAGGTTAAATGAGTGGATCTACTCCACTTACATGCAGTAAAACAATAATAACAATAAAAATAATAATTCATTTTTAGTCTATCTTACCAAGTGGTTGTGCAAGTCACATGTGACATTTGGTTAGTCTTTCTACAAACACAATTTGAAACAGTAAATTTTATATACATGTATTTTATACTTACATATGAACAAAGTACTGTATTTAACAAGACAAACTTGGGTCCACAAAAGTGAAAATGACATTCCATCTTGACTTAAGAAAGGAACACCTTTCTCTAAAGCCAATGGCCATGACAGTCTCTCATACAAAGATGTCTTCCTCTGTACCCTCCTTTCCTATAGTTTCCCAAGCATTGCTGATGTTTTCTAGAGGCTTTTCTGTCTCCTCCTTGTTTTCAGTTCTTTCTCTCTAGCCCCATTTTTTGTTTGTTATTAAATGAAAGAATGGATACAATCATAATATAACAAAGGCATAAATAAGACAAAAAGTTGAGGAAACTTGGAAGAAACATTCAAAGCACTTCTTATAAAAATATAACAAAAATTAATAGTTTTAATTAGAAAAAAGTTCTTAGAATGCAACATAGATTGCTAATAATTTAATATGGCTAGGGAGAATAAAGAGAATGTGGAAACAATGATTATACACATCATTTTGAAAGAAATTATTTCATAATTGGAGATTTTCAGATAAAAAAGAACTTCAGCTAAGAAATATTACATCATATTTCTATGTTCATGGGCATACTTGTGTAGAAAGGGAGAAATTATTGATACAGAGGAAGTAAGGATCAGTTGACAAACAAAATCCTTGATCAATCAAGATGAGTACATAATAGAAAGATTAATTTTTTTTTTTTGGTACTGGGGATTGAACTTGGGTCCTTGAACTTGCACAGCAGATGATGGATGAAACAACTGAGCTAAATCCCCAGCACCTATGGAAGGGTTAATTTTTAATAAGTATAGAGAAAAAGACTGTTCCTGGTCCAGAGGAAGGGGCTTCCAGGCTGCCATCAGTCCCACTGCTCCTGGCCCAGAGGTAGGGGCTTCTGAGCTTCCATCCCATTGCTCCTGGTCCAGAGGAAGGGGCATTCCCGCCACCATCCACTCCACCACTCCCACCCCAAAAGAAAGGGTTTTTGGGCCACCTTTTGTCCCACTGCTCCCAGCCCAGAGGAAGGGACTTCTGGGCCACCATCCCTACCTCCAGTCCCTGCCCGTATCCCACCTCTCCCAGATAAGAGGAGGTGAGCCGCATGGGCGCCAACAGCACCCCACTGCCCCCCCAATCAAAATGAGAAAACATGTAAATAAGTCTCAAAAACAGACTTCCAGGTCACCTACAGCAACCCCAAAGGGAAATGAGATGGAACACTCTGATACTTAAACACCTGGACCCACTGAACTGGCAACAAAGGGGATCTGGAAAAAATGAAATCAGAAATAATTTCTCAGAAACAGGAGAAATTGTGCTCCTAGTACAAGACATGACTAATAAATATAGAGAGGAGCTGAGGAACATGATGGAATCAATACATAGGAAACAAAGGGAATCCATAAAACAGATGCAAATAGATTTCCAGGACATGAAAAACTCCATTGAAAGTCTACACAGCAGAATGAGCCAGTGTGAGGACAGAATTTCAGATATAGAAGATAAGATTGCAATTAGTGACCAGGAAAAAAAAATTGCTTCAAAATTATAAAGGAACATGAGAAATCAATCCAGCAGCTGCTAGACAGTGCAAAGAAGAATAACAGAAGACTGATTGGAGTCAATGAAGAAACAGGAGACAGTGCAGATGACATAAAAAAAAATTTTCACTACAGTAATGGCAGAAAACTTCCCAAGCAGGGGAAAAGAACTTGACATACAGATAAGTGAGGCTCCAAATAGCCTTGATCAAAAAAAATCAACACATAGGCATATAATTGTTAAGATTCTAGAAACACAACAGAAGAACAAAGTTCTACAAGCGGTAACAGAAATGAAACAAATCACATACAAAGGAAAGCCCATCAGAATCACAGCAGACTTCTCAACACAAACACTAAAGGCAACAAGAGCTTGGAGTGACATATTCCAAGACCCAAAAGAAAACAGCCTCCAACCTAGATTGATGTACCCTGCAAAACTAGCTTTCAAAATGGATGGAGAAATAAGATACTTTCATGACAAAGAGCACCTTAGGAACTTCATGAATACCAAACCAGCACTTCAAAAAATTTTACACAGTATCCTAGGAATAGATATTGAGGATCACAACCCCAGAAAGCAAAGCAGAATGAACCCATCTGGCATGACAAGAAATTAAATGTAAAGGGGGAGAACCCAACAAAAAGAAAAAGTCATGGCAATGACAAGTCAATATGTTTCAGTTATAACCATCAATGTTAATGGTCTCAATTCACCAATCAAAAGAAATAGACTGGCAGAATGGGTCAAGAAGCAAAACCCAACAATATGCTGCATACAAGAAACACACTTCATTCAAAAGGAAACTCATAGACTGAAAGTTAATGGGTGGAAAGCAATACTCCATGCAATGGGAACACAAAAAAAGGCAGGAGTAGCTATCCTCTTTGCAGATCAAGTAGATTTCAAACCAACACTGATTAAGAGAGACAAAGAAGGACACTACATCTTCCTAAAGGGAACAATCTAAGAGGAAGAGATGACAATCATAAATATCTATGCACCAAACAATAGTGTGCCCCACTATAAAAAACAAATACTAAAGGGCATGAAAAGTCATATATGCACTAATACAACTGTAGTGGGGGATCTCAATACCCCACTGTCACAAATAGATAGAACAACTAGACTAAAAATAAGTAATGAAATACTAGAACTCAATTGAACTCTTGAACAAATGAACTTAACAGATGTTTACAGAGTCTTCTACCCCACACAATCAGAATACACATTCTTCTCAGCTGCACATGGGTCATTCTCCAAAATAGACCACATGCTCACACATAGAACATGTTTAAGTAAATGCAAAGGAATTGAAGTTGTCTCCTGTACGTTATCAGACCATAGTGAGATGAAATTGGAGATCCATAGCAAAAGAAACTCAAAAAATTTCATAAACATGTGGAAATTAAACAACACACTTCTGAATAACCAATGGGTCACAGAGGAAATTAAAGAAGAAATCAGACAGTTCCTTCAATTAAATGACAATGACAATACAACCTATTGGAATCTATGGGACACAATGAAAGCAGTCTTAGGAGGGAAATTCATAGCAGTGAATACACATATTAGGAAAACAGAACGAGCCCAATTAAACAACCTGATGCTGAACCTCAAGCTTCTAGAAAAAGAAGAGCAGGACAACCCCAAAGCTCATACAAGGGAGGAAATTATAAAGATCAGAGGAGAAATCAATGCAATGGAGACTAAGAGAATGATACAAAAAATCAATGAAGCCAAGAGTTGGTTCTTCAAAAGAATCAACAAAATTGACAAACCTTTAGCCAACCTTGTCAGAAAAAGGAAAGAAAAGGCCCAAATCCATGCAATTAGGAATGAAAAGGGTGAAATTACAATAGACCCAGCAGAAATCCAGAGGATCATCAATACCTACTTCCAGAACCTATATGCCAATAAGATGGACAACACAGAAGAAATGGACAGATTCCTAGATACATATGAATTACCAAAGTTGAATGAAGAAGACCGAAAAATTCTGAACAACCCAATATCAACCAATGAAAGTGAAAATGTAGTTACAAACTTATCAACTAAGAAAAGCCTGGGCCCTGATGGCTTCACTGCTGAATTCTACAAGACATTTAGAGAGGAACTGCTGCCACTACTGTTTAAACTCTTCAGTGAAATTGAAAGGGAAGCAATACTCCCAAATTCATTCCTGGAAGTAAGCATCACCTTGATCTCCAAAGCAGAGAAAGACCCAACCGAAAAGGAGAACTATAGGCCAATCTCACTAATGAACATAGATGCAAAAATCCTTAATAAGATACTGGCAAATAGAATGCAGAAGATCATCAAGAAGATCATACACCCTGATCAAGTGGGATTCATCCCAGGGATGCAGGGATGGTTCAACATATGCAAATCAATCAATGTAATACACTATATCAATAGAGCCCAGGACAAAAACCATATGATTATCTCCATAGACACAGAAAAATCATTTGACAAAATCCAACATGCATTTATGATAAAAACCCTACAAAAAGTTGGAAAAAAAATTGGAAAAAAATTGGATGGTCTCTAGCTCAAACTGATAAAGCTATCTATGAAAAACCAACAGCCAATATAATACTAAATGGTCAAAAACTGAAATCCTTCACAATAAAATCAGGAACAAGACAAGGATATCCACTATCACCACTCTTGTTCAATATAGTTCTGGAAACAGCCACAGCAATTAGAAAAGAGAAATAAATAAAAGTAATAAAGATAGGAAATGAAGAAGTGAAATTGTCATTATTCGCAGATGACATGATACTGTATATAGAAGATCCCAAGAATTCCCTCAAAAGTCTTCTAGACTTAATGACCAAATTCGATAAAGTAGCTGGGTACAAGGTCAACATATAAAAATGAATAGCTTTCCTCTACACGAATGACAGACTCACTGAGAGAGAAATAGGGCAAACAATTCCTTTCACAATAGCATCCAAAAAACTGAAATACCTAGGAATCAACCTAATGAAAGAAATCAAAGACCTCTTCTCTGAAAACAATGGCACTCTGAAAAGAGAGATTGAAGATGATATCAGAAAATGGACAGACATCCCCTGCTCCTGGGTAGGAAGGATTAATATAGTGAAAATGGCCATACTTCCAAAACTGCTACATAGATTCAATGCAATTCCAATTGAGATCCCAGCAGCATACTTCACGGACCTTGAGAAAACAATGCAAAAATTCATTTGGAACAAGAAGAGATCCAGAATAGCAAAAGCAATTCTAGGTAACAGAGACATGGCAGGGGGTATCACAATCCCCAACCTGCAACTCTACTACAAAGCTACTGTGATAAAAACAGCATGGTACTGGCAAAGAAACAGACCTGAGGACCAGTGGAACAGATTAGAAAATGCAGAAACAACTGCAGAGACACTCAGCCATCTTATCTTCGATAAAGGAGCCAAACACCCTCACTGGAGGAAAGATAGCCTCTTTAATAAATGGTGCTGGAAAAATTGGACTTCAACTTGCCAAAGATTAAAACTAGACCTACATCTCTCACCATGCACTAAACTAAAATCAAAATGGATTAAAGATCTAAATATTAAAATAGAAACTCTGAACCATTTGAAACAGAGGTTAGGTAGAAATCTTGAAGACATCAGTGTGAGAAAAGATTTTATGAACAAAATCTCAATTGCCCATGAACTAGCAGAAACAATCAACAAGTAGGATCTCTTCTTATTAAAAAGCTTCTGCCCAGCAAGAGAAACCACCAGCAGTGTGAAGAGACAATCCACAAGGTGGGAAAAAATCTTCACCTGCTTTTCCTCAGACAAAGGTCTACTATCTCGAATCTATAAAGAACTTAAAAAGATCAGAACTCCCAAATTTAAGGACCCAATCGGAAAATGGGCATCTGAAATGAACAGACATTTCTCAGACAAAGATGTAGAAATAGCAAATAAATACATGAAAATATGTTCAACATTTTCTCGAACAGTCATTTGAGAGATGCAAATGAAAACAACGCTGAGATTCCACCTCACTCCAGAAAGAATGGCTGCTATCATGAAATCAACCAAGAACAAATGCTGGCAGGGCTGTGGGGAAAGAGGAACCCTGCTCCACTGCTGGTGGGAGTGTAGACTGGTGCAACCACTGTGGAAATCAGTATGAAGTTACCTCAAAGAACTAGGACTGGAAGTCCCATTTGACCCCACTCTTCCACTGCTGGGTATCTTCCCCAAAGAATTAAAAGAATCATACCACAGTGATATATGGGCACCCATGTTCATAACAGCAGAATTTGTGATAGCTAAAACTTGGAAACAGCCCAAATGCCCATCAACTGGAGACTGGATAAAGAAGATGTGGGGTTTTTCAATAAAATGGAGTACTACTCAGCCATAAAAAATGAGAAATTAGAGACATTTATCCCTAAGTGGATGCATATTGAGGCAATACTCTTAAGTGAAATAAATAGGACACAAGTACAAATACTGAATAGTTTCTCTGGTGTGAGAAACTGAAAGTGTAAATAAGGACTAAAATGTATAATAGGTAATGTGAAATAGGAAGAAAAGGGGCAAAGGGGAAGGAAGTTGGAGGCATAGGGGAAAGGATAGAAGGGAATGGAATTATGAGAAAATGGAAAAATAGGAACCAAATCTTTGTAAATAGGGAGGAATGGAGGGGTTGAAGGGAGGGCTGGGCAAGGGTGAAAAATAAGAACCAAGAGAGATTATGTAAAGGTGCAAATTTCCAATGATGAATGTCATTGTATTGTATACCTAAAATATACCAATGATTAGAATGAATAATTGTTAATGCAAAATGGGAAGAAAAGGTCCAAAGTGGTAGGGGTAGTGGGAAGGGCAAGGGAAAGGAAAGAGGGAAAGGAAAAATGATGAGAAATGGAAAAAATGGAAATAAAGGTAAATAGGGAAGGGTGGAGGGGGTGAATGGAGAGCAAGAATGGGGAAAAAATAAGAACCAAGATGCATTATGTAAAGGTTCAATTCCCAACGAGAAATGTAATTGTGTTGTATACCTAAAATGTACCAATAAAAGAATTTAACAAAAAAAAAACAGTATAGAGAAAAAAGTCTACTCTAACAGTGGAGAAAGAAAAATATAAAAAGAGTAATATATAATATCAGTTTTCTAAGATACCTACTTATTATATATACATATATTTGTAATTTCTTTTATATTTTCTTACTTAAGTTATATTAAAATCTGCTTAAGATTGATGATCTCACTTCGATTATGTCTTTTGTCCTTTGTGATGACCCAAATATGCTAAAAAAGGTACAGGGAAAAGCTTCTTTTAAAATTTGGTGAATTGTTTTTGCCTCCTCAACTAAAAGAGATACATGCAATGCTGGGGATTTAGCTCAGTGGCTCTGCATCTGCTTCACAAGCGCAGGGTCCTGAGTTTGATCTCCAGTACTGAAAAAAAGAAATGCAAGGAGAAACTCTTTCTATATATGTTTTGATATAGCAGGACATGATATTGGAGCTGTAATAACTCTTATGACCAAGCAGATTCTAGCGAAGTAACTAACAGCCCTAATAATTTTTTGTTTTGTTTTAGTGGTGCTGGGGATCAAACCTGGGGGGATTGTGCATGCCCTACAAGAACTTTGCAATTGAAGTACATCCCCAGTCCATCTGCTGTAATATTTTTGAGCCCAAGAATTAACCATTCCTGAAGCCACACACCTCTGGTTTTCTTTAATGTGATGTTAAAAATCCCATTTCAAACCCAATTTCAGTAGTGTGTTTTGCTTCTTTCTGGTGAAAACATACTAAATGTCCTAAAGAGCAATATGTGCACATAAATGGAAGTTTAAAGATATAATAATAAATAAAAAAGAGCATTATCTGCATGTAATTTCTATGTCACCAATAAAGACAGAATGGCTTTTACTATCATTGCAGAGTCAAAGGGTTTAAGATGCTTGAAAGAGAGAGGAAATTTTTGTCAACTTGATGACAATTTAAGTAAGTTTAGTGGAAAAATATAATGGGAATACTAAGAATTTCTGCATATCCATTCAAGATTAGTGACTATAAATTTAAAGTGCAAAACAGTCAGCATGGTTGTTTTTGTTTCCAGGCATGTTTAGATATTCTGGTGCATGCACAGAGTAAGCAGAACGATGAGCTTAATCAGGGTAGGCATTTTGCCAGTCAAGTTTTAAAAGCACTAGAGAAAGGTAAAGGAGTTGAGAGCCTCTTCAAGGGAGTGATTTAAGTGATTAATCATGAAGCCTAACATAGGCAAAGAGAAAATTAAGAAAAAAGATAAGGCAGATAGATGACAGTGACAAATAGGTTGGGCCAAAGGATTGGATGTTTCAGCGGGGTCAAAGAATTTTTGGAGAGAAGAAGCTATTGTGGATTTGAAAGAGAGCTTGTCGTGCTCAGATTAGGGTACTTACATATGAGATTTTTGAGAGGTGATGTATTGGATAAATCAATAAAATAGAGAAAGAAGCAACACAGAATAAGGATGAGAATAGAGTTAGAGAGAAAATTACCTGCATAGGGAGATAGTTAAAGACAAGAGAAAGGTCGTGGGGACTGTAGATACCAACAAGAATACCAAAATCATAAGAGATCTCATGTGGAAGCAGGCCTCCAAAAGACCTGGAGTTTAAAGAGATAAAGGAGAAATCAGATGAACTTGATAATCGTAAGTAGGACAATTATACCACGTCCAGTGTCTATGTCATGGGAAGTGACAGAAAAAACAGGTACCAATTGGAAAGCTGCAGGAAGAAGATTGCTAAATTGTATGATCTTCAGTTTCCTTAACATAGAATGTCGTTGACTTTTTAAAGAGGTTTGATGATAAAATGAGATCACCTATGAAACTCAATGTGGTATCAGTATTATACATAAAAAATACATTTGTATCTTATAATCCATATTTTAATGTCCCTACCACAGTATTAGCATAATTTTCTTAGCTGTTGGCATTGACTTTTACTTTTTTCTGTGCACTCTTAAGTAGACATTGAAGAGCCAGAGATAAGAAATTTTGAATATCAAGATCAAGCTGAGATTCAGTTAAAAGTAGTTTCAAGTTAGTAGCTTAGCCAGGCATCTATCAAAAACATTTGAAAATTTCCACTAGGAAAAAAAGGCATGGAGCCTTTAACTAAAGCAAACTGAATTCTGAGTAATAAAGATGTAAAAATTATGAACTCATAGTGAAACATTTACAAAATGCCCAAGAAAATAACCATTGACAAATGGAAATATTAGACCATATAATCTTAGGATTCCAAGACTGTGAATAGAGGGATTATCAGATACAGAGATTAAAATAAATACTGATAATATATTTAGGAAGCTGTAATGAAAGCAAATAGAAACATCAAGAAACTTTGAGAACAACCAATATAATGTTTGGCTTATATAGAAGTTCAAAGTTGCTGACCTATTTTAAAAAATTGGATGATAGGAATATGAGTCTATACTGTTTTAGTAATCTTTATATCTTTCATGATTTCATTAATATTTTATAAATACACAATATTTAATAAAATAAATGATTGTATGGCTAGTCTGAGAAATATATGGCCATTGAAACGGATGAGAAATAATAGTTTTCTAGTAGAAAAATATAGCTTAGATATTCTTCAGTGAGAGAAAGAGGCCAAAAGGCAATATGAAATATGTATGGGCAGATTGCATTTGTGTACACCTGTCTGTCTATCTCCTGTCTATCTCGTATAGATGGAAAAGATTAGAAAATTATCTGGGAGGATATACATAAGTGTGTTACAAGTAAGAACTTCAGAGGAGTACAAGGAAGAGGAAATTCGTCTTTTCTTTTGTCATATTACTATGTGTATTGAGCATATTTAATAATAAAAGTATCCTTGAAATCATTATCCAGATTGAGATTCTTGCTAGCCACCTCAAAAGCATTCCCAATCCCAATCACTATGCTTTCCCACAAAGTAATGTCTCTTAATTTTGTGTGATAATCACTTCCATTCGGTTATAGTTGTTTCCCTAAATTGTATATGTCCAGATCCTGTGGCTTTACAGATTTTAACCATCCTTTCTTCCTTATTCCCTCCCTTCCTTCCTTCCTTCCTTCCTTCCTTGCTTCCTTTCTTCCTTCTCCATTCATTTCTTTTTTTCTTGTACCAAGAGAGTTGGTAGTGGGGAATGAACTCAAACCCTTCACGCTGAGCTACATCCCCAACTGCCCCCCCAATCCTACTTTTGACATAGGATTTCACTAAGTCCCTAAGTTGCCCAGGCTAGGCTCAAATTTGTAACCTTCTTATGTCAGCTTCTCAGAGTGCTGGGATTATGGGCATGTATCACCATAGCCAGCTCCTCTTTTTTAAAAAATTTGCTATGTTTTAAAATCTACAGTTTTTCTATTTTATAACCTTTACAACTTATCAGTTAACTAAGCATTTGACATATATGTAGCATTTCACAAAGTCTGGATTTTACTGATTTCATACTCGTAGTAAATATTAATATGTTGTTTTAGCCATTTTCTGCAGATAGGTAAATCCTGAGGCTTAATCAGACTCACATTCAATTTCTTTGACAATGTGGACCTTTTGATATCTCAGCTTTTAGAATGGAGGACTGTAGACCCAACAATTCCTTTGAAAATACTATAATTGTATTGATTTCTTTGAGAAGAACATAAATGTATGGCTGCCTCTCTTTCAGTGAAGTTGGCACCTGTTCATAATGTGTAGATCCATAAATCTATTAGCAATTGCAATTTAGTGATAATTCAACTTTATCATTTCTTGCCTAAATTTTAGTTGAAATGTTGTTAAGAGACACTCTTCCTAACTACTATAGTTATCCTATAATACAATACATATTCTTGTTTATGTCCCCTTATTTTTCTGTATTCAGTATGGTGTACTGATAGATTTAAGGTGACTGTAAGCGTTATCCTTATTAAAGTACAAATTATCTTATTTTTGGCCAGTGACTGCTTCTTCAAATTGTCTCCTTTTTGCTATAATCCAAATAATTCTTAACATTATCCAATAACCTTTGATAGCTTCATTATAAGATGTTCTAGACAGCTAGGATATTTGCTCCCCAGATGTACCCTGGGGCATTTTACCATAAAGTCATAATATTTTGAACAGAAGTAGCATTTAGAGACTACAGCCTTGCTGCTAGGTGCTAATGTGTCTCATTGCTCCTGAGTTGTTCATTGCTTCTAGGCTCCTTAATGGACAAGCTAGGAACATGCTCACAAACACAGACAGACACACACACACCCCAATACAAAGACACACACACACACACAAACACACAGATTAATGCATGTATACTATATATTTATATATGTTTAAATCAGGATAAATTTTTTTTACATTGACAAAATATTATGCATTTTGTGTACAAGATGATACTTTAAAGCATGGGTACATAATAATAATTAAATTTAGCTATGTAACAAATAAACTTACCACATATAGCTATCATTTTTGAGGTAAGAACAATTTTCCACAATTTTTGCACTTTTTAAAAAAGTAATCTTGTCATTTGTTCAATACAGTGAAGGATATTATGTTAAGTGAAGTAATCCAGACACCTGCATATGAACTCATTCATATGGGAGAGCTAAAAAAATTAAGTTGATAGAAGTAGAGAGTAGAATGATGGTTACCAGAATTGGCCTGGTGGAGAAAGCAGTGACTGAGGAAACATTGGTCAAGTAATACAGAATTACAGTTATATAGGAAAGAGATCTATTGTATAGCTTAGTGACTGTAGTTAATGATAATATAAAGACATACCTCATTTTTTGAACTTTGCTTTATTGCTCTTTACAGATAATGGATTTTTACAAATCTAAGTTTTGTAGCAAGCCTGCAACCAGTAAGTTTTTAGGCACTTTCTTTCCAATAGCATTGGAAATGCTCACTGTGTCTTTATCACATGGTAATCTCATGGAATTTCAAATTTTTCACTATTGTTACATCTGTTATGGTGAACTGTGATCAGTTTACATCACCATTATAATTATGTTGTGGCACCATGAACTACACCCATATAAAATGGTGAACTTCATGTATACATTTTGTTCTGATTGCTCTACTAGCCAGCCATTTCTCCATCTCTCTCTTCTCTGACCTCCCTATTCCCTGAGCCACAATACTATTGAAACTAGGCCAGCTAATAATCCTATAATGGCCTCTCCGTATTAAAGTGAAAGAAGATTCATACATCTTTCATTTTAAATCAAACACTAGAAATGACTGAGAAAGTTATGTCAGAAGCTGACATGAATGGAAAGCTAGGCCTCTTGTGACAAATAGTCAAATTATGAATGCAGAGGAAAACTGTATTTCTTTCTTCCTTCCTTCCTTTCTGACAGGGTCTCCCTATGTAGACTATGCTGACTCCACTAGCCTCAAACTCACGATTCTCCTGCCTCAGCCTCCTAAGTGTTGGGATTATACACATGTGCTACCACATCTGGGAGGAAAAGTTCTTAAATAAACAAAAAGTGCTAGTCCAGTGAACACCAGATTATCGGTGATGTAGAAAAAAGTTTTAGTGATCTGGATAAAAGATTGAATCAGCGACAATAGTCTCATTCCCAGTCGCATAACAAAGTTAAATCTTAAGCAAGGTCCTAACTGTTTTCAATTTTATCAAGGCAGAGAAAGATGAGGAAGCAGCAGAAAACTCTGAAGCTAGCAGAGATAAGTTCATGAAACTTAAGGAAAGAAGCTGGCTGTAAATCATAAAAGTGTGAGACAAAGCAGCAAGCACTGATGTAGACATGACAGCAAGTTACTCAAAAAACTTAGCTAAGTATATTGATGATGATGGCTGCACAAAACAACAGACTTTTCAATGTAAATGAGACACTCTTATATTTGGAGATGTTATTTAGGGTTTTCATAGCTAGAGAAAAGTCAATGCTTGGTTTCAAATTTTCAAAGGACAGGCTGACTCCCTTGTTAGAGACTAATGCAGTTGGAAACTATTCAGCCTGTGTGGTGTAAGTGCAACAACGCAGCCTAGATGACGGAACATCTGCTTAAAATGTGGTTTACTGACTATTTTAAGCATGTTGTTGAGACTTATGGCCCTGTTTACCCATGAGTTCTGATGGAGAGGTAACAATGAAATAAATGCTATTTCCATACATGTTTACAAACCATCATTCTGCAATTCATAGATCAAAGAGTAATTTCATCTGTAATTTTAAGTGTTAATCTGCCTCCTCTTCTTTTTTATATGAGATCTCACTATGTTGCCCAAGCTGGCCTCAATGCAATGATCTTCCTGCCTCAGCTTCATGAGCAGATGGAATCATAGATACATGCCACCATGCCCAGCTTTTCATAAGGCTATTGTGCTGTGGTGATTCCTTTGATATATCTGGGCAAAACTTTCTGAGAAGGATTTACCATTCTAGATGTCATTAAGAACATTTGTGATTCACAAGAGGAAGTCAGAACATCAACATTAATTGGAAGAAGTTATTTCCTACCTGTGTGGATGTCTTTGAGACATTCAAGACTTCAGTGAAGGAAAGAACTTCAGAAGTGACGGAAATAAGCAAGAAACCACAGTTCGAAGTAGAGCCTGAAGATGTGTTCAAATTACTTCAATATCATGGTAAAACATTAACAAAGGGGAAGATGTTTCCTATGAGCAAAGAATGTCATTTCTTGAGATAAAATCTACTGGTGAAGATTCTATGAACACTGTTAAAATGACAAAAGTTTGGAACACTAAACAAACTTTGTTGCTAAACCAGTGACAGGGTTTGAGAGAATTGAGACTAATTTTGAAAGAAGTTCTGTGAATAAAATCCCATCACTCAGTGTCACATGCTAAGATAAATCTTTTGTAAAAGTAGAGTCAAATGATGTAGCAAACTTCACTGTTGCATTATAGAAACAAAGTGCCACAGCTACCCTCAGCTTTAGCAATCACCACTTTAATCAGTCTGCAGCCATGAACAAAGTTAGACCCTTCACCAGCAAAAAGGTTTCAACCTGATGAAGGATCAGATGCTCATTAGCACTTTTTACCAATAAAGTATTTTTAAATTATGTTGTGCACATTTCCTAGACATAATGCTATTTTATACTTAATAGACTATTATAGAGCAATGTACTTTTTTTTTTTTTTTTTGCAGTACTGGGGATTAAACTCAGGATCTTGAGCTTCTGAGGTATGCATGGTGCCACTGAGCTAAATCCCCAGCTAGTGTAGTATAACTTTACATTCACTGAGAAGCCAAAACCTTTTTGTCACTCATTTTATTGAGATACTTGATTTACTGAGATAGTCTGAAACCAAACCTCAATATTTTCCAGATAGGCATGTATTCTTAAGACATCCAAAGAATAAAGATATTCTTTTTGTTTGTTTGCTTGTTTGTTTGTTTCAGGTACCAGGAATTGAACTCAGGACCTTGCACTTGTGAGGCAGGCACTGGAACCACTGAGCTAAATCCTCAGCCCTAAAATATTCTTGATTTTATGATTATACGCCTTCTCAATTTTAATACTACAGTATTTTAAAATTAACTAACTTGTATTATATTTGACTCTTCTTTTTCGCAAAGAATCAGAACTCTGATTATAAGCACACAAAGAATTATATAATTAGAAAAATATTTATTTTTCACACATTGCATATACTACAGTTTAGCAGTCAAGTTAACCACCACATCCTCTAATAACTCTCAATATTTTTGCATGTATTAGTCCCATATTGCCCCCCAATGATTTTTTGGTATTGTTATACTATATGTATATGGCCTAAAAATATTATATACTAGTCCTTTTAACTCTTAGTATTCATCAGTAATTCTTATATAAACTTCGCCTAAGTCATTTTAGTTGTCTGGATCTTTTCCTTTACCAAACTTGTAAGAAAAAAGAACAACATTTCCTGAATTCTATATGTCAATAACAGTTGTCTGTGACCTTTATGTGAGAGAGTCAGTTTTTTTGTTTTCTTTTTGAGATAAGGTCCCACTATGTAGCCCAGACTGGCCTTGAATTCACAATTCTCCTGCCTCAGCCTCTCAAGTTGTTGGATTATAGGCATGTACCAGCTGAGAAAGTCAGTTTTGCTAGATAGAAAATGTGCAGCTCACTTTCTTATTTCTTGAGTATTTTTTTACTCAATTTTCTTTTGGTTTAAGCCATTGGCATCAGGTGTGATGACAACACAACTTTTTCACTTGCTGTATTTTATTTTTTATTCTATACATTTGATTTCATATTCTTGACATTCCTATTGTCATCATGTTGGCTTTTCTTTGTCCATTTTCTCTTTAATTGCTTTTATTTCTTTTTGATTTTTTTCCTTTTAAATCTATCTAATAATTTGTATGTTCACACTAATATATATTTAACATATTACATATTACATTTTATAACTTACTATATTAATTTCATCTTTTGTATTTCATTTAGTCTTTTTAAATTTCTAAGTACTTCATTCTAACTCTTTCATATCTTCTGTCACTTATGACCTGGGCCTTTTTAATTCTTATTAAAGCTGTTCCTTTTATTTTGCAACAATTTTGCTATCTTGTATCTCATTTAGAAACAAAATGTAAATTTCACAAATTTTATATGAGGATTTATTTTTGGTATGCTTTCATTCCCTATAGATATCGTTCTGCTTCTTACTCACTTATTATAATACAGCTTATGGGATTTAACACTACATTTTATTGTCATTCATTTTTACATGAATTCAGTGACATTTTCTCTTCTAGTTATTTCGATGTCATTTACTAAGAACTGCTTCAGAGCAAAGAAAAGTCAAAGCATTCATTTCAAACAGTTAAGTAAAGCATTCTTGCACCCTTCCCTTTCCCCCTTTAAAACCAGATTTTCTGAATAACAATACCAACAAAAGAGAATACCAGGACCATCAGATACAGTATTTTCACTTGTATCTCTTTGCTCTTCCATGCTATTCCCTTCTGTAGTAATTTTGCATACGCTTTTCCTTCTTTTGACTTTCTTTCTATTAACCCTAATTTTATTTCATTGGCATATCCTAAGCCTGATATTCCACTCTTATGATTAATACCATTCAATTGGTTTAAAGATGTTTAAAGAAGATCTTGACAAATATAGATGTGGTCACTCCAGCAGGTTGTGTGTTTAAGGGATGGAAAGTAATGGTTAATTTTACTAGTCTGCTTGGGCTGTAATAACAGAACACTACAGACGGAGTGACTTGAAATGTATTTGTCAGTTTGGAGACTAGACATTGCATAAACAAGGTGCTGGCATTATAGGTTTGTTCTGAGACTTGCTCCTAGGCTTACAGGTGGCCACCATCATGCCATGTGCTCACAGGACTCCCTGTGTGGAGAGATAGAGAGAGCTCTCTCCTTTCCTCCTCTTTTAAAGCTGCAAAGCTGAGCAGATTATGACTTAATCCTTATAACTTCATTTTACCTTAATTACTTATCTAAAAGATATATCTCCAAATACAGTCACATTGGGGAATTAAGACTTTCTCATATGAACTTTTGGGGACATAATTTATCCAATACCATTAATATTTAAAAATAAATGAATTATTTGAAATATTGAATGGAAATTTCTGTCTGATTTGGGGGAATGAGATATGCTGTGCATAGGAAATGTGAAAGGTATGAGACACATCTTAGCCTGACACTCTTGTAGAATGTGGTCATTTGAAGGACTCGAAGTTTACCAAAGGCAACCTGAAATTACAGGCACTGAAACAGGAGAATCCAGGATATCATCAAAATCAGAACCTCCAGTTGAATGTAATTACTATCAAATCTAATTTATCTTATTGTTGAGGGTGCTGAGAGATGAAGAACCCACACCCAGAAGCTGCCAGAGTCAAGATTTCCCCCAGAAATATATGATTCTAAGACGAATGATTTTTTTTTTTTTTTTGGTACTGGGGATCGAACTTGGGTCCTTGTGCTTGCACAGTAGGCAGTGAAACCACTGAGCTAAATCCCTGCCCCAAGACTGATGATATTTTTAATACGTCTTCTGTTCCTTTGTTGCCACTACAAAATTCACAATTTTCCTCAGGGCAGATGCTAAGCCAAGAGCCTGAGCTTCTATTTTGACTGGATTCCATTTAGCAATTCCAGAGGTAGTCTGTGCTTTTGGTTTTTGTAATGCTGTGAGTAAATGAGAGAAGCTTCCATAGGAATTCAAATTTGTGAAAATTGATTAAACAGAAATGAAAGAATGTTGAAGCTATTTTCCCTCTGCAGAATGAATATGGTAAGTTATAAAATAACATGGATGTATTATTCTCAGGGATATTTCATGAAATTGGTATCCATACCCACTGATATTTTAAGCATTGTCAACCTGAAATGTATGTAAGGATTAGATGGACTCATAAACACAGCAGAGTAAGCTGTGCCTGGAGATTATTCAGTCTTTTTTTTTCTACTATGAAGTTTGTAACAAAATGATAGCAGAGAAAATTGAATAAAATGACATCATTTATCTCCTATGAGTAATACTAGAATGACTAATAGCAAAACCAAATAAAATACCTTAAGAGATCCATGTGATTTTGATTAAAATATGTATTTTAGTAAATGAAGGGAAAGCTCAGTAGAAGAACTCAGTTTTCTTTTCAATTGTGTTACAGCTTCTGATTACATTTGGATGTTCTGTGTATTATCCATTGCAATAATAAAAATATTCCATTTATAGAAGCTAATGCTTTGAGAAAGCCTTAAAGACAGAGATTCTAATAACTATTCATTATTTCTAAAACACTTAAGGACATATGACATTTTTCCAATCATGAACATTTTTAGAAAAATATTCTTCATATAGTAAAATACACAATCCTCATGTGTACCAATATAAAGGCTGACTAGTGGCCAATTAACTGGCTGACCATGAGCATTCAACCAGGCTGATAAGATGACTAATGCACTTGAAAATATTCATAAGAAACTTAGGGAATTGACAATAGAAGTTAGAAGCAGAAAGCGAAGACTTAGGAGGCAAAACAAACAAATTAAAATCATAATGAAGAAATAAAGTAAATGATGTCATCAATATGAGGAAAAATATTAAATGGAAAAGATATAATTTGATAGTGATAGATAGTAGCTAATGACCATATATGTCTGCCTAGGTAAGGTGATGCTGGGGTAATGAGCAACTCATTTTTAAGACTTAAACAAACAGGACTTAACTCTTTTTTACATTATATGCAATGTTGCTGAATTACTGGAACTCCATTCCTTCATTCTAGGATTCCAGGCTGAAGGAATAGACCCTATACATGACAGTTCCATGGCCCTGAAAAGAAAAAGGGAGTATTTAAAGATACTGTTTGCAAATATCCTTTATCACTTATTTTTAATTGACTAAATTGGTCAATCTGTCATGCAATCAAGTTGATATTGGACAAATAAATGTAATTCTTTCACTTAAATTAACAAATAACTTGGAAAAACTAGTATAATTGACTGCAGGTTATGCATGTGGAGAAATGAATAGAATTTCTAGCAACTAAAGGTAAGCTTTCCTGTTGAGGACGCTGGGGTAGGTAGCCAGAGTTTATAAATGTTAAGAAGCTCTAGTGTGTATACATGCAGTTTTCATCTTTTCCAGGTAAATGAAGCAAAACTAATGATTTGAATTTAGCAAGAACACAGTCAGCTTAATGAAACAAATGATTTTAATAGAAAATATGGACAAAGCATTTAGCTATATTTATATCTGCCTTTGTTCTTATGGGGCATTTAATCCCCTTGTTTTCTCCACTTGTACCACTTTTAAGTCACCCAGTGAAGGAGGCCTGTGACTTCACATTTTGTTTCTTATAAAATTACAATCTTTAAAACCTGTTAGAACTAGTAAACTAATAGTTTTTGTCGAAATAATGTGAAAATAATTTATCAATATATCTCACATGCACACATACACTTATATACAAACATAGCATCCCCTTTAAAATATCCGCAATAATAGCACTCAATGTTATACAGATTAGGGGATGTGGAAAAAGCAGTTTAACTGAGTCTAAGCTAAAGGTATTAAAATCTAAATAACAATTATGCCATGGGAAAACACAAAATATTGCATGATAACTTTTTAGGAGTCCAATTTGAAAATTAATGCATCTGTTATGACAATTTATATAAAAGAATTCCTCCGTATATAACACTATAAGTGATTTTCTTCCTTGAAACTAATTCTGAACAGAGTATTTCTTTTAATTATTTCCCTTTCATTAAAAAAGAGCTAACTGCTTACAAGTATCTTTATGAAATCTACAAAGACATTTTATTGCATAATAGTTAAAATTCCAAGTTTGTATTTTAAAACTTTATATTCTGATTTGCCACTTTTGCATCAATATCAATAAAGATAGCATCCATTTTAGGAGACAAACACACAAAATAGTAGCGATGAATAGGACACATTTGTACAGAAATAACTCAGAAAATATGAAACTGAACGGTTTCTCTTTATTTCTAATTGTTCTATTTTGAGTATATCACACATGTTACTATGAAAGAATAAATTTTTTTCAAACATTTAATTGAAACTGAATACAGTTAATTAAGTGCTAAATTCTTCCCATATTAAACATTCTTATTCATCTTGTGAAAAGTAAAAAGACAAGAGGGGAAAAAATTACCACAAATCCTGAATTGTAAAACCAAGAGAAGCTATTGGCTTAACACACAGCAAATTATGTGTTGACTTAAGGAAAATAGGATAATACAGAACAAGGCTTCTAAAATTTCAGTGTGCGCATGAATATCTGTGAATCTTTTAAACTTTCAGATTCTCATTCTGTAGGTCTGAGAAGGACTGAGATTCTTAATTCCCAACAAGTTTCCAAATAGTTCTGATGCCCATGCTGTGCCTCACAAGTAGCCAGGTGCTAGATGATGATAAGATCATGTCAGAAAACTCCAGAAAAGCAAAATCAGATATAGAAATATTCTACATCACTTTTGGGCCAAATAGCATCATATTTCTTGTCTGCTTATGGAAATATGTCAGTGGACATAGGCCAACAATAGCAGGGGGTATGAATTTTAGCAAGGTCAAAGGACAGGGCTTCACATGGCCTGTCTTGATGATAATTTTATCTTGAATTCATTTCAAAGCTTCTTCTCTGAGGGTGTAACTCAGTTCCACAGGAGAACTAACCGCTGATCACAGGAGGAGGTTTCTCATTCTTTTATAATGCACTTTCAGTGACCAAAGGAATGTAGTTGATGAGTTCTTCAGGGAAACGTGGTAAGCCTGTGTGATGTCTATCCATGCTGACTGGAGGTGAAATATGAAGCAGAGTCAGTCATATAAAAAGTCCTAGAGGGATCACTTGAGATTAAAAGTGTTAAGCCGATGTGATTAATTTTTAGGATGGTTGATCTGTGACCCATATAAAGTGAATGTTATTTTGTCGGCACAGAGAGAGGTTCCTAAAGGGCCTTTGGTCAGATTACAGCCTAACACTTTAAAAAAGACCAAGAGCATCACCAAGCCATTCTTTCTAGCTATATGGAAATGGAGCACACCTCTTTGTAATAGTGATTTATAGCCTAATGGCAATGCTTCTGGACTTTTTTCTCTCTCACACTGAAAGTGGATATTACATGCTTTTACTGTTAAAAAAAAGGCTTCTGTCTATGGCACATCTAAGACACTAGCTATTAGGCTCTGTTATTCACTTTTTCGTGCCTGCTGACAGTTGAACATTAATTGAGGCCCAAGTGCTAGCTTTAATGTTAATGCTCATCAAATGCATTATTAACTCTTCCTTTGATAACACAGATCATACAAAATTAAAGATTAAAACATTTTCAATTTGTCAAAAAATGTGACTAAAATGAAATTGATAATAGAAATAAAACCTTCAATTCATTGCATCAAACATGCGGGAGATAATGAATATTTTACTTTTGATGATTTACATTTATTTGAGAAATTATAAAATGTGGTATTTGTTTATAATGGAGGTGACAAATATAAATAGTCAGCAGGAGAAGACCTACTACTATCTTTTTAAATTTACATCACCAAAGAAAATATGGACATGAGTCTATTTTTACATTTATAAGATAATTCACAAACATCTATGAATATGCACCTTACCACATTTCAGTGTGTTCTATAGCAGCCAATATCTTCTGTGAACAATTAGAAACATGCATTGAATTTCAAGAATTTTATACTACCAATGGAATTTTCATTATATCTCAATGCATTAATTTTATGACAATTTATTATTTTTATCTCTAGTCCTTATTTTTGTAAAAGATCATTTACCATGGCAACTGATAAACTAGAATTCCTAATAAGTTAGACCAACATGAAAATTTTGTCAAATCACCTCATTCCTTGCAGAATGTAGACATTTGAGTGTCTTGAGTTATTAAAATATTTTATTAAATACTGCATAATACAGGGTACCAATATTGACAAACTTTTACTTTCTGTTGTGGTACACATTATATCAGGGAGAAAAATTGTCTATTCACTCCTTTCTTTTGTCCTCTGTTCCCACAATAACTGACCCCACATTCTCCCAATCTATAGCATCTCAGAAGTCTAACAATGGTCAGTGAGTCAATGGAACAATACCAGTGCTGTATTAGGTTTCCTTCTGCATTAACTACTTCATCTATATAAAACTCTTCATGTGACAGAAATGCTATCATTGCAAAATTAGCAAACGTGGGAAACCAGTGGAAGTGAATGCATGAATTTTCTGATACAGGAGCAAGAAAACTCTTCAGGATACAGGGCAATGCTCTCTTTTCCTCTTATACTCTGATCCATTTTGATTGGCAAGCACATGACACTTAAAGGTAAAGGAAGGACCACTCCAAGTTACATTTCCTATTATGCATATAAAATGTGCACAGATAGTTTAAGTAAATACTTGTGAAATGATATCCTGTGGCCATAATTCCCTTACCCTAGTAATAGCAGGAAAACTTAAGAAGTTCATCAAATATAGTCTTCTACCAAGTGAAAACATGAATAAACAAAACTGATTGTAAAAATGTGAAGTAGTCTTTTCCAATAGTGAATTTCTACCAATGACTGCCTCTGAAGAATCAATTGTAACCTGAAATTGTGCAGAATTCAAGAGGAAATTAAGCATATTTTACGTGGAGATCACAAACCAAACTTTTAAAGTTGTTTTTTAGAGGATATTTTTTGTCCACTAAAAGCTAGAGGAAATAAAACAAAACCATGTATACCTGGGAAATTTTTCCAGATAAGTCACCTGATTTGTGCCCAGGAGGTCCTCAGGTAGTTTACTGTGAACATTGGCAGGTGTGTATCACTTCCAAGGTCAGGTCATTCAGCTCACTGTTTACTCCACTGAGAATAATCCCTTTTTCTTCTGGTAGCAGTAAACAGAGCACATTTTCCATTACTTTAATTGAGCAATACGTTTAAAAAATTAGCTAGTGAGTAAAAATATGCACCAAAATTGGCTCAATTTTCACCAAATTTCTGAATAAACCAAGTAGTTCAATAATGCAAGAGGATTCTTTTGTGTATAGATTATAAGATAAATGAATTGCCAATCAGTAGAAAGATACCACCAGTGTAATTCTTTCAAAGAGAAATGAATAGAAACTAACACACTGAGGAAAGGTGGAAACAAATTTAGAAGGCTCCCACCGTCGTCCCTGTATCACCTGACAGCCAAGCTTCACAGACTTGTTTAGCTTTGAGACTCTGGAAATAAACAAAAGGAGAACAAACTGACTTTCAAAATTATAGGTACAGTTGTGTCAGCTAGGGTTATTATATTACTAGTGATCTTCCTGAATAGTGAGTTTATTTAAAAAATTTAGAAGGGAAAGACATTCCACCACTAGTGAAATTTCTTAAATAAAAAATAAACAAAGCTAAAGGACTAGTCATATAAGGAATGCGCCACGACATAATAAAGGCCATTTATTATAAGTAAATAGCTAACATTTTACTGAATTTGGAAAAGCTAAGCTTTTTCTCTTAGACCAGAAACCAGATAGAAATAATTTTCAACACTTTTATTCAACATAGTGCTGAAGTCCTTCCCAGGACAATTAAGTAAGAGGAAAAAATGAAGGGAATTCAAAATGGAAAAGAAATCAAATTGTCACTATTTGCAGATGACATAATCTTACATAGAGAAAACTCCGAAAAGTCACGAAAAACCCATATTGATTGGAACTAAGAAATTCAGTAAACTTGCAGGATACAAAAATGAACATAAAAATTACTAGTTTTGCTATATTCTAATGAAAAATTATCTGAAATAGATATGAAAATTGTTGCAAAATGCCAGGTATGGTGGCATACACCTGTAATTCCAATTACTTAAGAGGCTACAAAAGAACTATGAGTTTGAGGACAGCCTGAATTACATGCCAAGACTCTGTCTCAAATAATACAAATAAATTAATTAATTAAAATAAGCTACAATAATATCCAGAAATAATTTTAACCAGAAAGGTGGAAGGTAACTATAATAAAAATTATGAAAGCTGGGCAGAATGGCACATCCTTACAGTCCCAGCACTCTGTGAGGCTGAGGCAAGAGAATAGTAAATTCCACCCTACCATGGGAAATTGATGACTTAGGGAGACCTTGTATCAAAATTTTTAAAAAGTCTGGAGACAGCTCAATGTGAAGGCGCTGGGTTCAATAACTAGTACCCCAAGACGAATGAATGAATGCATGAATGACTAAAACACTGATGAAATAAACTGGAGGGACATAAAAATTTAAAAGTATTCCATGTTCATGATTGGATAAATCACTATTGTTAAAATGTCCATACTAAGCAAAATAATATATAGATCAATGTAATCCCTATCAAAACATCAATAGCATTCTTCACAGAACTAGAAAAAATAATTTAAAATTTATGCGGAAAGGACACACATATGTGCACAAAAAAAAACCCTGAACAGCCAAAGCAAATCAAAGCAGAAGGCATTTTACTACTTGATTTTAAAACATACAGCAAAGCTGTAATAATCAAAATAGCATGCTATTGGGATAAATGCTCCTAGACCAAAGGAACAGAATAAAAGACCTGGAAGTAAACATACACGTGTACAACCATCTGATATTTGACAGAGGAGTTAAAAACATGCATTTGTTAAAAACATGCATTTGAGAAAGCACAGTCTCTTTTTTCATAAATGGTGCTGGGAAAATTGTATATCCATATGCAGATTAATGAAGCTAGACCCTCTTTGCTTACCAGTTATAAAGATCAACTCAAAATAGATTAAAGACATTTAGAGTAAGACATAACAATACTAGAAGAAAACAGGAGGAATACTTCAGTATGCTGGAATGAACAAAGTTTTATTGGACAAAACCCCAAAAGCACAGGAAATAAAAGCAAATATAGACAAATGGAATAACATCAAACTAAAAGCTTCTGCAGAAGAAAGTAACCGATCAACAGTGCTCAGAAACAATCTAAAGAAAGGAGGAAATATTTGTAACATATATATCTCATAACGGGCTGATGTCCAGAAAATATAAGAAATTCAAAAGAAACTTGAATGTATTTAACATTACTGTACATGGTACTGCATTAATATGTACAACTCTTATATTTTTTATACATCACTTTAAAAAATAAATTTCAAAAGGACCCCCTAGTTTGTACCACAGGCAGTGGTCCCACATTTGCTCTATAGAAAAAAGAGACAGAATAAACCTGCTGTGTAACCTTCAGTCCAGGCCCAAGGCATAGTTTTTATTGTAAATGGAGAGGTAGAGAATAAAGAAAAATAAGTAGGACACTTAAATATTACCTTCTGTTTTAATGTTTGGATTTTAAAATCAATGTATTTTAATTTTCAAATTTAGAGGAGATATAATTTTAGACTTTAGTGCTTTATATCTTAAGAAATTAAATTATTTTTAGATAATTTTGAATTTCATGATTAGTGCTTCCCATGCTTTTTTTCTTGGTTTTCAGATGAACTAAAACTCAAATTTTTGACATTAACAGCTAAAAAGACAGAAAGAAAGGACAATTCTATCTTCTGAAAATTAAAGTAATCTACCCAAGACATATATATATATAATATATATATATATTATATATATCAACATGAACAATCTAATTATAACAAAAATTCTGCATACACAGTGGGAGATTTCATTCTTGTAATAGAGAAATTTCTAGAGTATTCATAAAAGTAGGTTTATTTGGTCCTCTATATCCATTAGTTCTTTATCTATGAATACACCAAACACATCAAAAACATTCAAGAAAAAAGTGTCTGTACTGAATGTGTATAGATTTTTCTTGTAATTATTTCCAAAATGACATAGTATAAGAGCTATTTACATAACATTTACACTGTATTAAGTATTATAAATAATCTAGAAATGAATTAAAGTAAATAACAAGATGTATATCAGTCATGCAAACACAAAGACACATTATAAAATGGGCTTGAGCCACAAATTTGGGTATCCTAATGGTGTCCTGTGTCTTCCAGATACCAAAGGGGATTTCAGCACAATGTAAACTATGGTTCCACTAAAAATAATCAAGCAAATAACTATATATTTACATACATACACTGGAAAGATAGAGACCAAAATTTATGGTAGTTACCAACATGCAGCAAGAATATGAGCAAATTCTACATTTGGGGGTTTATTTTTTTATTAGTATACAGTATATTTGTGACACATGGTAATTGCATTAATCTTAGAAGAATTCATATATATATAATCTTATCGTTTTTACTTTCCCTTCCTTTCCCCTCTATCCCATCTGCTCCTTTCTCCAGGTCCCCATTCCATAGAGGACCAACGTCTACCTCCCTGTTTTCTATCACATATTTTTTATTTTGCTCTATAAGTTATTTGGATTTTGGATTTTCTATGATAAATCATGCAATATTTAACCTTCTGTGTGATTTATTTAGTCTTATGACACCATAATTTATTTTCCTACAAATGACTCATATTTATCCTTTTTATGGCTGAGTAGTATTCCATCACATAAATACTACCTTTGCTTTATTCACTCATCTGTTGATGAGACTATAGGCTGCTTTTCTGATAAAGCTATTAGGAATTGTGCTGCTATAAACACGGGTATGCATATATTCTTTTTTAAAAGAATATTTGGTTTCTAAATATTTCTTCACTGATTTTTTTATTAGCTATGGAATATCTCAAATGCAGAAATGTACAGAAAATAATATAAATAGCACACTACTCAAATTTAATATATACGTTTTTGAGATTGGTTTACAAATATAAACTACAGGTTATGGTTTGTGTCATGATATATATGATTAGAATATTTTAGACATTTAACAATTTAGTACTGGATTAGAGATAAATTACAAGATTGAATAAGCACTCATAATACAATCAGATAAAAAAGGATTCTAAATGTTTTTTTATTTCACTATAAAAGGATGTTTTATTTTGTCCTTTTATGAATTTTATACACCCTCTGTCAATAAAAAAAAATTACCTTATATTTGACCCAGTACTTTTTTTTACTGCAATTCACACCATCACTTGATAGAGACATTGTTATGGCCTATATCTAGATGTCCTCTCAAAGCCTCATGAAATCATAGGTGGGGCTTTTCAGAAGTGCCTGGCTCTAGAATGTGTTGACCCTGGGATTAAATGCATGATGCTGGGACCAATGGTGTGGTTACTCAATTAGTCCACTGATTGGTTTGGCATAGTTCTGGGTGAGGATAATGGGAAGGCCTTCCCTTGGTGTGAGTGGTATCTGCCCTAAGGGTGTGTTGTCTGGATAGAATATAAGGAACTGAAAGCGAGCTGCTGTCCTCCCTTACTGTTGCTTTGATACTTTGCTGCTTTGTTGCCTTCTGTCCACTATGAACTGTTTCTCCTCTGTGATGCCCCTCTGCCATGCCACCCTGCTTTGGAGCCAGCCAACTATGAGCTGAAACTTCTACAAACTGTGAGCCCAAATAAACCTTTCCTCTTATAACTTCGGGTGTTGGGCATTTTGTTTCAGCAATGAGCAAAGTGACCATGACACTGCATATGGGAGGAGGTGAAAGGTGATGTGAAGTACCAGAGCTGAAAGCTTACCTTGAGAGTTGACATAGACTTGGAAGACGTAAAGAGTGGCCTGGAGGAGTGGAAATCCAGGTTAAGACAAAAATGAAAACCCAAAGTAAAAGGAACTTTCAAGTCACCAATAAAACAAAGAAAATGAGGAAAAATGAGGTTTAAAACAGACTTCTCTTGTATACATCCTCTTCTAGGAAAAAAAAATCCAGAAATTTATTCTCAGAAGATTATTGTATTTTGTTAATTTCAAGATTGGATTATCTCCTTTTGGTTTCAAGACAGGTTTGCATGTAATCTCTAGGATTTTTCCACCTTGGTTTTCCTCCTAGATCTTCTCTTCCACTCTAATTAGAAAAAACATGTGTTTTGCAGACCTTTATTCTTGCCACATCAATATTCTTGCTGTTACCATCTGGATGGTGGATTCTTCTCTCAACCCAGAAAGAATTATAAGGTAGAGAGTCAAAACAGTACAGAGCAGAAGTATTGGTTGTAGAACAAAAGCAGAAAGCAGTATTAATTGTAAAGCTAAAGCAAAAATCCCCCCAGACAATTGAACCTGGGAGGGGACCAGAATGGGTTGTAACTTAACTAAAATGAGCAGAACACAGACATTTTTTAGAAAGTATGAATATCTTATTCCTAGGCAAGAAAATTCTGCCAGTCTAATGAGGCTTTTGTTTGTTGATCCTCTGGTGCCCTACTCTTGTCTGATGTGCCCTTCTCTGAGTCTCCGTTGGCTGCCTGTCCTGTCTGTAACACTCTTTGCCAGAACACTCTCCACATTCCTCTCCCATTGTGGGCCAGTGTGACTCTGAGAAATCCTCTCATCTTCCCACAGAGTTGTGTTTCTCCTCGACATCATGTTTTACAGACACTGATTGTTTAGACTACTGTTAGGTACCACTTGTTAGGTTAGGTAAATGATACACAAACCTTAAAAAATGGAACCTAAGCCTAATCACACCTGTGGAGGGCTAGGAGTTCATTCTCCCTAAGTCTCTTGTTATTTCCCTGCTTCACTTGCTATGTGTTTTATGTATCTGAAATGTAACTTATTCTCATAATTTGGTTTTTTATGTCACTCTGAAATGGCCTCACTTAAACTGCAAACTCGAATTTCCATCAGGCCTTTGGATTAATTCACTTCTACTTTTACACTAACACAAACTATCCTCACACTACATTTGTTTGTTTACCTACCTGCTTCTAGAATATTGATCCTTTTCCTTATCCTTCTGTACCTCTTGTCTCCAGCCACCCCTAGACACTTGTTCCATCTTTATAACATCTCTATCTCAACGTGAAGGAGGAGCTTCATCCAAACTTACTTTCCTTGCTATGGATGGGCCTCAAAAGATCCACTAAGAAGCTCATTCACAGTTGTTGGCAGATGTTTGCTACTGTTGTCATAACTAGGTACCAAACACAGTAGTCTAAACATCAAACATTTATCTTTTTCATGGTTCAGAGAGCTAAAAGTCTGAGATTAAGGTGTTGGCAAGCTTGGTTACTTCTTAGAATTACAAGGGAAGGATCTTTTCCAGGTCTCTTTACTTGTTTTGCAGATGGCTGACTTCTCTTTATGTCTTCACGTTAGCTTTCCTCCGTATGTATCTGTGTCCACATTTCCTCTTTTTTAATTTTTTTTAATTTTTTTTCACATTTCCTCTTCACATAAGGTCATATTGAATTAAAACTCACCCTAGTAATCTCATTTTAATTACTTCTTCTTATGATTTAGATATAAAATGTCCAGCAAAACTCATGTGCTAAAGGTTTGGTACCAGCTGATGGGCCCTGGGGGCTCTAAGAGGTTTAATCCATTGATGAGATAATTTGATGGCACTATTGGGAGGTGATAGAAACAGGAAGTGGGGAATAGATCATGCGGAGTGACCTTAGAAAATATACCTGGATTCTGGCCCCTTCCTCTCAGGCTCCCCAATCCCCGCTTCCCAGCTGCCATGAGTTGGGCAGGTTTCTCTACCATGACCTTTTGCCATGCTATTTGGCCCACAGAAATGGAATGAGACAGCCACAAACTGAAACCTGTGAAATAAGGCAACAAAGTAAATATTTTCTCTCTTACTTTGTTTTTCTGGAAAATTTAACAACATGTCTTTGGAAAGACTATGTCCAGATATGGAGGTCCTCAATCTGAGGGACTGAGGTTCAGGTCTTCAGTGTGTGAGTTTTGGCAAAGGCACAATTCAGCTCATAGCAGTGTGCCTCAGGTTCTCACTACCTGCGGAACATAAGTGTCAGTTCAGTGCCCCGAGGGCCTGCTGACAGGTAGCTCCTCACAAGTCAGGTGGATTTTCTGAGGAGCAAGAGAAAGAGCTAGGGAAACTAAGCAAACAAAGCCAGCCTTCTTTTTAAAAACTTAATCATACAACTGACATACTATTATTATTTTCATAGTCTATTCTTTGGAAGAAATGTCTAACCCCAATTGTTTGGAATTCTTTCTAGAATTGGAATAATTCTTATCCCTTCATCTCAACTTGGATTTCTATTGAGTAATTCTGGGACAAGCGAAAATATTACACCTGTACACTTTAGATTCCAGCGTTTCCTTTTTAACTTTAAAGGCATTTTTTCCCCATTTAAAAAATACAGCATTTCATCTTAGTAATCTTTCTGAAGTTCACAAAAATCAAGAAATGTAGCTTCGTATTTTGGACAAATGAAAGCCTCCTTTACAAATAACAAAGTTTTCCTGGCCACAGAGAGAGAATCCATGCTTTAGGAAGTACCTGCCTGCTTAATCTTGCTGGGCAGGCAACCAAAGCTTTATCATCCAGCACATGTTGTACATCTCAACCAGAAAGAAAACTAATCAATTCTCTCCAGATATGTTCATTCTAATTCTGTGACACCAAGAAGTCTTTAGGCGCATTTTCTTGCAACAGTATGAGACGGAAGGGGGAGGATGAGCAAAATGAGGTAATAGAAAGTCCCGACACACTCCTGAGCCTGTTCAGTGAAAAAACTAATGTAACAACTTTATAGTTTCTGACACTATTGTTTTCAATCCAGTATGCTAGACCTTGTAGGAAAATATAATACTAAGGCTATGTGATGATTTCTAATCTTATGCAATAAGACTTCAATTTTCTGGAAGCAAATAAACAGTAATCCTCAGTCCCTTTGCACATGAAGATTGTTCTGGCAAGATTACTCACAGCCCTTCTTCCCCCTGCTTCAACCCTGCCCCTTTATCTAGCTGACACCTTATTGCCTCTCTAGGCTCAGTGTATATGATTATCACTTAGAAACATGCATCTGACCATTTGGTCACCAATGAATTATTGCAGGTTTTACCACACTGTATTATAATATCAAGTTTAGTTATTCATCTTCTCTGCCAAAATATAAGCTCTTGTAACCATGTAACCACCACAGTTCCCTAGCACTTAATTCAGTGCTTACCACATGACAGGACCTCAAACCAGTGTCATGAACGAGTAGGCAATATACTTGCTACTTTCAAATTTAAGCGGAAAGTAGAGAATTATTTAATGCATATTGTTTTTTTAAAAACTTCCAAAGAGACATTATGTGCCATAGTGCTTCATGAGGAAATCTCTCTTTTGTAAATATTTGTAAGTTATGATCTAGTCCTGGCACCATTAACTTTGTAAGCATCCAGAAGAATGTAGCCAGAGTTAAGAACTTAATCAAAGAAAAGATTTACTCTAAATCCTAAGGTCCAGAAATATGATGAAAATTAGAAATACAGAACCAAGAGCTTGAAGTCAAGCAAGATTTTCACCATTCAGAAGTTAGGCATAAGCAAGGACTGCCCAGTGTGTTCCCAGTGAATGGTACTGAGTGATCAGCAGCCCATCTTGATAGCTTAAATGACTGGTGGTTCCAGAAATAGGTTAAAGTGAGGTTTAACAAGAACTAGATGAAGGTCATTTCTATAGAAATATAACCTCTAATGTATAAATCTTCAAATCTAGTCCAAAAGATTATGTTACTTAAGATAGCATGATTTACAATACAAGCTACATGGAAGTACTATATAATGGATCACTGACATGGAAAATAACAAGTACTGGCTACTTTAAGTGTATATTCTGGTAGTCTGGCTGAGATAGGAGGGCAGTTCACTAGTGCTATTGTTGTTTCTGATGATGTCTTGCTGAATCATGCATGGTATCAGAAGAATAGAGAATTTTCTTGAAAAATGAATACATTACATTCACCACACATGATAAACTAGATGGAAATGAAGCCAAACAGTGAATAAAATGCAAACAGTTCTTGATTTATTCAGAGACTTCAGGCGCTGACAAAAAAAACCCTGAAAATCTTGTTGTGCTATTTATGGATATTACATTTACATCTGAGAGAAATTGGAACCAGTTTAGCTATTGTAATCCAGATGTTTTATGAAAACTGTAGTCTCTAGGAAACCATCATTCATGAGAAATTACACCTTTTCTTTATATAGTGAGTTTGGATATATGCATATCAGGTTTTCCTTCCAGGTAATTTTTATAATATAAAAATAAAACATAGCAATGCATTTGGGACAAACATTGAAATCCCCACTCACAAGAATATGCTGAAATAATGAACGTATTATTTTAACACCTTTCCTGTAGATCATAGTACTTGAAGTTAAAAGACACTTTACCTGAATTGCATTGTGGATTCAAGTCTATCAAAGTTTTAAAATTCAATTATTGAATAGTATGGTATTTGCACTTTAAGGATTAATTCACAATTCATTTTTAAAAAGAGATGTCTGAGAATCAGACTCTTTGCAGTAACTGTATCAAGTCCATAATTTGAAAATTGTGTTAGTGCCATTGGCTCAGCTTTTAATAGGAAGACAGGACACTTTTAACACTTTTGCTGCTAATTAGCCTCTCTTCACAGGCTCAGTACAAAAGTCAACTTTTCAATAAACAGCATAAATGAACTTACATTCTTCACCTGTAGGCATAGAATTATTTTGCAGAAAAAAATAGGAAAGAAATTCATTGTTTTGTGTATGTGCCTATCTCTGCAGTCAGTATATTTTTTAAAAACTCACTATGGACTATATGGATTAAAAACATCACAAAAATTACTTGGTTATTGAAAATTCCTTATTTAGATCATTCCAAAGTTAAGCTGAGGATGCTGAGTTTAGGGAGATTAAATAATGGCTTTAGGACACACAGGTGGTCAGTTTTGGAGCTGGGATTTGAATCTGGACTTCCCTCTAATCCCTGCTTTTCTATTACTATACTATCTTATGTTCTTCCTTTACTATATGGACTAACATCTAGCTTTCACAGATCAGGGGGACAATGAATAAAAATTATTAAAGATTTAGAAGTAGAGTGTGTAATATACATTTTAAAAAGCTGGAATTATTTAACAAAGAGAATAGAGCTAAAGAATCTTTAATGTGGTTATTTTTGTACTATTTCCTCTATCACTAGTCATAAAATACTTGCAAATAAAGTTCAGGAAGTTAGATCAAAGAAGTAGACATTTCTACTACTTCCATTATCCTGTTCTCTTCTTTCAGAGGGAGAATTCAATTTGTTCACTCACCCCTTAAATTTAAGTACAGTGTAACTGCACTGGTCAATGAAATAGGAGTGGAAGGAAAATGTGTCATTTCTGTACATGGACTATCTTTGTTCCATTCTGAGCCCACTCTTTACTACCATGACTACTGAAGGAGCAAGTGCAAGATGCATTGTTGTAATAAAATACAGTACTGAGATTGTAGCGCTTTCATTTTTATGTCAAAACCTACCCTATTCCCACTGATACAGGCCTTGTAACTCCCTAAATGCAGTATGTCATTCTAAGAATGAATTCATATCAGGAAAAATAGGCATTTTCTCTAATATATACATATGTTTTCATTGCTTCAGTGATATTTGAAATTGTCATGACATGCGATACAAGTTATTATACATTTTCATCTCAAAAATATAAATACTTATGGAGGGAGGGTAAGTAGAACTTTTTCAGTTATCAACATTTTAGTTTCACCTAACAGTAATTTCTTATGAAAATTAGGCATGAATTTGGTCTAAGTGTTTGGGCAATTCTAGGTCAGAATAAAGAGAGAAAGAACTTCTAAAGTAGCCAATAGCAAAAGAAACTAGAAGAGTAATGCAAAGGAGAATTTTGAAAACCATAAAATATAAATTTCAGTGGTACTATGAATGAAGGCAGGGCTCCAAACACTAACATTCTATAGTTTTACTTGTAATTTAAAGCACCTGAAAGAGATGGGATAGCAACTGGTTATATTCATTTCATTTTAAAAATAACATTTTATTTGGTCTTGTTTAATAAAAAAAAGCACGAAATGAAAACAAACGTCCAATAATGTCCCAGCTCAGAAAATCACTTTTGATAGGAAAAAGCAATATGAGCATGTTATAAACACTGAATCAAAGCCTGACCCACACTTTATGCCAGTCCTTTTTTTATTCATTAATTTTATTAGTACATTTTTAGGTATACAATATGCTGGCATTCATTATTGGAATTTGTACCTTTACATAATATATCTTGGTTCTTATTTTTTTCCCCATTCCTCTTCCCTCCCTTCAACCCCTCCACACCTCCCTATTTACAAAGACTTTATTTCCATTTTTTCCTTTTCTCATATTTATTTCTTTCCTTTCTCTAACATTTCCCACTTTCCCTTCCCCTTCTCCTTTGGACCTTCTTATTTTACATTGTCTATTATATATTTTGATCCTTATTTACACTTTCAGTTTTTCACACTAGAGAAACTATTCTATATTTTCACATGTGTGTCCTACCACCTCATTTTGACAAAGCAGTCCTTTGTTTTTGATTAAAGATAACTGTTATTAACACTGTTACTAAGGTTTATGTCTATTTTCCTCAAATTATTATGTCATATATAACCATCTACCTCCATCAGTATTTTTCTTCATTTAAATTTCTGTATTTCAATATCAGATTCTCATATAGATATATTCTTTGTATTTATAAAAAAGTAGTATATTGTACAGTATAATACCTTTATTATTTTACTGTTAATAATATTTCATGGAAATATTTTCACATTAGCACATATCTCATCATTATTATGATCATCTAATATTTTATTTAGTCCACTAGTGAAGACATTGGAGTTATAATAAATAACTCATTCATATATAATCATTAATTTTTAAATATATATTTAAGGTAAACCCCTAGACTAGGAGTTACTGAATTAATTTGTGCAGTTTTACTAATTTTGATTAATATTATAAAAAATGTATCAATTTACATTCCCACCAACAGTATGTGTCTGTGTGTGTGTGTGTGTGTGTGTGTGTGTGTGTGTGTGTTTCCTCAATCCTTATTGTGAACTTGGTCTCAACAACTTAAAAAACTTGAAACTCTGTAGTGTATCTTGTTGCAGAAACTAACTACAACAACTTAAAGAGAGAGAGAGAGGTTTAACTTGGTTCACAGTTTCAGGAGATTCAGTACATAGTTGGCTGACTCCAAAACAAGAACATCATGGTAGAAGTTCATGGCACTACAAAGCTTCTTAGCTCATAGTAGTTAGGAAATAGAGCATGGGAACAGTCCCAGAGAGGAAAGGGGCCTGAAGACATATATAATACTCCAGATCATACATCTATGACTCATACAGACATACTCAAAGTGTGCTGTACCAATGCCATAGTTGGCTTCTAAACCAATCAAGTTGATATAATCAAGGTTAACATCACATCCCATGCTTTATCAACTCAATACTCAAATGCTTCTCCTTAAACCATGCTTAATCTTGTCCCTGTACAAAGTATTTGGTTTCTTTTGAATGACACTAATCTCTTCAGCAATCACAGTTTCTTTGGGCTTAACTTTGCACATGGTTTCTTCTGGGAAAAAAATTTAAAATTTTCACTTTTTTTCTTTTTGCTCTATTTTTTCCCCCCAATTCTCACTATAAACCTGAATAAAAGCAACCAGCAGTACCCAGGTCACAGCTTGAATGTAGAGATGCCTTTGAATTTTCCCTACCAGATCAATTAGTTTACCATCCTTAATCTCATTCTCCTGCAAAGTTACAAGGCAGGGCAAAATGTAGACAACTTTTGTCCTAGAGCATAACATACATGGCTTCTAACTGCCAATGAGTCCTCATCTCCACCTGAAACCTCCAGACACTGATCCTTACTTGCATACCTATCCAGCATTCTGGCTTGTGAGCTCAGACCAGAATTACCCATCAAGCTCTGTTTATAGTGTGCTAGCACTTCTCTAGCCACATTGCCCCTTCTAAACTCCGTCTACAAATGAGCTCCAAATCCTTCTACCCAAAGTATAAATAATTTGAAGAGAAAAATAAAATATAGATAATAGGAGACAAAGAGATAGATCTTTTCTATATGGAAAGAGGACCAAGAGATGGAGGAAGAAGGGAAAGTGGAGAGGAGAAAAGAATGTAAAAAGAATTAAGATGTGTTATGTACACGTACCAACCTTCCACAATGAATATAATGGCTATGTACTACAAACATGTACTAATAAATTTTTTTAAAAACAAAGGCTTGTAAACCACATTGTCAGGTAGTCACAGTAACAGTTGCACTTCTGATGTTCATTTTCTGAATTAGCTTCTCCTCACTAAGATACAGTACCTTACACCCACAACTTAAAGGAGGAAAAGTTTAATTTGGCTCATTGTTTCAGTACCTGGTCAGCTAGCTCCAAGCAGGAACATCATGGCAGATGGCCATAGCAGAGCAAACTTCTTAGCTCATGATGGATAGGAAGCAGGGCAGGGTAACAGTGTCAGAGAGGAAGAGGCCCGGGACCAGATATAGTCCCCAAGGCCACACCTCTATACCCCTCCCAAACACATCCAGAACTGTGGTCCACCAATCTGGGCATCTTCTAAGCCAATGAAGTTAACAAATCAAATATTACCATTATGGTAGGTAAAACTCAATATTTTTCTTTGCCTATATCTCATTATTGATAATGTCTAACATCTTTCATCTCTTTTGAACATTGTAGATTTTGTAAACAACTTGTTCACAATTTTCAAATAATTTTTTAAAGGAATTAATGTGAATGGAGGTTTATTTAGCTTATCAAATGTACAACTGAATTTACATTTAAATCAGTTATTTTTATGTGTATTCTGTGGATTTATGAGAAGGCAGGAGGGAAAAGAGTGAAATGGAGAAAGGATGATGACACATAAGAATGCAAGAAATAGAAGCGAGTATGGAGAAAAACTAAAAGTAGTGATAAAGGAAGTCCATTGTTTTTTTTAAAAAAAAACAAAAAAAGGCAGAATGAAAGCATTAGAAACAGTAATTCCAGAAGCTTATAAACAATATCCACCTTAAAAATCCACTTTCCTCAAGAACCATGACAACAATACTTTTTGATACAATTTTTCACAGCCTCATGAAGTTGAAAATGGAGGATGATACTTAGTATAAGGGGGAAAATCTCCTCAATTCTTTGTGTATTCTGTATTCAAAATGTTTCACAAATCTTAATATATGTGCTGCTGAAGCAAGCACTCACAAATTTTAAAAAATAGCTATTTTTCCTATCTTTGCTTAGACTAAAACTAAAAACAGTGAATCTAACATTGTTTTAATATTTTCAGAAATTATTGTAAAGGTTTTAGTTTTTTCTTCTGGTAATGGTCCTAAAGAAGTCTCTGTTTTGGTTTTAGATTACTACATAACTTTTATTATAGGCTTTTGCTTGACAGGATTAAGGATAGATACATAATCAAGACATTTTACAATTACTGCCGTGACCATCTCCATAGGGCTAACCTAAATTCCTACAACTCAAGTGAGAGTTGGGCCATTCACTACAAAATAGGGAGTCTATTCGCACTAACATCCAATAAATCTCAATCCATGAAATACACACTTAATGGTCCCATACATGGGCCTGAAGCCATTTTGAGACTTACCCTTTTACTATACTGCTCTTCTGTCCTTCTTTAGTGTAAGGAAACAGGGCGGGACTATATTACTCTATTACCTTAAAGGTCATTAGGCCTAATGATCCTGGGTACTTCCAGAAAATGGATGAATTCCAAGAAGCTGTCTGAAGCTCCTGATGCCCAGAAGTATACAATAATATCTGGACTCATGCCTTAGTATAAAAAGGTGGCAAACAAATTGAGTCATTAGGCTAAATATTTAAACTGTTTTTTTCTCTTACCATCCTTCATTTTATGATATAATCCAGAGAATTTACCAGGTATGGAATAGGAGTAAAAGAAGAATTTGGACCAGGCAAATTTTACCAAGATGAATCATACTACCTCAGTTCTATTACATATAGTCTGATGTTTTGTGCATATGACCTAAGTTGTGAAATTCAAAAACTGAAGAATGACCTTCTCGTTTTCTCTTCCTTTTATCCTATTATACCTTCTCTGACATGCTTAGACTGCTGAGCTGATTGGATAGGAAAATGAGCATTGATTAAAAGAAGTATGAGGAAATACATGTAAGTTATCTAACACAGTTTCCAAAACTTCTGACATTCTTGGGCATCTCTCAACCAAGAAGTAGCATAAATAAAATGTTAAAGTGCCTTTCAAAGTTTAAAATTCATAAACTAATTACCATTGCTATTGAAGTTTTGCAACCACACCCTTTATAGGTAGCTAACCTAGGGAGGTCTTGCTCTCATCATTTTTTTTTTACTCCCAAACTTAATGGAAGGTTTAGCTCCTCTAGGAATTGGAGCAGTTTATAATCTGACCAGTAGCACTTAGTATGTTGGGATTGCTTTATCAAAATACCATAAACCAGGTGGCTTGTATTTTTACATCTCTAGTGGCTGGGATGTCTAAGTTAAGACATCAACAGATTTTATGCCTGGTTAAGGCCCAATTTCTGGCTCATACATACTGCTTTCTTGCTGAGTCCCTACATTCTGGAGGGGCAAAGCAGTTCCATGGCACTTCTATTACAATGACACTAATCCATTCATGAGGTGGAGGCCTCATGACCTCATGACCTAATCACTGACCAAGGGCTTCACCTATGACTGTAACACTTGTATTAGAATTCAACATATGAACTTTGAGGGGACACAGACATTCAGACCACAGCATCTAAGTCTTCTCTGCATGGCACACATGGTTTGCTAGCTCCTAGAAAATGTCTGCTGCCTGAACAAAGATGACAGGGGCAAAGATTCTTTCTTTGATTTCAGCTTAAGTTTTCAAGCATTAATAATTCCTTGAAGTGTTTTACTGTATTTCAATTTGAAACAATCTTGATTGTCAACAAAACATCCAAACAAGCCACAGGCACCAGACTTATAAACATCTCATTTCAGGAGTTTTGTAGTTAGTACAAAATGTCAATCAGTTTCACTTTTTAAAAAGAGGGGAAAAATGTTCACAAGTAAATTTAGTTCACTCAAGACAAACCTTTAAAGAAGACAGGAAATGATGAAACCAGCTTTAACCATAGGTACTCCATTTCACAGAGGAAAAACTTGATTCAGACATATTGACAGGCTAAAAGCAGCACTGACCAAGGCAAAGCAGAAACTTAGTGCTTCAGTAATCAAAGTGGAGGGCTTCTAAAACAAGGAGCCTAGGAAACGTTTCATCTAGAAAAAGCACAAATCCTGGCTGCACTAAGGTTGAAGCAATTACTGAAATGTCAGGGCTGCACATTAAAGAGAAGCTACAAAGATTCTTATAGAATGTGACAGTTGTGTGTGTGTGTGTATATATGTGTGTGTGTGTGTATGTCTGTGTTTAAATTCACTTTACAAATGTTTTCATTTAACATGTACTTTAAAGGCAGCTAGTTCAGAAATCTCTGGGACAGATAGCATCTTGAATGAAAGACACAAGCAACTGAAACATTGAAAGAAGCTTCTCTGGGATGTTAATGGTTTGCTGGGATTGACATTTTGAAGCCACAAAAAGTGACTTAATAGCTGCAGTGAAGCACTGAGGATGTCTTGTCCTTGGAAAGAGCTAACACAGTGATATGGAAAGGATAAACAGGGAAAGAAAGTACTGGTGCTCTTTGACCTTACTGAGCATGGAAATTTTACAACCTCTGAAAACTGACTTGAAAATGTATGCAACCATGACAAGGAATAAAACATAAATAATAGCTCTCATTTGCACTTTGATTTTTTAAAAGTTTCTACATTCAAATTTTTAAAATATTTTATTTTCAAGCCATTTTTCAATAAAATGGACCTGAGAGGAAATAATTTTTTCTTGATTTCCATAATAACATTTCATAAATATGTCAAAAATTTGAGTTAAAGAAAAGAGTGCTTGTATAGACAGAATAGGCTTCTCAATTGCTAAGAAGGTCTGTTCTAAAATTTTTCTGCTCTTAAATTTCCTATTAATTCAGCTGTATTTAAATTAAGAAGTTATCATCTTATTTGAAGGATGATTTTTATAATTTATTATAAACAAGTTTTGTATGAATAATCCTGGGTTTCATTATATGTACAAGCAGAATGATAATTTAGAAAAAGAAGGAAAAAACCTCAAATTTTGAAACTGTATATTTATTATGAACAATTGCTGGTACTTGTACAGTCATCCACTAAATTTCTTTTCTGGCAGAATATTATAAACAGATACACAAAAACTTAAAAGTTATACATGTTAATGGAGGACCATGTAATGTTTGTACCTGCATACATTGCATAACGTTTACATCAGGTTAAAAACATTTACGTCCTGAAATATTTATCATATCATTGTGAGAAAAATCTTTCTTATCCTTTCATCTAGTTTTTTGAAATGTATAGTAAATTATTTATATGCATAGTCATATACTGTGAAAGAGTACACTTCCAGAAGTTCTTGCTCCGAACTGTAATTTGGTACCCATTAATTAACCTTTCCCCATCCCTCCCCACTCTTCTTGTCCTCTCCTCTGGAAACCACCATTCTTCTGTCAACTTCTATGAGAACAATCTTTTGAGATTCCACATATAAGTGACATCATGTAGTACTTGTCTTTCTTTGCTTGACTTTTTTTACTTAACATGATGGTCTCAAGATCTAAATGACGTCATTCTTGCTCTTAAGTAACTGTAAAACTTCTGATTATTTTAAGGCACAACAAAATCAGATATAAGTAATATGATACAAGCTAAACAGGGTGAAGAAAATATGACGGACTTAGTATACTTTGTATTGTTTAGAAATTAATTTATTTTTATCCAGGGTAGGTTCAAGTTGGGGAAAATAATAGTTTACAAGAAAAAGTTATTATTAGTTACAGAATAGTTTGTGTGATATTAATTCCATTCCCTTCTTTCTGTATAACTAAAATGTACCAATAAAATATAAAAATGTTAAAAAAAGAATAGTTTGTGTGATAATATCAACAATTTCCTTTTAATAAGAGGATTTTGTTGATAATAGAAATCTGAAATTGAGTTGAATATATCAATATAAGAATGAAGTCATATGGGCTGACACATAACCTCTTTATCAGTTCTGACTATATACTGAAAAACCAAATTTCAAGATTACTGTAGTAGGACCAGGGATTTAGCTCAGTGGTTCTAGCACCTGCCTCACAAGCACAAAGTCCTGAGTTTGATCCCCGGTACCCTCCCCAAAAAAGATTACTGTAGCAAATGAGTCAAAATATAATAATATTTTGTTTTGCCTCAAACATTTGACTTGGTTTTGCTTATAACAGTGTATTGTATCCAAGTTAATATAATAAATTTTAGTATATATTTCAGATACATAAACTCAATCTTCTTGGTGAATCTTGTTCATTTTTACTCCCGTTTCTTCCTCTGTCCTTTCCACTCCTTCCTTCCCCAGATATTCTTCCCACCTTCAGAGTCACCTACCCTGTTTCAAGCATTTGTGGTCTACTTTTACAACTGCTTCACATGATTTTAGTAGCATATCAAATGTCTAAACAGCACCCATCCTCCTCTATCAACTAATATAGAAGAAAAAGAAAATATGCTTCACATCTCTGTAGACCCAGGAGGCCAATATGCCTTTTTATGAGAAGCACTGGAGTAATTAATTTTTGCTTCTGTAACAATGGCACATGATTTGGTTGTTTTCTACTTTCAGAAAATGTGTTTGAACATGTGTAGAATTTAACCAGAAGTACAAAATTCTAATTGTTTTATTCTCAAGTAAATTTTAGTAAGGATAAATTCCCCCCCAGGGGAAAGAAGAAAAGAAAAATAAATTTACCTCTCAAAGGTAAATCATGGAGAAATGTAAGTGGATTTTATACCTTTAGGAGTTGTTTGATGGGTCATAAAAGCTGCATTCACCTGAAAGTCTCTTAAAAGTTTCTTAATAAGAGACATAATCACTATATATTTTATCCTGTAATTTTAATAATTACAACAACATATTCCATTTTTCTGATTATGAAATTAATTCATATATATTTAAAAATAGGTAAAAGGAGAAAATTACCAATTAGTTGAATATTTACTAAATATCTTTGTTCATATTATGTTCAAGTATTTTACCTTGAGGTTTTTGAGGTAATATTTATTATGGTTTCCCTCTATACAAGTATATCTTAGTTTTATCATTATTACTTTTTCTGTCATTAAAAATTTGATTTGATCGCAAGTGCTGTAATAAAGTTTCCTAAAGGGAGAGGATCACATCTCTGCAATATGTGTTTAGCGAGTGAAAAGTATGGAGACGGATGGGAAAAATCTGAATAAAAAAGGAAAATAGAAAATCTATATTGCTGGAACATAGAATATATGTTGAGGGAGGCATAGTAATAGGTCCCAAAAAGATGAGATTTAGAACTGGGAAATTTCACTGAGCATTTTGAAGACGTTGGTCTGGAGTGGGAAGTTGTCTTAGTCATTTTTCTAGTCGCTGGGACAAAATACCTGAAACCTGAAACTTGAAGGAGGAGAGGTTTATTTGGTTCACAGTTTGTACAATTTTCAGTCCTTGCATGATCAGCTGGCTCCAAGGAAGGGTGGCTTTGCACAGGAGCACGGCAGAGGAGAAACTGCTTGCCACACTGAGGCTGAGAAGCAGTGATCAATCACAAAGGCAGGACCCAGGAAGGGAGATAAAACCTTCTTGGTCATGCCTGCTGGCCCACAGTGATCTACCTCTGTGAACCAGACTCTACTTCCTAACAGCAAGTCAGCTATGAGCCCCCACCATCTATTCACCTTCCAAAAGCCTCACCTCCAAGCACATGAGGTTCTTGGGGGTCATCTAGATATAAACCATAATAGCAGTCTAGTCAGCATATCATACTAGACTGGTGTGGTTGAAAAGCAAAACAGGATTTTAGAATACAAATAAAATGTTCTTCATAGGGGAAAAGACTCATATGTCCAGCATGTATAGGAATAAAAAAATTTTGAAGAAAGATTTATTTGCTTATTTATATTGTGTCTTCTAAAGGCAATCTTAATTGTGATTTAATAGCAAAAATTAAGCTAAATTGAACTGATGTAATATGAGTTATTGGTTTTAAATTCTACTACAAGGACACAAAAATAAACTGAAATCTGTTTGATTTTATAAAACAGCTATTGCAATCAGTTTTGTCACCTTTAAATGATTCATTTAACAAACCAAATCATATCTTATAAGCACAGAAATTCATGTATTTATTTACATGACTTACCAATATGTTTTGTCACTAAAGCATTTTTCTCCTTTTGGTCTAAATAAGAAAAATGCTTATTTTGATAATTAGCTTTTTTACAAAAGACATTAAATTGATCTTAGCAAATAATTTGTGCATATGATCATATTTGTATGATACTCTTTGAAGACAATGTCTTCATTTCAGGCATAAATATGATTTATTTCCCAATCAAATCAAGAACTAAGGAAAGATAAAATGATACTTACCAGACTTCTTTAATTTTACTACATAATCTTATAAATTATTATTATTATTTGCTGCTTAGATTGAATATTTTTGTGGCAGTATACTTTTCTTAAAATCATTTAAGGGAGATTCATTTTTGGAAATGTGGATGAGAGTGACAGAAAGTAATTTCTTGCAAAATCAATATGGAATAAACATTAATCAGGAATCATCAAGGCCATAAGAAGTACCCATTACTTTATGCTCTGGTGACAAGAGTGAGAGATAATTGTTTCGGGCACCTGTTATAATTTTAAAGGACACAAAAACCTTGCAGGAGACATTTTTTTAAGTAACTAGACATAAGAAAGTGTAGTTGCGGGCCAGAGATTTAGCTCAGTGGTTTCTCCACCGGCTGTGAAAGCTCAAGGACCCGAGTTTGATCCTCGGTACCAAAAAGAAAAAGAAAGTGTAGTTGCATAAAGTCATAAATACTAATTAAGTCATGAATACCCATTGCTAGTCATTTCGATTAAGATATGCTGAGGGAAAGTTGACAAATCTTATTTCTGAAGAAAATGGTGATAGACATGCAGCTTTACAATTTACTTTTTAAAAACATCTGGAAAAAAAACTCTGTAGAAGAGAAACAAAAACAAAAGAAATAGCAACAACACTAAAACCAGGTAATGGTTTTAAACTCATAAAGTAAAACACAGGAAACATTAGTTAAATATATTACAGTTTGATTTTTTTTACTCCATACCTACCACTTAGGAGTAAAGAAAGACTGAAGAATGAAGAAAGTGAACTTGGATCATATGCAAAACCATTGCACAAAACGAGATTTTAAATCTCTAGGCCTTAGAGTGAAATCTGTTGAAGAAAAATGTTGCAAAGAGCAGAGAGAATATAGGATATATTAGAAGCTTGTAGAATGAAAAGACAAATTAACATTGATGTGACTAGAAAAAGACACTAAAATAGTGAAAGAAAAGCTATATTCATGCATTCAGTGCAAGATAATGCTTCTGAAGGAATAAAAAGTAAAATTGCTCATTGTAACAATAAAAAGTAATAAAAGAGTGCTACTAAGATATCCTGATGAATTTAACAGATTTCAACCTCTCATCATCAAATTTCAGAAACCTAGACAGAAGAAGCTATATGTGCAGAAGAAAATATAGGATGATTGAAGATCTTTGTTAATCAACACTAAATAACAGAATACAAAGAAATGGGGGCTTTTACTTCAAGTGTTGCTATGGCCTCCATTTTTAGAACTCAGTTTAAGTGCAGGTTTAGAAAATCTAAAATGTAGTAAAAAATACACAATCTCTCTGGTTTCAAGAATATGAGACCCACTAGAAAGTAAGAGGGAAAACTTGTAGAGAGCTAGAAGGGAGCTGCCCCAAATTCTTTGCATAAACTCTGCTCAAGCCTTTGAATATGAAGCACAAAATTATGTAAGATATGCTCAAAGTAGAAGAGCTGTGACTAAGCTGCCAATCATGAGACACTGGTTCCATTTTGAATTGAATGAAGTTAATTGCCTTCTAAAACAAAAATAAAATATCAACTCTCACTGAAAAAATATTAGTGTTATAGTTTAAATCTACCATGTCACCTAAAAGTCTGTGGTCAGCAGTGGGGCTCTTGGAAGGTGACTAGATCATGGCAGAGTGTATTAAGCCATTGATGAGTTCACACTACACGGGCTGTTAGGAGATGGGGCTCACTGAGGGTATAACTTTAGAATACAGCACTCAGACTCTTATCTCTCTACTTCTGGTTGCCATGAGATAAGCAGCTTTTCTCTGCCATCCCCATCTGCCATGATGTTTCTGCCTTGCAGCCAGCTTACCATGGACTAAAACCTCTGAAACCATGAGCCAAAATAAATTCTTCGTCCTTTAAGTTGTGTATGACAAGTCCAAGTGACAGAAAGTTGACTACTATAACTACCAAATCCAAAGACTTCAAAAAAAAAAAACCTCACAATGTCACAATGTCTACAATATGAAGTTATTTGACATTTAAGGGTCCAGGAAATGTTGAAAACTTCCAAACCAGACATAGTGGTATACACTTGTAATTACACCTACTTGGGAGACTGAGGCAGGAGAGTAAGGCCAGCCGAGGTTAACTTAGTAAAAATAAGTTTGGTATATAGGTCAGGGCTCTTGGGTGCTAGTGAGTAGAGGAGGCTATTTATCTTTTAAAAGGACAGTCTGCTGGAAAACCCACAAAAAAGTCCTGAGTTCATATTTTTGTGTTATTCAAAATTATTTGGCTTATTTTAAGTCTTGCCCCATAAGTTCACCTGCTAAGAAGTGAACATTTCACCACTGTGCCTGCAGTGACTTCTACTTTAGACCACTACATTATTGCCAATAACCATTTGCTCAATAGCAGCTTTAAATAACTTACACAGAGAGGAAGCTACTTTAAGACTTAATAACATACATTTTAAAAGGCTTCACTAAAAGGGCCTGAATTGCAAGGTTGCTGGGATTAGCTGTCTTGCAGAGCATAAAAAACACATTCCTTAAACGCATTGTGAAATATGGAAGCATGGGTGCACAAATAGGTGTGCATGTGGCTATTAGGATATGAAAGAGGGTAATTAGGAAAAAAGAGGAGCTACACCCAACTGATCTTATCACTGTGGCTAAAGGAAATCATTCTACAAATACATTGAAAGCTTTTTACTTGCAAGAAGCTGTTAGGAGCCAAACATGAATAAGCAAACACAGACTGTCTGAGGTTTGCAAAATGACTTGAAGATAGACTAAACTTCAGTAGCTTAATTGTATTTTCTAATCTAGGTCAAGGAAGAATAAAATTAGATTATATACAACCTAGTAATATTTATTTTGTTCCATACAAATGCTTTTATTCAAAATAACACATGGTTTAATCAAATATTTTTTCTTGCATTATAAGAATTATAGAGATAAGCAGTAGTTGACAGTAGCTCCTTTCCTCAAAGATTGATCACAGCCTCAACATTTCTCCACTCTTTCCCTTTGATATATCACCATATTGAATTTTTGTCTTGAGGCATATTGCCATATAGTTGCAGAAAGGCTATTACAACTCCAAGCAGCATAGTTTGCTTCAAAGCAAAAGAAAATTAGGAGAGTGACAAGTTCTGTTCTATTTCTCTACTTTTAATAAAAAGCAAAACATCCAAGAAGTTTCTGCTGGCAAACATTTTATATTTCATTGGCTAGTATTAGATAACCAGCCTATCCTTATCATAGAGGCCAAATCTAGCTTCTATGAGATTTTTACCTAAAAAAAAATTTGGCTAGTTAAGAGGAAGGCATACACAATGTAGATAAGCAATTAATTTGTGCACTTATTTTAATACCAATTTGGAGATACTTCAATGATGGTTTCTAAAATATGGATATGTTCTCATTTATTTATGACTTGAAAAATAGATACTTGGAATTATTTCCTCACTGTACAGGATAGATTTGAACTCTCTTACATGTGTTATGACCATGATTCAGCCATTGCACTCATTTATGATTTAGGAATGTGCTAGAGTGTAGTTCATAGTTATATTGCAGTGCAAAAGTTATCTTATCTATCTAGAAATTATAACCTTACCTTATGCCTGTGCAAAACTTTATGATAATTAACTATGATTACTGCTCCAAAATAAGATTATAACATATAACGTTCTATTCATTTTCTTTCAAATAATTAATGAACACACTCGCATGCTCACAAGTTAGGCAAGTTCTAATTCATGAGAATAAGGCAAATGATTTAAAAGATGATGGAAAAAGAAGGTATTATTTTTCTCCTATGAGATATGTCTAAAAGAATGAGGGAGGTATTCTTGAATCCACTTATTGATTTACTAGGGATTTATATATGGGTTTACCTAAATTCACACACAATTTATGGTACTATCAGCCCAAAAATATTATTCAGAATGATGATCTTCCTGAAATCTATTACTCATTTTATAGCTGTTTTAAAGTATCAGATAACTGCAAGACTCATAAATATTTCCCCTTTTTAAAATGTGGTGGAAAAGAGCATTGTATTTATTTAGAAAAGCAACACACACAATAGTGACCACATGTCAGTAGCTGCTGGACATACCACAGTAAAGCACAATACTTGACTTTTAAAAAAATAACAAAAAACTAAAACAGTTAAATCAGTTTGGTCTTATCACTGCCTAGGGATCCATTCTTCACTTTTATTTAGATGACATTTTCTCACAATAATGTAGACTATATCCATATTGCAGAAATAATGATGGAAAAATATGAAATTGACAAATATAAAAGATTCCCTAAATTCAATCTTTAGCTTGAAACCTTGGTACCAGAGTAGCAATTAATATTTACCTAAAAATTTTGACCAGTCAATGCTTCTTTTATGGTAAAATCAGAACCCTATACTTGCAGCCCTTTGACAAATAATATACAGTACATCAGTGATGCCAAACACCACTGTCAGGTCCACCACATGTGGAGCTGATAAATAGGTAAGTTAATGCAGACATGGAAACTACACATTATTTTAATATTAAATTCAGATCTCAGTCACCTTCTGCCACATTCAGACAAGAATAAGGTAACCTGGATGGCCTGGAGTAATGTGCAGAAGATGCAGTCCTTGTTTATTTAAAGACTTTATTGTAGAGTTTCCATATTTTATAAAACAACAGGTACCTACATTCCTAGTTTAGTTTAAACTTTCCAAAATTATATGTTTAAAATCATAGACAAAAAAGGACAAGATTTCAGATTTGATCTAGATTTGTAGTTGAAAACATTGGGAAAACTGTTTACAATTTGCTTGCAATCTGGAAACACAGATGAAACCTGATATCCAAGTCTTGTACCTATTTTGCTTTTTAAAACTACAGCATAAAATTTAATTTATAAAGGGCTAATTATTTGAATTATGTCATATGCATTGAAAACATTTTTTAAAGTTTACCAAATCCTTATAAAAAATATAAAACATGAGAGAAATAACAGATAACTTAAGTAATGGAAGTATAACATGCTTGTGGATTAGAAGTTTCAACATTAATTAATTGATTTTTTAATCCAGTCCATACTAACCAATTTTTTTTTTTTTTTTGGTACCAGGGATCAAGCTCAGGTCCTTGCACTTGTGAGGCAGGTGGTGGAACCACTGAGCTAAATCCCTGGCCCGACTAACCAGTATCTTTGTAAGAATTTTGTAAAAATTTAAATATAACTGATTCTTAAATTTGTGTGAAAAATAAGAGGTCAAAAGTAGACAAATCTAAACATATAGATAGATGAATAAAATGGACAATTAATTTACCTGAAAGTTATACTTTTATAAAACTACAGTAGTTAAGATAGTTTACTATTGGCAGCAATACACAGCTAATAGAAGAGAATAGAGTCATACATACATACACACACACACATATATACATATGTATACTCTGTATAATATTAATGCATTTATCTGATTTATGACAAAAGAACATACACTATATCAAGAAAAGAATAATCTTTCAATAAATGGCACTGAGTCAAGTGGGATTCATTGGGAAAAAAGTAAATCTTGACTCCCAGTTTTACATAGAAATTGGCTTTAGGATTACAGATCTAAATATGAAAATAAAGGTATAAATATTTAATGAAAAATACAGCACAATAACTGTGCTAGAATAGGTAAATATTTCTGAAATTGGACCCAATGATAAATAACTATGAAATTAAAAATGATAAACTATATTATATTAAAATTAATAACCTATGTTTTAAGAACAGCATTGAGAAGGAAAATGTAATGCACTAAACAAAAAAAGATATTCACAATACATACATCTGGCAAAACATTAATATTCAAAATAGTTAAATTAAGTCTTTTCAATCAAAGAACACTAAGAACACTAAGAAAGCCCAATAATGAAATGGGGAAAGGTATTTTTTACAGCCTCCATGATATATATCTAAATGACTTCATTGTATGTTTATTGCACATGAAAATTCATTACTTTATTAGTCATAAGGAAATTGAAGTTAAACCTGCAGGTAATATTATACAACTACAAGATTAGCTAAAATGAAAATATCCAGTATTAGGCTATGGAACAACTAGAACTCTCATAGATGGCCAGTATGAGTGGAAATTGGTAGTTACTTTATAAGACTCTGACAGTATGTATTAAAGGTAAACATGTGCATACTCTGACCTTGCAATTCTCCTTTACTCGCATCCTAACAGAAATTAAGACACTGGAATATTTACAATATCATTATTTGTAATATGAATAAAGAAAAGAAATTACCAGATATATTGGCAATACAATGGATAAATTATGACATTCATAACACAGAACTGTATACAACAATGAGAATGAATGTTGCACACATAAAAATATAGATAAATCCTGCAAGCTGATTATTAAGCAAAAGAAGCCACAAAAACACTTTATAATTATGCAAATCTCCTATACAGGCAAAAGGAGTATATTTGGTTAGAATATATTGTTTACCCTTGACCACGTTAATGATGGGAAAACAGCAGGATTTAAGAAAGCTCAAGGGAAATAAATGAGTTTAGAGCAACTCTGACTATATTCTTTCTTATTACAGTTTTCTGAAAAAGGTAAGCTTAAAAATCTATATCAAACAAATGAAAATCATATGATAAATAGTAATATATGGGTCTCAATAATATTATTTAGAAAAAAATGATTATGTGATTTCAGGTCAGCACCTGGGACCCAACAATTTACTCATACACATTTTGAGCAGGAAACAAGCTAGCAAATTGAAAGGAAAATGAAAGTATATGAGGTAAATTTTGTGCTTTATTATTATTTATCTTCAAAATAGACATTTCTTAGGTCTGCAGTAGAATAGTAGAATTTGGGCTTCTGAATCAGTTTTATTTGGCCAATTAATAGTGAGATTGCCATATCTTTTATCAAATTTTTTTATTAGGAATTTAATTAAAATATACCTCAGTATGTTGTATTTCATTACATTCCAGTTATGGGTGTATTGAGAAATTGTTTAAAGAAAAATTAACCTAAAGTATTGATTCCTTGTAGAAAAAATAAATTGGCAACTTTAAAAAGCTATAAAAGTTATGCTTAGGAGAGTTACTAAACATGGCATTGACTTCCCATTTAAGCCAGTCATTTAAATTGAACTTTTCCAAATATGCAAGTTATAATCTAGAATAACTATGCATAAATCAGTGTTAACTAGAGAAACAGATATAATAATAGATATACAAATATATATATGAGAAACAGATACAACAATAGATAGATAGATAGATAGATAGATAGATAGATAGATAGATGCATTTACAAGATTGGTTTACAATGGCCAACCACAGAATTATATGAGGAAGAGTGCAGAGGGTCTGTCTGTACACTGGAGACCACAGGATTCAGTCGAAGTCTGGAGCTCAGTGCAGTGCCCCATGTAAGTCCATATCAGGAGGCCAATGCATCTGTGGTGGAAGGCTGAAGGATCTGCACTAGAAGCTGAATAGTCTGCACTGGAAGCCAGATGACTTCCAAAGTGAAGGTGATGACAAGGTGAAGAAACAGAAGCAAGTTCATCTGTCTTCATTTCCTCTTTATACCATCCAGGTGACAAGCTACCCTATGATGAGGCTTCCACTTGCTAGGCTATGGAATTGCTGAGCCGATTTAGTTGAGCTTCTCTTACTCAAGTTGACACAATCAACCATGACAAACTAAAATACAGATTCCATATACATAAAGATCTGTATTACTTTGTGTAATCTTTCCATATATGTGTGTAAATGTGTTTGTGTGTGATACAAATTAAAGACTATGAAAACCATTCCAAATATATATGAAAAGTGTTAAAATTTTTTTCCAAGATGTTCCATTTTAAGGCTTATTATGCTGAAATGAAAATCTTATCAACTGAATAACTTCACTGCAATTTTAATGTAATTGTTAAAGAAAAATACAAGCCAATGGATTTTTTAGTAACACATTACACTAAAAAATTATTTCTAAAATTAAAATGATCACATACACACAGACAAGATAACAAAAAAATGCTTTGTAATTTATCTGAAAGGGAAGAAGAAAACCATTCAAACACACAGCATAATGTGAATTCTTTATAAAGTGGAATTCATGAAATACCCCTTTTTCATGTGATTAAACTGTGCAGCACACTGGGAATGCCAATTAAAATTTCAAATTACATTTTTGGAACCAACTGCCAGTAGCATCCATCTTCCTCAAAAGTAACATCTGTGAAGCTGGCAGGGCAGGACCAGATTTTTGGACACTAGAATTTTATAAGCCTGACTTTATATTTCCAAGTCATTTTAAACTGAAGTCATTTATTTTTTTTAAATTTCCCACAATTTTATACTATTTTGGAATTTAAAGGCAGAACAATTGCATTTCAGTCATTTAGGGGTTTTGCATAAATATGGAAAGAAATACCTCCTCATCATTATTAACATGTTAAAGAGGAACTTTTCAGTCAGAGTCAAGCCCTCAGGAAAGTGTTCTTTGCAAGCTAGCCACTTGAACACATCATCTAGTGGGTTAAAGAAGGCTATATATAAATCTGGTCTATTTTTATTTGACAAGAATTTGAACACTTGATAACACTCAAGCCATAAATTCTATCTCCACTTATGATCCTGGTCTCCTCTTTTCCATGGTACACATTCACAGCATCTTCAATGTAATCAATTTGCCAGTATCAATGTTAAATGTGGAGACAGAAAACCAAGGCTTTAGGTTCTCCATCATCATTGGAATTCACTAAAACAAAAATACAGAAAGGTCCTCATGGAAGTGAACCTGACACAATGCATCAGAACCAATAGATAATTGAACTCAAGGGCATTTTCCGTATAAATGTAGAACACCAAAATGTAATGAGATATCTAATGTAAAAACATATGAATTACATATAAGATTTAACTGCTCTTTTGAAGAGCAGTGCATTATGTTTGTTTTGTGCCTTCTGGTTTTTAAAATGCCTTCCAGCACTGAGCTTCACAGTGTGGTGAGTTCAGCAGAGTATGGGTTATTATTCACATTGTACAGATGAGAGAACCAGGGCTCATAGAGCTAAGGAGATTTTCACTTCTTACAGGTAGTAAGTGTGGCAATGAGGTTTTGATGCAAGAATTCTTTCATGTTCCATCCTGACCACATCTTGTTGCCTCTTCAAGCCACAAAGTTATAAGAATATGATTATGCTCATGGGACAGGATTTGACAGCCTATCAACTAAATATCACCTCATTGCATTTATGTGCCTCCAACTCCAGAATAGAGGTTTATTTTTGTGGAGGCTTCTCACTTTTTTTCCAATAGTGAGATTGAATACAGAGCCTTTGCAGTGAGCTGCATTCCTAGTCTTTTTTATTTTTAATTTTGAGTCTGTGTCTCACTCATTTGCCCAGGCCAGGATTGAACTTGCAATCCTTCTGCCTCAAACTCCCAAGTGATTTTATAGGCATTCTTTTACCACACCCAGCAAAGCTTCTCAACTTTTAAAGGATAATTATAAAAACAATTTTTTAAAAGAATCTTTAAGCTTCCACCGGCATATTCTTTATGGAAAACAAGCAAAGGGTGACTAGCAAGAGATATGGAAGACACTCAAAACGAATTTTATTGCCTTTCTTTGCATTCTGACTGATGATCATCCTAATTGTTTTTTGCATTTGAATGTTATAAAATTGGTTTCAATTCTCTTAACTTCTTGAGTATATGTTTTCAGTTTGGATTTTGATAGTAATGATAAACTGTATTTATTTTCCATCTACCTTCACAATTATTTACCAAAAATTATAGACTTTATCAGTCAGTAGGAACACCAGTAGAATAGTTGAGGAAAAAAGACAAATGAGTAGTATTCTCAGAATTTCCAAATGATTGCAGAGCAATGCCAAAGGCAAGACTTTACAGTCAGCTGGAAGATTTGAGTAAAAAAATAAAAGAGCTCCTAATTCTTAGGTATTTTGATTTTTTTATCTCTACTAGACTTGAGAACTTTGTAAGTACATCTAGCTGTAAATAATTTATGTCCAAGTACTAAATGTTGACAAAGTTTTACTTCATGCTTAAATAAGACTTCTGGCTAGTTGCTATATAGTCTTCTCAATTTTTACTCAAAGTAATCCAGTTACCAGAATGCTTTTGGATTAATTTAACAGTCATTACAAAAGCCTCTGTCTTTAAAAATTTAGTATGTTATTGAAATATTAAACATTTGTGCTTCTTTCTGTTCTTGCTATGAAATGTACCAAAAGCACAGGAAGGTTTAAAATCTGTATGTGGAAGTTTTAAATTAGCTGTAAATATTAAATATGGGACTCAGTCTGCATTATTGTACATAAATATTTATATGGAAACAATTATTCTAGTTATGTTTATTCTCTGCATAACACTACATTCAAGCTTTTTCCCCATAAAACAAAAGCCAAATAAATGAGGATACCTTAAAAACTACGCTGACTTAAAATGCATAAATTAGTGTCCTGTAAGAGGTTAGAACTTACTTCCTCAATAGATGCTTACATCTGTACTAAAAATGCATAATAGTAGCAGAAAGACTGCTTCACTTGTTGTCTAAAAGAATACTAAAGTGGAATGGAATCCCTGAAGAATGGAAGTGGAACTTGCTAATATGAGCTTTTATTTCCCGAAAGTGGCAACATTGCTAGCAATTAAGAACAACAAACAGCCAACAGAAGGAGGGGGGAAAAAAGCAAAGCAGAATGTTTGTTATTTTGAGAGGTTCATCAGGGAATGTTGCAATGTCAGGGGAATAAATACCCAAGTAGGGAAGCTATATTGCTTCCAAAGCACCCCAGCAATATTGAACACTTCTTATCCCTTAATCTGCACAAGAGTATGGTTCAGATCAAGCTAGGTGAGATGCAGGTAGTGTTTTTATTAGGATTTAGGATTCATCTTGAAAGCAACAGAGTCTGTTTATGAAGAACATGAAAACATTTTTCTTCTGTTACATTCTTTGTAAGAGGCTTTCCTATTTGGTTGGTTTAGCAACAGAAAAACTTGAAGTTTTTTATATTTTAGCTCACTTTCTGTGGTGTTAGGAGTAATTTTACTACTGACAGACTGCTTATTAAGTACAAGTTCTTTTCTAATATTAAGTGAAATACTGTTCAAAACTCAGTAAATCATTAGTGAATCATGAAAATGTCAGTGGTATGAGACTCACATTTAGAGCCAGTATACAGCCTTAGTCTTCAGCAGAGAGCCAACACTCATTAATACAATAACACTGACTCATTATAATATGTGCAATTCAGAATGCTTCCTACTAGAGCTTTAACAAAAGGCAAGTGTCATTATTGGCTGGCTTGCCAACACGAAAATTATCATTCCCCATTGAGTAGGCTTCAGATGATCTGATTACTCGGTAAGACCAAAGCTCCTCCACGCACTAGAGCTAAGTTTAGTCTCATTTTCTCTCTGGGTCCCACTCCCTTTACCTAATGGTGCTAAGCCCTGCTACAGGTGAGACAGAGAAGAGCTCAACTGATCCTCTGGTGAGCAAGGGTTTTCTTTGAATCCACTACATCTCATCTCAATTTTTAGTTAGCAATGAAATATTTATCACTACCCTTTCAATTATGTGAGAACAAAAATAGTATCCAGTATGCCAAAGTCCTTTACCTAGAAAAGCAACCCCTGGTCCTCTTCCATACATGTATGTTAAAGGAAAAGACAATTGCTTGAAATTGTGACTAATTATATTCCAGAAGTGAAACTACAAGTAGAAAAAAAGGGGGAGGAAAAAAAAAGAGAGAGCTGATAAACCAAAAAGAAATTGGATTTAGTATTAATGTTGTTAATTTAAGGCAAGGAAATAATAATATATGTACCAAAAAAGAAAAGGTTAGGACCTATTTGGGAATCAGAGAGGGGGAATACTCTGATCTGAGCCTGCTGGAAAGCTTTACATCAGCCATTTGCTTTTTGAAAAGTTCACAAGTAATACATGCCAAAGACTGTAGATGGAATTATAGCCTTAATTTATGTATGTTTTCAAAGTACATTGTGTTTAAAGCAATATAAGGTACTGAAACCTGCTGGGGAGAACAGCAAGCCTGCAAAGCCATTAGCATCTACCATTTAAAGCTGTTAAAAGGCAGTGCACCAGTCACAGTCCAGAGAGCTGCTGATACTGTGGAAGGGCCAGAGCCAGCCAAAACCCCATCAGGAGCTAAGGAGACTGAAGGGCTGCAAAGCAATCAGCCACTGCCTCTGAGTGTTTCTGAAGACATACTCTGTAGACTTCATTCCCAGATCCAATTAATGCTGAAGCCACTGGCAGCAATTAACACTTAGTAGGCATACAAAAAATCCCTGATTACAATTAGCCCTTGTAGATCAGCTTAAATTTTAAATTGCACACATTTCAGTGAGGTTAGCAATTGAGCTGTGGGAGCCTAGCAATTGTACCTTGAGGTGAGACCAATGTGAAATCCTGATCCCTCCTGTTCCTTCCAAGCTGATGGTTCACTGAGTATAATACCCCAGAGCCATGATGTAACAGTATGGCAGACAGTGACAAGGAATATGAACTTCAGACATATATTTTACATTCGTGATAAACTATAAGAATAGGAATGTAGAATTTCCAAGTGGCATTTGAATTTTAATTAGCTCTCAATTAACAGCTTATGGCAATATTCCTAACACTGGCATTTGTGACTCTTAGAGATTAAAAGTGAATAAAGATAAGGAAGGAAGGGCTAAATATAAAGCTATATTATGCTGTTTTTGTTATAATTTATATTCAGACCAAATAGTAAGATGGAATAATAAGCAAGCTTTAGAACCCAAAGTGTGGCAAAACATGATTTTAAGCTTTGTCAATTTCATTTTGCTAGTGGGGGTCTTGGAAGATTGAATAGGCATGCTGAATATTTTTTAAAGTACTATGCATGATCATCACTTATTTCCCCCTTCCTTAATTATAACATTGCAAATTGCTTAAGCTTAACACCTCCAGTATTTCACCATTGTTTTTCAAACTGGCCATAATATATTCATTTAATTTTGAATAGAGGGAAGTATGGCTTGCAGATCCTGGAGGCACATGTTAGAAGGTGGTTTTCTTGAATATGGCGAAATGAGAGAAACTGAAAGAATGTGTAAAATAGTTGTGTGAGGATGTTTTAATTTTCATTAAAATTTAAAAAACATGACAATCTATTTTTTAGTTTCTTTTTAAATTATTGTGTGATATATAATAATTACATTCATCTTGAATTGGTAATACTGTATACCAATACAAGTACATATTGAAGCTTAATCATTATTATTTCTTCCTTCCCACCCTCCCATCTCTCCATCTGCAGCTCTCCTTCCGGTCTCCACAAACATATTTCTACATGACATCTATATACCACATGAAATTTATTTTATTTAATTGCATCATCAAAAGTCTATATTGAGAACTCTATGATATAGAACAGGTCTCTGGATTTTTCATTTCCATGTGGAGGAAAATTTTCTCCTACTAGGAGGAAAAACTAATGGAGATTTTGGTAATGATAAGTGTGTTCTGTCTCAGTGGGACTATCAGTTCTAAATAAAAGAGATAGCACATATATCTAAATGTCTCAACTAGTGTCCTAGATTAGTAAAATCTCACAATGCTGTAAGATAGATAAAAGGAAGTTGGTCTAAGTCATGCAAATTAGAGACAAGTGAGGTTTTAAAACAATGCCAGTGTCCTCCAACGCCCTCTACCTCTTCCTTAAGAATTTTCCAAAGGACTATGGAGTTGTCATTTGGAGAAGGGAAAGAAGATTATTAAGAATGGTATTTAGGAGACCGAGCCGGAGACAGAGCCAGTTAGGACCCCTGGGCTCGCCCACCAGCCTCCAGCTTGACCATGGGCGCCAGCAGAGCAGGAACAGGCTGAGTGCACCCTGCTCAGTCTGGCTTGCTCCGCCCACTTTCGACCAGGAGACCCAGCTGGTGAGGACCTCTGGGCTTGCCCACTAGCCTCCAGCATGACCACATGGGCGCCTGCAAAAACGCCCCCCCACTCTGGTGTACAGCTACTTGGACCCACACTACAGAGGCACAGGGAACCATAAAGGCCATTGTCCTGAGCTGCAGAAGTGAACAACAGAGAGAGGGCCTCTCTCAGGCTTCCTGATGAAAACTGAAGCCCACTAGAAAAGTGAAGAGAATCTCCGCAATAAAGGCACCCCAGACCACCGTGTTTGGTAAGTTGGAGGGATCATCACCTCCTATCGGAACCTGGACTATCTTCAGGGGAAAGAGAGCTAGAACCTGCAGCAGAACCTTGCAGAGTTCAACCTGGCAGGAGGACAGGGATCTCAACTTGGGACTTGCAGCCAGAAATCTACCTGAATCTCACAAGTCTGTGACTGGCTTACTAGACTCATTGACTTATAACTGTACACTGCTACCCACGTTGTCTATTGTGACAGCAGAGACATACCCTGAAGGAGGGCCTTCATTTTTATCTTTAATTTGTTATTTGAAAAATTACCATATATTTTTTGCTCTTATTTTTAATTTTTATTCTTCTTTGTTACTCTTTTAAAATTTTTATTTTTCTCTTTTTTTCTATCTTTTCTCTTTTCTCTCTGTCTCTGCCTTGCTCCCTTCTGTCCCACATTGTTCTTCATCTCCCTCTGTGTTACTGTTCTGCCTCTAATTCATATTTCTTCTTTATCTTTCTTTTCTTCTCTTTCCTTCTCTTGCCTGTGCCCTCTGGCCTCACTGATAACCTTCCCCTATCCTTCCACTTACCTATTCTTCCCTCCCCAACTCCTTCTAAATCCCCATCCCAAAGGTTAAAGTTGCTATATTGAAGAGTTTATTCACTAGAAATATATGTTGGGTTGGTCCTTGGTTTTAATTTAATTCAAACAGTTAAAGGTGATAGATTAATAACTACCACGAATTGTCATTTTCTAAGAGGCACATGATGCTATTGTGTTGCTGATTGTATCACTTGGGCTAAGGTGTTGTGATTGATCTAATCAGTTTTCCTTCCTAGTGTAATGAAAATGAGACAGCCTCAGAGCCATTAGAGATGCAAAACCTAAAGACCAGCTATATGTGGAAGATACCTCTGAGAAGCAATCATTCCATAAGGGTTCTAAGTACATCAACAAAGATATTTACAATAAGCAACTTCAAAGTATCAACCCAGGAATTAAACCAGGGACAGTACCAAAAATAAAAATGAAAAGATATTTAAGTAAGGCACAAACTTAGACTTCTACCCCAAAGAAGGAAAACTGTGGGGGAAATGAGGGGAAATTGTGGGGGAAATCAACCACCTGGACACCCTGAACTGATAGCACAGGAAGTAACAAAATAGATGAATGAGGCTCTAGAAAAATTCAAAACAGAAATAATTTCCCAGATAACTACAGAGATGGAGAGCAGAGTGAAAGACATGATTAGAGGCTCTAGAACAGAAACAGATGAAAAAAATAGATGAGCTCAGAAACATGCTGGAAGCCACGAATGCCCAGCATAAGAAAGAAATGGAAACCATGATCACCCAACATAAGAAAGAAATGGAATCCATGAAACAGATTCAAACAGATATTCAGGAGATTACTGCATTGAAAGCATGCAGGGCAGATTAAGGGAATGTGAAGATAGAATATCAGATATAGAAGACAGGATTGTGGCTAAGGACATGAAAACAGAGATTTCTTCAAAATAGTAAGGAACCACAAGAAATCAATCCAGCAGCTGCTAGATGATGCAAAGAAGAATAACATAAGACTGATAGGAGTCCACGAAAAAACAGGAGAAAGTATAATTGACATAAAAAAACTGTTCACAGAAATAATAGTAGAAAACTTCCCAGACAGAGGTGGAGAATTGGACATACACAAAAGTGAGGCATATAGAACTCCAACTAGACACAATCAAAAAAATCTACAGCTAGACATACAATAGTCAAGATCCCAGAAACCCAACAGAATAACAAAATCCTACAGTCAGTTAGAGAAAAGAAACAAATCACCTACAAAGGAAAGCCCATCAGAATCATTGCAGGCTTCTCAATACAAACCCTCAAGACAAGGAGAGCCTGGAGTGAAGTATTTCAATCCCTAAAAGAAAATAACTTCCAACCTAGACATTTGTATCCTGAAAAATTATCTTTCAAGGTCAATGGGGAAATTAGATACTTCCATGACAAAGAGCACCTGAGAAATTTCATGAACACCAAACCAGTACTCCAAACAATTCTAAGCAATATCCTACAAAAAGACAATGTAGGTAACAACTCCATGAGGCCCAACAGAGGGAAGCCACAAGCCAAGGCAAGAAACTAAAGGGAAAGGGGGAAAAAATAAGAAATAAAAGAGGCAACAACAGAAAAATATCATGACAAGGATGAGCCAACATCTATCAATTATAACTCTCAATGTTAATGGCATCAATTCACCAATCAAAAGAAATAGGCTGATAGAATGGATTAAGAAACAAAATCCAGCAATATGCTGTATATAAGAAATACACCTAACTCTAAAAGAAATTCATAGACTGAAAGTAAAAGGATGGAAAACAGTTCTCCATGCAACAGGAACCCAGAAAAAAGCAGGTGTAGCAATCTTATTTGCAGACAAAGTAGATTTCAAATAAAACTAATTAAGAGAGACAAAAATGGGCACTACAACCTTGTGAAAGGAACAATCCAAGAAGAAGAGATGACAGTCGTAAATATACATGCAACAAATACGAATGCCCCCAACCATAGAAAACAAATATTAATAGATGTGAAAAATCAAATAAGCACTAATACAATTGTAGTGGGGGACTTCAATACCCCACTATAACAAATAGACAAAGCATCTAGGCCAAAAAAAATGAAATTTTAGAACTGAACCAAGCTCTAACTGAACAAATGGACTTAGTAGATGTTTACAGAGTGTTCCACCCCACAAAATCAGAATATGCATTCTTTTCAGCTGCATACAGGTCATTCTTCAAAATAGACCACATGCTAGCTCATAGGACATGTTTAAGTAAATGTAAAAGAATTGAAGTTACCCCCTATATATTATTAGAGCATAGTGCAATAAAATTGGAGGGCAATAACATAAGAAATCACAAAACTTCCACAAACTCATGGAAATTGAATAACACCCTCCTGAACAACCAATGGGTCACAGAGGAAATTAAAGAAGAAACTAGACAGTTTCTACTAGTAAATGATAATGACAGTACAACATACAGGAATCTATGGGACACAATGAAAGCAGTTCTACGTGGGAAATACATAGCAGTGAATGCCCGTATTAGGAAAACAGAGAGAATTCAGATAAATAACCTAATGCAGAACCGCAAGCTCCTATGAAAAGAAGAGCATAACAAACCCAAAGCTCATACAAGAAAGGAAATTGTAAAGATCAGAGCAGAAATCAATGCAATGGAGACTAAGAGAATACAAAAAATTAATGAATCAATGAGTTGCTTTTTTGAAAGAATAAATAAAATCAATAAACCTATAGCCAACTTTATCAAAAAAAGGAAAGAAAAGGCTCAAATCCATGCAATTAAGAACCAAAAAGGTGAAGTCACAAAAGAAGCAACAGAAATCCAGAGGATCATCAATACCTACTTTGAGAACCTGTACTCTAATAAAATGGTAAAACACAGAAGTAATGGACAGATTCCTAGATACATACAAATTGCCAAAGTTAAATGAAGAAGATATAGAAATTCTAAACACCCCAATTACAATGAGTGAAATTGAAAGCATACTAAAAAATTTTCCAGCAAAGAAAAGCTCAGGTCCTGATGGCATCAGTGCTGAATTCTCCAAAACATTTAAAGAGCTATCACCATTACTCGTTAAACTCATTAAGGAAATTGAAAGGCTTCCAAAATTCACTCCTGGAAGCAAGTGTTACTTTGATTCCAAAACCAGGGAAAGACCCAACCCAAAAACAGAACTACAGACCAATCTCCCTAATGAACATAGATGCAAAAATCATCAACAAGATACTGGCAAAAAGAATACAAAGTGTCATCAAGAAGATCATATACCCTGACCAAGTCAGATTTATCCCAGGGATGCAAGGATGGTTCAACATTTATAAATCAATAAATATAATACACTATATTAACAGAGTCAAGAACAAAAACCATATGATCATCTCAATAGATGCAGAAAAGGCATTTGACAAAATCCAACACCCATTCATGATAAAAAAACCCTACAGAAAATTGGAATAGAAGGTCTTTATCACAACCTGATTAAGGCTATCTATGAAAAACCAACAGCCAACATCATACTAAATGGTCAAAAACTGAAAACTTTCACACTAAAATCAGGAACAAGACAAGGATCCCTGCTATCATCACTCCTGTTCAATATAGTTCCAGAAACATTAGCCACAGAAATTAGACAAGAGAAAGAAATAAAAGGAATAAAGATAGGAAAGGAAGAAGTTAAACTGACATTATTTGCTGATGATATGATACTTTACATAGAAGATCCAAAAAACTCAGCTGAAAGACTTTTAGACTTAATTGACAGACTCAGTAGAGTAGCTAGATATAAGGCCAACACTCAAAAAGCAATAGCCTTCTTATACACAAATAGCAGACTCATTGAGAGAGAAGTTCAGGAAATAATTCCTTTTACAATAGCATCCAAAAAAATGAAATATCTAGGAATCAATATAACAAAGGAAGCAAAAGACCTCTACACTGAAAACTACAGCACCCTGAAAAAGGAGATCGAGGAGGATATAAGAAAATGGAAAGTCATCCCTGTTCCTGAGTAGGAAGAATCAATATAGTGAAAATGGCCATACTTCCAAAACTACTATATAGATTTAATGCAATGCTGATTGAAATTCCAACAATATACTTCACAGAACTAGAGAAAATAATCCAAAAATTCATTTGGAGCCAGAAGAGACTTAGAATAGCAAAAGCAATTCTTGGCAACAGAGATATGGCTGGCGGTATCACAATCCCCAACTTGATACTGTACTACAAAGCTACTATGATAAAAACAGCATGGTACTGGCAAAGAAACAGACCTTAAGGTCAGTGGAATAGATTAGAAGATGCAGAAACAACTTCAGACATACTCAGCCACCTCATCTTTCACAAAGGATCCAAGCACCCTCATTGGAGGAAAGATAGCCTATTTATTAAATGGTGTTGGAAAAACTGGATTTCAATCTGCCAAAGATTGAAACTAGACCCATACCTATCACCATGCACTAAACTAAGATAAAAATGGATTAAATCTAAATATTAAGATGGAAATCCAAAGTTGCTGGAAGATTAGTTAGGTAGAACTCTTGAAGATATTGGCATAGGGAAAGACTTTATGAACAAAACCTCAGCAGCACAGGAACTAGCATAAAGAATCAACAACTGGGATCTCATCTTATTAAAAAGCTTCTGCACTGCAAAAGAAACCACCAACAGAGCTAAGAGACAACCTTTAATGTGGGAAAAATTTTGAGCAGCTGTACCTGAGACAAATGTCTACTATCTAAAATATAAAAAGAAAAAAAATCAGACCCCCCGAATTCAAAGACCCAATTCAAAAATGGGCATCTGAAATGAACAGACATTTCTCAGACAAAGAAGTAAAAGCAGCAAATAAATAATTAAAAAATGCTCAACATCACTGGTCATTCCAGAGATGCAGATGAAAACACTGAGATTCCACCTCACCCCAGAAAGAATGGCTGCTATCAAGAAATCAACAAATAACAAATGCTGGCAGGGCTGTGGGGAAAGAGGAACCCTTCTCCATTGTTGGTGGGAGTGCAGACTGGTGCAACCACTGTGGAAATCAGTATGGCGATACCTCAAAGAACTAGGACTACAGGTCCCATTTGACCCAGCTATTCCCTTGCTGGGTATCTTCCCACAAGAATTCAAACAATCATACCATAGTGATATATGTGCACCCATGTTTATGGTGGCACAGTTTGTAATAGCTAAAGCTTGGAAACAGCCCAAGTGTCCATCAACTGGAAACTGGATAAAGATGTGGGTTTTCTTATGAAATGGAGTACTACTCAGCCATAAGGATTGAGAAACTAGAGACATTTATAGCTAAATGGATGCATATTGAGGCCATCCTCTTAAGTGAAATAAACAGGACACGTGTAAATACTGAATAGTTTCTCTAGTGTGAGAAACTGAAAGTGTAAATAAGGATTAAAATAATTAAAATGAATAATTGATAATTTGAAATAGGAAAAGGTCCAAAGGTGTAGGGGTGGTAGGAGGGAAAGGGGAAATGAAAGAAGGGAAAGATAAAATTATGAGAAAAAAAAATGGAAAGGAAATCTATGTAAATAGAGTAGGGTGTCTGGGGTGAAGGTTGCGCAGCTAATGGGGAAAAAAATAAGATACATCATGTACAGGTACAAGCACTCAATGATAAATGTAAACATATTGTATACTTAAATTGTACCAACAAAAGAATTAAAAAGCAAGAATGGTATTTATTGCTAGAGAAGGTGAGGGAGCATTCTTTACACTCTTCAGAGAGTTTGGAACAAGAGTAAGTCACAGAAAATTATCATTTTTAGAGAAGGGATGTTGGTAGCAGAAAACTTGTCTGGTTGCCAGTAGTTTTGGTTTTGTTAATGTTTGATTTTGCTCCTGTTAGTCATCGTCATTGAAAGACACCCTATGTGGAAAAGCATAGTACCATAAAAGACAATCATTAGGAAAAAAGAATTGACTTTAACCAAATGGCATTGTGAGAGGTATTGGAATATCAACAAGTGGTGATGAACCTATGGCACACATGCTGCAGCCAGCTGGTTGTTATCATTAAAAGCTTCAAAAGGTTCGCCATCACTGAAGAGAATTGATGGAACAAGACGTTTGGATTTCCAACTATGTTCCTGAAATGAACAGCACTGTGAGGCTTGCTCAAGTTTTGTTGTCTGTAAGCCAGTTTGTGCAGGAGAAATAAATGCAGCATTCATTTCATATAAACTGAGTGTTAACAATGCATTTACCCTTGACCTACAAGATAAAAATATTTGATGGTGGTACTTATACCAGGTCTAAGAATATTATTTTAGCAGCTAATCCTTAACCTATGTATGCACTTACAATTTAAGTTCTGTATCTGCCATACGCCTTGGGATATGCTTTTAAAATAGTGCCTAAAGCAATGCATTGCTAACGGGTTTTTTTTGGTTTGTTTTTTTTTTGGATTCCTATGTATTTACAAGAAGGCTGAAATGGATTAACTTACTTAACATTCTACTATGAGTCAGGAGGTGCTAATTTTTCAAAATAGTGAACCTACATTTTTTTAACCTCTGGAGGGCATGACTCTTTCCTAAGATGACCATAAGAGTCATCTTCAGTAACTAAATATGAACTAGTTGCCCCAATGATGAATTTCTTGACAATGGTAAGCAAAATCACCATGATACAGAAATACTCTTAGCCTCTGTGACATTCTAAAAAAGATAATTTTTATATAGTGTACCTTGAAGTTGTATAGGAATCCATTCAGAAATAATTACATGAGGGAAAACACACCTCTGCCCCTTCCTCTCCTCCATGAGTGCAAGAAGAACAGGTTTTCCCCCAGATCACCAGTAAGGCTTTTGCATGCTCGCACCATGTCCTATTCACTTCAATTCTGATAATTTATTCCATAATTATAAAAAGTTAATGAACATAGCTTCAACCACAAGGATGTAATGAACTTCTTTTTCTCATAGATTAAAAGCTTATCCTGTTATATTGACACATGAGTTTTGATAAGAACTTAGGTTCAGGATTAGAGACACACTGGAGTGATATTGGTTAAGGGTTGAGGAAGGAGTTCTATATTTAAAAATAAAAGAATGTATTAAATTCCAGTGAACTCACTCTTTTTTTGAAGGAATAAAAACTTGTAGTTCCTTTTAAATGGAAAGTGATAATTTCTAAGAATCACATATGCAATGGTATGACTCATATTGAAATAATGTAAACATTAGATTTCTAATGAAATACATTTTTTAACTTATTAGAAAGGTTTGGAGGGGTAAGAGCAATTTTCCATGATTTTTCCAGATATTTTATGACTATTTACCCTTGAGGTGCCGAGAAAAGGAACATAATTGCAATTTGGTATGTAATTGTCTATTGTACATTACCCCAAATAATCGTATTTTAAAAACTGACATTTGGAGAGGTAGTGTTTTTTACTCAGAATTTCAAAAAGACCACTATGATTATGATTTTCTTTCTTCCCAACTGAAAGTAGGATTGCTAACTCCATCCCCTTGAAGTTGACCATGGCCATCTGACTTGGTAAATGAAAAACGAATAAAAGTGACACCTTTAATGGACATATCGTCTCTCTTCTTGGTGCAACCAGTAGCTATCTAGATTCCTGTTAACTTGCATTTCTGAATAAGGAAAAATCTGAGGCAGAACCGACATTTGACCTGTGTTGGATATGTAGCATAGTGAGAGAAAAACCTTTGTTGCATTACATCACCACAAATTTTGGTTTATTTGCTCCTACTAACTGAATTGCTTTGCCTAATTAATATAATTACTTAAATTCTGTGTATTAAGAAATTTATTAGAAAACACAGATTTAATTTCAATTAAACTGGGATTCAAATCCTGGCTCTATCTTTTTTTTTTTTTGTTACCTGGGATTGAACTCAGGACCTTGTGCTTGCAACACAGGTACCAGAACCACTGAGCTAAATCCCCAGCCCAGAATTTCTCAATTTTTGTTTTGTATGAAAACTTTCTTTTTTTGGTGGTACTGGGGATTGAACCCAGGGTCTTACATATGCTAGGCAAGCACTCTACCACTGAACCACATCCTCAGCTGTTTCTATCACTTTTTAACTAGGTGATATTGGCAAGATTCCCAACTACTCTCTCATTTATTTATCTATGAAATTAGAATTATAATAGCTACTTCATGAAGTGGCTGCATGGATTGCAATGGATAGATGTAAGGAACTGGCCCCAGTTCCCAGGCATCATATTGAGCTGCACAGTATATAGTAGCTTTTATTATAATATCTCCTAAAGAAGGGCACAGCTTAAGCTATTTCAGGTTACTTATGATGACATCAAGTTCTAACTTGAGGCCAGACTTTTAGTTAATGTTTCCACTAATGTAACTCCATGCATACTATGAATATTATAAAGCTAGAGATTTTGGCCAAATTATAATGGCAATTTTTATGACTCCATTTCAGCATCCTGAGCTTAGTAATTTTGATAAATGGCTCCTTCAAAAACTTGGCATTGGTAGTGACTGAAAATGGTTTAGAGAGCTGAGTTTAGAGCTGAGTAATTGTCCAACAATGTTCCCGTGGCAAAGCTCAGATAAAAGGGGCTTAAAATACAGGTCCTTTATCTTGAGGTACAAATGTTTTTGTTTATGTTTGTAAACATTAATTCCAGCTTCTAAACATTGTATTCTTAAAGGAAAGAGATTGCAAATAGAAACAGAATGGAGAAAAGTAATCTTGGCTGCATATAGTGACATTATTTTTGAAAATTTGTATTCTCAAAGACCACTTGATTCTTGAGAAAAATCAAATTCATAATAGCTATAAGAAATAAAATAGATGGACTGGTTAGTGTCAAGGTTATATTCATCTACCACTTAAATAGTTCCCAGTATCTATGATAATTATGCTACTTACAAATAGATAATATTATTATTGAACTACATAAGAGGAAAGAAGCAAGTATCATTATTTGTTGGGTGGCTGGATGTGTACACCTACTAGCAGAGAAAAAGCATAAAGCAAAGATAGGCCCTTTAGGAGTTATAATCTAATCAGGAAAACAAAATATACATTCCTTCTTTTTTAAAGGTTAATGCATGCAGTTCAGATGATAATTGTATTAGAGTTTAGAAGAAAGAAAATTATTTAGTGGTTCATGATGTGTAGGAACTCCTGGGGCTCACTGAGACCTTTCAGGAGACCCACAAGATCAAAAATATTTTCATAATAATATTAAAATATTATTTTCCTTTTTCATTTTGTTCTCTGGTGAGTGCATGTGACATTTTCCAGAAGCTAAATTAGGCGTAATGACACCATTTCTGTGATATCTAATAGAAAGTATACTTTCTAATTTTCTTGTCTTGAAAGTTCTGTTTTAATTTTTAATTGGTATATACAAGTATATGAACCTATATAAACAAAAGCTGCATTAGCCCTGAAAAATTTTAAGAGTTTATACCAATTCCAAGAATCTTGGGTTTACACAAATGCTACAGTCTTGCCATTTTTAAAGATTATCAGCAGATAATTATTTCTCCTGATAAAATTTAAAGACTAAATAGTGTGATACAGTTTGAGATGCAGGAATAGATGGCAAATTTATATTTTCCTTAGTTTCACACACACACACACGATAGAGGTAAGACTATCTGAAAGAAAAAAGCTGCTTTGAGGTCCTTGTGGAAACTATGAGGTTTGTACTCTGAAATTTATCCAGTTATTTTATTTACAGGGAACAAATATGCATCAGTTGTTGCAAGAAGCATTCTGTATTCTAGTACATGTCTATCCTAGTAGAAATTACTTTTTTTTCTCCCTTTCAAAATGAAAATTCCAAAGGAGCACCTTTTACAGAATACAGAATTTGCTAATGTGGCAATGTGATAATGTTGTAATAAAAGGGAATGAGAGCTAACTCCATGAAGAAAGATGGGAGATGGAAAATTTTGTTTCAACATGATGAATTCATTCTAGTGTTTCTATCTCCTGTGTCTCTGTATTCCTTTCTTTCCACTATTCCAAAGAATCTCTGGCATCTTAATATCAGTTCCTGTAGATCATGAAAACTCGGTTTTCAGTCTAATCAGTCAAACACAGTCATCTCAACTCTTACCTGCTGAAGTGCACACATTCAATCCAGATGCCTTCGGGTACTACATGCAGATCAATAACACTGGCCTGCAACCTCAGATTCTATATTCACACATAAAATTCCGGTTCACACGAATGTGTATGAGCTGTTCTAAAGCAGAATTTGTACTTAGTCAACTTACAATATGATGGGATATGACTTGGTAAGAGACTTGGAGGAAATGAGTGGAAAAGGCAAGGAAAAAAATGCCAAGAAGGTTCCCCTATGAAAGCAGGTTTCTCAAGTGTCCTTGTCCTTGGGCAAGAAGGCAGCACAGCAAAGAAGGCCTAACACATTAGCACATATGCTGAGGAGTTGTACTAGTGTACCTGATCACATACCTGGATCCATGCCCCAAAGAAGCTAAGAAATGGAATTCTGGCTTTGATCTGAGAAGAAGTGAATCAAAATGTGGATGTTGGGTTGCAGTCAGAAATATGATGATTCTATACAAGGTAGTTTGTTTTTTTTCAGTATTATAATGAATAATGAATGTGATGGTAAAGATCAAACATGTAGCTTTTTACTTTTAATCAATAGAAATATTGTAGAAGACAAGACTTTGATTCTTAGAACTCTGCAATCTGGGTCTTATTTTCCTTAAGGAAAATAAAGATAAGGAAATTGATTTAACTGTCTAATTTATTCAATGTTGAATAAATAATAAGTGCCACAGGATTTTATTCTGAGGTCTATCCTCTTTTCTACTATGCTATATTGGCAAGGGACAATTACATTCTGTCAGGGAAGGCAGAAATTAGGACAGTACAAATGGTGGGGAAGGAAGTTCAAAAAGATTCACTTAGATAGATATGAAATAAATGTCCAGAAATGTCAAGGTCTATTTCATGATGCAACTGAGTTTGTTCCTACACATACATACATATTAATATGTACAAATATATGGTTTATTGGAAATAATTGATTGCACTCTTGTTGTGTTCATTTAAGTGACCTAAATGTTATGATGAAGTCATTTGATAATAATGAGACCATCTAATTCAATAACCTGTTATTGAAATATTATTACTTCTAATTTAATATCAAGATAATTTTGCAGCGAGTTTTCATTTTTAAGTATCATTTTTCATAGTAATTCAATCAGCAATAAGTAACCTATTTAAATAGTTGATTATAGTAAAAGACATAGTTATCAATATGATGCATACATATTTTATAAAATCTAATTGAATGGGGAAAAACTCTGACAAATGGTATTTTCAAAGGATTCTAAGAAAAAAGTGCCAAAAATATCTGCTGCTACTGTAACCTGCATATAGTTTTCAATTCTTCCCTTCCTTCTTTCTTCTTTCTTCCTCCCTTCCTTCTTCCATTTATTTTTTCCATTTTACTCTGAATTTTCTCATATAAGAAGCAGAAAAGACCTGAGGGTTGTGACACATGCTTGTAATCTCAGCCCTCTAGGAGGCTGAGGCAGGAAGATAACAAGTCCAAGCCCAGCCCGTGAAACTTAGTGCCTTCGTAAGTCCCTGCTTCAAAGACTAAGATGAAAAGAAGAAGAAAAATGATGAAGAAGAAAAAAGAAAGAGTGAGGAAGGAAGGAAAAGTAAAAGGGCTGGAGTTGTAGTTTGGTGCACAGGCCCTGGGTTCATTCCCCAGTACTACCAAGGAAGAAAAGAGAGGAAGAGAAGGAGGAGAGGTGAAGAAAGAGGAGGAAGAAGGGGAGGAAGAGAGAAAGGAATAGAGGAGAGGGAGGAGAAAGGAAGGAGAAGAAAATATTTCTTGAGTCAAATTGATGGATGCCTTGCTTTGGCAATGGAATGTCAGCAGTCATGCTAGTGTCTGAGTTTTTGTGTGCAACTGGACCTTCCTTTTGTGGCTCTGCCTTTTTTCTTGAGAAGAATATGTTTTGGATAGTTCTTTCCCCAAAGAGAGTTGTGAGATGTGTTAAACAAACTTGAGCCTAACCTGCAGTTTGGAGCCAAGCCAAACAAATCCACCCTACACTGGCTGAACACCAACCATCTGCAGATGCATAAATGAATAATAAACAGATACTGTTGTAAGTCACTGAGTTTTGTGGTAGTTTGTTTTCAGGGCAACAGTCTTATTACTTCCCTATGGTATTTACATAAGAAAATAGCAATTTCTTCATCAAATCTCTTAGAAATGTTGCCATGACTCTCATCAACAAACCCTGTGATCAATATAAGGCAAATAGCAATATCATATTTATTTTACAAGAAGTCTGAGGAAAGTCAGGTGACTTACCTGTGTTAGTCACTTTCATATCCCTAGCATAAAATACTCAACATCTGCAATTTACAAGAGAAGAGAGGTTTAGTTTGCCCTTGTTTTCCATCAGTTCAGTCCATGGATGGCTGTCTCCAAGGCAGACATGGCAAGGTGAAAGGGAATGGTTGGGGGAAACTATTCACATCACGGTGGCCAGAAGTCAGAGAACAGAAGAGCTGGATACAAGAATATACCCTTATAAGTCACATGCCCAGTGATCTGCCCCTTCCAACCAGACCACATCATTGAATATCAGACTTTTAGGCAAAATTTTAGATCCAAATCTTAACATTTCTGCTCTGTGCCCTATAAGTCTCATATCCATCTCACTATGCAATACATTTGTTTCTCTAATATTTGCCAGTGTCTTAAAAGTTTCGGCATGCTGAAAAATTCAAGATCAAAGTACCCTGTGAGACTCAAGCCAAACTTAGCTGTGAGACCCTCTAAAAATCCAAAATGTTAACCACTTTCAACATACATAGGGTAGATTTTTCCATTCCAAGAGTAAGGAATAGGGAAATATAAAGAAATAGGACCAAAACACAACAGGGTAAACATTAAATCCTGTAGTTTCATGTCCAGCACCTAGGGCAGATTATGGAGAGATGTAAACTCCAAAGGGGTTGAGTACTGCATCCATAACCCTTTATTTCTGCAGCCAACTTAGCCTCTGTAGCTTCTGTTTTGGGCATGAACTAGTTCTGCTCACTACCTGTGGCTTTTCTCTATCAGATTAATTAGCTCACCAGTGTTAAATTCAGCTTCACACAAAGTCTTTGGACATTGGCAAAATGAAGACAAGTTTTCTGTCAGAGCATAACATACAAGGTTTCTACTCTAACTTCCAATGGAATCTTTGGTTCCAACTGAGACCTCCTCACCCTGAATTTTAACCACCACATTCCTTTCAACATTGTGGTCTTCTGAGCTCCAACGAGAATCAGCTATGTAAGCATCAGGCTATGCTTACAGCAATCCAAGCCTTCTCTAGACTGCTTCTCTAAGCATTTCCAAATTCCTGCCACAACCAGTTTGAAAGTCTTGTAAATCACATGGTCAGGTACAGTCACAGCAATGACACCACACTCAGTAACAACTTTCTGCATTAGTCACTTTTCCATCACTAGGACATAATATCCAACACCTTCAATTTAAAGAAGGAGAGGTATATTTTGGCTTATAGTCTCAATGGGTTCAGTCCATAGTCAGCTGACTCCAAGGCAGAATATACATGGTGAAAGGGCATAATGGAGGGAATTGGCTCATGTCATGGCAGACAGGAAGCAGAGAGGGAAGGTAGGAGTCAGGGGCAAGAATATACCCTTTCAGGTCACAGCCCTAGGGACCTTCCCCTTCTGAACAGGCTGCTTCTTTGAATATGACAGGTGTTTGGGGTACATTTTAGATGTAATACATAACATCACCCAAGGAAAGTCAATGAGCTATAATACAACAATCAACTTTTGACTCCCTGTTCAAAAGTTGTCTTTCAAATCCTACAATATGTTAGCATTTGTGTTAAATATGTGGTACAAGAGCACATTCTGTCCCAAATCAACTAAATCTACACAAGCAGTAAAACATTTAAGACGATAAAATATACTTGACTGCTCTAAAGAATGCTAAGTTATGCAATGTTCAGTGGTTGAAATGACCATTCCAAAATTAAATGGATCAGTATAAATGAGGTTATTGAATTTTTATCATAACTCTAGCTTTACTTGATAGTGTTTATCACAGGACTTGTGAGTACATCCAAGAACTTATTTGGTGGCAGTCTTCTGGAGTATGCTTATTACAGTTTGAAAAATATTGGAAATATAATGCTCTGTTCTCATGCAGCAATAAATTTCTTGTGTTGTTAATCTGTGTGAAAATATTTGGGTTTATATTAACCTAACAACAATACTTCAGCCTAAATTTTCTGACTGATTGGAAATAAGTCATTGGTTCCGATGCCATTTATATTCCAGAAAGGAAGCAGCTGCTGCTAAGAAGCAGAAAAATGAAAATATTGTCAATTCCATAACAGTTATCCAAAGTCACATGTGCACTCAAACTAAAGCTACTTTGATTATTTCATTATAATTTCAATAATAATGGTTTAAGAAGAGAGATTTTCTTTCTTACATTAAACACAAAGGTGCATTTGTATGTTGAGAGGAAAGTACATTGTATTTTCAATGAGAAAATTACACTTATGCCACTCACTATGCATAGAAAATTAGAATAAAATTAGAGGTAGTTTGAAGGTATTTTAAGAAAAGTTAATATGATGCTCAAATAATACAGTTGTGCTTAGTGTCAATCAAATAAATGGATTATTTTCCTTAACTATAGCTTTTAAAAGTAAAACAATTCTACTTAACATGTCTATAGATGTTTTAGGATTTAATCATAAATTTTTGTAATTGGACTAAAAATTATCTTTTATGAGTCAAAAATGTTGAGTGATATTTGTTTTTTATCGCTCTGGTGATGAAAAAAGCTTTAGATAACATGGTGTCTCATATTTAAGTGTCAGCCAATTCTTCTGATTCTTACTCTAGTAACATATTTTTAGCATAGATGTTTACCTAGAATGAAAATGTACTGCTGTTTTTAAATATAGTATGTTGAAATATGTAAAAAATATTTGCAAAATTGGAAAAAATGGAATATTCTATAGAACTGAGGAGTATGCTAAATAGATACATAGAAATTTCTGTTTCAGAAGATCTTTAGGAATAATCAAATATAATATGCTTAGTTACTCTGAAAAATGTGTGACATCATGATTATGCTGAATTGACTGCTAGTCAACAATAGTAATACATCATGTTCTGTCATTACTTGTTATCATCTATAAGCAGAGCATATATTGAGGTACAGGACCTGATTTCTGATAGTTTTCTTTTTTAAAAAGGAAGTGCAAGATAAAATTAGATTTTATTTTAAGCTTGAATTGGTAAGGATAAACATAAACAAAGATGAGAAAGGTGGACAGATTTGAAGCATCATCCAACAATTCTTATCTAGGTAAATAAAAAACACAGATAAACACAGATAAATAGAATTCATAATACAGATAAATAGAAACAGATAAACAAGCTAAATAAAAGGAACAGCAAATCTTTAGCAGCACAAAATAAAGAAAGCAAGCAGAATGATAATAAGAAAGGATGGAAAGAAGGAAAAAAGCAAGGTAAGATGACCTATTCTGGAGAGAATTAAATTAAAGGCAAAACTTACTCGCTTAAAAATAATAAATAAAGGAAGTTCAGTAAATATAGAATGTATATCCTTAATAACTAAAATTCAAGGAGGAACTGAGTCATAACCTAGAAAAGTTTAAGTTTATAGTTTTAATAATGAGAAAAAAGACAGTGAAATATGTAGAGATCAATTTTACCAGCTGCTATTGCCAGATGAGTCACATTGTAAATAGTAAAAGTCAATTCCCAGATCTCATGTTACTCGACTGTCAGATTTGCCTGACTCATCTGATCACTTGCACCCATGAAATGATTCGTTACTTGGATTCCAAGAAACCTCATTTGCTTTCCTTTTATTTCACTGGCTTCTACTTTTTCTCTTTACTACCTCCTACCCATCTTCACAACTTTAGAGTGTTGCAGTACTTATGGTTTATTCTCTGACTTGTTTTTTTTAAATACATTTTTGCTGTACATAAAATTTACTTTCACCTTGGGGAGTAGGCACATGTAGATAACACAGCTTATTTCTTTTTTTTTTTTTGATCCCCCTAACTTACACCTTTCTAAGTTCACTCTATGGGTGATCTTACCTGGTTTCATGACTGCAATTACTACCTAATTTTTCATTACTTGAAAATGTACCTTTAACACAAATCTTAATTGTTAATGTCAGGCTCCTGTTAACAGCCTTATTGAAATTCCCTTCTCAGATTTAGTGTTTAAAATTAAGTCTCCAATATCTACCCAAAATTGCTTCCCCTGAAGACTATGTCATCCAGGCTCATAATAACTCAACTGTTCTTCATGATGTTAAAGCTAACAATCTTGAAATCGGCCTTGATTTATTTTTTCATAAACCATATCCAGTTCATCAAATAATCCTGTTGCCTATATGCTCAAAATACACACAGAAAGTCACCACCTTTCACTACTCTCATTGCTACTGCCCTGATCTAAATTGTTATTGTCTTTCACCTTGACTATGCTTGTCTCCTTGCCAGAGTGACAAGTGCAATTTGATGTTAAAAATACAAGCCAAGAGCCAGGGATTTAGCTCAGTGGTTCCGCCACCTGCCTTGAAAGCACAAGGACCCGAGTTTGATCCCTGGTACCAAAAAAAAAAAAAAAAATACAAGCCAAATCACAACATTTCTAGGTTCAAAACTCTCCAGTTTATTCATATGTTATTCAGAATTGAATGCAAAAGTTCTTAGGAACTTTAAGTCACTTTGTGAGCTGACATCCTTCTTGCATTTGACTTCATTGCCTGTTATTCTCTCTCCCACCCCTTGGCTCTAGCCATATTGGCATCCTCACTCTCAAATGTTCTAGACAGCTTTCTTTCCCAAGTTATAGTGATTTTTTTTTCCTTTTCTTCTTTATTCTTAACAAATCTTCAAATCTGGGGCTCATCTTGAGGGGCACTGTGACAGTCGTGTTCATATTTTATTAGTTGTAAAACACAGACTTTAAACTTTATTCCCCAGTCAAAGCATCTTTGATATTTTCCTCACATAGAATCAAGAAGCAGTTTTGTAAGCATCCTTTTTCATCTCTTATTATTTAAATTTTTTACTTGGGCAAAACAATGCTTCAGTTATAACACAGTGACTTTTACACATATGTGCAACTCAACCAGATCAAGACATCAAATATTTCTAACATGCTAGAGTGTTTCATGTGCATGCAATATCCATTATATATAATAAACTGGTCCTGAATTATTTTGGGCCTCTGGCACATGATCATAGGAAATTCTTCATGAAGTCATACACATACTTTGAGAGAACATAGATGCATGGGATCCTAGAGTCACCCATATGTGCAGCCTTTTCTGTGCCTTTAGGATCTGAATAGCCAACTTTGAGATGCATTTAATGAAGGGATGCTGCTCTTCATGCCCAGTTTTATGAAGTGAAAAGAAAGATAAAATGCATACTGAGTAGGATGGATTTCTCACAGCCCATACACCAAGAAGTAAACTAAAATTTATTTTACAAAAGATACAGCAATTGTTCAAAGAAGGAGGCATTACTTTCTTCTAAATCCCAATGGTCTGTGTTGTAATTCTATTTTAAAAATTAATTTTATTGGTACATTTAAGGTATACAATGAAAAGACATTCATCATTGGAAATTTGCACCTTTACATAATTCACCTTGGTTCTTATATTTTCCCCATTCCCATGCCCTCTCTTCAACCCCTCCAGCCCTCCCTATCTACAAAGACTTTGTTTCCATTTTTTCTTTTTCTCATATTAGTTCCATTCCTTTCTTTCTTTTCCCCTACTTCTCCAACTTCCTTGCACCCTTTCTTCAAGGTATAGTAGATAATGTGTTGTATGCTAGCTCATAGGACATATCCAAATAAATGTAAAAGAATTGAAGTTACCCCCTGTATATTATCAGACCATAGTGCAACAAAATTGGAGATCAGTAACATAAGAAACCACAAAACCCCAACAAACACATGGAAACTGAATAACACCCGTTTGAACAATCAATGGGTCACAAAGGTAATTAAAGAAGAAATTAAACAGTTTCTACAAGTAAATGAAAATGCCAGTACAACATACAGGAATCTATGGGACACAATGAAAGCAGTTCTACATGGGAAATTCACAGCAGTGAATGCTCATATTAGGAAAAAAGAGAAAACGCAGATAAATAACCTAATGAAGAACCTCAAGCTCCTAGAAAAAGAAGAACATAATGAATCTAAAGCTCATACAAGAGAGGAAATTATAACGATAAGGGTGGAATGTTCATAGCAGAGCATTTTGTAATAGCTAAAACTTGGAAACAGCCCAAATGCCCATCAACTGGAGACTGGATAAAGAAAATGTGGTTTTTTAATAAAATGGAGTACTACTCAGACATAAAAAATGAGAAATTAGAGACATTTATAGCTAAGTGGATGCACATTGAGGTGATACTCTTAAGTGAAATAAATAGGACACATGTGTAAATACCGAATAGTTTTTTCTGGGGTGAGAAACTGAAAGTGTAAATAAGGACTAAATGTATAATAGGTAATGTGAAATAGGAAGAAAAGGGGCAAAGGGGAAGGAAGTGGGAGGGCTAGGGGAAAGGATAGAAGGGAATGGGATTAATATGAGAAAACGGAAAAATAGGAACAAAATCTTTGTAAAGAGGGAGGACTGGAGGGGTTGAAGGGAGGGCTGGGCAAGGGTGAAAAATAAGAACCAAGAGAGACTATGTAAAGGTGCAAATTTCCAATGATGAATGTCATTATATTGTATACTTAAAATGTACCAATGATTAGAATGAATAATCAATAATGTAAAATAGGAAGAAAAGGTCCAAAGGGGTAGGGGTAGTGGGAGGGGCAGGGGAAAGGAAAGAAAGGAAAGGAAAAATGCTGAGAAATGGAAAAAATGGAAATAAAGTCTTTGTAAATAGGGAAGGCTGTAGGTGGTGAAGGGAGGGCTAGGAATGGGGAAAAAATAAGAACCAAGATGCATTATGTAAAAGTACAATTCCCAATAGAAATGTAATTGTGTTGTGTACCTACAATGTACCAATAAAAGAATTTAATACAAAAAAGAAAAGATCGGGGTAGAAATCAATACAATGGAGACTAAGAGAACGATACAAAAAAATCAATGAATCAAAGAGTTGGTTTTTTGAAAGAATAAATAAAATTGATAAACCTTTAGCCAACCTTATCAAAAAAGGAAAGAAAAGGCACAAATACATGCAATTAAGAATGAAAAAGGTGAAGTCACAACAGAACAAGCAGAAATCCAGAGGATCATCAATACCTACTTTGAGAACCTCTACTCCAATAAAATGGAAAACACACAAGAAATGGGCAGATTCCTAGATACATATGAATTGCCAAAGTTAAATGAAGAAGATATAGAAATTCTAAACACCCCAATTACACTGAGTGAAATTGAAAATGTAATAAACTATTTACCAACAAAGAAAAGCCAAGGACCGGATGGTTTCACTGCTGAATTTTACAAGACATTTAAAGAGGAACTAATGCCCTTACTCTTTAAACTCATCAAGGAAATAGAAAGGGAAGCAAGGCTTCCAAACTCATTCCTGGAAGCAAGTGTTACTTTGATTCCAAAAACAGGGAAAGACCCAACCCCAAAACAGAACTACAGACCAATCTCACTAATGAACATAGATGCAAAAATCATCAACAAGATACTGGCAAACAGAATACAGAGGGTCATCAAGAAGATTATACACCCTGACCAAGTTGGATTGATCCCAGGGATGCAAGGATGGTTCAACATTCATAAATCAATAAATGTAATACACCATATTAACAGAGTCAAGGACTAAAACTATACGATCATCTCAATAGATGCAGAAACAGCATTTGACACAATCCAACACACATTCATGATAAAAACCCTACAGAAAATTGGAATAGAAGGTCTTTATCTCAACCTGATTAAGGCTATCTGTGAAAAACCAACAGCCAACATCATACTAAATGGTCAGAAACTGAAAACTTTCACACTAAAATCAGGAACAAGACAAGGATGCCCACTCTCACCACTCCTGTTCAATATAGTTCTGGAAACATTAGCCACAGCAATTAGAAAAGAGAAAGAAATAAAAGGCATAAAGATAGGAAAGGAAGAAGTTAAACTGTCATTATTTGCTGATGATATGATACTTTACATAGAAGACCCAAAAAGCTCCACCAAAAGACTTCTAGACCTAATTGACAGATTCAATACAGTGGTTGGATACAAGGTCAACACTCAAAAAACAATAGCTTTCTTGTACACAAATATCAGACTCACTGAGAGAGAAATTAGGGAAACAATTCCTTTTACAATAGCATCCAAAAAAATGAAATATCTAGGAATCAATCTAACAAAGGAAACAAAAGATCTCTACACTGAAAACTACAGCACTCTGAAAAAAAGAGATTGAAGAGGATACAAGAAAATGGGAAGACATCACTTGCTCCTGGGTAGGAAGAACCAATATAGTGAAAATGGCCATACTTCCAAAACTACTACATAGATTCAATGCAATGCCAATTGAAATTCCAACAATATACTTCACAGAACTAAAGAAGACAATCCAAAAATTCATTTTGAAGCATAAGAGACCTAGAATAGCAAAAGCAATTCTCGGCCATAGAGACATGTCTGGGGGTATCACAAGCCCCAACTTGAAACTATACTACAAAGCTACTGTGATAAAATCAGCATGGTACTGGCAAAGGAACAGATCTGAGGATCAGTGGAATAGATTAGAAGATGCAGAAACAACTCCAGACATGCTCAGCCACCTCATGTTTGACAAAGGAGACAACCACCATCATTGGAGGAAAGATAGCCTATTTAATAAATGGTGTTGGAAAAACTGGATTTCAACCTGCCAAAGATTGAAACTAGGCCCATACCTATCACCATGTACTAAACTAAGATGGAAGTGGATTAAAGATATAAATATTAAGACAGAAGCACTAAACTAGCTGGAAGATAAGTTAGGTAGAACTCTTAAAGATATTGGCATGGGAAAAGACTTCATGAACAAAACCTCAGCAGCACAGGAACTAGCAGAAAGAATCAACAACTGGGATCTCATCTTATTAAAAAGCTTCTGCACTGCAAAAGAAACCACCAACAGAGCTAACAGACAACCTACAATATGGGAAAAAAATTTTAGCAGCTGTACCTCAGACAACAGACTACTATCTAGAATATATAAAGAATTGAAAAAAAGCAGATCCCCCAAATTCAAAAACTCAATTCAAAAATGGGCATCTGAAATGAACAGACATTTCTCAGACAAAGAAGTAAAAGCAGCAAACAAATATATGAAAAAATGTTCAACATCACTGGTCATTCCAGAGATGCAGATGAAAACAACTCTGAGATTGCACCTCACCAGAAAGAATGGCTGCTATCAAGAAATCAACAAATAACAAATGCTGGCAAGGTTGTGGGGAGAAAGGAACCCTTCTCCATTGCTGGTGGGAGTGCAGACTGGTGCAGCCACTGTGGAAGTCAGTATGGAGATTCTTCAAAGAACTAGGACTAGAGGTCCCAGTTGACCCAGCTATTCCCCTGCTGGGTATATTCCCAAAAGAATTTAAAAAATCATAACACAGTAATATATGTGCAACCATGTTCATAGTGGCACAGTTTGTAGTAGCTAAAGCTTGGAAGCAGCCCAAATGCCCATCAACTGGAAACTGGATAAAGAAAATGTGGTTTTTTAAATAAAATGGAGTACTACTGAGCCATAAAGAATGAAAAACTAGAGTAATTTATAGCTAAATGGATGCATATCGAGGCCATACTCTTAAGTGAAATAAATAGGACACACGTGTAAATACCGAATAGTTTCACTAGTGTGAGAAACTGATAGTGTAAACAAGGGTTAAAATGAGTAAAATGAATAATTGATAATTTGAAATAAGAAAAAAGGTCCAAAGACAAAGGAGTGAAGGGAGGGGAAGGGGAAAGGAAAAGAGGGAAAGGAAAAACTATGAGAAAAGAAAAAAAAATGGAAATGAAATCCATACAAATAGGGAAGGGCGGAGGGGGGTGAAGGGTGCAAAGATAATGGGGGGAAAAAAAGAACCAAGATATATCATGTACAGGTACAAACATCCAATGATAAATATAAACAAATTGTATACCTAAAATGTATCAATAAAAGAACAAAAAATAGATAATATGTTGTAATTCTGCTTTTAGGGCTAGAAACTCTTCATAGCATTCCCAAGGATCACAAAAGTTTCAAATGCCCTTGGATTTTTTTGTGTCAGAATATTCCAGTGCAGAACATCTTGTACTGGAACCAGCTTAAGAATTTTTCTTGCTCTGGAATTCTCTAAAAGCTGAATTAAATATTAAATACATTGCAGATCACATTTGATTCTTCTGTATAATACCTTTAATATAAAAAGCCCATCAAATTTTAGACCTTTTTCTTATTTTGGGGAGAACAATGTGCAATACTCTTTCACTTGGAAGTAATATCTCAACATGAAACTTATCATTGTATCCCTAGAAACTATGCCAATTAGCAGCCCCAAGAGTTTTCATATGCCCTCTGCTATACATACATCTATCTTATGAAGGCATTCATACACTAAAATAACAATGCTATAGTGACCTATACATATGATTCCACTATAAGTGGAATGCCAAGTTAATCAAAGTTACTCTGTACTAGGTTAAAACAACCAGTGATAAGACCAGGAAGGTGTGTGACTTCACTGCTATATAAAAGGAAATTGCTTATGATGGTCTTTACTAATCAATATAAAGAAAATAGCATTTGCCAGATCAATAGCAGCATACCAGGAACTAGAGCTGGAGTTGACTTATTCCAACTAAAGAAGCAATATCTGGAAAAGTAATAACAACTACAGTCAAGATCTGATTAAGTTTATATTAACACAATGTCATTCTGCAAGACCCATTTGTCTTCTTTACTAATCAAAACTGTCATTATATGGAGGAGTCCCCTGCTGTTAGGTTCCAGGACCCACCTGCCCAGTATACGACACAGGCCTGAGAAAAAAATAACTAAGAGACAGAACTAGAAGAGAAAGTGGGGAGCCAGGACAACCAGTGCAACTGACAAAGGCCCTGCCCTATCCCAGGCACTGACTTTTATTGGCAATGAATTGGGGTAAAGGCAAGCTATGTGCAGTTTCTTTGGAAATTAGTGTAAACAAGGATGATAAAGAACAAGACAAAGCATTCTCTCAAATTAGGATCAGAATAGACAAAATATATGGTTGCAATTAGAACATTGTCCTTCTAGTCAGAAGGTTTTAGTTGTGGGAACAGAATTTGGGTGAGAGTTACTCTTACCTTGGCATGTAGGCTTTGGCCAGACTCACTTCTGTAAACAAGCCAATTGTGGGGTTAACTCTTTACAGCCTGCTTTGGCCATAATCAATATTACGGTCCTCTGCAATTATACATGCATCTCATCATCTTTCAAGTCTGTGAAGGTGGCACTAATCTCGATGCACTATAGTTTATATAGATATAGATGATATAGATATAGATATAGATACATATATAGATATAGATATTACTCAAAGTAGGTAAGACTTGAAGAACAAACATACCATGGTTAGCAGGACAATGCTAGCACTTCAGAAGCCCCTTTATGCTCACAGTTAGTCACTGCCAATCCCAAAGATCTCAGTTTTAACAAGATAGTTTTCTCTGTTTATTTAATACATATGAAAGGAATAAGATAGTGTATGCCTTTTTGGTGTGTATTGTTTCATTTATTTGATATTGTATTTGTGAGATTCACCTATATCATAGTATGGAACTGTAGATATATAACTTACATTGTTGTACAGATTTCCATTATCTAAATACTGTATGAATTATTTAACAAAAATTTTCTTAATGGATGTGTTAACAGTTTCTATTTATGCCTAGTTTAGTTATTGCTGCTACAAACATTCCAAAGTATGTCTTTAAGAGAATTTGTGTTCTATTGAGTATATCCTTAGGAATGGAATTTTTGGGACACAGAGCATACATATGTTCAAATTTACTAGATATTGCCAAACATTTTCCTTCTTAAAATTCCTTGCCAATTTGTATTATCACCAGAAATGTATGAGAATTCTAGTTGCTCCACATTCTTGCCAGTATTTATTTTACATCTTTTTTTAACTTACAGTTTTTCTAGTATGATATCATACTGTGATTTAATATAACAAATAAGAATTGGGTATTTCTCTGTGTGCTTGTTAGCCATTTAGCTATTCTTTTAAGCGAAGTGTGTATTCAAACCTTTTGGTCCACTTTTCCTCTCATGACTATCTGTTTTTTTTCAAATTGATTTGTAGAAATTGTTAGAATCTGTAAAAAAGATCTTTATCAAATAAATAATTGAGAATATATGGCTGTACTCTGTAAGTGGACTAAAAAATCTTTCACCAGGGTATAATATGCATAAGAAAAAGAGCACATACCATAAGTGAACAGCCTAGTGAATATTTACACACTGTATGGAACCATGTAAACAATACCTAGTTCAAGAGAGTATCTTATATGTCTCTCAAACTACCTTTTAGTTTCTATCCCTTTCAAAAGTAAGTTTATTCTAATTTCTAGCACAAAATATTTTGCCAGACTTTGTACTTTATACAATTAAAAATATGCAGTGTAATCTTTTTGTTGCTTTGATATTATGACTTGGAAATTAATTCATAAAGTTGGGTGTATTTGCAAGTTCTTCAATTCCACTGCTTTTGCTATTCTACTAGTTACAGTACAAAAAATGGAATCTAGATGCATTGAAGTATTGAGAAACTGGTCAATTCAAAGAAATCATGACCGATCTGGATCAGGAATGGATTAGGAGACCAATAAAGCTTAGTCTTTCTTTTTTTTTTTAGACAGGGTCTTGGTCTGTAATTTGGGCTGGCTTTGAATTTACAACAATCCCCCTGCCTCAGCCTCCCAAGTGCTGGGATTATAGGCATGCCCAATCATGCCCAGGTAGGTTTAGTTTCCTTAATCTGCTTCTACTTAGTCCTCTTCCTCAGCCATGATTTTCCTGAGCTTTTGACTGAGGGTTTGCAGAATCTTTTTCTCTCCTTAGCTCTTAAAGACTGCTGGAGATTTCATTCTACCCGCTGGATATTTTTTCTTTTTTATCATCAGTAGATAATTATAGTGCACAATGACTATATTCCTTGTGTGGAGTTGTTATATGTACATGACTCATTTTAATTCGTTTTACATCCTTTTTCCTCTCCCTTCTCTCCTCCTTGGCCACCTCCATCTTTTGGTCCCTTCCCTTTTGCAAATGGTCTGTCTCCCTATTTCCTATTATCCATCTTTTATTTTGGTCTTTATTTATATTTTGGCTTTCTCATATAAGAGAAACCATGCCATATTTAAATTTGTATGCCTGATTTATTTCACTTAATTTTATGACCTCAAGTGCACTTATTTTCCTGCAAACTATTCAATTTTATCCTTTGTGGCAGAGTAGCCTATATGTCCATCAAGAGATGAATGAATAAAGTGTGGTATTTATACAGAATGCATATTTTCATATTGACTTCTTAACCTCCTTTAGGAGGTAGCTTTGAAGCCAGACCTGTTTTTGAGGCTGGATTTCTTTTCCTGGTATTTATTTGTTTTTATATACCACAATAAATGAAAGATTTATTTTTAAATTTTAAAAGCTCTTTTTTCATGATACATGATCAAAAATTGTCCATTAACTATTTAGAAACAGCAAAAAAAAAATCCCACAAGTTGGACAAAGCATTAGGTCCTTTGCAAAATGAAATTAATCTCTAACTTTACCTGGTCTCTATGAGTCCCCACCACTGTGACTACTGGACCATGGTAGCAATCTCCATACCTGATGATCATCATAATCATTAAGCCAGTAAACAGCAATTCACATAACAGTTTAAATTGAAGTCCCTACAACCAGAAACAATCTCTCATGAACTTTCAACCCAGCTTCAAACTATATTTATCGCATGTTGGATCAAGAAGATCTGAAAATAACTATCAGTGTGAAGACAGCTAAATCTTGCAAAGATAGCATGGGGCCAGGGATTTAGCTCAGTGGTGCCGCTGCCTGCCTCGCAAGCACAAGGTCCCCAGTTGGATCCCTCGTACCAAAACAAACAAACAAACAAACAAAAGATAGCATCATCAAATTTTTCATAAAGTTTCCAACACAATGTGTAACATTTAATAATAAATTTGCCAGGAATTCCAAGAAACGAAATCACAAATAAGAATACAATTTGACAATGGAAAAGGCATAAACTTACTCATTATTATATTTAGGAATTATATGAAAATTTGAAATATTTCACAATAGAAGAGAAATCTACAAAGAAAGAACAAAAAGGAAATAGTAGGCCTAAAAAGTACAATTACTCAAGTTAAAAGTTTCCATAGGCAAATCCAATAGGAGGTTGCACAGAACAGAAAATAGAATTGGAGGAATTCTCTCACTGGGAGAGATAGGTGTATGGTGCTGGGAAAACTGGCTGTCTTCATGCAGAAGACTGAATTTAGACCATATTTTTCACCATATACTAAACTAAAGTCAAATCAGATCAAAGATCTAAATGTTAGAAACAATCTGATGGCAGACAAAATAGGTAAAACTCTTGAATACATAAGGCATAGGCAAGAACTTTCTCAAGAGAACCCCAATAGCATAAGAAATATCATCAAGAATCAACAAATTGGATCACATCAAATTAAAAAGCTTCTGTATAGCAAAGGAAACAACTGAGTGAAGAGATAATCTACAGAACAAGAAAAAGTATTTGCCACCTGTTCCTCAGATAGGGAATATCCAGAATATACAAAGAATTCAACGAAATTAGACACACCTCAAAATCTTAAGAAATGGCCAGCTGAAATAGACACTTTTCAGAATAAGAAGCACAAGTGGCCAGTAAATACATAAAAAGGTTCAACGTCTCTGGCCATTAGAGAAATGCAAATTAAACAACACTGAAATTCCACCTTATTCCAGAAAAACATGGCTATCATCAAGAAATCAAATAATAACAAATGCTGGAGAGGTTGTGTGTGCTGTGGAATAAATATGTCTACATTGTTGGTACAAATGTAAACTAGTACAAAAATCATGGAAATCAGTGTGGAGATTTCTTAAAAGATAAAAAATAGAAATTCTATTCCACCCAGCTATTCTCCTCCTATGTATCATCCCAAAAGAGTTAAAGACAATATATTACAGTGATACATGCATACCTATGTTTATAGAAGTACAACTAATAATAGCTAAATCTTGGAAGTGGACCATATGTCATCAAGTTTAAAAAAATTTTTTTAAAGAAAATGTGGTATTTACATACAGTAGAGTATGTAGCAATCTAATCCATAAAGCAGGATAAACTTGAGTCATTCATAAGAAAATGGATGCATTTTAAAACCATAGTGTCTCAATATTTAATTAGACATAATTCTTAAGTAGAATTTATTAAGGAAAAACTCAACAATGGGAAAGGCTGGTAATAATTGTTACAACCAACAAAGTATTCATCTCTTGATTATATAAAGAATGTCTACAAATCCAATAAAAAGCATAGATAATGGAAATGAAAGAACTAATCAAAAGAATATTTCCAAGTAGCCTAGAAAATAGTAATGCATTTAATCTCGCTAGTCACATGGAAAATATAAATTGTAAATTAAATTCACAACATTATACTACATATGTATCAGACTGGAAATACAAAATTTAGCATGGATATGAATTAATGAGTATCTCATACATCACTGATAGGAATGTTAATTGGTTCATTCACCTTGCAGAGTTTGGCAATATCTACTGAAGCCATACACACACACACAAATGCACATACCCACACAGAATGATCCAACAGGTATTCTCCTGGCACATACCCAACAGAACCTCACCAAAATTTCAATAAAATTCATACAAGTCCAAAAAAAAAAGAAAAAAAAAGAAAAAGAATAGTGCAATAACAAGAATATTGATAACAGGCAATAAAACTAGTAGGAATCCAAATGTCCATCAAGAGCAATTAATAAATTATAGTATTTGTATAAAATTAAATACTACATCTCAGTGCAAAGTAAATAAACCACTGATACACTCAACAACAAGGATAAAAAAATCATATTTAATGAAATAGCAGACATGAATGTAATAATACATGATTCTTGTTCTATGAAACTCAAGATAGCTAAAACTGTTCTATGAAAAATCAGCATTTCAGAAGAGGTCATTACCTTTCTGGAGTGATAATGACTTTTCTTGGGTGATAATGACTCAGAAAGAATAAGCAAAATATCTGTGTGATACCCATATGCATATCTTTTTTTTTGGTACCAGGGATCGAACTCAGGACCTTATGCTTGTGAGGCAGGCAGTGGCACCACTGAGTTAAATCCCTGACCTTTATGCATATGTATATCTTTATTTGAGTGATAGTAACATATTGTTCACTTAGTAAAATTTCACTTGATATATATCATATAGTAATGATGTATGCACTTCAGGAAGCATATTATATTCCAAAAATTTTACTAACATCTAAAATGTTAAGGAGAAAGTAAAAACATTTATTGATACTAAGAGCTACCAATGTATTAAAGTAATATAGAACATAGTGATCCTCAAGTTTTTCATGTTCTAATATTTTCTCCCAACAGGATCTGCAAGACAAGATTGGTAAACATTTTCTGTAAAGGGCCAGGTGGTACTATGGGCTTTGTAGACCATATACTCTCTTGTTAACTATTAAACTCTACCACTATGATGGCTACCAAAACAATATGTAAAAAAGTGAGTGTTATTATTTTAAAATAAAAGTTTATTTGCAAAAACAGGTTAACAGTCTAAAAAGAATTTGAGTATTTTCCTGAAATGAAAACAGCAACAATTTTATGGTGACTTCATATTAGAAACATTTGGGAATAATACTAACATTTATTCAAGAATCTCTGTGCCAGTTAATCATATTGTCAAATTACCTGGGTTAAAAGATTCCTGGAGAGGTGATTGGGTCATGAAGGCACTCTATACAACCTGGATTAATTCAATGATGTTCATAGCTGCAAGTGCTGTTAGAAGAGATGGGTCACTGGGGTGCCTATGGAGGGAATATCTCTCTGGACACTCTTCTCCTTTGCTCTGCTTCTCAGCCAGCATGAAGTGAGCAGATTTGTTCCACCATACTCTTCTATCATGATGCTCCTGCCTTGATGTCAGCCAACCATGGGCTGAACCTCTGAAACTGTGAGCTAAAGTAAGTCTTAAAGTTAAAGCTCAGGTAGCAGACATATTTTCCACCTGAAACAGAAAGTATCTAATACAGTCTCTTCCAGTTTTTTAATGAAATCTTAAATATTAATATTTATAAACTGAAACATGGAGGGGTAGACTTAAAATATCAAAACAAATCTTCTTCCTATTTCCTATTTTTTGTGACTTTCTAGTGCAAACTCTGCCTTCAGATAATATCTGAAAGTACTTGTATTTGTTACCTGACAGAGATTCTTAAAAATATGCTAAATCATTATTTGTTTTTCATGAAGTTGGTGTTTTCCACTTGGATCTGTTACAATAGTAAATAGTTATTGAGGGTCTATCAGTACTGAATATTCAGTAAATTACTGCTAATTGTTGGTTAAAATAGTACACCGATAAGTGACAGGCTAAATAAAATATTTTAGAAAGTGAAAAGCAAATAGATTCTGAAAAGAAGATGAATATTTCTTCTCTTAACACTATCAACAAAGAAATCAATTGGGGATAAACAATTTGAGAGAATTGTTGAGACCAAAATAAATGTGTGTTCTAATGATGCTGCATGCCACTTCCTAGCATTCTCCATGGCTGCATGTTTAATGCAGCTCCCAATACCCAAGTTAAATATTTTAATATGTAATGTGATGTGTTTCTAAAGCAGAAAAATATTAGGTTAATTACCTTTTTGTAGCAGTTAGCTGGAATAAAATACTGTTTTCCCCTATTAAGCAATGAAGAGTTCATGCATAATGATAGTCAGTAGAGGCATAGTACAGACACAATAACTCGGGAAACTGTTATGAAAATAGGCTAAGAAGAATGTGGAACATGAAGAAAATTTCTGTATAAATTCATAGTAATAATTGTCATAACAAATTTTATTCTGTTGCTTCCACTAATCTTACTTTTTATGTTTTATACATGTCAAAAGTTAATCTCTCCCAGGCTACCTGTAAAATGACATGATCTTTTTTAAATAGATACACTGACTATTCTCATGGCCTGGAATATATATATGCATTCTCAGCTTGAAGAGAAAATATTGATATAAGATTTAAGGAGAGTTTCACCTTTCCCTGAAACTCCCTTCAGGTGATTTTTAATGCTGACTTCCAGTTTCTGAAAGGACAGAAGTAGCTGGAGGTGAGGGGTAATTGTTTCTTGTCACACTTTTCATCCAATTATTTGCTTCACTCTGCCATCACTGCTTTGGAATGAAAATGTAGAAGCTCCCAGGAGATATCAAAGCATTTACTATTGAGGATATGTGGATGCTAGAAAAAGAAGCTACTTCCCAAAGATTAGAAAAGAAGAAAATGGGAAAAAGATATTTTTTGCATTTATTTCAAAGCCTGCATAAACAGATTGGACTCATAGGCATTGAGAGCCTCCTTGGAGTGTTGATACAACTAGAGAAGCATCAAAAGGCCAAGGGCAATTCTTTCAGTGGTTTCATTGTTCATCTCATACATTCATTCCTTCAATAAAATGTATTACCTTGAATAACTAATATTGGAGAGTTAGAATAGCATTATTACAAAATTTAGAGGTTAGAGTATAACTCATTTGTCCCCCAAAGACACTGAATTGTTGAGATGAAATTTATCTTTATTTTAAAAATTTCTTAAAGTTAAGCTTTCCAATTATGCACATGCAAACTGTATCTTTTGATAAAAACTTTCTGTCAAGTTAAATATACTTTTCTAATTTTTACTCTGTGAACATAATATAGGTTTTGACTATTTACTATGTCTCAGGCATTGTGTCTAGCATTTTGTATTAGTTATTTAAAAATTTCCAGCTACTTAATGAATTTGTGGAAACTGAAGGCTGCTGAGTTAAATGGCATGTCCAGATTTCTTATTTTTTCAGATGGAGCTTTCTTTCTATTTTTAATTATTTTTATGAAAAAAATTTTCATAACAAAAATGATTAAAGAATAACAATGGTAAAAGCACTGTATATCATAAACTAAAAGAATATCTTTTCATTTGCTAATCTCTCAGCTAATTTCCCAGTAATACTATACCTTCTCTTTGCATAAAATGGTTTAAGTATTCACAAAGTACTCATTCTGTATAATTTTTAAGAATTTCTTCCTATTTCACAATATTTATTATTCTTTTTGGTCCTTATTTTCACTTTCAATTTCTCACACCGGAGAAACAATGTGATATTTATACATGTGTGTTCAATTTATTTCACTTAAGAGTATGTTCTCAAGATGCATCCATTTACCTAGAAATATCTCAAATTTATCCTTCTTTATGGCTGAATAGTACTCCATTATATAAAAATACACATTTTTTTATTCTTAAGTTCTTTTATTCATACATTTTAGGTATACAGTATGTTTACATTTATCATTGGGTGTTTGTACCTGCACATGACTATCTTGATTCTTATTTTTTCCCCATTACTTGTGTGCCCTTTACCCCCTCCACCCTTCCCTATTTACATAGACATCATTTCCATTTTTTTCTCATAATTTTTCCTTTCCCTTCTTTCCTTTCTCCTTCCCCTCCCTTCACCCCTACCTCTTTGGACCTGTTTTCCTATTTCAAATTGTCAATTATTCATTTTAATCATTTTAACCCTTATTTACACTTTTAGTTTCCCACACTAGAGAAACTATTCAGAAAAAAATACACATTTTTTTAATCCATTCATCAGTTGATGGGCATTGGGGTTATTTCCAAGATTTAGCTATTACAAACTGAGCCACTATAAACATAGGTGCGCATATATCATTGTGGCATGATGCTTTTAATTCTTTTGGGAAGATACCCAGAACAAGGACAGCTGGGTCAAATGGGACCTCTAATCCTAGTTTTTTGAGGAATCTCTACATTGATTTCCACAGTGTTTTCACCAGTCTACACTCCCACCAACAGTGGAAAAGTGTTCCTTTCTCCCCACAGCCCCACCAGCATGTTCAGATTTTCTACAACTATGTGATGTCAGAGATAGGATTGAAACCTCAGTTTGTTTGACTTTGGAGCTTGAAGATTACTGATATGCTGCACATGTCTCCCTAATCCACATAAAAAATTTAAATATCCCAAATAAATCAAGGGAGCCATCAAGTTTCTCATTCAAGTTAAGTAATCTTGATTGTCTTTCTATTTCCTTAATCAATCACCTGGCTTTAATAAGATTGTCCTTTCTCATTTATGGAGGATTTTTTAGACACTATAATGAAATATAATAATCCAAATGTATTCTTGTCAGTTTAACACAGAGAAAGACATGCCAACATACTGATTACTTCACTTCATTAAAGCTAGATTGGAGTCTCTTTATGTTTAAAGCTATGAAATTTAGCCATGAAATAACTTTCTATTGTTGTTAGAACCAAGAATAAGAGTTAACTTTATGCCAAATTACATTTCATATTATTCGCCCAAATAATATTCATATCATATCACATAATCTGTATATTTTTATATCAAATACTAAATATGTCAAGATAAGAACACAGTCATCAAGTATGTATGTGTGTATATATATATATATATATATATTACATTATCTAGTCACCTGTGATCATGCCTAATCATTGATAAAAATGTTGAAAATAAATTTCCAAGTAACTACATTATCTATTTTATGTTTATTTAACTGCAGGCATTTCACTATCATTTGAGGAAATAAGAACATGCATAGTTTGCAGAGGTGATGATACATACATATGTCAAAGAGACAGTTGGAAGTCCAAGTTAGAGATATGCATTTAAGAATTGGCATGAAGCTGATGACCAATGTTACAGAATAGCTAAAGAAATAAAATAATAGGAAAATTCTACTAGGATATGTAGAAGTATGGGTAATCAAAATTAACAAGAAATGTACAAAGAAAAGAAATTGGAGTCTCAAAGGAGGGAATGCTAACTCTTCAGGTATTACAAAATGCCACAAATATCACAGAAAAACAACATACAGATCAAATACAGGTATTTTAGGTAAACCACTCAACATGCACCTGATGATCTTACAAAATTCTCCAAAACATAATAGCATGTGGTACCCAATAGTGTATATGTCATGGCATTGAGCATCCAAGATGTTTATTATTTGCTAGGGTTAAGACTGCACAGGAACCTTACTCAGTAGATAATGTAATAACCTTACGCAGTAGAATGGTACATACTATTCATGCCTGGCACATACAATAAACAACTTGAAGACTGTATTGTAGAGTATATTCTGCAATTGAGGGTTGAGTGATAGTAAAGCACTTGTGTTTATATGTGTGAGAAGTCTATGCTCTGCTGTTTTAAGTTCAAAGCATTTTTCTTGTACAACAAATTCTGAGATGGCTTTGGTACATATCTTCTAAATCTCAACTTTTCAAACAAGGCAGAGAGCCCAGCATTTGGCCACAGTAGGGAAAATAATGCTGCCTGATGAAAACATTTTCATTAGGATTTTGAAAACAGAATACACATTGAAAAGTGTCAAAAAGTGAGTAATAAAAGAGGAATGAAGAAATAGAGTGAAAATTCTCTGGGGAGAGAACATTGGGAAAATTAAGGATAGTGTGATAGTGGGAAGAGAAAAGTTTATTTTTTTCTGTTGTTTTCAGTATTTTATGGCTTTTAATGATGAAGAATGAGGAGATGAGCATATCTGTAAATGTAAGTGATTTCAGTTCTGAAAAGGAGAGTATTGGAGAGGAAATAAGAGGTGAAATAATATTACAGGGAAGATTAAAGGAATATTTTCAAGAAAACCTGAAAGTAATTGTAGAAGTAGTCCAGATGTCCAGATCTGACACTGACATTACTATGACATAATTCAAGAATACAATCAGATTCCACAACCTAATGCCACCTCACTAGTTCCAGTCATTGAAAGGTGTCACTTTTTTGCAGGTGTTATCTCTGAGGACTAAGGCTTTACCTCCCCCACCACCACCACCACCACCTTCACATGTTTCTATATCATTTTCTGACAGCCTGGAGAAGGTCTTCTCCCTTATTGAAGGATTTGTTACTACATGTATATATCCTTAGAGAATTTGATGAGCTCGGTTCCATTGATGGAAGGGCTTGCCTTTATACCCTTGTCTTCTCAGAATCAGTCTTGGCCAGAAGTGCTGAAGGTAGAAAAGAAAATATTATCCAGCTTCACTAAAGCAGTACATAGAAAACTTTTCTAAATTGGATCGGGTTTTATGTGCATTGTACCTCTAATCTTAATTTTAATAATGTGAATTTATGGTGCAAATACAAAAATATTCCTATAGAGTTACTTTCTTATGGGACAGGCAAACATTATAATCTCTCATGAGAGAAAGTGGCTGGCCCAGGAATACCGAATGTGGGACATGTGGACAGAAGGGAAAATAAAAACATCCAAAAGGCTGATTGAGAATTTTCAGTTACTTTGACTCCATGAGAAACAGTATGTATATGCAATTACACACATTTTTAAAGCAGAGACAATCAAATTGGAAACAGTCTACAGGCATTCTGTAATTCTTTGAAGGTAGATGTGTATTTGTTGAAAGATTATTGTGATCTATAATTTCTCTCTTCTTACCACTTACAAATTGGCTTTTATACAAACTAACTTGATCCAATTTCATATATTTTTGTACACTGATATCTGCTATGTATTATCTTCTGTTTTTATACATTCTAATCATTTTTTCCAGGATGGGGTGAGGACATTTTTATTTCCTTTGTGGTATTAGAAATGGGTTCATTTACTCTCTCTCTCTCTCTCTTTCTCTCTCAATAAAAACATCTGATTTTAAAAGCCACAGGAAAAAAACTGCTAAACCAATCTCTTAGAAGAATGGGATATAATAGTAATAACAAAAGACTAGGAAGAGCATGGGGTAAGGGATTCATAGAAAGAAGTTCAATAAAGGGCACTAAAACAGAGTGGAAAAATTACTACTGGATCTTTAACATAATAAGGTGTTATAATTGAAATAATCTATGCTATATTTGAAAATAACTACAAAGAAGAGTATGGAATTTCCAATACATAAAAAATAATGTTTGAAAATATGTAAATACTTATTACTGTGATTTGATTAATACACACATCAAATTATCATAATGAAAAAACCAAACAATACTTAAATCCCTCCACTCCTCATTTATCACGTCACTACATGATATTTTCCTACTTCATAATGTTACTCCATTCGTTATATTTTACACTTCTCTTCTTTTTGTATGTTTACTCATTTATTCATTCAACAAATGCTTATTTAATGCTTTCTTAATGCAGATGAAACACGGTCTTATCTTAGTCTTATGGCACTCAGATAGAATAGGTGATAAATATACAGAACAATAAAATCTAGGGCACATTAGATAAATTCTACACAAAATAAAACTATGTAGTAGAGTTCAGAATAATGAATTTTATTGAAGTGGAACCATTTTGTGGGGATGAGAATGTATCTGATAAAATTTAAGCAAGATTAATGGCAGAAACTGAATTGGACTGAGTATGAAGAATAGCATCTAAGGAGACTGAATAATGAAGAAAGAATGCACATAAGAAATTTTACTATATTGTGTCACAAATACAAAGGATGTACATAATAATTTGCAAACATAAACAAATGTGTTAAGTTCTGGCTTACTAGCAAAAGACTAATTCTATTAGCTGTTTACAAATATCAGAATACTATGGGAGAGAAGGTCTTGAATTTTTTGAACATGTTTTTATGATGTGTAGGAAGGATAACAAGGTAAAGATAACCCAATAAATGTCTAGAATTTGATTTGTCAAAACTCAAATTACAAAACAAAAAATAACCTGAATAGTGGGCATAACATGTACACATTTCTAGGATGGACTCAATTTATGTTGTAATTTTCCAAATGAATAAATTGAGACAAAGAGATTTGTTATAATATATTTACTGGACTGGAAGAAAAACAGAAGCCCAGAGTTATCCTCATGAAATTTCTATTATATTTTTGTAGTTCCTATAATCAGGGTTTGTTCAGAGAAGCACAATTATTCTAAGTAGTACAGAAAAAAGAATTTGTTACAATAATTTTACTGAGGAATTGTGGGAGTTGTTAGGCAGTCCAGTGTAATGCTCTTACCTTTGCATGTAGTGTTTCTAAAATCACCAGTGCCAGCAATAAGGAAGGAAATATAGATATACAAAGGAGCAGCAAAGAAAATATGGACTCCATGAGGACAAATAGAAACTCCTCCAAAACTAAGTAGTACTGATGTTTTATTCTCATGCCCTTCAATCATGGTAATGCAAGTGATATGTACAAGTTGGACATTTTACCTCTACTTCTGGTCATGCTTCCAGACAGAATTCAGAGAAGCTGAAAAGGAGATTGAACGAGACAAGGAAATGACTGTTGTTTTACTTCCGTTTTCTAAATCATCACCTATAAACTACTGTGGCTTAATTAGAAACATTTAAGAACAGAGTTCTGAGAAAAGGAGTTCCCACACAGCTAAGTTGACATACTACAAAGTCATCAAAATATCTCTTGACATCTTGACACCATACTTGAACCACACTGAAAACATACTATTTTACCCATCCTTAAAACCTCTGAAGAAATACAATGGCCAATTGTACTTTCATTTAAGATGATGAAACTGTGTCTCATACTTCTAAGAGTATGGTGGATCTCTTCTTTAAAAAAGAATATCAAGTCCTTTTATGCATCTCTAAGTGATGATTATTCTTCTCCTAGCTGAAGCACTTATCTTTTGATATCTTAAAATTAATATAATGAAGTAATCTGACAAAGTTACTATCAAGAATATAGTAGGAACTCCAAAAGCTGCAAAAAACACATTAAAAATAGGCAATAATCCTAAATAAGCATTTTTCAAAAGAAGACATACAAATGGCCAACAGATACATGAAAAATATTCCCGACATCACTAATCATCAGTGATATATAAATTAAAACCACAATGAGGAATTTTCTCATTCCAGTAAGAATGGTTATCTTAAAAAACACTAAAGAGAAAAAAGATTAAAAAATGAACAAAAAAATCAGATTTAAAACACACAATAGAACAGGAAGATTTAACAGGTATCATCAGTGTTTCATCCAGTAACAGCAGAATACATAGTATTCTCAGGCACCTATGTAACTTTCCCCAAAATACAACATACTATAGGCCCTAGCACATTTCTCAATAAATAAAAAAGAATAGAAATAATGTCTTCCACCCTATCATATCACAAGAGAATAAAGCTAGAAATCAACAGCAAAGGAAACCCCATAAACTATACAAACATATGGAGATTGAATAATATACACTTGATCAATCAATGGATCATAGAAAAAAACAGGGAAGAGATTTAAGAATCAAACTATAATGGTAATATAACAAATCAGAATCTAGGAGATCTAATGAAAGTAGTTCCAAGGGGAAAATTACATAGTGAGTGCCCATATTACAGGAAAACAGAAATCCAAAGTAAAGAACTTACTGACGCATCTCAAAGTTCTAGAAAATCAAGAAAAATCTAAGCCTAATACTTGTAGAAGGAAAGAAATTACAAAGATCAGAGAAGAAAGAAATCAATGAAATTGATTAACATCAGAAAATTATGTACTATAATTCACAGTATAACCAAGTTAAGGGAATGAGAAATAGCTCATCATTCCAATATATGTAGAATAAGTTATAAAATTGAACATTTATCCATAATAAAAGTCCAGCAAGCTATTTATATAAATAAATAGCCTTCAAAAAATAAAAAATATCTTGAAAAGTAGAGTAAATATCAGATTTACATAAAAATGTTAAGATCTTGCCCCTTGACAGAGATAATAGGAGTACCCATAATTAACACATTTGTTCAGCATTACCTTAGATGTCATATACAGCACAGATAAGCATGAGAGAAAAAGATATAAGGATTGGAATTAAAGAAAAGTGTTATTCATAGAGTCTATGCTTGTCTGTCTTCCATTTCTGTCTATGCAGAAAGCCCTAATGTACAGGTAAATCATTAAAATTATTGAGAAGGCAGTAATGTTGTCAGTCAGATACTAAGTCAATGTTAAAAAAGTAATCAAATCACATCATGCACACAAAAATCCATACATGGATGTTTGTAGCAGTTATATTCATAATTAGCCAAATGTATAAGCAATGAAGATGTTTCTCAGTAGATTAACAAACTATGGTATATTCAGACAATGGAATATTATTCAGTGCTATAAAATGAACAATCAAGTCATGAAAAAAGGTAGAATCTTAAATACATTTTGCCAAGTGAAAAAAGCCATTCTAGAAAGGCTACATGCTGCATAATTACAATATATAATATTCTGTAAGAGGTAAAATTATGGAGACATACAAAGATAATAGTTTCCAGTGATTGAGAGGAAGAGACAAATAGGTAGTGCACAGAACACTTTTAGGGCAGTGACACTATTCTGTGTGATACTATCATGGTGAATACCAGTCATTATACATTTTTACAAATCCACAGTATGTACAAGACCCAGAGTGAGCCCTAATGTAAATTTTAAACTTTGAAGATAGTGTGTTGACATGGGCTTATCAGTTGTAACAAATGCACCAGTCTGGTAAGGCATGTTAATAATGGAAGAGGCTGTGCTTGTGTCGGAAGAGTTGGATATGGAAAATCTCTAAAACTTCTGTTAAATTTTGCTGCACCCCTAACACTTCTAAAAATGAAATTTATTAATAAAAAAGACTAAGAATAACAAGTGAGGATGTGGAGAAAAGGGAACCCCTACTACACATTGGTAGTGGAAACATAAACGAGTACAGCCATTACAGAAAACAGTATAGAGGCACCTCAAATATGTAAAAATAGAACTATAATATGACCCACCAATCCCACTCCTGGAAACATGTCCAAAGGAAATGAAGTATTAGTCTTTTGAAAGGACATCTGCACTCCCATGTACACTGAATCATTATTCACAGAGACTTCTGCACTCCCATGTTTACTGAATCACTATTCACAACAATCAAGGTATGAAACCAATCTAAGTGTCCATCCACAGGTGAATGGAAAAAGAAAATGTGATATACATATAGAATGGCATAGCCATGTGAAAGAATTAAGCTTTGTAATTTGAAGCAACATAGATGGAACAGAGGCCATTATGCTAAGTGAAATAAGCCAGACAAATTCTTCATGATCTTACTCATATGGGAAATCTAAAAATGTTGATCTTATAGAAGCTGAGAGTAGAAAGGCGGTTACTGGAGACTGGGAGGATAGTGAGGGGAGAGGAGTGGGGAAAAGTTGACAATGGGTTCAATGTTGCAGTTAGAAAGGAGCAAGAAATTAGGGTGTGCTGCTGCACAACGGAGAGACTATTGATAACAATAATGTACTTCATATTTCAAAAAACTAAAAGAAAGTATTTTAAATATTTTCACCACAGAAAATTAGAAATGTCTGAGGAAAAAGATACATTTAACTTCACTTCAACATATATATATATATATGTCTTAGAAGAGCACAAAATTAATTCATAAAATTTTAATATTTTTATGTGTTAACTAAAAATAAATTTAATTTAAATATTTTTAAATAATGATACAAGGTATGCTAGTATTAATAGAAGTGTATTGGAGTGATATGATACATATAATAATTTCCTCCAAAAATGTAAATATTATGGAGCATCAATACATACCAGTGAAAAATGGAAGGGAATAAGGATGGGGAAAGCGATGTAAGAGAGGGTAACGGGGAATAAATACAATCAAAATATGTTATAGGCATATATTCATACACCACATTGAAATGCAATATTTTATAAAATTTATATGCCCTAATAATATATTTTTAAAAAATAAGCAGTAGTAACATACAAATTTTTGCAAACATGAACACTCGTGTTTACTGATTACAGTTATATAGACATAACAGATATGAGTTAGGTAAACCATATTCATAAAGAAATAGACCCCAAATTAAAAAGTATAAACACATATCTCTATGGTTGGTCATTCTATGTACCTAGTTTTAAAATACAATCATCTGAAATCCTATGACGCACAACCTAAGTCTTTTGATGAGACTGATCAAAAACCACACTGGGTCACCACTGCACAGGCAGTCTCCCTTACCTCCAAGATCTTATGAAATTTATCTTTCCTATGTGAAGATATTAAAAAAGGATATTATCTCTTCATTTATTAAGTTTCAACAGTTTTACAGATGGTCACAGAGCTTACACACAAAGTCAACTTCATAATGCACTTGTGCAGAATCAAATTTGTAAAAGTGCATAAAATTAATTAGAATCTTGTAGTTTTGGATACACAATTATTACCTCCAGTACTGGAAATGATGTGACAATGAAATATATCGTAGAGAAAATTATAAAAGTAGTACTGATGATTTAAAATCATGGGAAAAAACTTTTTAAAAAATCTAAACAGAAAATTAACTGATGACAAAGCATATTACGGAGATGGATTATGGACAATTGCATGGAGGTAACCAGTAAGATCTGGCTGAATATCATGATTATTAACTATATTTTGAAGTCTTGCATCACAATAAATACCTGCTTTGCTCTGTTTTATTTTCAGGGTCCTCTCCTTGGAGAATATTCTCATTCATTTTCTACATGGTATGCTCTTTCTGAAATTTCTCTGTGCTTCAGTATACAGTGGCATAAACAATCCTTATTAAAATTTCTCTTCTATGCAAGATATCTATGTTCTTTTGGTTACATGAAGTCCATTTTAAATATACTCATATAAAGACCTCAAATTTGGTGGAAGCAATATTGGTGATTGAACAGCAACACTATTGCCTAAGTGTCTTCTTACCACATTGTACGTGTAATTACTTTTTTTTTACTTTTATTTCCATTTATTTTATGCCTAATTTATTCCCGTGCCATAAGTTTTTGTTTCTTCAGTTTCTTTTGGATATCTTTTTCTTCTGTGCAACTTCCTCCTCTGGTTTAGGAACAATTTGTTCTTTTTCAGTAAGGATCATCTCAATATGGCAGGGGGAGCTCATGTATGGGTTAATCGGGCCATGAGCTCTCTAAGTACGGCGGCGCATCTTGGGTGCTTTGTTCACCTGGATATGTTCAATGACCAGAGAATCAACATCTAAACCCTTAAGCTCAGCATTACTCTCTGCATTTTTAAGCACGTGCAGCAAAAAATCAGCACTCTTTTTGGGCCACCGGCCCTGTGTCCAGCCCCACTGTTTGGCCTGGGCACACCTACCAACTCCACCATTGTAACGCCTGAATGGCACACATTGTTTCTTTAATGTGACATCCTTCAGATACTTGGTGGCCTTTCGGATATGCATACCCTTGATGGCCTGGGTAGTTTCATGGGTATTCTTAAAGTGAACACGAAGATTTGAGCCTCTTGATTTGCATGATTTTGTGGGGTTTTCTGGGTCAAGAGAGTATCAAACCATTTTCACAGGTCACCTCTGGCCGCTTACAGGAAGAGCACGTGTAATAACTTTTGCACCAGTCAGTAACTTTCCTAGCTTCTTCAGAGAAATACAGCTTAAATTCACACACACGTGTATGCACGTGTGTGTGTGTGAAATATTTGGAGATGCCATCCATTAGCCAAAATGAAGCATACACACTAGTTTTTCTTGTTTTATATGTCTATACTCTTCACCAGTCAAATCTCTCACAAAGAATAGCCCATCATTTATGTGTTTTGTAACATTGGAGGAATCTCTATCAGTAAGTTCTTTTGTTCAGTAGGTTGCTGAGCTTATCAAATTACTTTTGTTCTCTAATGAAGAGAATTATTTTTTGAAGGCCATCATCATAAAGGGGAGGAAATAGCATACAATTGAGTAACTTGGCAATTATGCTGTATAAACCAAAAATACACTTATCCCTTCCCCAGAACACACTTTTCCACTCCTCACACAAAATTATTTTAATGGATATTTTGGTATTATCTGTATTATTTCTGAATATTATTTATTTTATCTTCTGTTAACTACATCTATAAAATTCAGATAACATAATAATAAATGATACACCTCTTGGAATTAATTATGAATATCAGATAGAAAGAATCAGCTCAGTTAAAACGGAAATCAAAATTTTGTAATGTGAAAACAATCTTTAAGCCAAAAAGTAAATAAACAAAAACATCTGAAAGGATATATTCTACCAGTGCAACTCAATTTTATTAACAACAAATATCTCATAAGTTCTAATTATATATATTATATAATTAAATAGCTCATAAGTTCTAATTATATAAGGTCATAATTTTATCACTTTAGTTTGTTTCCTTTTAAACTTTAAAAATGCCTTATATGAACAATGAAGACATTCAATAAAAACTTTGACCTATGGTTTAAAGAATGTGTTCATATATATCAATGAGTGCACAATTCATGCATGTGTGTTTAGAAAATACTTTTTATGTAGGCAAATTTGATTTGTGGAATTTTGTCTTGGTGCTTTTCTCAGACATTTTTTCTTCAAAGAAGAGTCTATGGCATGAATTATTAGTGATCCCAAATGAGTCAAATTCAAATTAATAAAGACTTTACATTCATCCTTACACTTGTGTGTGTGTGTGATAAACCATATTGTCACATTGATAATCCTACTAAAGAGCTATGCCAAGCCTCTTTCTGGATTGTTCCTAGGAGAGTTCCATACACATGATGGCATTTAATTCCTCTTGACAATAATAATGACGTGTGGTCAGAAAATGAAGGTAGGTGACCTTGGACACACATGCCATTTAATTCTCTATTGTGAAATTTCTCACACATAACTTAAAACTCAACCTGGGCTCAAGATAGAAATTAAAATTTGAGTGGTTTAGCAGAGTTTTAAGAAGACTGCATGCTGTTTTAAACCATCACACCTAATTTTATGCAATTAAGCATGACTGACACTTTTTTTTCAGGAAGGAATTAGAAGCAAGCTGGCATCAACAAAGAATAACTTCCTCTATCCCAAATAGACAGTTCTCTCCAGGGTGAAGTTGAGCTAATTAGCAGGGCACAATGTAGACAATAAAGGAGAACACTAATGTTAGTTGCTGCCATGGACTTTATTATCATAAGGGAGATGAGATGATGTCCCTCAGTAAAGAGCTGCAAAAAATTATTCTTTGGGGTGGGGTGGATTCTTTAATTAGATGAGATTTGTCACAGCAATATTTCAAACTGACATTCAAAATGTCAATCAATTACTTTCAGGTAATGAAATCGATCTATTGTATTTCTGTGCAGCACACAGAATAGCTTAAAGCTCAGTAAACATTTTCTTTTCACTTTTTTTCTGATATAGCCAAAATTAAATAGTGATTTATTGTCAACACATTACAGGGAAGCTTATCAACTGCAAGTATATTCTTTCCATATTGGCCTTCTCTTACTTGAAGGAAATCTTAAAAATACTAGTTTTGTAAAATTTGCGTTATTAGCCCATAATTCTTTACTTATTTTGCTGAAAGTATTTTACATGCTTCTGGATATATTTATTTTGTTTTCATATGTTTAAAGGTAAAATTTTGTAGTTATAGAAGCTTCTCAAATCAAGTGTCTATTAACACATTGAGCAGAGGGATAGCTTGAACATTGCCACAGCTGCAACAAAGGCTTAGCCAAGCATTTGGGGAGATCTGGAGCCAGGGTAGCCCTTCGGAGTTGTCCCAGTTTGCATCAAGGACTACACCTTACTACTCTTCTATCAACCAATCATTAGATGTGGAACATCCCTTAGAAATAGTCATGACCTTGGTTTGTTCAGCTGTGTTTAGGCAGAGCAAGTACCACATAGGAACTCCAGTGGGAGAAGCTGAACATCAACATTCCTAATAATTAGACCATGAGAAACAGAGTCCTGAAGCAAAGATGTGTAAAGTGCACCATGACATCCATTATTCCAATAAAAGTAATAGCACATATTTTCTTACCATAGCAATCCTACGTAATAGAATCTTTAAGAAATAAAGGTATACATACAAAAATTATGTGTAAAGATGTTTATATAAATTATAATGAAAATTTTATTAAAAATTGAATATCTTTTGATAGATGAAGAGTCAAGTGCATTATAACAAATCTACACCATGGACAATTATACAGTTATTGAAGACATTTTAGATCTATATATAGAACTCTATACAGATCTTTATAATATATATGTGGGGGGAAAAGTAAAAGAAAATGTTTTATCTAAACTCATTTGCATTATTCTTTTTCTAAAAGCAAGCAAGATTTAAATTATGTGTTATAGAAATGACACATATGCTTGTATGTTTTTGGAAAATAACATAGAAGGGTTTATATCAAGGAGTTAATATTAATTATTTAGAAAGTTGTTTGGAGACTAATTGTTTTGCTGTGATGTTTTTCTTGTGACATTAGTATGCTTTCATTGAAAAAAATGGAAATAGAAAAAATATATATTTATTAAATTTCAGGAGGCTATGTGCCTTGGCATGAAAGTTTGAAGAAGAATTCCCTGTGTTTCCTAAATATCATTTTTTTTCAGTTTGTATCCAGTCATTTTCAATCTCCATGATTTTAAACAACTGAGCACCTTTTCTTGAAAAAATTTACGTATTTGCATAACATCACATTAATTGTATATTTAAGTCATTAGGGAAACATGCACCTCTTAAAACCCAAGACAATCTTCCTGGACTTACTATAGTATGAACATTATTTTACAGATGAATAAAATGAAGCCCAGGTAAGGTCAGTGAATTGCTTAGGATGACAAATTTTTTAGCAGTAAAGCAAATTAGTACTAGATAGGTTACTCCTCTGGATACATTCCAATAAACTCATTTTTCCTATTTAAATCTGTCCTTAGCCAAGATACAGAGGGAAGGGATAAGGTGGGAAGGAAATGAGAAATGTGGGGGATTGTGATATGTACATACCCTGAGTCCCTAAGAGAAACATGATCATTATGTACTACAAATATGTGTAAAATATATAGGAGAAGAGGTCCAAGAGATGGAGACAGGGAAGGGATTAAAAAAGAATTAAGATGTGGCATGTACATGTACCAACTTCCCACGATGAGTGTAATTATTATGAACTACGAACATGTACTAGTAGTAAAAGAAAAAAAAACCCTTTACCTGGTCTTGCAGATTTTATAACTTCTTCCAACTACTCACTCTCTCCTCTGCAAAAAGTTCCCATAAACTTAATGTGCTGCTGTCTAGGCTGCAGTGCTCCAATGCCTCCCTGTCTCCTGGTTATAATTGACAAGTGACTTCCTGGGGGCCAGTGGAACTAAATGTGACCATACCACATCTAGGCAGAAGCTTCAAGAACTATTTTAGCAGTAGATTTTTTTTTTCTTTCTGCTATGAAAATAATTTGTCTCCAGTAGGGGCTAATCTTTCAACATAGGCATGGGCTAAAAAGATGTACAAAATAGAGTGACAAGGGTTGAATTATAACAGCTGACAGGTAACATGGATAGCAGGTAGTTTTGTAAACTACGAGCATTTTAAGATTTATTACCACACAAAAGCTAATATAAGACAATCCTCTTCCTGACTTTTTTGTCTTAATAAATAATCATCTCCCCATTCCATGTAAACCATAATGATCTTTCTAATTGTTATCCAATACAGTTCAAGTACCTTTCAATAGTCCCATGCTGGTCAACAAGACCAAGTGTGACTTACCTTCTTTCTTATCATTCTTTTTGTTTATTCTGGTTCTTTACAACTCTTTCTTTTTTGTATTTATGGAACATATCAAATTTGTGCCTGCTTTTTGCCTGGCTTCCTGATAACCACATGTATGATTACCTTTCATTACTAGGCATATATCCAACATTACTTCCTGAGAGAGTTTTTTCTTTTTGGTGCCAGGGATCGAACTCTGGACCTTGCACTTTTGAGGCAGGCGTGGTGCCACTGAGCTAAATCCCTGGCCCTTCCTGAGAGAGTTTTAATGATCAGCCTAGCTAATATTGCTTTCAGTCCCTACAAGTCACTTTCTATTCATTATTCTATTTTATTTTTATCAAAGGACTTTTTGACTACTGATATTGTCATTCTTGTTGTATTATTTGTCTTTGTGATTATAATTACACACCAGTAAGAAGAAAGCTTGTCGGTGTGGTTTACAGCTGTATCTTTAGCATCTAAAATCACATAAGGTACAGGAAAGATGTATTTATCAGCTTCTTTTTTCTAGGACAAACTACCTGACACCTGTCATTTAAAGGAGGAAAGTTTCAGAAGCTCTCAGTTTCAGAGGTTTCAGTCCACAGTTGTTGGCTCTAAGCTGGTATAGAAGTGTGAAGTGAAGGAAAACTGCTCGGTTCATGACAACTGGGAAGTTGAGCAGTTGGAAAGCATGCCAGACAGGAAGGAGTCAGAGAGTAGATATAGTCGCTGAGGTCATCCTCCATGACTCACCCAGACATATCTAGAAGTGTACTCTACTAATACCTTAGGCACCTTTCAAGTCAAATTGACAATCAAGATTAACCATCACAGCAAACAACTGGTAACAAGTTTTGAATGAATAGGAATGATTCCTCCCTAATATATTGAAAAATCAATAACAAAACTTTATAAAACCACTTTCCTTGGATGTTAGCTTAGTTGTTCACATTGTATTACAATTTCCTTATCCTATTAGTAAAAGCTGAATTTCATTGTCTTCAGTGTGACCTGTTTTATTTGTATGCAATTACAACTGGTAATTTGAATTAAGCTTTGAGTTATGGTGAAACTAGTACATACCTACTTTATAATTTTTGTGCACCCAGAAAAATTTTATTGTATTCTTTAAAATCTTGCCATAGAGTATTTTGTATTATACTTATTTGACATTTTATTTTTTCTCTCACTTAGATTCAAGAGAGGTTAGAAAAGATTTGGGCTTTGAGAGAATAGGCAGAATTTAGATAGGCAAAAAAGTATGAACAGAAGATCAGAGAGACTAAAGCATTTTACTCATCTTTGTGTTCTGTACAGCATCTACAACAAAGTCTCACTCAAAGCAATATTCAATATACAATGGTTGAATTGAACTGAAATCTAAACCCTGGGGAAAAACTGTGCAATGATTACACTTCCTTGGATTTTCACAGAAATGTTTGATTCCTACAGATATAGGATTTGGCAACAGCTATTAGGGCATGACAAATGTATATATTAATACTTTTATAAATGATATAGTAATTCACCTTGGAATTGATGGTTGCATGGTCATCACTATAGAATTTCTGTGCAATAGGAAATTATTCATAGAATTTTATTGAAATAGTATTTTGTCATAGTGTTAGGTTTTTTAAAATTTTATTTACATTCTAGTCTGTAGTAACAATAGTGAATTATAAAACATTAGAATTTGATATTTGTGCTTGAGAATAAATGTTAAATATTACTGTATATTGAAATGACAGATGTACCTACATTAGAATGCACAACCACATGGATAATAGATGGGCCAACTGATGTGTTTGTTTTGCCTTGAATAGATTTAAAATTGTTTCATTTAATATTCAACAGTGAAGAAATTTCACAAGAAAATGTGGATTTCTGACTTGGCTCGAATACAAAAGCAAGGTTTGGCAACAGTGAACTTGCATTCATACACTGCAATAATTTTTTTCCATTTAGAAAGGGCATACAATCTCTAAATAATTAGTTAAGTTCTTATCTATTTTCTCCTTGAGATTGAGACTACTACAATGAATATAAAATATACATGATTATATTTAATAATAATAATAAATAGTTATTGCATTAAATAATCATTTTATTATAATAATTATTAATTAGCTAATAAAAATTACTATTTGATAGCTTTTAAAGATTCTAATCAAATAAAAATATTTATGGGATGTTGGCTATGTGTACTGCATATTTTGAATAGTTTAGGTTAGTTTAGCTTTTAGATCATATGGTTGGTGATCCTGTGAGAAAAGTCCTAGAAGTATAACTGACTGCGAACATGTTTTTAAAAATTCACTTCAAGTCTACGCTGAGGAAGACAGGCTTGGGTATATTAATAGATCAGCCCGGATTTTCTACATCAATTGAAGGATGTTGGCAGGAAAATGAAATCAATACCCAAAGTCAGCCAGAGGCTGTATCTAAAGCTTTAAAGGACACGCAGCAAAGGGATAATAAGAGCCCAGACTTGTTATTTTATAGTGAAATCTGCCAAGTTGGTAGCGAGCATATGTCTAATTGGTTTATGCTATAAAAGTCTAATTAGAGGTTTTAAAAGAAGTTAACTTAAACTTGAAAAACTTGACTCAAAGAGCGATTTTGCTCTAAAATGCATGGGGAATATAATCTCGATGTAGAAGAAGCTACAGGGATAATGTGGCTTGGGAAATGAGAGCTCAGTTCTTAGACGCTGTTTCTGACTGTAAGCCTCTAGCACTTTGACCTTAGCTATTATGTAGTCTTTCTGTGCTCTGGATTCTTCAACCATAAAATGGGAGGAAAATCATTATCTATTTAAGATTATTGTGGGATTAAATGTGGGTACTGCTCATAAATGCTTAATACTATGCCTGTCACAGAGTAAAGGTTATTATTTCTGCTATTATAGCAGTTCTCTACTATTTCTCTTCCCTCTTCTGTTCATTATGACACTTCCATAATATTCACTTCTTATTTTTCAACTCATTCAAAAAATGTATAACTACTCTAGTATCTAAAAATAATACCCTCTATTGTTTACCCTAGATTTCCTAACAAAAACTTGCCTTTTCTGTATATTTTCCTATATCACCCTCTTTGCTTGAATGAAACTAAACAGATTTTACACTTTTGTCAATATGATCTGTATTTGCTATAGCAGAACCAGTAACCTCATAGAGATCTATCTAAAGGCTCACTGCCACACCCAAATCCACAAGAACATTCATTCATATATTGTCCATTTTTTTCTCATTTTTCTTCATCATCATCTAACTCTTACTCAGCTGAGAATTGGTTCCTACAACTGCCTTCTTAATTTTTCTTTCCCATTGCTGTGGATACCAAGCCAGAACCTTCTGAAAGCATGGGTTGCATTTCCTTTTCCTTCTCTTGCTCAGAGCTTTAATTTTACTTCTTAAACTTTATTGTGATCTCTTACTATTATCCACTTCAAGAAATTTCAAACTGAGATTGCCCTGTTCCTCCTACTCATCCCTAGTGAAAATCACCTAACCAACACCAAAAATGCATATCAGTGTCATTCTTCATCATGTTGGAATTTTTTTTCTTGACATTAGCCTAAAGAATAAATTTTAAATTACGCAAATGTAATTTATTAAAAAAATTAAACCAGCTTTGTTTTGGCTTGAGGTTTGATAGGTACAAGAACTGCATCACAATTCTAACAAATTTTTCTTTTGTTCTTTTGCCTAAGATTTGGCAAATATTGAGTACCTACAACATTGTATTGTTAGGATATGTACTTACGTAGTTGTCTTATTCATCTGGTAGAGCGTCTTCTATAGAGTAAGTGACAAATAAATATATGCAGAGAAATAAATCTTTGGAAAGATTTTAAAATCAGCTATTTATTGAGCTGGGGATTTAGCTCAGTGGTGCCACTGCCTGACTCGCAAGCACAGGTCCTGAGATTGATTTCTGGTACAAACAAACAAGCAAACAAAAAAATTGGCTATTTATTACTAGGATACTTCTAAACTTTACTCATAAATAAGTTAGAATGCTTGTAAATTTTATTCACAAGCCAATTAAAATATTGAGACATAATCATTCATTTACTGTACAAAATAGCATACAAGGCATTCAAATGGTAGAGAATGAAATGTAGGTAGAAAATTTCTATATGAAGACATTGTCCCTATTAAAGTTCTTAACTTTTAGCTATAGTTCTAATTATACTCCTTGATTATAATTTTGCTCATTTTGAGGTATCTACCTAGTTTTGCCCCCTATTTTTTATATATCCTTTCTCTCAAAAGCAATCAGAAATTACATGGCAAAGAAAGAAGCATCTATCAAGTGTTCTGTTTATAACACTGAGATTTTCTCTTTATATGAAATAATCAGTGTATTGGAGCTATCTCAGCTTCTATATGTCCCAGCTTCTGTAAAATGTCAGACTTCAGTTTGTTCATGGATATATAGACCCACATAACCTATTCTCATATGGTCAAGTCTCCAACAATCCTGAGTGACTTTGAATATCCTTCTTTGATTAAATGGGCCTTGTGTCTTGATATTTAACATATCAGTCTATAAATCCATACCTATTTACAATTCTCATGTTAGTAGTTTAAATCTATTCGTTGGTAGTCATAAAGATACATCTCTCTTTTTAGAGCCCTTCAGCATCATTTTGGTGAGAAAAAAACTTCTGTAAGCCTTGTAAAGGAAAGGATCAAAAGTGGTTGTTAGGGAATACTCAAATTTAAAAACATAATACATTCAGGGGAAAATGTACCTATGGAATCACATTTCAGTTAAAAGTCAATAAAACATTTCCACTAATGATGAATTTATCTGCCTTCTATCATTGTTATATTCTATCATTAACAAGCACACAGAAAGGTTTAATAGCTTAAGTATCTTAGGATAGGCAAATTATGTGTAATATGTCAACTCTACAATGTAAATAAACCAGCACTATATGTCAAAAAAAATCAGGCCCATGTTGGATAATGCAGCATTTAGAGAATTTGGTGTGCAAGGCATTTATTTCAATGATATTTCTTTTTAAATTGGAACTTTAACAAAGTTGATGATAATGTACACTTAAACATTACAGTGTATAGCTACATGAGTTTTTTAATTCAAAGAATATATTTGATAAATATTTACTGAATGCTATTGTAAGCTAGGTGCTAAACTAGGTGATGTGGAACTAGAATAATAAGACATCTCTGATATCAAGAGTTTACATCTACTGTTGAGGTGGCAAAGACTCAGGTGTCACACAGAAATATAATAATAAATAATATGCCTGGAAGTAGTAAGAAAGATAATCATAAGCAGTATACAGTTTGAGATTTTCTTTTTTGTTATTGTTTATGAAATATTTCAAACCACCATATACATGGAAAAAAGTAAGGCATAATCACGGTACTGATAAGAATTTTTCTATGTAAATGAACTTGTATAAAATTATTTAATTTAATGAGATATGTAAATAATTGTGCTGAGATAAAAATTGTGAATGATTTATACTAATGAATCATATTTGGGAAACCTAAACTAGTAAGGATTAGATGTTCTCTCAACCCACAAATTTCTTGAGCCAAGGATTGAACTTTAAGAGGCTTAAAAACAATTTAAAAAATTATCTAGATGTACAAATGGCTATTCTATCCAATAACGGTTCCTTTGTTCATTTGTGTTCAAAAGAGGTTTTTAAAAATCCTTTCTTGTTTTTTTTCTCAGCTAAGTGAATACAATTTTAGGCAAAACAAAGGTTCTGAGAACAGCCCTCTCAAATAATGCCTAATATAATTTCCTTATAAGGCCTATCCTCAAATGAGCTGTGATTTAGCAAATGGAGCGGGATTGACCCATCATTTGAGATTGTAGAGAAGCAGCAGACTTTGAGGCCTGTACAGCTGAAATTCTGAGATGAGAGCCAAAGAATGTGTGAGAGCGGAAGTGATAGTAACAGGACCCGACAGTGCAAGGCAAATGTTTTCACCCCTCAGTGTCCGTCATGGTTGTCAAGCATATTCTAGCAAATATATCTGATAAAAAATAGTAACCTAAGACATTAATCCAAATTGTATCCAATGCATTCTGTTTAAGACGATAGAAAAACAAACAAAACCCACATTATTTTTATACTTCTTAATTATCTAACTAAAATTGCAGAATGAAGAAATATCAGCTAGCTTGTCACTATGAAATGAGAATAAAACAAAAATAATCTTTTGCTTCCACAACTTAAAAAAAATCTTCAATCAAAAACACAGTATAATCTATTTAATGGAAGCAACATAGGGTCTAATAAACTACACTTAAGTAAGCTCATTTTCTTTCCTTCTGAATATTTGTAATGACATTTTTTTGTGTGGAATTTCATCTTGTGAGGTTTAATATAGAATGATAATTACCAAGATTTCTTTGCATCTACATTTGCCATTCAACATATTATGTGTATTTTATAGTAGTTTTCAACATATTAGTTTGATAAAAATATTATATGTGTCCATACAAATAATTTAGTATTTTAACATGTAATTATGGAAATTTTTAACAGTATACAAAAAAGAATGGTGTAATAAACTGCCATGTTGGAAACACTTATAATTCAATTTCATCAGTTTTCAAATTTTACTAATTTTGTTTCATATATTCTAATATCCATTGCCAGAGTGTATCATTTTACCTGTGAATAAGTAAAGGTACATTTCTGACAAAAAAGACTTTTAAACATTATTATATCAACAGAATAAATATTTTCTTAAAATAATATAATACATATCCCATGATAAAATTTCCATAGAATTGATTGGTTTAAATGAAGATTCAAATAAGACTTACACAACTGTGCTTGCTTGTTATGTCTTGTAAGTCTTTAAAATTTAAAAATTGGTCTTCATCGCTTTATTTTTATGTCAATTATTTGTTGAAAACAATTTGTCTTGTAATATTTTCCACTTTGTTCTAAGGTTTGAATTTGGCTATTACATATACTATTGTTCTATTTCCTTTAGTTCGAAGAAATAACCTTTAGAATTAGAAGCATGATTAGATAAAGGTTTAATTATTGGTGCAGATATCCATAGGACTTACCATGTCCATCTTAATGCATTTTTTCAGGAGGTATATAATTATGGCTTTCTGACTATGATAAGATTAATCATTTGGCTTAGTACCCTCAACCTAATTGATCAATTAATAATTTTTCCATCAATATTTTACCGTTAATATTTACCTTAAAGATCCTTTGATATCATTAAATCCTAAATTCATTTTCTTATGAAGTAATGATAAGTGATATGGCTTCTATTCCAAAACATCTTATATATTACCTAAAATTCTCATACAAAGAATGAATTTTCAACTGTTTGATTACTCTGAAATATATTTGTTGCAAAAGAAGCAGAAAAGTTGCTAGGTTGTCTATTCATTTTCAAATTAATGAATAGGTGTCCAAGCAACCACCTAATATAATGCTATTTTTAAAAAGGTATTTTTAAAATACTTATATTTTTCATAAATTTCTATAGCAACCTTTTGGGGAGTACACTCAAATTGTTTCATCTTTGGCTATTGGAAATTATTTCAAATTAGCTGTTTAGTTTTTCTACTTTATTTTAATCTCAAATACCATGTGTTTACGTCCATAAATATTCACTAAGTATTCTAAAAAAAATTCTTTTTCAAATATAAGCAAAATATGTAGAACAACCGAATAATTGAAATAATTCCTTACTCAAGGTCAATGATGGCTTCCCTAGAGAAACCAATACCCAATTACTGATTGAGAAAGTTTTATAAAGATCCAGCCATTGTGTCCTGGTGAGGAATTCTCTGAAAGGTAACTCTTTGCCAAAGTTCTCAGTGGGCTAGTTGAGTCTTTGTTGAGGCTAAATCATTTGACTTCTTCCTCTACCCAATACTGCTTCTCTTTCCTTTCCTTCACATGTATGGAATTCTAATGAACGTATTTTACTCCAATTGTATTTCAACGTTTGGTTTCAGAAAAATGAACTTAAAGCAAAAGATAGCAAATAAATTTGAGCCTAACATCACTTGGCCACATGGTCCAACTGTAATTATAATCTCTCAAAATTATATGCCAACTTATTTTTAAAATCATGAATACACTTAAGTTTTTTAAAAGAAAGAAAAGAGGCAAACATTTTATTCTTTCTACCAAGCTTCTATTGACTCACCACAAATTCTTTATAATATAATATTAATAGGAATATAGCTGGTTTTGACTTCAGAGCCACAGGAGAAATTCTGCTTCAGAACTTAAAGAATGAGAAATAATCTTTAAATTCAAGTGAGGTTTATAATATTTGGAAGAACTGGTGAAATTTTTACTTTTTATTTTCAAACTAATGGCAAGAATGAAGAGAAACATCAATCATAGCTATTGGCCTTTCTGCCCCTAGATTTATGAGTCCATTTGTTTCATAAAATCATCACTAAATTCAAGTTACTTTTGAAATACTGTTATAACCTTTACAGTGAGCTCAAATACTATGTGAAATCAACTTATTGCAAAAAAATTTTTTTAAACCCTAAGAGAGATCACTGAAGCGCAAGTTGTGGCCTAGATATAGCTCACCTAGTATGTGCAAGGCCCTGGGTTCAATCCCCAATACCACAAATAAAGATAATAGTAATAATAATAATAAAAATTTATACATGACCTATGTGACACAAACAACAAAACATATTTATATATCAACTGGAATAGATTAAAATTTTAAACAGGTAGAAAAGAATTTTGAAATGATGACTACTCTTACTCCTCTGTCCTTAATTTTAATGGTCTTTTGATTTGCTTACCTCTGGTAACCATACAGTTCATTCACATAGGAAACCATCTAGTAATAAAAAGTTTATGGGTAGATTATGATGAAGGCAGTAGCCAAAATTAAATATACAATAGCAAATGTACTGTATCTTCTCCCTTGATGAAAACTGGAAGATGATCGCTATGTAATACATTGTAGATAATATAGTAAGTCCAATAGTATTTTTACTATCATCTTATCTTTTAGACATATACCATTTCTCAATCTTTACCTAGATCTATTATTCTAAAGAAAAACTACATATTCTTAGAAACTATACATTCCACCAGCACCGTACTCAGTTCCCATACTTACCACTACAGCCAAGGTTTGTCTTTCACATATACAGAATATTTTCTATCTCAAGAGTACTTAAAATGATTGAAACAAATACTTAAGAGCTGTGTGCAAGAGTACCCATGACACCCTCCACCAAAAGAGAAGGATGGTAAATGAGATCCTGGGAGAATGGTAAACAAGGTATTGTTGATTCTGCCCTGAGCCATTTAGCTAATTTTTATTCACCCACCATGTCCCTGCCATATGTACCAGCAGTGCCTCTATGTAATCAACTAAGAACTCTGGTTGCTTTTATCCATTTTCTTCTTACTCATATTCATCAATTATTTTTTCTTATCCTGGATTCAGATTCCATCCAAACAATTTTCACTCTCATATTTGGTCCCTATCAATTTTCTAGACTACTTTTTATCTGAAAAATTGTTCCTCTCTCCTCTCCATCTGAATATTAATTTATTATGGTAAGAACACAACATGAGATCTATTCCCTTAAAAATATTTAAGTGTGGTATGCAGCATTAACTCTAGGAACAATGTCATACACCAAACTTTTACAACATAGGCATCTTGTGTAACTGAGACTTTATATTGATTATTCTACTATCTTTTGTATTCACTTAGATCTTTGAATTTGTTATCTCACATCATTCAGATAAATATTCTCCCTTCAAATATTTTTCAAATGAGTCCCAAAGAATTAATTATAAGAGATATGAATGTGCATTATACATAAGAGTTAAACTATAATTCTTAAACTTGGAAGAAATGTATGCTTTTCTATAATAGTTTAAAACAGCTATTAAACTATTTAGCACAACTGTTAGATAAGAAATCTTATAACCTAATACTTCCCATAGTTCCAATTTATTTCATTTTGTGGATTTTTCTTTCTCTAGTTTGCTAAAATATAATCTTTGTAATTAGAGTGAATAAGGAGGGTATTGAAAATGCAGATGTCTCTAAGATCTTGTCTTTTTTTGTGAGATCATCAATATTTTCCTAAATTATTTATAGATGTTTTTGAATTGTGGAAGAATATTATTTTATTCAGTCAGTTAACAGTTATTTGAAAGTTTCCTGTGTGCAGTGAAGAATGGAGAAAGAACAATAGATATTAAATAAAAATTCCTGAGTTAAATTTTATTTTCACCATTTATTTTAATAGGAAAATACTTATGATCTAGTCCATCTCTGGTGTTATTACACCCAAATAGAAATAATGATTTTTTGCATGTCACAATATAGAGGTTAACTAGGACTACGTAAAGGTGATTGCATTTGTAAAGGGTAAAACACTCTTCACAAACGTGAGAATAGTAGCATTTTGTGTGAAACACTAGGATGGGCACTGGTTGCCTAGCTACCTGGTGTAGCAAAAGGTCTTTCTACTGATCTACAACTCTTTTCACTACCTCATTTGTTGAGAGTGAAATAAAATGTTCACAGAAGAAAGGAAGGTGAAATTAAGATCCTGTGAAATCTTGCCAGGAACCTCGAAAATAAGTGTATCATGAAGCAAGCATTCCTCACACATATAGAAACACTCTCTTTGTGCTACTTTGTCTTGAAAACCTCTGGAGTCATATTTTAAAATATGCTTTCTCCTATCCAAGATCATTTTAATTTTCAAAATCCATTAGTTTTGAAGAGTGAAAGACAGTTCCATGTGCATGAGAAGATAGATTTAATGAGCCAATGAAAAGTATCATACTTGTACAATTTTACTTTTTCCCTAAGCCAAAGAAGCATAATAATATGTTTCAATCATTTTATCTGAAAATTTTGTAAAAAAAATTGGCAATGCTATTAAAGATAAGCCTCTTAAAAACAATGAAAAATAGTTACATATATGCAGTACAATGGAAAAATAACCAAACCTTATCAACTATGCTTCTAATTATTACTTCTATAATACTATGAAATTATGCTATTGGAAAAGAAAAATAAATGCTCTCTGATAAAAGCACGTTACATTTAAAAGGTCATTAAGTTTTAATGTGTAAAATTAAGTATATAATTCAAGCCTTGAGCAAAGACACATCCAGCCTCTTGCTCAGCAGAGAGCATTATACCATGAAACTCACATTTTTCTTCATATTCATGTAGGATATATTCTGAAGTAACCTTGCCTCCAGCTCTTTACAGTTAATTTTTATGAATGTTTTTAATTAGGGAAAATGTTTTGCAATATTGAGGATCTGGGAATGTGCCATTCACAAAGTTTTTTCTTATAAGAATTTTAAAAGAAGCAACACATACACGATGTTTCATAGTAAATGTCAAAATAGTAAAATGGGGGCATAAGCATAGTAAGGAGTTATATAGAACACAACACTGTCAACTTTTGGCTCATGGACACATTTGTTTATGAATCAAAATGGACAGAAAGAAAAAATATAAAGAATTTAATAAAGTGAATCTTAATACTGGTGAATTGGTATTATTATAGGCGCAGAATCTATCTGAATCTAGGATCTTTATACATTCTGCCTGATCTTCAAAATCCACTTATATTTCATGTTCAAATTCTAATACAGTAGGAATTTAGTAGACCCATTAGACTGAGGATCAAAGCCAGTGAGTCAAGAAGCAGGCCTAGGTTTGATGGTGGGATCAAGATATATACATGTCTGAAATATAATGTTCCTGCAGCCTGGGTAACAATGATCACAGCGAAAATAAGAACTTGGAGATGCTCTAGTAGTACTCCCCACACGTCTCCTGTTTACTGACCTAAGTCTGAAAAATAACCGAATTGAGCTGGTGAACTTATATTACCCAACTCTTCAAGCTTTAAAAATGAGGGGAGATTTTTAAGAAAGTAAAATTGAACAGTAAAAGGGCCAGAGAAGAATGCATTTTCATTACTGAGAAAGGAAAAAAATGATAACAAATTCTCATTCAGAAAATATTTCCCTACTGTATCTGTTTTTATTCTTTTCTTTTAATCTTATTATAGTGTTCTGCACATTAAACATACAACATACAGAATTAGAACAAATAACATGTAGAATTAGAATGTATTTTAATGAAAGAGCACATATATGCACCCACACAAAATAAGACCACTTGAATTAATAAGAACATTGGAAAACATTAAATATTTATTAAAATCATTAAAAGGCAACAACCATTTATCCCTTTTTTTTTTGGTACTGGGGATCGAACTTGGGTTCTTGCGCTTGCAAGGCAGGAGGTGGAACCACTGAACTAAATCTTCAGCCCTGTACAACCATTATATAGGCTAGTGTAGCCAAGAAAATATTGGAAATAATAACAATAAATGAGGGCTTGAAAATTGAGATTTTAAATCAAAGAGTGAATGTAAAATAATTTAAAACTCAGTACTTTCACCATAATATTCCTATCTATTGAAGAAAACAGAAAATAAAACAGAAAATCTGTCCAAAAAATTCTATATAAAGCATAATAGTTTGATATGTAATTGAAATGAAATAAATCCTTATAAAATGTCATTAAACAAGAGTAATTATATGAAGTAAAATTTATAATTAAGATATTATAAATATTAAATTTGAAATATATTTATAATTGGATAGTAAGTGGGAAAAGTAACTTATGCTCCAAAATAAATCATAGATTTCTTATGGAGACAAAAGTAAAGATTTAAAAAATCAGTAAGAGCTGAATGTCATGGTGCCTGTCTGTAATCCTGCCACCCTTGGGAAGCTGAAGCAGGAGGACTGCAAGTTGAACGCATCCTGGATGATTTACTGAAACCTGCCTCAAAAAAATTTTTTTTAAGGGCTGGAAATAAAGCTCAATGTGAAGGTCCTGGGTTCAATCCCCAGTTCCAAAAGAGGGAAGGAAGGAAGAGAGGGAAGGAGGGAGGGGAAATGTGAATATTTTTCTAAGCATGACTATGGAAGCAGACAATCCTACATAGTACAAAGTACTTACACAAGTACAAGGTAACCTACATAAATTATCAAAGTTGCTCTGAGAGACACACCAAGGAGTTTGACCTTTTAACATTCAATGGACCCTTCTTACAAGTAAATGTGGAGAATATATTAACATGGAACTTAACCAATCAAAACTTGTATATCTTTCTTCCCTGTTTGGCAAGTCTAAATGGGATAGAGATAATGAATGAAAAGAAGTAAGAAGCAATACTCATACAGATAATTATGCCAAAGTTAACATAGCATTGTTAATAAATCAATGAAAATATTTATTATTATCCATGGAAAATTGGAAGTCACTTTGAATAACTTACTTAAATTTATTCATTCAATAAATATCTGTAAAGAACCTACCACTGTGTGATACTGTCAGATATAAGACGTAATATAATGAATAAGAGTGTGCTCTCAAAATAGATCTTTTCTTTCTCAGCCTGTATAATAATTTATAGTATTATGGTAAGATTTAAAAGAGATGACATTTGAAGTGCTTATTATCATTGAGTGTGTTCACAAGGAGCTGCAATGTGAATACAACATTAAATACGAGAAAAGATTATTTTGAGTGTAGAATTCCTCAAGCATGATTATTTTACATGGCTCATCTTCCTTACTAGAATTACACAGAGATATGATTCAGATTCCACCAAAGAGATTTCCATCAGTCTTTGGTCTCCTGCAAGGATAATGGTGAGCTCAAAAAAAGTAATTGTATTTTATTGTCTCTATATCTAATAGTTTTAAAAATTAGTAAGAGAGTTGTTGCTCTAAGCTAATGCTATTTTTTGCATTTTCTAGTATATGTCCTCAACCACAGCAAAAACCATCCCGCCATTTGGCCATTTTCTCATCCTCTCCTATAGTGGCTTTGATTTTGGACTCTTCACTAAATTATACTGTCCTTTTACTATCCAAATATTAACAATGAATACAATTGTAACTTGTTCTACCATGAAATCTTTCTAAATATCAGTGTAGAATAGCACCCATCCTTGGAAGTGTCTCACACTTGCCTCTGATTCCACTAGTGTGGGAACAGCCCATTAGCTCTAAGGAGGTATCGTTAGTCAACATTTCCACAGGAAAGATCTAAGAGGAAGTACTGGTACTCTTTGAAATTTGGAAAGTACTTCTTTTCTCCAGCTTCCCTGTCTTCAAGACCTAGAGACAAGAGTAGGCCATAGCAATCATAGTCCTCCATTTAAAATCAACCTTCTTTTCCCAACCCCCACGTCACCACTACTAGGAGAAGTCAGGCCCCCAGAAGTCAGTGACATTGGCAACTGCTTCACCATATCCTTTACTTAGCCCTCATCAGGACAAATTTTATTGCTATAGTTTAAATCTGAAATCTCTCCAAAGACAGACCTGTACTGTAAAGGCTTCGTCTTCAGCTTGGCACTATTGAGAGGTGATAGAAACTTTAAGAAGTGGCATCTAGTAGAAAGTTTCAATTTTTGAGAGCGTATCTTTGATGATGATAGATGAATCCCAGTTCTTCCTCTTTCTTTTTCACTTCCCAATCATGAGGTAAGCAGCTTTGTTCTATTGTGTACTCTTGCTACCATGATAATGCTTCCTCACCACAGTACTAAAAGCAATAGGAACAACCAACCATGGACTGAAACTTCAGAAACTGTGAGCCAAAATAAACTTTCTTTCTTTATTAGTTGATTATCTCAGGTATTTTGGTATAGGAATGGAATATTGTCATACTCATTATGCTCTCTATCTCTGAACATATCAATAAAGGAGGAAAAGAATTCCTGCATCATCCATTATCATCAAAGCTCTAGTCCTCATATTTCCTTGTATATCAACCTCTTTGATGCCACCTTCCAAACTTGACCCATTTCAGAATTACTTTCACAACTGTACTGATCAGTCATCAACAAAACATTTCTTAAGTTTATTTATGAACTTTTCATTTCTTTTTTTTGTAGGTTTATCTTCATTTTTATTCAGTAAAAACTTGTAACAAAGAGTAGTAAATAATAAAGAACATAGCCTTTTTGGTTAAATAAGTGAGGTTTAATTTTTTAAAACATATCCTTATTTTACTAGTTTGTAAATTAATTTCACCATTTAAACTGATAAGAACAGATACTACACTTGATCTTAGCCAAAAGGCCAGGAAGCAATGTAATTTCACCATTTAAAGGAATGGTTTAATAGACTCACACCAACCTTTTGATGAAGAGATTTTACTATCCCTTATTTACTATGGGCAAATTTGATGAAATATTTGAACTGCCACATATAAAAAATATATATTTTTTTGGTACTAGTGATTGAACTTGGATCCTTGCACTTGGGCAGCAGGAGGCGAATCCACTGAGCTAAATACCCAGCCCCTAAAAAAAAAATTTATTTAGTCATATTCTAGAAATATCAAACATTGAGTTCATTTGCCTCTAACCTTGTGCTATAAGAATTATATAAGCATGAGCTACTTTTTAAAGAAAGAATAACTTTGGCAGTGTAGTAAATACACATTAGTTGAACTCAATTTGGGGATGAAAAGTGACAATTAGAATTTTAAGTGATTTATTATTTTCCCCTTCTTTTGAAGGGTGGCATGAGGCTTACATGTTCTTGAGCAAAGAATATCTAACACTGTTTACAGGTGAACTGGAATCTTGCAACTCCAATATAAAATAAGAATTCTGTAGTGTTTTTCCATCACTAAAAACAGATAAATTTATAACTAGTTCTCAGTATTTGTTTGTGTGTTTTAATTAAAGTCTATGGGTACATTTTAGGTATACCTAATGATCACTTTCATCACAAGGAATTTGTACCTGTACATGATATATCTTGATTCTTATTTTTTCCCATTCCCCTTCCCTTCCTTCAATCTCTTTGTACTTACAAAAGCTTTGTTCCCATTTTTTCCTTCTTTCCTCATTTTTTCCTTTCCTCTGCCCCCTCCCTAGTACCTTTACCTATTTGAACATTTTCTTCCCATTTCCTAATATCTATTATACATTTTGGTCCTCATTTACACTTTCAGTTTCTCTCACCAGAGAAACAATGCAGTATTTACACATGTGTGTCCCATTTATTTCACCTAAGAGTATGGCCTCAACATGCATCCATTTAGCTATAAATGTCTCAAATTTATCTTTCTTTATGGGTAAGTAGTACTGCTTTATCCATTCATTGGTTGATGTGCATTTGGGCTGTTTCCAAGATTTAGCTATTACAAATTGTGATGCTATAAACATGGTTGTGTGTATATTGCTGTGGTATGATGATTTTAACTCTTTTGGGAAGATATCAAGAAGTGGAATAGCTGGATCAAATGGAACTTCTAAGTTTTAGTTTTTTGAGGAATCTCCACATTGATTTCCACAGTGGTTGCACCAGTCTATACTCCCACCAGCAGTGGAGCAAGGCTCCTCTTTCCCCACAGCCCCGCCAGCATTTGTTATTGGTTGATTTCTTGATAGCAGCCATTCTTTCTGGGGTGAGGTGGAATCTCAGCATTGTTTTTATTTACATTTCTCGAATGACCAGTGATGTTGAACATTTTTCATATATTTATTTGCTGTTTCTACATCTTCATCTGAGAAGTGTCTATTCACTTCAGATGCCTATTTTTTTATTAGGTCTTTAAATTTGGGAGGTCTGAATTTTTGAATTCTTTATACATTGTAGATAAAGTCCTTTGTCTGAGGAATAGCTAGTAAAACATTTTCCCCACACTGTGGGTTGTATCTTCACTCTGTTGGTGATTTCTTTTGCTGTGCAAAAGCTTTTTAATGAGATGATATCCCAGTTGTGGATTCTTTGTGATAGCTCTTGTGCAGTTGAGGTTTTGTTCATGAAGTTTGCCTACACCTATGTCTCCAAGAGTTCTACCTAATCTATCTTCCAGCAGATTTAGTGTATCTGTCTTTAATATTTAGATCTTTGATCTATTTCTATTTTAGTTTAGTGCATGGTTAAAGATTCATTTCTTCTTCTAGTTAAAATCAGTTTAAATCAATTCTAATTCCTTGTATCTAAATTTTTCCACCTAACACCTTCTTCCTTCCCAACTCATCTATTTTTTCTTCAATTTTAATAACTAATTTAGCCAAGAGGTACATCTATTAATCCTCACTCCATGTCATTGTCCCTACATGTCTCATGCATGTTCTTTTTTCCTTTTACATCCATGAAAAACCACATATCATCAGGAGTCACTCTTGTATTTTTTGTTACCTTCACCATTTCCCTCTTCACAGTGGTGCCTGACAAAATTAGAACTATGCATAAGTCTAATTAAGCCTATTTCTTGGTACTTTTTTTTCATAAAATCTCTTCAAACATTGCTTATGTTTAATAGCTCAAATTTCTCTTTTTTCTCTCTCTAAACCATAAGAAAATTTGGGTTCACTTTACCAAAATACTTACGTTTAAAGTAACCACTAAACGTAATAGTGCTAAATCCCATGATCAATCTACCTTTTCATTTATCAGTGACATTTGATATAATTATTTACTCTATTCCCCCAAATTCTTTCACCATTTGGTTTCCAATACTCCTAGGTTTCACACTATTTCACTGGATTTCTTTCTCAGTCCACATTGCAGGTAGAGGCCTACAATATGAGTCTATGGACCATTACTTTTCTCTTTCTACATTCAAGCCCTTAATAATTATGTAATCTCATTTATTATGAGGTAATTTTTCAGTGTATAGTTTTCTAAGTTGTTTCCAGCCTAGATTTCTCTCTTCATTCCTTCTATATACAAAACTTTGTTGCTATCCACCCTTTTATGGCTAGTAGATGCCTTAGACTAAACATGTCCAAAATTCAAACCTATATTTCCATCTTCTGTAGATGTGCTCCTACCATTATTCCAATCACTGCAAATTGAAACATCATCTTTCTATGTAACTATATGAGAAATTTTGAAGTTTTTATATTTCTCTTCCACCTCACAGCTAATCTATCAGTATTAATGCATGTTCTAGCTCAAAACTTTAACCATTCTCTAACCAATTCTCACGCTACTGTTGCTGCTGCTGATGTCATCCATCCTAGATTTTTGTATCACCTTATGTGTCTCTCTGTTAACTTTCTTGACATTGTTCTGTGCATTTTTAATGGAGCATCCAGAACAATTTTTTTAAACAAATAAACCACATGATGTCATTCCTCTCCTCAAATCTCTCCAGTGACTTCCCTCAAGATTAAACCAAGTTAGAGCTGGGGATTTAGCTCAGTGGTTTCAACGCCTGCTATGCAAGCGCAAGGACCCGAGTTCGATCCCCGGTACCAAAAAAAAAAAAAAAAAAAAAAAATTAAACCAAGTTCTTTACAGGGATCTACATGGTGCCACATTATACCAGTTAGGGTTCACTAGAGGAATAAAATATGTGTATATATTGTAATATATACATATATTATATATAATATTATATGATGATTATATATTATATGATTATTTATAAGTATATAAAGGATTTACAAAGTAGTCTTACAATAGGAGTCAGAGGTAGAAGAATGCAAAGTGGTCAGCTGTGTGTGGGCAAGTCCAAGGATTCAGTAGAAGGTCTGTGTTGGAAGCCTGAAGAAACAAATATTCAAAAGTAATGGTGAAGATGAGGGCTCATCTGAAGAAGCGAAAAGAGCAGACTTCTTTCTGTTTGACTACAAGACTATTGGTTGGTGCCCCCACATCCAGGATGGGCCTTCTTTTTTGAGTTTGTGAAATCAGTCATTTCAGTTGTATAAAGCAATCATTCACAGACATCCAGAACTGTCCCATATGTGTTTCTTAATCCACTCAAGTTGACCCCACAATAAATTATCAAAGATCTACCTATGACTACCAGTCTCCATTCCTATTGCTCCAATCCAAATTCACTCTGTTGCAGTCACCTCACATGCATATTATACTTCTGAGTCTTTGACCTCCCCCTTCTTCCTGAAATGTCCTTACCAGAGTATCTGAGTTTATGAGGTATGATTAAAATATACACTGAATATTTAAATTTTTTAAATTTATTACAATAAAAGGTACCTTGCCATTAGTTCCACCGCAAAATACTCCTCCTTTTCATTCTATTATTCTTACAACTTTCTGAAGCAGTTCTGGAAATCTTATGTTATGAGTGGTTTTATGAAGTGCAATTAAAAAACAAAAGGCAAAAAACAAACAAAAAAACAGTGAATGATGCTCCCAAGTGCTAACTGAAGTAAGGACAGGCTTGAAAAAATATTACAGAGTATTCTCACCCACTTTACTTACTGGATGTGACACCATACTACTACTGGTTTTCCCCAAAGTCAGAAAATCCATGAAAGGTAAACAATTTGAATTGCTTAAAGACATTGAGTTATCCCTGATAGTGCAACTGAAGTCACTCATGAAACTTCCAGAACTGTTTCAGAAAGTGACAAGAATGATGGCATAAGTAATTTCACAGTAGAGGGGGTATTTTGAAGGGATGTTAATGGCAATGTGTCTTTTATTGTAATTTTTAAAAATGTAAATATTGACGATATTTTTTAATTACACCTCATACTCCCTCAAGTTCTTCAGAGAATCAGTGAGGCTTCCTTGTCTAGCTACATAAAATAGCACAGTGCTTTATTTCCTACTGTACTCCCTACCCCTTTAGTTTGCTTTATACTCTTTCACAACACTATCCAATAAATGACACTCTATTTATTTATATTTTTATTATCTGTCTTCTCATTCTTTTTTATTTATTTATTTTTGATACCAGGGATCAAACTCGGGTCCTTGCACTTGCTGGGCATGCGGCAGCACCACTGAGCTAAATCCCCAGCCCTTATCTGCCTTCTCATTCTAACCCTTCTTAAAGATATAGGTCCATAATAGAAAGAATTCATGGCTCTATTCTCTGCTCCTGACACTTAGTAGGTCCTGTATCCTACTCACTTCATGAATAAATGAATAAACATAGTATGTGTTCAATTATTACTAAATGAATAAATTAATCTTTTTCTCTTGTGAGTTCCAGTAACACTTAAGGTCTGTAGCATGTTAAACTTTATAAAATTATTTTTATAAAAAGCTGCTATAAACTCTTCAGATGTAGAGCCTGAATTTTAGATTTCTTCTTAGATTATACATAGTGCGTTAGTCATGCTCAATTCCTGCCGTGTTCACAAAATAGTGCATATGTATTAAAATAGTAATTTATAATATGTATCTAAAAGCTCCAAGAAAATGCAGTAAATTTGCTGTAACACTTCTCTTTTTTTTAATCTGATTTTTAAAATCCAAGTCTGCTAAGAAATAATAACGCTAGGAAATCTTGTATTATCTATGTTGTCCTATCACCCAGACAGTACTTATCATTAATGAAACATAGAAGAATAACTGAAGTAGAGAGAGAGTGAGAGAGACAGAGAGATAGAGAGACAGACAGACAGAGAGATGGAAGCCATAGATGGAATTTCCATTAAATAGACAAAGCTTTTGGATTTACCCCAAGGTACTGCTGAGTAATAAAAGATAATGTAATAGATTGAAATATCTTGAACTTCCTTTCAGTTAGAATATTCAATTCAACTGGAATAAGATAATGCAGACTTCAAAAAGAATTAAGGAGTACTTTAGACCTTCAATAATTTGGCACCTGACCAGAGATATAATATTACAAGATTGAATATGTGCTCTTCCAATACAATCAGATTTTTTAAAAGGGATCTTAAAGTGTTTATTTTCTTTATTTCTCTGTAAAAGGATCTTTTGCTTATTTTGTCCATTTGTGAATTTTATATACCTTCTGTCAATAAAAATTTACCTAATATTTGACCCAGTACTTTTTTACTACAATTTACATCATCACTTAATAGAGACATACAGTACCTTATTTTACTTACTGTACTTAAATATTTTACTTAAAGACATGTGTGAATTCAATTTCTAATCTCTTCTCCAAGCTAAACTATGTCATTTAGTTTATCATTTCATCACAGAATTTTCTTTCTAAATGTGACAATTTCCTGAAGTTTCTATTTTTCTCTTCCTTAAATTCCTAGAAATTTAGCAGCAAATAATTGGAAACGTTATTTCAAAGGTTTTAAATGGTACAAAATGGAGGCAGAATGAGTTCTATCTTACTAGATAGGATACGAGGACAAGCGTGTACAATTTACTACTATTTCAACTATTGATTAATGCTGACTTGGGCAAAGTACTTGTAAGGCTGAGCCTTAATTTCTCCAAACTGAAAAAAATAGGAAATCATTCTACTTTCGCTAATGGAGCCATTGACTGAAGTTAGGATAACACGTCAAGAAATCTAAAATATTTTGTAACTATTTATTGTAATATTTTCTGTTAACCATGGACAAAAAGAAAATTTGGACCCTTAAAGAAAAGCTACAAGAATTTTTTTTTTGGTACTGGGGATCAAACTCGGGTCCTTGAGCTTGCGAGGCAGGCGACGGAACCACTGGGCTAAATCCCCGGTCCTAGGAATTTTTAACATATTAATATTAACTGAAAATACCAATTTTTTGTATTTAATAGTTGAAAAGTATTTCATAAAATATGACTCTTTGAACTGATTTATTGAGAAATATATAATTTTTAAATGCATATTGTATTGTTCTACTATTCATTAAAGACAGTAATAGAAAGCAAAGGGGAAATTTTTAAAAAGAGGTAGCTGCTATTTTTAGTTTAAATTCTTTGCCCATTCAAAATGTGACTGCATTCTGAAAGTGTAGAATTAAATTAAAAGGGTATGTATTCAGCAGGGTGCAAGAGAAATTAGAAAAAAAAATCTTACATAATCGATGTTTTCTGCCTGATTTCCTTCTCAGCATGTGAAAAATGTAATAAACAAATGTGATACAGATATGCATGGAGATTGGAATTTCCCTTTCACAGACTCTCTGACAAAATCAACACATATAACCTTTATATTTAGATATTTAGTTGCTACTTAATATAGTATTGAAGCGAAGCATTTTATCTTATGTTTTGCCCCCATCTCAAGGAATCTGAAGTTTAAAACCTCATTTCCCAAAATATTTCCTAAATAATGACACTATAAAGAAATTAATCCTCAAGCAAATATGTGAAGCCTTTGAAATTTATTGACTTATAGTATATGGAAACTATAATACAGAATTTATAAATCTTCAGTCTACAGCATAAAGCTAGTAGTCTTACACAGAGCTGAAATGAACATGGACCCACTGATTTTCTTTTTTTTTTTAATTAGTCTTATTGGTACATTTAGGTATACAATATACTGACATGCATCATTGGAAAAGTACACCTTTATGTAATCTCTCGTGGTTCTTATATTTTCCCCATTCCCCAACAGTCCCTTCAACCCCTCCATCCCTCCCCATTCACAAAGAATTTGTTTACATTTTTTCATTCTCATATTAATTCCATTCCCTTCTTTCCTTTTCCCTAGCCCTTCCACTTCCCCTTCCCCTTTGCCCCTTTTCTTCCTATTTCACATTATCTATTATACCTTTTAGTCCTTATTTACACTTTAACCTTCTCACACTAGAAAATCTATTCAGTATTTACACGTGTCCTATTTATCTCACTTAAGATTATTGCCACAATGTGCATGAATATAGCTATACATGTCTCTAATATTCCATTTTTTATGGCTCAGTAGTACTTCATTTTATTAAAAAACTCACATTTTCTTTATCTAGTTTCAGTTGATGGCCAATTGGGGTGCTTCCAAGTTTTAGCTATTACAAACTGTGCTGCTACGAACATGGGTGCACATATATCACTGTGGTATGATTCTTTTAATTCTTTAGGAAAGATACCCAGCAGGGGAATAGCTGGTCAAATGGGACTTCCACTCCTAGTTCTTTGATACATCTCCATACTGATTTCCACAGTGGTTGCACCAGTCTACACTCCCAGCAGCAGTGGAGCAGGGTTCCTCTTTCCCCACAGCCCTGCCAGCGTTTGTTATTGGTTGATTTCTTGATAGCAGCCATTCTTTCTGGAGTGAGGTGGTATCTCAATGTTGTTTTCATTTGCATCTCTCCAATGACCAATGATGTAGAACATTTTTTCACATGTTTATTTGCCATTTCTACTTCTTTGTCTGAGAAATGTCTGTTCATTTCAGATGCCCATTTTTGGATTGGTTCTTTAAATTTGGGAAGTCTGTTTTTTTAAGTTCTTTATAGATTTGAGATAGTAGACCTTTGTCTGAGTAACAGCAGGTGAAGATTTTTTTCCCACATTGTGGGTTGTCTCTTCACACTGCTGGTGGTTTCACTCGTTGTGCAGAGGCTTTTTAATAAGAAGACATCTCACTTGTTGACTGTTTGTGCTAGTTACTGGACAAGTGAGATTTTGTTCATAAAATCTTTTCTTACACCAATCTCTTCAAGAGTTCTACCTAACCTCTATTCCAGCCGGTTCAGCATTTCTGTTTTAATATTTAGATCTTTAATCCATTTTGATTTTAGTTTAGTGCATGGTAAGAGATATAGGTCTAGTTTTAATCTTTGGCAAATTGAAAGTCAATTTTTCCAGCACCATTTATTAAAGAGGCTATCTTTCCTCCAGTGAGGGTGTTTGGTTCCTTTGTCTAGGATGAGGTGGCCGGGTGTGTCTGGCATTGTTTCTGCATCTTCTAATCTGTTCCACTGGTCCTCAGGTTTGTTTCTTTGCCAGTACCATGCTGTTTTTATCACAGTAGCTTTATAGGATAGTTTCAAGTTGGGGGTTGTGATACCCCCTGCCATGTTTCTATTGTCTAGGATTGCTTTTGCTATTCTCAATGTCTTCTGGTTCCAAATGAATTTTTGGATTATTTTCTCAAGGTCTTTGAAGTATGCTGCTGGAATTTCAATTGGGATTGCATTCAATCTATGTAGCAGTTTTGGAAGTATGGCCATTTTCACTATGTTGATCCTTCCTATCCAGGAACAAGGGATGTCTTTCCATTTTCTGATATCATCTTCAATCTCTCCTTTCAGAGTGCTATAGTTTTCAGACAAGAGGTCTTTGATTTCTTTTGTTAGGTTGATTCCTAGGTATTTCAGTTTTTTGGATGCTATTGTGAAAGGAATTATTTGCCCTATTTCTCTCTCAGTGAGTCTGTTGTTTGTGTAGAGGAAAGTTATTGATTTTTGTGTGTGGACCTTGTATCCAGCTACTTTACTGAATTTGTTTATTAAGTCTAGAAGACTTTTGGTGTAGTTCTTGGGGTCTTCTACATAGAGTATCATGTCATCTACAAATAATGACAATTTGACTTCTTCATTTCTGATCTTTATTCCTTTTATTTCTTTCTCTTGTCTAATTGCTGTAGCTAATGTTTCCAAAACTATATTGAACAAGAGTGGTGATAGTGGACATCCTTATCTTGTCCTTGATTTTAGTGTGAAGAATTTCAGTTTTTGACCATTTAGTATGATATTGGCTGTTGGTTTTTCATAGATTTCTTTTATCAGATTGAGGTAGAGACCATCTATTCCAATTTTTTGGAGGGTTTTTATCATAAATAGATGTTGGATTTTGTCAAATGTTCTTTCTGCATCTATTGAGATGATCATATGGTTTTTGTCCTTGGTTCTATTGATATAGTGCATTACATTATTGATTTCCATATGTTGAACCATCCCTGCATCCCTGGGATGAATCCCACTTGGGCATGGTGTATGATCTTCTTGATGATCTTCTGTATTCTATTTGCCAGTATCTTATTAAGGATTTTTGCATCAATGTTCATTAGTGAGATTGGCCTATAGGTCTCTTTTTCGGTTGGATCTGATGCTTGCTTCCAGGAATGAATTCAGGAGTGTTGCTTCCCTTTCAATTTCATTGAAGAGTTTAAACAGTAGTGGCAGCAGTTCCTCTCTAAATGTCTTGTAGAATTCAGCAGTGAACCCTTAAGGACTTGGACTTTTTTTAGTTGGTAAATTTTTAATTACATTTTCTATTTCATTGATTGATACTTCATTTAGAAATTTTAGGTCTTCTTCATTCAACTTTGGTAATTCATACTTATCTAGGAATCTGTCCATTTCTTTTGTGTTTTCCATCTTATTGGCATATAGTTCCTCAAAGTAGGTATTGATGATCCTCTGGATTTCATCTGAGTCCATTGTAATTTCATCCTTTTCATTCCTAATTGCATGGATTTGGGCCTTTTCTTTCCTTTTTCTGATAAGGTTGGCTAAGGTTTTGTCAATTTTGCTTATTCTTTCAAAGAACCCACTCTTGGCTTCATTGATTTTTTGTACCATTCTGTTAGTCTCCATTGCATTGCTTTCTGCTCTGATCTTTATAATTTCCTCCCTCTATGAGCTTTGGGTTTGTCCTGCTGTTCTTTTTTTAGAAGCTTGAGATTCACCATAAGTTTGTTTAATTGGGCTCACTCTGTTTTCCTAATATGAGTATTCACTTCTATGAATTTCTCTTGTAGCACTGCTTTCATTGTATCCCATAGATTCCAGTGGTTTTCTTGGCATTGTCATTTAATTGTAGGAACTGTCTCATTTCATCTTTAATTTCCTCTGTGACCCGTTGGTTATTCAGAAATGTGTTGTTTAATTTCCATGCGTTTATGAAATTCTTGCAGTTTCTTTTACTATTAATCTCAAATTTCTTTGCACTATGGTCTGATAATATATGGGGGATAACTTCAATTCCTTTGCACTTACTTAAACATGTTCTATGAACGAGTATGTGGTCTATTTTGGAGAATGACCCATGTGCAGCTGAAAAGAATGTGTATTCTGATTTTGTTTGGTGGAACACTCTGTAAACATCTGTTGAGTTCATATGTTCAAGAGTTTGATAGAGTTCTAGTATTTCAATGCTTATTTTTTGTCCAGTTGATTTGTTTGTGACAGAGAGGTATTGAGGTCCCCCACTACTAATGTATTAGTGCTTATTTAATTTTTCATGTCCACTAGTATTTGTTTTATATACTAGGGCACACTAGTGTTTGGTGCATATATATTTATGATTATCATCTCTTCCTGTTGGATTGTTCCCTTTACAAAGATGCAGTGTCCTTCTTTGTCTCTCTCAATCAGTGCTGGTTAGAAATCCACTCGATCTGCAAAGAGGATAGCTATTCCTGCTTTTTGCAGGGTTCCTGTAACATGGAGCATTGTTTTCTACCCTTTAACTGTCAGCCTATGAGTTTCTTTTTGAGTTAAGTGTGTTTCTTGTATGCAGCATATTGTTGGATTTTGCTTCTTGACCCATTCTGCCAGTCTATTTCTTTTGATTGGTGAATTGAGACCATTAACATTGATGGTTATAACTGAAACATATTGACTTGTCATTGCCATGACTTTTTCTTTTTGTTGGGTTCTCCCCCTTTACATTTAATTTCTTGTCATGCCAGATGGGTTCATTCTGCTTTGCTTTCTGGGGTTGTGATCCTCAATGTCTGTTCCTAGGATACTGTGTAAAATTCTTTGGAGTGCTGGTTTGGTATCCACGAAGTTCCTAAGGTGCTCTTTGTCATGAAAGTATCTTATTTCTCCATCCATTTTGAAAGATAGTTTTGCAGAGTACATCAATCTGGGTTGGAGGCTGTTTTCCTTTAGAGCTTGAAATACTTCACTCCAAGCTCTTGTTGCCTTGATGGTTTGTGTTGAGAAGTCTGCTGTGATTCTGATGGGCTTTCCTTTGTATGTGATTTGTTTCTTTTCTCTGCTTGTATAATTTTGTTCTTCTGTATGGTTTCTGGAATCTTAACTATTATATACCTATGTTGAGATTTTTTTTGATCAAGCCTAGTTGGAATTCTTTATGCCTCACTTATCTGTATGTCAAGTTCTTTTCCCCTGCTTAGGAAATTTTCTGCCATCACTTCTGTGAATAGTTTTTTTTATGTCATCTGCACTCTCTCCTGTTTCTTTATTGACTCTGATCAGTTTTATGTTATTCTTCTTTGCATCATCTAGCAGCTGCTGAATTGATTTCTCATGGTCCCTTACTATTTTAAAGAGATTTTTCTTTTTCTGGTCACTAATTGCAATCTTATCTTCTATATATAAAATTCTGTCCTCACATTGGATCAGTCTGCTGCTTAAACTTTCAATGGAGTTTTTAATCTCCTGGAAATCTGTTTGTATCTGTTTTATGGATTCCATCTGTTTCCTATGTTGGGATTCCATCATGTTCCTCAGCTCCTCTGTTTTTTTAATCTGTGTTCTCTCTAGACTTATTTATCATGCCTTGCATTATTGGCACAATCTCTGTTGCTATCTGAGAAATTATTTCCGATTTCTTTTTTTCCAGATCCTCTTTCTTTGCCAGTGCAGGGAGTCCAGGTGGTTGAGTATCATAGTGTTTCATCTCGTTTCCCTTTGGGTTGCTTTAGGTGATCTGGAAGTCTGTTTTTGAAACTTTTTTATGTGTCTTCTCATTTCAACTGTGGGGGGGCGGGCAGGGGTGGAGTGTGCTGCTGGTGCCTGTGTGGCTCACCTCCTTGGCTCTGGGTTGTAGTTCTGCTTCTTGGCACTGGGTGCAGTGGTATGGCAACCCAGAAAGCTCACCTCCTTGGCCCAGAGCCACTGATTTTGTATGGTGAAATAAAATGGCTTCTAAGAGAAGAGGAAGTATTTCTTCACCTCTGGAAAAATCTTCCTAAGGCTAAACACTTAGTATAAATTTTAAATGTCTATGTTTACAAATCTATGCTCTAGTTTACACTTTGTATCATGAAATTGCTTACAGTAATCCAAATATTTGTTTCTTAAATCTTGAATTGCAATGAGTCATTTATAGAGGTAAATCCACTAGAATTACAGTAGACTTCTCAAAACAAGCCTTAAAGATTAGGAGTGAAGTTATCAAGCTCTAAAAGAAAACAGTTTCCAACCCAGGCTGATATATCTTGCAAAATTTTCTTTTAAAATTGATGGAGAAATAAGATGTTTTCATATTAAAGAGCACCTAAAGAAATTCATGACTACCAAACCAGCACTCCAAAATATTCTGAAAGATAACTTAGAAAGAGAAATTGAATCTAAAAATGACAAAATAGGGCCAGGGATTTAGCTCAGTGGTTCTGCCACCTGCCTTACAGGAAGAAGGACCTGAGTTCAATCCCCAGTACTAAAATAAATAAATTAATAAATAAAAATGAAAATGTATAATAGAGTGAATACACCAATAGGGTGAGCATTTAAGTAGAAAAGTATGGAATCAGCAACAGGAAAATAAGGAAATAACAGAAATAGACCATTACATATCAGTAATAACTCTCAATGTGAATGATCTCAATTTCCCAATGAAAAGACACAGACTAGGAAAATAGAATAAGAAACAAAATCCAATGATGTGAATGATGTGCTATACAAAAGAAACGCATTCAACTCAGAAAGAAACTCATAGAGTAAAGAATCAAAGAATGGAAACAATGTTCCATCCAATGGGAACCAGGGAAAAAAGCATGTGCTTATCTTACATTCAAAGAGAACTTCAGGTCAAAATGATCAAAAGGGACAAAGAAGGTCACAACATATTAGTTAAGGGAAAAATCTAAAAGGTAACAATTATTACACAGATGCACCAAACAAGTGGCACAACCAACTTCATAAAACAAGTACTACTGGACATAAAAGACTAGATAAAAATAAATACAATTTTAATGGGAAACCTCATTACACAACTATCACAATAGATCAACTAGACAAAAACAACAAAGAAATATCAGAGTTGAATAAAACCTTCAAACAAATAGAGTAAATATATATCTATAGAGTGCTCCACTCAACAACAACAAAATATACACTCTTCTTAGAAGCACATGGAGCTTTCTCCAAAACAGACCACATACTAGCCAATAAAGCAAGCTTAATTAAATATAAAAAATTTAAATTATACCATGCATATTGTCTAGTGATAATACAATATAGTTAGAAATCCATGACAAAAGTAAACAGAAATTAATTATGCAAAGTAATGGAAAATGAACAATATACTCTTTAAAAATATATATATTACAGAAGAAATTAAGGAAGAAATAAAACAGTTTCTAGAACTAAATGATAATGCCAGTACAGCACACCAGAACTTACAGGACACAATGAAAGCAGTCTTAAGAGGAAATATTATGGTCAATGACCACATCACAAAAACAGTGACCCCAAATAAATAACCTAACAAAGCACCTCAAGGTTTCAGAAAAACAATAACAATCCAAAATCAAAGCCAGTACAAGGAAGGAAATGATCAAGATCAGAGAAGAAATCAATAAAATTGAGACCAAATAAATACAAAGAGCAAATGAAGAGTTTGTTCTTGGAGAGAAAAAAACAAAATAGACAAATACGTAGGCTGTCAAATTTAAAAAAGGGGATAAAAAGCCCCAAATTAATGTGATTAGAAGTGAAAAAGGTGAAATCACAATGTGTACTTCCAAAACAAAGAGATTATTAACAACTACTTCACAAACCTATATATCAATAAATTGGAGAATTCATAAAATTGAATAGATTACCAGATACATATGAATTCCCAAGAGTAAAAAACAAAGCTTTAAAAACCCCAAATAATTCAATAACAAGTAATGAAATTGAACCACTAACAAAAAAATCAACCAGTGAAGAAAGTCCAAACCCCAGTGACCACTGCTGAAAGCCATAACAAAAGAAAGCTCTAATACCAATACTATTCAAGTTCTTTAATGAAATTGAAAATGAAGGCGTCCTCCCATAGATAAAAAGAAAAGAACTATTTGCCAATCCTGTTAATGAACACAGATGCAGATGTTCTCAACAAGATACTGGCAAACAGAATGGAATGAATCATCAAAAAGATCATACATCATGACCAATTAGGCTTCATTCTAGGAATGCAATAATTATTCAACATATGAAATTCAATAAATGTAATATATCACATAAACAGAATCAGGGACAAAAACTGCATGATTATCTCAATAAATGCAAATAAAAGTCTGTGACAAAATCCAACATACTTTCACAATAAAAATACTACAGAAAATAAGTATAGAAGGATCTTATTTCAATCTGATAAAAGCCACTTTTGACAAACCTACTGGCAACATTATATTAACCACTTACCACTCCAATTATTTTAATACAGGATGACCAAAAATTGCATAATTTTCATGCATTTTTCTAAGATAATATAATATGAAATACAAAAACAACAATTTTTTGTATTTATTCAATAAAAGAATCAAACAGTTGAACTGACACCTGCCTGAGCAATGCTCAGGATAGTCAGTATGTAAACAAATGCACTGCCCAAGTAATGCTTGGAGTAAACTGATAAATGGTTAAGAGGGGAAATACTGAAAGCTTTTCCTCCAAAATCAAGGATGTTCACTATCTCTACACCTTCTCATCATAATACTGGAAATATTAGTTAGAACAATTAGGCAAGAAAAAGAAATAAAAGGAATATGTAGAGGAAAGGAAGAAATCAAATAATCATTATTTGCAAATGATAGTGATCCTCTACATATAAGACCCAAACAAATCCACCAAGAGACTCTTAGAATTAAGAACCAAATTCAGCAACGTAGAAGGATGCAAAATCAACACGCAACACACAATAGTGTTCGTGTACACTAATAATGAATCTACTGAGGAAAAAAATTAGGAAAAAAGTACTACTCACCATAGTACCAAAAAGCTTTAAATACTTAGGAATTAAGCTAAGGAAATAAAAGACCTCTATAATGAAATCTACCATACTCCAAAAAAGGAAATCTAAAGGACATCAGAAAATAGAAAGATATCTCCTGTTCCTTAGTAGGCAGAAGTAATATGGTAAAAATGGCCATACTTCCAAAAGTGAAAAACACATTATAGAATGTCAATGAAAATGCCAACAGCATCCTTCACAAAACCAGAAAAAACAATCCTAAAATTCATATGGATCCAGAAGAGACCCAGAATAGCAAAACCAATCCTAGGTAACAAGAGCAAAGCAGGAGGCAACACATCTCAGACTTGAAATTATATTAAAAAGCTACAGTAATAAAAACATCATGGTACTAACACAAAAACAGACATGAGGATCAATGGAACAGAATAGATGGTACAAAAACAACCCCAAGCATGTTCAACTATTTGATCTTTGACAAAGGAGCCAAAAATATACACTAGAGCAAAGATAAGCTCTTTAATAAATGGTTCTGGGAAAACTGGCTATCCACATGCAAATATTGAATCTACACCCGTATTTCTCACTATATGCTACACTAAAATCAAAATGGACCAAATAACTAAATAGTAAAACACAAATAACCTGTTGGAAGATAAAACAGATAAAACTTTTGAAGTCATAGGCATAGGCAAGGACTTTATAAACAGAACCCCAGTTGCACAGAAAATAGTACTGGGAAACAAAAAAACTGGACGTATCAAATTAAAAAGCTTCTGCACAGCAAAAGAAACAACTAACAGAATGAAAAGAAAACATACTGAATGAGAAAAATAATTTGACAAAAAATTAACATCTAGAATATATAAAGAACTCAAATAAATTATAATCCCCAAAACAAAAGACCCAGTCAATAGATGGGCAAGTGAAATGAATAGACACTTCAAGAAAAAATACAACTGTCCAATAAATACATGAAGAAATGTTTTACATTGCTAGCCATTAGAAAAATGCAAATTAAGATAATGCTAAAATTCCATCTTACCCCAGAAAGAATGGCCATCATCAAGGAATCAAGTATCAGCAAATGCTGGGAAGGCTGTTGTTTAAAGGAACACTTTTACATCCTTGGTGGGAATGTAAAGTAGCTCAATAACTATGAAAATAGTGTGAAGATTCCTCAAAAAATTAAAACTAGAAATTCCATTTAACCCATCTATTTCCCTTCTAGATATCTTCCTGAAAGAGTTAAAGGCATCGTAGCACAGTAAGTCCCTGACTTATGAACAAGTTCCATCTCAGGAGAATTGTTTGTAACTCAGATTGGTTTGTAAGCTGACAAAGTGAGTCTTACACAGTATATCTGTGAAAGTTCACAACTCAAATGTTCATAAGGTGAGAATTTACTGTACATTATATTACAGTGTTGTGCACACCCATGGTAATAGCAGCACAATACATAAGAGTTAAATCTTGGAAACATCCTGTATGTCTGTCAACAGATGAATGAATAAAGAAAACATGATGTTTACTCACACTGGAATACTACTCTGCCATAGAGAAAGATAAACTTGAATCATTTGTAGGAAAATGGATGCATGTTGAGACCATAATGTTAAGTGAAATAAATCAAACACACAAGTTTAAATATCCATGGCTTCTCCTTACATGAGAAACCCAAATTATAAATAAAGAACAAAAGACACATAATAAGAAGTATATAGATAGATCTTTCTCAAATGGGAAGAGAATCAAGAGATGAGGGAAGAGGGAGGAGAGGAAAAGCATATGAAAAAAGGAATTAATCTATATTGTGAAAATGTACCAGCTCCACACAAGTAATGTAAACATTATGTACTGCAAACTTGTATTAATAAAAAATCTTGAAGACTGAAAATGTAATTTAAAACCATTGTTTTTTGCTGTTCTGTGGGTAGAAAGTTATAGAAAAAATTATTCTGGTTGTCTGGTTGTAAACACCAAGAATTAACTTCAAACTACCTGAAGACAGGGTGCTATCTTTTTCAACTATCACTTAAGTACCAGCCAAATTTCTCTGAAAAAAAATTACAGGATTGGGTAGACACCTCAAAATGGGTCTACTACAACAACCAAACAAAGAAAATAACAAAGCACATGCTAATTTTCAAGATTCTCACCTCTACTCTCTATTCTTGGAAAGTCATTTTCCTCTCTTTCAAGGTCTAATTTCCTCCCAGTAGTTGTCAGCCTCACACTTCCTAGAAAACATGCCTTTAAAATATCACTGCTCCCGCACTGAATATCTCTCAACTTCAATTTTCACATTTCCAAGTTGGAGCAAAAGGTGTTTGTCTGTCAGAGGAAGACAGAACACAAAGAGACAATGCATGCGACTGATGCAGCAGTACTTATTGTATAAGTTATACTCAATAAAGATCTTGGAGATTTAGCTCAATGGTTCCAGAGCCTCCCTTGCAAGTGCAAGGTCCTGAAGTCGATCCCCGGTACAAAAAAAAAAAAAAGACAAAAAAAAAGTTTTTTTTAAATAAAGATTTTAACTTCTTTTCCAGTCATTAAACTCATAAGTTAGTGACATAATATTTCACTTATTACAATGTCATATGTACAAAAAAGACCTCTCATAGTTGATGTCATAAGTGATCAAATATATATATATATATATTCCTCAGAAAGAATGTATTATAGCTCATAAACATATACTAATTTTTAAAACAGAGAAAAAATTATAAAAATGTCCCAACAGTATATTATTGGAGAGCAATGTGTATAAAATGGACAGTTGCTACATTCTATTACCTTCAACATTCACACTACTTTCAACAAAATACACTTCTGAATATACAATTATAGGAAATACAGAAGGCAAAAAATCTAGTTTGGTTAATTATCTATTTTCATTTTGTTATTTTCCTGACAATTCATCAACATAGCACACAAAGTTATGGAAACCCTTTTGCATAGTATCTGACATCTTTCGATGAGATGATGGAAAATGATGATCTTTAAGTCAACAACACTCAGAAGGTAGCTAATTAGATTTTTAAATCCTTAAGGTCTGTAGGATTTAAAAGTTAGACTTCAGAAATTATTAAAAGGAAAAAGATTGACAGTTATATCTACAAACTATTGATTATAATATTTATAAGTCTGCAACACTAGAGGGAAAAAGTAAGACAAATGTTTTGTTATGAAAAATTCAGAGGCTTTTTTATGAGATACCAAGTAAATATAAAAGGCTTTCTTGCATCTTTGGCATCAGAGTTCCAAAGATTGGGGTATTCTGAAAAGAAGCTCTGAATTTTGTTACTCTTACAAATAGATTACCCACAGGACTCGTTTGCTAGCCATTCCTTAAAAACATGGCAAAAAAGATCAGCTTGATAAGAAACTATAGCAGGTTAATTCACAACCAGGTGATGAAGGGGAAAAATATTGTAGTAGGTAAATAAAGAGAATATTTTTTTTGAAGGGGCTATGGTTTTAGAGTATCCAAAAATAACAGAAAATTTTCAAATATGTTTCTAGTCTTTCTATACAGAACATGCTTAAAACTTCAAAAAAAAGAAATACCTTATATTTAATCAAATTTATTGTAATCTACATTGATGAAATGTAAATTGAATGAAAACACAAAAGGACCACTTTGTGAGACAATGTCTCCTTTACTTCTAGCTTAAGTACATTTTTTTTCTAAGAATTACATTTTATGTTCTCAGCTATGAAATTTATAAAGATTAATGTACGGCACACAAATTCAACCTAGAAGAGGAGAGAAACATATTTCCTGTTTTAGATATTATGGAAATTTTAAAAAATGTATTTGATAATTTCCTTGAAATTCAGTTGAATGGCTTGATGGTATGAAAAAGGCACAACAAATCTTAAATCTATGCAGCAACTTTTTACACTGCTGAATTTCTTGCAATTCAATAATAAAAAGATGTGAAAAGTGCTATCAATGATAAAATCAAAATCTTTTAAACAGGATTCCTTAAACAAGAAACTAATGGGTGTGAAAACTTTTACTCTATCTCCTGTCCCCATAGAAATGAAGATGAGATATGTTAAAATTTATTTGTGCTGATTTAACAGTGAAAAAATCCTCTTTCTTAACCAGGAATTCTAATACTGCTACAATTAATTTTTAACATTTAATTTTTTAATTTACTGTATATATGTATGCATAATTATTACATTCATCTTGTACATATGAATTGGGGAAATGGTACATATACATGTTACATTGCAATCATTTTTATTTCCTCTTTCCGTCCCATCCCTCCTCTCTCACCTATCTCCAGAGTCTCTTCCCTTCTCCACTAAATCTACCTGGTAATACTTGTCATAATTTAAAAATTTTGTTGCATCTGAGACACACAACTTGTTCAGATAGTAATTTTCATCTTTGTTCTTGAAAGCCAACAAAAGATCACCCAGTGCAAAAGTGTATCTGATAGAAGACACATACACAAAACATACAGCAAGTGTTAGACTCAACAAGCAGAAAACAAACAGTACAATGAAATAGTGGGAAAATTAAACAGACACTTCTCAAAAATATACAAATGAAAATTAAATATATGATAGATGTGGAATATTATGTATTATTAATGAAATATGAGTAAAGTCATGAGATACCATTATTCAGCTCTTAGAATTGCTAAATCCAAACACTGACAATATCTAATGATGATAAGGATGTCCAGCAACAGGAATTTGCATTCATTGCTGGTGGGAGTGCAACATGCTACAACCATCTTGAAGCACAGTTTGGCAGTTCTTACAGAGATGAATAGTCTTACTATATTACTTAGCCATTGTTTTCCTAGGTAATTACCCCAAAGTCTTGGAAACCTTTGTTCACACAAACACACAGAAAGACCTACACATCAATATTTATACTAGCTTTGTTCATAATTGCCAAAATTGGAAGAATACAACATATCATTTACAGATAAAGAGATAAACAAACTGGGATACATACATACAATGGAATATTATTAAGAAATAAAGTGAAATGAGGTATCAAGCCCCTAAAACAGAGTGTTTAAATGAATTTTGCTAAATGAAAGAGGTCAATTTAAAAACACTGCATGTTATATGTACCAACTATATCCTATATGTTTTATTTTCTGGAAAAGGCAAAGTGATAGAGATAGTAAAACTATATGACCAGTAAAAAGGTCAGGGGTCACCAGAATCAGGGATTAAGAAGTTGGAGAGATGAACAGGCAAAACACAAGTTACTCCAGGGTAGTGAAACTATTGTGAATGATACTGTAATGATAAATTTGGGACACTTTGGCAAAGTACATAGAAAAGTGCAATAGAGAGAACCTTAATGTAAACTATAGATTTTTGTTAATAGTATTAATATTGGTTTCTCACTTGTAACAACTGTACCATAATAATGCAAGATGTAACTATGGGAAACCTAAGGTGGGTGGAGTAGGAAATACATGGGAACTATGTAATTTATGCTCAATTATTGAACAAAACCTAAATACACCTCTAAAAATATTGTTTATTTATTTAAAACGTGAAAGTTCACCAGGAACTATCTGCAGTAAAAACTAATAATTTTGATTAGCTTTTTACAGCAGGAAAAAGAACACAATTCAGAGAAACTGGTAGTTTATCAGTACCATGGACTTATAAAGTCTTCTGAAAGCATCTAGGCTTCAGGTTGATAATTCCAAAGAGGAACTAGGGAATGTCACTTTGACTTGAATGTTGTCAGAAATGGAAAAATGGCTACCTTAGTACTTTTATCCTGGGAAGTGGGAAGTTAAAGTAAGATTATAGATGTAATTAGTTAAACACAAAATATAGAAAATAATGACCAGACAGGAGGTACTTAACTCATGTTTGAGGTGGTAAAGGCTTTGTCTGTCTTTTCAAATGTGGTTATAGAACAGCTCTCACAAAAGGGAAGAGATTACACAGGCAATACATACAACGAGGTAGACTCACCAGAGGTCATTTTAGAGTCTTCCCACCATAGCAAACATTGAAGGTTTCTATTTCCATCATTACAGTCATTCATTTCACAAATTTAATTTATGTATGGAACATAAATAGCCACCTCTAAGAAATTCCCTGGAGTCAGAAAGTTTCCTTATTTAGGAGCGAAATCATTGGAAGTAAAAAAAAGTAATGAATAGAATAAATCTGCACTTTAAAATACATTGAATCAAAACTTTCTATTAATTCTACCCTACAAGTATGATAAAAGACAGGGCCTTACTATGTCACCAAGCGGCCCAGACTGAGCTTTAACTTGAAATTCTCTCATCTCATCCCCTCAGAGTGCTGAGATTAAAGATGCACCAGAAACTTTTTAATTTGATGAAATCCCATTTATCAGTTCTTGTCTTATTTCTGGAGCTACTGGAAGTCCCATTTATGTTCTGCAAGTTTCACTGTAGATGCCTGGTCCTTTTTCACTTGTGTAGAGAAAAAAAAAAGTGAATGAATGAAAGATCCTGTGGACTATGAGGATAAAATATGTATTCTAACTTCTGGTCCTCATTAATGCCAATATTAAAGGTGTGATGAAGTAAGCAGCTGTGCTATACTGAAAGCTCCCTGCTACAATCTTCAGTCTTGAAACAGGGACACAGGCTCAAAAACAATGATACCAACTGACTATAAATAGAAACATCTAAAATCATGAGCCAAATAAACTTTCTTTCCTTTAAGTTGATCAATTTAAGATATCTTTTCACAGTGAAAGAAAGCTGGCTGACACACATACTAACTTATAATTTGTGTGTAAGAAACTGTCTCCTCTTCTAAATTGTGAATAAATTAAGGGTAGAAAAGAAAAGAAAAAGAAGACCCTTGTCTAACCACCGCTTGTAATCTATGACCAAGGTGTGTCCAACCTGTATCCTCCCTAGTTTTACCCTCATAAAAATGTCACAAAAATACGTACATTAACTATTTTATATATGTTATGTGTGGTCCAAGACAGTTTCTCTTCACTCAAAATAAATGGGGAAAATGAAATCAGGTTGCAAGTAGGATAAGGCTGAATGGTGCTAAGACTATTTTTCACTTGTTTTCTATAATAGTATGACAACTAAATAAACCACAACAAGTCTTTCTTGATGTACAATGAAAATACCTGAGGTGCTCATTTGTACAGCTGTCTTTTCATTTTCTAAATAGTTTTCAAACACTGGCCAAATATTTCAAAGAATATGTGAGTGTTTATTCTACTTTATAACCAAATTCCAAGTACATTGTCATACAGATGTTTTCACAAGCATGGAATATAAAATTTGAATCAACTAATTTAAACATTAAGAAAAACTTTAATATCACTTATAGCAAGATACATAATTACAGTACCTCTGTGTTTAAAAAATTGAAGGTATAAGGACATCATTAAAGAGTCAGGGTTTGCCATCTTTCCACTCTACAATCCTCAGTATCATCTTTTATTATCAGGCTTGTGCCTTCATAGGCTCAAGGAGCTGAAAACACCTTCAGGCATTATATACCCACACAACAATGTTGAAAGTCTATAGATGAGGAAGACAGTGCACTTTTTCTTTACCCTTTTTTAAACACTAAAAATAAATTTGTCAGAAATTCCCAGAAAATTTTCTCTTGCTATGTGCACTTTTCTCTATTTGTAATGTTTCTTAATCTAAAATATTTTTACATGTGTTATTGCATATGTTCTCACATCCCTGGGACTAAATTCAGGAAATAGTCTTTGAATTTAGACCAGGGCTCAGCAAACATTTCCTGAAACTGCCAGATAGTAAATATTTTAGATTTTGTAGTCATCAAAGTTTGTCTATTGAATATTTTTGTTTTATTTTGTTTTTGCCATTTCAAGCTTGAAGGCTACACAAAAACTGGTAGCAGACTGGAATTGGCCTGCATTAGAAATTTACCAATCCCCAATTTAGCCAATTACTTTTTAAAAGCAATAATGATGCTAAATTATACAATATTTAAAATCTTGTCATAGGTCCAGTAAAATTCAACAAATTTTCCCTGAACATTTTTTATATGGCAGGCATAAAAATACAAGTATGAATACATAATGTATGCTTCTATTGAGACAAAAAACTGAACTGAGAAATTATTACATAATCAAAGAAAAACACCAAATACAGTATTCACATCATAGAAAACTCCATATGAAAACAACATGACATGTAGAGGTCTTACATTTTTTAAAAACCCATATTCAGAAGGATATATTTGTTATTGATCTTCTTTTCAATTACTATATTTTTTGGTTATCCTCACATATAAGATTGTGTGAAAAAATTTGTGCTGTTATTTAATGTTTATGTTGAGGTCTTTTTCAGGTTGAGTTCTTCCTCTTTCCACTTCCATCTTCTATGTATTCCATGAATAAGTTTACATTTTTTCACTGAATGAATTGGAAAAACTTTATCTGCAGCTGGGGACCAATTTTTTTAATGCAAAAGTTAGGAAATTGGTGATCAAATTGAGGCACTTGAGGAGGTAGTGCTTATTGTATGAACTATGCATCTTGAATCCTTTAAAGAATCAAGATTATGTATTCACTTTAGAATGTGTTTTAAAATTTATAAAATGTAGAGTAATAATAATTTATAAATTAAAAAGTAATAAAATGAAAAATAAAAAATTTTGTAAATAAAAAAGGCAAACTCTGTCTTAATCAATTTGGAGCAACAAACAACTCCAAAATTCAGTAACTGGGTCAACCATTCTTTAGTTCTCACTTGTGTTGCAGGAAAGCTTCCAGTCAGTTATGGATGCATCTGTCCACTGTCTTCTCAATTTGGAACTTGGACTGAAGAACAAGCTCCAATTTGGACATTATGTTCTTATTAGGGAGAACAGGAAAAAAGAAGAAGATGAAGCCCATGGTCAAATGTAAATTCTCCGTTGTTCTTTTCAGATATAGCCAAAGAATATAATAGAAAAGGAACTTCAGAGAGCGTAGAACCAAAGACCATACAGAACAATGAGCAAGGGGACAGAATACTGGCTCAGTAAAAGCCTGCTCTGGGTTAAGGAGTTTCCACACTATTTTCCAAAATTTCAGATTGCTGTGACTGTGTGAATTTTCCAGGCTTCAAATCCTTCCTTCTTTCTTTCGATAAACTTGGGCACCTAAGAGTCCACTGCTACCTTGAATAGTCAGTGTTTTTGTTCTAGACTCTTGTTACTTTTCCCAACATGAATTTCTCCAAAAGGATGTTTTTAAATTTTTCATTATGAATAATTGTCTATTTTTGCAGTTCCAGGGATTGAACCCAGGGCCTCATGCATTCTAGGCAAGTACTGTATCATTGAGCTACATCCCCAGCTCTACTTATTTTTAACTTTATTAGTCAATTCCAAATGCAGCCACTACATCCATTATTCCTTTTAAACATAGCTCTTTCTACTGACTTAATTTCAAGTACTTGTAACCTATCAAAATTTCTGGAATTATTTCCTTTTTTCCCTAAACCACTTTGTACACCTGAAAATATTTTAATCCATTCAAATCTTAACTGAAACTATCGCATAGTGATGTTTAATATTTACCCTGAGACTGTAGTTCAAAACATTTCTTCATGCTGTGTTTTACTGATTGAAATTGAGAAATAATTCCATACTCAAATTGCACACACTCAGAAACTGTTAAAATCTTTATTTCCTTGCATACCTACTTTGAAATACATCAATTCTTTTCTGACCTCAGATTTTTTGTTTTGCTTTCTTGTCTTTTTTTTTTTTTCCTTTCATTAGTACAAGTTTCAGAACATAATGATTACATTCACTCTGGGGAATTGGTTATGTGTACATACTATATTTCAATTCTTTTTTTCCTCCTTCCCTCCACTCCGTCCTTTTATTTTTCCAGCATCAGATTTGCTTATTTATCTTATAAGACCTTATAAAGTTAATTATCATATACAAGATTGAAAACCAAACCAATAGGCCTAAGAATATCTCTTATAATGCGTTCTCAAATGCAGCCAAGAACAACCAACTCATGCCATAATAACTGTTTTGAAACCTTTTTGCCCAAAGCCACAACCCTTTATAGTACATCAACTCCTTCTAAACTATCACAAACACAAATGCTACAAAACATTTTGCCACTTTATAGCACTTTTTGTATCCAAAACCAATCCTCCTTCCTTTTGGTGCCCAGAAAATTCATTGTCATATATACTAGGCAAATATTTTTGCAATACACCATGAGGTTTAGCAGCTCTTTTCTGAAGTGGATATTTTTGCAACTGTAACAAATAACTGCTCTAACTCAGTGGATTGCCTCAGAAGTTTCTCTCATTCTACTGTCATCTGACTGGGGCTGTTGCGATATTGGGCTCTGCTTGGTTCTTCTGTATGTCTTCTCATTCTCGGATTCATTGTGAAGGGTACAGAACCTGCCTAGGGCAGGACTTTTTCTATGGAGGGAGCGAGAGCAAGAGGGTAAGATGAACCATGTGCTCTCTTTCATGTGCTTAGATGTGACATATAGAACATTTGTTCATTTCCACTAGAAAGAGGTACTTCAAATAACAAGACAATGGGGTTGCAAGGTAAAGTCCTCTTACAGTGAATGGAGTGACTGTGTACCCAGTAATATCATTTAAGAAGACTGCTTTCCAGCAGTAGCCTCCTTTCTGAGATTAAATTTCATTAATGTGTTACCCCATGCATCATAAAAGCCTCCAAACAGAATATAAGGAATAACAATAAAACACCCTCATTTTCTCCTTAACTTTGGAATTCTTAGGGACAACATGTCCAAATAATCGACATAGAGTCCAGGAAAAGTTAGGTGTCTATCTCCTACTCTGCAAATGATTCTCACATCTAACCTCTCTACATCATTTTCCTGAGAGAAGATGCATGATATTAATGATTAGAACAGAAAGTTTGGGACCCATAAGAAAGCATTTTTCCAAAAACTTGCATGAAAAGGGTGGAAGATTTTTGTGCTGAAGCCAACCTGTTTATTTGTTCTTAGAACAAATACCTTAAGAATATTCTTTAGTTTCTCACTTGTAAAATAAATATCTGTTTCTAGGAATAATATTATTAAGGTATAAGATAAAAGTAAAAATCAACATTTTTAGACTTGCAATGTATAAAATTTTCTTTGATTTTTAAACATTTTTATCTAACTCTCTTTCAATTCAAATGTTTCTATGAATTCTCCAAGTTAAACATTTTAAGTAGGTTGAAATATTATATTATTTTTCACATAGGTTATATTGGGCTATAAGTTCCACAACAATTATATTTATTCCCATTCTCTCTATATAATTTTGTCACTTTTATTTTATTGTAAAGCCTAAAAATATCAGCTATCACTTGGAAGGAACCTGCTAAGTTTCAGCTGTGTTAAAATAAAGACAGTTTCTTCTTTTGTGGCAGAGTGACTATTCTTCATTTGTCCTTGCAAAGCACATTTATAGAGACAGCATTTGTAGAGATTACAAAAGAAGATTTGATGCCAAGTGCCATAGTAAAGCAAATGCCATCAAAACTGAAATTTTATACTTCAAGAAGCTAATAGGCCTTTAATAAAACACATTCCCCATTGAGATAAGTAGAGCTAAGTGTTCTCATTCTATATATGAAGGAAAGCTGGGTTGAGGAAGAGTGTAAAATAATTTGCCCAATGTCAAACAAGTCAGAAGTAGATCTTGGAATAGGCACCTAATAGATTATAGTGAAAAAGAGAATTATAGAAATTACAAACCACTCACTCATTGCAGCACTTCTACTGCAGAAATAAATAACCTCTGTCATAGGAGTCTATATCAATGGGAAGCACAACTAAAAATAGCTGAGCATCTGAATTAATAAAAAATAGTTACAATACCCACATCATTTCAATGAACATATAAAGCATAAAAACTAGAAAATATATATTATTACAGACATAATAGCCCTTCACTAAGCTCTTCTATTTACAGCACGGTAGCCATAGTCACTTATTTATTCACAAAGCCATTCATGTTCAGAGAATATATGAGTTTCTTTGTTTTTATATATAGGCTTAATAATCAGTATTACTATTTATATGTCATCTAAAGTAACTTTAGTATTTGAAATAAAGATAAATGAAGAATATAGTTTCCCAATGAACTCATTGTGGTAGCTAGTGAAAAATGAGAAGCCTGCTTGTTATGTATTGAAGAGATAACATTTATTAATAAGAACTTTGTCATTTTATTTACAATTCTATATACACATAGTAAACCATAAATATGATCACCAGCAAGGTAATAAATGACATTGTGCTTGGATTTTCCCAAGACATTTGGACTTCTGTTTTAGGAAAATTTATGGAATGTCCATTTGCATGTCAATGTCCATATCAATTGTGTTTATTCCACCAGTAGTCATAGTGCCTTGGCCCTCTGGCCAAACCATAAATTAAGTACACAAAATATCTTTGCCTCCCCCCAACCTTGAGAGGATATGTTAACTCAGTCTCTAAATAAATGCCATAAAATGTCCTTTTGTGGCTGTTTTAATGCTTCATGATTTAACCAACTATTTTAGCAGATCTATCTCAGGAATATTTTAAAATATGACCTTATTCTTGCCTCATAATTACAAATGAATATGACTCACTTCCTGAAAAAAAATCACTAAAAATTTATATAAATAAAACTTTTTGATCTCCGAAATTTAACCTACATATCTTATATCTAATATTGTGTGTGTGCATGTGAGAATGATAGATAACTATGAAGTAGTAAGTTTTATCAATAATTAACAAACAAAAACTTACATATTCATGAAATGATATTCTTTAGGTTGTCACTTATAAAATTTTAGATGTTTCTAATGATTTATTACCTTTACAAAAATGCTAGAGCTATCAGTGCAACACTCATCAATATTAGACCTCCTTGGGCCTGGGATTTAGCTCAGTGGTTTTGCCACCTGCTGAGCAAGTGCAGGACCCAAGTTTGATCCCCGGTACCAAAAAAAAAAAAAAAAAAAAAATTAGACCTCCTTTCTAATCATCTTATTTTTAATAAAATATAGTACAACCCAATATGATCACTCACCTCTTTACCAGACTAATTTCTAATTGATATAAAGCTGTTTTAAAAAATTAGGGTTCTCCTGCAAATTTTGTTCTGTTACCATCCACAATAATTAAATTCCAAGAATTGATAAGTATTCCAAATAGAAATTTTAATTTTGAGAGAATAATATTTCCTGTATAAAAGAGTACTAAGGTCAAAATAAAGTTCCAAATAATCCTTGGCACACTAGTCACAATTCAGGTCCTCATGCTCTGATGCAGAGAGTCCACTAATTCTTCTAGTTGTGGCTGAACTGCTTTCCCCAGTGCTCTGGACACTCCCACAGCTGTTGCTTCTACTGTTCTCAGTATAAAATAGTGACAAGTATAATAGTGATACTACTACAGAGCATAATAATCATGTGCCAAAAACTTTCTAAATGGAATAATTCTTTTAATTATCACAATAATCCATTTAATTCTCACAATAATCCCATAAGTATCACATACAGCACATTCCATTTTAAGCATTCTATCTTTAAAGATGAGAAGCAGTTCTAACGCTATTGATTTGGATTAGTCATGCAGAGTGGCCTTAAGCTGAAGGAGCTTGGAGCTTACTGTCAAAGAGCTCATCTCTCATCCCCACCTAGAAGCCACTCAGAGTATAGTTCCTTGAATTCCTTTCAGTGTCAGCCATTTCTCAGTTAGGGAAATGCTCAGCTAAACACTTTTCTCATATTAGGATTTCTTATTATTTTAACATTGTTAATTTACAATTTTAAGAAGTTAGCATCTGTCTCTAGAAAATATTTGGGGCTTATGATTCAAAGTTAAACACCATGCCTTCTTATTTTATATGAAATTGATACAGTTATCAAAGTGGCACTCTTTTCAAAGTGTTACATTCAACACAAAGAAAAATCCATATTTTATATTTAAAAAGTAATTTATTTATAGAACTCCTTAAAATAGACAGCAAAGGGGTAATTATTTTGCATTAATAAACAGAATTTCTGGAAAATTTGGTTAACTTTTTGGTACACTCTGCCACATCCAGAAGCTCTTTGCTCAAACATTTCTTTACTCTTTTGTCCTCACATTGCTCTAGAAAAATCTGAAATACACATCGATTCTGTTCTCTGCCCTTTCCTGTTAACTTTTGACTTAATTTCTGCCACTAGAGGCTCCCTTTTTGCATTAGGTAGAGTGCTTCTAGCTGAAAGTACATTCACATTCAAAGAAAAATTACCTGGGTAAGAAGGGGAGAGGCAAGGTGAGTTAAGGGTAGTTGGCAGCTCAGAGTGAAGCCTTCAGTTGGTTTTCCTGCCATTCTCTGCTTTACTTTCATGGCAATAAGTTGGTTGCAATAATCCGAAATTCCACATTCCGATCCCCAAAACATCAAAAAGCAGGAAGAACTCTTAGCCATGTCACACTTAAAGAACAAACTTTTTTCAACATTCATTGCTACTCTAACGTTTTCATTTATTAGAATTTTGTCACAGGCCTATGCATGAACCGATCACAGGTATGAGGAATAAAATAACTACTATTAGCAAATCTAAGCAGAAGAGAGGAGCAATAGAATAATGAACAAATTGTTGATTTGGTTAGGAAGATGCAGAAGCATATTTTTAATAGCAAAGCAATTGTAGCTATTACCTGCCCTTCCTAGCTTTCTCTTATTCTTGCAATATCCTCATACCTGTTATTCTCATTCCATACTATGAAAACTCTGAAAATAAACAAAATCTTTTGTAAAAAGACAAGGAAACATGAGATCGCAAAGAATTATACATTAATTTTATGCCATATATGTATGTATATATAGCATAGAATATGTTAACGTACAAATATCATATTGTTTTAATAACCTGCCTATTTTATTTTAATAGATTGTTCAGCTCAAAAGATCAGTTTTACTAATTGAATGGAACTTAATTTTGTGACTATCAAAATTAATAAGCCCTTATATATCTTCCTGTGCCCTTTGTTTATTTTTCTTCAAGTCTGTCTTCTTACTGACACAACTTCTAATGTATTAAAGACATTGATTTTCATTTCACATGTGCCACAACTATTTTTTTTCAATTTGTCAGTGGATTTTCAATTTTGTTGTTGTATTTTTTTCTCACAGAAAGAATTGCAATATTCATGTAGTCAAATTCATCATCAATATTTCCTTTTTGAGCTCATATTCCATGTCAATCCTATAACACCATCCCCACCCAATTCAGGAATATGTATGATTTCAGTATGTTTTTGCTTTCTGCCTTAAGTATTCTTTAAAGCATTGGCCTCCAGTCAGTTTGCCTAAGTTAAAATGTGTTACTTGGGCAATTCAATTTAATGTTTGTGGCAATACATGTAAATCACTTAGAGACTAAATTTGTGGTTTTTTCTTCTGGGAGGGAAATTTCAGTCCATTTGGATTTAATGTGTTACACACCACAACATGAAGACTTAACTTTACATTTTCAAATGATTAGCCAGCTGTCCCAAAGCCATTTAAATCAAATATTTTCTTCTGCTTGTTTGAAACATAGTCTTTATGATAACTACATTCTTTTCTTGATTTGTGTGTTCTTAGGATTTCTGTTTTATCACATTTTCTTGTATTTCCTGCAGTTTTACTTCTAAAACATTCTTAGAGCTCAGTGTGTGCTTTAATAATTTTTAAAGTTCATTGCTCTCTTCTTCTCATTGAAAAGTTTGCCTTGGCATCAATATTTCCTAATATTAATAATACAATTCACATTTTCTTATTGTTGGCATTTTCCCAGTATGTCTTTGTTCTCACTTTGAACTTTCACTTTTCACGTCTAAAATGTTTTCTTTCAGATGCATTTATTATATACAGCCTGTAATTGGCTTTTGCTTTTTTGACCCAATCTGTTTAGTAAATATTTGAATATATCCCACTTGCAAATAATGAAATATTTTGTGGTTTTTTCCTTTATGGCATGTTTTATGCTTCTAATCATTTATTTTATTTTCTTTAATAAATGAAGCTTTTTGTTTTGCTTTCTGTATGTTTGTGTATGTATATTTAGTGTACTTTGGATAGTTCCCTACCTGGTTTCAGTTCTACTGGCTATATTGCTAACTTTATATTAAACATTTTAAAAGACTATTTTTTTATTCACAAACTTGGTAGTAACTATTAACATATCTCATTTGATAGGATCTGAGCACATTTTCTCAACTTTCACCCCACTCCTAGCAATCAGCAAAAGCCAGCAGAGCAGAAGGGTGGCTACACTCACTCCCAAGCTCTACTACAGAACAGCTATAGAAATGTAAGCATTGTCTGATAAATAGAAAATAATCACCCCTTGACCCTCAACACTGTTTTCCCAAAGAGAAAGGGTGACCCAAGACATAGAAATTAATATAGCATAATGAGTATTTTATTGTACTGGTAACCATCTGAGATTCTCAGAATTGTTAGGGAGGGGAATTTCTCCAGAAAGTCTTGTTATAATAATGATGTTCACTACTTATGAAGTTTGAAATGCAATGGGTACAACTAAGTACCAAAATGAAGCTGAAGGATGATTCCCCTCCTCTAATCAGCACCTCTACTTTGGTGGCCCACCCACCATTCCAGAATTGTTTTGAGGGCTCTACCAGGAGTTCCAATCACTTCAATCCTAGGTGAATATTTCTTTTTCATGCACAAATTATTAGTGGCCAGTCTTTCTCTTCATCAGATCTCATCTAAACTTACATTATGCTGAAATTCTTTTATTATTCTGTTAAATAAATCACACTATTGCTTCTTCCTCAGAAATAGCGTACTTTTCATTTTTTTTTCAAATCTTTTGGAGGATTTTCAAGGAGGATGGAATTAAATGTACCCATTAAATTTATCACCTAGATCCCACACGCTTTTTTTATACAGATTTCAATGATAATGGAAAAAGCCCTAAGATCATGGCTCTAATTCAAAATGTTACTTGGTAGTTAGATGGCCTGTGTGCTAACAAGATAAGGGGCCTTCCCTGGACTGTCTATTGTGAAGAATCCCTTATCTCCCAGACCACCCAACCCCTGCCATCTTTTCAGACACTAAAAACAGTCTGTGAGCAAAATGCTTTGGGAGCACAGAGAATCTGTGTGAAGAAGAGAAGTGCTATTTTCCAAGGGCAGAGGCAACTTTATGAAGTTGGGCTGGGCTCACCCTCTACTCACCTTTTACCTGGGCCTCTCTATGCAGTCCACAAATAAAAGAACCAAGACCACTGAGATCTTTCCAGCTCAGTTTTCCAGTGTGAAAACAGTGCACTGTGTTGTGACTTAGCTTATACCTAAAGGCTCTGTTTTATATCTAGAAAGCATAGTGTGAGACTCCTGCTGCATTTAGATCTACTTAGACGTTTACTATTCAACTCTCCTGGGTGCTTGCTTAGGACGACATGAACACTAAGAGCAGAAGACTGAAAAACTTGCACTTGAGAGTAAGAAGGTTTCCCTTGTTGTTCTAATGTTTTGTATTTATGTTGAATGAAGTGACTTACTTTGACAGGAGAATATTCAAGATTTTTCTCCAAATGCAGAGTCGCTTAAAAGAAAAACGTGAGTGTTACTTTCATGAGGAAAGAGTTTGTAGATAGGAGGAGACATTTTATTAGTGGAGAAGAGCCACAATAGGGCAAATTCTCGTATCAGAACAAATGCAATAAAAGTGACCTTGAAAGGAACAGAGGGATGGAGAAAATGGGTATAGAGGGAGCAGGCAAGTCAACAGAAATGGTATGGTTTTATTTCAAATGATTAAAATAGATTGTTGTCAAGCACTTTCAGAAATCATTGTGAAAAAAATTTTTATAATGTGTCTTGAAGATCAATACACTTTCATGCAAAGTATACTTTCTCAGGAAAAAAGTAGTTTCATTTAGGAGATTATGATTCAAAAAACAAAATTGAAAGTGAAAAATTATATTCTAGATTTTTTTGCTTTCACTATTTCTCTGTCTCTCTCAGGCAATAAATTATAAATCATCTCCAAATCCCTTTCATCTTAGATAAAAATTGCAGTTACAGAATAGACTACTATTAATGTGATGGGTACTCAGGCAATATTTTGGAATATGATTGTGAATATATTTTAAAGAAGAAAATCAACAAAATACTCTCTTTTTATGGTCTATGTGCTTTGAACTTTTTACAGTATCTTATTTATTCCACAATGTATTCTGTCACCATGGGTGGGATATAGGAAAGGAAGGCTATGGATTTTTAAAGAATAACACTTGTCTTTATGACTTTTATTAAGCCCTCAGAGAATTGAAACACCTTTAAAATGTTATAGCATTAAATACAAGATTAAATATAGTTTGTTAGAAGGTATTTAAAATGTGATTCTTCCACTATTAATCTCTTAACCTCTTCTGCAGACCGACAGGGGATAATCTGGGAAGCTTGTGGAGTCTGACACCTTTGAGGTAAACATTTCAGATTAAAGACCCTAGTGCTTCTTCAGAAATGTCCTTGATCCTCTCAGGGGTTAGCTTCTATTTCAAGAGCAGAAAGTTGGTTGCAGGATGCCATAGAAAAACATTTTAAAGGGAATATATATATATATGATTCAAACAAAAAAAAACTTCAAGGAATTCAGGTAAATATTTGTGACTTTTCCTTTCATAGCTATACTTTGAAGTACATCTGGCTACTTGATTTAAAGGAATACTCAGCATCTTAAGTTTATAGATGAGCTCATAGATATAAAAAAAAGATGAAAATTTTCAGTTTAACCTGGAGATTAGATAATGACACTAAATTGTTATTATTATTTTCTTTTCTTGGTACCAGGGATCGAACTCTGGTCCTTGTGCTTGCACAGTAGGCGGTGAAACCACTGAGCTAAATCCCTGGCCCTCTTATTATTATTTTCTTTACCTGCTAAACCCTCCTAAGAGTGAGATAAATGTCACTTCTTCTTACTAAAAATGCCTTATAGTTGAGTGTATTAAATTTTAAAAATAACAAAAAGGAGCCTTGCCCATTTGAAAAATAACATATATATTCAACGTAGCCCCTGTCATTTATTTTTTACTGTCTAGGAAAATAACTTTATTAAAATTAGATAAAAGTTACCATCAATTATTTGAATTGAAATGAAGAATATTGTTAACTTTGTTCATTTACTTTGGGTTATGATTATAGAAAAGTCTTAATTAGATACATTATATATTTATTTCTACTTGAAATCCTTCTGGGTTTTTTTTCTTGATACTGAGTTAAACTACACAGCAATTCACTAATTGTGAATTTTCTCTGATAACATATTTTAAAACCAAGGTTAAACATGCCACAATGACAATCTGTTGTATTCTTTGTCCTTGTCTTTCATTCATCATTATTTCCTGAGTCCCTAGAATGGTTCTTTGCACTTAAAGTGAGCCAATAAATGTTATTCAACAAAGAACAGATGGAGAAATGGAGCCATCCTTAAATTTCCTCTAAAGGTTTTGCCTGGTCTGTGGTTTCACTCACCAAGTAATAATTAAGCACCTAAATATAACTAATTTGGTGCTAATTTGTCACAATAACAAAGAAACTATAGTGTTTTTGTGGTCCTTGGGGGGCCTAGTTAAGAAAATTTAACTTGTAAATAACTTTAAGAATTGGTATTCAGACCTGGGAAGCACTGAGGGAGGCTGAGACATGAAGATCACAAATCCAAGTCACACTTGTACAATTTGTTGAGACCCTGTCTCAAAAAGAAATGACACCAACAAAGAAAGAAAAACCAGAAAGTGCTGAAGGTAGAGCTCAGTGTAGCTCAGTAGTAGAGTGCTGCTGAGTTGGATCCTCATTACCATAAACAAACTAGAATTCCTCATTGAGGAATAACAGTGAGTACCATGAGAGCATACTGAGAGAAAATTCAAATATACTAGGGATTAAAGAAACATTTTTCTAGACAAAGCAGAATATATATACATATATATCACAATTATATATATATATGTAGATGATAGATAGATGATAGATAGATAGATGATAGAAAGTTGAAGCAAAAATAGGAATTTTGGTGAAGAAAGATGGCGAATGGAAGTGGTTGATCAGGAATATGGAGACAGTGAATGAAACAGAGGAAAGAACAAATGGGAGAAAAACCTGGAGAAAGATATGACAAAATTGGCCTAATCACCCCACTGCAGACAGATAGGTCTGTCCACACCCTACCGAGGTCCTCAGTCCTGTGGAACATGCCAAATCACCCTGCTGCAGACAGGCAGCCACCTGGTTTGACACTACAAAGATGCAGAGGACACCAGACAACCAGACCATGGTACTGAATCCTGCTGCTCCCGGCCCAGAGGTAGGGGCTTCTGAGCTGCTGTCCCACTAGTCCTGGTCCAGAGGAAGGGGCTTCCTAGTCACCATCTCTCCCGCTGCTCCCAGCCCAGAGGAAAGGGCTTTTGGCCCACCTTCTGTCACGCTACTCCTGGCCCAGAGGAAGGGGCTTCCAGGCCACCATCCCTCCCACCACTCCCGGCACAGAGGTAGGAGCTTCTGGGCCACCATCCCACTGCTCCTGGTCCAGAGGAAGGGGCTTTCTGGCCACCATCCCTCCAGCTGCTCCCAGCCCATAGGAAAGGGCTTTTGGGCCACCATCCCTACCGCTACTCCCGGCCCCTATCCCACCTATCCCAGCTCAGACGAGGCAATCTGTGCAGGCACTAACAGCCTCCTGCCCCAGTCAAAATGAGAAAACATGTAAATAAGTCTCAAAACCAGACTTCCAGATCACCTACAGCAACCCCAAAGGGAAATGAGATGGAACACTCTGATACTCAACCACCTGGACCCACTAAACTGGCAACAAAACGGGATCTGGAAAAAATGAAATCAGAAATAATTTTTCAGATAACAAGAGAAATTGTGCCCCTAGTGCAAGACATGATTAATAAATTTAGAAAGGAGCTCAGGAACATGATGGAATCCCAACATAAGAAACAAATGGAATCCATAAAACAGATGCAAATAGATTTCCAGGACATGAAAAACTCCATTGAAAGTCTACACAGTAGAATGAGCCAGTGTGAGGACAGAATTTCTCATATAGAAGATAAGATTGCAATTAGTGACCAGGAAAAGAAAAATGGCTTCAAAATTATAAGGGAACATGAGAAATCAATCCAGCACCTGCTAGATGATGCAAAGAATAACATAAGACTGATTGGACTCAATGAAGAAACAGGAGACAGTGGAGATGACATAAAAAATCTTTTCACAGAAATAATGGCAGAAAACTTCCCAAGCAAGGGAAAAGAGCTTGACATACAGATAAGTGAGGCATATAGGACTCCAAATAGCCTTGATCAAAAAAAATCTACACATAGGAATATAATTGTTAAGATTCCAGAAACCCAACAGAAGAACAAAGTTCTACATGCAGTCAGAGAAAAGAAACAAATCACATACAAAGGAAAGCCCATCAGAATCACAGCAGACTTCTCAACATGAACCATCAAGGCAAGAAGAGCTTGGAGTGACATATTCCAAACTCTAAAAGAAAACAGCCCCCAACCCAGATTGATGTACCCTGCAAAACTATATTTCAAAATTGAGGGAGAAATAAGATACTTTCATGACAAAGAGCACCTTAAGAACTTCATGAATACCAAACCAGCACTCCAAAGAATTTTACACAATATCCGAGAAACAGACATTGAGGATCACAACCCCAGGAAGCACAGCAGAATGAATGCATCTGGCATGACAAGAAATTAAATGTAAAGGGGGAGAACCCAACAAAAAGAAAAAGTCATGGCAATGACAAGTCAATACGTTTCAGTTATAACCATCAATGTTAGTGGTCTCAATTCACCAATCAAAAGAAATAGACTGGCAGAATGGGTCAAGAAGCAAAATCCAACAATATGCTGCATACAAGAAACACACTTAATTCAAAAGGAAACTCATAGACTGAAAGTTAAAGGGTGGAAAACAATACTCCATATGACAGGAACCCTAGAAAAATCAAGAGCAGCTATCCTCTTTGCAGATCAAGTAGATTTCAAGCCAACACTGATTAAGAGAGATGAAGAAGGACACTACATCCTTGTAAAGGGAACAATCCAAGAGGAAGAGATGACAGTCACAAATATCTATGCACCAAACACTAGTGCACCCAACTATATAAAACAAATATTAACGGACATGAAAAGTCATATATGCACTAATACAATTGTAGTGGGGGACCTCAACACCCCACTGTCACAAATAGATAGATCAACTAGACTAAAAATAAGTAATGAAATACTAGAACTCAATCGAACTCTTGAACAAATGAACTTAACAGATATTTACAGAGTCTTCCACCCCACAAAATCAGAATACACATTCTTCTCAGCTGCATATGAGTCATTCTCCAAAATAGACAACATACTCACACATAGAACATGTTTAAGTAAGTGTAAAGGAATTGAAGTTATCCCCTGTATATTATCAGACAATAGTGTGATGAAATTGGAGACCCACAGCAAAAGAAACTCAAAAAATTTCATAAACATGTGGAAATTGAACAACACACTTCTGAATAACCAATGGGTCACAGAGAAAATCAAAAAAGAAATCAGACAGTTCCTTCAATTAAATGACAATGACAATACAACATATCGGAATCTATGGGACACAATGAAAGCAGTCTTACGAGGGAAATTCATAGCAGTGAATACGCATATTAGGAAAACAGAATGAGCCCAATTAAACAACCTGATGCTGAACCTCAAGCTTCTAGAAAAAGAAGAGCAGGGCAACCCCAAAGCTCATACAAGGGAGGAAATTATAAAGATCAGAGGAGAAATCAATGCAATGGAGACTAAGAGAACAAAACAAAAAATCAATGAAGTCAAGAGTTGGTTCTTTGAAAGAATCAACAAACTTGACAAACCCTTAGACAACCTTGTCAGAAAAAGGAAAAAAAGGCCCAAATCCATGCAATTAGGAATGAAAACGGTGAAATTACAATAGACAAAGCAGAAATCCAGAGGATCATCAATACCTACTTCCAGAACCTTTACGCCAATAACATGGAAAACACAGAAGAAATGGACAGATACCTAGACGCATATGAATTACCAAAGTTGAATGAAGAAGTCTTAAAAATTTTGAACAACCCAATATCAGCAAATGAAATTGAAAATGTAATTAAAAACTTATCAACTAAGAAAATTCCGGGCCCTGATGGCTTCCCTGCTGAATTCTACAAGACATTTAGAGAGGAACTGCTGCCACTGCTGTTTAAACTCTTCAATGAAATTAAAAGGGAAGCAATACTCCCAAATTCACTCCTGGAAGCAAGCATCACCTTGATCCCCAAAGCAGAGAAAGACCCAACTGAAAAAGAGAACTATAGGCCCATCTCACTAATGAACATAGATACAAAAATCCTTAATAATATAATGGCAAACAGAATGCAGAAGATCATCAAGAAGATCCTACACCCTGATCAAGTGGGATTCATCCCAGGGATGCAGGGATGGTTCAACATATGCAAATCAATCAAAGTAATACACTATATCAATAGAGCCATGGAAAAAAAACATATGATTATCTCCATAGATGCAGAAAAAGCATTTGACAAAATCCAACATGCATTTATGATAAAAACCCTACAAAAAATTGGAATAGATGGTCTCTACCTCAAACTGATAGAAGCCATCTATGAAAAACCAACAGCCAATATCATACTAAATGGTCAAAAGCTGAAATCCTTCACACTAACATCAGGAACAAGACAAGGATGTCCACTATCACCACTCTTGTTCAATATAGTTCTGGAAACATTAGCCACAGCAATTAGACAAGAGAAAGAAATAAAAGGAATAAAGATAGGAAATGAAGAAGTCAAATTGTCATTATTTGCAGATGACATGATACTCTATATAGAAGACCCCAAGAACTCCACCAAAAGTCTTCTAGACTTAATAACCAAATTCCGTCAAGTAGCTGGTTACAAGGTCAACACACAAAAATCAGTAGCTTTCCTCTACACAAATGACAGACTCACTGAGAGAGAAATAGGGCAAATAATTCCTTTCACAATAGCATCCAAAAAACTGAAATACCTAGGAATCAACCTAACTAAAGAAATCAAGGACCTCATCTCTGAAAACTATGGCACTCTGAAAAGAGAGATTGAAGATGATATCAGAAAATGGACAGGCATCCCCTGCTCCTGGGTGGGAAGGATTAATATAGTGAAAATGGCCATACTTCCAAAACTGCTATATAGATTTAATGCAATTCCAATTGACATCCCAGCAGCATACTTCGTGGACCTTGAGAAAAGAATCCAAAAATTCATTTGGAACAAGAAGAGACCCAGAATAGCAAAAGCAATTCTAAGTAACAGAGACATGGCAGGGGGTATCACAATCCCCAACCTGCAACTATACTACAAAGATACTGTGATAAAAACAGCATGGTACTGGCAAAGAAACAGACCTGAGGACCAGTGGAACAAATTAGAAGATGCAGAAACAATGCCAGACACACTCAGCTATCTCAACTTCGATAAAGGAGCCAAACACCCTCACTGGAGGAAAGATAGCCTCTTTAATAAATGGTGCTGGAAAAATTGGGCTTCAATTTGCCAAAGATTAAAACTAGACTTATATCTCTCACCATGCACTAAACTAAAATCAAAATGGATTAAAGATCTAAATATTCAAATAGAAACTCTGAACCAGTTGGAACAGAGGTTAAGTAGAACCCTTGAAGACATCGGTGTAGGAAAAGATTTTATGAACAAAACCTCAGTTACCCATGAACTAGCACAAACAATCAGCAAGTGAGATCTCTTCTTATTAAAAAGCTTCTGCACAGCAAGAGAAACCATCAGCAGTGTGAAGAGACAACCCACAATGTGGGAAAAAATCTTCACCTGCTCTTCCTCAGACAAAGATCTACTATCTCGAATCTATAAAGAACCTAAAAAGATCAGACCTCCCAAATTTAAAGATCCAGTCCAAAAATGGGCATCTGAAATGAACAGACAGGTCTCAGACAAAGAAGTAGAAATAGCAAATAAATACCTGAAAAAATGTTCAACATCACTGGTCATTCGAGAGATGCAAATGAAAACAACGCTGAGATTCCACTTCACTCCAGAAAGAATGGCTGCTATCATGAAATCAACCAATAACAAATGCTGGTGGGGGTGTGGGGGAAGAAGAACCCTGCTTCACTGCTGATGGGAGTGTAGATTGGTGCAAGCACTGTGGAAATCAGTATGGAGATACCTCAAAGAACTAGGACTGGAAGTCCCATTTGACCCACTAGTCCACTGCTGGGATCTTCCCCAAAGAATTAAAAGAATCATACCACAGTGATATATGTGCACCCATGTTCATAGCAGCACAGTTTGTAATAGCTAAAAATTGGAAACAGCCCAAATGCCCATCAACTGGAGACTGGATAAAGAAAATGTGGGTTGTTTATAAAATGGAGTACTACTCAGCCATAAAAAATGAGAAATTAGAGACATTTATAGCTAAGTGGATGCACATTGAGACAATACTCTTAAGTGAAATAAATAGGACACACATGTATAAACACCAAATAGTTTCTCTGGTGTGAGAAACTGAAAATGTAAATAAGGACTAAAATGTATAATAGGTAATGTGAAATAGGAAGAAAAGGGGCAAAGGGGAAGGAAGTGGGAGGGCTAGGAGAAAGGATAGAAGGGAATGGGATTAATATGAGAAAATAGAAAAATGGAACTAAATCTTTGTAAATAGGGAGGAATGGAGGGGTTGAAGGGGGGGCTGGGCAAGGGTGAAAAATAAGAACCAAGAGAGATTATGTAAAGGTGCACATTTCCAATGAGGAATGTCATTATATTGTATACCCAAAATGTACCAATGATTAGGATGAATAATCAATAATGCAAAATAGGAAGAAAAGGTCCAAAGGGGTAGGGGTAGTGGGAGGGGCAGAGGAAAGGAAAGAAGGGAAAGGAAAAATGCTGAGAAATGGAAAAAATGGAAATAAAGTCTTTGTAAATAGGTAAGGGTGGAGGTGGTGAAGGGAGGGCTAGGAATGGGGAAAAAATAAGAACCAAGATGCATTATGTAAAGGTACAATTCCCAATGAGAAATGTAATTATGTTGTATACCTACAATGTACCAATAAAAGAATATAATAAAAAAAAGATTTGGCAAAATTATTAAGGAACTGAGAATATCTCATTAAGTCTGTAGAACAGAATGCAGGGAAGTGAGGAGAATCTATGAAGCAAGCAGCGGACAGATTTGCAACTTTGAGAAAAGATAGAAGATTTAAGCCTGAGCATGTGGTTTATCATACTACCTTAAAGGTCATTAGTCCAGATTCCAAATGAGAGACCCACTGGGGCATAAGATTTGGCTTCAGTGTTCCACTACTGGTCTCCAAAATATTATCATTGATTATATTTGATTTGCTAATGCAGTAGAATTCTCTTAAAGTCTGTGCTTCTAATAGCTATAAATAGGCTATGGAAATTATTTTTTCAGTGCAGCAGATTGAGTTCAGCATTTTGAGCATGACAGACAACTAAGCTAGTTCTGACCCATATATTCGGCTCCATGAAACAATATTATTAAGAGACCCCAAGAATTGCCACTATATGCAGAGAAGTACATGCGCACACACACACACACACACACACACACACACACACACACAATAAATATACAGTTTGATCTTCCCTAATCCAAAAATATGAAAGGCTCCAAAACTGAAGTATTTTTGAATGCAAACATGATGTCAGAAGTGAAAAATTCCATACCTAACTTCATGAGATGGGTCACAGCCAAAATGAAGGTGCACCAAAAATATTATGTAAAGTTATCTTCAGGCAATATGTATAAGGTGTATAGGTAACATCAGTGAATTTCATGTTTAGAAAAATATCCCAAAGATATCTTGTAATATATTCCTAAATATATCTCATATATTCCTACATCTAAAACACTTCCATTCCCAGGCATTTCAAATTACAGTATCCTCACCCCTCTATTTGTTCATCTAGCCCTGCATTGGATCTAGTGGGTGCACTCTTCTCTAACACTGATCTTCTGTTGTTACTGCCCTTTACAGGTGGATATGAGAATGTAAACATGAGCAACTGAATATATATATATATATATATATATATATAAAACAGCATCTCAAGGATGAAATTCTTGATACTTGTAACATACAAAGTCACTGCACAAAATCTCACTATGAATGTAAATTTGTCTCCCTATTCTCTGAATTTCTTTTTTCAAAATGGTTTAATTCAGTACATTTTCTAAATTCTTAAAACAGGAATTGTATTCTCTTACCATATCCTCAAAATACTGACAAAAATCTCTTGGAGATAATTTTGTCTAAATATGTAGAAAGAAGTCAGTTTATTTTTTGTATACCATAGATGTAAGGCCAGGAACTGATAAATGATTCTTTTTTTTAACCTCTGGGTAAAAGTAAAGTCTGACATATGTTCAGCCACACTGCTAACATGAAGACAAGAAATGACAAGCGTCTCTAGAGGAATTGATTTTAGACTGTTTAAATCTGGACCCAAAATGGAAAATTATCTACTAGAAAACTTTCATCAAGTATGTCACTGTCTCTCAAAGAACATCCTTATATTAAGAAGTTTTTTAAAAAATTCAATTTATTTTTCCTGACTGCTAATACCTCACTGCAGTATACTAAAGCAATTTGTAATATAGGAAAAAAAAATAGGACAACTTTAGAAGCAGGTATGATAGCCTAGGATAATTGAAAAGCCTGTATCCACAAAGTCTGTGAGCTTCCTTAGCAAGAGAGTTTAATTTTGATCTGGAGTCAATCAAGAAGTAACTACCAGCTCTGTGTAAAGCACTTATTATTTGCTTCCTAATAGGGAAAGGAATGGGATTTAGATGTGTGTAGTAGAATAGAAGGCTGCCAAAAGGGTATCTGTAACTTAAAGAAGGGAGGATAATGGCCTGAGCACCTAAGCATTTCTTTTCCTGCACTTTGAACACCTAGGATAAACAGGGAGGATCTGAATGCTATAGAACTAGAAGTTACACTGGACAGAGAGAAAAGCAACCTGACTTCTATTCTAATTGCATGATCCTGAGAAAGTTATTAAACTTCCTGGAGCCTTATATTCCTCATCCATAAACTGAAAACTTGAACTAGATGATCTATAAACTCCATGAGCTTTAGGGAAATAAGGACTAGCTGGGGAAATAAGGATTTAGCTCAGTTGTTCCGCTGCCTGCTTCGCAAGCACAAGGATCCATGTTTGATCCCTGGTACCAAAAAACAAAAAAAAGGAAATAAAGACTAAATATTTTTTATTAGCCTTAGTAACTAGCAGAGGGCCTGGAAGATAGAAGTCATCCAATAAGTGCTCCCTGTGTAAACAGAAAAACTATTTGTAAATTACTACTAGTAGAACAACATGTTCCTGTATATGCTCAGAAATTAGGATAATTCATAAAACATACTGATAATATACCCTGAGTGATTAGAGTATCAAAAAACAAAAATGAAAAAGCTATATATAATTCAACATGGTGAATGGAAATAGCACTTTGACATAGAACAAACTAAAAATTATGACCAATGTTTTCTAGCATGTTTAGGTAGCAATTAAATAGGAACTTTGCTAACAATGTGAGTTTCAGCTGAGACTTTATTGAAAACAGATAGTCAAAAGTCAAGTAACTGAGGGATGACACCAAATTACAGGTTATAGTAAAATCTAATTGCCTTTTTCCATGTAATTCACATGTATGTATAAAAGAGAGACAGACAGATGGAAAAACACAGATTGGAAAAACTATGTTTACATAAAATTTTCACATGCCTATGAAAGCCATGTAATTTATTTTCCATGAATTTTCAGATTTATGCCTATGCCTCTTTCAAATAGCATGAGAATGGTGTGTGGTAAATCATTTATGGCACTGAAACCAGCCAAATGGCTATGGGAAGAGGGTGATGGCCCCAGAAGCAGTTGGCATATAACTTGGCAAAAGGAGATCATGACAAAAAGAAAGGAAAAAAAAAATGGGAAATTTTATAGCTTCTCTTAAGTGTTTTCTTAGTTAATATCTTGACTCTGGCCATCCTTACATTGTAAATAACCTGGTTGATGGTGACACAGTCATTGTACAAATAAAAGAAAATATTGAAAACAAACATAAAAGTATCTGTAAGGAAGAAGATGCCCTCCTACATACACAGCAGACCTAAAGAATTTCTTTGACATTTTCCATATGCAGAGTTTTTATGATAAGTCTAGATATTGATTCTTCAAACCACAGGGAGACTTAATCTTGAGGCTCCTTTACTTGGTGTTTTGGTCAGTTTTCCCATTCCTGGGACAAAATACTCAGCATCTATAACTTAAAGAGGGGAGATTTATTTGGGCTCACAGTTTCATTCCATGGTTGACTGGCTCCAAGGCAGAACTGACATGGCCAAACAGCATGGTGGAGGAAAGCTCTTCACCACATGGTGACAAAAAGCAGAGAGAGAAAGAAGAATCCAGAACAAGAATATACCCATCTGAGGCAAATCTGGTGATCCAAAACTTCCAAATAGGCCCAGTCTCCTAATATGAGAATTATCTAAACCATAGAATTCTACTCTTGGTTCCCCAAAGGCTCATATCCATCTCATTATGCAAAATTTGTTTACTGTGTCTCTGTGAGTTGCTAAAGTAATAACAGTCCCAGTATAGCTTAAAAGCCAAAATTCAAATCCTCTGAAACTCAAGGCAAACTCTAACTGTGAAGCCTTGTAAAACTCAAAAAGAAAGTAAATACTTCTAATATATAATGATAATGTAAACATTCCCACATTTCAAAAAGGATGAATAGGAGTCTAAAAAGAAACTGAATCAAAGCAAGACAAAAACTCAGCAGGGTGAACATGAAATCTTGCAGCACCATGTCCAGTATCCAGGGCAGATTGTGGTGAGATATTAACTCCAAAGGGCTCAGGCAACACTGCCCCTACAGCCTTGCTGATTTCAGCCCATATAACCTCTCTCTTGAACTGGCTTTGCTTGATGCCTGCAGATTCCTTCAGCAGATGTTCCATGTTCTGAGAATCACCAACTTTCTTGGGTCACCACAGCACTTTCAGCTGCAATCAGACAGCTTCATGTACTACCTCCCCTAGAGCTCCTTGCCTGACCTACCAGGACTTTCTCTGAAATCTGAGTAGTTTTAGTGATCCCATGAGTCCTGCATTCCCCATACCTGAAGAACCAGCATGATGTGAATGATTCTGTGTTAGGTACTTTTCTCTTGTTACTGAGACAAAATACTCAACACCCAAAGTTAAAGGAAAAGAAAGTTTATTTGGCTTATAGTTCATAGAGGTATCAGTCCATAATTAGCTGGCTCCATGGTAGGGTAGCAGAGGGGCAACAGTTCACAGCAGAGGAAGGCAGCAAAGCCAAGAGACCTTAACAGTGTCTTTCTGCCCCTTTTATCTCATCCAGACTACCAGGGGTTCAGGTGGTGCCAAACCAATCACTCATGAGGTTTAGTAATCACACGCCCTTAATCCCAGCATCACACACTCTAGATTCAGCCCCACCTTAGAACTGCATGAGACTTTGGGGACACAAGCCATAACAGTTGCCAATATCTGCCACCAGCTCAAGGAGTAGTTGGGCCCTCCTTGGATCACAGCTGCACAGTCCTCTGAGTTGAGCACAGTGAAATAATTCCTGGGTAACCAATTCTTTAAGAGGCCCTTCTCAGCAGGGGGTCAAGGAACTCTTTTCTCAAATACTAAACTTTTGTACTTTTGAACCTGTGATGGGTAGGGGCTTGTTGATTCCCAAAATGCTTTAATCCATTTTTCCTATTGTCCTAATGTAAAGTTCTTGGCTTTTCTTTAATGCTAATCTTTTTTAGCAACCATATTTTCCATGGTCTCAACTTTCCCTGTGCTTCTTTTTTAGTGAAACTGTGAACTTTTTACATCAGCATCATGTTCATTCTTCTTTCTGTAGATCTGGCTAAAAGCAGCTTGCAATACCTATGTCACTGCCCAAATATTGGGATGTTTTGAAATATTCTTCATCAAATTCATTAGTCTGTTGCCCTTAAAGTCAGTATCTTTCAAAGTCTCAGGACATTCACAAAAGGTACACAAATTTTTTGTCAGAATGAAACATGCATGGCCCCTATTATGATTTACATTGAGATGTCCCCCCAAAGCCTTATGTGCTCATAGGTGGGTTGCTGAATCTAGGGTGTGTGATTATGTGATTAAGGGTATGTGGTACTAAATTAGTCCACTGATTGGAATTAGCATAGTTCTGGGTGTGAGTGAATAGATTTACTGAAGACAGAACCCCCACCCTGTGTGAGTGGCACTAACCAAAGGCTTATAGTTTGGATAGGATAAAGGGAACAGAAAGAAGGCAATGCCTCTCTGCCATGACATCCTCCCTGGAAGCCAGCTGACTATGGACTGAAACCTCTGCAAATTGTGACCCAAAATAATCCTTTCCTTTTTTAATTTGTGGGTGTTGGGTGTTGTGACTCAACAGCAAGAGAAGTATCTAAGACAGCCTCTAATCCAGTTGCCAACAAAATCCTCAATCCCAATTGAAACTTCATAAGCCTTTACTGCATTCCTATTAACATTCTCCTCTGGTGACCTCCAACCAAAATCACCCGTCAAGTTTGGGTTGCAGCATGCTAAGTCTTCTCTACCTTGTAGCTTTAAACTTCTCCATATTCCTCTTGTAAACCAGTTCCAGAAGCTTCTAAAGCACATGGTCGGATACAGTCATAACAACAACCCCACTCTTGGCACCAATTTTCTGTTTTAGTTATCTTTCCTTTTGCTGAGACACAGTACCCAACAATCACAACTTAAAGGGGGAGAAGTTTATCTTGGCTCATAATTTCAGTGGGTTCATTTCATGGTCAGCTATCTCCAAGGCAGAACCAGCATGACAGAACAGCATGGCAGAGAACAGCTGCTCACCACATGGTAATCACGAAGCAGGGAGAGACAAGGAGTGTCAGGAAAGAGAATATATTCTTTCAAGTTAAACACCCAGTGACCTGCACCTTCCAACCAGGCCCCACGCCGAACATAAGATCTTTAGGGGATATTTTGGACCTAAACTGTAACATTTCTGTTTTTTCATTTGTTTGATGGGCATTTAAGCCACAGCCTCATGCAAGCTAGTCAGGTAATCTACCACTGAACTACACCATCACCCCTATTAGAAGTTTTACTGTTTCCAAATCCTCATGTATAGTCCTACATCAAGCTTTTCATTTATAAAATATAAAAAATAGCCTATAAAACAATATGGTCTGTAAATCATCCATAAAATACAGGAGAGGACATCCTTTTCTCCCTATTAACAGAAAAATTTGTTGATTTTTAACAGCAAAGCCTATAGTAACTTTTCCTAGCAAAGACTGAAAATTAATAGAAATTTAAAGATTGTTAGAAATATTATGATAATATTATGATACCTCTTATCCCAACATGAAAATATCATCTTTTCTTTTTTTTCCCCATTAAGTTTATTGGTCCATTTTTGGTATAAAATACAGTTACATTCATCATTGGGATCTTGTACCTTTACATGAGTATCTTGGTTCCTATTTTTTTCCCCTTCCCTTGCCCTCCCATCACCCCCTCCACCCTTCCCTATTTGCAAAGACCTTGTTTCCAGTTTTTTTCCTCTTTTCATATTTTTTCCTTTCCATTTTTTCCCTTCCCCTACCCCCCCCCAATTCTCCTGGTCTTTTAGACCTTTTCTTCCTGTTACACAATATCAGTTATACATTTTTTAAATTACAATATTAAGATCTAGGGGACATTACCACAGATTTTACAGAATTTAAAAGGATATAGAAAGCATATTACAAAAATCTTTTTTGAAATAAATTTGACAACTTCTAAGAAGTACCTTGGAAGACAAATTAATGAAACTAACTCTGGAAGAAATATAAAATTTGAATAGTACCTATTAAAGAAAATATATTCCTAGCTTGAAAACCTACCTATATGACAACAGCAGGCTCATAAACATTTTAACTGATAAATTATATCAAACATTTAAAGCAGAAAAAAGAAGGAACACTTCTCCCCTCATTTAAGGAACTCAACATTGTGCTAATCCTAAAACTGGATAAAGATAATAGAAGAAAAAAGTATGAACACAGATAGAAATTTGTTTAACAAGACAAACTATTGAAAGTCAGATCTGGCAGGATGTAGAAAGTGGTTTTATTATAGGGATGGCAGTGTTGGTTCAGCATTGGAAGATCCACCCCCAAAAGTCATCATTTAAACAGAGGAAAGAAAAAATCCATATGATCCTGTCAGTAGTTGGAGAAAAAGTATTGGACTAAATCCTACAGCTGTTCATGGTAAAAGCTATCAGGAGCCTAGAAGTAGAACAGAAACTTCTCAACAGATTAAAGACATGTACTCCATACTTCCAGCGAGAATGCCTTATACAAATGGAGAAGATACAATGCTTTCTGCTTAAGGTGGGGAACAAGGGCAGATATGCTTACTCTTTATCTATCCATTAAACTTTGAAACCTAGGCCCCACCAAAATAGTCTGGCAATAAAATGACACAACTAGGATAGGATTGGCATGGCAGAAGCAAAATCTTTATATGTAGATGAAATGATCATCTACAGAGAAAATACTAAGAAATCTCTAGGAGCCCCTAGAACTTGTACTTAAATTTAGCAGGATAAGTGCAAGGACCTGAGTTCAATCCCTGGTACCCTCCCCGCCCCCCCCAAAAAAAAACAAATTTAGCAGGATTAGAAAACACAAGGTATATACAAAAATTCAGGTCTGTTTACACTTGCTATAAATGAAGAATTGGATATTGAAATTTAAAAGTTATGTAGGAGTACAAAGGACCTAGAAAAGTTAAAAACAAAAACAGTGTTGTAAGATGTTTAGTACCTAATTTTAAGACTTCTTCTAAAACTACAGTAATCAAGGCAGTGTTGGTTTAAGGAAAGACATATATCATTGGAATAAAACAGAGAATCTAGAAATAGAACCACACATATATGGTTCACTGAGTTTTGAAAGATTATTTAACCTTAACATTTTATAGAATAGAAACTCAATTCAAGAGCCCAGGAAGAGATAGTGTTTGCAGCAAATGGCACTAGAACACCTGGTATCTGTATATAAAACATTAACCTCAACCCTTTTTTTCCATACATGAAAATAACTTGAAAGGATCTATGAACCTAAATAAGAAAGCCTAAAAGTATAAAATTTTAAGAAGAAATTATAAGGGAAAATATTTATGAGTGTATTTATGAGTTCAGCAAGAACTACCTAGGATACAAAAAACATGATGTATAAAAGAAAAAAATTAATAAATGGGATTCCAACAAAATTTAGAACTTTAAATGACATCATTAAAATGAAAAGTAGTCCTTAAACAGACCATATTTACAATACATATAACCTATGACCAGAATATATAAAGAACTCCTACAGCTCATTAATAGATGACCCAATTAAAATGTAGACATAAGAAGATGATAAATAGCCAGTATAGCACAAGGAATGGTGTGCAACTCTAGAATCAGAAAAATACTAATCAGTACAATAATAAGATTGAATTATACACTCATTAGGGAGATGAAGTTAAAAGTTTTAAAAGCCTTGTCATGACTTTTTCTTTTTGTTGCATTCTCCCCCTTTGTGTTTAATTTGTCACGCCCAATGGATTCATTCTGCTGGGTTTCCTGGGGTTGTGATCCTCATTGTCTTTTCCTAGGGTATTGTCGAAAATTTTTTGGAGTGCTGATTTGGTATTCATGAAGTTCCTGAGGTGACCTTTGTCATGAAAGTATCTTATTTCTCCATCAATTTTGAAAGATAGTTTTGCAGGGTACATCAATCTGGGTTGGAGGCTGTTTTCCTTTAGGGCTTGAAATACATCACTCCAAGCTCTTCTTGCCTTGAGAGTTTGGACTGAGAAGTCTGCTGTGATTCTGATGGACTTTCCTTTGTATGTGATTTGTTTCTTTTCTCTCACTGCTTGTAGAATTTTGTTCTTCTGTTGGATTTCTGGAATCCTAACTATTATATGTCTATGAGTAGATTTTTTTTGATTAAGGCTAGCTGGAGTCCTATATGCCTCACTTATCTATATGTCAAGTTCTTTTCCCCTCCTTGGGAAGTTTTCTGCCATCACTTCTGTGAACAGTTTTTTTATGTCATCTGCACTCTCTCCTCTTTCTGCATTGACTCCAATCAGTCTTATGTTATTCTTCTTTGCATCATGTAGCAGCTGCTGGATTGATTTCTCATGTTCCCTTACAATTTTAAAGCAATTTTTCTTTTCCTCCTCACTAATTGCAATCTTATCTTCCATATGTGAAATTCTATCCTCATATTGGTTCATCTGCTGCACAGAATTTCGATGGAGTTTTTAATCTCTTGGAAATCTGTTTGTATCTGTTTTATGGATTCCATTTCTTTCCTATGTTGGGATTCCATCATATTCCTCAGATACTCTATTTTTTTATCTGTGTCCTCTCTAGATTTATTAATCATGTCTTGCACCATGAGCACAATCTTTGCTGTTATCTGAGTAATTATTTCTGATTTCATTTTTCCCAGATCCTCTTTTGTTGCCAGTTCAGTGAGTCCAGGTGGTTGAGTATCAGAGTGTTCCATCTTGTTTCCCTTTGGGGTTGCTCTAGCTGATCCAGAAGTCTGCTTTTGAGACTTCTTTACATGTCTTCTCATTTCCATGGGAGGGGGTGCTTCTGGCCCCCACGAGGCTCAACTTCTCTGCCCTAGGAGCTTGGGATGGCAGTGGGGGTGCTTCCTTCTGGGATCTGGGATTGGCTCAGCTTCTCTGCCCTAGGAGCTTGGGATGTCAGTGGGGGAACTTCCTTCTGGGTGCTTGAACCTGCTCACCTTCTCTGCCCTAGGAGCCTGGGATGGAGGCGGGGAGCTTCTGGGTGCTGGGACCAGCTGAGCTTCTCTTAAAAGATCATCTTTTCAAGGGTCATTATCGTCTTGAGTCAAGGAACTATTTTATAAACACATCGATGTAGTTCGGATGCTTCCCAAAGTTTTCTGTTTTATAAACTTTATTCTTAATGCAACAGTACTGTGAATTGCATCCTGTTATGAAGTGAATGGGCCCTCAAGAAAAGATTAATGTTGTAATTGTGGGAGATGGTTATTAATTGAGTCTGCCACTAACATTTTGCCTTTTCTATGTACCCTCTCTGCTCATCCATCTTTCCACCAGGAGATGAAACAGCATGAGGCCCTTCCCAGATGCTGGCATCATGCTCTTATACTATTCAGCTGCCAGAACTGTGGGTAAAACTAAATTTCTTTTTGTTATAAATTATCCAGTTTCAGGAATTTTGTTAGATTAACATAAAAAATGCTAACATACACATGACATGGACAAAATATAGTAACATCTGGATATCTATTCCTTTTTTTAAAAATTTATATATTAATTGGTACATTTTAGGTATACAATACATTTACATTTATCATTGGGTGTTTGTACCTGAACATGATGTATCTTAGTTCTTATTTTTTTCCCTATTACCAATGCACCCTTCACCCCCACCATCCTTCCCTATTTACATAATTCTGTTTCCTTTTTTTTTCTTTCTCATAATTTTTCCTTTCCTTTCTTCCCTTTCCCCTTCCCCTCCTGGCACTTCTCCACCTTTGGACGTTTTCCTGTCTCAAATTATCAATTATTTGATTTAATCATTTTCATCCTTATTTACACTTTCAGTTTCTCACACTGGAGATACTATTGGTATTTACACATGTGTGTCCTATTTATTTCACTTAAGAAGATGGCCTCAATAAGCATTAATTTAGCTATAAATGGCTCTAGTTTCTCATTCTTTATGTCTGAGTAGCACTCTATTTTATAAAAAAACCCCACATCTTCTTTATCCAGTTTCCAGTTGATGGGCACTTGGGCTGTTTCCAATCCTTAGCTATTACAAATTGTGCCACTATAAACATAGGTGCACATATATCACTGTGGTATGATTCTTTTAAATGTTTGGGGAAGATACCCAGTAGGGGAATAGCAGGGTCAAATAGGACCTCTAGTCCTAGTTGTTTGAGGTATCTCTAAAAGGATTTCCACAGTGGTTGCACCAATCTGCACTCCCACCAACAATGGAGAAGGGTTCCTTTCTCTCCACACCCCTGCCAGCATTTGTTATTGGTTGATTTCTTGATACCGGCCATTCTTTGTGGGGTGAGGTGGAATCTCAGTGTTGTTTTCATCTGCATCTCTCAAATGACCAGTGATGTTGAACATGTTTTCCTATATTTATTTGCTGCTTTTACTTCTTTGTCTGAGAAATGTCTGATCATTTCAGATGCCTATTTTTGAATTGGATCTTTGAATTGGGGGGTCTGATTTTTTTCAATTCTTTATATATTCTAGACAGTAGACCTTTGTCTGAGGTAAAAATGTCTTCCCATATTGTAGGTTGTCTCTTAGCTCTGTTGGTAGTTTCTCTTGCAGTGCAGAAGCTTTTTAATAAGATGAAGTCCCAATTCTAGATTCTTTGTGCTAGTTCCTGTGCTATTGAAGCTTTGTTCATAAAGTCTTTTCCTATGCCAATGTCATTGACAGTTCTACCTAACTTATCTTCCAGCAAGTTTCCTGTTTCTGTCCTGATATTTAGCTCTTCAATCCACTTCAATCTTAGTTTAGTGCACAGTGATAGGTATGGGTCTAGTTTTAATCTTTGACATGTTGAAATCCAGTTTTTCCAACACCATTTATTGAACAGGCTATCTTTGCTCCAATGAGGGTGATTGGCTCCTTTGTCAAAGATGAAGTGGCTGAGTATATCTGGAGTTGTTTCTGCATCTTCTAATCTATTCCACTGATCCTCAGGTCTGTTTCTTTGCCGGTACCATGCTGTTTATATCACAGTAGCTTTGTAGTATAGTTTCAAGTTGGGGATTGTGATAACCCCTCCCATGTCTCTGTTGCCTAGAATTGCTTTTGCTATTCTAGGTTTATTCTGCTTCCAAATTAATTTTTGGATTGTTTTCTCTAGTTCTGTGAAGTATATTGTTGGAATTTCAATCCGTACTACATTAAATCTATATAGTAGTTTTGGAAGTATGGCCATTTTCACTATATTGATTCTTCCTAACCAGGAATAAGGGATATCTTTCCAGTTTCTTACGTCCTCTTCGATCTCCTTCTTCAGAGTGCTGTAGTTTTCAGTGTAGACGTCTTTTGCTTCCTTTGTTAGGTTAATTCCTAGATGTTTCATTTTTTTAGATGCTATTGTAAAAGGAATTATTTCCTGAATTTCTCTCTCAATGGGTGTGCTACTTGCTTATAAGAAGGCTATTGTCTTTTGAGTGTTGATCTTATATCCAGCTACTCTACTGAATCTGTCAATTAGGTCTAGAAGTCTTTTGACCTATTTTTTGGGGTCTTACATGTAAAGTATCATATCATCAGCAAATAATGACAGTTTCACTTCTTCCTTTCCTATCTTTATTCCTTTTATTTCTTTCTCTTGTCTAATTACTATGGCTAATGTTTCCAGAACAATTTTGAGCAGGAGTGGTGATAGTGGGCATCCTTGTCTTGTTCCTGATTTTAGTGTGAAAGTTTTCAGTTTTTGACCATTTAGTATGATGTTGACTGTTGGCTTTTCATAGATAGCCTTAATCAGGTTGTGATAAAGACCTTCTATTTCAATTGTCTGTAGGTTTTTTATCATGAATGGGTCCTGGATTTTGTCAAATGCCTTTTCTGCATCTATTGGGATGATCATATGGTTTTTGTCCTTGATTGTTTATATAGGGCAATACATTTATTGATTTATGAATGTTGAGCCATACTTGCATCCCTGGGATAAATCTGACTTGGTCAGGGTGTATGATCATCTTGATGACACTCTGTATTCTGTTTGCCAGTATCTTGTGGAGGATTTTTGCATCTATGTTCATTAGAGAGATTGGTCTGTAGTTCTGTTTTGGGGTTGGGTCTTTCCCTGTTTTTGGAATCAAAGTAACACTTGCTTCCAGGAAAGAATTTGGAAGCCTTCCTTCCCTTTCAATTTCCTTGATGAGTTTAAAGAGTAATGGTGATAGTTCTTCTTTAAATGTCTTGTAGAATTCAGCAGTGAACCCATCAGGACCTGGATAGAGTACAGGTTCTTGAAGTAGGTATTAATGATCCTCTGAATTTCTGATGGATCTATTGTGGCTTCACCTTTTTCCTTGTTAATTGCATGGATTTGAGCCTTTTCTTTCCTTTTTTTGATAAGGTTGGCAAAAGGTTTATCAATTTTATTTATTATTTCAAAAAACCAGCTTTTTGATTCATTGATTTTTTTGTATTGTTCTCTTAGTCTCCATTGCACTGATTTCTGCTCATATCTTTATAATTTCCTTTCTTGTATGAGCTTTGGGTTTGTTATGCTCTTCTTCTTCTAGGTATGTGATGTTCTCCATTAGGTTATTTAACTGAGTTCTCTCTGTTGTCCTAATATGGGCATTCACTGCTATGAATTTCCCACATAGAAATGCTTTCATTGTGTCCCACAGATTCCTGTATGTTGTACTGGCATTATCATTTACTTGTAGAAACTGTCTAATTTCTTCTTTAATTTCCTCTGTCACCCATTGGTTGTTCAGGAGAATGTTATTCAACTTCCATGTGTTTGTGGGTGTTCTGTGGTTTCTTATGTTATTGATCTCCAATTTTATTGCATGGTGGTATGATAATATACAGGGGGTAACTTCAAATCTTTTACATTTACTTAGACATGTCCTATGAGATAGGATGTGGTCTATTTTGGAGAATGACCCATGCACAGCTGAAAAGAATGTGTATTCTGATTTTGTGGGGGTGGAACACTCTATAACATCTCTTAAGTCCATTTGTGCAATACCTTGGTTCACTTCTAGAATTTCATTGTTAATTTTTTTCCTAGATGATCTCTCTATTTGTGATAGAGGGGCGTTGAGGTCCCCCACTACAATTGTGTTAGTGCTTATTTGGTTTTTCATGTCCATTAATATTTGTTTTGTATAGTTGGGGGCATTTGTATTTGGTGCATAAATATTTAGGATTGCCATCCTTTCTCTTGGATTGTTCCCTTCACAAGGATGTAGTAACCATCTTTGTCTCTCTTAGTTAGTTTTGTTTGAAATCTACTTTGTCTGCAGATATGATTGCTACCCCTGCTTTTTTCTGGGATCCTGTCTCATGGAGAACTGTTTTCCATCCTTTTACTTTCAGCCTATGAATTTCTTTTTGAGTTAGGTGTGTTTCTTGTATACAGCATATTGCTGGGTTTTCCTTCTTAATCCATTCTGTCAGTCTGATTCTTTTGATTGGTGAATTGAGGCCATTAACATTGATAGTAATAATTGAGAGATATTGACTCATTCTTGCCATGATGTTTTATTGTTGTTGGCTCTTTTCTTATCTTTCCTTCTTTCCCTTTAGTGCCTTACCTTGAGCAATGTCTTCTCTGTTGGCCCTCATGGAGTTGTGACCTTCATTGTCTTTTTCTAGGATATTCCTTAGAATTGTTTGGAGTGCTGGTTTGGTGTTCATGAAATTTCTCAGGTGTTCTTGTCATGGAAGTATCTAATTTCCCCATCGATTTTGAAAGATAATTTTTCAAGATACAACAGTCTAAGTTGGAAATTATTTTATTTTAGGGCTTGAAATACTTCACTCTAGGCTCTCCTTGATTTGAGGGTTTGTGTTGAGAAATCTGCCATGATTCTGATGGGCTTTCCTTTGTAGGTGATTTGTTTCTTTTCTCTAACTGCCTGTAGAATTTTGTTCTTCTTTTGGGTTTCTGGGATCTTGACTATTATATGCCTAGGTGTAGTTTTTTTTTTTTTTTTTTTTTTTTATCGTGGCTGGGTGGAGTTCTATATGCCTCACTTATCTGTATATACAATTCTCCACCTCTGTCTGGGAAGTTTTCTATTATTACTACTGTGAATAGTTTTTTTATGTCAATTGTACTTTGTCCTGTTTTTTCCTGGACTCCTATCAGTCTTATGTTATTCTTCTTGGCATCATCTAGCAGCTGTTGGATTGATTTCTCATGGTCCCTTACTATCTTTAAGAGATCTCTGTTTTCATGGTCCTTAACTGTGATCCTGTCTTCTATATCTGATATTCTGTCTTCAGATTCTCTTAGTCTGCTCTGCATGCTTTCAATGGAGTTTTTAACCTCCTGCATATCTGTTTGAATCTGTTTCATGGATTCCATTTCTTTCTTATGCTGGACATTCATGGCTTCCAGCATGTTTCTGATCTCATCTATTTTCTTGTCTGTTTCTGCTCTAGAGCCTCTAATCATGTCTTTCACTCTACTCACCATCTCTATATTTATCTGGGAGATTATTTCTGCTTTGAATTTTTCTACAGCCTTATGTATCTGCTTTGTTACTTCCTGTGCTCTCAGTTCATGGTGTCCAGGTGGTTGATTATCTGACTTTCCCACCTCACTCCCCCCAGAATTTCCTTTTTGTGTCATGGAAGCCTGCATTTGTGCCTTGCTTAAATGTCTCCTCATTTTTGTTTTTGGTACTGTCCTTGGTTTAATTCCTGGGTTGATATTTCAAAATTGCTTAATGCAGGTATCTTTGTTGCTTGTGCTTAAAACCCTTGTGGAATGATTCCTTTTCAGAGGTGTCTTCCAGATATGGCTTGTGTTTAGGTTTTGAGGCTCTAATGACTCTGAGGCTATTTTATTTTCCTTATACCAGGAAGGAAAACTGATTAGATCAATCACATGTTAGGCCAAATGTTACAATCAGCAATACCATAGCATCAAGCACAGCTTAGAAAATGACAATTTGTGGTAGTTATTAATCTGTCACATTTAACTATGTGAAGTATAATCCCCTGTGCCTCTGTAGTGAGGGATCAGGTAGCACAAGAGCCATAAGGTGGGAGGGGGGGATGGAATTGGGGTGCTAAGTGGAGCACCTGATGAAGGGGGGCCTCCAAGCCGCTTCCGGGACCTCACCATACCGTGGACAGGAACCAGAACACAGCCAAGGAGCCTGGATATCTATTCCTAATAAAAATGAACTATGTATGGCAGCTCTGATGATTAAATTCCTCAGTTTTCCAAATCTCTTAGTCTCATGTATGTGTCAGGCATGCACTACCTGTTATCTCAAATGGCTTCTTTGATCAAGTCATTATGTCTATACAGAAGGAAGAGAGAAGGGCTACTTTACAGAAGGATATTTTGTACAAGATAGACATAGTACCAAGGTTTTGTTGGCCAAACTTAGATATGTGATGGCATCTAATAGCAAGTGCAGCTGGAAAAATGCTGTCATTATTGTAAACAGTCATATATCTATGTAAATATGTTGAATAAGTGGTAACACAGAAAATCATAACAAAATACATTTTATATTAACAATCAATGTATTCTGTCACTAAGGCCAATGTATCCTGCTACCAATGCAAAAACATTAACTTCATAGCCTTTGCTCTGTGTTGAATACACACTTGTCTTTTAATCACTAACATTTGAACCTATGTTTAGGATTCTTGATTGAAGGATGGTATTAAAAATAATAGTGCACAGATACTATGTCTCATTTAGGGGCAGTTTTTTTCATTCTACATTCAAAAGTGGGCAGTCCTCAAAATTTGTCTCATAAGTGCTTTCCAATAATCATAAAGAAAACAGGTCAGAATTTCAAATTTTGCACAAGCACAAAATCAACCATTTCAAAATTGATATTCTTCTAACAGAGGTTAGTAAGTTCATAATACTCAAAAGGGCAATGTCAAACTTGATCATAGCATGATATTTCATCAGTATTTTCTAGATTTGATAATTATTTGCCTCTAGGAATATTTTTCACTTGTTTTCCAGAATCCCATGTGCTCCTGGTCATCTTTTTTGCTCCTTAGTCTCTCATACTTCTTTTTCTTTCTAGTTATATGTAGCCTCCCTGACTAAAAACACTGAAATAGCACACAGCTCAATTCTTACATCTATGCTCACTTTTTTCCATAGACATTTGCTTTATGAAATCTAGTTTCTTGATTTTAAAAACAATGTACTAATAATTCCAAAACTTATATCTGCAATCACAATTGCCCCCATAAACTTCAGGCATGTGTATCCAACTGCCTTTTCAATATGTCCATTGGATGTTGGGTAGGCATGTCAAACTTTTCATGTCCAAAAGAAGATTTCTTGTCCTTCTTATTCCAAACTACTTCCCTGTAATCTTTTCAATTTTATAAGTAGTAACTGCACCCTTCATTGGCTCAAGTGAAAACCTGAGGCCATTCTTGACTTCTCTTTTTTTCACTACTACATCCAATCCAAGAGCAAATTATTTGAGTTTTCAATTCTAAACATATCCAGAGACTGATCACTTCTCCCTGGCTCTCCTGTTACCTCCCTCTTCCAAGTCACTGTCATCTTTACCTGGCTTGAGGAGCCCTGCTGACCTTTTAATCCCTGTGGCTTGCACTTTGTCTTTCCACAATCCTCTGCCACTACCCCTATAATTTGTCTCCACATAGCAATCAGAGCAATTTTATTAAATATCATAGTGTGCCATTCACATGATGGAAAATTTTTAATGTTTCTCATTTTTTCACTCATAAAATTAGTCTCTGTTGTGCTCTTCAAAGCCTTATACAACCTAGCTGCTCATTATCACTTCCCCTCATCTCCTCTACCCCATTGCTCACTCCATGCCAGTCACAATTATTAACTTGATATTATTCACAGCAAAAATATTCCTACCTCAAGGATTTGTACTTGTTGTTGCCTCTTTCTCAAATCTTCTTGCCCCTTATAGCCACAGGGCTAATTTTGTCATCTCTTTTATGTCTTTCTCAAATGTCCCCTTCCTGGTAGAGTGTTATTGACCCTCTATTTAAAATCAACCCCCCCCCACACACACACACTCACTCTTATCCACCTACCAATCTCAGTCACCCCTTCCCACTGTTTTTCCCAAGCCCTTTTCACTAATGACCATCAACATATTTGCTTTCCTTTTCTATCTTCCCCAAACACCATGAAAACAGGGATTTAGAGGACTGTTCTCATTACCGCCTTAGTGCCTAAAAGACTATTTAAAATATACTAGATGTACAACTATTTGCTTAAATATGTAATATATTATAGATGGGGATGGTGGCATATGCCTGCAGTTCCAGAACTCTCAGAGGCTGAGGGAGGAGGATTGCAGGCTCAAGCCCACCTTGAACACCTTAGCAACTTAATGAGGCACTGTCTCAAAAAACAAAATTAAATATGACTAGGGATGTAGCTCAATGTAAAGGCCCAGGTATCAGTTCCCAGCACCACAAAGAAATTATATATTAGCTTTAATTTTTTTTTTTTTTTTTTTTTTTTTTTTGGTACTGGGGATTGAACTCGGGACCTTGAACTTGCAAACGTTTACTCTTTGTGTTTCCTTATTTTTGTTTTAATCATGTAATGTAATAGATCAGTTGATAAGGATTCACAAAGTACTAAATGTTTGTTCTTTTAAGAATTTGCCAGTTTAAGCATTTTAATTAACCTATCACACATGGCTGAATGAATCAAATAATTCACCATAACTAAATCTCATTCAATTACTAAGATCAATGTAGCACCCTAGAAGTCTGCCTTACCTAAATTTTTGAGCTCATTTGGTATATATTTCATTTGGTATACTTTTCCATTTATATCTAGTTTCTATCTTGTAAAGTCTTTTAATTTTTTTTTTCATTTTCCTTGGAGTAAGGAACATTTTCTGGTGTGTACCCATATCACACTAAAAGTCACATAAATCCTAAATATACATAACATTTGTTTCTGTGTATTGAGATTATTTTCTGTCATTTCAGTGCATTTGGAATCCTAGTGTACAATATGCTTTCATTTCATTTATAACCAAGCTGAACAGGAGTGACAATGTGGAAATGAATATAGTTTACCCCTGTTCAGCTTGAGAAATTGAATCTGCCAGAAAAAAAAGGAAATATGTGAGAGTGTTGAAACAAAAATGAAAGAAAGAAACTAGTGATATTTATCATAAGGAAAAAGTGACATTTCTTATTTCTCTCCTCCAAGGAAAAAAAATATTGGCATCATTTGCAAGTTTTCCATAATGGCATTTAGTTAGTATAATTTATGTTCATTATATTGTAAGGTCTGAAATCACTAAAGACAACATTTTACCATCATTACTAATATAAACTATTTTGAAGTATGTAGTATCAAATCATGGGGAAAACTAGCCAATATTCAAGGCACTTAAAATAGCTCTTGATTTAGACATAAACTTTAACCAATACTGACAGAACAAAAATGCCTAATAAGTAAATTTGTGGAAAGTGTTTATGTTGAAATGGTGTGGTAGGTATTTAGTCTTCTCTTCAGCCACCAAAACATCCTTCCTTCATTAAGGTTGTAATATCTTGGAGTTCTTTCTTGAAACCATCATTCCTCCCTTCACTATCTATATATGTTGCCTCTATTTGCTCTGTTCCTGACTTTCATGTTGTGTATCACTTAGGCCTGGCCAGTCTGTATATTTTGTCCTTTGGCTCTCAATTATTGCATCAGGGAGGATGATTTCACAACATTCAACCATTAAGAGTTACATCCAGATATTTTTAGAATTCCTTCAGCCTTTTCAACTAGGGAACCTCATCTGAATCACATCACAGAAAACCATTTCAATGACTGTTTTCTCAATTTTCCCAAAGATAGTGTCCAACTGATACCACTCAAGACAGTGAAAAAGAAACTTAATTTTTTTACATGCACTACAGCCATTTAAATCTTTAAAATAAATCCCACTTGAGAAAGCCTAGAAGGGAACTCCTTGTTGGGAACATGACCCTGTGAGACTGTACAGCTTGAGTAATTAGGATCTTGTGAAGAGCAAGCAGACATGCAGTGGTGCAGAACCAGGACTTGGAAAAGGAACAATGGTGTGAACATCTGCATCATGTTGTGTCTCAATCTTATTCTATACCTGTAACCAAACACTGAAATCCACTCCCACTGGATTTCTGACATTTGCAGTAGAGGCTCTATGTGATATATTTAGACACTCTGATGACAAAATGATTGATTTTTCAGATAATGTAGGTGCCTACGGTTGCACTGAATTTAAAAAAAAATAAAATTTGATTGTATATTTGAATAATACACTGTAATTTATATAATGTAAAATAAAAAGCTTTACTTAATAGTTTATCAGAGACAGACAAAAAGAAATAGGGGACATTATCATACATACACAGGCTCTATGTATATGACTGAACTATGCAAGTGGATAAAATACCTCTATTCCACCCTCCAATCCCTGTGCTCTTATATTTTTTTTCTCTTATTGTTAGATGAAGGGCAAATAAATTTTCAATAAACTCTAAGACAGCATTTCTCAAATCATCTCTACCTATAAGGATTGGAATGATGGTGGGATAAAGGTGAAGTTGAATTAATGTTTACACAAGGCCAGTTCTGTTATTTTACAAAGATTAGTGAACATGTATCCAGTAGGCATTTTTATGCTACTGATGTCCTAGACACAGCTTTGTTCCTTTAGTGGCAGCTCTGAGAAGGGGGGAAAATATCCCACTCAAAATTTGTTTTTGTCTAATTTTTGGAAGGATAATAAAGAGACATATGCACTTTGTTTTCTTAGCTACACAAGTCTAGGGACTGAAGAGAACAGAGTTGCAATAATGAAGATCTGATGCCTTATTTTGAGTTATCCAACCACTCCACAAGGTCTCCCCTAAATATATCTAGACATCTCCTGATGGTTGATATATTTTGATCTTTACTTCCTGTTCCCAAAATATAGAAATGAATGTGGTAAGACACCCATGAGATCTGGCTTTGGGTTAAATTTCTGTTCTGCTATTTACTAAACTGTATTCTCTTCATTCATTAAGTACAATGGACATAATTAGCACTTTCCTCACACAAGGTGAGACTTTAACAAGGTTTCAAATCTTAACAGCTTAATGGGATGCCTATCACATCTCATAGTCAATTGTTACTTGTTAAAACTATTACTAAAGCTGTTATTAACTCAATGTTTTTGTTGCCATTATGTCTCAAGCATTAAGACCAAAGATTGAGCTTTCTAGGGACTACAGAGATCCTGGTTTTGATTTGTTTCTTGGCTAAATTTTGGAGTCAAATAGTTTTCTTTTTCAAAGACTCATTAGTGCTATGGACCTGAGATTTTGCTTACTTGAAAATATATTTGTTCTTATCTTTTGAGGGCATGAACAATTAGCAAAGTGAATAATAAATGTTTCTGTATTGTTCTAGCTTATAAATTATTGTGTTTACTTATAATGCAATCAGGAGACAGGATTAAAAAAAGGTAAGTTTTGAACAAATATTTTTACCTATAGCATATGGAAATATAGGTCTGCAGTTCAAGAGAAAGATTAGAGCTGGAAAGTGGAAGTATTAGAATTGAAAGCACAAAGAGAATAATTGAATTTATTAGAAAAGATAATTTCCCCATTCCCAAGATATATCATGTAAAGGTACAAATTCCCAATGTTGAATGTCATAGTATTGTATACCTAAAATGTACCAATAAACTGGATTTTTTATGTTTATGTTTGACAAATTATTTAAACTAAACCATTTTAATAAAGCTTCAGTCTTCACTAGCTTGTGTAACATTTCTCTCTATACATGGTTTTAAAGAAACAGAGAGGTCACTAGCTCCCAAGAGAGTTACTGCAAAAGAGAACAGATCAGTGGCTCAAGTCCAGTGCTTGTTTCTTACATTAAAATCTACTGTTACAGCTGATGTGGAGCACTCGATGTTAAAGCATCAAAGCATAATTTTTCTCGACATTTGTATTGTGAGAGAAAAGAAGGGCCTGAGCCTCTAGTCTCTTCCTCACCACTATCTCCCTACTCCACCTATTCCAATCCACCATCTAGAGACTATTTACAAGGATGGCAAATAACATTTTGTTGCTGTAAAGCATTTGACAAATAATGTAAATAAAAGCAATGAGATCATTAAAATGAGAAGGGAAATGAGGCTGTTGAAACATTAAGCAGAAAGAATGAGCTAAATATATCCTGATTTTCATTCGTCAGAGTGGTTTTACTTAATATGATTAAAATATTTCTTTTTCTACTTTCAGTCAAAAACTTCTGTGAATTTTATATTCACAGGGACTATAAAAGACATGCTTATATCTAAATTTTTGTCCATTTTATGCAGTTTAAACCAGTTTTTGTTTGGTTGTGGTATTGTATTGGTTAGGATTATTTATGGAAACAGAAAAATAGAAAAGTATTATATTAAATTATATATAATATATATATATGTCATATGTATATATGAGGCCTACAGGATTAGAGGCAGAGGAATCCACAATAGCCATCTGCATGCTTGAGAGTTGAAGGAATCCAGTATCTGCTTAGTCCAAATGGCTGAAAGCTGGAGAATAAGAGGGCTTAAGGAAGCAGTAATAGTCCAAGACTGGAAGCCTGCATCTCTCTAGAGAGTCACTGGTATGTGTCTGTATTGAAAAGCTAAAAACTGGAATATGATATCCATAGTGCAAGACAGTAACAAAAGATGCACCTGCTCAAGAATGGAGCTTTTAGGAGCAGGGGATTTAGCTCAGTGGTGCCGGTCCCTGCCTCACAAGTGCAATGTCCCCTGTTCAATCCCTGGTACTCAACCCCACAATAAAAGAAAAAGAATGAAGCTTTTCAAATGCAGGCTGGCTTCCTCCTTCTTCCCTTTTCCATTACACCCAAGCTGTACACCTATTGGATGATGCCCCCTACAATCAGGGTAGGTCTTTCTGCCTAAGTTTGCTGGCTTGCATGCTAATCATCTCTGAAAATACCCCACAAACACACCCAGAAGTATGCTTTACTGAATAGCTAGGTGTATCAAGTTGATATGTTACAGGTATAGTCATTACCTTAAAAACAACAGAGCAACTGTTTTCTTAAATTTTATCTTTGGTATGCTCATTCTCTATGCTTTATACATTAATATTAGGTTAAAACATGTGAAATTGCTAACATTTTATATATCAAAATGTTCTTCATTAATAAAACATCATAATTTTATTTCCATGATCTCTTGTCACACATTTGAAGAATCATTTCCTCCACCTGAATTTCCTTTCCCTATGTCATGGATTAAAATTTGTTAATTCCTGGGATATCAGTTTAAGTGATGCTTCTAACTAGAAGATTTCTTTGCCCTCCATGCTAAACTAAAAACTTTATGGTGGACTTTCAAACATAGCTCCTTTAAAACAGGTGTCATAGTTATAATTTTACAGTTATGTTTGTGGATACTTGTTAACCTGACTTGCCCACCAGACTAAGTGACACAAGAATAGAAATTATATCGTTTTTCATTTTATCTCCAGTGTCTAGCACTGTGCCTGCCATGTAGTATACACCAAATAAATATTTATGTGGTGGATAAAATGAATGGTCTCAAAAAATAAAATGTTTTCATATTCAAAAGGCCACTCTACACTTACAGATTTATAGCCAGTATAGATAGTTATACTACAGCATCAAAAATGCCAGAAGCAACCCATACAGTCAAATTTCATTGTACTTAGAGAATGGATGCTTAATGTTTTCAGCTTGATTTTATATATATATTTCAAAGGGATTTGTAGTACATCTGATTCATTTGAATGATGGAATGAATTGTAGAATCCATTACAAAAGATACCTATCCTGTGAGCAAAAACGGTTTTTAAAGAAGCAATCATATTCTTACATTTTAAAGTAACTCAAATGGTAGAAACCACCAAGATTGGATTAATAAAATTTAATTGTTAAAAATTTGAGATATTTTAAACATAAAAAATACATTTTTGGACCACAACTTTAAGTGTTTTGAGTACCTGGATTCATTGATTTGCTATATAATCAGAATTTTAATCATTATTAAGTTTTAATCAATTCCAATAGGCTAATTTAAACACACTTGGCTCAGGTGCTTGAATGGCTGAAAACTCAACAACACATATAAAAGAATAATTTTTACAAGGATAAATAAAATTCCTTAGAAATCATGAGGCAAGCTAGAATGTATGCCTGAGATGGTCATCAATGTGAACATTAATCAAGAAAAGTGAAAATAGAATGCAATTAATGGCTTAGAAAACTTGAAGTAATTTCCCCACTAAATGGAAAATAGTTAGTAGATTATACAGTTTATGGTAAGCACACTATGAGATCAGAAAATTTTTGCCAAATATATGGGAGATTTCAAGCACTTTCCTAAATACAGATATTCTACGGGTTCCTCCCAAATGAACAGAGTATAAAATATTCTTCCTCCTTACATCCTTAAGTCTGTTTTGTGTTGTAAGTGATAGTTGGAAAGAAGATATGAAATTCCAAGTCTCAGTTCTAGAAACAACAAGTTCTAATATTTTTCCATCTGTGAAAGAGATGTATGAGGGCCAAAGGACTTTGTTCATTAATTTGTAGTCAACTTAAATGAGAAAAAAATAAATTTAATCTAAATGATTGAATATTCCATTATGACAAATAAAGGAGGGGCAAGGAATCAGAGAGCCCTCTGAAGGCAAAACCCATGTCTCTTGCATGCTTGTAGTCCCTTACAGCTACCATGGCATCAGCAAATCTATGTTTAAGGGGCCTGAGGATTTAGCTCAGTGCTTCAGTTGCCTGCTTTGCAAGCTCAAGGTCCCAAGTTCAATCCTCGATGCCAAAAAAAAAAAAAAAGTCTATATTTAAGGAATAAATTCACCAATGAATTGATGGCTGTGCACCCTTTTCCTTCACATTATGCTTTATTCTTATCAAAAGAACGTCCAGAATCATCCAACTATGCAGGTTCAGTTCTTCTGAGTATCGTAAGATAAAATACACAAACACACAGCTCCATACATGCAAATAGAAAGTAGGAGTAAGGAAATTTTAGATACAAATGCTAATATTTTAAAAGAAACATTAGACAGATTTTATTTTCCTTTTGAAAATACAGTACTTGTTTCTACAACTTGTAAATAAATATGAAAAAAGACAAAAATAAACATCCCTAAATTTGCCCGTAAAATAATCATGGAAGAAAGGTAAGCAGAACAGATGAAAAAAGTCAGATAATGATGGCAAACAGAACACAATAAAAATATAAGTAAAATTTTTACATTGGTCAATGTTTTCTGACTCTGGAGCAAGAAGATAATTGGGTTAGATTTCAGGTGCTGTCTAGTGAAAATCATTTTTCTATATTTTTAGTAATTTAATTGAAATAATAATACATTTGGAATATCAATGTCCCACATATTGTACAAATAGAAAGTACGTACAAGACATGAAATGACATAAGACATGAAGAAAAAGCCACATAAAAAATTACACACAACAAATATATGAAGGACTATAATAGAGGATGCATAAGAATCTATAAATGAGGACTGATCTGGATTAGATCAGTGAAATCAAGAGAAGCAGTACAATTAAGAGAAGCAGTACAATTTGGAATTATGAATTGAAGGATGAATAGCAATTTTACATGTGCACACCAATATCAATAGTTTAGTAAACAAGGTAACCATGCTAACTCCTTCATATACAATCAAGAATGTACCTAAATAGAGATGATTGGAATGCTACTATTATACAATGGTCATTTCACTGTTAGACTTTCAATTTTAGTCATTTCTGTTCTACTAGGTGTTTCTTTTTAAGAATTATTATACAAGTTTATATAATGCATCTAATTTAAAATATTTTATTGAAAGGCTTAGATCTATTTTTGTTTCTCTTAAAAAATAGTACAAAATTCCTTTGCTCCATTTTGGGGTTTTCATTTCTTACCGCCCTATATCCTCTGTATTAAATGATCTCTTCTTTCACCTTCCATATCAATTGTCCACTTAAGTGTAAATATTTTCTAGAAAAACTTCCTTTGTATATTGCACTGTCTTGGTTTTCTCACCTGGTGTATAAGTGAATATTCTGGAATTTCTCAGGTAAAAGTGAGTTCCCAGGTAAAACTACTAATTATTTTTCATTTCCCCAAAGAGATCTGGAAACAAAATGGTTTGGCTTATTTCTAGTATCATTTCTTTTGGACATAGACATCTTTGTGCCGGTATATAACATTTGATCCTAAAGTATATTCTGGGAATTGCACTAAATCCACAAAATTTTCTACAGAATGAAGTACTTATAGAGGATTCCTATATATATGAAAGATTCCTTACTTTGCTGAAAACTTTTAGGATTTCTATAAATGGTGCATTTTACTTCCCATGCTGTTTTTCATATACTTATCACTTCATTTTCCTAAGGAGAGAGAAACATAGCAAAAATTAAATTCGAATGAATAGGCTAAATTAAAAGTCATGGGAGCTTTTCTCAGCCACTTTAGATATTTTTCTTAATCTAATAAAATCATAAAGTCAGAAGTAGGTTCCAATTCACCAAATTCAAACTAATGAATTACCTAAAATGCTATAAGATTAAACACGAATTTATGTTCTCCCACATTATACTCAATCATCTTTATGTTGTGCTTTACTACTCACTTTAAACATGTGGTGGTTTTATAAATTAAATTTTAAAAGATTCAAAATAACATTACGATCAGAAGAGTATATTCCTTCCCCCACAGTGTGCATCTAAAAGATATACAATTTTCTCCATCTAATTGATCTCACTTCTATTGATGATCTAACAATAGGTTTCATAACCACCTTGATTATTTATAAAAAGCCATATGTATGTTACTTTTTATCATAGCTGAGATAAAATACCCAACACCAAAGTTACAAGAGGATAGGTTTATTTTGGCTCACAATGGCATAGGAGAGGGTCTTTGAAAAGGAGAAATAGTCCACAGCAAGCAGGCAGGTAAGAGCATATTATCCCTCTTCTTGTCCCTTATATTTTATGCAGGCTATCCATCCTAGGGCAGGTGTGGCACTCACACCCTTAAACCTAGCCAGAATTAAACCAAACCACTCAGTGGACTGATTTAATAATCACACACCCATGATCTCAGCATCACTCATTCTAGGTCTAGCCACCTCTGAAAAGCCCTTCCATGACTGCATGAGGCTTTAGGGTGAACATCTAGACACAAGCCATAACACCATATGACATGAAACCCTGTATCAGCAAATGAAGACTTGGATTACCATACTAGAAAAAAAATTCAAATATTTCTGATTTATAAGTTTGAAGACTCTTTGGCAGAGTCCTTTGATGATCTGGTGAGATCTTCCTATAAGTATGGGGTCTACCACTACCTAGAATAGATCAAAATTCTGTCCCTACACTGGTGACAGTTATACAAAAATCCATCATTTAGCAAGAGATTTTAAGTTTTCCCATGGCATGAGCTAAACCTCTGGGAAATCTTCATTCTTCCTGTTCCCCAGTTAAAACAAAAGAGTACGCCTTAGAAACACTAGAATATTTTTAAGGTTAGGGCTATTTTGGGCTTTGTAAGTTGTTATCTTTGTAAGTTATTATTTTGGGCTTGATTTGAATTTATTAGTCATAGCTGTAGTGCAACTAAGTCTTATATTCACTGCCTTCTTTGTCACGTTAGCAGTGACAGCTATATTATGTTATTATTATATTATACATATTATATATTATATTTTTATATTATATATTATTATATTATGTTGTTATTATTATATAATATTATATATAATCAATGCTCATACCATTTTTTTTTATGGTCCCTGGTATAACTCCTTTTAAAATTGCTTGTAACTTCTAACAATTCCAGGAGTGATGCTGATGTGTTTCATGTATTTGATCAATCTTACCATCCATGATATTAACTCCACAAAATGTTTTAAACTCATCATTGCTATAGACACCACATGATATCGATATGCTGACATCCAGTCCCTGAACCTCTGCTATCCTGCAGGTGAAGTGGTTCTCAGCCTCTGAGATAAAATTACCGATGTTACCAGATTTGTTCTGATTTTGTAACTCTTCTTGATTTGAACAACTAAAGCTATTGGTTTTGTGCTTTCTGAATCTAAAGCTCTTAATTTCTACTTTCTGACAGGTCTATAGTCAAGTGTGTTCCCACTGAGTCTTCACACACATCATTTTCCCCTTGTATACTTTTACCATGGAGAAGAAGTACAATTTAACAAGTGATGAATCACCTTTTACTCTAGGTATTTTGACTTCCCTATGGTCTAATGATACTGACTATTCCAGGGTGGTATTACAATGGCTCTGTGCCAAATGTATTGTCTTAGTGTTGAAGTTACAATCTTAAGAATTTAAATTTTAGGCTATTTAGTAGGTGAAGACATAAGGTTAAAATTAGTTTTGTATATGTCACTTTCTTTAAGATAAAAGTAAAATATAATAGTCCAACACAAATGGAAAAATATTTTGACTCAATTATAGACCTAACCTTGAGGTTTAACCTCAAGCATCAACATCAAAAATCATTTATTATATATTTATTACATAAATCTTGTGAGAGTAAATGTGTAAAGAGAACTACTTTAAAGCCAGGTTTCTTTAGAAATGTAGAGTTTAAATCATTTAAAAAGATTCTGAGGACTCAAAAATACTTAGAAAATAGTATGCATATGCATAAAAATTATATATAAATATATACATATATATTTTAATTATAAGCTCCCTGAATAAAAAGGTCCTAGATGTGCTTATGTGTATATATGTACATGTTTATAAATATATAAAGTTATATATTGTGACATGTTTAAAATATAGGGTAAATTTTAGTCAATATACATTTTTCAAACTAAGTGAAAATTTTCATTCAGATTCATTCTATTTACTGTAAAATATTTTATCCAATTACAAGGATGTAGCTTTATTAAGGAAATGTTATTTCTGAATAGTGGCCTAAAGCCACAGCCTAATTTATCCAAAATTGTTTTTAAAAGCCCGAAAACACAAGGTAGTGTATTTATGGTTTGGATGAAGAGTGTCCCCTGAAGGTTTCATGAACTTATACATGGAATTTTTGGAAGGTGATTGAACATGGAAGCAATACAGCTGATTTGCTATTGGGAGTTAGGATGTGATTGAAAGAGTTGGATCACTGGTGGCATGAGCTCATGCCTTTATTCACTCACTCTCCCTGACCACCATGATATGGAGCAGCTCTTCCTTCACTATGCCTCTCTGCCATGCCTTTGTGTCTTGGATCTGGATGACTATGAACTGAAAACATAAGTCAAAAAACCCTTTCCTCCTTTAAGTTATGGGTGTTGGGTATTGTGTCTCAACAAGAAAGTGACAAAGGCAGATTTTAGTACTGAGAGTGGGGTCACTGCTGTGACTGTACCTGACCATGTGGTTTAGAAGCCTTTGAAACCAATTTGTGTCAGGAGTTTGGAAAGATTTGGAGTGAAGCCCTAGAATAATGTAAGCTGACCTTGAAAGGAGATTCTGGTCAAAGCTCTAAAAATCAGAATGCAGATAGAAATACAGATGGCAAAGGCCATGTTCAGGAGCTTTCACTTAGGAACAAAGATTCTATTGGCAGTTGGACTTGAGGCCAGGTGTGTTGTCCTCTAATTAAAAAATATGTTTCAAATTTGCCCATATCCTTTGCAGGAGCCTGAGATTAAGGACAGCAGACAAATTAATCTGATGGTGGAAATTTCAAGGCAGCCCATTGTTCAGACTGTGACATGTGTACTATTGAGGGTTTTTAGCAAACTCTTAGAGAATCAAGAGAAGAAAGCACACCTCAGTGATTTTAAAGTTTTCATCTTCCCCCAAAAAAGTGCCTGTAAACATTTGGAAAAGCATTAAAAAGAAGCCAAGTGGCCAGTGTGAACTCGCTCAGTAATCCACTCTCACTCTGCTGAGCGAACTTTTTTCCATTCTTTAATAAAGGTAAAACCTCACTGAAAATAAATAAATATGAAATATTTTCAACAGAACTGTAGAAAAGATTATTTGAGGGCATCACAGGAACCAGCAAGACCTCTCAATTCACAGGCTCAAAGTTACAAAATGGAAAGATTTTGCTTTGAGAAGAGAGTCCCAGAGAACACTGCTAGAGAAGAACCTCCTAGAGAATTGGTTCCCTGGAATCCTATTCACAGTGCTTAGCTATCCAGGGACTCCAAGTCCTCTGCAGTCACAATCAAAAGGGGCAGTATTACTGCTTGATCTGGCTGTAAACCTTGGCATCATTCACATAGTGTTGTTTTTATGGATATATGGAATGCAAGAGTTGTACGGTTGAGGAGGCTTACATCCAGATTTCAGAAGAAAGCCTGGAAAGCCAGGCAGTATGCTCCTGACAGATCAGTGTGTGAAGCTGTGAGTGAAGCCAAAAGTGTAGTGGGAATCCCAGAAAGCTAGAGAAGTCAGGAATGTGAAATGCCTGAGGAAAGCCACAGCAGTGAGCCAAGCCACCCTAAGAGAGAAGCCAGGAGAACTGTAACCTGCAATGCTGTAGGGGTGGGACCACTGAAGCCTTTTGGACTTCATATCTCCTTGTCACAACTTCTGGTTGCTGGACATAGAATGATTCAATTTAATGTTCGTCCTGCTGTGTTTCAGTCTTGCTTTGGTCCCATTCTTTTCTATATTCCTACTTCCCCTTTGGGGAATGGGAATGTTTACCCTTTGCCATTATATTTTGGTGGAGTTATACTTTCCTTTTTATTTTTACAGGGAGTCATAGCTAAGAGTTGAGTGTGGTGAAATTGTTAGGACTTTGGCAGTTCTTAGATTTGAACCAAATGTGTTTTACAGAAAGAGATGTGGATAAATCTTGTGGGGGCCAGTAGTGAAATGTTAAAGTTTGGATGGAAAATGGTTCCCCAAAACTTCATGTGCTCATAGGCAGAGTTTGTGGAAGGTGATTAAATCATGGAGGAAATGTAGCTGACTTGCTGTTGGGAGATGGTGTATGGTAGACAAAGGTAGTCACTGGGGGTCTGACCTAGAAGGTTATAGCTCCCTCCCCAGCTTGGCTCTCTACTCTCTCATCTTCCTGGCCAACATAATATGAACTACTCTTCCCCCACTATGCCCCTCTGCCATGCCTTCCTGTCTTGCAGCTGGCTAATTATTGACTGAAAACATAACCCAAAATAAACCTTTCATTTTTGGGGGGTGGGGGGGTGGGGGGGAAACCAGGGATAAAACTTGGGACCTTGCACTTGCAAGGCAGGCACTGGAACCACTGGGCTAAATCCCTGGTCCCTAAACCTCTCCTCTTTTAAATTGTGGGTGCCAGGTATTGTGTCTCAGTCATAAGAAAATAACTAAGACAACTATCTTTTGCAAATATTTGTCTGTAATTTGTAACTACCCATGTGTATACACACATACACACACACACACACACACACACACACACACACACACTCCTAGACTACAGTATCCAATAAAGAAAATTGAGGAAATGAGTACCAAAAATGAAAGCTTTTCTTTTCGGTAGGAAAACAGATATGATGGTTTTATGTTCCCATGGACCTAATATTAATGCTTAGATATTTATTTATATTTTCTCTTTCAGATAAAGGAAGCACCTATTCTATCAGGTAGAAAGGCAAAGGTTAGTCCTTTAATGAATTGGAAGATTAGGGATGACATAACAAACTATCTGTGTTTGCAAAAGACAGGATGTTTTTCTTCTAAAAGATAAGCAGTTCAACAATATCCTGACACACCTTGCCTTTAAATTTTAATATATTTCACTAGCAAAGTCTTTCCATTGAAATTTAAAATTAATAATAAATTAGAAAAAATTAAAGTATCAAAGAGAAAGGGACTTCAGTGTTTTATCTATCCCTTAAAGAATCATACTCTGCCAGCCAGCAATTGCCTTTAAGGCAGCTGCCACTCTCAAAGCAGAGGACAGGTTTCTCCAGTAGCCCTCTGGTGAATCCCCACTCCCACTGAAGCCAATGGTGCATGAGACATTGACTAGATAAGCAACTGGGTTCCTTTCAGAGACAGATCTCTGATTGCATGGAACTGGTGGAAACTGAGGTGATAACTGAGGGGTCATGGCAGGGCTACTCTCTGGCAGATACCCAGAGGTTCCTCAGAAGAAACTAGCTCCTGACAGTCCATGCAGATAATTAGTAGAAAATCTCCATGTCTGGTCCCTATCTGGGGTCCTCAGTGAGGTGAAAGGGAAACTCTGTCAGTGATCATCAGATATCCTCTGTCTCAGAGTGATCTGAAATGATGCCATCAGAGCCCTTTCTTAAACCTCCATTAAGAGTTGAGCTACAGGTTTGGACTGCTTTCTCTACTACTGTAAGACAGACCTCTAGTTAAATGTAAAAACCAAATATTTGATAAAGTAAAAACTACCAAAACCTTCTCTCCCCCTAGGCATGATCTTCACCATTTATGTGTGTAGGGGAGAAAAAATACCTTTGCTGATATGTTATGGACTTTGGAACCTTGACTGTGGACCTATAGAGTGCTGTATGATGATTTTTTGGATGTTTAACCAGCTTGAGCTTTATTTGGACTTTTTCTCTCTGCTAGTGAGTTAAAAACTCCCCTTAAACTTTTCTCCAACTTGTTGGGAGTTCATTTGAGAATCCTTTGTAGTCAGACTGCTCCTCCTTCCAGAAATTCAGCCTAAGGCAACTCACAATTGTTTTGTCTTACACTAGGGAAAATAACAATCAGTAACTTGCATTTGTGTTTTTACATGCAAACTAGAATATGGGACTATTTTGGTCAGCCTTTCTCTTCCTTTATGCATGTGCATAAGAAGTTGATAAAGGTGCCATTACTAATGTGGATTGTGGCTGCTAGGAAGACCTATGAGTTTCAAGCACTTAATGAATTTTAAATGGACCCTAAAAGAGTAGCCTTGTCTTGCTGCTAATAAAAGTTGCCTAAATGACTGGATAGACAACAGAAATTTCTCAGAGCTTTCTCTGCCCTAGGGCCCAGGGCAAAATCTCTGACTTACCATCTCTGGAGGTGATCTCTTTTGCAGGAAAAGTGACCTAATTTGACTATTGACAGATTTTCCTCTCTCTCTTTCAAGGAACTAGAAAGCAGTGGTTTAAATCTCTTGGTTTGCTAGCAATACTTCTTTCTCTAAACATGATTGTTATGGCTGAAGTCAATTTTAACTTGTGCTTTGAGAGTACCTACTGGAATAAGGATATGAATTACCTGAGGAAGATAAGATGACATGCTGGTAAAGGATAAGTAGTCCAGTCTAGTTTTATTTTCTGGGTCTCTCTCCAGATGGTAGCTACCTACCTTGAAGTGGAATAAACCTTGGGGGACACCCTGGAGATGCCCAAGGGGGCACAGGAATCAAGCAGAGACTTAACGGGATGCTGTATTTGTTTCTCTTATTTCAAATTGGGAGCTGTATATATGAACCTCATACTCCTTTGGAATGTGTTAAGGAGCAATTTTCTATTTCTCTACACCCTTGAATGGTGTCCCTACCTCCTAAAGCCAAGTACACAGAGGAAAGTACTATGATGCTATCTCACAATTAGAATTATATGGTAAAAGAGAGAAAATGGTCAAAATGGTCTTATGTTTAGACTTTCTTTACATTAAGTAATCCTTGCTAGTGTTCAAATGTAAACGTGGGCCATAGAAAAATGAGACACCTCGCCCTTAAGGTATTCAATACCTGTAACCCTGAGGCAACGCCTCAACTTTTAGAACCAGAGAACAAATATTCCAAGGCAAATTTAAGCCTTGACCACCAGGTGCTAAGGGTGGAATTTCTAGGCCAGCCATAATTAAAACCTCCATGAGGCTATATCCATCTTTGACTAAGTTGTTCAGGTTCTTCAAAGACAATATCCCTTGCAGGAAGCAAATGGCAAATATGGGACTACTTGTATTCATGTGTCTTTTTCTCTCAGTGACCTAAGTCAGATTAAATGAGACCTGAGAAAGTTTTCAGATGATCCTAATATGTACATTGAGGTGTTTGGAGAATTTACTCAGACCTATGGACTAGATTAAAAAAATATAATATTGCTCTTAAATCAAACATTAATTTCTAATGAGAGACAAGCAGTGTTATAAGCTGCTACTACATTTAGAGATATATTGCCTTGATTTTAAAAGGTGAAGACAGGCATCCAGGGAAATAACTGGTTCCTATTGGAACACAGTTTCTATACAAGATCCCCACTGCCCTGCCAAGTCAGATAGGAGAATAAAATAAAAGACATTTGGGAGCCTTACAGGCCACCATACCACCACATCCAGTGCCTAGGAGCAGAGCTCCCCAAGGGCCTAGGAAGAGAGCCATGTGGATGCCAGAAGCACACACCCTTTGTCCCCCTTGAAATGAGAAGACATAAACAAATTTTAAACCAGACTTGAAGATCATCTAAAGCAATTCCGAAAGGAAACAAGATGGAACGATCTGATACTCAACCACCTAGACTCCCTGAACTGGCAACAAAAGAGAATCTGGAAAAAATGTAATCAGAAATAATTTCTCAAATAACAGCAGAGATTGTGCCCATAGTGCAAGACATGATTAATAAATCTAGAGAGGACAAAGATTTAAAAAATAGAGTAGCTAGGACTTGGGATTTACCTCAGGGGTGCTGCCATCTGCCTCGCAAGCTCAAGGTCCCAAGTTTGATCCCCGGCACCAAAAAAAAAAAAAAAAAAAAAAAAAAAAAAAGATATATTATGTAAAGGTACAAATTCCCAATGATGAATGTCATTATATTGTATACCTAAAATTTACCAATAAAATTAATTTTAAAAAATAGAGGAGCTGAGGAACATGATGGAATCCCAACACAGGAAACAAATGGAATCCATAAAACAAATGCAAACAAATTTCCAGGAGATTAAAAACACCACTGAAAGTTTACACAGCAAAATGAGACAATGTGAGAACAGAATTTCTATGTCAGATATAGAAGATAAGATTGCAATGAGTGACCAGGAAGAGAAAAATCTCTTAAAAATAGTAAAGGGCCATGACAAATCAATCCAGCAGCTGCTAGATGATGCAAAGAAGAATCATATGAGACTGATTGGAGTCAATGAAGAAAAAGGACAGAGTGCAGATGACATTAAAAACCTATTCACAGAAATGATGGTAGATAATTTCCCAAGTAAGGGAAAAGAATTTGACATGCAGATAAGGGAGGCATATAGGACTACAACTAGCTTTGATAAAAACAAAAAAAATCTACACATAGGCATATAATAGTTAAGATTCCAGAAACCCAACAGAAGAACAAAGTTCTACAAGCAGTTAGAGAACAGAAACAAATCACATACAAAGGAAAGCCCATCAGAATCACAGCAGACTTCTCAACACAAACCATCAAGGCAAGAAGAGCTTGGAGTGATATATTTCAAGCCATAAAGGAAAACAGCCTCCAACCCAGACTGATGTACCCTGCAAAACTATCTTTCAAAACTGATGGAGAAATAAGATACTTGCATGACAAAGAGCACCTTAGGAACTTCATGAATACCAAACCAGGACTCCAAAAAATTTTAGACAATACCCTAGGAAAAGACAATGAGGATCACAACCCCAGGAAGCCAGGCAGAATGAATCCATCAGATATGAGAAGAAATTAAATGCAAAGGGGTGGAATCCAATAGAAAGAAAAAGTCATGACAATGGTAAGTCAATACATAACAGTTATAACCATCAATGTTAATGGTCTCAATTCATCAATCAAAAGAAATAGACTAGCAGAATGGGTCAAGAAGCAAGATCCAACAATATGCTGCATATAAGAAACACACTTAATTCAAAAAGAAACTCATAGAATGAAAGTTAAAGGGTAGAAAACAATACTCCATGTGAAAAGAACCCCCCAAAAGCAGGAGTAGCTATCCTCTTTGCAGATCAAGTGGATTTCAAGACAATACTGATTGAGAGAGTCAAAGAAGGGCACTACATCCTTGTAAATGGAACAATCCAACAGGAAGAGATGATAATCATAAATATATATGCACCAAACACTAGTGCACCCAACCATATAAAACAAATGCTAATGGACATGAAAAATCAAATAAGCACTAATATAATAGTAGAGGGGGAACCTCAATACCCCACTGTCACAGATAGATAGATCAATGAGAAAAAAAAAAGCAAGAAAATAGTAAAACTCAATCAAACTCTTGAACAAATGAAATTAACAGATGTCTACAGAGTGTTGCACCAAACAAAATCAGAATAAACATTCTTTTCAGCTGCACATGAGTCATTCTCCAAAATAGACCACATGCTCACTCATGCAACATATTTAAGAAAGTGCAAAGGAATTGAAGTTGTCCCCTGCATATTATCAGGCCATAGTGCAATGAAATTGGAAATTAATAGATAAAAAAACTGCAAGAATTTCAGAAACACATGGAAACTGAACAACACACTTCTGAATAACCAATGTCTTACAGAGGAAATTAAAGAAGAAATCAGACAGTTCCTACAATTAAATGACAATGCCAATAAAACATATCAGAATCTATGGGACACAAGAAAGCAGTCTTATGAGAGAAATTCATAACAGTAAATACTCATATTAGGAAAACAGAGTGAGCCCAATTAAACAACCTATGCTGAACCTCAAGCTTCTAGAAAAAAAAGAGCAAGACAACCCCAAAGCTCATACAAGGGAGGAAATTATAAAGATTAGAGCAGAAATCAATGCAATGGAGACTAAGAGAATGATACAAAAAAATCAATGAAGCCAAGAGTTGGATCTTTGAAAGAATAAACAAAATTGACAAACCCTTAGCCAAACTTATCAGAAAAAGGAAAGAGAAGGCCCAAATCCATGCAATTAGAAATGAAAAGGATGAAATTACAATGGAACCAGGAGAAATCCAGAGGTTCATCAATACCTACTTTGAGAACCTATATGCCAATAAGATGGACAACACAGAAGAAATGGACAGATTCCTAGATACATATGAATTACCAAAGTTGAACAAAGAAACCCTAAAAACTGTAAACAACCCAATATCAACCAATGAAATTGAAAACATAATTAAAAACTTACCAACTAAGAAAAGCCCAGGTTGTGTGGCTTCACTGCTTAATTCTACAAGACATTTAGAGAGGAACTACTGCCATGACTGTAAACAGTTTAAAAACTCTTCAATGAAATTGAAAGGGAAGCAACAATCTCAAATTCATTCCTGGAAGCAAGCATCACCTTGATCCCCAAAGCAGAGAAAGACCCAACCAAAAAAAGAGAACTATAGGCCAATCTTATGAATAAAAATAGATGTGAAAATCCTTAATAAGATACTGGCAAATAGAATACAGAAGATCATCAAGAAGATCATATACCCTGATCAAGTGGAATTCATCCCAGGGATACAGGGATGGTTCAACATATGCAAATCAATAAAGGTAGTACACTATATCAATAGAACCAAGGACAAAAACCATAAAAAGGATTTGAAAAAATCCAACACCCATTTATAACAAAAACCCTACAAAACATTGGAACAGATCATCTCTACCTCAAACTGATAAAAGCCATCTATGAAAAACCAACAGCCAATATCATACTAAATGGTCAAAAACTGAAATCCTTCACACTAAAATCAGGAACAAGACAAGGATGTCCACTATCAATATTCCTTTTCAACATAGTTTTGGAAACATTAGCCATAGCAATTAGACAAGAGAAAGAAATAAATGGAATGAGGATAAGAAATGAAGAAGTCAAATTCTCATTATGTGCAGATGACATGATACTCTATATAGAAGACCCCAAGAACTCCACCAAAAGTCTTCTAGACTTAATAACTAAATTCAGTAAAGGAGCTGGATACAAGGTCAACACACAAAAGTCAATAGCTTTCCTCTACACGAACAACAGACTCACTGAGAGAGCAATAGGGCAAACAATTCCTTTCACAATAGCATCCAAAAAAGTGAAATACCTAGGAATCAACTTAACAAAAGAAATCAAATACTTCTTCTCTGAAAATGATAGCACTCTGAAAAGGGAGATTGAAGAGGATATCAGAAAATGGAAAGGCATCCCTTGCTCCTGTGTAGGAAGAATCAACATAGTGAAAGTAGCCACACTTCCAAAACTGCTATATAGATTCAATGGAATCCCAATTGAAATTCCAGCAGCATACTTCATAGACCTCGAAAAAACAATCCAAAAATTCATTTGGAACAAGAAGAGACCCAGAATAGCAAAAGCAATTCTAGGTAACAGAGACATGGCAGGGGGTATCACAATCCCCAACCTGCAACTATACTACAAAGTTACTGTGATAAAAACAGCATGGGACTGGCAAAGAAACAGACTTGAGGACCAGTGGAACAGATTAGAAGATGCAGAAACAAAGCCAGACACACTCAGCCACCTCATCCTAGACAAAGGATCCAAACACCCTCACTGGAGGAAAGATAGCCTCTTTAATAAATGGTGCTGGAAAAATTTGTTTTCACCTCATCAAAGATTAAAACTAGACCTATATCCCTCACCATGCACTAAACTAAAATCAAAATAGATTAAAGATCTAAATATTAAAACAGAAATGCTAAACCAGCTGGAACCGAGGTTATATAGAACTCTTGAAGACATTGGCATAGGAAAAGATTTTATGAACAATATCTCAGTGGCCCATGAACTAGCACAAACAATCAACAAGTGGGATCCCTTCTTATTAAAAAGATTCTGCAAGCAAAACCACCAAGAGTGTGAAGAGACAACCCACAATATGGGAAAAAAATCTTCACCTGCTGTTCCTCAGACAAAGGTCTACTATCTCAAATCTATAAAGAACTTTAAAAAAATGAGACCTCCCAAATTGAAGGACCCAATTCAAAAGTGGGCCTCTGAAATAAACAGACATTTCTCAAACAAAGAAGTTAAAATAGCAAACAAGCTTATGAAAAAATGTTCAACATCAATGGTCCTTTGGGAGATGCAAATGAAAACAATGCTGAGATTTCACTTCACTCCAGAAAGAATGGCTGCTATCATGAAATCAACCAATAACACATGTTGGTGGAGATGTGGGGAAAGAGAAACATTGTTCCACTTCTGGTGGGAGTGTAGACTGGTGCAACCAGTGTGGAAATCAGTATGGAGATACCTCAAAGAACTGGGACTGGAAATCCCATTTGATCCAGCTATTCCCCTGCTGGGTATCTTCCCCAAAGAATTAAAAGAATCAAACAACAGTGATATATGTGCACCCATGTTCATAGCAGCACAATTTGTCTTAGCTAAAACTTGGAAGCAGCCCAATTGCCTATCAACTGGAGACTGGATAAAGAAAATGTGGGGCTTTTTTATAAAAAGGAGTGCTACTCAGCCACAAAAAATGAGATGCACTTTGAGGCAATACTCTTAAGTGAAATAAATAGGACACACATGTGTAAATACTGAATAGTTTCTCTAGTGTGAGAAACTGAAAGTGTAAATAAGGACTAAAAGGCATAATAGACAATATGAAATAGGAAGAAAAGGGGCAAAGGGGAAGGGGAAGTGGGAGGAGTAGGGGAAAGTAAAGAAGGCAATGATGGAATTAATATGAGAAAATGATAAAATGGAAACAAAGTCTTAATAAATAGGGAGTGATGGAGGGGTTGAAGGGAGGGCAGGGGAATGGGGAAAAAAATAAAACCAAGAGATTATGTAAATGTGCAAATTTCCAATGATAAATGTCATTATATTGTATACCTAAAATGTACCAATAAAATAAATTTAATAAAAGACATTTTCAGGCATGTATTCTTAAAGGTCTAAGAATCATGAGAACTAAGCCCTTCAGTTATTTTAAATTGTTAACTATCAGAAAAAAATGAGGACACCCTTAGATCCTGATTTGATAAAAGGAAATACTATAGTTTTTCCCAAGTCAGAGTCTTGCAATATGTAGATACAATAATGCTATGGGGCCCCTCAGAACAGCTATCTAGCCAAGACACCTGTGCACTGCTAAATTTTCTAACAGACAGGGGTAATAATATCTAGATCTAAGGCACAACTTTGCAGCCTTGAGGTGAAATATATAGGCCTTATTATATCTAAGGGAACACAAAGACTTGGGGAAGAAGGAATTAAACCAATTCTTTCCTTTCCACAGCCCAACACTCTGAAATAGCTAAGGCAATTTCTAGAAATTACAGGCTTTTGTGGCCTTCAGATAGCAGGATATAGTGAGATTGTGTGACCCCTCTATCAGCTTATAGAGAAACCTAAAAGACAGACCCCTGGGAACCTTACTCCCAGACTACATTCCAGAAGCTCAGACAAGCACTTCTAAGTGCCTGCCTACAGGACATCATCTCAGTTTGCAAGTTAATAATAGGTAAAACCTGGCTTTGGGAATGTTTGTACAAGATCAGGGAGCTGCTTAACAGCCTGTAGGGTATTTAGTTCATAAATTAGATACTATAGATTCAAAATAATACATTAAAAGGGTAAGTCCTAAACAATATAGTTGAAACTTTTTCATTCTCTTTCAAGAGGCAAAAAGCAGCCATTCAGTTTCTTTGATTATTGGTTTGATTTTCTGCTTGTCAATGGAGTTGGAGTCAATCATAGCTTTTGTCTCTAGAGACATGTTTTGCTAAGGATTGCGGTCCACTCTGGAAAAGCTCCTGATCTTAATTGTCCTTCTACACCTGAGATGGTTAAGAATTAGTTCTGTTCCATACTTAAAGACATTCTTCTGTCCCTTCTCCACTGCCCTGCCCCTGAGAAATAATGCAGCCCTCAACAGTGTTTAGTTCAAGCCACTTCCCTCCACTGTGGCTCCTGGATTTCAAGATGAAGCTTCCAGAATGATGAGTTTCCCTTTTCCAGAATCATTCCAGAGTAAAGCTGACCTTAATTTATTTCTGGGCCATATAAAAAACTGGTCTAGGTTTAATCCTGAAACTCTCAAAAAATAAATGTGAAAGTTTTAGTCCAGATTTATCTTTCAGCCCTCAGGAAAAATTAGAGAGCAATATGAACCGCTAACCTGGCTCTGGCCACTTCCTTGCACCTCTAGTCTGCCACCAGTGGCATTGGACAAGACAAAATCTAAGGAACACCTTAGATTCAGCACAGAACAAGAGGATAAACAAGGATGCCAAAGACGCTGAATTACCTCGCTGCAGACAGGCAGGTCTACCCACACCCTACTGAGGTCCCCAGTCGTCGCCTGGAACATGCCGAATCAGCCTGCTACAGACTGCCTATGCCCTACTGAGGTCCTGAGTTGCACAGAACACGCCGAATCAGCCCACTGCACACAGGCAGGTCTGTGCAGGCCCTACCAAGGTCCTGAGTCATGCAGAAGATGCCGAATCACACCACTGCAGAAAGTCAGCCACCTGATTCCACACTACAAAGACACAGAGGACACCAGAGAACCAGACCCCCAGACCAAGATACTGAGTCCCACTGTTCCCAGCCCAGAGGTAGGGGCTTCTGAGCCATCGTCTCACTGCTCCTGGTCCAGAGGAAGGGGATTCCTGGTCACCATCCCTCCCACTGCTCCCAGCCCAAAGGAAAGGGCTTTTGGGTCACCTTCTGTTCTGCTGCTCCTGGCACAGAGGAAGGGTCTTCTGAACCACCATCCCACTGCTCCTGGTCCAGAGGAAGGGGTTTCCCAGCCACCATCTGTCTGGCTTCTCCCAGCCCACAGGAAAGGGCTTTTGGGTCACCATCCCTACCACTGCTCCTGGCCCCTGTCCCACCTCACCCAGCTCAGAAGAGGTAATCCATGCAGGTGCTAACAGGCCCCCGCCACAGTCAAAATGAGAAAACACATAAATAAGTCTCAAAACCCGATTTCCAGATCACCTACACCAACCCCAAAGGGAAATGAGATAAAACACTCTGATACTCAACCACCTGGACCCACTGAACTGGAAACAAAAAGGGATCTGGAAAAAATGAAATCAGAAATAATTTCTCAGGTAACAGGAGAAATTGTGCCCCTAGTGCAAGATATGATTAATAAATCTAGAGAGGAGCTCAGGAACATGATGGAATCCCAACATAAGAAACAAATGGAATCCATAAAACAGATGCAAATAGATTTCCAGGACATGAAAAACTCCATTGAAAGTCTACACAGCAGAATGAGCCAGTGTGAGGACAGAATTTCACATATAGAAGATAAGATTGCAATTAGTGACCAGGAAAAGAAAAATGGCTTCAAAATTATAAGGGAACATGAGAAATCAATCCAGCAGCTGCTAGATGATGCAAAAAAGAATAACATAAGACTGATTGGGCTCAATGAAGAAACAGCAGAGAGTGGAGATGACATAAAAAACCTCTTCACAGAAATAATGACAGAAAACTTCCCAAGCAGGGGAAAAGAGCTTGACATACAGAAAAGTGAGGCATATAGGACTCCAAATAGCCTTGATCAAAAAAAGTCTACACATAGGCATATAATTGTTAAGATTCCAGAAACCCAACAGAAGAACAAAGTTCTCCAAGCAGTCAGAAAAAAGAAACAAATCACACACAAAGGACAGCCCATCAGAATCACAGTAGACTTCTCAACACAAACCATCAAGGCAAGAAGAGCTTGGAGTGACATATTCCAAGCCCTAAAAGAAAACAGCCCCCAACCCAGATTGATGTACCCTGCAAAACTATCTTTCAAAATGGATGGAGAAATAAGATACTTTCATGGCAAAGAGCATCTTAGGAACTTCGTGAATACCAAACCAGCACTCCAAAGAATTTTACATAATATCCTAGGAACAGACATTGAGGATCACAACCACAGGAAGCAAAGCAGAATGAACCCATCTGGCACAACAAGAAATTAAATGTAAAGGGGGAGAACCCAACAAAAAGAAAAAGTCATGGCAATGACAAGTCAATACGTTTCAGTTATAACCATCAATGTTAATGATCTCAATTCACCAATCAAAAGAAATAGAATGGCAGAATATGTATGCTGCATACAAGAAACACACTTAATTCAAAAGGAAACTCATAGACTGAAAGTTAAAGGGTGGAAAACAATGCTCCATGTGACAGGAACCCGAAAAAAAGCAGGAGTAGCTATCCTCTTTGCAGATCAAGTAGATTTCAAACCAACACTGATTAAGAGAGACAAAGAATGACACTACATCCTTGTAAAGGGAAGAATCCAAGAGGAAGAGATGACAATCATAAATATCTATGCACCAAACACTAGTGCACCCAACTATATAAAACAAATGCTAACGGACATGAAAAGCCATATATGCACTAATACAATTGTAGTGGGGAACCTCAACACCCCACTGTCACAAATAGATAGATCAACTAGACAAAAAATAAGTAATGAAATACTAGAACTCAAACTCTTGAACAAATGAACTTAACAGATGTTTACAGAATCTTCCACCCCAGAAAAACAGAAAACACATTCTTCTCAGCTGCACATGGGTCATTCTCCAAAATAGACCACATACTCACACATAGAACATGTTTAAGTAAGTGCAAATGAATTGAAGTTGTCCCCGGTACATTATCAGACCATAGTGAGATGAAATTGGAGATCCAGAGCAAAGGAAACTCAAAAAATTTCACAAACATGTGGAAATTGAATAACACACTTCTGAATAACCAATGGGTCACAGAGGAAATTAAAGAAGAAATCAGACAGTTCCTTCAATTAAATGACAATGACAATGCAACATATCGCAATCTATGGGACACAATGAAAGCAGTCTTACGAAGGAAATTCATAGCAGTAAATACACATATTAGGAAAACAGAACAAGCCCAATTAAACAACCTGATGCTGAACCTCAAGCTTCTAGAAAAAGAAGAGCAGGACAACCCCAAAGCTCATACAAGGGAGGAAATTATACAGATCAGAGGAGAAATCAATGCAATGGAGACTAAGAGAACAAAACAAAAAATCAATGAAGCCAAGAGTTGGTTCTTCAAAAGAATCAACAAAATTGACAAACCTTTAGCCAACCTTGTCAGAAAAAGGAAAGAAAAGGCCCAAATCCATGCAATTAGGAATGAAAATGGTGAAATTACAACAGACCCAGCAGAAATCCAGAGGACCATCAACACCTACTTCCAAAACCTATACACCAATAAGATGGACAACACAGAAGAAATGGACAGATTCCTAGATACATATGAATTACCAAAGTTGAACGAAGAAGACCTAAAATCTCTGAACAACCCAATATCAACCAATGAAATTGAAAATGGAATTAAAAACTTATCAATTAAGAAAAGCCCAGGCCCTGATGGCTTCCCTGCTGAATTCTACAAGACATTTAGAGAGGAACTGCTGCTGCTACTGTTTAAACTCTTCAATGAAATTGAAAGGGAAGCAATACTCCCAAATTCATTCCTGGGAGCAAGCATCACCTTGATCCCCAAAGCAGAGAAAGACCCAACTGAAAAAGAGAACTATAGGGCAATCTCACTCATGAACATAGATGCAAAAATCCTTAATAAGATACTGGCAAACAGAATGCAGAAGATCATCAAGAAGATCATACACCCTGATCAAGTGGGATTCATCCCAGGGATGCAGGGATGCTTCAATATATGCAAATCAGTCAATGTAATACACTATATCAATAGAGCCAAGGACAAAAACCATATGATTATCTCCATAGATGCAGAAAAAGCATTTGACAAAATCCAACATTCATTTATGATAAAAACCCTACAAAACATTGGAATAGATGGTCTCTACCTCAAACTGATAGAAGCCATCTATGAAAAATCAACAGCCAATATCATACTAAATGGTGAAAAGCTGAAATCCTTCACACTAAAATCAGGTACAAGACAAGGATGTCCACTATCACCACTCTTGTTCAATATAGTTCTGGAAACATTAGCCACAGCCATTAGAAAAGAGAAAGAAATGAAAGGAATAAAGATAGGAAATGAAGCAGTGAAATTGTCATTATTTGCAGATGACATGATACTGTATATAGAAGAACCCAAGAACTCCACCAAAAGTCTTCTAGGCTTAATAACTAAATTCAGTCAAGTAGCTGGTTACAAGGTCAACACACAAAAGTCAATAGCTTTCCTCTACACGAATGACAGACTCACTGAGAGAGAAATAGGGAAAATAACTCCTTTCACAATAGCATCCAAAAAACTGAAATACCTAGGAATCATCCTAATGAAAGAAATCAAAGACTTCTCTGAAAACTATGGCACTCTGAAAAGAGAGATTGAAGTGATATCAGAAAATGGACAGACATCCCCTGCTCCTGGGTAGGAAGGATTAATATAGTGAAAATGGCCATATTTCCAAAACTGCTATATAGATTTAATGCAATTCCAACTGAGATCCCAGCAGCATACTTCATGGACCTTGAGAAAACAATCCAAAAATTCATTTGGAGCAAGAAGAGACCCAGAATAGCAAAAGCAATTCTAAGTAACAGAGACATGGCAGGGGGTATCACAATCCCCATGTGCAACTCTACTACAAAGCTACTGTGATAAAAACAGCATGGTACTGGCAAAGAAACAGACTTGAGGACCAGTAGAACAGATTAGAAGATGCAGAAAGAAGGCCAGACACACTCAGCCATGTCATCTTCAACAAAGGAGCCAAACACCCTCAATGGAGGAAAGATAGCCTCTTTAATAAATGGTCCTGCAAAAATTGGGCTTCAACTTGCCAAAGATTAAAATTAGACTTATATCTCTCACCATGCACTAAACTAAAATCAAAATGGATTAAAGATCTAAATATTAAAATAGAAACTCTGAACCAGTTGGAACAGAGGTTAGGTAGAACCCTTGAAGACATTGGTGTAGGAAAAGATTTTATGAACAAAACCTCAGTTGCCCATGAACTAGCACAAACAATCAACAAATGGGATCTCTTCTTATTCAAAAGCTTCTGCACAGCAAGAGAAACCACCAGCAGTGTGAAGAGACAACCCACAATGTGGGAAAAAATCTTCACCTGCTCTTCTCCAGACAAAGGTCTACTATCTCGAATCTATAAAGAATTTAAAAAGATCAGACCTCCCTAATTTAAAGACCCAATCCAAAAATGGGCATCTAAAATGAACAGACATTTCTCAGATAAAGAAGTAGAAATAGCAAATAAATACATGAAAAAATGCCCAACATCACTGGTCATTTGAGAGATGCAAATGAAAACAACAGTGAGATTCTGCCTCACTCCAGAAAGAATGGCTGCTATCATGAAATCAATGAATAACCAATGCTGGCAGGGCTGTGGGGAAAGAGGAACCCTGCTCCACTGCTGCTGGGAGTGTAGACTGGTGCAACCACTGTGGAAATCAGTATGGAGATACCTCAAAGAACTAGGACTGGAAGTCCCATTTGACCCCGCTATTCCCCTGCTGGGTATCTTCCCCAAAGAATTAAAAGAATCATACCACAGTGATATATGTGTACCCATGTTCATAGCAGCACAGTTTGTAATAGCTAAAACTTGGAAACAGCCCAAATGCTCATCAACTGGAGACTGGATAAAGATAATGTGGATTTTTAATAAAATGGAGTACTACTCAGCCATAAAAAATGAGAAATTAGAGACATTTATAGCTAAGTGGATGCACATTGAGGCAATACTCTTAAGTGAAATAAATAGGACACACATGAATAAATACCAAATAGTTTCTCTCCTGTGAGAAACTGAACGTGTAAAAAAGGACTAAATCTATAATAGGTAATGTGAAATAGGAAGAAAAGGGGCAAAGGGGAAGAAAGTGGGAGGGCTAGGTGAAAGGATAGAAGGGAATGGGATTAATAGGAGAAAATGGAAAAATAGGAACAAAATCTTTGTAAATAGGGAGGAATGGAGGGGTTGAAGGGAGGGCTGGGCAAGGGTGAAAAAGAAGAACCAAGAGAGACTATGTAAAGGTGCAAATTTCCAATGATGAATGTCATTATATTGTATACCTAAAATGTACCAATTATTAGAATGAATAATCAATAATGTAAAATAGGAAGAAAAGGTCCAAAGGGGTAGGGGTAGTGGGAGGGGCAGGGGAAAGGAAAGAAGGGAAAGGAAAAATTGATGAGAAATGGAAAAAATGGAAATAAAATCTTTGTAAATAGGGAATGGTGGAGGATGTGAAGGGATGTCTAGGAATGGGGAAAAAATAAGAACCAAGATGCATTATGTAAATGTACAATTCCCAATGAGAAATGTAATTGTGCTGTATACCTACAATGTACCAATAAAAGAATTTAATCCAATAAAAGAATTTAATCCAAAAAAAAAAAAAAAAAAAAAAAACAGGGATGCCTTCTTTCCTTTCTTTACAAAGTGAAAAAAAAAAAAAATCATAGGTAGACATCTACAGCATAGCAGGTTAGAGCCTTGTTAGGCCTTCTACCCTGACTATTTGGAATTCATTCTTAGCTCCAAAGAATGTCATTTAGTCTCTTCTACATGCAAATCTTGCCTGATTGTGCCCCCCCCAAGATAATTAAAATTACCTTTAACAGCTTTTCCCTTTATAGTGAACAATTACATGTGGCTATCAAACAACCATACTTATCAAAGCAGCAATGAGAATCCTGTGTTTCTGGATATTCCAGTCAGATAAACCATCAGCTTAGATAGGGGCCATCTTAAAATGGTCTTTGCTTTCACAGGCGTGGTCGATATTTTTTCCTTTTGATTCTTATTACAAGAGGTCTCTGTTAATTGACCTACAAAGTTCTGACTAGCCTTATTTATAGTTACAAACCTAAAAATTATAAATGGGTTATTATAATTCACCTTGACCAAATACATCTGAGTGCACTCTGGTTTATAAACAAGTGATCGTATGTGTGTGTTTGTTTGATTTTTATAACACTTACAGCTGTTTTGTTTGAGGCCAACAACATTTTTCTTTTGGCATTTTGCATTTTTTAAGATGTTTGCCTGTAACTCAGGTTTGCATATAGGTAAATGTCACTAAAAACATGCTTCCCCCAGGTTGCCAGATGATCAAACTGATGTCAAAACTGGTTTACAAATACAGTACATATTGTCTCTATATAATAACTCAGGGAATCTTCCATTGGTCAAAAATAATCTGTTAATTGCTATGATCTGGTTCTCATAGGTCATCTAATGATTTGTTAAGATAATTAAATAAAGACTCTTGGACAGGACTCCCCTTCATAAATAAAGGAGTAGCTGGCTGGAATAATTTATTCCAGCCTTTGTTCACAAAGGGGACTTCAATAATTTCCATAGCCTTGTGGGAAATACATTGCTAAACATATTACTATTGTGATAGGTATACATTGGTCATGGTCAAATGGCTAAATTTTCTGCGGGAAAAAAATGAGGTTTTATTTAAAATTTTCTTGGTACAAAACAAAATTAAGGAACAAAGGGATTCATGTAACTGATATTCATTTTTATTTCATGTTGTACTAAATATCATTCATGCCTTCTGGGCATGCAGGTTTTCTAAGATTCTGTTTATGGTAATGATCTTTCTTTGACTCAGGTATCTGCCTTTCTTTTATGCTCCAGCTACTTGTGATAAGAGGTACATATCAAGCCAACATGAGATAACCAATAGAATAATAATTTTCTTAAGAATTTATGTGATGGATATGTTGTGTGTCACCACACTTAAGGATGCTCACATGCCAAACAGTTCAAACAATGTCACACACTAAAAACTAAGGGCTTGACATTATAAACTTCTAAGATACATTTATAGACTGATATGTGTGTTCTCTTTAGATGACATACTATTACAGGATAACAAATAAGAGTTTTCTATGTGTCACTTAATGTCCTATAATCAAATAGAGGTGTTTGACTAAAAAACTTCCATACAAAGATGTACATCTGAATCTGTTCCAATGATAATGTCATCATGGTTGTCATGCTAAAATACTATATGTGGTTCTTGATCTTAAGTTTCTGTATATAATGTATAACTGTTGTCTGTTAACATTCTGCAGGGATTCAACTAAACAACCATGGTTGGTAAAATAACAGCCCTCTAACTGTGCTTTATATTTCAAAAGTTCTTAAAGTCCAGATGAAATTATAATAGTTAAGCTCACTGCTCCTACTGAAATACTTACATTACTGATCTTCCTTTCTGGGTGTTCAACAACTAAAGTTTGGAGACCAAAACTAGAAAGGTAACTGAGCTATGAGGAGAGCCAATATTTTGGCCTTGGCCTGTCAAGGTCTTCAAGATCCAGGACACATAGGAACCTTTCCTGCAGGATCCTACATCTTTGGTAAGTCACCCAACCTCCTGAACTGGGAGATTCCAGGGCACCAGCAGACAAATGTAACATGTGTCAAAGGAGTGTCACTAAGAGGGAAAGTCTCCCATTCTTTCACTGAACTCACCATGGTCAAGCAATGCCATGACCCATCCTGATGGCTGACACTGACAGAGGAGCTGAGAGGCTCTATGAATGATTCCAAAATAATGTCTGAAGAGACTTAATTGACCTTGATAGATAGAAAGAGGTTCATATTGATTAACACAGGTGTCACTTTAACTTGGTCTTAAACACCCAGCAGAAAAGAATAACCAAAAGAGGTATAAAATAATCCCATAGTAATAAAGCTAGATCTAAAAAGGGGCTCCAATCATTGACACCTTTTGGCAATTTCCAGCTCTACCAGTAGCTGACCATGGTTATGGATCATTAGGAAAAAACTATGGTAAAATCTATAAGAGCTCAGCTAGTTTTAAATTTCTTAGATTTGTCATTCAAATTGTCTCTTATCTTCTTACAGCTAAAACTAAAGAGACTTATGACAGAGTATCAGACTTATAAATAACTTTCATCATAAAATAGTCTAAGAGCTAACAGGTTACTATCACTCACTATTTCAGTATCTAAATGTGACTTTCTTCCCAACCTGCCCTTCCATTCTAGCATGCTCATGATTAGATTATACATGCTCTGATTTCTTAAAAGTTTTGTTTATTCTTGTCTAGAGGCTGCCAAACTCCAAGCAGTCATATGAACCAATAACAAACATGCTAGACTTCTTTTACCAGGATCCACCAGATCGACCTTGTAAACAGCTCATAACTGCTAAACTATACAATATGACTTCTATGTTGAATTCTGAAGTCCTCTGGACCTTCTCCTTATCCTCTTTGTGGAAGGCTATTACTAGTTCCTTCCAGTGGAAACACTTGTTGGGTATATTCATAGCAATCCTGCTGACCTTATAATTTGACCCATGTATTCCTGTTTCTTTGGCTTTGTTTCCTCTGACTCAAAGCCATATGGCCACCAAGATGACAACGCCTGGTTCCTCTGAAAGATCTTTCAATAGACCGTCTGTAGAGTAACTCTAACTGCTCATCACAACTATGACCCTCATCAGCTGGAAGTAGCCAGAATAGTCTTCACCATTTGCCCCCTCATAGCAGGTAGGGGTACTTCTTCAGAAGGGGGGATATTGCAGATAGGTAATTTAATCAGGTATCTTGTAGACAACTAGACAAGGCCAGCTCAGAAGGAGCCAGAATGGAGGACAGTAGGAAACTACATGGAGGACAATCAAGACACATTCATTGAAGGCCAGAGAAACTACCACACCCATGTAGGATGAATAGTAGTGATTGATATTCTAAATAGGTACCAATCACCTGGGTGGGGGAGAAAGATCTTCCAAGAAAGACCACTGACCCACCCCTTTCTGCTGAAAATCCTTGCTCAGCTCTTTGTACACTTGCTACATGACTTGTTTCCTCATTGGAACCCCATTTAATCAATATTACCTGGATGAATGTACTTGTAATCTTATTGTTTGGTCATGGTTTTGTCCCACTTTGTACCCACCTCACCACATGGCTTTGCTGTATAAAATATCTTTGAAAAGTGGGGTGAGCAGGCAACCTACCTTCTGGTCCCCCTTCTGTCCCTCTTAGACAGAAGCTTTCTTTCTCTCAATAAATTTTTCCTACTCTTAAAAAAAAATTCAAGGAAGGTGAGGACTCCTCACCATGCCCACAGCAACCAGCTTAGCCAGGCAGGTGGAGAGGTCCCTGGCCTCCTGGAGCCCCTCTCTATCCAACCTGAGCCACACCCACAGTGACCAGCTTAGCCCTACGGGTGCCTGCAGCACCCCCCCCCCCCCCGCACCGCCTCTGTCCTCCTGGCTGCACTGGTACCTGGTTCTGTTATGGAAATCTCAGAAAGAAATACACAAAGACACAGAATTTGGATAAAATAATAAAATTTCTTCTAGCGAGCGGGCAGGAGTGCCAGAAACTGGTCTGGTCAGTATCTGCGCCCCCCCCCTCCTTGTTCAGCGTTTCCCTTTTTACATCCTTTTTAGCCATTATCTTATTCCTAGTGGTCTTTGATGTGTAAATACAATTCCAGTTCCTATTTGCAAGTCACAGACACAAGGCAGGCACATATACATTGAAAATTCACCTTGGCATGGTAACTTTGTTAGGTTAATGAAGTTACTGGTTAGAGTCAGACAATCGTCACCTTAAACAAGGAGTTATGGGAAAAGCAAATCTTAAAAGAACACATTACTTATTTTGTTTCTACAACTACCTTAATATTCAATCTATTAAGTTATCTAAAACTTTTCCATATCAGTTCAACACTACAAAGCCACAGGGAGGGCATAAAGGACATTGTCCTGAGCTCCAGAAGGTAGAAAACAAGTAAAGATAGAGGGCCTCTCTCAGGCTCCCTGATGACAACTGAAACACACTGGAAAAGTGAAGAGAATCTCTGCAATAAAGGCAAATCAGACCACTGTACTTGGTAAGTTGGAGGGATCATCATCTTCCATCAGAACCTGGAATATCTTCAGGGGAAGGGCAGCTGCAACCTGCAGTAGAGCCTTCCAGAGTTCAAACTTGCAGGAGGACAGGGAGCTCAATTTGGGACTTGCAGCCAGAAATCTTCCTGAATCTCATGGGTCTGTGACTGGCTTGCTGAGATTCATTGACTTATATCTGCACACTTCTGCCCACGTTGTCTAATGTAACACCAGAGACATACCCTGAAGGAGGCCTCTCATTTTTTATCTTTCATTTGTTATTTTCAAAATTACTTTTTGCTCTTATTTTTAATTTTTTTTCTTCTACTCTTTTCAAATTTTTATTTTTCTCTTCTTTTGTCTTTCTTTTCTCTTTCCTTTCTCTCTCTCACTCTCATGCTGTCCCACATTGTTCTTCATCTCCCTTTGTGTTCCTGTTCTAGCCCTAATTTGAATTTCTTCTTTATTTTTCTTATCTTCTCTTTTTCCTTCTCTTGCCTGTATTCTCTGGCCCACTGCTAACCTTCCCCTATCCTTCTACCTATCTATCACTCCCTCCCCAACTCCTTCTATCTCCCCATCCCAAAGAGTAAAGTTGCTATATTGAAGAGTTTATTCAGTATAAACATATGTTGGGTTGGTCCTCAATTTTGATTTAATTCATGCAGTTAAAAGTGATAAATTAATAACTACCACAAATTGTCATTTTCAAAGATGTACTTGATGCTAAGGTGTTGCTGATTGTACCACTTGGGCTAAGGTGATGTGATTGATCAACTCAGTTGTCCTTACTGGTATAATGAAAATGAGATACCTTCAGAGCCATTAGAGACTCAAAACCTAAAGACCAGCTATATCTAGTAGACACCTCTGAGAAGCAATCATTCCATAATAGTTCTAAATACAAGCAACAAAGATACTTACAATAAGCAATTTTGAAGTATCAACCCAGGAATTAAACCAAGAAAAGTACCACAAAAACAAAAATGAGAAGACATTTAAGCAAGGCACAAACTCAGACTTCCACCCCACCAAAGGCAAATTCTGGGGGAAAAGAGGTGGAAAAATCTGATAATCAACAACCTGGACACCCTGAACTGATAGCACAGGAAGTAACAAAACAGATGAATGAGGCTCTAGAAAAATTTGAAGCATAAATAATTTCCCAGATAACTACAGAGATGGTGAGCAGAGTGAAAGACGTGATTAGAGGCTCTAGAACAGAAACAGATTAAAAAAAAATAGATGAGCTCAGAAACATGTTGGAAGCCATGAATGCCCAGCATAAGAAAGAAATGGAATCCATGAAACAGACTCAAACAGACAAACAGGAGATTAAAAATTCCAATGAAAGTATGCAGAGCAGATTAAGGGAATGTGAAGATAGAATATTAAGAATAGAAGACAGGATTGTGGTTAATGACCATGAAAACAGAGATTTCTTAAATAGTAAGGGACCATGGGAAATCAATCCAACAGCTGCTAGATGATGAAAAGAATAATATAAGACAGAAGTCCATGAAAAAACAGGACAAAGTACAATTGACAAAAAAAACTATTCACAGAATAGTAGAAAACTTCCCAAACAGAGGTAGAGAACTGGACATACAGATAAGTGAGGCATGTAGAACTCCAACTAGACACTATAAAAAATTCTGCACCTACACATATAATAGTCAAGATCCCAGAAATCCAATGGAAGAACAAAATCCTACAGGCAGTTAGAGAAAAGAAATAAATCACCTACAAAGGAAAGCCTATCAGAATCATAGCAGACTTCTTAACAAACTGTCAAGTCAAGGAGAGCCTCGAGTGAAGTATTTCAAACCCTAAAAGAAAATAACTTCCAACCTAGACTTTTGTATCCTGCAAAGTTATCTTTCAAAATCGATGGGGAAATTAGATACTTCCATGACAAAGAACACCTGAGAAACTTCATGAATATCAAATGAGCACTCCAAACAATTCTAAAAAATATCCAAGAAAAACACAATGAAGGTCACAACTCCATGAGGCCCAACAGATGAAAGCCAACAGACAAGGCAAGAAACTAAAGGAAAGGGGGTAAAATAAAAAATAAAAGAGCCAACAACATTAAAACATCTTGACAAGGATGAGTCAGTATCTATCAATTATAACCATCAATGTTAATGGCCTCAATTCACCAATCAAAAGAAATAGATTGGCAGAATGGATTAAGAAGCAAAATCCAACAATGTGCTGTATACAAGAAACACACCTAAGACAAAAAGAAATTTCATAGACTGAAAGTAAAAGAATGGAAAATAGCTCTCTATGTGACAGGAACCCAGAAAAAAGCAGGAGTAGCAATCTTATTTGCACACAAATTAGATTTCAAACCAAAACTAATTAAGAGAGACATAGATGGTCACTACATCCTTGTGAAGGTAAGAGCCCAAGAGGAAGAGATGACAATCATAAATATTTATGCACCAAATACGAATGCCCCCAACCATACAAAACAAATATTAATGGACATGAAAAACCAAATAAGCACTAGTACAATTGTAGTGGGGGACCTCAATACCCCACTATCACAAATAGACAGATAACCTAGACAAAAAATTAACAATGAAATTCTAGAACTGAAACAGGCTATTGAACAAATGGACTTAATAGATGTTTACACAGTGTTCCAGCCCACAAAATCATAATACACACTCTTTTCAGCTGCACACAGGTCATTCTCCAAAATAGACCACATCCTATCTCATAGGACATGTCTAAGTAAATGTAAAAGATTTGAAGTTACCCCCTGTATATTATCATACCTCCGTGCAATAAAATTGGAGATCAATAACATAAGAAACTGCAAAATGCCACAAACACATGGAAATTGAATAACACCCTCTTGAACAACCAATGGGTCACAGAGGAAATTAAAGAAGAAACTAGACAGTTTCTACAAGTAAATGATAATGCCAGTACAACATACAGGAATCTATGGGACACAATGAAAGCAGTTCTATGCAAGATATTCATAGCAGTGAATGCCCATATTAGGACAACAGACAGAACTCAAATAAACAACCTAGTGCAGAACCTCAAGCACCTAGAAAAAGAAGAGCATAACAAACCCAAAGCTCATACAACAGAGGAACTTATAAAGATCAGCACAGAAATCAATGCAATGGAGACTAAGAGAACAATACAAAAAAATCAATGAATCAATGAGTTGGTTGTTTGAAAGAATCAATAAAATTGATAAACCTTTTGCCAACCTTATCAAAAAAAGGAAAGAAAAGTCTCAAATACATGCAATTAACAAGGAAAAAGGTGAAGTCACAACAGACCCAGCAGAAATCCAGAGCATCATCAATACCTACTTTGAGAACCTATACTCTAATAGAATGGTTAAACACAGAAGAAATGGACAAATTCCTAGAGACATACAAATTGCCAAAGTTAAATGAAGAAGATATAGAAATTATACACACCCCAATTGCAATGAGTGAAATTGAAAATGTAATAAAAAATTACCAACAAAGAAAACTCCAGGTCCTGATGGCTTCACTGCTGAATTCTACAAGACATTTAAAAAACTATCACCATTACTCTTTAAACTCATCAAGGAAATTGAAAGGGGAGCAAGGCTTCCAAATTCTTTCCTGGAAGCAAATGTTACTTTGATTCCAAATCCAGTTAAAGACCCAACCCAAAAAGAGAACTACAGACCAATCTCCCTAATGAACATACATGCAAAAATCATCAACAAGATACTGGCAAACAGAATACAGAGGGTCATCAAGAAGATCATACACCCTGACCAAGTCAGATTTATCCCAGGGATGCAAAGATAGTTCAACATTTGTAAATCAATAAATATAATACACTATGTTAACAGAGTCAAGGACAAAAACCATATGAACATCTCAATAGACACAGAAAAGGCATTTGACAAAATCCAACACCCATTCATGACAAAAACCCTACAGAAAATTGGAATAGAAGGTCTTTATCTCAACCTGATTAAAGCTATCAATGAAAAACCAACAGCCAACATCATACTAAATGGTCAAAAACTGAAAACTTTCACACTAAAATCAGGAACAAGACAAGGATGCCCACTATCACCATTCCTATTCAATATAGTTCTGGAAACAGCCACACCAATTAGAAAAGAGAAAGAAATAAAAGGAATAAAGATAGAAAAGGGAGAAGTGAAACTGTCATTATTTTCTGACGATATGATACTTTACATAGAAGATCCAAAAAACTCTGCCAAAAGACTTCTAGACTTAATTCACAGATTCAGTAGAGTAGCTGGATACAAGGTCAACATTCAAAAAACAATAGCCTTCTTGTACACACATAGCAGACTCATTGAGAGAGAAATTAGGGAAACAATTCCTTTTACAATAGCATCCAAAAAAATGAAATATCTAGGAATCATTCTAACAAATGAACCAAAAGACCAATACACTGAAAACTACAGCACTCTGAAAAAAGAGATTGAAGAGGATATAAGAAAATGCAAAGACATCCCTTGCTCCAGGATAGGAAGAACCAATATAGTGAAAATGGCCATACTTCCAAAATTACTCATAGATTTAATGGAATGCCAATTGAAATTCCAACAGTATACTTCACAGAACTAGAGAAAACAATCCAAAAATTCATTTGGAAGAGACCTAGTATAGGAAAAGCAATTCTAGGCAACACAGACATGGGAGGGGTTATCACATTCCCCAACTTGAAACTATACTACAAAACACTATGATAAAAACACCATGGTAGTAGCAAAGAAACAGACCCAAGGATCAGTGGAATAGATTAGAAGATGCAGAAACAACTCCAGATACACTCAGCCACCTCATCTTTGACAAAGGATCCAAGCACCCTCATTGGAGGAAAGATAGCCTATTTAATAAATGGTGTTGGAAAAACTGGATTTCAACCTGCCAAAGATTAAAACTAGACCCATACCTATCACTAGGCACTAAACTAAGATCAAAGTGGATTAAATATCTAAATATAGAAACAGAAACAGCAATCTTGCTGGAAGATAAGTTAGGTAGAACTCATGGAGACACTGGCATTGGAAAAGACTTTATGAAGAAAACCTCAGTAGCATGGGAACTAGCACAAAGAATCAACAACTGGGATCTCATCTTATTAAAAAGCTTCTGGACTCCAAGAGAAACCACCAATAGAGCTAAGAGACAACCTACAATGTACGAAGAAAATGTTAGCAGCTGTACCTCAGACAAAGGACTACTATCTAGAATATATAAAGAACTGAAAAAAATCAGACCCCTCAAATTCAAAGACCCCTTTCAAAAATGGGCATCTGAAATGAACAGACATTTCTCAGACAAAGAAGTAAAAGCAGCAAATAAACATATGAAAAAATGTTCAACATCACTGGTCATTCCAGAGATGCAGATGAAAACAATAGTGAGATTTCACCTCACCCCAGAAAGAATGGCTGCTATCAAGAAATCAACCAATATCAAGGGCTGGCAGGGGTGTGGAGAGAAAGGAACCCTTCTCCGTTGTTAGTGGGAGTGCAGACTGGTGCAACCACTGTGGAAATCAGTATGGAGAATACCTCAAAGAACTAGGACTAGAGGTCCCATTTGACCCAGCTATTCCCCTGCTGGGTATCTTCCCAAAAGAATTAAAAGAATCATACCACAGTAATATATGTGCACCCATGTTTATAGCGGCACAGTTTGTAATAACTAAACCTTGGAAACACCCAAGTGCCCATCACCTGGAAACTGGATAAAGAAGATGCGGGTTTTTTATAAAATGGAGTACTACTCAGCCATAAAGAATGAGAAATTAGAGACATTTATAGCTAAATGAATGCATATTAAGACGATACTCTTAAGTGAAATAAATAGAACACACAAGTGTAAATACTGAATAGTTTCTCTAGTGTGGACAACTGAAAGTGTAAATAAGGTTTAAAATGACTAAAATGAATAATTGATAATTTGATATAGGAAGAAAAGGTCCAAAGGTGTAGGGGAAGTGGGAGGGGAAAGGGAAAGGAAAGAAGGGAAAGGAAAACTTATGAGAAAAGGAAAAAATGATAACAAAGTCTTTATAAATAAGGAAAGGTGGAAGGGGTGAAGGAAGCACAGGTAATGGGAAAAAAATAATAACCAAGATACATCATGTACAGGTATAAGCACCCAGTGATAAATATAAACGTATTGTATACCACAAATGTACCAATAAAAGAATTTAAGTGAAAGAAAATTCAAAATCAATAACAAAGCAAACAGAAACATGCTCCAGAAGCTTGAGCAGATAAAATAGTATAAGAAATAGTATATACAAATATGAAATAAACATATAGAAATTGCTCTGCTTAACCATCAGAAAAATATTAAGTTAAAACTCTAAACATAAGTACACAGACTCCAGAACAGCCAAAATGACAATAATAGAAAATAACAAGTGTTGACAAGGATGTAGAATAACTCAAACTCAGAAGCCCTGCTTATTTGGCAGTTTTCACAAAATTTCAAAATAAATATAACCTATAGCCTAGCAATTCCCCTCTATCTGACAGAAACCCATACATATGTTTTCTAAAAGACAAGCACTAAAATCTTCACAGCAGCCTTACAATAGCTCTAAGTGGGAAGAGCTACCCACGTGTTTACCAGGATAAATGAACTGTGGAATATTCACTAAACGAAATAGTACACCATGAAAAGAAATGAAATATAAATCTCCTTTAACATTACATATGATTTTTAAAACAACATTAGTTTCCTTTTTTTAGGGTCTTGCTTTGTAGTTTAGGCTGGCATTGAACCTCACTATGTAACCTAGGCTGGCCTCGAACTCACAGCAAACCTCCTCCCTCTGCCTCCAGAGTGCTGGGATTTTAGGTGTGCGCCACCACACCAGACTCTTTTTGATTTGGTTTGGTTTGGTTTTTGTTGTTTTTAAAACACTAGGATAAAAACTTAGACTCAAAATACATACTGTATGATTCTTTACATATATTTATCTATATATCTCACAGCAAATTTAATTCATAATCTAATTAACTCATTATATTGCCGGTTAAGCTAGTGGTAACATTAGAGGGGCAGGTTTCTACTGAATAGGGTCAGCTATTGTTTGGTGTTGTTTGCTCTCTTTTTATTTCTCTCTTCATTTGAACTCTGATTATATAGGTATGTTTAACTACTGCAGATTTATTAAGAGGGATATTTACAATATATGTACTTTCATGCATGTATATTATAATTCAGTTGTTTTAAATGTGACATTTTTCTTAGTATTATTAGGAATTGTGACAGTTAAACTTCATTGTATCAACTTGATTGACTTGGGAGCTGACCACGTAGAGCATGCTCTGGGTGTGTCCACGTGAGACATGAATGCATGACCTTGGTACTATATCTAACAACAGAATAATTTGGACAGGATCTCTACCTTTACTCTATCACAAGACAAAGAAATGGGAGCTCTAGTCATGTGCAGATTCCCGTAAGCTATAAACAACAAACAAAATCACATGGAATCCTCAGCTACGTAGAGCTAAGAAAAATATGAAATTTGAATAAGAATATAATGGCTCCACCTGAAGGTGAGTATTAAGGAACTTACTAGGAAAAATATTAGAGGGCATTTGTTAAGTCAATCCGCAATGGATTTTGGAACTGTTGAACAAAAATATTTTTAGAAAAATAGAGATCCCTCTGCCATGAATAGAAGACACTGAATAAATGGTAAATCAAACGAGGCAAAGTCGTAGAAGTGAAGGAAAGAAAAGTCTCATATTATAAGTAGATGAGAGGAGATCCCAAGGAAGCTGACTTTTGAGTATGGCTATAGTTATATTTCTAATTTCAACAGAAGAGGAAACTCTCAATCACTAAAATTATCTTGATACATTCCATACAATAAGACCAGTCTCCTAAATGTACAAATAATTCATATTATTTAATGTGAACAACAGAAATGGACTGTGGCCCAACAATACGTGATAGGAAGAAAATGAACTTCATATAAAGACAAAGCTATTAAGATCTTCCAAAATGTCTGACAACAAATTAGAAGGAAACAGTAAAATAGCATGCAAACATAAAATTAATAAATCTTCAGTGATTAGATGTATAAATTAGAAAAAGAAAAATCTCAGAAATGAGACTGCAAAGTAAGAGGAGGATTTGAAAATCAAGCTTTCATAACTAAGAACAGTATTAGAAAAAAAGAAAAAAAATGTTTTCAATAAAGAAAACTTCCTCTTGAAAGAGATACCATGGAAAGTAGAGTAAGCAGGGAGGATAAAAATAAAGGAAAATGTCAATGGAAATTATATGAATAAATACACAGAGAGGCATAGACAATAAGAAAATAATTTATGATGTAGATATAATAGGTAATCCTAAAGAAACATATGATTAACACATATACTAAAAGCTAGAAGTCATATAATCCTGAAAATGAAATGTTTGACTGTATTTGCAAGGGTACATCATATATTTGGGGAAATTATTTGCAAGGGTACATCATACAGCTGGGGAAATTGTTGTATAATGGTCACTCTAAGACAGCTCTTACTAGAAACTTTTGGAATTAATGATAAAGAAAGAATTATTGAGCATATAGGAAAAAAAAACAAATCATTTATAATGAAAAGACCACCAGCTTGGTAATAGACATCAATAGCAACACTTCTACATGAGGCAGTGGAGACAAATACTCAAAGACAAAGTGTGAGCTCGGGATTTCAAATTGAGCCAAACTGATTTTAAATGACTGTTGTAAATTTGAAAGAGCATAGGAAATATTGAACTCTAGATTCATTCCATAGGATTTATTAGAGGAGGTGCTCACCAAGAATTCATAGGACTTTTATCATTGTTTTTCTATAAGACTATGGCTAAAATAAATTGAATATATGTAACTATAAAGCTAGCAGCAATCAATGGGGATTCCATAACCAATGGAGTGTAAACATAATTCTCACTGACAAAAGATCTATTACAGCTAAAAATAATGGATAAGGCAGGAAATATGGATTATACAAATTCACTGCCTCACAGGATATGAATTTGGGTAAGAGATTATCAATATCTAATTAAATTATGAGGGAGAAGGAGGGAAGAATGTAGAAGTTACTAGTTGACTTCATTACTGTTACATTATAAAAGTGATTGATAGATTTGATAAAAGAATGGACTAAGTGTATATATTAAGGTAACTATTAAAGAAAAACATAAGCCTTTACTACCCACTAAGTTATTCTGTAGTAAATGGAGAAAGTATCTCCAATTAATCACAAATGGTTCAGAAAAAGAAAATGTATATATGACTGCTCCTCCACACTCATATGCCTAAAACACACACACACACATACACACAGACACACACACACATACACACACACACACACACACACACAAAGTGGAGGGGAGAAAGGGAAGGAAGGAAAACAATAAGTCAAATAGACAAAAGTATAAAAATCATTGAAAATGCAAAAAATAAAAAGCAAGAGTTTCTTGAGTAATTGCTGTATTATTCTAAATGCTTTATCCAAAATTTGGAAAATTATTAATATAATATACATTAATAGACTTAAGCAAAACACTATTTAATAAATACAAATTCTCAATATGATAAAATTTGCATTATTCTACTCTGAAAGTTATAATTTAGTTCATGAAGACACTATAGTACAATTATAAGAGTCTGGAGCAAGACAAGTGTAGCTGGCATCTCATTGAATTTCACATTAAAATGGGGGTATTACATAACTTATGTGTTGATTTAAATATATTAGAATACATATATCAGTTTTTCAAAGAAGATTGTCTTCATATGCTGTATTATATCTATAAAACATAAAAGGATTAATAAGAATCTACTGCAAACAGTAAGAGAATTTAACAAAGTAGGAGGAAATAAGTTAACACTCCCAAATTCTAATCTTACTATTTACAAGGAAAAGCAATACAATTTAGATAGAAGATACCATGGAAAAGAAGTCTCTATCTAAAATAAAACAACAATAATAATAAAGTTCTAGTCATAAGATTTTAACGTCCAAAAAAAGAAAGGAAAAACAGATGCTCATGAAAGATGCAAAGGATAAAGGGCCATATGGAAAAGTATATCTTACTCTTATGTATGCATATTTAACCTTCTAATGATATCAAAAGAGGAGAACCTGAAAAAGTGAGTGGTAGAAGAGCTATCATACTTAATATTCAAACACTAAAACTACCATAATTAAAACACTGACATATGATTTCCTTGATATACTGAAAGGTCAATGAAAATAAATAGAATATCCAAAATAGTTTCAAATACATATAGAATTTAGTAATGGTAAAAGTGTCACCTCATGTCAGTGGGAAAAGATAAAATTTTTTATTTTGTTTTTTGTTTGGGGGGTTTTGTTTTGTTTTGGTGGGGTTTTGGGGGGGGGGGTGGTACCGGGGATTGAACTCAGGACCTTGCATTTGCCAGACAGGAGCTGTGCCACTGAGCTAAATCCCTGGCTTGATAAATTTTTAATAAATGGCATCAGAGCAAACATATAGGCATATGAAAACAGGTAAAATTTAATCCATTATTCACATTGTGTACTAGGATAAACTTCAAATGAATCTGAGACCTGAATACCACAAAAAAAAAGATAAAATATTGAGTCTCAAAGAGCACAGAGATTATAATGCATTGAAACATTTGAGGTAGTAAATCTATAAGAAATATTTTTCAAATGACTAGATACTATTAACATTTGTTAGAATACAAGTTTTAGCTTGAAAATGGAGTACTACTCAGCCATAAAGAATGAGAAACTAGAGTCATTTATAGCTAAATGGATGCATATTGAGACCATACTCTTAAGTGAAATAAACAGGACACACGTGTAAATATCGAATAGTTTCTCTAGTGTGAGAAACTAAAAGTATAAATAAGGACTAAAATGATTAAAATGAATAATTGATAATTTGAAATAGGAAAAGGTCCAAAGGTTTAGGGGTGATGGGAGGGGAAGGGGAAAGGGAAGAAGGGAAAGGAATAATTATGAGAAAAGAAAAAAAAAATGGAAACAAAGTCTATCTATGTAAATAGGGAAGAGTGAAGGGGGTGAAGGGCGCACAGGTAATGGGGGAAAAACTAAGAACCAAGATACATCACGTACAGGTACAAACACACAATGATAATTGTAAACGTATTGTATACCTAAAATGTTCCAATAAAAGAATTAAAAAGAAAAAAAATTGACCTTTTTTAAGAAAAGCAAAAAATTGAAAACTTATTAAAGTTAACAAAATAAAGTTATTTTATTATGAGTTACAGCTAATAAGTATAGACAAAATGACAACATTAGAAAATCTCCATTTTGCAAACTAAGTAAGGGCTGGGGATACCCGGTGGATTTAAAAACATGTAGTTGAAGAGGGTGTCCTTTCCCATTTTGGGCTCCATAAGGTCAACTCCTGGGTCTCTGAGAACTGAAAATCAAGAGCTTCTTTGAACCCCAAAAGTTCTACTTTGCAACTCTTGCCACAAAATTAATATATTAAATTACACCACACATACTATGAATATCATTTGGATTTCCATGAGAAAAAGAGAAAGAAGGAAACATGAGAAATTAATGAACATTCAAAGAAGGCAAACTAATTGTTCTGAAGGCTGAGCTCTACCATAAACAGTGCCATCCTGAGAAAATACAACTGAAAAAGCCTATTAAGATGCATGAAAACAGAAGCACTAAACAAAAGAATGATGAAAATATTCCACAGGAAGCAGTCCTGATTATCTCTTGGACAGAGGACTGTCCCAGGATAAAGTACTTTCAAATATAATGAAAGAAAGAAGAAAAAAAGGAAAGAAAGAAAGGAAAGAAAGGAAGGAAGGAAGGAAGGAAGAAAAGAAGAAAAAGAAAGAAAGAAAGAAAGAAAGAAAGAAAGAAAGAAAGAAAGAAAGAAAGAAAGAAAGAAAGAAAGAAAAAGAAAGAAAGAAAAGGCAAACAATGAGAAGTCCCTTTCCAAAAGGAAAAGCAGAAATATTAAAAATTATTCAAATAGGATGCAGAAAACAGTATGGACTAGGACAGCTACTAAAATGTGTTGTGTTGGAGATAGTTTTATAGGAAAATCTCCTGAATATGAAAGATTCATTAGGTCAATGGTCTTAACTTTTTAAGAAGTCCCATAAAACACGTATTAAGCTTAAAGCTATCTTTCTGCCAATACCCGCTTGCTATAGTTTAGATCTAAAATGGTCCCAAGAGCCTTATATGTTTAGAAAGTGGATTATGGAGATGAGATAATGGACTGGCTGTTAGGATGTGGGTCTGGGAAGGAAGAAGTGGGTCACTGGGGGCTTGACCCAGAAGGGTGCATCTTCTCCTTTCTCTCTCTGTTTCCTGGCTGCCATGAAGTGAACAGCTTTCCTCTGCCCCAGGCCTTCCACTATGCCACTTCTGCTTTGAAGCTTGCAGAGGCCATTGACAGCACCCTTGAGCCAAAACAAACCTGTTCTCCTTTCAATTGTAGGTGTTGGGTATTGTGTCTCAGTGACAAAGAAGGTGATTAAGAAACTGATACAATAAAGAATTCCTCATCCCCACTACATACAAATTTGGGCATTATTACAAAAGATACTGTCACTGAGGTAAACATGAATGAGTCACCTCTTGTGACACAGGAGGTAAGGTTATTTGAGATAAATATGCCCGTGTTACCAGTAATCATGAAAATGATGGATCTATAGATCATAGATGCGGTCTTACTGGTTTGACAGAATTTTCATACAAGTAACATTTTTACGTTACTGATGACTACAAGCCAATTAGGAAAACCACTGGTCCTGTGATGTTTCTGAATACTACAAGAAAGCTTTAAATACTACAATTATGGTAAGAACTATTTGTTAAATTATTTTAAAAACATTTTTTAAAATAAAATAAATAATAACTGGGTAATGAGCTAGTTGAAATCTTTTTTTTTTTTTGGTACCCAGGATCAAAGTTGGGACCCTGAATTTGTGAGGCAGATGGCAGCACCATTGAGCTAAATCCCCGGCCCTGAAATTTTTTAAAGAAGGAATAAGGCACTGCCATTTAAACACACTGACCAATTTAAACATTACTGAAAATGAAATGATCAGATAATTTGTGCCTCCTGATCCAATGCATTAGGAAGTACAGAGCGCAATCTATCAGGGAATCTTGAAAATTAATTGAACATGAATCTAATTTTCTCTGTATATTACTATGATTTTATAAGAAATACAAGGGTAAGGAAACAAGGGAAGTGATACTATGACTAAACAATTGGCTGAAGTCAGAATATTTGAACTTCTAAAGCATAAAAGATTCAATTTCTCCAAGGAAACAGAGAAAAATAAGAGGGGAGACATAAGAATCAAGTGTCATGTGGTATCTTGTTTGGACCCTTATTCAAACCACTTATAAAAACACATCTTTAAAGCAATTAGGAAAAATGCAATGTAAATCAGGTAGTTATTAGTTTTGTTAGGTACTTAATGGTTGTACTAAAAATAAATGTCTCTAAATTAGAAGTGTAGGCTCACATACTTATAGGTAAAATCATATAACATTTGGGAATTACTCCAATGTACTGAAAAGCAAAGTAAGATGTATTTATTGGGTTTTCAGAGTTGCAAATAGTCATTTATCACCACCAAAAATATAATGAAAATTCTATATTTCCATGCATCAAAATATTCAACTTATCAGATCTACCATCTTATCTTACTAGTGTAATTGGCCCGTGGTTCATTTCTAACTCATCAGATACCAATACTTAAGAAATTTCTAGTGTGTCCGCAATATCGTACTTGTCAGGAAGAAACAAATGTAACAGAGATTCTCCCTGACCTACAAGAGTTTATGATTTTTCAGTGGAGCTATAATGCATAATCTGAATACTTTCAGAGAAATATGAAATCAATGTATTTTAACAGAAAGTATCCATGTCCAGAAATACTTGAATTATTTTTCCCTTTTAGAAGGGTTGTTTGCTGAAATGAAGGTAGTTAATCACAACAGCATCTGTCTCAGGATTATTGCGAGACACCACTTCATGCAAACTTAATGTTAAGCAACCTACAGAGGACCATGGAAGGTGAAGACAAAAGAGCTCAATTTGCTGCTGAAAGCACAAACCACTGCTAGGCAGCACACTAAGGAGCACATCAATGGCTATGTTTATGATGCCATCTCTAAGTTATGTGGGGTGCAGCTGGAGGAGCTATTACAAATGACAGAACAACGCCTCATAAGCTGCTGCTGGCTCTGTTCTCAGTGAACTTCAGTTAGGTCTGCCCTGTGAAGATATATGGAGTGGCCTAAGGCTCAAGCAGAGCAGGGGAAAATAATAGCATCCTAGTCAGTGTCTGAGAAACTCAGATCTCATTGCATAGTTTTGCAGTCTTGGCAAGTTGGAAAGTACTGTTTGCACCAAAGGTTAGGTTAGACTTTTATTTATTTAACCACCTGCTCACTCAAAAACATCTATGATAGACATAATCTCTGAGCAAAAGCAGGAAAACTCTGCTCTGACAGAACTAGTCAAGTGAAGAAAAAGAGCTTTCACCAAATAGTCACAATGATGAACGCATAATCACAAATTTTGATAAAGAAAGAAAGCAATTTCTTCACTAGTCTGAATCAAAAGGATCCTTTTCTAGCCTGGGAGATTTTGGAAATGATTTCCTAGGGAATGATCCTTATCTGAGACTTGCAGGAAGGAAAGGTGTTCTTTGGGCAAAGTTGATAGGGTAGAAACATCCCAGGCAGAGAGATGTGAGAATAAAGGTGCTGCTACAGAAGGTCAAATGGGCTTTCCTGAAAACAACTAAGGGAGAAAGAAGTTAGAGGAAGCTGGAGGGTGAGGCAAGTCTAACCTTAAGAGAAGTACTCATATTAGAGTTTTGATTTTTGTTTAAGAGAAATTGGCAGTCACTAAGGGCAATTAAGTACAAATGTAATGTGATCACATTTATGTTTTAAGATCTTTCTAGACTCATTATGGAGAATGAATTGTAGAGAAGATTTTATAGCGTTCAAAGAGATGTTGCAAATGTCCAAGCAGCAAATGATAGTAAATGAAGAAAAGTTGGTAACCGTGGAAGTGAAGAGAAGGCTGAAAAGATACAGTAAGAAAGGGTAACTGATGGGTTTTGATAAAGAAAGAGTAACTGACAAGGAGAAAGACAGAGAAGGTGAGGTCAGTCAAAGGGAGGTGTCAAAGAAACCCCTTGATTTTCTGTTTCTGCAGTTGAATTGTGGGAAGGCACATTGTAGAGATGAGAAACATTAGAAGAAAACTAGATTTGAAGAAAATATTTGACCTGACAGATGTTGAACTTAGAATATATTATTGGAAGTGTCAGATGAGTGATGAATGTAAAAATAGGAAGCATAACAAAAATCTAGAAATATGGGAGTCATTAACTAGACAGTAAATGAGGCTACAGCCATGAATGAGATGTTCTAAAGGGAGAGGGAAAAGAGGAGAGTGTCATACTGAATCAAGGTAGCAGGGAGGGTTGATTGTTTTCTTTTATCTAAATAGTCTTCAACAGGATGCATTTTCCAGTTTAATGGTTTACCCTTTTTTTCTACCAGGACTCTTAACACATTTTTATTTCCTGATAGCTTTAAAGACATTTGAAGTTTCACAAAATGGGCTTGAAATAGAAGAGAATGTAGGATAATCTTCAGGAATTTCATTATATTGTAACTTGGGTAGAGACATAGGAAGCCTATAGAGGAGACTGTAAAGATGGCAAAACTATTGAAGGTAAGGAGGAAAATCTTTTTAAATAATATTTTATCTCCAAAGGAAAAATTTATGAAATCATATTATGAAATGATATTTGCTCAAAGATCTATTTTATCATATCTGAACAATAATTACTTATGCACTATAGAATATTAGCTTAAATTTCACAAGATTTTTTCATGTATAAAGGATATAAAGTTTATAATCTAACAGAAACAGGCATTTAAATTATGTGCAAAATTTCTTTTAAACTACATTTTACTGCCATTTTTTTCTAATTAGAGCAACCCAACCTTTAAATATGTTAGAAATTATTTTATGTATTAGGCTATCATATGTAATTCTTCATTCCTACAGGGTCGAATATTGAGAAATTGGAGGTCATTATATAATTTCAAGCACCATCATCTATGAAAAGAGAATAAAGAAGGAAAAACATGGAAAGTATATAGGAGCACTTGACTGAATAAAATTTATTTTGCTGTAATTGCAAAAAACATATTAGGATGACCAAGTATCATCTTCCATTTGAAACTTTTATAATAAAATTTATAGTGTCCTTTGTCCTTTCACAACAAATTTCTCTTCCACAGCTTTAAGCAAAGGCATTATTCTGTGTTTAATGAATTGGATCATGAATATTCAAATAAGTCATATGCTATAGTAATCACCTTATAATGTTATATAACTGTCATCTTTCTCCTTTATTTTTAATACTGTAATTTGTTGGATTATATATAAAAAGAAAAATATGTCTGTCATTAAGAACAATTATTTAGAAGCAGTATGACAGCAATTAAGAGCAAGGACTGAGTCCAGACAGTCTGTTTAGATGTTCAACTCTCTTTTCATCTGTATGACTCTTTTTTTATGTCTTAGTTTCTCCATGTGTAACATGGAATAATAAAGGGAAACAACTCCAGTTTCTATGAAAGTGAAATTAATCCCTAAAAGTTAGACCAATGCCTAATATATAATAAACTCTACCTGCACTGTCTTTTTGAATGCCATATTAAAGGCTTGCAGTGAGGTTTTCCTCTATGTTAATCCTTAAATCAGATTGCCCTATTTTATATAAATGATGTCCCTTGCTTTCCTTTTATGATCTTTTCACAAAATGTGAAATCATTGTGCTTGTGTGTGCATCAAGAGGGAGCAAGAATGTAATTTGTGTCTAAATAGAAGATAAACTCTAGTAGCGTAGGCAGAGGTTGTTCTATATCCCCGGGCCTAACATAACAATATCATCTAGACACTCAGTAACGTTTAGTTGAAAAGATGAAGAAAGACAAATCTGTGGTGATTTTCAGGTAATAATTCATTTCATAATGTATTTCTTTGCATTGTATGAGTGGATAAAAATCTATATTATTTCATCAAATATACCTTAGTATTATCTTGGTTATAATTCTATTAATGAGAAACAAGCATCAATTTTAAATAAAAATGATAAGCAAAGATTGTACTAAACATTACCATTTCCATACCTTTTGACTTTCTTTTTCCTAAAACCTACAGTTTTTAATTCCATATCTTCAAACTCTACCAGTATGGATAGTTGTCCTCATTGCTCGACAAGTTCCACAATCACTATCATATCTTATAGGGAGACTTTTATCATTAATACCTCTCGATTAACATTAATTCTTCCAGTGGTCCAGTCATTTACTGACCTACTCTGCCTTAGAGACTTTTATATACAATTACGCACATGTGATCAGATCATGGATGTAATGTGATTATTACCAGCTCACATAACCACTCTGTGTAGCTAAACTTCTATCATCTAACTCACCATTATTAGTGAGTTAGTTATTTCTACTTCACCTTTAATTCCCCTAATTCAACAATTACTCACCTATCACTCTCCTATTTTCCTAAAAACAATTTCACACCACTGATTTTTTCATCAGTTACCAACACCTTCTCTCTCATTGTCTCCATTTTCAGTGATGACCTTGACTACAGTTTCCCTGAGAATAAATAGAACCAATCAAAATTTCTCAGGGCCAGGGATTTAGCTCAGTGGTTTTGCTGCCTACTGCTCAAGAGCAAGGACCCGAGTTTGATCCCCTGTACCAAAAAATAAAAAAATTTCTCCTTCACTACCTCCAACCTGCACAGTTACCCATCTACCTGCAGTGGTTTTTGTAAACCCAACCACCCTCCTGACACTGAGGCAGAACTCGCTGTGCTGCTCTCTCTGCAGGCATTATCAACCTTGTGTTCAAAAAGTCACTTGTCATTGTACTTTCTCTCTGCTGCACCTCTAATTTTTTCCTCCCTGCTGGGTCACTCTTATCACCATTACACTTTTGGCATTTGTCTTTGTAGAAATTACATTTTAAAAGTGTTTTATCACAAAAAATAAACATGTGAGATGATAGAGTTGTTAATTAGCTTGATTTAATCAGGTCAAAACACTGCATTGTTCACTGTAAGTATATAACATGAAATTCTCAGTTAAAACAAAATTATTTTGGGACCGGGGATTTAGCTCAATGGTTCTGTTGCCTGCCTCGCAAGCACAAGGTCTGGAGTTCAATCCCCAGTACCAAAAAAAATAAAATAAAATAAAATAATTTTGAAAACAAAGTCCAGGAAATTATTTCCTACTGATCTCTTATCTATTGTCCTTTTGCTCTTCTATCCTTTACAACCAGTCACCTCAGAAGAGTTTCTGTCTTAAAGTGTTGTGTGCCTATTCTTTCTTGAATCCATTTCTACATATATTTTCCTACCTACTCCACTGAAAATCTCTTTCAATGCCCAAAACTAGCTTCTGTTGTTGAATCCAATGTTTCAACATCATCTCACTTGACTTACAGAAACATCTGACTTAACTCATTATTCATCCTCCTTGGAACACTCATTTTGTTTGGCCATTAGGATGACCTGCTCTGCCGGATTTTTTCTTGTCCTACTGGCCTCTCCTTCTGGGGCTCCTTTGCAAGATATTCCTTAGCTACACAACCATTACACTTAATGAAGTGCCCTTGACCAGTTTTCAGACTTCTCTTTCCTGTCTACATTTATTTTATGATTCACTCAATGCATGCTTTTAAATTTCATCTACATGCTACTCTAAAACTTACATAGCCTAGAGTTTTGTGCTGACCTACAGACTTAAATGTCTAACTACCTACTCAAAGTTTGTTATGTTTTGGATCCTACATGTCCCTTAAGACCCATATGATAAAAGGTTGGTTGCGAGCTTATGGTCCTGTTGGGAGGTGGTAGGAACTTTAGCAGTGGGGCCTAGTGAAAGGAACTTAGGTTACTGGAGTTTTACTATGGAAGTAGATGGTGGACTTTGCATCCCCTTTCTTCTTTATGGTTACCATTAGATGAGCTTTGCTCTACCATGCAATCCATTCCATGTTATTCAGCTTGCCACAGGCCCAAAAATACTGGAACTAACCATCATGGACTGAAATCATGAATTAAAATAAACCTTTCTGCTTTTTAAGTTGACTTTTTCTAATATTTGCCAACAGTAATGGAAAGCTCACATATAATGTCTACACTCTGACATTGAATGGTTATCACAACTTCACATATTCTGAAATAAAGTTCTGATATCATCTCATAAAATTTCTTATCCAAGTATGGCAATAACATTTTTCAGTCCCTCAATCCCTGCTATGGTTTAGATCCAAAATATTCCCCAAAGCGACATGTGTTTGGAAGGTGATTGGACCATAGGAGCACTATATTCATCACAGGATTTATTTACTGATAAGTTTAGTAGTGGAATGTGTGGTAGATTGTAGGGTTGAAGCTGGATCATTGGTGAAGTGAACTGGAAAGGTGTATTTTTGTCCTTAGCTCCACCCTTCTTTCTCTGCTTCCTGGCTGGCTACCATGATGTGAGCAATTTTCCTATGCTAGGTCCTTGTACCATGCCATCTCTGCATTGGCACAAACTATGGAATAAAAGTTCTGAAAACCATGAATCAAAATAAACCTTTCCTCCTATAAGTTGTGAGTGTTCTATGTTTCTGGTGAGATCAAAATCCTGATAGGAATGCAAACAAGAAAGGCCACACTCATGAGGTTACAGATGGAAATGAGGGCTCTACTGGAAACTGGATTAGAGGCCATACATGTTTCCTTTTGGCAAAGAATTTGTCTATGTTTTGCCTAAGTCCTCAACTTTGTGGGAGGCTAAATTTAAAGATGGTAAACATTAATATGGTATAGGAAATTTCAAGACAACCAAATGTTCAGGCTGTGGCATGGGTACTGCTGGTTGCTTTTAGAGACTGAAAAGTTGGAGACAAACAAAGAATGGTTGCTGAAAAGATTAACATTAAAAAGAAATGATGTACTTTACATCAAAACAGTAGGAAAAATGCATTGAAGTCACCTCAGGAAATGGCCAGACCTCATGCATAACAAGCACAAGTTATAAAAGGGTAAATTTTTTTTTGAAAGACTTTGAAAAGAAAGTTCCAAGACACCCTGCCAATTCAGGGCCACCTAGGAAAGTGTTTTCCCAAGTTCAGCCTCTAGGCACTCAGAACCCATAGTCCAAGGGAATCTGGCTACTGCTCAAACTGGTGGCCAATGTTCGTGTCATCCATGTAGTGCTGGTTTTTCAGGCATACAGAATGCACCAGCTGTAAAACCATAAATGCTTCCACCAGATTTCAGAAAAAGACCTGTGCTCCTTTGAGGACAATGTATGAGAGGAAACTCAAAAATTCCGTGAGCATCCCAGCCAATGAAGGTGTTTCTGAGAAAAGCTTCAGGCTATAAGTGGGACCACTTCAAGAGGGAAGTCATGTGAGTTCCAACCAGCAAGGCCATAGGGAGGGGCTGTTCAAGCCCTATAGAGTGAGTACACATCATACTGCAACCTACCAAAGGTGCTAGGGTTGGAACTATAAGATTTAATGTTTTCCCTGTGGGTCTATGGTCTTTCTTTGGTCTGATTCCTTTCTATTATCTTACAGTGGTACCTTAGTTCATGCACTTAATTTGTTCCACAATTCTGGAAAAGATGGCAACCTTCATGTTTGTGTGGGAAAGATGGCAACAGTAATGTTTGTCACCCAATGCAGAGTTTGCAAACAAAAGGAAAATTTTGCCAAACCCTTCTGTTTGCAAACCAAATGGTCCACACAAAAAAGCATTTATGAACCAAGGTACCATTGTAATTCTTCCTTTTGGAATGGGAATGTTTATCCTCTGCCATTGTACGTTGAAAGTATTTAACTTTCTTTTTTACTTTTATAGGGGCTCAAAGCTAAGAGTATGCCTTAAGTCTCAGAGGAGACTTTAGACTTGGACTTCTCAGCAATATCGGAACTATAAAGACTTTGATAACTCTTAGAGGTTAAATAAATCCCTTGTACATACTGAGATGGACATGAGTCTTTTGGAGGCCAGAAATGAGCTATTATGGTTTAGAGTTAAAATATGGCCCCAAAAGTCTTTTTTGGGGCAGTAATTGGATCATGGGACACTAAATTAATCACTGGGTTCTAAACACAGCAGATATAGAAAAATCTGCTCATGAGTTCAGTTGCTATGCTGGTAGGAGATGGGGCGTGGTTGGAGGTGAGTCGGTGGAGGGTGACCTGGAAAGGCGTATGCCTGTACCAGCTCCTCCCTTCTCTCTCTACATCCTGGGTGTCATGAGATGAGCAATTTTCCTCTTCTGGGCCCTTTCATCGTACAGTCTCTGATTTCAAGCAAGCTGACCACACACTGAACCCACTGAAACCGCGAACCAAAGTAACCACTTCTTTAAACTGTGGGTGGTAGGTATTTTGTCCCAGACCCAGTTTAGGTATTTTGGTACTATCCCCCAAAATTTAGCTATCTTTGCCCTCTTTTTTATATCCAGCACTCATCCAGTATTCATCACTGCTAAATATCATCAGCTCAAGCTTCAAAATACAGTCATAATTTGAATAATACTCACCACCATCATTGCTAATACCTTGGTCCAAAATATTGGTATTACTAATTAGTATTACTTTAGTCATTGACCCCCTTCACTTTCATTCTGCCTTTGTCTTCTATAATTCTGTTTTTTTCTCCTTATAACTTATTTACAAGTCAAAATTCAGGCCAGATTCTTTGTAGTGCCAGTCATGTCAGCTTCACCTCAGCTTCAAATGCTCTATTTGTTTCTAGAGAAGACATGAAAATATACCATGCAAATCCCCTTTACAGGAAGACATTGCTACCTAAGTGTAGAAAGGGTACTCAGTACACTGCTTTCAACATTCATCGCCTCAGTCTCAGCCTCAGATACAAGAGCCAGCCACCTCACTAGAGATAATGTCCCATAACCAATGACTAAAACTGGCCGGTATAGAAAGACCTCATTATTTTGGATTGATCTGGAACAATTTTGATGGGCAATATTTTCTTCAGAGACAATAGATCGGTCAAGGTTTTGTTAGACCTGCATCATAATTTGATTCTTCAACTTTAAATTGTAACATCCCACCGACAGTCTTTTCTAGCTCCCTCTCAGCTCAATTTTACTCCATAATATTTATCACTTTATAACCTACCTTATAATCTACAGATTTAGTTTTTATTCCCTAGTAGTATATATAGTCCATGAAAGCAGGAATTTTTTGTTCAACACTGTATTCCTAGTGCCTAGGTAATTGCCAAGACCTGGTCACTCAATATTTGTTAAGTGAGTTGACTAATTAACTTATCTATCCTAAAAAATTGTTATATATTTTCAAAGACAAAGTTTTGAAGATAAAGAGTTATATAACTTGTAAATGTTGATCATTATCAAATATACAAATATTTTAATACTAGTTTGGCTGTTGTAAGTTTTATAACATCTAGTTTGTACTCAAAAAGTGTCAGTTGGTGATGCCAATAGTAATGACCATGATACTATAGAATGTCTCAAAGCTCAGGGAACACTGCTCTGCAAATGATAATGACCAAATTAAATGATAAGGGGGTCAATTAGTTATCAAGATAGATTTTATACATGGTTCACATGCAAATACGTATGGAAATAACATAAATAATAAAGTAAGAAATCACTGTTTCTAAGTAGCTGGCATCTTGCAGACACAAGAGTTAATGTCAGCTTGTAGAGGTAAACTCTCAAATGGTATTCTAGGGAACAAGAATAGAAAAGGAGTGACTTCTAGGTCTTTGTTTCGCTCCAGGCCAAGTGCTCATTTGGACCAATCCCGTGAAGCCTCTTAAATATTGCTGTGAACTCATAAGGTTGTTTTTATTAATTCCGAAGAAAATGAAGTTAGAAAAATCTCTGAAAAATATAAAGGAAGGAGAGGAACAACCAAAACCTACAAAGGTATAAAGAAAAGTCTGGTAAGATACCACCAGATATTTTACTTCTTAATGTGATCACCAGCAAAGTTCCATTAAGAAATGATATCCATTTCACTGAATAGGCCTTGCTGTATAACCAATCTCAGATGTAGTAGCTTAAAACAATACTATTTGCTCAGGAATCCACAGACAATCTGTGATAGACTCTGGAGAAAGCTTGTCACTGCTGAGTTCATTGGGGCCTCCAGCTTAGGCACTGTGATGGCTAGAAAAATGCAACCATTTTCCTCATAGTCTTTCTTTCTCAGTCTTGGTCAAATGGATGCAGCTTTCCAAAAACACAAGAATGGAAGTCACAAATTCTATTGAGACCCTTGCATTTCCACATATCACTTCTATTCTTTTGGTCAAAGTAAGTCAGAAAGCCATCCTCCTTTTTTTGGGGGGGACCAGGGATCAAACTCGGGTCATTGCTCTTGCGCAGCAGGCAGCAAAACCACTGAGCTAAATCCGGGGCCCCATCCTACTTTCAAGAAGTGGAGAAATAGGATACAGTCCTGAAGTGAAGAGTCACTAAGCATGTATTTCTCTTTTCATTCTACTACAGTGAATGAAACTGGGCCCTTTTAAAACACAGTTAAATAATATAGAAACTTTACAGCTGTCAAGTATAAAGAGAACTTTGTTTAAACGTCACTTGCTGCTGAAGGATATACCATTTGATGTACTTTCATTTTGTGTTTTTATTAAGATATACTTTATTTATTGTAAATTTTACATATTAAGGTGTGTGATTCAGTGGGTTTCTGTATATTTATGTGGTTATCCAATTATTATTACCACTATATAATTCCAAAACATTTTTAGTACCCACAAAAGAAACCTCATACCTGATAATTATCACTTTACATTCTCTCCTTTCTAAGCCATCATAACCCCTATCTATTTTTTTTTTTTGGTATGCATTTTCCTTTCTGGGCATTTTATATAAATTAAAGGATATATGACCTTTCATGGCTGGCTTCTTTCACTTAGCACTATGTTTTCAAGGGACACTCATATGATAGAATATTTTAGTACTATATTTTTCTATGATTAATAATATTCTATTTCAAAAATATCTCATTTGTAAGCCATTCATTGCTCAATAAACATTTGGGTTGCTTGCACTTTGGGGCCATTATGAATACTATTATGAACATTTGTGTGTAAGTTTTCATATAAACATGTTTTCAGTTTTCTTGGAAATGTATCTGGAAGTTGGATTGTCAGGTCCCATTTTTCTAATTATCAGTACTTCTCACTATATGAATGCTTGATTGAGTCATAGCAATTTATTTTGTATATTCTTATATACACAAAGACAGAAATAAAAGTTGATTTTGGAGTATGCTTCTGATGGGCTTGGCAAAATGGAACATCTTGGAAACCAGACCTTTATCATAGAAAGTTCAAATTCAACACTGTGGTCTAAGGTAGTTAGGCCAGAACAAGTATTCCTCAAATGTGGAAGCCAGAAGACAATATTCTTTGTTCAAACGACTCAACTCTTGGGCACACCTCACTCCTCACATATTTAAAGATTTACAAAGTATTTCCCTTATTGTTCTTCTGTGTTAAAAATAATGAGGTCATTAACATGCCCCATTGTTTTGAGGTACACATTTTACTTAATAGTAGCCTACAGTGTCAGGTCTTCTTATTTCTCTTATCTCAATCAAGTCATGTTGTTTCATGTATGATCCACCATGAAGTAGCCATATTTCTGGCATCTACTATGACCTCCTTAGAAATACAGAATCTCAGGCCCCATGCCAGATCTACTAAGTAAAGACCTACATTTTAATAAGATCCTCATGGATTTGTATGGGCATTGATATTTTAAAAATTATACCATATAGCAATATTAACTCATTAAGCATCTATAGGACTTAAAACAGGAGGCTTTTAATCAAAGCCTTCTTGTAAGAACAGACATTAAATAATATCAATACCAATAACAAATAGAAAATAATTATCGAGTGTCAGGAATGTTTCAGGCACTATAACCAGTGCTTTCCAACCAATATTTCATTTCATCCTTCTGGCAATCAGACACTTTTGCCTCATTTGTAGGTAACAAAACAAAAGTTCAAAGAGGTCAAGCTACTTGGCAAAAGTCAAAGCAAAGGCTTTCAAAAATAAGAAACAGGAGTCAAAGCTCAGTTAATCTAAATCTAGGGCTCAAGTTCTTCACTTTTACCATGCCTTTCAAGTAATTTCTACAAATATATTCCTACAATCTAATTCATTCTGAATAGGAAAGAAAACAATATCTAGTCTGTATAATTTCTAAACTCAATAAATTGCATGTGTTCTCACCTATTTATAAGAACATAAGCTCTGTGAGGGTGGGAAGTTATGTTGTTGTCCCTGCTCTCTCCCCAGTACATATTCAGAACAGCATGTAATTTATTAAATGAGCAAATTAACTTACATCTCAAAACCCTACATATGACTTATTTTAAAAAGTATAATTTAATCTTTACTGATTTCTCTTTCAATTTCTCAACCTTGGACTTTACCTGTAATATGAACAACAATGTCTGGTTTGTCATAGCACTGAGGCATTTATCTTCAACAAAAAAAACCAGTAACATAGTGTTATATATCAGTAGTAACTTTTCAAAATGCCATCTTATCACAGAGTATTCTGACACAGTACAACCTTGAAGGAGCTGTACTTGTGGCTAAAAATGTATCTTGTCAGTTGTTGGTTTTTTAGGAAACACCTGTGTGAAAATGGAACTGTGGGCCTGGAATACTGGTGAATTTGCAAAAATTGAAAATGTTCAGGATAATGGTGGCACAATATACATTGAAAGGAGTTAATATGTATTACCCAAGGGACTAATAGTGCAGGAAATTCTTGAAACCAAATTTTCTGCTTCCTCCATCATTTACATGATTATTCTACAGTGGGACCACTTGTTATTCACCTCCATTCCATTAGACAACCAAATTACATGCCAAGCTAGCTTTATAAATAGAACCCTGAGTAGGTGGTCCATACTCAAAGGAAAACAAGAGAATAAATTCATTTATATAATCTCATCTTTTAGACAAGAAATGGTCTGTTCCATTTATACATACAAGAACTGTCAGAATTAGCTGAACAGCTGAAAGAAAGGGCACAATTATTCAAAAATACTTAGGAAAACATATGACTTTCAGTTTTTCTTTACTATAACAAAAGGATATACAGTAAATCTACATAAGACATGCCAAAAATTACATTGTGATTATTGAAGCAATATACATACTGATTTATTGACAAGGCTATTTTGCATCTAATGCTAATACCAAATTTTATATGCATACAAATCTTATATCCATTACTTTTTTGGCCATGGATGGTGAATGGCTGGTTCAGTAGTTAATGAGATGAAGGAGAGAATATAATCTTATTTGACACCTGACAAGAAGGGCACACCTGGACAGCCAAAGGGTATATGTCCTAATCATCTCATGAAATTTTACAAATTTGCCTTCAATACTTCAAAAGCAAGGTATTCTCACATCTCAGTAAGGAAACTCATCTATCCAACCTGCTGCATAATTTGCAGGTCTGGGGGCAAAATGAAAGTGGAGGCCTCTTGCTCAAAAAGCCTGAAATGGAAATACCATTAAAAGTACTAAAATATGATTTTTTTCTTCTCTTCTGCAATCACTCTTCCAACTTGTCATGATGTTAATATTTGCTATTTAATTCTATGCATCATGTAAGAATATTCATACCAGCATGCATTTTACCATTCACCCTTAATGATGAAAGGCCAGTTTTTAATGCATTTATCAGATCCTATCAAGAATTACTAAAATATTAAAATTAAGTTCATGTAGTTTATTATTTATTCCCTGAGGGGGCTAGGAGTTGGCCAGAAGAGACCAACATAAGCCATATCCAGAATGGCTGGAAGAAGGGACTGTCCTCTAAGCTTCACTGGGACACTTGTGGAGTGAATGCAAACCCACAGGACTTCTGGGGCCCCACCTGCATCCCGGAGCTCCCATGTGCTGGGACCTTAGGAGAGCTGGATTCTACTACTTACCAGTCACCAGGGTGATGGACCCTTCCCTGACCAAGGTGGGAAAGTTGAGCCAAGCATAACCTTTTTCAAAGGGCTGCCACTCCAAACCACCACAGCCAACGAAGGACATTGCAAACTTAGAGACTTGAGAGAGGGGTGGGCCAGAAGCTGCCATAGTGCTACTAGCCCAGGGCTAAAATAGATATCAGGTCTCAATTCACAGGTGCCAGAACATGACCTTAATCTCTGCCATAGCCATACTCTCTATGGGGGCAGGGAGCAGTAATGGCTGGGTGGCAGTGTGGAGGAGGCCAGATGGGGGCAGTGGTCAGCCTAGAACCAAGTCCAGGACGCAGAGACCTTGAGAACTGCACTTATCCTACCCTCCACTTACCTAATTCATTCTTTTTATTGAGGGAGCCTGGCCAAAGATTGTTATTCACCCGTCAATATCTATTCTCTCCACCTCGTGTGCTGTGTGCGTGTGTGTGTATGTGCGTGTGTGTGTGCACGCGCGCGAGCGCGTTGTGTGTGCTACTAGGGATTGAAACCTAGAGCCTTCACACTGAGCTATATTACCAAACCTTTTCATTTTTTTTTATTTTTATTTTGAGATATGGTCTCCCTAATTCACTAAATTGCCCAGGTTGGGCTAAACTCCAGATTGTCCTGTCTCAGCCTCCCGAGGAACTGAGAATAAGCATGTACCACAATGCCCAGCCCCCTTTCCTTTAAAGCTTATAGAACCCTAAATTTTCACCTGGCCACAAAGACAGTTAGGATAAAGCAGCCATTTTCCTGTCAACCTTGAAGCTGACACTGTGTGACATAGTGTGACTCAGTTGTGGCTAGTGATGTGCAAATACAATAAACATTTGTGGCAGTGGTACCCAAACGTTGCCTCTTCCTTCATGGTCTTTTCTTCTGCTCTGTAGAACATAGATGTGATATATGGAGTGTCAGATGTCATCCCAAACCTGGAGAATAAGGGGAACACCTTAGGGGTGACAGAATATGGAGCTTGAAGGAATGGAGCACCTCAGATGTCAGAGCACAGAGACACCTCAACAGCTGTGGGTTATCCTACATGCATCTAATTTGTTTAAGCCTCCCCCACTACCAGACTGTTGCTTACAGCTGAACCACACTCCCAAGCATAACCTATAAAGTATAATCTGGTATTTGTGCTATTGTGCTTACAAATAGCCCTTGTTCACAGCATAACTTTTCTAAACCCGAGACTTCTTTCCATTGGTCCCCTTTCCTTCCAGTGTCTCCTCATAAGCTATTTGCATTGTATTCTAGCTTTATTTCAATTTGAAATAAATAACTTTGAGTTTATTTCAGCTCTAAATGACTGTAATTGATTATATTGGTTTAGGAAACTATCTCTTTCTATTTAAAGAGGTAGCAACAGTTTTGCCCAGTCTCTACTATGATGAAGAAATTAAAATTTCAGCTATGAACACTTTTTTCTTGCAGCCTGGTAAGAAAATATTCAGTAAAGTTTCCCAAGTCAAATCTAAATAAGTAATGAGAAACCCCACCTGAATCATGGGTTTCTGTCTGAATTGGACAATCATTTTTGTTAATTTCCCTCATTCAGATCATTTAAGTAAGCCTTTAAAAAAACAAATGAAAGTGATTCTCCATCTGAGGATGTTAGAAAAAAATGACATACTAAATCGACTTGTATTTAAGTATCTCAGTGATTAAAATGTTAAATTCCTGACAAGTGAACACAACGAAGATTTCATGCAATGCTTATATTATGATCAACATATTGAGAATGGTTGTAAATGTTCTAAATTTTCAGAGACATATGAATTGTTAGCAAGAGAAAAAATACAAAACAACAGAAGAGGTAGTCACTAGATAGAATTATTTTCCACTAGACTTTGGGAATTTAGGGAAATCTTTAATAAAAATTAGCAGCATTTTTAGAATTCATTCACTGGATCTACACTCAAGTGTATCTACACTCAAGTGTTCATTTCTTAAATCTAACTGTGCTAAAACTCCATTAGCTTTATGACCCAGGCATCATACATTCCTGTGTTTACTTTTCCATCTTTCTCTGTACATTGTGCTTATGATCAATCACCAGGCAGAAGATAAAATCCTGAATATTTATGTGGAGCACACTAAAGGACCCTGCTTCGAGCTATTAGCACAGCAGATGACGTGTGCTCCCAGTTGGAAGCTGAAGGGATGGTAAGAGCACCTCTGCAGCCCTTTACAAAAGGCGCATAAAAAGCACCTGTATGCCTGTTTCATTAAACCTCCCCTAATGAACGCCTCCGGGGAGCAGAGCTGGGGAGCTTCTCTCCTTCCCTGCTATAAATAGAGAAAGGTGTTTAAAAGTTCTCATTTAAATGTGAGTACTGTTATCTGTAACAATTTGCAAGAAGGTAATATCCCTCAAGAATATAAATGAGCCATTACTTGCATGTATTCATGTTAATGACCTAGGGCAGGAAGATGGTTCCTTATTCTGTTTTGCTAATTTTGTTTTTCTACATGATCAAAGTTACAGACCCCTTAAGCTTTCTCTACCTAACTCTCTCCCAACCAGAGGGGTGAGCACTCAGCTGTGCCACTGTCTCTTCTGGGACACTTCCTAAGCATCCCACCTCCCTAACACATATAAACATGCTCTCTACTAAGGATGCAGAATGTATGTACTTTATTGAAGCACATATCAACCTGTAATATAATCTCAGGGGTTTTTTTGCCTCTCTCAGACAAGGACAATGTATCTTATTTTACACTGACCTTCCAGCTCTCCTGAACTGAACTGTTATAGAGCATGCACTCAACAATAAAGTATTGTCAGGTGTAGTTGCACATGCCTGTAATCTCAGCACTTGGAAGGCTGAAGCAGGAGGATTGCTGTGAGTTCAAGACCAGCCTAAACTGCATAGAGAGGCCCTGTCTCAAAGAAATGAAACAAAATAAGGTATTAATGTGCAATAAACATGAAAGTCATCATCTCCCTTTAGCTTCCGTGGGATTGTACTCAATCTCTATTGCTATTCCATCTCGGTCTCCTTTTCCTCTGCCCAATTCTTAACAATTATTTTTTCTTTATAGTGCTGGGGCACACTACACTGAGTTACATTCACAGTCCTTTTTGTTTTGTATTGAGACAGGGTCTTACTAAGTTGCACAGGCTGTCCTTGAACTTCTGATCCTATTGCTTTCGCCTTCCAAGTAGCTGGAGATTATAGGCACCTGAGTTCTCAAATGTATTCTTAAATAGGTACTGCCAAGTGTCCGCCTCCATCCTTCTACCTTTGTCACGTAATTATTCTTGGACTACTTCATTTACTGACTTTTTTAAAACAGCAGCTTTCAAATTCGAGTTTGAAAACAATCAATGAGGTGTGAAAAGAAAGTATCAGAATCTCTATTTATAGTTTTTTTAAATCTCAGCCTTCAAAAATTTCTATTTATAACATACATTACACAAATTTACAGATATGGGAGTCATTGTAACTGTACATTAAATAGATCTTGATGATTGCATTAGATGTGCCACCCTCAAACCTTGCTATGATGTCGGCGCATTACCTGTCTGATGTAAAAAAAAAATACATTAAATTGGTCACAAGCTAAAATGCTATTGAATATGTATTTTATTGATGTCAGGTGTTATATATTTATATATTATTATATTATATATACTGCATATTATTATTTAGTATATAATAATAATATGAATAATATACAACTGACTGCCTCCATAAGCAGTGGAGTAGAAATCATAATTTGGGGAAGGAAAGCACAAATTCTTTGCATGAAATACACTCTGACTATAATAAGAGGGGGAAATAATGTGAAGCAGAGAGTTTTCAATAGGACAGTTCATAAGGAGAAGTACCTATTACTTCTGGATTGGGTGGGGTTAATAGTCTGGAACATGGGTTTATAAACAGAATGTGGTGGTGCTCAGGTGTCAGCTGCCTAGGGATGGTGTGGAGATTTCCACACACTCTCAAGCATGTGGGACCATCATTTTGCCAGTTTGACCTACAGCTGTTAACTGATTAATTTCCCATATCTCTTTCCCTCCATTTTCCAGTCCTTACAATTCAATTTAGGATATTACAGAATTTTTCTTTTATTAGTCAGTTTAAGCCAGAATCTCTCACTTACCTATGATTCTGCTTTGCAAATTTTCATCCACTGGCCCCAAATCTGCTGCTTGGCTGTAAATTCCTGTTTGCCCATTCTGTGTTTGGAATTGAGCCCAGATCTATACTGAGATTTCCTTTTCCTACTGCAATAGTTCTAAATAAAAGCTGTTCCTCCTTTAATTACTGCCTCACTCTGGCTTTTCCTTGACACTACTGATGTGTTCCCATCAGCAGTAAATGGAATCAGTAGTCACCAACCATCCAAAAACAGATGATGTGTACTTCCCTCACACTCACTCATTTATCAAAGCGTCTCCCACACACAAATCTCAAAGGCCTCCTCTCCTGCCCATTCAGACAGCTACAACTTGATTCAGGCTCTTGCCTAGCAGTCAGGACAGCCTTAAGCAGATCATCTCTCTGCCAGAGTGCTCTTTGGAAAATCCAATTGTGACCTGCCAAAAAGCCCTTAATGAGTTTTTAAAGCTTCCAAAGCCAGGTCTTCATGTCCTGCCAGCCCCCAAAGCCTCATCTCCTCCTGAGCTACCCAGACAGAACTATCTGTGGCTCACTGAATACAACAGGAAAAGCACACCTCTGAGCCTTCGTACACACTGGTTATGTCTGCTGCATTGTCCTTTCCTGTGTCTGCTGAACCCTTCCCTTCCTTTGCAAAGCAGCTGATTATTCACCTCCAGTAACAACTTGACACAGGGACTTCCCAGTCCAGTGTAGTTACTTTCAACTCAATGTACATTACCCTGGGTGTAAAATATTGATGCTTTTTTTCCTGCTATTCTATAAGTTTACATTTATTTATATATAAATTTGTCTTATGATTCAATTTAAATTTTTTTTTCATACATTCATAATTATCTTACTTTTACAATTTTATGAGCATATAAAATGTCTTTGGGCTAAAATACCTTATGAGTCTATTTTAAAATTTTGATTTATGTGTCAGTATTCCCACTAAAGTATAAGTATCCTGAGGGTAGAAATCATCACTGAATTCACAAAGTAGAGAGCTACACTACTGTATGCTAAATGGACATTAATTAAATGGAAAAATGAAGGATAAACTAAAGTAGAAAAGCTCATTATAGTTGAAAAACAAAAACAAGAAGCAAGTATGGTTTTATTTGGTTTAAAAACCTGATACAGTTATTCTGGCTTCTGGTGCTGTGTGAAAGGGCTTTGATGTTTCCTCCTTGTCCTGGTAACAAATAAAAATCTAAATGAACTGAAAAATCAACAGTGCTTTCTTGATTCGTAAGAGGTGGCATCATAAGAAAACTGCAGTCCGGGCCAGGGAATTTAGCTCAGTGGTTCTGCTGCCTGCCTTGAAAGCGCAAGGTCCCAACTTCGATCCCTGGCACCAAAAAAAAAAAAGAAAGAGAGAAAGAAAGAAAGAAAGAAAGAAAGAAAGAAAGAAAGAAAGAAAGAAAGAAAGAAAGAAAGAAAGAAAGAAAGAAAGAAAGAAAGAAAGAAAGAAAGAAAGAAAGAGAAAGAGAAAGAAAGAAAGAAAGAAAGAGAAACGAAAAGAAAACTGAAGTCCCAAAAGCTGGAGAATTGAAACATATGGGGCAGAAATCTCTGCAAAACCAGTTCTGGAGCAGGAAAACCCAGTTGCAATTTACTTAATGAAAAAAAAAAAAGAAGAAAAGCCACAATATTAAAGACTCCTGGAACACCTAGTCATGTGTGTCACCACCATGCTTCTATGAGTTTTACCTTTAAGATCTCAACCAGATTCTCCCACTAAATGCAATATTCCCATCATCCACAGAGTATGTTCCAAGCTCACTGTTGGATACCTGAAACCATGAATAGTATTGAACCCTACATATACTATTGCTACCTGTATACACATACCTGTGATAAAATTAGATTTATAAATTAGGTGCAGTAAGTGATTAACAATAACTTATAATAAAATGGGATAATTGCGGTCGGTAGTGACCCACATACTTGTAGCACACTGGGAGGCTGAGGCAGGAGGGTAGCAATCTGGAGCCCAGTCGGGACAACTTAGTGACTTAGCAAAGTCCTGTTTCCAAATAAAAATAACAAAAAAGGGGATTCAGGATGTGGCTCAATGCAAAGGCCCTGTACTCTGCCCCAGTGTGTGTGCATTCACAGAAACACACACACACAAGGATAATTGCAACAATATTATATAAGATGTGTAAGTATGGAGTCTCTCAAAATATCTTACTGTACGGTAACCATCCCTCTTCTTGGGTTATGAAATAGTGCTTAAAGGAACCACTTTCCACCTTCTCCTTGCTCTATCAAAAATGCCAGTATCACTTCTCTTGTACTTTGGGATCTTTAATAAGTAAAATAAGGGTTATATAAGTATAAATACTGTGATACCATGACAGATAATGTTATGACTTGTATCTAGATGTTCCTCCAAAGCCTCATGTGCTCATAGGTGGGACTTTCCAGAGGTGGCTGAATCTAGGATATGTGAGTATGGATTAAGCATGTGTGATAACTGGATTAGTTCACTGATTGGTTTAGCATAGCTCTGGGTGTGAATAACGCAAAGCCCCACCTGGGTGTGAGTGGCACAAACCAACAAGCTTAGAGCCTGATGAATATAAAAGGAAAGAAAAAAGGCAGGTTCTCTGCCTCCTGCCTGCATGCCATGAAATGTTTCCCCTCCGCAATGTCCCTCTGCCATGCCTCCCTACCTTGGAACCAGCTGACTATAGACTGAAACCTTTACAAACTGTGAGCTAAAATAAACCTTTCCTCCTTTAACTTGTGGTGGTCAAGTATTTGTTCTAGCAACTAGAAAGTAACTAAAACAGTCAATCTGATGACCTAGAGAACTACTAAATAATTAGCGGGAGAGTAGCATACACAATGCAGATAACCTGGTCTACGAGATGACTCACATTACAAGTGGGACAGAGACAGCATGAGATTTCATTTTGCCACTCAGACTGACTCAATAAATTGTTTATTTCTAGAATTATGGTCTATGGTTGACTATGGGCAACTGATGCCATGGAAACTGAAAACATAATGAGAGGGTACATTTAGAAATAAGCTAGAGCTCATGGCTCCAGCAAGGGGAAAGGGAAAAGAAATCACTTTTGAAACATACCAGAATATTTTTAACTAGATTCTCCTTAGGGCAGACCTTCTTAATCAGAGGCTAATCCACTGGGGCTTTATGTGAGTCTAACTAACCTAGAAAACACTCATCTCCAACCTGCTCTACTCTTCCTGTCCCAGCCAAGGGAGGAGAAATAAAACTGCGAATCACTTTTGAAGTCCACAGACCAGACTCATAAGCTCACTAAAAGACTGAGACCTAATCATAGGACTGCAGACTGGTTCCCACCCCCATATCTGACTACCTAAGCTCCTATTTACAGTAGCAGGTCATTTTATCAAATACTTCATGTTTGATTACAAATTTAAAATGACTGTGTATATGAAAAGCTAAAACAACAGTTTGCAAAGACAGTGGAAACTTTTCAATAAGACATGGCAAGAATGTTTGAATTATCAGAGAATTTTAACAATTATGATTAAGATGAAAAGGATTCTAAAAAATTAAGGAAACATCAAGTAAGAACAAATGGGCAGGGAATACAAAGAGATCAAAATGCTGAGAAGGAACCAAAAAGAAATGCTAGAGATTGGAACCATTTCAACAGAAATGAAGGATGCCTCAATGGGCCCATTAGCAAACTAGGCAGAGTTGAATAAAGAATCTCTGAACTCGAAGATCTATCAATTGAAAGCTCCAAAACTGTAAAATGAAGATAAAAAAGACTAGGAGGAAAAAACTGCAAGTGCTCAACATTCAAAACTGAACCACCTGTAAACAGTGTATCATGCATATAAGGGGAATATCAGAAAGAGAAATTATTGAAATAGTAATGATGGAATAAAGGTGGAGTAAAAATGCTTATTTTATTATTCCTAATTGATTTAACAAACAAAACAATAATGTGTTCACTTATGTATGACAGTGCTTTTATCTTATATGTATGTTACACTGTGTGTTGATAGGTAAGTAAAGTGAATGACAGCAATGATACAAGGGATAGTCAGGAGAAGTAGGAATATTTTGTTATAAAATACTTGAACTACCTATGAAACAATTATAACATTATCTGAAATGGACTTTGATTAGTTTTAATCATATTTTGTCAACTCTAGCGCAATCACTAACAAAATAATTTTTAAAAAGTAGTATAAGTGATATGCTGAGAAAAACTATATCTATATAAAATGTTCAATTAAAACCACAAAAAGGCAGAAAACAGTAGAAGTTAAAAGAAAAGGAACAAAGAATACAGGCAGCATACAGAAATGAGTAGCAGATATGGTAAACATCAATCAACTAGATGATAATCACTTTGAATGTCAGTAATCTAAATGTACCAATTTTAAAAACATTATCAGAGTAGATCTGTTGTGATTTATAGCTTATACCTAAATGTACCGCTGAAGTCTCATGTGGCCATAGGCAGGACCTTCAAAGGTGATTGGATTACAGGGGCATTAGAGCTGACTTGCTGTTAGGAACTGAGACTTGGTTGAAAGAGGCGGGTTACTGTGGGATTCAAACGAAGATTATATCTCCCTTCCTGGTTCCTTCCTTTTCTGTCTGCTTTCTGTTTGCCATGCCATGAGCAGCTATTCTTCCACCACGGGCTGTGCCATATGTTTTGCCCTGGAACCAGGTGACTATGGACTGAACCCTCTACAACTGTGAGCTAAAATTAAGCTCTCCTTCTTTAAGTTATTAGTGTCAAGTATTGTGTCTCAGCAGTGAGAAAAGTGACTAAGACAGGATCCAAAAACAAGATTCAGTTATATGTTGCCTATAAGAAACCTACTTTAAATATAAAGACATATATAGGGTAAAAGTGAAGAGATGGAAAATATATATACCATGCTAACACTAGTCAAAAGAAAGCACAAGTAATTTTGCTAATTTCAGAGCAGATGTTTAAAGCAAAAAAAGTTATAAGGGATAAAAAGGCCCTTTGATGATCAAAAGGCCAATTCTCAAAGAAAAGAAAAAAGAAAGAAAGAAAGAGAAAGAAGAAAGAAAGAAAGAGAGAAAAAGAAAGACGAAAGAAAGAAGAAAGAAAGAGAAAGAAAGAAAGAAAGAAAGAAAGAAAGAAAGAAAGAAAGAAAGAAAGAAAGAAAGAAAGAAAGAAGGAAAGAAAGAAAGGAAAAGAAAGAAAGGGGAACAAGAAAGAACAGGACAGGACAAAACAAAAACAGACAAGAAAATATGTGAGGTTAAAAACTTTAGACCTTCATGCAAGAAGACATACATAAATCTGCTATTACTAGACACTTCAGCTGTATCAAAAAAAATAGATTTAGTAAGTCAACAAATAGGAAGACATAAATGAATTCTACAGTACCATCAGTTGACCAGAATAATGAACATCTATGGAGCACTTTACCCCAAAAGAGCAGAGTATGTATTTTTTTCATGTTCATGTGGAAAATTCACCAAGACAGACCACATTCTAAGCCACAAGAAGCACACTTTATATTTAAAGATTATAAATCATGTATTGACTGCTAAAACACCCCATGGAATTAAACTAGAAATCAGTAACAAAGGTATCTTTAAAAATCCAAAAATATTTGGTCATTTGACAACACAGTCCTGAAAAATAGGTCAAAGAAGAAATCATAAGTGAAATTTAAAAGTATGTACTAGAATGAAATAAAAATGTACACATTATTAAAAAATTGCAAGATGTTTTAAAAGCATTACTGTTATGATTTATATCTAGATGTCCCTCCAAAGTCTCATGTGCTCATAGGTAGAGTTTTTTGGAAGTGGCTGGGTCTAGGGCAGTGGTGGAGAACAAATGGAATGTGTGCTACAGCCAACTGTTTGCTACCATTGAGAGCTGTAAAGGGTCACCATCACTGATCTAGGGCGTGTGATACTGGTATTAAGGGTGTGGTACTAGATTAGTCTACTGATTGGTTTGGCATAGTTCTGGGTATGGGTAATGGGAAGGCCCAGCCAGGGTGTGGGTGGCTCCACCCAAAAAACTTGTAGCCTAGTTGGGATAAAAGGGAAACAGAGGCTTGCTTCTGTTGGCTGCTGGCAGTTTCCTGCCTGCCACACAATGGATTGTATTTTCTCTGCCATGCTCTTCTGCCAGGCCATCCTGCCTTGGAGCCAGCTGATTATGGGCTGAAACCTCTACAAACTGTGAGGTATGATAAACCTTTCCTCTTTTAACTTGTAGGTGTCAGGTATTTTTTCCAAGCAATGAGAAAAGTAACTAAGACAAGTACTCAGAGGGAATTTTTTTAACCTTGAATTCGTATATTAGAAAATGAAAAGGACCCAAATGATTAGGGTCAGATTTCACTTTAGGAATCTAAAAAAAGAAGAGCAAACAAAATCCAAAATAAGCAAAAATGAATAAATAAATAAATAAAAAGTAGTGCATAAATCAATAAAACTTAAAAAAGGAAATTAGTGAGAAAAAAATCAGTGAAACCAAAATCTAGTTCTTAGAAAAGATCAATACAAATCAATAATCCTCTAGCCAGTCTAAGAAAAAAGAAACAAACTATAGACATCAAACAACCAGGTTTTACTCACCAAATAAGATCTACAGATGGTAAGTAAGCACATGAAAAGATGCTTCACATCATAAGTCATCAAGAAAATGGAAATTAAACAGATTCTTGTTATTTTAAGAATGACCAAAATCTAAAATACGAATAATGCCAATAGGAACTCTCATTAACTGCTTGTAGGAATGTAAAATGTTACAGCAATTTTGAAAGATAATTGGGTAGTTTCTTAGAAAATGAAGTATATTATTCACATATGATCTAGGTGTTTTGCTTCTTATTTACCCGGTGGAGCTAAAAGCTTATATCAAACAAAAACCTGCATGTGGATATTTATAGGACTTTATCATTCATGATTTTGCAATGCCAGGGATTGAACCCAGGTCTTTATGCATGCTAGGCAAGCCCTGTACCACTGAACAATGCTCCCAGCCCTATATAATTCATAATTACCCAAACTTGGAAGCAACCAAGCTATCCTTCAGTAGGTGAAGGGATAAAATGTGGTAAATCCAGATTGTGGTATATTATCCAGTACTAAAAAATTATTAAACCATGAAAGGACATAGAGGAAATTAAATAATACCACTAAATGAATGAAAAAGATCAGTATGAAAAGGCTATTCCTGTCTACTTCCAATTACAGTCTGCTCTGTGTAGATTCCATAACTGTGAATTCAGCCAATCACAGATCCAAAACTATTTGACATATATAGGTGTTTTGCTTATCATTGACCCCTAAACAATACAGTATAACAACTATTTATATAGAATTTTCATCATGTTGTTATAAGTAACTAGAATGATGAGCAAACACTATGCTATTTTACACACATGACTTCAGCATCTGTAGATTCTGTCTATCTGGGGGAGGTAGGGCTCCCCCACCTCACCCAACAGATACCAAGGGATGGCTGTATATAACTGTGGGAAAGGCAAAACTATAGAGACAATAGAAAGATCAGTGGTTGGCAGGGCTTGAGGGGAGGGAAAGACAAACAGGCATAACAGAATTTTTAGGGCAATGAAACTACTCTGCATGATAGGATAATTGTAGACACATGTCATTAAATGCTTCTGCAAACCCATGGAATGTGCAATATCAAGACTGAACCTGAATGTAAATTGTAATTTTTGGTGGTGATGTTGCATCAGATTAGTTTCATCAATTGTCACAAATGTACCACTGTAGCAGATGTTGGTAATAGGGAGGCCGCGCATGTGGGGACATCTCTGTACCTCACTCTCAGTTTTGCTATGAATGTAAAACTGTTCTAAAGGCACTGTTGCTTTTTAAATTTAGCTAGTTCATATCTTTGTACTATAAAAATTAGGCAAGTGGCTTCGCCGCCTGCTGTGCAAGCCCAAGGACCCGAGTTTGATCCCCGATAACAAAAACAAAACAAAACAAAAAAAATATTAGGCAAGCAACTTAAATATTATGGTCAAGCTTATCCAATAAAAGGATAAAGAGTAATTTGTCATCCAATTTGCACAATATTCCTTTGTAAATGGATTGCTTTAAAAATAACTTGAATCTCCTTGATAAGGAAGATTATGCTTAGATTCCTACAAAATATACCAAATGTAACTTATAAATATCATTTATATGATGACTTCAGTCATATTTCCTTAATATCACTACACTCCTTTAATATAAAACCACAATTTTAAAAACAATAAAACAGAATTATAATTAAATCTGTTGTACAGCAAAGAGAAATTTTTGGAGCTATGATTGATGTCATAAAAATCTACTAAAATGGCAATTTAAAGGCAATTTCTATTCATTTATTATCATCAGCTCATACTTTTCAAAAAACAATCTTATTTATGTAATATCTCATAGACTCCTTTGTCTGTAACATGTTTATCAATAGCTAAGAAATCATTTAGATTTGATTATTCTAATAATTTCCATCAAGCTAATAATGTGCCACTAAAAAAGTTCCTAAACTATTTTAAAAATTATCCAAATAGAAAAGAAAATGTATTTAAAATGAAGTGTAAAAGAAGTGAAAAATAACAAAGTAGCTGACAGCAGCAAAAAGGCAAGTACCAGTATGCCAACTGCTCAGCATTTATTTTTGTTTCTGAAGCATCAAGATGAAACCAATCCCTGTGAACCATTAAAAGCGAGCAAGAAGCAGGCAATGGGAGGGAGAGGATTCTTGAAATTACACTGAATTCAGATTCTTTCAGATTGCATTTTTTGATAAATCAGATTCTCAGTGAAGCTAGCAGTTCATAAAGTTTTAAGAACACAAGTAAGCTTAACAAGAGATATCTGTCGTTTGGTCACTCCAAAATTTTGGAAAACTATAAGCTTCAGACAATACTCTGCCACCCCCTCCAGGTTACTGAATTTAGCTGTTAATCTTCCCCCCGACTCAATACCTAAACTAATCTGAATTTCTTAGTGTCTCCTCTATGATCTAGTGAGAGAGATACACAAATTATCCATTCCTTTAGGTGACTTAGTGTCTGAAACTTAAAAAAATCTTTATACCTATAAAGATAATTACAATAAATAATAGCTTAAATATGCTGCTATCTATCATTTTTAAGTGAATGAATTTTTTCCTAGTAAGACAAGTGGGCATCCAGCTCATATTAACATCATCAAATGCTTAATGGTTTAACTTAGCATCTGGCATCTTTGCTGCCAGACCCAGAGGGAGATTAAAGATGGGCCACATCTGCAGCTAGTAATAGCAAATCACAGCAGTCATGCTCTAAAAACCAACAATCTTCAGGCCACATTTTGTGATGTGGGGATGCTAGCCATCATTTGTGTTAGAGCCAGAGCACACTAGGTTCAGTCTAGGTTCATCTATGAAATAATACCAAATTTGAAATACTAAAACAAACTCAGAGCAGCGAAGTGTAATCAATTATGACAGTTTATCAGTCCAAGAATTTTCTAATTCTCATAACTTTAGCTTCTGACAGTGGCATTCTCAGTTATGCCACACAAGATGGAAGAAAAAATAATTTTTAGAATTTTTACCACATGAAAAAATTCCCATTCAACCCTATTGTATTTCTATAGCAAGGGTGAACTCACAAGAGAATGTTTTGATTTGTTAATTGCAGAAGAAATTTTATCTGAATAAACTGCACACACGGATTAAGACACAAACAAGAAAAAAAAGCTCAGGAGGGTGAAATAAATTCAGGAAACAGTTAAAAAAGACAGTGTTTTGCCAGCAGGTGGCGCTACAATCCATCATTGTTAACCAATTGGAGATTTAAGAACTGCTACAGTGATTTGCTATACCTATAGTTTCCTGTTTGAATATCCTTTTTAACTTAGTGTATTATGTTATGCTGTCCCAAGTTGTTTTCAATTAGCAAAAAACTCTAAGCAAAATGTTAAACCTGAGGACTGATCAATTTTGCTAACAATATCAACAATCAAAATTTTATAATAAAGATGTTATCCATCCTGTGGATTATTAAACAAAGCCATTTAAACTTTGGAAAATATGAGCTTTATAATTTATTAACAAAATCATATTGGATGTCTTAAATTGCAGCAATTTGGAGTAAAGTTAAGCTAAGTGTGTCTCTAAAAGGCCTAGGGCTCTTGGGCACAATAGACTCCCCCATTAACCATTAGCATATCTTCTAAACAATTCAACATTAATAGAATTATATAACTAACAGAAATTTAAGGTCCTAGGTCATTTATCCCAATGATGGAAATGATCTGGTTAATATGAATCTTAGTCATTCTTGGGTGCCAAGGCAGGAATCACCAAGCAATTACAGTACAGTACTATACTCAGCTGGTACAAGCAAGCCTCTTCTCCTTTTCAGCATAGCTCTCCTTTCAGATGAGACCTGTTTTCCACTTCTGGAACTAATAAGACAAAAAATATCCAGAGAAATTAAGTGTCATACCAGAAATTCAATAGATACTTACAGAACTAGTACTAAAAAGACAATTCTACAACTTAAAGTGAAAATCTTTTCCCAATATCAGCAACTCATACAAATCTGTATAGATTTGGTAACTAGAATACAAAGAGCAAAAAAAAAAAAAGAAAAAGGAAACCTCAAGTGTATAAAGTCAGTAATTGTAGACATAGACATGACTCAAACCCATATCTTCTTTTCTATTTCTTAGATTTCCATTTTAGAAACAGGATTTTTTTATTTGTTTTCATTTTCCTAAAATCTTTATGATTTCCACATACATATCAGGAAACATCAGGCATTGAACATTCTTGATGAACAAAACATAAATGATCCTTCTCTTACATGATTTTAACATACATGATCATGTAAAGGAACATATAGTGCAAACCAAACACTAACCAAGTAGACAGACATATGTGATTCTTACTGTGATAAGAGCTACAACAAAAGAGGTATGAGGAAAAATAGGAAAATGTATTCAGATTGGTTATAGAGCATACCTGAAATCATGGCAGAAGGGAACTGAAAAATGAGGACCAACCACAGGAAGAAGATAGAGGTGTGTGTGTGTGTGCTGTGTGTGTGTGTGTGTGTGCGCACATGTGTGTGTTACAGCATCCCTAAGATATTGTATTTTTTCATCAAAGCAGAGAATGTACTCATTTTTGGCAAGTATAATTTTTAAATGATGCTTTTCTCTTACCAGTGCATCACGTCAACAGTTTCAAGACTGTAAGGAACAGGGAAAGGGGACATTACTAGAAGTCCTGCAGTGGGTCATGGTATCCTGTGAGCCATACCAGCACAAGGCAAATTAAAGAATAAAGACAGGAAACAAGACTTAGAAAAGAAGCTGAGCTTTGAGCCTGAACAATGCTGCTCTCATCAGCAAAGACAAAGGCACCTCAACCTTGCCACTATTTATTGGGTTCATAGGGAGTAACAGATGACCCAGGGCACCATAATCCTAAATTGACAAGGAACTTATAATCAAAGAAAGTATCAGATGTCTCAGAGGGTGGCAGGATGGCAGTAATCCTATGACCATGAGGATCTTTTGCTGATAAGGATCATAGGTCAATGAGAAGCTTATACTGATTAGGACAGTAAGATGAGCAAAGACATTCTTACAACAGTAGGTGTAATGAGTTAAGCTGATATGGAATTTGTCCCTCCCCAGGTGAAACCTTTCTTTTACTACTTGGTTCTCAAGGAACCAGAATATCTTCAGCTGATGTAATCTTGCCCTTGACTGTCACAGCATCATGGGACCATTGAGGTCTCAGTTGTGACTGGAGGCAAAAATGGAGTTGTGTTTAGGCATGTCATAGCCAGGCTATAGGCAAGACTAGGCCTAATCATAATTTAATTGTGAAATAATTTTTCTCCAAAATTATGTAGTATGGCTCCTGACACAAGATGCTAATAAATCTTATTAGTCATCACTTCATTAAGTTACTATTTGCTAAGTTACTCCATTATAAATTTACTAAATCTTCATGTGTAGTTGGTAAATATCTTTGGGAGCTATTTGATACTATATTTTTTCCATTAAGTTTATTGGTACATTTTAGGTATACAACACAGTTACATCCATCATTGGGAATTTGTACCTTTACACGACGTATCTTGGTTCTTATTTTTTCCCCATTCCCTTGTCCTCCCTTTACCCCCTCCACTCTTCCCTATTTACAAAGGCTTTTTTTCCATTTTTTTCCTTTTCTAATATTTTTTTCTTTTCCCTTCTTTCCTTTCCCCTTTCTCTCCCATCATCCCTACCCCTTTGGACTTTTCTTCCCATTTCAAATTATCAGTTATTCATTTATTAATAATTTTAACCCTTATTTACACTTTCAGTTTCTCATACTAGAGAAAATATTCGGTATTTACACATGTGTGTCTTATTTATTACACTTAAGAGTATCGCCTCGATGTGCATCCACTTAGCTATAAATGTCTCTAATTTCTCATTCTTTATGGCTGAGTAGTACTCCATTTTATTAAAAAAAAAATATATATATATATATATATATATATATCTCTTCTTTATCCAGTCTCCAGTTGATGGGCAATTGGGCTGTTTCCAAGTTTTAGCTATTATCAATTGTACTGCTATGAACATGGGTGCCACTATAAACACGTTTCTACTACTTTGATATTGTACAAATCATATTTCTCTTCAAACTTTTGCCCACTAATTTTAGCATACATTGGTGGATATTACCTGCAATATTTATTACTAGAGTTTTTGATTAACAATGACTCTTTATTTCTCTCTTTTTACATTTATCAAATTCTACCATGAGAAACAGCTATCTGCATCTTTCACTCAGTTGTTTTTTCAATTGCTTATTTATGTTAGTAAGGATGCATGGAAATTTATTAGTGGGTAGAAATTCAATACTATCCTTAGTAACCTTAATCCTGCAATTGTTCCAGCATTGATAATTGTTCCTTCAAGCTGGTTGCCTGTGTTTTTCTGACAAGCTCATGTCTTTTTTTTTTTTTTTTTTTTGGTACCAGGGATCGAAATCAGGTCCTTGTGCTTGCACAGCAGGCAGCAAAACAACTGAGCTAAATAGCTGGTCCAAGCTCATGTCTTTTTAAAGCATCTCTCCTTTCTGGTACTATAAGGGGTTTGAGGTTCATCTTATCTTTTCCTATCTCAGCTCTGAAATTAATCACTTTTCCTACAAGTTCTGGTTACTGTTATTGGATAAGAAAAGTAATTCTTAAAGTGCACAATAGATTTATGCATAAGCTTTAAAAATATTCATGGACTATTGAATCTGAATTTCTGAAGAATCAGCCTATATGTCTGATTTTTTAAAGTTATATAGGTAAGCATGTACATTTTCATAGTTGAGTCCCACTATTCTAAAAGGCAGGGACAGTATCTGTACAATTTTTGTGCTCCAATAAAAATGAAGATGGCAGTGTTCACAGACTGACCCATCCACTATTGCTAGCACCCTGCATGGAAAACCCAACACAACTTCTTTACCAGAGTTAAGCCCTCTTACCCAGATCAGGTACCAGTCTCCACTGAACTGGAATTGAAGCCTGGGAAGAAAACACTGGTCATAGTAGGAGATAGATGTCAAAAATTTAAGAACAAGAAGGAGTTACTAATTTTAAGAATAAAGAATTGGGAAGAAGGTAAAAAGCAAAACTAAACACTATAGGAGGGTAAATTGTTTGTGGGAAGAAAAAAAGAGCCACCTGACTGTGTAAAAGAGAACTAGGAAAAGGAAGTTTATTTCTGTGGGCTCTGAATTCTATCCATTTTAGTGTCCTATAAATTTCAGTAAGCAATGGAATGCATGTTTATTTAGAACTTTTATAATTTTTCAAATATAAATGGAGTACAACACATTGTGTGTGTGCAACTTTCTATGAAGAATGTTCCTTTTCTCCTTCTCTAAATGTCTATTTCACATCTTCTCTCACCTCAAATAGCTTATATCCTTCTATCTGCCATTAGGTTCCCTTTCCTAACATTTCATTGAGAAAACAGAAGCTAAAATACAAAAACAAAATTTTCCTCCTCCCATCACCTAATCTGCATCTACGCAAAGCTATCTTCATACTTTTTTTCACTCTATTGCTACAAAATTGGTTTCTTTATTGTTAGAAGCCAACAGTACTCCTCTTCCATCCCTAACAGCTACAAAGACTACTAACTCCTAAAGGTTGGTTCTCTCCCTTTGGATTCTCCACCTTCTCAATTCATTCTGTCAAACTGATCATCTAGTAAAATCATTCGCTTATACTTTCTACAGGTATTTACTAAGAATTGTCATACATCAGGCACTGAAAATGAATATACCAAAAAAGACACTAACTGTATTAAACAGTTCAGGTCTAATTTTTGAGATATGTCTGTAAACTAATAAGTATAATAATGATATTTATCTAGTTAGAAGTAGCACAGAGGTAAGAGAACTTTGTCTGCAACTACTCTAATTCAAGTCATATCTAAAAGGCAACCGTTTCATAACCAGTCTTTCTCTTACAGTCACTTCACCCCCTCAGTTCTTTCAGCATGCAGTAATAGGGTGAGCTATGCAAAATAAATATAATCATGCAATTGCTGCCACAGCCCTTTGGTAGAATCTTGAGGCAAAACTTCTTAACAGGTCTAATAAGATTTGGCACCTGCCAATCTCTCCAGCCTCTTGTTACTCCTCATATATTCCAAAATAAACCCTTTCAATACCTTGGATACTTATAAAAATAATAAGTATCTGAGCATGCAATACTGTTCTCCCTGTAGGGAGCATCTTCTGGATCCATTCTATCCAGCTAACTCTTAACCCACGGAATGTTATTTTGAGAGATCAGCTTTCCTAATTCCCTAGGAGGCATCATAACCAAGTGCTACTTCTATAGGATCACATTCCTTCTCATCTACCTTGCATTTTGTTATAACTTCATATGAATTACTTAGCTGTCTGTCTCACTAGATACAGTTGTAGGGAAACACAGGCTACTTGCTCACCATTGCATACTCCCACTGTTTGGTACATGCCTTTTGCTCAGTAAATATTTATGGATTAAATGAATGGGCAGGATTGTTCAGTGCTTGCTGAAAGTGAAATCCTAGTAAACACTTTCTAGGAATTTTATAGACAAAGGAGGTTGGTTTTCAAAGCAGTGGGACTAGATATGCTAAGCACAGGAGCCTAAAATAATAGCCAAGAGCCCCCTGCTGCTGGAGCAGATAAGCATAGGTATCAGACTGGGAGAACAGGGATGGTCTCTATGATCTATTAAGTGACTGACAGTTTAGAGTGATTTTAAAAATGTGTAGGAAATGTTTAAGCTCTTTTAATGTTATTAATAAATAAGAGAATTAACAAGTTTGAACCTCTCTCCAAAATCTCCACCTGAAGGTGGGCCAGAAAAATGAGAAAATTGATAGATGCTGAATATCACTATGTATAAGACCTAAAAAAAGTTAAAAACCCTTAGAGGTCTAAGGACAATAAAGGGTTTTCTGGATTCCTGAGAGAAGGCCAGGAACTCCAAATCATGATGGAAGAGTAGTAAGTAGATAAAGAGAAACCATTCTGTCTGAATACATTTGTTTTCCAACATTGTCCTGGCCTGACTATTGACTAGAACTACTGGGCCCTAAAGCGTCACTCTGAACACAGCATCTGCCAGAGCCAGTGGGATCAAAGCAAGTATCCATTTGTAAAAAGGAGTCAATAACATCAGCATCTGAATGTCCCTTATTCCCACTCTTCTACAAATCCACAGGCAATGAGTGGTAGCCTCTGGATAATGGCAAGAACCAGAGCCCATGTCTCGGTAAGATTCCCTAAAGTGAGGAATGATGGAGGGTAAGAAAGGATAATTTGAACACAAATTGTAATTCTAGAAATAATTATCCAGAAAAGGTCTTCATTCCTTATCTCCCAATTCTCCAGAGGAAACAAAAACTGAGCTTAAATTTTTACCCCTCCCTCAAAATTATCACCATTAGCAAAGATATTTAATATGTCTGGATAGTAAAGACAAAAGTAGAACATTAACAATGGAGCAGAAGTAGCAGAAGTATAACAGAGAGAGAAACAACAAAATAACCATTGCCTTTCAAGAATACAGAAAAGATATGGGCAAGATAATGCAGAACAGTCAGCCAATGACAGTGGGACTGAAAAAAGTCATTAAAATAACAGGTGTACTTTTTAAAAAATAAAAACCTTTTATAAAAGAATCTAAAAAATATTAAGAATCTAAAGATCTAAGAATGAAGCTGGAATATTAGGGCAATATTAGAAATTCTTTAGACAGGAATGAGTAAGAGAAAATGAGGAAGGAATAGAGGTAAGATCTCTGAAGATTAAGTGTTAAGGCAAGAGGAAATAATAAACAGAACTATGAGAATGTGTAATAGAAATGAACTCCTCAAAATTAGAGGAAAGTAAAAGGCCTCAGATTGGAAGCAACGCATGTTATAAATATCTCCCAGACAAGAGTTTGAGACACAGCTTACTGGTTAAAACTTCTTGAAAGCGGCTATTTAGCTCAGTGGTTCTGTCGCCTGCCTCACAAGAGCAAGGTCCCGAGTTTAATCCCTGGTACAAAAACAAAACAAAATAAAACAAAAAATGTTCTTGAAAGATGTAATGCAAGGGTGGCAAGCATAGGTACAAAGAGAAAGTAAAGAAAAAAAGAGAAAGCAGGTGCAGGTGGTATGTTTTTAAGTTCACCACATCTACACACACACACACACACACACACACACACACACACACACACGGTGGCCTGGTTATACTTCTTTTATCCGGGACAGCCAAGAGTTTCAAGGCATAGGAAACCTTTCCTGCCCATCCTATGTTGAGGTTTCCCTCACAGAGTGCTAACAACCCTGAAAGGCTGGCTGACTGTAGCTCAGCTAGATCCCATTTCCCAACTTCTGCACTTCTTTTCTTCTCCTAGCTTACAAGTGGTGGGGAGATCCCTGTGTCTAGATACAGAAGCAGATATGGGAAGAAAAGGAAGAATAGAATTAGTGCTATTTTGCTTTCTCAATAAATTAGTACCAATAGAAAAATAAACAGATATATCGAAAACTCAGGCACAAAACTGATTAGAAGAAAAGAATAGAAGATAGAGACTTGAGCTGAGTGAAGATTTTCTCAGAATTTCTTGTTCAAGAGGTAGATACTGAAATCCCTAGGAATCAACCTAACAAAATAAATCGAAGTCCTCTTCTCTGAAAACTATATCACTCTGAAAAGAGAGATTGAAGATATCAGAAAATGGAAAGACATCCCTTGCTCCTGGGTAGGAAGAATCAACATAGTGAAAATGGCCATATTTCCAAAATGGCTATATAGATTCAATGCAATCCCAACTGAAATTCCACCAGGATACTTCATAGACCTTGAGAAAACAATCCAAAAATTCATTTGGAGCAAGAAGAGACCCAGAATAGCAAAAGCAATTCTAGGTAACAGAGACATGGCAGGGGGTATCACAACCCCCAACTGGAAACTATAGTACAAAGCTACTGTGATAAAAACACCATGGTACTGGCAAAGAAACAGACCTGAGAACCAGTGGAACAGATTAGAAGATGCAGAAACAATGCCAGACACACTCAGCCACCTCATCTTTGATGAAGGAGCCAAACACCCTCAATGGAGGAAAGAAAGAATCTTTAATGAATGGTGCTGGAAAAATTGGGCTTCAACTTGCCAAAGATTAAAATTCGACATATCTTTCACCATGCACTAAACTAAAATCAAAATGGATTAAAGATCTAAATATTAAAATAGAAATTCTGAACCAGTTGGAACAGAGGTTAGGTAGAACCCTTGAAGACATCGGTGTAGGAAAAGATTTTATGAACAAAACCCAAGTTGCTTGTGAACTAGCACAAACAATCAATAAGTGGGATCTCTTCTTACTAAAAAGCTTCTGCACAGCAAGAGAAACCACCAGCAGTGTGAAGAGACAACCCACGACATGGGAAAAAATTTTCGCCTGCAGTTCCTCACAGGTCTACTATTTAGAATCTATAAAGAACTTAAAAAAAAGAAATCAGACCTCCCGAATTTAGAGACCCAATCCAAAAATGGGCATTTGAAATGAACAGACATTTCTTTTTTTTTTTTTTTAAATTCTTTTACTGGTACATTTTAGGTACACAACACAATTACATTTCTCGTTGGGAACTGTACCTTTACATAATGCATCTTGGTTCTTATTTTTTCCCCATTCCTAGCCCTCCTTTCACCACCTACACCTTTCCCTATTTACAAAGACTTTATTTCCATTTTTTCCATTTCTCAGCATTTTTCCTTTCCTTTCTTTCCTTTCCCCTGCCCCTCCCACTACCCCTACCCCTTTGGACCTTTTCTTTCTATTTTGCATTATTGATTATTCATTCTAATCATTGGTACATTTTGGGTATACAATATAATGACATTCATCATTGGAAATTTGCACCTTTACATAGTCTCTCTTGGTTCTTATTTTTCACCATTACCCAGCTCCCCCCTTCAACCCCTCCATTCCTCCCTATTTACAAAGATTTGGTTCCTATTTTTCCATTTTCTCATATTAATCCCATTCCCTTCTATCCTTTCCCCTATTCCTCCCACTTCTTTCCCCTTTGCCCCTTTTCTTCCTATTTCACATTACCTATTATACATTTTAGTCCTTATTTACACTTTCAGTTTCTCACACCAGAGAAACTATTTGGTGTTTATACATGTGTGTCCTATTTATTTCACTTAAGAGTATTGCCTCAATGTGCATCCACTTAGCTATAAATGTCTCTAATTTCTCAATTTTTATGGCTGAGTAGTACTCCATTTTATTTTTAAAAAACCACATTATCTTTATCCAGTCTCCAGTTGATGGACATTTGGGCTGTTTCCAAGTTTTAGCTATCACAAACTGTGCTTCTATGAACATGGGTGCACATATATCACTGTGGTATGATTCTTTTAATTCTTTGGGGAAGATTCCCAGCAGTGGAATACCAGGGTCAAATGGGACTTCCAGTCCTAGTTCTTTGAGGTATCTCCATACTGATTTCCACAGTGGTTGCACTAGTCTACACTCCCACCAGCACTGGAGCAGGATTCCTCTTTCCCCACAGCCCTGCCAGCATTTGTTATTGGTTGATTTCATGATAGCAGCCATTCTTTCTGGAGTGAGGTGGAATCTCAGCATTGTTTTCATTTGCATCTCTCAAAGGACCAGTGATGTTGAACATTTTTTCATGTATTTATTTGCTATTTCTACATCTTTGTCTAAGAAATGTCTGTTCATTTCAGATGCCCATTTTGAGATTGGGTCTTTAAATTTGAGAAGTCTGATCTTTTTAAGTTCTTTATATATTCGAGTTAGTAGACCTTTGAGGAAGAGCAGGTGAAGACTTTTTCCCACATTGTGGGTTGTCTCTTCACACTGCTGATGGTTTCTCTTGCTGTGCAGAAGCCTTTTAATAAAAAGAGATCCCACTTGTTGATTGTTTGTGCTAGTTCATGGGCAACTGAGGTTTTTTCATAAAATCTTTTCCTATACTGATGTCTTCAAGAGTTCTACCAAACCTCTGTTCCAACTGGTTCAGCATTTCTATTTTAATATTTAGATCTTTAATCCATTTTGATTTTACTTTAGTGCATGGCAACAGATGTAGGTCTAGTTTTAATCTTTGGCAAATTGAAGCACAATTTTTCCAGAACCATTTATTAAAGAGGCTATCTTTCCTCCAGTGAGGGTGTTTGGCTCAAAGGTGAACAGAGGAGACCTAAAAATTCTGAACAACCCAATGTCAACCAATGAAATTGAAAATGTAATTAAAACTTATCAACTAAGAAAAGCCCAGGCCCTGATGGCTTCACTGCTGAATTCTACAAGACATTTAGAGGGGAACTGCTGCCACTACTGTTTAAACTCTTCAATGAAATTGAAAGGGAAGCAATACTCCCAAATTCATTCCTGGAAGCAAACATCACCTTGATCCCCAAAGCAGAGAAAGACCCAACTGAAATGGAGTTTCATATATATATATATATATATATATATATATGCCAATATATATATACACATAGGCCAATCTCACTAATGAACATAGATGCAAAAATCCTTAATAAGATACTGGCAAACAGAATGCAGAAGATCATCAAGAAGATCATACACCCTGATCAAGTGGGATTCATCCCAGGGATGCAGGGATGGTTCAACATACACAAATCAATCAATGTAATACACTATATCAATAGAGCCAAAGACAAAAACCATATGATTATATCCATAGACGCAGAAAAAGCATTTGACAAAATCCAACATGTATTTATGAAAAAAACCCTACGAAAAATTGGAATAGATGGTCTCTACCTCAAACTGATAAAAGCCATCTATGAAAAACCAACAGTCAGTATCATACTCAATGGTCAAAAACTGAAATCCTTCACACTAAAATCAGGAACAAGACAAGGATGTCCACTATCACCACTCTTGTTCAATATAGTTCTGGAAACATTAGCCAAGGCCATTAGAAAAGAGAAAGAAATAAAAGGAATAAAGATAGGAAATGAAGAAGTCAAATTGTTATTATTTGCAGATGACATGATACTCTATATAGAAGACCCCAAGAACTCCACCAAAAGTCTTCTAGACTTAATAACCAAATTCAGTCAAGTAGCTGGTTACAAGGTCAGCACACAATAATCAATAGCTTTCCTCAACACGAATGACAGACTCACTGAGAGAGAAATAGGGCAAATAATTCCTTTCACAATAGCATCCAAAATACTGAAATACCTAGGAATCAACCTAATGAAAGAAATCAAAAACCTCTTCTCTGAAAACTATGGCACTCTGAAAAGAGAGATTGAAGATGATATCAGAAAATGGACAGACATCCCCTGCTCCTGGGTAGGAAGGATTAATATAGGGAAAATGGCCATACTTCCAAAACTGCTATATAGATTCAATGCAATTCCAATTGAGATCCCAGCAGCATACTTCATGGACCCTGAGAAAACAATCCAAAAATTCATTTGGAGCAAGAAGAGACCCAGAATAGCAAAAGCAATTCTAGGTAACAGAGACATGGCAGGGGGTATCACAATCCCCAACCTGCAACTCTACTACAAAGCTACTGTGATAAAAACAGCATGGTACTGGCAAAGAAACAGACCTGAGGACCAGTAGAACAGATTAGAAGATGCAGAAAGAAGGCCAGACACACTCAACCATCTCATCTTTGATAAAGGAACAGACATTTCTCAGACAAAGAAGTAGAAATAGCAAATAAGCATATGAAAAAATGTTCAACATAACTGGCATTCAAGAGATGCAAATGAAAACAATGCTGAGATTCCATCCTACCACAGAAAGAATGGCTGCTATCATGAAATCAGCCAATAAATGCTGGCAGGGCTGTGGGGAAAGATAAACACTGCTCCAGTGCTGGTGGGAGTGTAGACTGGTGCAACCACTGTAGAAATCAATATGGAGATACCTCAAAGAACTAGGACTGGAAGTCCCATTTGACCCAGCTATTTCCCTGCTGGGTATCTTCTCCAAAGAATTAAAAAAATCATACAACAATGATATATGTGCACCCATGTGTATATCACCACAGTTTGTAATAGCTAAAACTTGCAAGCGGCCCAATTGCCCATCAACTGGAGACTAGATGAAGAAAATGTGTTTTTAAAAATAAAATGGAGTACTACTCAGCCATAAAAAATGAGAAATTAGAGACATTTATAGCTAAATGTATCCACTTTGAGGCAATGCTCTTAAGTGAAATATATAGTGATGTGGAAAAGTTTTATATAACTTAATAGATTGAATATTAAGGTAGTTGTAGAAGCAAAATAAGTAATGTGTTCTTTTAAGATTTGCTTTTCCTGTAACTCGTTGTTTAAGGTGAGGATCATCTGACTCTAACCAGTAACTTCATTAACCTAACAAAGTTACCATGCCAGGGTGTATTTACAATGTATATGGCCTATCTTGTGTCTGTGACTTGTAAATAGGAACTGGAATTGCATTTACATATCAAAGACCACTGGGGATGAGATAATGGCTAAAATGGATATAAAAGGGGAAATCCTGAACAAAGAGGGCGGGGATATGGACCAGACTGGTTTCTGGCATTCCCGTCCACTTGTGAGAAGAAATTTTATTATTTTATCCAAATTCTGTGTCTCTGTGTATTTCTTTCCGAGATTTCTGCAACAATAGGACACACATGTGTAAAGACCGAATAGTTTCTCTTGTGTGAGAAACTGAAAGTGTAAATTAAGAACTAAAAAATATAATAGATATTGTGAAATAGGAAGAAAAATTCCAAGGGGGAAGGGGAAGTGAGAGGGGTTGGGGAATGGAAAGAAGGGAATGGAATTAATATGAGAAAATGAAAAACTAGAAACAAAGTGTTTGTAAATAGGGAGGGGTGGAGGGGTTGAAGGGAGGGCAGGGGAATGGGGAAAAAATAAGAACCAAGAGAGATTATGTAAAGGTGCAAATTTCCAATGATGAATGTCATTATATTGTATACCTAAAATGTACAATAAAATTAATAAAAAAGAGGTAGATATAGACATTGAAGAGCTTTAGAGATTAATAATGAAAAATTAAAAGTTTAATCCTGAGCAATTTTGGTGTAACCATCAGATAAATAAAATTTAAATTTATAACATTTAAAGAAGTAGAAACATTTGATTTGTTCAGAGGAATGAGAAAGACAAGAAACATAAAAAGAAATTATGAAAAAATAAAATTCTCTAAACAGGATGGCAAAATTAAGTTCCAAGAAAGCAGCAATTTCAATAAATATAAATTTATAAAGGTAAACAAGAGTAAGAGATTCTAATATTGGAGGATGGAAAGGACTAACAATAATTTGTCTACAAGAAAAATGCTTCTCCTAAAAGAGTGAATAATATTGAAAAATTAAAAATGGAAATGTATTACTCAATTATTTCTTTCTGTGCATATGAACTCAAGGAGCCCTTACTTTATCCTGCAGTTTAAAATTCCATACTATGTTTTTGGTCTCAGGCATCGAACAGATGGTTCACTTATTTTGGTCTTCATTTCTCAGAAGATTTTAGAAACTTTTAAAATTAAAAGTAGCATATGTTGAAAATTATTAATATTCCAGAGGCCTGATACTACAGGAATCTAATATAGATCATACAGAGACCAAATGTTCAAACAAAACTGAAATAAACTCAGCTGGTTGGAAAACAGTTTTACTCAATTTTTTGCTAGGCATTTGTTTTTCTCTCCCCAAAGGTAAATTAAAATTAATAATAATAATAATAATTATTATACAATATTTTTCACTCCTCAAAGACAAATTAAAAATGAGTAATCATCATCATGGCTAACTTTCTATTGGCCACATGCTCTTAAGATATACCAATGTTATTCTTTTCTCTTTTTTTGTACCAGGGATCGAACTCAGGACCTTGTGCTTGCAAGGCAGGCATGGTGCTATTGAGCTAAATCCCCAGCCCTTGTTATTCATGTTTTAATGTGTATTAAAATGAGCAGCATCCCTGTGAGACAGGTATTATTATCCTCACAATTTTATAGATGAGGAAGACAAGGCACTAAGTCATTAATGCTACAAAGCTACTAAGTGCAGGATCTGTGGCTGGAATATAAAAAATTATACTCTAAAATTCCATACTCTTAACCATCCGACTTGTCAGTTAATTTACAAATGTTGGTTTTACTCTCTTCTAGTATAAAATTCTGTAGCTTTCTCAAAGGATATGTTTGCTCTTCTGCAAATGGTGCTCCCTGTGCCTAGAAATGGTGTGAGTGCTATTCATGATCCCCATGTTGTATCCAAACAACTTACTACCCTCTTTCTTCTCTGAAAAACTAGTTTTGAAGTCTGCATGATCTGCTGTCTTGCTTTGTGACAGTCAACTACAGACTTTAGGGCCATCTTTCTTTTCCTTGAATGGCAGGACCTGGAGTGACAGTCATTCTCCAATAATTCCCCTGCCAAGGGTCTCAGTGGTTTGTGTAGCTCCATACAGTCTACCCTGAGACCTCAGTTATGCAGCCCCTATAATATCTCAGCCCCTCACATCCATGGTCCTACCCATATACACGACACTTTCTTCTTCTCACCTGCAAGCAATCTCCTCCCTGATCATAGCCCCTTATCTTTCCAGCACAACAGGCTCCAGACTCCAGTTACTCTTCACCCCCACTTGGACTGAGTTATTTCACCCCACCACCTATTCTTGCCCCTCATCTCTTTCCTCTTTCAAATTTTCTTTTACTGATATGAGATTAAATGGTTCATTATGTTATGTATTTCTTTGTACTCAGCTAGAACATTTTTGCTTCTATCTTATTTGTTGCATTCATTTGGCAAGTACTTTTAAAAAATCAGCTTTCTTGCTTATTCACTTTATTTATTCTGAAGCTGAGCTCACACAGGTGATTATGGCCAGTGTAAAGTAGAGAAGCATGCTGACCGCCTTAATGTGATTTCATGACCGCTAATCCCATGTGGTCTAGGTCCATTCACTTTCTCATTCTATTGAAATTATGATTTCTTTCTTCAGAACTCTAACTCTTTCACTTCCTTGGATTTCTATTGTATTGAGACAAAAGAAATACAGAAATAATCTGAAAAGAAGTTCAACTGCCTCTTGCAACCCCTCTGAGTCTGGGCCCCTATGCTTGGCCTTGTCATCTCTTACCTGTGTACAATCTGCTTGGTCTCCAATAATGGAAATCCCCTTCATTTTTACACTGGCTCCAAGCCCCTCCATCATGTTCATGGACGTTCTTCTAGAAATTTCTTCCTTTTTGCTGGATCACTTCCATTACGATGCAAATGTATTTTAATTGCTCCCATCAAAAGAAAAGATCTCTAAAGTGCTCCACCTTCAACCACCCATCTTTTCTACCTTCCACTCATCTGTATGCCTCCAAACAGAGCAAAGCCTCTGGGTAGACTTATTCTTACTATCCTCACTTCTCTCATTCTCTCTTGTAACTCCTCAGACTTTCATCTTCTTCCATCCAGTAAATCTGCTCTTGTACAACAGTGCCCTTCAAATTGTCACATACTACACAATGATATGCTCTCTCCCTTTGCCAGATTTTACTGACCACCCTCTCCTTAAAACATTTTCTCTGGTTGAAACCTGCGGTGTGGCTCTTTTGTTTGCTTCTTACTGTACCAACTACAGTGTCTGTCTCCTTTGCCCATATATCCTAATTCCTCCTGCTTCTGAAGCAAGTTCTTCTCACTTCTGGCTATATATAAGAATCACCTGTTTAGCTCTACAACTACATTAGTGCCCAGGCCTCAAATAGACTAAATAAATCATCTCTGAGGGTGCAGGCTTAGCCAACTTTGTTAAAGAAGCCCAGGCGATTCTAATGTGCTCCAGGCTGAGAAGTATCACAGATTATGGCACACTTCAGGCACAATCTCAGAACTTGAATGTCTTTCATCTACACTTCCTTGCTCATCTCACTCAGTCTTTTGGCTTCAAATATCATCAATATCTGGGCTCTTCTAAATTTATGTCTGCAACACAAACCTTTCTCTTGAACTCTGAAATTCTACATGTAACTCCCTGTTGTCATCTACATTTAAGTATGTAATTCTCAAATAGGTCCCAAGTTGAACTCTTAATCCTTCCCCTAAACCGGCTCATTTTGCATTCATTCCCTTGTTAAACTAGGAATTCAATCTTTCCAGCCACATGGATCTTTCTGGTGGTAAATCTCACTGTCTCTGAGTCATTATTTATGCTGCCTTTCCTCTTATATCTCATATCTAAACTGTTAGCCACTTGTTTCAAACTACATGCAGATTCTGATTACTTTTCCCCAGACTTTCAGTGTTACACTGATTCGAGCCCTTGTCCTTGTTCTCTGCATAATTGTTATAGTTTATAATTGGTCTTCCTACTATTGCTATTGAACAAAAGTTAACATTCAGAGGGACAATATAATTTTAATAGGTCACTCGCTGCTTAGAACTTTTCAATGTCATCAATCACTTAAGCCCTCTAATTGACTCTACTACCTTTTAGAACTTATTTCCTCTTTCTTCCTCTCTTCCTCCCTACTGTAAGCAAATCAGGGATTGTACTGTTCCTGAACTATGCCAGGGATTCTTGTCTTTGTACTTAGTGTTCTGCATCCTGGAACATTATTCTGGAAAACATCTTCCCTGATGCACTCAAAATGTCATCTCTTCACTAAGGTTGTCCTATATAGAATAGTGTCACCTCAACCTACACTCTGTATATTTGTCTTCATGTCCCCAGATAGAATACACGCTCCTCAAATGTAGAGTTTTACCTAAACCTGGAATGGTTCCTGGCAATAACATGTCCTACACTCTCAGTAATCAGTTGCCAAATAATGGGTTTCAACTGGGAATTCAGGGATTCTGGCCATAGCCTGTGAGGTGTTATTGTAAATAATAAAATCTCAAAGGATCACACAAAGCTTTTAGAAAAAATATATACTTCAAAAACCTTTACTCTTGCAACTCTTGTTAGGAATGACCCTTTGATTTGAGTGGGGAGATGAAATTGGGATAAGACTTAAAAAGACTTAATACAAGGTTGTGGCTTAAACCATTGTGTGATTGAATTATTTGAGTAACTCAAGCTAAAACATTTTTTGCACTTAAATACTCTGTCACTTTTATATTTTCTCTTAGAACATAAAGATCAGAGCTACTTTGGTACAAGCCCACATATTTGGACCAAAATATCTATCAAATAAGTAAAGTCAAATAACATTGTACCAGATAAAAATAAGATAAAATCTTTTCTTTTTTTTTTTTTTGGTACCAGGGATCAAACTTGGGTCCTTGCGCTTGAGCAGCAGGTGGCAAAACCACTGAGCTAAATCCCCAGCCCGATAAAATCTATTTTAAAGTAAAAATGAGTATCGCTGAAAGCCAAATTAGAACTTATATTGAACTAAAAATTTTAAATTAAAAACAGATTCTCCACCCTCAATAGATGAAATAAAGCTAAGGACCTTTGTTTAAAGTCTTCATAATCCCTTAAACCAAAGAAGTAAGGCCCTTTCACCATGGTTTGGTCAGAGAGCCTTTAAGGGGTCAAAGCTTTGCATGCTACAATTCTGAGAAAGGAAGAAATTACACATTTATGTACACACACACACACACATAGGTGTGTGTGGAATGCTAGAATTTTATATCTCCTATTTATATAAAAGAAACTAAATGAGTATCTTCAATAATACTTTGAAAAAGAAGTTCCAGCTTCTCAAAATAAATTTATTTATAAAATTTCTTTACATATATGGTATTATCCAGGATTTCTCTAGTCTATACATTAATATTCTCTAATTTTTTTTTTTTTGTACAAAAGATCGAACTCGGGACTTTGTGCTTTTGAGGCAGGTGGCGGAACCACTGAGATAAATCCCCAGCCCAGAGCTAAAACCCAGGACCTGTAATTATTTATGATGAAGAATCTCAAGCCCTTAAATATAAGCAAAATGATCACTACTTTTGATTTACAGCTTTAGGACAAAAACTATAAGTCAGGAGAGAGTTCTCTTAAGAGTCAGATGAATATGTGAATCCAATATGTCTCCAACACACACTAGATGTCACTGCCTGACCTGAAATATTGCTGTAATTTGATGGCCTACTAGCATTATAGGGAAGATAAGCATGGCACAAATAATCTCCAGAATGTTTCCAAACTGTACCTTTGCTTATATGTGGCAAACTACATCAATACAAATTTTTTTTTCTGTCCTCCAGAACTTGTGTACATTAAACTACAAAGCAACATTATAGTTTTTCTTTCCATCGTCAGTCTTTTCCACAGTCTACTATCAATTAAAATGCTTGCATTTAACCAATAAATAATGGTACCTATTCTAAGAGATAGGAGGGAGAGGTAAAGAAAAATAAAAAATTAACTAATGGGCTTAATGGGCTTCAAATTCAATATAGAGTTCCGGAATGTGCTGTGTGGTCAATTACCAGTACACACCAGGGAAAATAAATATGAAGGGAATTATAAATCTACAGGAACAGAAAGGAGGAAACTCATAGAGGAATTAGGCAAGAGATATCAGCCCAGAAACATAGGAGACCTTCTTTTGAACAGCTTCTATTTGAAATGGTTTATTTGTATTCCTTTAGGTTATAGCAATATTTGTAGTGTTTGTCAACTTTACCTAGCACTCTGTGACAGTAAACAGGTACTCATGCTAAAAGAATGCCACCATTAAAGAAGCCTGAGAAACATTTTGCTAGTAAGAAAAAAGGCACATTTTTAGTTGCAGAATTTCTTCGAGTTTCTACTAATTCTAGTGTGGATTGTAGGTCTCTAAAAGAGGGCTTCAGTACCTATCATGGCTAATTTCAAAAGAGATATCATCTTAAAAAATAATGGGATCTGATAGAACAGCACGATAATGAGAAGTGACAGTGGATACTTGAATGTCAAAATCTAACATTTATAGTTCCTAATATTTTATAGTTTCAGAAAAATTTATGATTATATTTTTATCTCATTATTAGAAATTAATATGAAATTAGATTATTTTTTAAACCTGGAACATTTTAAAATTTGATTTCTGGTAAGTAATTCTACAATAAGATAAATATTTTGTGCCTTACAGATCAAAACTTCTACCAACTATTTAATTGAAATAAAAACAAATGTCATCGTAGAGCAAATCTCAAGTTATGCTTTCTGATTTTCTGAGGATTAAATATTTATTTCCCTCTGTCATACCACAAGCCAAGTATGATCAGAAGAGACAAAGAAGGTCACTACATACTGGTTGTTATGATTTGTTTCTAGAAGTTCCCCCAAAGCCTCATGCAGTCATAGGTGGCTTTTTCAGAGGTAGCTGAATGGGTAGAGTGGGTGATGCTGGGATTAAGGGTGTGTGATTACTAAACTGGTATACTGATTGGTTTGGCACTATCCTAACCCCCATAATCTGAATAAGATAAAAGGGACAGAAAGACACTGTTAATGTTCCCTTGTTGCTTTTGCTACCATGTGGTGCTATAAACTGTTTGTCCTCTGTGACACCTCTCTGTCATGTGCCACTCTGCCTTGGAGCCAGCTGATTATGTACTGAAACTTCTACAAATTATCCCTTTAACTTTGGATGTCAGGTATTTTGTCTCAGCAACAAGAGAAAAGTAACTAACATACTAGTTAAAGGAATAATTTAACAGGGACAGATCACAATCATAAATATACGCACACCAAATACTGACATGCCCAATTAAATAAAAAACACTAATGGATATGAGTGATCAGATAAGCACTAATAAAATTGTAGTGGGGACTTCAACACCTCACTGTCACAAATAGACTGATCAACTAGAAAAAGAAAAACAAATATCCACGTGGAGACAAATCTTTGAACAGACGGACTTAATAGATATCTACAGAGTATTCCACCTAAAAACAGAACACACACTCTTCTCAGCACCACATGGAACTTTCTCCAAAATAGACCACATAGTCACTCAGATAACATGCTTATTGAAATGCAAAGAAATTCAAATTATCCCATACATATTATCGAATCAGACAATAAAATTGGAAATCAATGGCAAAAGAAAACATAGAAATTATGTAAACACATGGAAATTAAATAATACACTCTTGAATAACTAATGGGTCACAAATAAAATTAAAGAAAAAATTACACAGTTTCTACAAGTAAATAATGCCAGTAAGACATACCAGAGCCTATGGGACACAATGAAAGCAGTCCTATGAGTGAGGTATATACCAGTGAATTCCCACATCAGAAAAACAGATCAAGCTTAAAAAATAACCTAATGATGAACCTCTAGGTTTTAGAAAAAAGAACATTCTAAACCCAAAGCTAGTATGAGGAAGGAAATTATAAAGATCAGAGCAGAAATTAATGCAATTGAGACTAAAAAACCAATACAAAGAATCAGTGAATCAAAGAGTTGGTTCTTTGAAAGAGTAAATAAGATAGATAAAACTTTAGCCAACCTTTTCAAACCAAGGAAAGAAAATACTCAAATCCATGTGATCAGAAATGAAAAGGCTAAAATCTCAATGAATCCTTCAGAAATCCGGAAATCATCCATACTTTGAGAACTTGTACTCTAATAAAATGGAAAAATCCAGAAGAAATGGACAGATTCTTAGATACATATGAATTATCAAAGCTGAGACAAGCAGACATAAAAATTCTAAATAATCCTATATCAGTCAATGAAATTTAAGAAGTAATTAAATAAAACTATCAAGAAAGAAAAGCTCAGGTACTGATAGATTCACTGCTGAATTCTATAAGAACTTTAGAAAAGATCTAATAGCATCATTCCTCAAACTCTTTAATGAAATTGAAAAGGAAGCAGTACTCCCAAAGCCATTCCTAGAAGCAAGCATTACCCTGATATGCAAACCAGAAAAGGACCCAATCAAAAAAAAAATTACTAGCCAATCTCTTTAATGAACACAGATGCAAAAATCCTCAATAAGACACTGGTAAACAAAATGCAACAAATCATCAAAAAGATTATGCACCATGACCAAGTAGAATTCATCCCAGGGATGCAGGCATAGTTCAACATATGCAAATCAATAAAAGTAATATAACACATTAACAGAAGCAAGAATAAAAACCACACGATCATCTCAATGGATGCAGAAAAAGCATTTGACAAAGTACAATATCCATGCACAGTAATAAAAAAACTACAGAAAATTAGAATAGGTCTTTATCTCCATCTGATAAAAGCTATGACAAGCCAATAGCCAACATCATAGCGAATGGAAAAAAACTAAAAATGTTCACTCTAAAATCAAGAAGACAAGGATGGTCACTATCACCACTCCTGTTCAATATAGCTCTGTAAACATTAACCAAGGCAATTAGAGAAGAGAAAGAAAAGGAATAGGGATGGGAAAGGAAGAAAGTAAATTATCATTATTTGCTGAGACATGATTTTCATAACAATTTTACACAATCCTTTAGTTATATTTCTGAATCTTATAGGTTGATATTTTAAAACATTGAATTATATATCTCCCTTTTATATAAACACATTGCTCATAATTTATTAAATAGGCAAAATATCAATAGTTTAGAGTATATATTCATTTTCTGTTCATAATTAAATACTTAAATATTCCAATAATTTCAAGGAAATAATTTCATAGTTAACTTTTAATGCCATTATCGTATTATCTATGGGCAGCCATTTCAACAGAGGCATTCCTGTCACATGGACCAGGCAAATTAATTCGCATGCTAGAAATTTCCTCCTCAGGACAGAATAAGCAAGAGATTGACAAGTTTGCCTGCTGTGGCTCGGTATTATCGAATTTTCCTTTTTTGAGTGACACATTCTAACTATGCATGATAAGATATTTTACCTTATAACAGTTTTAATGTGCACAATATACTTATCATTCATTTCTTGTTGGAGGAACCATGTGTCCTAAGGAAACCCTGGATATACAGGTAACCTCACCTATTATGTTTTAAACTCTCCCTTTAAAATGATGGGTTGCCATGGTTATACCTCAATAGATTTTAATCAATAAATAGTTTGGAGATTAGGAATTCTACCTGTAAGTAGTAATTACTAATGACAATGGCCACAACAATGAAATATAAGTTTGGACTGAGGATAAGTAAACATGCCCCATCAGCTATCTATCTCTCCTTTTCTCTAAATGTGTAAGTGTTATGCAAACAGTCTTCATATTATAGGGGACATCAACAGACGTTTATCATTTAGAAATCAGCCATTTTAAAAAGGTGGAAAAAATAAGTAAAAAAGGTGGAAAGGGGTTCCTAGTTCGTTCTTTGCACTATAACAAAATTCTACAGACTGGAAAACATATTTCTCACAGTTCTAGAGGCTGGAAAGCCCAAAAATTAAGGCACCAGCATCCATTGAGGGCCTTCTTAATAAATTCTCAAATACAAGAAAGTAGAAGGGCAAGAAAGGACAAATTCCCTCCATTAAGCCTTTGTGTAATGACACCTAATCCTGTTCACAAGGGAGAAGCCTCATTGTCTATGCAACACCTGGGTTTTGAAGAAAACACATTCAAAGCAGTTTTCAACCCCTGTTCCCCAAAATTCATGTACTTCTTAGAAGACACATTCATTCCATATTGATGGTCCCCAAAAATTCTTAATTCTAACATCAACCTGCAAATATAAGTTGAAAGTCTTATCTAAATTAGACGTGAGATTCAAGTACTATTTGGCCAAAGGCAAATTTCCCTCCAGCTGTGAGCCTGTGAAATCAAATAAATTATGCATTTCCAAAATGCAACAGTGAGACAGGTATAACATAGACATTTTCATTCTTAAAAGGTGCAAGAGAAAAAGTGGCAAGGGCAACGGACCTCAAGTAAGTACAATATCCAACAGGGCAAACAACATTAAATCCTAAAACTAGGGAAAAAAGTAATTAATTGTATGTCCTGCCTTCTGTGCACACTGGGGCATGAGCTATGCCTCCAAGTCCTCAAGAGGCCTGCCTCCAAGGCTTTGCCCAGGACAGTCCAGATTTAAGGTATTGCACACTGAGATTGTGTGACTGTTATTTTTCAAGGCTGTGCAGTGGTTCTATAGTTCTGGAGTTTCCTGTATGTCCCTGTCCCATGTAGACACCAGTGAGGGTCCATTTGGAATCTAGGTAGAAACCATACATATGCCCACCACTCTTATACTACACACCTAAAGAATTACCACCAAGGCTCATTCCCTGCACCCCCTGGAGCATTGGTCTGAGTCACACCTGGACCCATTTGAGCTATAGATGGAATAGCCAAGGACCTTTACAACAGAGTGCAAGGAGTGGAGATGCAAGGTGGCCCTGGGCAGCAAGCCTGAAACTGCTATGCCCCCAAGGCCCTAGCGCTCTGGGCCCATGATGGGGAAGGAAGACTCAGAAATCTCCAAAATCCATCGGGGCCATTCTTCCATTCTCTTGTTGAATAGCACCTGCCTTTCTTCTAGCCAAATAGTACTTGGTCATTCCCTAGGTTTCTCTTCTACACACACTTTTGTATTCTTTACATGGCCAGGCTGAGAACTTTCCAGGTCTTCACATGGGCTGGCTTAGAATTTTCCAAGTCTTTACATATTGCTTCCCTTTTAATCATAAATTTCATCTTTAAGTCATTTCTTATATTTTAGTATAAGCAGTTAAAAGAAGCCACACATTTTCTTCAGAGATTTCTTCTGAAAAATATTCTAGTTCATTACTCTGAAATCTTGTTTTCCATAAAGTCCTAGGACACAGACAAAAGTCAACCAACTTATCTGACATTTTATAACAAGGATGACCCTTCCTTGAGTCTTCAATAACTTTTTTTTAAAATTTTTGTCGGAGACCTATAGAATAGTCTTTATTATCCACATTTCTACCAACATTGAGTATGAACACTTAAGTAATCTCTAATATTCAGGCTTTTGCTATAGTTCCCCTCTTCTGAGCCTTACCAGATTTGTCCTTAATACTTCATGAAAATCCAGGCTTTTTCTAGATTTCATTTAAAAAGCTATTTCAGCTATGACCCATTATTCAGTTCCAAAGCAGCTTCCTCATTTCCTCATTTGTTAGACTAACACTTCTCCTCTGGTACCAATTTCTCTTAGTCCATTTTTGCTGATATAATGAGATACCACAAACCTCGCAACTTACAAAAAAATTATTTTTCACACTGTTCGAAATTAAGAAGTTCAAGATCAAGGGGCTGGGATCTGAGAGGGCCTTCTTCTTGCATCCTCACATAGCAGAAGGCAAGAGAAGTTAAACTCCCTTATCAAACCCATGCTCAGTCCCTCAATGCCTAATCACCTTTTTAAAGCCCCACCTCCTAATATTAATACACTGGAAACAACTGAATTTTGGAGGGGAAAATTTTAAACCTAGCAGCATCTATTATTTTTTTCTTAGCATTTTCAAATATCTAAATTTTTGAATATTGGAAATAGCTTTGGATGTATCATCAATGCATCATCCAGAATTTCTATGACTTTCAAAAATGGCACTACATGAGCTCCGTAGAGGTTAAATTCAAGGCAGGCTCTGTAGCCATGGTATTGTAGATTGCAGTCAGACCACCAGCTGGATTCATGAACCACTAAAGACATCATTAACTGAGTAGGTCACAGAGATGGTTGATAACTATCTAAGTGAAAGTGGGTCACCCAGCAGCAGCCTAAAAATATTGTTTGTGGAGCACCACAAAAGCTCTACTTGGAGCAGAGTAGTAGAGTTGTGGGTTGCTGAAAAACAACTGGCACCTAAAAGAACGCACTGGCAGGAAGGGCTCCGAGTCACTGTTCAGTGTGTATGAGTGAGATGTGCTAAATGCAGAGACAGATTATGGTAAGAAGAGCAGTTATCACAAAGAAGCAATGGAAGTTCACCAGGTGGAAATGCCTCCTGTGATCATTCCTGTCAGTTTTACTCTGTCCTCTTTCAAAAAGATGCCCAGTACAACTGAAGAAACTGGCAGCAAAAAAGTTGATGCTCATGTTCTGGGTGCTCTCTTTGGTGAATTACAAAATGAAGTACTATAAATGAAGAGTCACTTCCTTGGGCTGCCAGGCATCTCCAATGTGATTTATTTAAGGTCTAAGGTATAAGGCTTTATATTCTTCCAAGTGGTTTCACCTACCTTAATACTTCTTAGCACTGCCTGCAGAGATTCTTTCTAAAATGCAAATCTGACTCTTTTGGTTTGCTGCTCAAAACTCTTTAATGTCTCTCTACAGCTTTCAAGTGGAAATCCAAATTTTGTAAGATGATATGAAAGGCCCTTTATGATCTGGCCTCTCTAAATTCTTTAATCATTCCCAGATTTGTAGCAGTCAATACTAAGAAAGAAAGAAAGAAAGAAGGAAGGAAGGAAGGAAGGAAGGAAGGAAGGAGAGAAAGAAAGAAAGAAAGAAAGAAAGAAAGAAAGAAAGAAAGAAAGAAAGAAAGAAAGAAAGAAAAAAGAAAGAACTGCTTACAAATGCAAAAAAGTAAAATATGTTGTCTCATGTTCTTATGCATTTGGGATGCTTTACCTAGCTAGCTCTTCTCCTAGTCTTTCTTCAAGAGTAATGTTTTGAATCATGCCCTCATTATGCCTACCCAATGTCCCTGTCTGGATTAGACACTCCTCATATATTTTCTACAGAACTTTGCAGAGGTACCCAGGAGTGGTAGAACAGGCCTGTAATCCCAGAACTTAAGAGGCTGAAGCAGCGGGATCCCTGTGAGATTGAGGCCAGCCTGGACTACATAACAAGACCCTGTCTTGAAAAGCAAAACAAAACAAAACAACAACAAAAAGACTTAACAGAGGTACAACTGCCTCTTCACTAGTCTCTTTCCTTATTTCTTGGAAGGTAGAGACTGTGTCTCTTATCACCCTAGATAGGGTTATACACCTAAGATGCTTCATCTTAAACACCTAAGACGTTTCCTAAATAAATACATTAATTATCACTAAAGAAATCCTGGAGGGGAAAGAGAAATGGCAAAAAGATAAGGAAGCTGAACAGAGTGAAGTTGGCAGGCAACTTGAGCAGTGACATCGATCACATTGACTTTTAATACCTTTCAACTGCAGGATCACACACACAGGTGTGCCTACGGTAAATGTTAGACTATTGCTGCTACCGTGATCAGTGTATAAATACAGAAACACTGCCACTTCTGTTTGCTATCTGGAAATAGGTGACCTTCACTGTTTCCGCCACTGTGTCTACAAATTTGCAGAACACATAAATCTTCATGAGTTCAATTATACAAGTCTAAATTGAACACTATTGCAGAAATTTTGCTTTCGTTCTTTGCTTCTGTGGTGATTTCTCCTTCATATTTTTTGCATAAATATTGGAGTAAAATATGACAAATTTGTCCTATAGAAATATAAGATATAACTCCCCCTCATATTAATTGAGCTGTCTGAGAAATGGGAGAAATTGCATCTTTCATACTTCTCTGCAGCCATCTGCTTCTCCCCATGCTGAGTCTGCTGTGACTTTTGTTTCTTTAATGTGGGATGGGATGCATCAGTGGCATGAAAGGCTTTAAGCAGCTTAAAATGGCTTTTTCTCTTTAAAGTCTAAATCTTGCAAGCTTTAAAGAGTGGGCAGAAAATCAGAGTGAAATAATGACAAAACTTCTGTGAAGCCAAAAACTGTCTACGCTGCACATCTAAAAATAAGATACCATAGGTCTATGATGTATCATTCTGGGAACTCAGCATGCTTAGTGGTCAGAATTTTTAATCAAGCTTGGGGGTGAGTTATTACATGCTTTTCTAGGTCCTGTAAAGAGGAATTAACAGATGACAGCATTGTGGCTGCTACTCACCAAGCTATTTCATGTGCCTGTGCATTTAAAGAAAGTCCTTGCTTAATGGAATCTTCTGTGTAGCACAAGGACAGTCTACACTCTCTTCCCACACAAAGAAGTTGACTGTCCCCAGCTGTGATGGGTAAGAGATCCAGGGAAGATATTTAACTGAAAGAGGAAGATAGTTGATTTAACTTTTGTTGTTTCTCCTACCTGTCTGTTTCCTCTTAACCATCTTTACCCTTTCAATGTCTGCTGATCCATTTTTGTAACACTAATCACAATGGAATATAATGAATTCTACACATTCTTGCTCCTTGAGTTTTTTTAGATAACATACATAATACATTTTTTAGATAACATACATTTACATTTCATGCAAAAATTCAAAAAATTTCAGTCTTCAACATAAGTGGGTTAACAAATAATTTTGAGTGTCGTAAGAGAATTCATACTAAAATCTAAAGGTAAATTAGACACAGTAACCACATTTAAAAGCTGAAAGTTTAATTTTGATTGAAATAAAAGAAATTGAATTGCAAAGAAAGTAGTTTCAAAAGATCCCCTACTTGAGTTCTAAATTTTAAAATTTTGTCAGTGTTATTGTTTACTTATTGTCTGTTTGGTATGGGGGAAAACTTATCTCACAAAAAAGTATCTTCCAAATAGTCCATTCTGTTAAACATAAAAGAATAAAATTATAAAAAATATTTAAAATAATAAAAAAGAATAACAAATTATAATTAAATTCTGAATGAAGATGAATTAATTTAGTGAGCTAATTTAGAAAGAAATCATAGATTAAAATGTTGATATATTTATATATGTAAGACAAACATGCAGAAAGAATATAACACTTTAAAAGTCAAATGAAATATATAATAGATAATATGAAATAGGAAGATAAGATCCAAATGAGAAGGGGAAGAGGGAGGGGGAGGGGAAGGAAAGAAGGGAAATGAATAAATATGAGAAAAGGAAAAAAAAAAGAAGCAAAGTCTTTGTAAATAGGGAGAGGTAGAAGGGTTGAAGGGAGGCAGCAGAATGGGGAAAAAAACCAAGAACCAAGATATATTATGTAAAGGTACAAATTCCCAATGATGAATGTCATCATACTGTATACTTAAAATGTACCAATAAACTTAAAGAATTTTTTAAAAAGTCATATGAACCGAAAATATCCTTAAAATCAAGTCCCACAAAAGGCTAATATATGTGATAAAGACATTATAAATCAATATGAATGACAAAATGCCAAATAAAAATTACATAAAAGACCTTAACATAAAGTTTAGTGAGCAGAATATACAGATCTATAATAAATATGTGGAGAAATTGTGCACCACAACAATAATATGCAACTCCAAACAAGGTATACTTTTCCCCTATCAAAATTGCATGCTTAATTATTTATTATTACTTGGTAATCAAGAAGAGTGTGTCCTAGAGTACTAAGATTCAAATTGATAGAATTCCTTCCAGTTCCACCAAAGGAGAATCCCAGTGGATGAATTTAGTAAGTAAGTTTGGGAAACTCTGATTCAATTGACTTGCAGTTACTTCTCAGCCCCACCCTAGGTGATCTCAGGGCAACGCTTGATGTTATGGCTTATATTTAATGTTCCCCCAAAGCCTCATGCACTCATAGGTGGGCCATTTGGGAGGGGACTGGATCATGGGTGTGTGATACTGGATTAGTCCACCAATGGGCATGATGGGTGTGATGTTGGGAGGTGAAGTCTGGTGGGAAGAGGTGAGTCACTGTGGATGTGGGCTGGAGATATATACCTATATGTGCATATCTCTCCTCCTGCCTTGAGCACACACTGCTTCCTGCCTGCCATGCCACGAGCTCTTTCTCCTCTTTCATGCTCCTTTGCCATGCCACCTTGCCTTGGAGCCAGCCAACTATGCACTGAAACCTCTATAAACTGTGAGTTAAAGTAAACCTCTCCTTCTTTAATTTGTGGATGTCAGGTATTTTGTCCCAGCAGCGATAAAGTAACTAAGATACTTGGAAAATATTAAGTGAGGGCTTTCAACCAAGCTGGTCTATTAAATCATCTAGAATAATTTAAGAACTACTGATACTTGGGTTCTTCCCCTAGAAATTCTGCTTGAATCCTTTTGGGCTTGGTATGCGTATCAAAGTTGAGAACCCCTGCTCTACCTGGTATGATAAAATGGGTATCTGAATACTCTCTAAGTGGGAGTAAAGACTAATAAAATCCTTTTTACAAATAATTTGGTTGTGTATAGATTTTTTTTAAAATATTGTTTTCACTAATAGTTGCAATTTTGTGAATTCTATGAGTCAGCTGAATATAAAGAAAAAATTTATAAACAAAAATATTCTTTGTATGCAACTGAGTCAGTAATAATATTTGAGATTAACATAATTGTTCAGTTACAGGTCATGTTTTAACAAAGAATAGCATGTTCATGTAATGAATAATTACGTTTAATGTCACAAGACGATGCTTATAATACTAAAGAAGAAAAACAAGGCATACAGTTGTACTTACTGCATGATCATGACTATGTTAGAAGAAGCCTAGCAAAAAGACAGTAAAAATGTGCTCATATTATTAACCTCAGTTATATTTGTGCTTGGGCTTTATGAACCACTTGGGAATTATTTTCTAATTTTTCTAATATTTCTATTAGCTCTACTGTTTAGATATTGGTGGTAAAATACAAAAAAACATAAAGCTTATTGCTTTAACAATTTTCATGTGTATAGTTCACTGGCATTATGCACATTCACATGGCTGTGCAGCTATCGAGACTGTCTCTGGAACCATTAATCCTCCTCAACTGAAACTCTGTACCCATTAAACAATAACTCCTTGTTATTCCTCCTTCCCAATCCCTAGTAACTATCATTCTACTTTCTTTCCATCTTTATGAATTTTGACTATTCTAGGTTCCTCATGTAAATAGAATCATGTAACATTTTTCCTTTTGTATCTGGCTTATTTGACTTAGCATAATGTCTTCAAGGTTCATCCATATCATAGCACGTGTCAAAAGTTTATTCCTATTTAAGACTGAATAATATTGCATGATGTATGTACATACCACATAGCATTTATTGCTTCATTTGTCAATAGACATTTGAGTTGTTTTTGTCTTCTGGCTATTATGACCAATGAGGCTACAAACATTGATGTACAAATATCTGTTTGCTATGTTTTCAATTTTGGGAAAAATATATATGGAGTTGCTGGATCACATGGCAATTGTATGTTTAATTTTTTGAAGAATCAGTGCACCATTTTCTACAGTGGCTAAAACATTCCCATCAGTAATACACAATAGTTCCAATTCTCTACATCCTTCAGTCACTTTATGTGGAAATCTTCCTAAAATGCACCATTTTCCAGCCTTTTACAAAGAAAAATACTGAAAAAGTTCAATGTGTTTTTTTTTTCTTTCAGTGACTTAAGCACAATGGTGTTCCTTCAGGAACAATTGCAATCTCTATATGCTAGACACCATCCCAGTTATTTTCATAGGATGGATTACCCCTTTCAAAATCCTGTGAGATATTATCCCTTTTACAGATAGGTAAAGGAGATACACGAAGGGGAAAAATCTTATTCGTGATCACATCTCTAGTAAGTGAGAACACCAAGAATCAAAGCCCTGCCTCTTTGCACTTAGCTAGACTCCTACTATCTGAGAATGTTTGTCTCTATATTAAATGTCTCCAAATGAATTCTCTATGCTCTTAGAAAATCTATGTGTGCTGGTTAATGTTTTGTTTTTTTTCTCCTAATGTTACTCTTGGTGCTTGTAAAGACACTCAGTTCTAGTTATTTCTTCCTCTTCAACTTATGTGTTGATATTGATAAACTGTCATTAAGAAAAACAGGTAAAGAAGAGAGTTAAAACTGAAAAATAGAAGTGCTTAGGTTCTGAGGGAAAATCTGAGGGGTCAGTCTAAGGTTAAAATACCTAAGATTGGGTGTTTGGCTTTCATGATCTCTATTTTGTTTGTACAGTGACATATGTTGCTTATTTCTAGCAACTTATTTCAACTTATTTCTGGAGTCTGCTATTACAAGTGACCTTTGACTATGAGTGCTTATTGTTTATCATATCTATATTTTAAAATACAATGTAATTTATAGGGAAAAATATGCTTCCCCAAAGCAACAAATATTCTTTCAATGTTTCTAAAATGCCTACCTAATATTTTCATAGTATACACAAAAAGTCAAGGGAAAGGCTTTTGATATTGAAAGTGTCAGGCCTCTCATCACAGCTATTCAAACTATAGGCTACAGCTGCCATCAATATCGGCCTGGAGTATCCTTGCAGAATTTATTATATGTCATATATACTTTTTTCCAGAAAGATCAAGCATTTCTGTCCTTGTCTAACACACACACACACACACACACACACACACACACACACACAGTGAAATGCTGAGAATTTAATTCTCAAAATATCAAACTTACTTATTTCAATGTAGAAGAGGTCACTAGTTAAACACAGATAGCCAAGAGTCCTTCTATGTATCATAAGCTCAAAAGCTTTCTTTTTCAGAAATAAATTATCAATTTGCCTCCCATACCATTTCATCATCTGTTTTTCTGGAAGGTAAGTTTTTGATATTGATCTTTCTGAAAGGTTTCTTTTCGTAATAAACAAGTGAAGAACACAAGTAAACCTGACAGGAAACTCTGCACCCAAAATATAAAAAGAAAAGGAAAAATTAAGGTTACTACAGAGAATTGTAAAGGAGAAAAGTTTTAGAAGGCCAGACACCATTTGGTCCATTGAGAAGTGTGTGATAAATGCAATCTTTGTGCTACTAAACTTATCATTAATGTCGATTTAAATACTCCAAGCAGTTTAACTCAACAAATACTCCAAGCAGCTTAACTCAACAAAACCAGAGGGCTGGGAGGATAAAGGAAATGAAAGGAATGTTTTGTCAAGCAAAACCAGAGATCTGATTTAGCTGATGGGGGAATGGCCATTATCTTCTGTTCCAAGGGTTTTGTAGCTGGCTAAGAGTTAAAGCTGAAAAAAGAAAATAAAATCACTGTTGCCTTAATTCTTTGGAGACTCTGCTCCCCAGATCAAAAGGTTCTACGAGACATAAAACTTCCCCTGGACTCTGGTGTGATCGTTTTAATGCTGACTGACACCCTGGTACAGCTAACAGCAATACATGCCCTGAATATTAATGATTCAACTAATATTTTAGGGGAGATTGTTTGGTATCTCACATCCTGCCACAGTGGACCTTGGAAACGTACTATACACCATAAGGAAGCAGCTAGTTTCTCACTATTCAACTATACCCACCATTTATTACGCACATGGTTTTATGCGTTTAACTTCCCTGGAAGTCAGCCTCTCTTCTCTGACCTTTCTTTCGCTTTTCTGAATTGCTATTACTTGCTCTTACTATTCATTTTATTCTTACTTTATATTGTGTTAAATCTTTTGGTATCATTTTACATATGTATTATATGTTTTCTTTTGGGGGGGAGTACCAGGAATTGAACTCAGGACCTTGCACTTGTGAGGCAGGCACAGAGCCCCATTAACTAAAATGGACTAACTGTACAATGAGGTTTAATTATGAATTTATTTCTAAGTAATAATAAATCGGTTCAAAGAAGAAATTCTTGAGGGTGAAATAATCTCAGTGCTTACTGAATTGTGGAAAACGCAGCAATAAACCAAATGAATTGTGAATGAAGCCCAGAAGGCTGGTTTTCTAGCTATTTAAGTTCCCCTTCCCCCAAATAACATTAGCTACTTAGATTTCTTGAAGTTAATAAAATAAATTTCCAAATTTTGAAAACTCCTAACTGGAAGTTTCTTGTATTTTGCAGTGGTCATGAAATAATGCAAAAGCATTTCAAGAAACTTCTGAGCTTGAATAAATGATGCTTACAGGGGAAAAAAGGATCTGACAAGCAAATAGAGCAGACTCAAGAAGAATTGAAAACAGCAAGACAGCTAGGATGTTCTGATAGAAACTTAGTAAATATATTCTATCAAAAGCTTATTCTCGTCTTCAACTTACTGGTTTCTACCTGTTATGAAAGAAATAAAGGGAGAGAAAGGAGAAGAAAAAGTAGAAAAGGAGTGGGGGAGAGGAATCCTTTTCTATTCCTCTTGAGCTTAAAACAAATTAATCTGACAGGTTTGTAAACCATCAGAACCAAGAGCAAAACCAAAAGGGGTCAAAGCCTCAGTCGGGCTCCTGTAACACCTGATCTTTGGGGCACAGTGACTAAGGGGGAGCCATGGGCCCTTCAGGAAGACGGGGAGGGCGTCCAGCAGTTGGCCTGCGGCCGCAATCTCCATTGTGGACGTGGGTGAGTAACTCCCTTAAACAACTGATTTACTGCCAACAGACAAAACACTGGAAGCACATCCAAAAACTCCTCCACACTTAAAAATTATGAGCAAGTGGCTACTCTGGCAATCCCCTTTACCAGAGAGGTGACCCTGTTCCTGACAGCCACGTCCATACAAGGGTCACAGAAGAGCACCTCCTTCCTCTGACCCTCTTTCCTGGCCTCAGAAGTCCTTACAAAACCTTTGCTCTGTCTGCCAATCGCTTTTGTAGGGGGGTGGGGGGTGGCACTGTGGCTCTTCTTAATTCCTTTCTTCCTCCTCCCTTTTCCTCTCTCCTTTCTCTTCCTCCCCTATCTTCTCTTTCCCGCTTCTTCCTTTCTGTATTAAAACAAAACAAAAACAACCCAAAGAGTCTCAGATCTTCCCCACACTCCACTAGAAAGCCATCGCAAGCGAGACGGAGTCAGGGACAGGCGGCGGGTGCCTTCGTCAGCACCATCGGACACTTGGCTTCCTCGCTCCCTTCCCTCTGCACAGAGTTGACTGGGCGAGGGCACGGGATGCACAGAGGTAGTGAGAACCCGCTCCAAAACTTTCCACTGGTCTCTCCCACCTCCCACAAACTCTTTAAAGCCATCCAGTCGGAAGGGTACAGTGACCTCCTCTGGCCTCTAGCCGAAGAGGCAAAACAAGAAGAGACTCGCCCCTTTGCTTCCCGCCCAGCGCAACTGCAGAGGGCGCAGGGCGGCGCGGTGGCCGGAAGGGGTCGCTGTTTGCTCGGAGCAGTCGCCCCCGCGGCCCGCACCTCCTACGGCCCCGCTGGCCCAGCCCCGCCAAGTTCCAACAGCCCCCAGTCGAGCGAGCGCCGGGGACAAGCACCGCCCGGGCAGGAGCGCACGGCGCAGACGAGCCGAGCTTCGGCGGGCGTTGGAGAGGCTCCTGGGAAACTCTCACGGCCCGGGGACTTTGGCGAGGACAGAGTGCACGGCCCGGCGCGTGCGAGTCTGCAAGCGAGCACTCAGCCGGGCACCTGTTCCTCCCGCGCCGCCGCCGCCTTCCCACCCCTCAGACCTGTGCCTCCCGGGGCGCCCGCCCTCCAGCTCCGCGATGAATCCGGTGCTGGGCAACCAGACCGACGTGGCGGGCCTGTTCCTGGCCAACAGCAGCGAGGCGCTGGAGCGCGCCCTGCGCTGCTGCACCCAGGCGTCCGTGGTGACCGACGACGGCTTCGCCGAGGGCGGCCCGGACGAGCGCAGCCTGTACATCATGCGAGTGGTGCAGATCGCGGTGATGTGTGTGCTCTCGCTCACGGTGGTCTTCGGCATCTTCTTCCTCGGCTGCAACCTGCTCATCAAGTCGGAGGGCATGATCAACTTTCTGGTGAAGGACCGGAGACCGTCCAAAGAGGTCGAAGCGGTGGTCGTGGGGCCCTACTGACCGCCCTCCGGCCTTCCCGCGGGCGCCCCTCACCGCCCCCACCTCGCCAGCCCCGCTGCGCCCCTCACCATCAGAGCCCGGCCGAGGCAAACCTGTCGGAGTCAACTGTTTCTCTGGACTTCTATTTTAGTATATATGCTGCAGAAGCGAGCACTCTGGACTTCTCCTTGCCGGACCAACAGCCCCGTTTCTCGCTGGCCCTCTGAAACCCCCATGCCTGGCTGTGGGAGGGAAGCGCTCTGACTTCCGGACTCAGCAGCAGGTGGCAAAAGAGGGCGATTTGGGCGCAGAACTTTGGAAGCTGCTACTTGCGTGGTACGCGGGGAGATGGACGAGGCGAAGGCCCTTCACCTGCAGGTTGGCCGAGCACCGGGGGCAGTTGGAGAGGGCGGGTGGGGGAGAGGCCCAGCGGCAACGATGCCTGGTGACTAGAACAGTGACCTGTTTATACGCCTCGCAACACACCTAATGGGGACACACAAATCCATGGGCAGATTCCCGCCCACTCCTTTCCGCTCCCCCCAGCCCGGGAGGGGAGCACTGACACCTTTGATTGATTGTAACTTGCTATTTTAAGGAATTTTGTGTTAGTTTGCTTGAGTACAAATATTAGATAAGTCTTTTCTGCCCTTGTGGCCTGTTTGCCTGCCTGGGGGTTAGAGTTTTGTCACCGTGGGAGGAGGGGGGGGGAGGGGAGCCTGTGAATGTGAATGGGGTGAAGTTGTTTCTTTTAGTGCATTTCCAACTGAGTCTTTTGGGGGCTTCAGTTAACCCCGGGCCAAAGACTCAGAATAGAACTCCTGTAGCTCCTGACTGCACGGTTTATGCCACAAAAGTGCTCTTGATATCCGTGACACCGTTTTGACTTTTTTTTTTCTTAACATTTCCTTAATAAATGCAACATTGAAGTGTTTTGTTCCTGGCCTCCTGGTGGTCATTCTATGCTGCTGGCTGAGAGGAACGGGCTGCGGTGAGGAGTCTGGAGGGGAAGCTGCGCCTCAACTGTAGATCCTCTGGGGGAAGGGAGGAGGGCAGACAGGCCTGAGGGATGAAAAGACGAGATGAGCCACAGGCACTGAGCCTTTTGGGGGCAGCAACCTTTGTTTTCTTTTATACTTACTATTTTATAGTTCATGGCTCTCAGCTTTCTGGTAGGCAGGAGGACAGGAGGGCCCCACAGGGAAGATTATACTTCCGTCCCAGCTCCAGCGGGAACCCAGGGTTACATGCTAATGAAAGGAAGAGATTGCTTGGCCAGCCTTTGGGGAAGGCGTCTCTTCCCTCATCCACGTCAACAGGACTGCACTGGGATGCTGCTGCAGAAAAAGAAAATCATAAAATGCGAGGAAAAGTAGCTGCTAAAAGTACATAATGACGTTGATACTCCCTGGGGTAAACCATTGTTAGTAAAACATGACATGTCTTGTGTTTGCCATGTTATCTTTTGTAGAGAAAGGATGAAATTAAAAGAGGGGTCCAAATAAATGATACATATTTGAGGTGATGGATTGCTAATTAGCCTGATTTGATCACAAATCGATGTATACATGTACTGAAGCATCACATTGTATGCCATAAATATACACAATTTTATTGATCGATTAATTAAAAGTAAAACACAGGGAGAGAGAGAGAGAGCTATCTAGTTTGCTCTTTTTAGTTGAGAATAGACAGCCCAGGCTAGGCCAAGGGTTCAGAGGAGTTAGCCGAGGTGCTGAATGTCTGAAATGACTTTATAACCAACTGGGAAGGCTGAACCAAAGTAGAGTTACAGATGCTGGTAGGCAAATTTAGGGCTCAGAAATCGAGCAGCATTGGAAAGAAGAGCCTAGAAACCCGTGCCTGTGAAAATAACCCAGAGGACACAGTAACTTCAGGCTTAAACTTGACAAAGGGTTTGAGCAATTTACATTTATGCCTAGGGTAGGATCCTAAATATTTTCTAGAAAATTAGAGATTCACTGGGATACTATAACAACTGAAACTTCAAATACTTCAGAACAGCAGCTATAAGACTAAAATTAAACAATAATAAAGTATCTCATTTACTCAGGAAGAACCAGGACAGTGTCAGTGATTCCCAGGGTTGGGCTCAAAAGGTTTGTAGCACGTAAGCATCTTGTACACTTCCAAGTATCCATTTCACTCTCAAAGTAAATCTTGCCAAGAATTACAATCATTCTGAATATTAATGGCATCAGACTTGAAAAAAATAAGGATGTGAAATTTTGCTTGTTCCTATCTCTTCAACAGGTAAGGGTTTTTGTTGTTACTTTTCTTCATATCTGGGAGGGGCACAGTTAACAGTCATGGCACACAGTTTAGAGAAAGAAGTGGAATCTTCTTATTTTGTACATAGTTTCTTTGGTGTCAAGTTAATCTGCTGCCTCAGTATATCAAAGAGAGAAACAAAACAGAGTAAGGAGTTCACCCTGGAACAAACAAGATATTTAAATGTGTGTGTGTGTGTGTGTGTGTGTGTGTGTGCGTGTGTGTCTGCAACATCTACTGAGCATTCCTCTTCCTGGAGATTTATTAGTCCCCCAGTGAATTAATACTCTGGTGGAAATTGATCTGGGATTAAAAACAAATCATTTAGGGTTTGTAGGATTCTTGCTTTGTTCTCTGCTCTGTAGGAAGTGCGTTTTCAGCTGGCTTCAGACATAAGGAGGTACTTCAAACCTTCAGGTCAATTTTAAATTGTTCATGTAGAGCAGGTTTTCATTTAAAATAGAAGTTGTGAAAGTTGAGAAAGTAGCCTTCCCACTCTTTCCTCTATCTTGCTTGTCTTAATGTTTTTTCACACCTCTGTCCCCTTCCCAACACCTCAAAAGCAAAATTTACAGTTTCTTTTCATTGAATTTACTGTTTCTTCTCATCTCAACTATTCATATATATTCTCTTATCTTCAGAAATTATGATTGTGAGACAAAACAGAAACTGCAAAATTAGGAACACAGGTAGAAATGATATATGAACACAGCTTTGTAAACTATGACCTATGCATTACAAGGAAATGCACACAGTCTGAAGTGCATATAGCCCTGGGGACTATTTCCTGCCAACATCCCTTCTCTCCAGCCCTTAGGTCCATTTGTTACTTAGAGAGATGCCAAGTGGTTCTGGGTTTTATAGATGAGGCAAGAAGCTTTTTACACTCTGTTCCCTTATGGCCACACAGCAACCACTTTCCCCGGCCCCACACCACTCCCTCTCTCACTCTGCCTTTGGCTCTCTTTGTCCCTCATGCTAAAAATTGCATGAAATGAAACTTTTAAATCCTGCTCAGAGCTTTATGCAATGCCAATCTTTTCCCACAGACATGCTATAAGGAAAACAGCTTTTGAAATCCCCTCCATGCTTTACCTAAGCGACAAAGTCAGCCTGAAGAGACTGGGAAATTGAGAGGGGTAAATACAAATGGACAGATTCTACCATCCCACCCTGAGATGGCCTTGTGGTCAGTGATCTGTAGGAGCCAGAGAGAGGGGCCGGGGGCGGGGGAGAAAGAGGGAGAAAAAGAGGGAGAGGGAGAGAAAGAGGGAGAGGGAGGGGGGAGGAAGAGGGAAGAGGAGGGAGAGGGGAAGAAGAAGAGAAAGACAGAGATGGAGGGAGGAACAGTTTCCTGTAAATGCTAGGTGTGGCATGGCCCAGGGGGGACTTATCTGATACTCCCTGAATCCTTCTGAAAATGCAGCAGACACTGGGAGAGGTTCTTATGAGACAAGGCTGATAGATTAGTGGGATCTCAGTCTCCGCAGGTAGCCACTGATACCTCATAGCCTAACTGGGCAGTCTCCATGAAAGTAGCTTAATCAGTTATCAATATATTTTTTCTAACATGATTGATATTACTCTTTCTACTCTCTGAAAATACAGCTATAACTTGGACACCTGGAGGGAAATAAAAGCAGTGTTCACACTACTGAGTCAAGCCTGAGATTACTCTATCTCCTAGTGAGTGGTCTGTGATTTCTGATTTCCAAGTTCCCTAGCTTCTCACTGGATCTCAATTTGACCCTATTATTGTGTCTTCATATGTTAACTTTGAGTGAGGAAGGGAGAGGCACATGTTAGATAATAGCAACTTTGGTTCTGATCTCTAAGCTGCTTGGTAGCCTCATCCCTAGTATAAAGTTAAAGGACACTCTAACTCTATATCTTTAAGGTATTAATTTGTTTAACATGTTCTTGTCTTTTATGATGCTTCATAGGCCTACTCATTGTGTGTCTTAACATATTTTATCTTTTCAATCTTGGTAGTTTTTGCAGAAACTTTGTCTCACAAAAATCAAGGGTTCCTCCATGTGGAACATGTCATTTAAAATAAACAAAGCAAAATTTCAGACACCTTGTCAGGCCTGGGCAGACAATAGTTACTAACCTGATAGATCACATAACATCTTTTCAGTGCCTCAAATGTTCCAGATCTCTATGGTCTCACTGAACGGAGACATAGGAGTGAAGGCCAGGAAGTGGGGAGTATGCAGTTCTTCCAGGTACCCATTCAGATGAGTATGCACTGTTGTTTATGGAAACTAGTGAGTCAGTTAGTTAGTTGAAGATTAATAGCCAATTTTTCTGCCCCAACATGTTTTTCCCTTGGAGCTTCTGCAACAACACACAACAGCTGTTCTGCTTGCGCCTTAGAGCCTTCCTGAGCCCTGGCTTATTATACATGTCATTTTGAGAGTTGCAATGCCAGGAAAGGATTCCAGGGTTCAGTTTGTTCTGTAAGATTCAAACCTGGTTTGAAAGCCTGTTGAAACAGCAAGTCTGCAGCAATTCCCTAAATAGAAATCAATAAATCTTTTATCCACATGCCAAATCCCATTTAGACATATGCACAATAGCTCAAATGGCATATGTTTTAAAATTAACTCCAGCAGTAGTAATTGTTTCCTAATGTCTAAATTTAAATGCTCAATGGTTTGTTTCCAGATATTTTTCATATTGTTTTAAATGCTTACATTTTTGAATGAAAAGGATTGATTTTTAAAAAGCTGTGATTTAAAAGTTCTTGAGAAGTCTATATATATAAAAAATATGTACATAAAGTATAAATTTTGGGGCATATGTCATTTGTAGTGATTATAATAAAACAGCCTAAATTCATATTTATATTTGTTTTTATTTTTATTATATTTGAGATACTCAAGTACTGTAGAGGAAGTTTCTAAAAGGACTATTGTTAAGGGTAACTGGAAAAAATTTTAAAGTTTACACAGTCGCCTTGTAAACAGTAGCTTGCTTTTAACCTAAATAACAATATCTACAAATGTGAATAAATTAGGCTTATTTTCATTTATTTCACTGTTTCTGTGGGGGTTTTTTCCCATCAAGTTTATTGGTACATTTTAAGTACACAATAGAGTTACATTCATCATTGGGATCTTGTACCTTTACATGATGTATCTTGATTCTTACTTTTTCCCCATTCCCCTGCCCTCCCTTCACCCCTTCCACCCTTCCCTATTTACAAAGACTTTGTTCCCATTTTTTCCTTTTCTCAGGCTTTTTTCTTTTCCCTTCTTTCCTTTCCCCTCCTCCTTCTACTTCCCCTACTCCTTTAGACCTTTTCTTCCTATTACACAATATCAATTATACATTTTTATTCTTATTTACACTTTTAGATTTGAAAGAATAATGGCTAAGTATTTTTCTTTCCTATATATATGTAAGAGCTTGCTAGCTGAAATATTTTTGAGTGGGAAAATCTAAGCATAGCAATCAATACAAGAAAGGTCAGATCATATGATAAAGCTGGAACAAAAGAACGCTGACCCCGGCCCCATTTCCATTAGTAGTAATATTTTATGAACTCATAATTCAAGCAGTAATACTTTGTTTTAAACACCCCTGTGTATATAGCACATTACTGCATACTGCTGAAAAAAAATGAGATTGTTCCTATTCATTAGAACCATAAAATATAGGTGCAAACACACATAAGGGAAAGCATATCATCTACCCACGAGAGTTCAGTAATAAATAAATTGTTTCTATTTACTATTTCTGAAATTCTCAGTGATATTAATATACATATATAATTATGCCATAGCCTATGTGTTGGCATAGTTAATTATAGGGAAAAAATGTTGCAGGTTTATTCAAGAATTTTTTCTGTATTCACTTCCCCCTCAACAAATCTTCCTTCATTATGTACTCCATCTTTCACCTGCATCTAAAGATATACTGTCCTGAAAGAGTCATTGATTTTTATCAAACCAAGACTCCAGATGTTCAGTTGCTTTGAGAAAAGAATTCCTCTGGGAGCCAGAGTGTCTCTTTTGCTTTATTTATTTTCCTATAAATTGAGTACGATCATGTAGTTCATATTCTAAGTTGTATTAAGGCATATGTGTGTGTGTACATAGTCACATATTCAGTGTTTCTCATACTATATACCCATGAAATGTGTTTAATCCTATTGAAAACTTAAAGTAAGCATCACACATTCCCCCAATTCTTTCTTTTACATCATGGTTTTGATATAAAAACTCTACAATAAGTAGAAAGAGTTCAAGTAAATAAAATTCATATGAAGTTCCTGGAGTCTTACAACATACCTTTTAATATATAGTATGTAATATGTATATATACAGTAAAATATACATGTATATGCTTCAGTCTTCATTTAACAATTGGAAAGAAAAAGAAAGTAAAATCCTATAAGACATAAAAATCAAAGATTATATTTTGTAAAAACTTGAAAAAATATTTAAAAGCTAAGGTAAGAGAAATGAGAGGAGACTTTAAATTTGAAGGTTAATGAAAACTGAAAACCTACCAAATAAATTCTCTAGAAATTTCCAGGAAGATTCTGAATTCTCTAAACAGTATTAAGAAAATTTTACATTTAGAGAATTTAATAAAAAGATCAAATACTTTTGTGTAGAGGGACTAAACATTGTAAGAATGTGGAAATGTATTAATTTCTTCTCCATTCTCTCTTCTCTCTGGAGTCTTAAACCAACTACAAACATCCTGCCAGCTGGCTCAATTTTTTTTATTTCCAAAGGACAAAGAAGCCTTGCCAGACCTTCTTATATATGTCATCAATAAATATTTATTATTTAGTATCCATTAGAGGCATGACTCTGCAGTAAGTCCTAACTTAGGCTTTGGAATTGAGTGAAAATGTCATAGAAGTAAAAGGGTCCTGCAATCCTACCCTGTCTTCTACACATAGTCTTGGAGATCCAGCTGTGTAAGCTACACACTTTGGGCTTTTCTCCTTATAAATGAGATAACCCCTGCTCTTCCCTGTAATTAACATGGGGCCTGAACTACTGAAACAATTTAATTTGACTTTGCCCCCATGACTTCAGGCAGCATACACAAAGCTTACTCTACCTAATATATTTAGACTAAAGATAAACATGAATATGGAAGGCCTGAAGAAAGTGCTCTACAGGAATTTTTTGAGGCTACTTATACTTTACTACAAATGCAGCTGAGGAAGAAGTGTTTTATTCATTTTCACCACTGTGAATGTTCAATGAATGAATAATTTAAAAGACCAAGTATAAAATTTCCTCCCATACAATCCATAGATAAGCTTTCTAAGAAAAGGATATATCCTTGTTTTAAGTAACATACATATCTCCTAAATTCATCAAATGCTTAAACTAGAATGGGCTATATTACTGAAAACTCTCTGGATTACAATCAACACAAATCCAGTACAAGGTAATTTTTAAAAGACTGCTGAATTTTCTGACTTGTGTGACTTGTAAGTCCAAGAATCCAACTCTATTGCGTTATACGAGTAGCTATCTGAAGTTACTTAGACTCTCAAGCTCTCTTTCCACATGGCGAGAAAGGAAAATATATATGGTATGTATATGGAATCCTAGGCCCGTACTCATATCTTACTACTTTAACATCCCCATCAAAAAGAAATTTTCTTTTCCTGGGAGACCTTTTGCCCAGTTTAGGTTATGCATCAATTTGCCAAACCTCTGTGAACTTGGGTTGATGCAGAGAGTATATTCCTGTTTTATCAAGAAGACAATTGGTCACAGTCACCCAGGTGGCATGAGGCAAAAGAATAAGGGGAAGTAGGGCTGGTTCTACTCAAGCCACAAGGCCATGTGTCTTCACAAGAGAAGGGATTCTATTATCAGAAAAAGCAAAGGGCCTAATGGAGGACTGCAAGTGACTCTCACCTGGCTCAATGAATCCCAAGCCTAGAGAGATTAAGTTACTTCCCAAGGTCCCACACAGCCAGTGGTGGAGCCAGTAACAAGACCCATTTTTCCTGACTTTTAGCATTCCTTTTAATGCTAATCATTCTATTAGCTATCTCTCAGCAAAGAATGGGGGGAGGGAAGCCTTTTGGAACTTCTTTCAAAGTTCTCTTCTTCTGAGCTGATGCTTAAGTGTCCTGGCCAATAGCCTGAATTTCTGAGGCAGTCATTGCTGCCACCTTAAAACTGATGATGCGAATTTGGACTAATGATTTTATGACTCTGTCTGGTTCATGAGGTTGAAATCATCAGCTCTCCCTAACTTTGGCTGTGTTTTAAAATACATTTAATATGAGATGGTAAATTTTAGTTTAAAAAGCATTTAATAAAATAAATTATTGCCCAAAATTAAGATTTTGTTATTAAATTCATTTGATGGTGGACTTTTGATGTTCCATGGAATGAATAAAATACTTAGCATTACCCAAGTTAATTTGACAAACTCATTTTGATGGAGTGTCTCTCATGACCCCTCTAACTTGGAAATGCTGCCCTCTAAGCAGATGTAATACTTTTATTACCATTCTTTAAACTCTCCTTGATTCTGCTTCTAAATTGTCCCTCATCTAAACTCATCTCAAAGCCAGACTTAGCTTAACCTTCTTTTCCACATGAAAATTGAACTGGCATTGTTGATTTCTTTGGGTTTCCAGCTGCTTTGCCTGCTCTCCACTTCTAACTAGGGAAATTACCTTGCAAGTTGCTTCTCTCCTTCCAGATTTGCACTAGTAGGCTTCTTGATTCTTTCTCACAAGTGTGGATGGGAGGAAAGGACTGATGGTGTGATTGAGAGAAGAAATCTGTCAACCATAAAGATTGATGTTCAGGAGCTTGTTTCTCATACAGATCATCACCACAGGTAAATTCATCTCTGCTTCAGGCTTCCAGCTATGAAAGCCTGAATCTAAGGATTGGAAGCATAATGTTCTCAGTAGAGGGTCTCTGCATTTGCAAAGTATTTAATAGTCTCTAAGGGATACTCCTACAAATGTAAGAGCACACTCTCCTTTTTAGACAATTTATTCTCTCTCTCTTGGCATGATGGTCTTCCTATATTTTGACAATGTCTTTTTTCAGGAAATTATAACTTAAAAATAACTTTCAAAAGTTAATAATGTAAGTCCTCTCCTTTAGACAACTGATTTACTTTGTGGTTAATCCTTGATTGATTGCTTCATACCTCACACCCTGATTGCCCCATTTTTGTTCTGTGATAGTTCCTTACCACTTTGTGCTGATTTCTGATTTTTTGAATCAGTATTTGGTGTCTAGTCCTTTTTCACCTTAACATTTGATCACTGTAGCAAAATTTAGTACACAGTGGTTTATAAAATCTTGTTTTTACTATAATAGTATAATAATAAACTATATGCTGTCCCAGTCTATTTAAAGAGAGGATTTTCAGCTGAATGAATTATCTAGAATTTTTTCTATTTCTTCAGTGAAAAATAAAAATGTTTTAAGTTGTTTAATTAAAATTCTCTAATATTTAGTAGGTTAATAAGTAGAACCTTTAAAAGATTTCAAAGTAATGAACTGGTAAATATCAAATATATCACTTAAAGATAATCTATAAGGAATCAAATTATAATACTGAAAATTTACAGCTGAAATGTATTTTTCTTTTCAAAGAAAAATTTGCTGAAGGATTCCTTTAGCTTTTCCCCAAACAAGTATTTCTAAATTAAAGCCACATCTATCTTTTATCTGAGATTGAATATTTCAAATATTATGATACATGGGTTAAATTTTACTGAATTATTTGTACATGACAGTTGTATTTTAATTCTCCAAAATTATACTTTCATTCTACAAAGCAAACAAAGACTTCACTGTCTACTGAGATAAAGAAAAGCTATTCAGAGGATGAACTTTAGCTATTTGATGTTGGCTTTGTATCCATGCTTAATGCACTGTGTAGAGAAAGAAAATGTTAATAGCTTACTATGATTTGATGATTTTTGAGGTAAAAACATTTTCAATATTTGATTCCCTGTGTAGATTCAGAAGGAGTGCTTAGACACCAAAAGAGTGCTATTAAGCACATTATATGACACCAAAAGCATTATTTTTTTAGAGTTTGGGTTACCTGACATATAACAGTTCTTTAATAAAAGTTGAATGAGGTTATAAACTTTTAATATTCCCATGTCCCTATGAAATTATAAGACTACCTCAGTTTACAAACTTTACTTGTCTTACGATTTTGATTTGGGGGAAGATGGCTGTGTTTCTGTTTGTGTGGGAAAGATGGGTGTGGTCATGTTTGTTACCCATGTGGAGTTTGTGAACTGAAGCTACATTTTGCCCAGCACTTTTGTTTGCAAACCGAACTGTTTACAACCAGAAGCATTAATGAACTGAGGTATTATTGTATTTTACTTTCTTCTATTCTATGTTTTAAATTAAGAAGTGAAAACATTATTTTAAGAGGATTTTACCTCTCCACTGGTCTCCAACAACTTAATCACAATATGATAGGGTCCTATTTTCTCTATGTTCATTTCACTATTATTTTCTAATTGGGTTGCAATGTTGACATTGCTGATTTGCAAATTCTCTTCATAGAAACATAGGAGACATTATATAAATTCCTGCTGTCATTGTCTCTTCATATGAGTAATTTATAATAGCTACTACTTCTTCTTTTTTTTTTTTGGTACCAGGAATTGAACTCGGGTCCTTGCGCTTGTGCAGCAGGCGACGAAACCACTGAACTAAATCCCCGGCCCAATAACTACTACTTTTAATCACAGTTGGTGTTTTACACGTGTCACTTCAAAGTTCTCACCACTGAAGAAGTTGCCAGTACTCACTCCCACTGGAGGGATTGAAGGGCTGGGAACAGCCGAGGATCACACAGGTGAAAAGGTGTTTCACTAAGAAGTGAATCCAGGTCTGAGAGCATACCAGATGAAGAGCTTTTCCACTCTGCTCTCCTGCTAATTTTTCTGGGGAAGGACTGACAGGAAGGAAAGTTTCAACTTTGTCACACACATGGCGCTCAGTCATTAACAACTTGGATCCACCCCTATAGCTTTCATAGAGGAGATGCAAAGCAATTTATCATCTTGGTAGATCTAGAGTTTGTTAGGAACAGATGGCTCTAGGAGATGGGAATGTGGATTTTAGGAGTCAATTCAAAATGAGCCCCAACTTCTCCAACTATATAGCCTCCTTACTTGGAAATGTACAGATTTTTAAAAAGTAAGATGACTCCCTACTCTCATATCGCCGCATTGCACTGAAACCATCTGTGATTACACCTTTGCCATAAATTTTGTAAGTTTATGATCTCACTCGTAAATTGACCATTCCTAGTTGGTCTGTCCAGAAGTGACACTCAAATTGACCTGGAAATTATTTTACTAAGGCAGGTGCACACAGAGCCTCTTCGATTTTTCCAAATTCAAAGGCTGTCATTATATTAAGCTCTGTCCATTAAAGGAAAATTAAACTAGCTCAGGGGCACCGGTTTGTCTAAAATAAAGGAATCCCTGAGGCATAGACTGTTATGGATTTAACAGGATTTTATTTTCTTACTATATGGGTAAAAGGTGTAAATGGATAAATCACTGTTTCTAATGCAACACAAGATGTAGTCTCTGCTACACTAATCAAATATAAGAAATGTCATTGTTTCTCAAAATGAAAATTTAGGCTTGAGGAAAAATACAGAATCTAAGTCTGTAATTACAGAATTTTGTTTAATAATCTGAACAGAACTTCAAAGAACATAGCCTTGCTCTAAAGGACATGAGATTTTAGCCAGTGTGCTACTGAAATTCCAAAATATCTTTCCACAGTTGTTACCACAGTTGTTTACTATTTCATGCCTTCTAAAAAACATACAAAAGTTTCTCTGGTGTGAGAAACTGAAAGTGTAAATAAGAATCAAAATGTATAATAGATAATGTGAAGTAGGAAGAAAAGGTCTAAAGGGGAGGAGGGAGGGGGAGGAGTAGGGGAAAGGAAAGAAGGGAAGGGAATAAATACGAGAAAAGGAAAAAATGGAGACAAAGTCTTTGTAAATAGGGAGGGGTAGAGGGGTTTAAGGTAGGACAGGGGAATGGGAAAAAAATAAGAACAAAGATATATCATGTAAAAGTACAAACTCCCACTGATGAATGTCATCACATTGTACACCTAAAATGTACTAATAAACTTAATGAATTTAAAAAAATATACCCAAAAGTCTTCCAGTAGGAACAACGTTTCAGGCTAGACTTCTTTCAGGATGGTAGAGGCATTCTTAGCATGCAGAGACATGTGGTGACATGAAGAGCAACTTTCTTGATGCTGATTGATTTATTCATTAAATCAGGAAGAAAGGAAGCAATAAGCTTCACCGAGCAGGCCACTCATTCCTCCTGAATCAAAATCAGTTCTGTTAGAATTGTATCACCATGTCGCTTATGTCTGAACCTTGGCACAAGAACCTTAGGTATGGGTTTTCATAATGTAAATACCTACATATGGCATAATTTATACTCTCTATACACTTACTTATCATTCATTTCAATAAAGAAAATGTTATACATTTACATTGGTTAAATATCTTCTTAATGATATGTTTCATATTTTAAAATAAAGAGAAAATATTCATGGAATCATAATACCTGGGTTATTTGCTTCTAGGTGACAGTGCCATTAAGCATATCATATTATCAAAAGTGTCCTGACCTAATTTTGTAACATTGTGTGACCTCATAGTTCTGTATTCCAAAGTCATTGTAATCGGCATTGTCATCTTAGTATCTTGCTTAAAAATTCCTTGCTATAATATAATTTCATGTCCTGTCCTCAGAGTGGCCTTTATTTTGAAATCGTGCCAAGAACACCATCCTTCTGAGCACTAGGGTTTGATTAAACTTATTTCCAAAGCAATCTTTCAAAGGAATCATCTCACCCAGTTTCCATTTTTAAACACAAAGTAGCATATGCTTTGAAATGACAATAAATCATCTTCCAAGTTCCACTCACAGTAGCACTTGATGTGGACTCAAACTCTGATCAGAATGATATGCTTCCTAAAAGGAATCTTGTGCTTCATCCATGCCACATTTCCCTCATGCACCTGGAGGCATAGGGATTGGGCTGGAGAAGACCTCAATGTGCAGCTAACATAAATAACTCATACTCACAAATTTCTCAGCTTGGATTGATTTTTAGCCCCAAGGTTTTGATCTAAAGTCTGCTGAGTTTGTGAGTGAACTTTGTCCACAGTAGAGTATAATAACTTTCAGGGGACCTGCTGGTGGGATCAGATTAATCTTAACAATGTCCTTTGTGCTCAAGCTGATGCCTGGCCAATCTTTAGTTTAGACTACCACAGCTTTGCTCCTGAAGTCCACTTGTTCATCTAGTCTACCCATGTGTCAGGGCTTCTGCTGAAGAATTTGTCTCATCCTGATTCCTCCCTCAGGGAACTGAAACTATCCAGATATACATCTGACTCTAGTTGGGAGCAATTTAGAATTGTGCTGCCACGTGTTTCCTCATAGACTATAATCCTGATTTGAAACTGTGACTATTTTGTCTCAACCATGACAGCATATATTCTGGAGTGCTTAGGATAGCCAGAATCAAGCTCGAGTTAACCATACCCATATGGACACAGGGATTTGGATGGCTGCTCACTCCCCTCATCTGGAGCCAAAAATCAAAGTTGAATTACTGTTCCAACTCACATTTTCTAGTCCTTTCCAATTCCCGTGAACTAGTAGAAAGCTTCAATATACTTTTCAATTTAGATGTTACGTGCTTAGACATAATGAAGCAATACAATTTGAAAGAAAGGAATAAATTTTTAGGAAGAATTTAGGGGTTCCACAATTTGGGAGTTCTGAAGGCTCATGGAGCTGACTCTTGTCTGGCCATAGGTATAAGGCTGGGAGCTGCATTTATTGAATCATTTATATGTTTCTGCTGCTCTCTGTACTTTCTAATCTAGTGAGAGCCTGGGCAGAGTGTGTGTGTAGGGGAGAGAGAACATGCTCAGTTACAGGGACCAAAAAGATGACTTATTTGGGTCTGAATTAGAGAAACATTAATATGGCCAGTGCTTTAACATACACTTCAATTTGGGGTGAGTCAGATAATAAAAACTCTTAAAATCATTACTAGGATATCATGCATTCTTCTTTACTATGTAATGCTCCCACCACATTGCAGAGCAAGGGCAAATTACTTTTTAAATTACTTATCACTGTCTACTCACTGGTTCACTCATCTTTCCTGTTATCTGGACTAAATCAGTTTGTTTTATACCGAAGAGTTTCCTAGAAGTGAAGAGGGTGAGGCTGTAGATTATATTTTCAGAGAAACTTCATCCCTCAGAATAAGTAAGAGTAAAAAGAGAATATTCTGTGTATAAATGATTCATTTAATTTTATGTGAGACAAGAGAATGAATCACAAGTTTTTTGCAAAATCTTTTCAGAATCCATGAAAAACTACACCTGTTTATGAGCCAGTGATAGGAAATTATGATTTCATGTAACAATATTCTGGTCTACTCTATGAACGAGGAACAAAGGGAGTGCTCCATCAGTTTCATATTCATATACAAATATGCCAACCTCTAGTCTTCCATTGCAAATGAAGTCTTTTCAACAGTGACAAGTTTTAAATCCCTTTGGTAGTGATGAGTGTATAGTGTGGCTCAGTGAGTCAAATTTGGTTTCCATTTCCTTTGATCCTAGAGAATGGGGAAGGTGAATGTGAAATGACTTTGATTCCTGACACCAGGTGAATAGATTTATTTCAGTGATTGATTAAAAGATCACATGGTTTTGCTAGGCTTTGCAACATTGCATCAATGTTCAAGAGAACTGAAACTGCCATCGATTCTGCCGTGCTATCTTAGGAAGAAAAATCTGAGATGGCATCCAGCCATTAGCAGCCATAAGCAGAGTTAACAGTTGCTTCTGTTGCTGAGAAATGGGGCTATGAAAAGGAATTCCAATAAAAGCATTTAAATATACATATATACATATATATGCCTTTATGTATTTTATTTGAACAACTAACTTTAAATTTAAATGTAGAAAACACAAATGACTATTATTACAGTCAATAACAAGAGATGTCTATCTTGGTGAAATATGTAACTTTCAACAAATACTCTGAGATTTTGTTTACCTACTATTTTGTGTGTATGGGGGAAATGTCAGTTATAATTTTCTTGTTCTTTTTAAATTAGAGAAGTATATGAGGCTATAAAAATGTTCAATATAACATAAACATTTGAAAATCTGTCCATATTATCCCCCAAAATATCTTGGAGGTGTGCAACCATAAGAGTTTAGAATATAGAGAAAGTAAAAGGAGAAAGATATACAGGTCATGGAAGATACAAATGTCACCCTATAGAGTCAAGTATATAAATTTATAAATTTTTCACAATTTAATTTACAGTAGAAGCTCCCATACCATCAGATCAGTAATCTCTCAATCACACCTCATCATTCTCAGAAATGGGCCCATGGTTGGGAGCTCACAAAGGGCCAAGGCTTTGGGAGGAGCAGTAGTGGCACCTCGTTCTTTTCCTTGTCTGCCATGATGGCATCGAGTGAGATGACTCCTGTTGGATGTGGTACTGGACTGTGGATTCACATAGGTCCCTCCATGGAGCGCATCTGCAGTCTAGTTGCTGGCAGAACTAAGTTTATGCCATGCTTGGACTGATAAGTATTACGGACTCACCTCAGGAGTACAGGAATTCTGCCATTCCTGCACCTTTCCAAATGTCTTGACTTCATGAAGTTGACTCAGATTGTACCTAAGTACACCACAGAGCCACTGCCACATCTTTGAAGAGATGCTCCATTCTCACTTCTTTTGGATACTCAGAGCCAGCTGAGCTTAATCTGTCTGGCTTTGCCTCAAGATGGTTGAGGGACAGGATTCTGTTTTTCTCACTTTCCTATTTCTATGGAAATCATACTGATCACTCTTAACTCTTCTCTTCTTCTCTCCCTGATGGGTAAAGTGATCAGAATGGCTAACTTCTTGTTTTCTTCAAATCTCTTCTCTATTTCCTGAGCTTTTTCCATTTCTTCACACATGTTAAACTTACGAAATTCATAACTCCACAACTGATGACTTTTTAAAAATCTCTCACTGCTGTGTCATACCTTGTGTGAGGCAGGAAGGAAAAGATAAGAGCTGTTTGGAAGAGGTAAGGCATGTAAAAAAATACAGTGTTATAACTGATAAATCAAAATATAATTGATAATTTAAAACTGAAAATACAATTGATTAATAAAAAACATTAATGTTAACTGTAAATTAAGCATTATTAAATATTTCCCCCAAATCTGAAAAGTAATATACCACACTTCCACCATATAAACAGATCTGTTTTTTAATTTCTTGGGTTTATTGGTACATTTTAGGTATACGTTATGATCACATTCATCACAGGGAATTTGTACCTATACATGATATATCTTGATCCTTAATTTTTCCCATTCCTCTGCCCTCCCTTCTACCTCTCCATCCCTCCTTATTTACATAAGCTTTGTTTCCATTTTTTCCTTCTTTTTAAATATTTTTCTTTTCCTTCTTTTCTTTCCCCCACCCTCTCCCTAGTTCCCCTTCGCTTTTGAACATTTTCTTCTTATTTCACAATATCTATTATGCATTTTGGTCCTCATTTACACTTGCAGTTTCTCACACCAGAGAGACAATTCAATATTTACACATAATGTGTCTTATTTATTTCACTTAAGAATATGGCCTCAGAGTGTATTCATTTAGCTGTAAATGTCTTTATCTTTCTTTAGTACAATGTTATAATGAACATCTTTGTAAATATGTGTACCATCACAAGTATTTCTATACTATAGGTACCTAAAAGTTGAATAACTGGGCTGAAAAGTAAGTACATTTTGCTCATTACACACCTACCATAGGTATGAGTATGTCCTTTCCTTAACACCCTGCTGGAATTTAATATTTTAACTTTTTAAATGTTTGCCAATTTGTAAATGCTCTTGGCTCAGTATTACTTTAATTTTATTACTCATATTTTTACTGACAGTGCTTGCATTGTTTGGACTCCTGTACTTTTCTCAAATCTACCTCTATTTCTATTTATTTGACCTCAATTATGGTGTTTGTACACCTATAAAATTTACATTTCTCATATCAAAGTCTTTTCCTTTTAACTGTTTCATTTCCTGCATTGGTTAGAAAGCATTCCATCTTAAAATTATTTTTTATTGGTTATTAAATTAAGATCTTTAACCTGTACAGAATTATTTTGGACATGGTACCAAGTAGAATGCTAACATTTTTTTATTCCAGCTTCTTCTAAGAACTTTCAAATATAGTACTATTTTCCTAACTGACTTGAAATATTCATTACCATGTATTCCTCCCAACAGATCTATTTGTTTATTTAAGAAAAATGGTAAACTATTTAAATTACTATAAGTTTCTCATATTTTAACATGTTAGAACAAGTATAAATTTTATCACTGTTCTCCAAATTTTTTTGGCAATTACAGACATTTCCTCTTCCATTTGAATTTCAGAATCAGTTTTCAGGATCCTGCTAAAGTGAAAGTCTGTATTTTCTCCAGTGAACTAAAGCAGCATCTCTAATATTGTAATTACCTGCTTCTAGAGGACTCAGTTAAACTCACCAGGAAACCATTGACCATGATCCTTTGGAGATGGGGAATATCTATGTTTGTTTGCTTGCTTTCTCCTATGTCCTATGATTATTGATTGATTTGAGTTTTCCTATTATTTTGAGAATTCATTCTTTATAGTTTAAAGAATATCATTCCTTTATTTCATGGATTTAAATGCATGGGTAAAAGATTGCATCTGCTTTTCTTTTATTTTCTATAAGTTCTATTTTATTATGCTACCATATTGTATTTCTAATAACATATGTGCTTTTCCCACAAAATGTTTCATTACTGAGGAATGCAAGAACTTTGTGAATTTTATTGGTACTTTCTTTATTTTATTACTTAAATTCTTTTTTTTTTTTTTTTTTGGTGCCGGTGATCGAACTTGGGTCCTTGTGCTTGCGCAGCAGGCGGCGAAACCACTAAGCTAAATCCCCGGCCCATTATTACTTAAATTCTTTCATTGGTACATTTTAGGTATACAACACATTTACATTTATCATTGGGAACTTGTACCTTTACATAATGCATCTTGGTTCTTCTTTTTTCCCCATTCCTTGCCCTCCCTTCACCCCCTCCACCCTTCCCTATTTACAAAGACTTTATTTCCATTTCTCATCATTTTTCCTTTCCCTTCTTTCCTTTCCCCTGCCCCTCCCACTACCCCTACCCCTTTGGACATTTTCTTCCTAGTTTGCATTATCAATTATTCATTCTAATCATTGGTAGATTTTAGGTATACAATATAATGACCTTCATCATTGGAAATTTGCATCTTTACATAATCTCTCCTGGTTCTTATTTTTCACCCTTGCCCACCCCTCCCTTCAACCCCTCCTTCCCTCCCTATTTACAAAGATTTTGTTTTCATTTTTCCATTTTCTCATATTAATTCCATTCCCATCTTTCCTTTCCCCTACCCCTCCCACTTCCCCTTCCCCTTTGCCCCTTTTCTTCCTATTTCACATTATCTATTATAAGTTTTAGTCTTTACACTTTCAGTTTCTCACACTAGAGAAACTATTCGGTATTTATACATGTGTGTCCTATTTATTTCACTTAAGAGTATCGCCTCAATGTGCATCCATTTAGCTATAAATGTCTCTAATTTCTCATTTTTATGGCTGAGTAGTACTCCATTTTATTAAAAAACCACATTTTCTTTATTATTGGTACTTTCAAAGAAGCAATTATTGCTCTTGTTTATCATGTACTTGTTTATAATAACTTTTGTTTATAATAATCTTGCTCAATAACTTTTATAATGTCTATGCAATCATTATCTTCTTTCTGTTATCATTCATAGAGTCTTTACCTTGCTTAACAATATCAGTTCTTGAACATTTATACAAAATATTTTCAGGCATTTGTTTTTTGTAATAAATATATTTACCACATTAAAATGAGTATTTGTATTTAACAAGATATTCAAACTAAAAGGGAAAGTAAAGATGTTTTTGAACAGTACAACAAAAACATAAAAATGAGAATCTAAAATATCTAACCACCTAATAAGGCAAATAATGTAATTTAAAATGATTAAGATATACAAACAAAAAATTCACAGAAGAGGATAAACAAAGAAACAGGGAAGACAAGAAAAGCTGCTCAACATAGCAATCAGGAAAAATGTAAAATAGAACAATGATAAAATAATGTACACCCATCACATTGGCAGAAATAAAAATGTCTGACATTATGAATTAAGGATTTGAGGAAATATGCACTGCTCCTGGGAGCATAATTTGTCACCACTCTTTTAGAGAGCAATTTCACAGCATCTAATAAAGTGAAAAAAGGTGTAATTCATGTTCCTGTGGTCCCACTTTAACTACTTTTTACTTATAAATCATATCTAAATAATACAAATTCTTAGGTAAAAATCCACCTGTAGGTATAGATAAATTATTTCACATATAAGAAAGGAGATTAGTATAACGATGGTAATTTCACTCTTGTCTATAATCACAAACAACCAAAAACTACCTAAAAGATTAAAAGTAGGAAAATGCATTAAATGAAATTAATGGAATCTTTATTCAGCAGCTAAAATGAATGAGCATGACCTCTATATGCATTACCACTATGGATTAATCCTGAAAATAGTAAGGTTGAGTGAAAAAGCAAATACTTTTACATCACACAGATAATTAAAAATAAAATTACTTATGTGTCATTTTCGTATCATAAATAACTATGAAGAATATAGGAACTAGAACATACTTAGTACATAACACATCAAATTTCAGATACAAGTGATGAGCCTTAGAGAAGAATGAAGAGAAACTCAATGTTATCTGAAATCATTTATTATAAAAGATTAAAAATAAATATCACCAAATGTCAACATTAATCCAAATGTAGGTATATTTATATTCTAAATGCATTTAATTTTAAAATTCTCACATTATACTACAAACCTTCACCTGAGTACCCTTTGTTACATACAATATAATTTGCCTATATGCTCCATGTAGTCAGTTTGTGACATTACTTTTAACTTAAGATTCATTGAGGAATTAGTTGTATACTTTTCAAATGATCCAATAACTTTTCATTTTGATGTCTAGTAATTTTGCACAATTTTCATACAATGTAACTTGAATAGTACCTCAGTTTAGATAATGAAATCAAAAGATGATTTTAGATACTGAAAATTTTCTTTGATTTTAGCATATGAAAAACTTATAAATGCCTATGAACATTAACAAACATGAATTGTGTACCCACTTGGGGCTATGTTGTGTGAGAATATATGTTTATATATATACATATACTCTGATGTGTATATACTCTGTGTCTATGTATGTTCGTGGCCATTTCTGGGAGTTTTAAAGCTTCCTAGGATTTTTTTGTTGTTATTTCAGTTTCTTCTTGTATTTCTGTAAGATTTTGCTATGTTTATATAGATCCTGATGTTCAATTCTTAGGAGTCATAAACTCTTAAGAAGTAGTTGATAGATTCTCTCTTAGTCAATGAAAACTACTCCTTTTTTCCTTAGATTCTATTCCATATAACTTTCATATTTCCATCTTTAATTTGGTTGTTATTATTTGTTATGTTCTTTTCTAATTTTTCTGTCCAACATTTTTGTGTTTTGCCATACTATTTTTGTTTAATTTCCAAACTATTTTTGTTTAGTTTCCATTTGAAACTTCAAAAAGAGAGCAATGTTAATCAGCCAGAGTTGTTTTTCTCACATTCTCCTCATGAATTTTCTAATTAGTTTCATGAAGCTTCACACCAATTAGTATTTTTTTAGTACCAAATCCAAACTAACAGATTGAACCCATGCTAGGCAAACACTGTACTACAGAGCTATATCTCCAGCCCTCTCCCCATTTTTATTCTTAATTTTACTTTGAGACAGGGTCTTGCTAAGTTGTCCAGGCTGGTCTTGAATTTATGTTGCTCTTACCTCAGTAATCTCCCAGGAGTACAGGCCTGTACCACCACACCCATTTAAACTAGCAGTATTTTAATTGTGACTCAAGATGCAAATATTAGTAAAGTGGAGCAGTAGAGTGGGTGAATTAGCAAAACTGTACTGTATGACACTGGTTTTTAAGGGGGAGTATCTCCTAGAAAAAGAGAAAGAACATATAAATGTTAAGAATATGGAATTATAATTTATGTGATATTCAAAGAAGGAAGATATTGCTTACTGAGCATGTGGAAAGAAGCTTCACAAAATTTTTAAATAGTGAATGAAAGGAAGACCATTTTAGATTTTTCTGGAGAAATAATGCAAGCAAAAACATTCACTCAATCATTAATATGATTCAACAAATGTTGAGCAACTTCTTTTTCTAAGAATTGAGGTACATATTGGAAAGAGTGTACAAAAATGGCTCCACAAAATGAAGTTCAGACATAAGTAAATAAAAAATTGAGTTCAGCATCCATTTAATGAAGTGCTATATCATAAAGAATGGGGGAAATCTGGGACAGGCTTTCCCAAAGTGTGAACATTATAATGATGACAAAAGAAAGAATGACTAAGTTGGTAGAAGAAAGAATGCAAGGTTGTAAGAGTTTATTAGGCAAATGTGTGTGTGCAAAGGGGTAAACTCCACTTGTTGTACCTCTCTTTTAAGCTAGAATGAAAAGATAAGGGGTCTCACCCATGGCATGAAAAGTACACAATAGTCACTTGAGGTAGGCATTTCAGGTCTGGTTAAAGATTTTGATCTTTGTATTTACAGTGATAGGAAACCACTACTGAAATATTTAAAGAGAGCAAGGACTTGAAAGTTGAATGAGAGTAATTGACTTGATCAACATATAAGTAGCAGGATCTCCTTGGCTTTCCTTCCATGGAAAATAGGTTGGAAGGATCAAGAGAAAAAATCAGGGGAGGAGTTTTTTTTTTACAAAAGTGCAACTGGGAGTTTATGGTAGTTTTGTCTACATGGTAGTCATTGAAACAGAAAGAACTATTTATAATTAAATGATATCCAGGGGATAAAAATCCATATATTGGCTATGGGACAGGAAAGAAATGAACATGTCAAGGAATGACTTCAGTGTTTCTGACTCCTTCAAAGGGATGGGAAGAATATGGAATATGAAAAGAGCATGAGCTATGTTTTGAATTTGCTTGGAGTCTTTTATATTAAGTGTACATGCAAGTGACAGCAACAACACCTAACTAGCAATGTCTGAAACTGCCTAGTATAGAGTTATGCAATAAAAATGAAAAATACATTGGCAGGGAAAAAAGGAAATCAAAATTCAGGCAGAGATATTGAGATCACATAAAACTAGGTTGGAATCCCAGTGCTTCTGTTTACTTAATGATTTAAAAAAATTGTATTATTTCTCAGTCTTAGTTTTCTCAATTTAACATAGTGAAGTTGTATCTATTCATTGGGTTCTTGTTGAGTGTTAAATGGAATAATATGGGTGAAATGTCTAGTTCATTAAGCCCTAAATAACTTTTATTTTTAAGAGTCAGGAGAGAGAGAAGTGAGATTCTGATTTCAGTCTGAGCTGCAGCCTTTTGTATTGATCATTACAATTTGCATTTTAGATGTTTGGGAAAGGAAGAGATTAGATGATTTGTCTCTAGTCAAAAACTTATTAGCTAAGTCTGTTCTCTGTCAGTGCATCAGTCAGGCATCTTCCTAGTGCATTCAACGTAATTTATAATCAGTTTGAGATTAAAAAATATTGACCTACTTTCTCAAACATGCCCGAATTTTCTCCACACAAAACAAAAGTGAACTGCTTATTCGTTTTGATGATACATCCAAATACACGGAACTCAGGAGGCATGAAAATTCCAGGCTCTGGCCAGTTGCTATATGCCACAAAACCAGCCAGCTTCCCAGCTACCCTATGTTAAAATACTCAATAAAATCAGCTCTGACCCAAACTAGAGCAGTAAGACCTGAATGTATAGCTTAGACATTATGGATTCTGATTTCAAGAAAATCAGGAGACCCAAGAACACCAGTGCTGTTCTCAGCTCTTTGGTTCACATAGTTCCCATTACTTCTTGTTTGATACCTTGCATGTGGTCTTTATGCTCACTTATATCATCTGCCCTGACTCTGCATTCATTCATATGTATCATCAAAACATTTCCTTCACTCACACTAGTATTTAAGAACCTGAACTCTATGATAAGACAGCTTGGTTCAGCTCCTTTCAGTTCCTTACTCATATACCTATATTCTGACCATGGGCAAGCTACCTAACTTGTCTAAACTAAATTTTTTACCCATAAAATATAGACAATAATAATAAATTTAAAATTTGTCATGGACTATATATGAAATATATATGGAATATATATTATATATACATAGTATAGAGAGCAGATTAGTTCTGTGGCTAGGTACTAAGGATGTAGGTAGGTATAGATCTTTAATGTGCTCCTGAAACTTTTAGTGCACACAAATGGATTTCTTGAGGGGCCCAGCTATTCTCAAGGAGTCACTCCCCAAAATCATCAGCCCTGTCTTGAACTTCCCTTAACCAGCTTATCAGTGCTCAACCGTGCATTATCAGCACAGTCAGACTTCAGCACTTCCAAATGAGTCAGCAGAAGGCTCAAATCTAGACTCCATAAAACCTTAGCAAGGACCCACTTTAGAGAAAGTTTTCATGAAACTGCAGTATCTCTGAGATGACATTAATGCTTCACAGTCATTCTTTTATTCCATTCATCTCATTTAAAGTGTTTTGTTCCTATTGTTACATTCCTTAAATTTAAAGTCTGTCCCTTGTTAATTATTAGAAATTATCATAATGTGGAAATGTTCATTAGAATTAAACGTTTTTTTAAAAAAAATTTCACATATTACCTAAAATAAAAAATAAATAGAAAATCTTTCTTCTTCATCCATTTTATTTCTTTGCCAAAAAAAATCACTTTATCACTTCAGAATATATTTTCTGAAAGAGAAAAAGTTTTTTCAGATTTACTAAGCTCTTCATCTATATCACACATATATGTAGTTATAAACAGAATGATACTACACATCATTTTAAGAACACCATGTGATATATACATATCAAAATTCTAATGTCTGAGTCAAGCATAATGGCATATGCCAGTAATTCCAGCACCAGAGAGGCTAAAATGGAAGGACCATGAGTTTGAGGATTACACAGAAAGATCCGGTCTCAAAAAAAAAATGTCTGAACAGTGATCTATTATCAGATATTACGTATGCATAATTATGTAACTAAAATTCTAGTATTGGTCATTACAAATAGTGTTAGTGTTTATACTGATACCCCATGTCCAAAACACACATATATGTTCAATCTTGACATATTTTTCATTTAAGATTTGTTAAAAATCTGAACTAAGCCAGTGGCAGTGGATATGGAGAAAAGTTGGTATAAGAAATTAAACATATTGAAAAATAAGAAAGTCTAGGACAATTCCCAGGTATTTTTCTTTTATTAAATAAATGGGTAATGTGGAATGACATCCACTGAACTAAGGAATGCTGTTTGTGAAGAGGAAATGATGGCTTCAGTTTTTTACAGGTTAAATTTCAGCTATCCATGGAGCATCTAAGAAGAGCTTTCCAGTAAGTAATTAGATACAACTGCCTGAAATTCAAGGAGCAGATCTCAGCTGCCAAGTTTAGTCTGCAGCTGACTGTGAAAGGAGACTCAGAGATTAGTTGCTAGGTCTAGGAATTACTTAAAGCAGGGATCTTTATGAGATAGAAAAAAAAGTTGAAGTTAAGAATACAGTTCTATTATGATTGAGTTATAAGATACTTATAAGTACTTATAAGATAGAAGGAAACTATTTCTACCTTGAAATTATTTACTGCTGTATAATAATCATTTATTTCACTTATTAAGCCTACATTCACATCCTTTGAAATGAAATTCTTTTAATTTTAAGTTATGGGAAGATTATACTTTTAACTCTGGAATTTCTGATCTGATCAGAAAACTAAATATCAATTTCAGGAAAATGAGCATATTTGTATAACATTTGTTGTTTGTCCCACAGTACCAGTTGGAGGGAAATTGTCTAAGTAGACAAAAAGAGCATCATGCACTGAAAATACAAACCTAGTGTTATAAAATTCTCATGAAAACGTGTCATCCAAAGACAGAACTATGTCTGTTAGGTTGTTCAAGAGATGGGGCTGGGGGGTGGCTGGGTGAGTTCCACTCTAGGTTTGATTATGACCTAGATGAAGGAGAATCCAAGTTTTTCTTTAGTCAGGAATCCAGGTCCTTTTCCAAAACCATGCCTAAATGTAAAAGAATCCTCCACCTAGTCTCAGGAATCCCCTATTCCTTGGGCTTCAGGAACCTGTCAATCAAGAACAAATTGCAGGTTCTATGATCTTGGGGAGTGGTCCTTAGATTTGCCCTGTTTTTACTGGATTGCCTTATTTTTCTATTACTCAGTCTATTAGAAAAGTGGCATGTTCCAATGAAACCTCTGAGTTCCAGAAATAGTTCTTATCCCCTTGTGTGACCACAATCTAAATTCCTATAGAAAATAACATTAGTCATCTCAACCAGTACTATGGGTCTTTTCACTGGTAGTCAATATGATAGACTGAGGAGCTCATAGTAGCCAAAGCAGATTCAATTTCCAATTTAACAGCCTTGATTGTGTTCTGTAGTGGAAGAATTTTCCCAATGCAAACTAGTGCCCTTCTATGCAAAAAGTTCAAAGTTATGAACATGGAAAACAAATATCCCTTCAATAGATTATTTCATAAGAGAGACTACTCTCTGTTCCTTTCCTGGTTCCTGTACCAGTGCATTCCAGTTTATAGGAGAGATGGTACCAAGTGTTGGATATTACTTTAAGATATAGAACTTTCTGTGGGAAAGCACCTCAAATTCTTAAGCTTTAGTTTATCAATCTATTATGTAACAGTCTTTGCAGATGACTGTATTTCAACATCTCAACTACTTGTGTTGGACCATATGACTAGTGGATGCTCTGGTGGAGACCATTGCCAAGATTTCTTATGCCATAAATTATTTACTCTTGCTTGAAGCAAGATTATGTCAAAATCCAATGCCAAAAATAATTTGTAAACCTACACGTGGTGATACTAACAGAATTGTGGCCAGACAAAAACATTCCAGATATCTTTTGCTCCCTGTAAGAAGATATTTTCCTCACATTGGGAAAAAGGATCCAATTGAAGGAATCTCCCACTATATGTCAAGAATGGTTCAACATGAATTGTTTTGTGTTGTCTCCTAGTATTGGTAGGGTGAGTGGCCATAATGGTAACAACTATGATTAGAAGCTCCTGTTGTTAAATCTATAGTCTTCTGTTCTATTTTGGTCTCTTAGTTTCTGTTCTATTGTGCACGTACTGGGCTTGTGGATAAAGGAGAAGGACTGACAGTTATAAGAAGAATAATTTTGTCCATCTAATTACTGAAAGACTCATTTGTTATATAATCTCTCTTTGGTGAATTACAATGGGTATTAAAATCTGTCTTCTGTGCATTTTAAGAGCATCACTCATATACTCCTCCCTCAGACCTTATCACAAATCTTTCTCCTTGTCATCAGTCTTCCAGTCTTATACTTTGTAAATTTCTTACCAGCTGTCCACCTGTTTGCTCTTATTCCTGGATTAGTTTCAGTCTCTGCTTTAAGCTATCTCAACCTTCAGACAATGTTTAGACAAATGTCCTTTCTGAATTTCTGCCCAATGAAAGAATTTCCTTTCATCCCACTGACTTCAGACCTGTGAGTAGGGTTGTAAAAAGGAAACTTCCAAAAAGTGTCAGCATTTAAAGTGGATTCTTATTTAACTTAGCCTTGCATTTTTTCCCCCTTCATCAACTATTCATGAGGCAATCTCCAGGTAAATTTTTGGGTGGTAGAGCTAGCCTCAGCCACTCCACTGAGGGGAAACCATGGAAATAAATACTTGAAAGTCATCTGCTTCCTGTCTTTTAGTAACCATTCAGTGCCTTACCAGTCAGTCCCTTATTCTTGGTTGCAAGAATCAGTGGAGAAGGGAGCATGATGTGCACACAGATGTCAGCACCTGGGACACAGAGGGCTGGAGATGATGTAGAGTCAGGCCCTAGGGCTGCAAAGTGACGCTCAGCATAACTGCCATTCACCAAGTCTCAGGGTCCAGCAGTAGACTTAATTGTGCAACTTAGGTTTCTTTAGGACACTTGAGATGATACATTTTTCTTCTTACTCAATCTAATATTATTTTACTGATCATTTTAATTGTGGCATTTTGTGAAGGATATTTTACTACTGACATGAACTCATAAATCATCAAGTAATAATTGCATCACCTTTTTACCTTTCCTTTGACAAATATTAGTCAATATATTTGGAGCACTAGATATTTTGTTCAGCTTTATAAGAAAGGAAATGTTAGATTCATAAAATATTTAAAAGTATATATCCAGTTCTTTAACTAGATGTGCAGTTCATGAATGCAGTGCCCTTTTCTTTTTGTCTAAAATGAGAATAGGTTTGCAAACTTGGTAATTATGTATATCTATGGTGATATATTGAATGCTGGGAGCTTATTATTGTCTATTTTAGGAATAATTCATGATGAAGTTTGGGACTTTTTTATAATGGCCAGTGTTCCACTTGAGATGTCCTTTCCAAAGAAGCTTCTCTAACATTCCTCAGCCCAGTTTAGCATTTCTGTTTTGAAAGAATTCAGAATTTTCCTCAAGATGATTTTTTCTTCTTTTCTGCATTTGCCTTATGAGCAGAATTGATAGAAGTTGAGTTATAAGATTTTCAATTTAAAGCTAAAACTAAGGCTAATATATAGTCATTACAAGATGAGGGTCTTTTAAATACATTTAATGAGGAAGTACATTCTTAATGCTGAAGGAAATAATTTTATGTTTTATTATATTTTATTACCTTATTGAACACTCTAAAAGCTGGGCCAATTGTTTCCAGGAAACATTTGTGACTATAACTTGTGCCAGACAATCTCTTACTGTATATAAGAGTAGAACACCTTAATAGATATGCGGAATTTTTAAGGATAATTGTTAAAGAAAAGATAAAAATGTTTATACTAATAGAGAAATTTTCTTCTTCCTATAAAGGAACCAAGGACCTTGCTATTTCTCCTGCTCACAACTAAATTTTTCTTTTATCCATAAATTAAAAAAAAATTCTTGCTAGAAAAATCATACTTTTTTTACTGCTATAGGTTTGCATTACATAATTTTTAAATTCCTTGTGTGGAGTAGGTGCATGTACAGAACACATTGTAATTCCTTTTTTCTTTCCCTCTCCTCTGCCCCCTCCCTCCATCTCTTAATCCACTTTGCCTTTGAGAAAGATCTATCTCCCTACTTCCTTTTATTTTGTTCTTTATTTATATTTTGGGTTTCTCATATAAGAGAATGCATGTGATATTTAAATGTGTGTGTCTGATTTATTTCATTTAACATTATGGTCTCAAGGTGCATCCATTTTCCTACAAATGACTCGTTTGTCTTATGGCAGATTAGTACTGTACTCCATTCTGTATAAATACCACATTTTCTCTTTTTTTTATTCTTAAGTTACATTTTAGGTAAACAATACACTTACATTTATCATTGGGTGCTTGTACCTGTACATGATGTATCTTGGTTATTACTTTTTCCCCATTACCTGTGCGCTCTTCACCCCCTTCACCCTTCCCTATTTACATAGACTTTGTTTCCATTTTTTTCTTTTCTCATAATTTTTCCTTTCTCTTCTTTCCTTTCCCCTTCCCCTCCCATCACCCCTACCCCTTTGGACTTTTCTTCCTATTTCAAATTATCAATTATTCATTTTAATCATTTTAACCCTTATTTACACTTTCAGTTTCTCATACTAGAGAAACTATTCGGTATTTACACGTGTGTCCTATTTACTTCACTTAAGAGGATGGCCTCAATATGCATCCATTTAGCTATAAATGTCTCTAGTTTCTCATTCTTTATGGCTGAGTAGTACTCCATTTTTTAAAAACCCCACATCTTCTTTATCCAGTTTCTAGTTGATGGGCACTTGGGCTGTTTCCAAGCTTTAGCTATTACAAACTGTGCCGCCATAAACATGGGTGCACATATATCACTGTGGTATGATACGTTTAATTCTTTTGGGAAGATACACAGCAGGGGAATAGCTGGGTCAAATGGGACCTGTAGTCCTAGTTCTTTGAGGTATCTCCATGCTGATTTCCACAGTGGTTGCACCAGTCTGCACTCCCACCAGCAATGGAGAAAGGTTCCTTTCTCTCAACACCCCTGCCACCATTTGTTATTGGTTGATTTCTTGATATCAGCCATTCTTTCTGGGTTGAGGTGGAATCTCAGTGCTGTTTTCATCTGCATCTCTCGAATGACCAGTAATGTTGAATATTTTTTCATATATTTTCTTGATCCATTCATCTGTTGTGGACATATAAGTTGCTTCCAAGTTTTGGCTATTATTTAATTGTGCTGCTATAAGCATAAGTATGCATGCATCACTGTAATATGATGTTTTTACTTTTTGAGGAAGATACCTAGAAAGTGAAAAGGTAAATCAAATGAAATTTGTAGTTTCAGATTTTGGGGCTTTTGGGGGGGCGGTACTGGGGTTCAAACTCAGGACCTTGTGCTTGCAAGCAGGTGTGGTGCCACCGAGCTAAATCCCTGGCCCTTCAATTTCAGTTTTTTGAATCTCCATTCTGAGTTCTGTAGTGGTTGTACTAGTTTACATTCCCACCAACCGTGTAGAAAGATCCCTTTTTCTCTCAGCCTCCCCAGCATTTTTTATATTTGATTTCTCCATTAGGATCATTCTTTCTGTAAGCAGATGGAATCTTAGTTTCATTTTAATTTTCATTTCTCTACTGGCCAACAACGTTGAGCATTTTTCATTTATTTATTGGTCATTTGTACTTCTGAGAAAAAGGCTATTTGTTTTACTTACCCAGTTTTTTGTCTGCACCTACATTCTCACCTGGGGCTAGAACTGTAATTACAGGGAGAAGGGAAGCAGGCAGTCTTCCTGAGATTGCCTGGGGACATTATTTCTCATTTATTGCACAGCAAATTTACAGTGTAGAAAATAAAAATTTTCTCCTAAGCTCAGTTTTAACTCTGACCCAAAACGTTGAAATATCGTACAATACTGGTCGTGGAGGAGCACATCAGAACACATCATCTGTATCTAACATTTAACTCTCACTTTCTCTACCACGTAAAACTTTTGCAAATGTCTTGTATTAAACAGGGACAGAGACAACTGAATGAAATTTAGTAATCTTTAGGCCAGCATTATACACTTAGGGGAATGTAGTATCATTTGATGACAATGGCAATAAAGGTGCTTGTAACTTGGTACGTTCTTCCCAAATTTTAGAACAAAAGTACTTTGTACATTTACAAATTCTAATAGATATTTAAGGTAACTAGATCTTCGTGACAATAGATGATTTTTACACATGAGTCAAAAGAGATTTCTTGGAGCTACTGCTCTAATTTCAGTGTTAAACAAGAAAGAATCCTATCTGTTTAGATTTTTTAAAAATGTATAAAAAGAACACAGAATTCTCTAATGTGTATTGATAATTTAAAACCAAAATATATTTTCTGAGGTAATAAATTAGATTATTTTAATAGTTTTAATTAACTTATTATTACATTAAAATATATTCAGTCAGGTAATAGTTGAATAAGGCTGAAAATGCATAGCAATTGAGAAGAAAGCACAATGTATCTCCATGGGATGCTTAATAAATACGAAGTGTGATTATGAATTGTACACAGAAAACCTTTTTTGGCATTTATGGTAGAAATCTGTAGAAAGTCCTCTCTATAAAACATTGGATAGGCCTTAATTAAAATATTGTATCATGATACATGAAATGGAAAACTCTAAGTCCCAAGAAAACAAATCAAAATGAAGAACATATTTGGACAATTTTCCAAGAAGAGGCCCATTAAAGTTTTTCCCAGTCAGTTGTAACTGGCTACTATTACATAAGAGAGATATTTCAATAGCCTGATAGGTGTGCTCCTGTACTGCAAGGTCAGCTTCACTCCATTATAAAATACTTTGGAAGCTGGAGCTGATATATGTTCATCACAATATAATAGACATCTACAATCAAACTTCCTCCAGAGAATTTTCTGGGCACAATTTAAAGTGTGTGCCAAAAAAAAAAAATCTTTAAACTTTAAACCTACGGATATAGGACACAATTATCTGTAGAAGTCAGAACTCATCATCCAACACACCATCTAAAAAACCATTAAAGATCTTACAGAGGCAATCACAGTGTCAGAATCAGAGTCTGAGTTCATGATTTCTCTGTTTCCTAGTGTTAAATTTGATCATGGATCATTTTGATTCAATCACTTTTTTCATTTTAACTGACAGATATTTATAATAAGAAAAATGTTTAAGAAGAAAAAGAAGACAAAGAAATGAGAACATAAATGAAAATAAAAAGTGAATGCTGCAGTTAGTGGTATGCTTGAACAAACTTAAAACTTTCAGTTTTGCCCTAGCAATGCATATGAGTTATGAGAAAAAAAACAGGAAGACTTTAGTAGATTGGAGTGTAGATTTAATGGACCTTCCCACAATTATTACCAGTAAGACACATTACTAAAAAGACTCATTCTAATGCCTGAAAAATTAAGCCTTGCTAAGTAAAATGCCTCTGTGTCTGTCAAAATTCTATGGATGAAAGCTAAAGCAGGTTTCCAGGCAGAAAGATTCAGTATAGAGAATGGTTATACAGGCGATGCAGTTGTCGAGAAACAAGCAGAGGAGAGCAAAATAGCAGTGGCTGGCAAGGAAGCCAGTATCACCCTTTTGCTAGATGCCAGAAGTATCCAGTGGGTCCAGGCTCTTGTTCTGTTCAAGGAATTGGACAAGTCAACCAATAAATTTAAAAGTTTAACATTTATTGAAGGTTAAAGAAGAAAAGAAGCAGAAAAAAAAATAAAAAAGAAGAGAGAAAATGTACCTGCACACACAGAGCAAGCCATTTGGAGAGTAAAAGGACAGTGGCTCTGAGGTCTAACAGCTGCCATCTTTTACTTCCATCTTCTGATGTCAGATCTGGCCCTCCGAAGCTGTTCCAGGCAGTGATTTGACAACTCTCCGTGATTGGCAGTTCATGTCCTATTGTCCAGCCTCCTTGCCATGCCCTAATCTCCTGTTTCAACCCCAGGACAAGGGCAGATAGTGGAAGGTAATATTTTCCATTTGATGGGAGCCAGGGTCATAATGGAAATATCTTGGTCAGAAGTGAGACCTTAAGATGAAGGTCTTCCTAGAGGGAACTGGAGTAATGAAAAAGAAACAAATAACACAGGAAACAAGGAAACAGGCAGCAATAACCAGACTTCTTCTACTCTCTAATCTTTGGTCAGTGTTTGCCTGAACTAGTCTGCTCAGGCTGGTATAGAAAAGCATCATAACATAAGTGACTTAAAAACCAGTTTTTGTTCCACCTTACAGTTCTAGAAGCCAATTGTCTTGAGGTCAAATTTCTAAGTAATGCAGTTTCTAAGAAGGGCTTTCTTCCTATCTAGCAAGCAACTACCTTCTCCAAGGTCTTCATATGTTCCTTTGATGGTTTGTGGAGATCTCTGGTGTTTTTAATAAAAATACTAATCTGTCAGATCAGGATTCCATGTTTTCTAACTCAATTAACCATAATTACTTCCTTGAAGACCCTATCTCCAAATAAAGCTGCATTGGTAGTTAAGACTTTAACATGAATTTTGGCGAACATAAACATGTAGCCTACAACATTGCCTTTGTCTGAATCTCCTGAGATACCAGTGGACAAAACCCTGAAAATGTCCAGAGATACAAAAAAGGAAAGAAGTAGACTATGTTAACTGCACATCTTGTCTTGGTACCCTTTTGTCTTTAATGAAATCTGAGGGAAAACAAACAATAGAACAGAGTGAACTTAATATAATTTGGTGAAATATGTGTTCTCTGATTACTATGATGGCATGTTAATATATGTTGGCAGATTTGATTCCTGTGATTAAATAATTGGATACAAAAAATGGTTAATTTGTCCCCCCAAATATGTCCTACAATATCTGAAAATTTAACTGGAGCAGCAAAGAAATTTTGTTTCTAGACAATAAAGACTTGTATAACTAATTAAAAATAAACTGTTACATAAATAGAATAAAAATAAGATTCTAATACACTGGAAAATATATAAAAATAGACTGGTTCCAAGATTTCCTTATAGATCTTCCATCCTGCCCATTTATATAGTGTAAATACTATTGAAAAATATAGAAACCACTGAAAAATATAGAACATGTTATTGAAAAATATAGAAAAACAATATTCCTATAAAAGAATCTAAGGAAAAAATTTTCACAAAGAGAAAAACAATATTCCTCAAAATAGAACAAAAAATAGTCTATCATCATTGTTTGTGCATGGGATAACTCATCCCAATAAATATTCTAAATCTGGGAAGTCATATACAGTGCAACTTTGGATACATAAATCTTGGTTTTTCCATTGCACAGCTGGCTTTGCAAATTTTCATAGACACTATCAGTGCACTGTAGGTTAATCAAGACATTCTTAGATAAAGCTCAACAAATAATATTTCAAGAAACAATAGAGAAAATGCCTATGCTCATCAAAATCAATCTACATGGAAAATACAATGCCCCTTTGTTTTCACTAGAACACAGTGACTTTCTGTTTAACTTTGATCACAATTGATGATCCAGGACTTATAAGTATATATCAAGAGCCTTTAAAATTTCAGTTTTTTGATCCATTGATTTTTTTCTCAAAATCCAAGGAAATAAAAAGTCAATAAATGCTTATATAAGCTATTAATTAAGTCATTATTTATAATGTTATAAATTAGAAATACAAAAATGTTTTTCAACTTGACCGTCATTACACTAAAACATACTTGACAATCTTATTCACAGCTATTATAGTTTGCAGACCATTTAATTAATATTTCCTCTATTTATCCCTCCTCTTCCTACCATTGCATAACTTATGTCTCTTTCTCTGTTAAACTGATGACTACGGATACCTTGTCTCAATGCCATCTGAAGTCTTACCCATCTGAAAGGACTTGAATGACTACTGCTAACATCTACAGAAGAGGCGGAAGGAGGATCCTGGCTGGTAAAAGGGAGATCTCACTCATCAGCTGTCTGAACAGGCTCTTCTTTCTGCTGGCTATCAATTTCTAGGCTGGCTTCTGAACCTTCAGATTCTACTTCCACAAATACTTCATCTCCATCATCACCTGCTGCTGTTGCATTTGTTGTGGACAAAGTGCCAGTGGATATTGTAACCATTGAAACAGAATGAGATGCTCTGACGGGTCAGAGGTGGTACTCTCTGTAAATACAGTCACTGGATCTGCTACTTGTAGAGGAGTAGTAGGAACACTTCAGCCACCAGACTCTTCTTCAAGAGCTATGAAGAGGGCTTTTTCATACATTCCTAAATCTCCTTGAGAAGCAAGGGAGTCAAGATCAGAGTGACTGGAACTTGTTTGTGGCATATCAGAATCTAGGAACACCAGCAACCTGTAGGGAATGAATAGCTTCAGCAAATCCATCAGTACAATGTGGAATCACAAGTGTTGGGTACTTGGAATTGTTCTGTCTTCATCATCAAAAAATGCTGCTGCATGCCACCTATTCCTGGAGTCAATTGAAGCTTTTCCACATCCTACGGACTGTTTCCAGGTCACCTGAATTCTCTGAACTGGTGGCCCCAACTCTTGAGTCATGGCCCCAACTCATGAGGCATGACTGGTCAGGCGTGGAGGGAAGTGGATGTGGTAGGTGTCTAAGGGATTGAGGTGCTCCAGGGGTCCACCTTTCAGATGCCGATGATGGCTGCTCTTTTCTAGAAATAATCTGGGAAAAGGATGATTCTGCACCATCTGTATTTCCTTCACCACTGTTTTGAGAATCAGCAGTTCTGTGATTACTTTCTCCTCCACTCATAATTTCTTCTGTTTTGGTACCAGGATCTGTCCCATCACCATCCTCAGCATTGTCAGCTTCATATCCATCATTGCCATCCAAACTTCCTTCATTACTGTCTTCACGTTCATCTCCCATCTCCCCATGTTGTCATCCTGGAGACCCCTGTAGTCAGGTTCCAGTACCCACCTGCCCAATATATGATGCAGGCCTGAGAAAAAGAATACACTAAAAGACAGATCTAAGAGATAGAAAATGAGTTACCAGGATAACCAGTGTCAGTGCAACTGACAAAGGCCTGGACAGTTCCAGGCACTGACTTTTATTGGCAATCAATTGAGGTAAAGGTGATATGTGGATTCTATAGAAATTAATGTGCACAAGGCTCATAAAGGACAAGACAAAGCATTCTCAAATTAGGAATAGAATAGAGAAAATACATGATTGTAATTAGAGCATTGTCCTTCTAGTCTGAAGGTTTTAGTTGTGGGAACAGAATTTGGGTGCGAGTTACTTTGACCTCAGCATGTAGGTTTCAGCCAGACTCACTTCTATAAACAAGCCAATTGTGGGGGATTAACTCTTTACAGCCTGCTTTGGGCATAATTGATATTACAGTCCTCTGCTTCATCTTCCTCCTACTACTCTTCTTCTTTCTTCTTTCTTCTTTCTTCTTCCTTCTTCCTTCTTCTTCCTCTTCTTCCTCCTTCTCCTTCTCCATCTCCTTCTTCTTCCTCATAATCCTCATGTTCTCCATCATTTTCAAAATCATCCTCCTCTTCATTGTCACTGTTAATCACAATGACATCATCTCCTTTGCCTTGACCATATTGGGATGAAGTTATGGTTTGCTGATCTGATTGAAGTAGTCCAAGATCTAGTTTTAGAGACAGAAGTTTCTTCACTATCTTTCATGGGTGTATAATCACCCTGAGTGACTCTCCAATGGAATCTTGAGAATCCTGATTGTACACTTGAATCTCTCCTTCTCTATAAGTACTTTCTTCTGCCATAATTTCTTCCTCAGTTTCTACAGGTGTAACATTTTTCAACTTGTTTGGAAAAGGCAGTGTCATCAGAAACTTGGTCTCATGGTTCTATGGTGCTATCTTCTTCCTCTTTCCATGTACAATTTGGCAAAGAGGAACTTGGGGTAGCAGTTCCAACTACTGCTGTGGAAGTTGAAGGCCACTCAACTGGTGAACTCTGAACAAGCTCTACTATATTTACTACATTCCGAGATAACTCTCAATTTGTAGACTCAATCTGAGGACGACTCTGTTGAGTGGGCTTCACAAATGCTGTTGCCTGTGTTTGCTGCTGAACAGTTAAAATGGGTTGAGAAATGGAAGGCTGAACATTAGGGCTAGCAGAATGAACAGATCCATTCATGCTTCCAAAAATTGGAACGTGTTCCACAGGCCCTTCTGACTGCATAACTTCGTGTAATTCCTTTTGTGTAGTGGGCATGATAGTAACTGTTGGGGCAGAAGTAGAATTTGTCATAGTTGCAGGTGTAATCGTTGGGCAAATACTAGCCCTGGTGTTGATTCAGCATAGTGATTGGGCTTCCCAAGGATCAGGAACTGTGTGATGAGATCGTGCACTAGTAAGAAGGGTCTGCAATGGAGAAACAACTATTCATCAACCTCAGTCATGAAATTAAGTAAATACCAACCAGATTAACCATGTTAAACAATATAAGATATGCATGACAGTTGGATCATATATTCAAGCTATTTCTTTGAAAAATAGCTTTCTACTTCTTTCATTAATTCATTCTACATTTTTGAATTGTTTAAAACTGTATAAATATCTGCTAAGGCCACTACTTTCAGTTTTTCAAATATGTTTTTTGATTTAACCATATTAACAGTCTTTTTCTCCTGAGGACAAGAAATTGTTAAAGAATAAGAGCAGTTGTTTAATTATTTTATTTTAAAATGAGAAGAGAAATCTTGCTTTACTAAACTCTGATTTTCTTCTCAAAGTATTTGCTCACTGTTTTATTCATAAAGAGTATATTACACTTTATACTAAGAAATACTTTTATTGTAAAATATGGAAATTTACCTAGAAACTATGTATACTATTTGATATTAATTTTTAAAATAATTAAGAATTAGAGAAAACAATGAAACAAAGGAATAGTGTATATTATTTTATTATAATAATTGTACCAGGATAAGAGAAGGATTCCCAAAGGCTAATTGGTGTGGAAAATTAATTATCAAAAGTATTGCATATAATTGTCTACTAAATTATACTTGACATTAAATTAAGGGAAAATAGAAACATCTTAAATCATTCCATTGTCACTTTGTGTTCAAAAAGGATGAGATCCTTATAAAACCAGTATTTGTTTAAACAACAGGAGCAAAATTAAATATTTTCAAATTCTCTTTTTAAATCAGTTACAAGGAGTTTTGTTTGTTTGGTTAATTTCTTTGGCTTTTATTTATTTGTTTTGTCATTTCTTCTTCTCAGAATAAGCAATGGGTCTTTTTTACTTATAATTATTTCATCTTCCCTACTGTAGGACCTGACATTTAACTCTCTTTTTCTGTGTGTGTGTGTGTGTGTGTGTGTGTGTGTGATGTGTGTGTGTGAAGCATGTTAAGCCTCAAGGGAAAATAATGAAGACTGTAGAAAATCTGGCAGATCATTAAATCACTCAGGATTTTATGGAACTGATAAATAAATTCTGTTTGATGGCCACTTGATATTTTTAAGAGAGTGAAATTATCAAGGTAGAGCTGTTTTCTGTCTTGCTTCTAAACAGGGTGTGTAGATTTAGTGTTGAATATGTCCATTAAAATGAAAACATTGCACTGATTGCAACCTCCCACCACCACACACAAAAAAGCTAGCTTCTATGAGAAAATGTTGGTCCAGGGAAAAAGGTGACAGCCAAATCAGATTGATGACAAGCAGCATTGGGGGAGTAGGGTACAGGAAGGAAGCTTCTAACAAGCAATGGGTGAAACTTGAAACCCAGGTGTTTATTAATTTAACCCACCTAACAATTTATAAGGTCACTGACCTTGAAGAAATAAATTTATTTCCTGGTCAAATACTTTCTGAATAGGTGCTCATAGTTTAATCAATTTTCAGGCCATGACTCAGGCCCAGATTAATTTGTGTGGCTCCAAATTTAATTAAATTTCTTCTTCCAACAAAACAGATAAGTTCCAAACCATTTGATGCTAACTTACAACCATCACTCAAAAATGCTCATGGAAAGAAATCCATTGGTGGTAATAGAAACTGAGAATCCTGAGGCTCCCTGGAGTTGTTCACACAGTCATTGGAATACTGGTCTGTGGGTTTCAGATAGGCATGCTAGCAATTTTCAACAACATGCAAGCGTGCTATTGACCCCTATAAGAATACAGCCTAGCAGCCTCAAAATCAAGATTGTTGATTTTATGGAAATTGAAAAATCACAAGTAAATTCCTTTGTGCTTTTCCCTTCCATTTCCAGTTATCTCAATAGCTTCCAAACCAGAAAACTAAAAAAAGAAACAAAAGAAATAATTAATTATTTAAAGATGTTACACAAAAAGAAAAAACTATCTTGAAGTCTGAGTGTTCAGGGAGGTTTAAAATGGTCTTGTGTAGTTTTAAAGCTTCCTAGTAGCTATTACAGCTGCAGCACTTGAGGGAGAAATAAATGAAGTATGAAAGTGTATTTTGATATAATGTGACTTTCTTGGCTGTAAATCCAATGTCTTCAGTGATTGTTGAGAAAGCAATAGTGGTAGGCATGTCTTCATGGTTTGCACAGCTTTCCATAGTCATTACACATGAATAAGTTAGATGTTAAAAGAAATGGGTGACCTCTTTAAGAATTGAAAAGGCAAAACTTCATCACTCTGACAGATGTAGAAGGGTGCAGAACTACTTCCAATCCCATGCTAGCTATTTGCCTAAAACAGTGAATGGTAGAAGCCTTGGTAGGGAAGGGAGGGTGTCGTGTGTGTGTGTGTGTGTGTGTGTGTGTGTGTGTGTGTTTAATTGAATGAAACTGTCTTAAGATCCAAGGAAAAAAACTACTGCCATCTCTTTACCTTTTGGTGCAGTTGTAATATGAATCTAGCAGAGTATGTGCAGGTAAGTTTCTCTTCCTATCTTATCTGAACAGCTACCATCTACGAGCTCAACTTGAGGACAGATATATATCAGTTAAAAGTCTTCATTCAGCACATGACATACCTCATGGTTGCCTCTGACATATTAAACCTAAAAGCCAAAATGACAGCTCAGCAGAGAAAATCTGGAACACTGATTGAGGCCTAAGACAAGAAGGAAAAGAAAAAAGTAGGTTATTAACAAACTGGGCAATCTTTGCCTATTTAAAGTTAGTAACACCACTAAAAACTATCTTTGTCTATTCTAAAAAAGAATGTACCAAATTGTGTTAAAACTTTGAAATATTATCCCTCCTTATAATTCTAAATATTTTAAGTTCTCCAGAAAAACATAAAATTGATGAAAATTTAGATTTAAATAAGTACATTTCATTTACAAAACTTTAAATGATTAGTAGATTATTTAGGGTTTGATATCAAGATACATATAACTGTTCTGAGTGACTTCTTTGTATGTATGATCTAATATTTTAGTGACATGTTCAAATGGGAGATCATATGAAACTAATGGATATTTGAAGACTCAAGAAGTCTGTGCCATTTCTGAGGTTATAAACTACATTTCATATCTATCTCTCTATCTTCTATCTATCTCTATCATCTGCATTTTTACAGGAGAGAAGATTCCTATCATCTATGAGAATTTCCAGCAAAAATAACAAAAAGCTTTATAAATCAAACATGTAAAGGGTCAATTGTGACAGTATCAAGTGTTATTTATTTAATTATCTAATCATAATTTTGCAATACAGATATTTTAATGCTCACTGAGATACCATTTGCTTAAACCAATAGGTGTAATTTTAATAAGCTTTCCCTGTAATATTTAAACATTATTTTTCACCACAGAAAAACACTGATTAAAATTGGCTATTCATTTAAAATCAGTAATTTCTTAGAAATCATGTTCTTTAGGGCTGAAATTATACAAAAGTCTCAAACCTCAAGAATTTATATTACTGTCGCTTTATATAATTACACATTATAATTATTGGGTTACACATTATAATGATAATTAATGGGTCCAATCCAAAACTCCTGACACCTAAGGCTGAGACAAGGCATCTCATACTGTGACAATCTGACTCACACAATTCCAGTGACTATAGGTCCCACTTGCATCATAAAAGCGCACAAAGCAATTTTTGTAAAATTTCTTGTAAACAGAACATGTTCTTATATCTTAACAGTGTCTCACTTTCCTGGTGAGGGTACAATTTATACTTATTATGATTTAAAAGGTGATATAAATATTAAGGGATTATTACCTGTTTTTGTTTTTTTCCTTTTTCAAATAGTGTTTTGCTATGTAGCCCAGGCTAACCTCAAATTCACTATCTTCCTGCCTCAGCCTCCCAAGTACTGGGATTATAGAGGCACGTTCTACCATGCATAGCTATAGCTTGCTTGTTAAATTTTTTTAAAAAATTTAAATCAGGTTCACAAATTTTGACAAAAATAGATAATTGTGATGGTAAAATGAGGTAACTAATATATTTGGATGAAAAAGGCAAATATATTTCATAAATGCAATATGTCATGATTTGGGCCAAAATATGGAGTAGAGAAAATTTAAACTTCAAAGTTACTCAAAGGTTTATTAAACATTTTATGACATTAAAAGAATGCTAAGTTAAAAAAAAGCAGCACATAAAATGAAGTCAATTTATGAAAAATTAACCACAAAATAAATTTCTTAACTTTTTAAATAAGTATCTGCAGTAAGTTAAAAAACTGATTTTGGGGATGGGGATTTAGCTCAGTGGTTCCGCCACCTGCCTTTCAAGCACAAAGACCCGAGTTCGATCCCTAGTACAAAAAAAAAACAACTGGTTTTGTTTTCATTTTTGGAGTCTGATATTAATTTTGCTCTCTGATTTTTGAGTAATGCTCCTGATTACTTTCTATAAGGTAGACTATAATATTGCATTGCCATCATGACATAGCTATCATCTTTGAAGGTAAAATTCACCATGCTCTTTTAAAGTTATTTTTATTCTTATTTAGCACAATATTTCATACATGCCATTTTTGAAAACTCCAAACCAGTCACATACAAAAATTCTATAAAATTAACCACATTTTTCTTTGTAATAGAAAAAAACCACATTAAATTTATCCAGTTCACTAAGATTCCACATTAGGCCATAAGACTTATATTTGTATGACATATGAACAATAAAATGGGATATTCAGCACATTCAAAGCAAATAAATATGCTCTGATGTCCTTAGATGAATAATATGTTTAAAAATCTTTTTATTGCATATGCTTTGATACATATCCACAAACAAAATATGTAGTAATGATTTAAACCTTACTTTGTTGACTAAAATCCTTGTAATATAAAAAGAAAAGCAAGTTTTCCTTTTACTCTTAACTGGTAATAACAAGATGACTTGAGGTATTTGTTATAGTTGGTATGCGAATGTGTGTGCATATGTGTGTGTATATCTGTTTGTGTCTGTGTGTTTTAAATATCATTATTCTATTGTTTACATAAAAAAATGTGTGTGGATGCTTTGTGGAATGGGGAGGGATTTACTAAAATCTAAAAAGAAATACACATAAGTCAAAGTACATAGTCATACTAATCAGGAAGAAGGAAGTATTTGATGACTGGGAAAGAATGCCATCTTCTTTAGTGGAACTTCTCTTAAATCTAACATATGTCCTCATCCAGTAAAGTAAGTGCCTGCCACCTCCATGATTATAAAATAGATTGGACCCACCACTTCCATTTAATAAACAACCTCATTTCATCACATCTATTTCTTCTCTTTCCAAACATATTACACTTCCTCAGACCCAGTGGAGCTTTCTTTCATAATTAAGATCAATTGTAAACTTACGGCTACCACCTTTAGTAGCCTTTTGGCTGTGCTGGAACATCGCAACTGGACTCTGCCTGTTTCCTACAGTAATCAGTTTCTTTTCCTATTAATCATCTCCAATTCAATTGTTTTATCCACCATTGAGACTTTATGAAGAATATTTTATAATTGAACATTTTATAGAAGAATATTTCTTTAGATTATCCTAGAGATACAGACATCTTTCCTGCTTCAATCCTTGGCCCTGGTTTCAGCTGGGACCTCTTTGGAAGAAGCAATCTTTTTGATTATCCCTGATTCTGTAATGGATGTATGTCTTACTTTTTCATAAATCTAAATTGGTCATTAATTTTGAATAAAAGAAAAAAAATTAAAAAGGGGAAAATAAAAACTTGAAAAAGAACTTACTAATTGATTCATTCAACAAATAATTTATCAAGTGTCCTATAATACCAGGCTTTGCTCTAGATGCAACAGCTTTTCAATAGCAAGTCAGAAAAATTACTATCTTTCTAAAATAATTTCTTCTTTGGAAAAGGCTTTAAACATGTGTATATGTGGATGACAAAAAATGGATCAAAAGAAATAAAATTATGAAGGTTAATGTGTCAGTCAGCTTTCTCATTACTATGACAAAATACTGATAGCAGCAATTTAAAGGAGGAGAGATTTATTTTGGGTCAGTTTCAGTGGGTTCAGTTCATGGTAGGTGACTCCAAGGCAGAAATGACATGGTGGGAGGCCATAATGGGGGAAAGCTGTTCACTACACAATGGTCAGGAAGCCTAGAGAGAAGGAAGCAGCTGAGGACAAGAACACACCCTACCAAATCATAGCCCTAGTGACCTGCCCCTTCCAACCATCCCCCACCTCTAGATGTAAGACTTTTGGGGACATTTTAGATCTAAACCACACAGGTAAGGGAGTAGAAACGCTGGTGGAGTAGGTTGAATTACACAGATTTGCTAGTTTGCAGGTCAAAAATAGTCTAATATCTTCAATGATATGTGATGTAACTGATATGTAGCACACAATGTTTTGTTTGCTTTAAGTTCCAAATATTCCAAACTTTCATCATCTTCTTCCCCATCTTTCTCAGCAAATAGATCCTCACATTATTTTACCCAAAGGCTAGCATCTAATTGTTTCTTAATCTTCTTTCTCCCCTACCTTTCTTTGACCTCATCACCTTAGCTAATTCCTTCTTCCCTCCAGCCCCATCTTTCCTAACCTGTTTGATGAACTTTTTAAAGGAGACTTCACCATTCTTCCTTTTTTTCTATCATAAATTTCTATAGCTCAAATCCTACAAATCATCTCACAACTCCAACCCATTTTGACCACTTATCTTTTGTCTTTAACTTTCCTGGTGGAGGAATTCCTTACTATTCTTGTGGTCCTTCAGTCCATAATGCCCTATTATTCCTTAACTTTTCATGTACATGTCATATTCCTTAACTTGCAATCAGGATTATACTGTAAATTCTATGATAGTAAGACAAGTCATATTTATTGTTTAATAATAACTCTGAATCTAATTAACCATTCAGGTTGTAGGGAATAAACAAATCTAAAAAGACAAATACAGTTCCAAATGTGTTAGAATTTAAAACTTTTTCTTGGTATTTTGGGAAAATACATTTTAATTATTATCAATTCTAGTAGTTTGCTACTTTAGCTATCAGGAAAAAGTAATCAGTACTGTTATGACTGGTTGTCAACACTAAAGACAAAATTATGTGTGAAAACAAGAATTTACAGTAAAGTTTAACTTGATTGATATCTTTAGTGTATATGCTATCTTCAAACAAAAATGCTTTCACAATACTTTCATAGTGAAAAATATTGCAAACATTTTGAATCAGCACTGTCAAACAATAGGAGGACTAATTGCCTTGAATTGTCCTATTCTATACATATCCTCAAAAACAGTTTTATTTCAATCTCAAAAATGACATAGGTATACCTTAAATTGTGCATGTATACAAGACTGGTAAAATACTCAACATGGAAAAAATGTACGAAAGACTTAAATTTGCTGGAACAATTCTAATAATAAAACATAAATTTGAAATTGATAGTGGAGACTAAACCTTCAGGAACATAACATAAATAAAATGTTTACCACTTGGTTTCTTTTGCTAATGGTTCTCTTCCTGAAACTATAAAGAAGAACAGGGGCTTACAATGTTAGCTTTAATTTGCAGCACTAGATTTCCTACACATAAAGCTCCAGGACTCAGAAAAGACATTCATGTAAGCTCTTTACATTAAGTTAGCACAAAACCTGAATTTATATTTGATATTGGTAGTAATCATTGGAAATCAGTGCTTTCTGCTTGATGGAAATTCTATGCCCTGTGGTCTTGTACTTTAAATATCTCAGCTTTTTGTGCTCTCAAGACATGGAGGCTAAGAAACTAAAAAAGTATCAGTTTAACAAACAGTGATTTAAAAACTCTCAATTTCTAACGTGGATTAATGGCAACAAATGCTAGATGTAGTGAATGTGAACTTACTGTGTTCAAAAGCTTTCTGTTTTAATGGAGTAATGTAATAGACAAATCATTATTCATATTTATCTTATCTTTATTCTCATATTAATCTTAAATCATAAATTCACCTAAAGATTAGATCTTATATGATCTAATAAAATTCATGAATTCTCGGGAAATTTAAAACATCAAAATAAGCTAAGAAGCTTTTTCTTTATTTCTTTCTCTAACACCATGACAGATTGGAATAATTGCTGCTGAGGGAAAATAAGATGGTAAAACACAATGATTCAGAAGAGGAAGAATTTAATTTCATATCACTAAACTCAAATAGAATGTAATATGAAAAGTATTGATTATAATTTCTCATTATACCTTTTAACATTTTAAATAAGATAATTTTCCAATTTTTCATTAGTACATGTTTGCAGTACATAATGATTTCATTCATCGTGGGGAGTTAGTACATGTACATAGTGCCATCTTAATTCTTTTTAACTTCCCTTCCCCTTTCTCCCTGCTCCATGTCTTGGTCCCCTTCCCATTTGCAAAAGATCTGTCTCCCCATTTATTATCTATCTTTTATTTTGGTATTTATTTATATTTGGCTTTCTCATATAAAAGAAACCATGCCATATTTAAACTTGTGTGCCTGATTTATTTCATTTAAGTTAATGATCTCAAGGTGCATTTATTTTCCTACAAACTATTCAAGTTTATCCTTCTTTACGGCAGAGTAGTAGCAGCCTACATGTCTATCAACAGATGGATGAATAAAGTATAGTTTTTATGGAGAATGGGAATTTTCATATTGACTTCTTAACCTCCTGTAGTAGGTAGCTTTCACCATTTGACTGTCACTTTTCGAATTATGCTCCTTATATACTATAATGTATTTATGTATGTGAGATATATCTCACACAATGAGAGGTCATTAGTATTTTCCTTCCTTCCTTCCAGCCTTCTTCCTTCTCTTCTTTGCTTTTTTGCTCTCTTTCTGTCTGTCTCTATCTCTCTGTTTCCTGCCTCCCTCCCTTACTGTTTTCCTCCCTCCCTTCTTTCTTCCTGACACTAAGGATTGAACTCAGCGCCTTTATATTGCGATAAATCCACAGTCATTTTTAAATTTTTTTGTTTTTACTTTGAGACAGGGTCTCCCTAAGTCACTAAATTGCCCAGATTGGATTAAACTTGTGATTCTCCTGTCTCAGCCTCAGAGAGTACTGGTTTACAGGATATGCTGGGTGCACCAAGACTTTTTATGTCTCTTCTGCACATATGCAGGACTTTCTTTTAGGAAAACTGGAAATGCAGCTTCAAATTTTACTCTTTGTTTTTTTTTTTTTTTTTTTGGTACCAAGGATCAAACTCGGGACCTTGTGCTTGCAAGGCAGGCACCAGAGCCACTGAGCTAAATCCCCGCCCGCAAATTTTACTCTTAACATTATGCCAAATTTTTCAAGTTACCTTACCAAACTTCTGTTTAAATTTCTCTCCTAATTTATACTACCACCAGCAATGGGTAGGAGATTTAGTGTCCCAACACTTAGTTTAGTAAGAAATAATCATTATTATTTTTTTTTTTTTTTTGCCAATCTAATGGGTACAAAATGATTTCTCTAACTGCAGTTTTAGCTTCTATATCCCTAGTGAAGTATAACATTTTAAAAGTATATTCTTCATTTATATTTCTTTCTTTCAATTTTCTTACCTTTTGCCCAACTTTTTAGCTACCTAGTATATCTTACTTACTGAATGGTAGAAATTCTTTGCATTCCTTCCCAGAGACTACAAAGTTTTAGTTTTTTGAATTGCAAATATCTTCTCCATATTCATGATCATCCTTTTTAAAGTAATTGGGGTTTAAGAAATATAGGAATACCCCCTCCAAAAAATATATATCTCTCCTAAACATCTTGGTTTTGCTTTCTATTTCAGTCTCTAATCCAGCCAAAAGTTTAAATTTTGTGAAAAGCAGTATTATATTTTATCTTGTTTATTTCTATATGAATGAATATCCAAGTTGCTCCAGAACCATTTATGGAATAGACTTTCCAGCTTCAGCAGTCACTATTGGCAATGCCATGGATGTATGTGCTAAGGACACACACACATATATATAGTTTGCTTTGGCCATTTGACTGTCACTTTTTGAGTTATTCTCCTTATTTACTATACTGTATTAGTATATTTTATATCTCACACAATGAGAGGTCATTAGCATTTTTCTTCCTCAGTCTCAACCATTTTAGGCATTTCATAGTCTACTGTAAATTTTAAATTGAACTTATCTTCCTACATAATGATTAAAAGCTATTTTTTTAAATGATAGATAAAAAAGGAGGAAAAACTGATATCTTTGTTGCAGCAAGTCTTTCTATTCCTAAATAATAAAAGAAATATATCTCTCCATGTATTTAGGTCTTCTTTATGATTTTTTTAGTAGAGAGTTACAATTTTCTTATTAAAAATCTTTCCCCTGTGAAATTACATATAGTTCATAAATACATGAATATATAAATGTATGAAACTTCATATATTGCCTCTGTGAAATTACATATATTTCTAGTACTATCATGCTATGATTGCTGTATTTTTAAGTTATATTTTTAATTTTTTCCTGTGTGTATACATGAATTTCTCTGATTTTTAAATTACTAATCATTCTCCGTAGCATCTCTTGGACCTTTGTAGTATGCAAAATTATAATCTTGACAAATGACAACATTTTTATTTCTTTCTAATCCTTAACATTGAATTATTTTGCACATTTTATTGATTTAAAAGAAGGCATTGAAGTCCTATCCTTGACTTAAAGGTAATGTTTTTAATATTTTACTGAAAAGTATTTTGATTTATGTAAGTAATATCTGGTGATTAATTTTTATCACATTAAATAGTATCTCTTTATTCCTATTTGCTAAGAATTTATGTTATAAATAGGTCACATGTTTTCACTTCCTGTATTAGAGTAATCACATTTCACAAATTATTAATCTGTTATTGTGATGAATTAGTCTTATCCATGATTTATACTTGCATTTTTAAGAAAAACATCTTTGTTATGATTCATAACTGCATATTTCTCTGTTACTTTTGAATATTTTGATTAGGATTTTTTACATCTGTGTTTTTCTTTTTAGCACATGTTCACAGTATATAATGAATACATTCATTGTGGGGCATTGATACCTGTATGTATCACAACTTAATTAATCCTTTTCACTTTTCCTTCTCCTTCCCCATTCTCCCCTCTCCATCCCTCTCTGAGTCCTTTTCTAATCTGCGAAAGTTCTACCTTCCTGTTTCATATCATCTTTGATTTTTCTCTTTAAATCATTTACACTATGATTTTCTCATATAAGAAAACCCGCGCAATTTTAACTTTCTGTACCTGGTTTTACATCTGTGGTTATAAATAATTATCTGAAATTTTCTCTTATTAACTGTCCTTGATAGATTCCTTCAAAGTGCAGTTTATCAAACCTAAAATTGTTACTTTTTCCCCTCCTTAAAAGAGTATAAAATAGTATCTGATCCTCGATGAAATTATCTTGTAAATATATTTCGAACACATGCTGCTTTTGCTTGTTTCAGTCATTTTTGGTTTTGCTTTATTATTGTTTATGTTGAGTTTTCTATCAATTCTTTAATTGTTGATTAGTAAATCAATTTCATTTTACTAGGATTATTCATATTTTCTATTTATTCTTGAATATATGTTGTGAAGTTTATTTTCTTAAAAGTTTATATTTTCAAAATTATTGGCAAAATGTTGTTTTATTAATTATATAATTTGATTTTTATTCAAGGCTCTCTCTTTCTCTTATTCAGCTGCCATTTATTGTATCAGTCAGTATTTACTAGAGAAACAGATATGACACAAGATATATAAATATGTATGAGAATTTACAGGACTGGCATACAATGACAGAGTTGGATGAGGAAGGGTGTAGAGGGCCTGTCTGCACACTGGAGAACAAAGGATTTAGTCGAAGGTCTGGAGTTCACTGTAGTGTCCCATGTGAATCCACATCAGGAGGCCGATGGGTCTGTGATGGAGGCTGAAGAGTCTATGCCAGAAGGCTGAAGGATCTGTGCAGGAAGCTGAAGAGTGCTGCAAGGCAGGAGGTGACTTCCAAGGCGAAGACCTGAGCTCCTCCAAAAGAACAGAAGCAGCCTGTCCTTCCTCATTTCCCCATTATACCATCCAGGGAGGAGCTGCCCTGGAGTGGATCTCCCACACCCTAGGGCGTGGAATTGATGAGCCCATTTAGCTGAGCTTCTCTTAACCAAACTTCTCAGGTTGACACAATCATCCAACCATCACATTTATCTATTGTATTAATTTATTTAAAATAATTAACTTTGGGTTGTCATTATTTTCTATTGTTTCTGTATTTTTGTTGTGATAAGAATACTTACTATGTCATCAATAGATAAATGGCTAAAGAAGATGTGGTATTTGTAAACAATGGAGTACTACTTTGCTATAAAGAAGGATAAACTTGAATCATTTGTATAAAAGTGGATGCACCTTAACCACTGTGGAAATCAATATGGAGATAGCTCAAAGAACTAGGACTGGAAGTCCCATTTGACCCAGCTATTCCCCTGCTTGGTATCTTCCCCAAAGAATTAAAAGAATTATACCAGAGTGATATATGTGCACCCATGTTCATAGCAGCACACTTTATAATAGCTAAAACTTGGAAACAGCCCAAATGCACATCAACTGGAGACTGGATAAAGAAAATGTGTTTTTTTTATAAAATGGAGTACTACTCAGCCATAAAAAATGAGAAATTAGAGACATTTATTGCTAAATGGATGCACATTGAGGTGATACTCTTAAGTAAAATAAATAGGAGACACATGTGTAAATACCAAATAGTTTCTCTAGTGTGAGAAACTGAAAGTATAAATAAGGACTAAAAAGTATGATAGATAAGATGAAATAGGAAGAAAAGGGGCAAAGGGGAAGGAGAAGTGGGAGGGGTAGGGGAAAGGAAAGAAGCAAATGGAATTAATATGAGAAAATGAAAAAAGCAAACAAAGTCTCTGTAAATAGGGAGGGATGAAGGGGTTGAAGGGAGGGCAGGGAAGGGGGAAAATATAAGAACCAAGAGAGATTATGTAAAGGTGCAAATTTCCAATGATGAATGTCATTATATTGTATCCCTAAAATGTACCATATATAAATGTTCCATGTACCATGTACCATATATAAAGAAAAAAAACAACAACAAAAAAATGGATGGACCTTAAGTGAAATAAATTAGACACACAAGTTTAAATAGTCAATGGTTATTCTTTTATGTGAATCCCAATATATAAACAAAGCACAAAATAAAAGACAATAAAAAAGAATATTTAGCATGAGCGCTACAATTTTGACAAAGTTTTAAGAATATAGTAAAATCTAGTTAAATACAGACACAACACCATAGAGCAGAAATCTAGAACTTTTTCATTTTGTTTAACTGAACCCATATACTCCTAGTACCAAAACTCTCTCTTCCCCCTCCTTCAACCTCTATGAAGTAACTATTTATTCTCTACTTTTAAATTTTTTACTTTTGAATTCACTTTTTCCTACATTTTATATTTTTTTGGATTATTTAATTAACTTTTTTCTGCTTATGTCAATGGGAAATGTGCCAAGGTATTTTTACTTTTTCTTTTCTGATATTATCTGTACATTTAAACCTATAGCCTTATATTGTGATTTTAGCTAAATCCCATACATTTTGACTTACAATATTGGTATTTATCATTTACATCTATGTGTTTTCTAATTTTTATTATTATTTTTTCTTGAAGTATTCCACCAGTTATTTAGACATTTTAAAAATGTCAAAACATATGGAAATGCTTTTTGATATAGATATATATATATATCAAATATATATATATTTCTGTTTCTAAATTTTATTGACTTTTAAGCAAAAAACAACTGTATGGATTAAGCTATATTTAATATTTTCTTTCTTATTAGTTATATATATATTTGAATAATGTGTTTAAATTATTGAATAAGGTTTATTTGCCAATCTTATAACAGCTATTTTTTATTATGGTAAAATACTTACAACAGACTTTACCACCTTAACCATTTTTAAATGGACAGTTCACTTATTAAATATTTTCAGTCTTAACTGTTTTTATAGTCCTTGTATATTCTATATTTTTATCTATTTTTATTTATGTTTTTATATTCTATATTTTTATCTGTACAGATTCAGTTATATAAATATAATATATATCTTTCATATAGTAGTTCTGAAAATTCCATAAATAATATGCTGAAATATGTCATGTTGATTGTATATTTGATCTTTATATTTGTAAATGAGACCATTTTGCTACATGTAATTGGAGGCAATATTGTTGGATGCATAGTGTGAATTATTCTTTTTATTGTTTTACTTTTTATTGTTTATTTATTACCTTCTTTTCCATTATAGATGCATCTTGAGACCATAATGATAAGTGAAGTAAATCAGGCACACAAACTTAAATATCATTTGATTTCGCTTATATGAAAAATCCAAAACATAAATAAATTATAGAGCAAAATAAAAGATACAAAGAGATAAATATTTTGCAAAGGGAAGCAAAACAAGAGATGGAGGAAAGGAGAAGGGAGGAGGGAACAAGGGAATAATGAAAAGAATTCAGATGTGTCAGGTACTTGTACCAGCTCCCCACAATGAATGCAATCATTATGTACTGCACACATGTACTAATAAAATAAAAACAATTCTTTTGGCTATAAAGTTTATTCGTTAAAATTATTACTATAGCAAGATTGACTTTCTTTGTTTATATTTACCTCAAATATCATTTTCCATTTCTTTACATTCATATTTCTGCATTCTTGTGTTTCATGTAAGACTCTTATAAATCACATACAGGTGAGATTTTTTTAATACTAAGAATTTACACCATTTAACTTACAAATGTAGATCATTAACTCTACATTTATTTATACCATTCTATCTTTCTAACATATTTTGAGATAATTATGGATTTACATAAAGTTTTAAAATATACATTCACTTCATTTCCTCCAATGGTAACATAGTACAATATCACCAGCAGGAATTTGATGGCAGTACAAACCATTGGCTTTAATTCAGTTTTCACCAGTTTTACATGCATGTGTGTGTATATATATTTACATTTTTGCAGGGTTTTTTTGACACATGTGGATTTGTGTAACTACCACCAGAGTCAAATACAAAACAAAAGGTTTCTTCTTGTTACTCATAACCATATCCTTTTCTATCTCCCTCCCCCAAACCTTTGAAACCATTCATCTCTTCTCTACATCTAACTTTTCCAGACGTTATAGAAGTAGAACCATAGATTATATTTAATTTTGGCATTGGCTGTCTTCACTCAGCATGAATCCCTTGAGAACCCAAGTTACTACATGTATCAGTACATAGTTGCTTGTTTTCATTCCATGGCATGAAGGTAAGAGACACTGTCATTCAAAAGGGGAGGAAACAGGAAGCATGTAGAGAGTATTGCTCCATAGCAATTCTGTCTCCGATTCCTTCCTTCAATTCTTTCTTACAATTTGGCTTTCTCCATAGTTCATCTACCAAGTCTACTTCTGTTAATATCATCAGGGACTTTCATATTGCTAAGTACAGTGGTCATTTCTCAGTCTTCATCTTAGTTGACCTAAAAATCACATCTGATATGGCTGATGACACCTTCCTTTCTGAAATACTTTCCTCTCCTGGGCCCAGCCCATCACACTATTTCTTCACTTCACTGAATAGTTCTTTCTCTGTATCAGTATTTTTTCCTGTCCCTGATATAACAAATTACTATAGACATAGTAATTTTCAACAATATAACTTTATTGTCTTATACTTCTGAAGGTAAAAAGTCCAAATGCATTTCTCTGAAGTAATAGCAAAGTGTCTGGCCACTGAAGGTCTAGAAGAGAATCGGTCCCTTTGGCTTTTGCACATTTTAGAGGCTTCTTTTGTTCCTTGCCTTGTGGCCATCTTCCGATGATCACATCACTCTAAATCACCTCTGCTTCTGTCCCCACATCACTTTCTCCGATTCTCATCCACTTACCTCCTCCCTCCTTATTTTAGGCACTCCTCTGGTTACACTGAGTCTGATTAGATGATGCAGACCTCTCTCAAAAACATACTCAGAAGTTTTGGAAGACTAGGATATAGATATCTTTGGGAGCCCTTTATTCTGTCTACCACATGGTCTCCTGGTGATTATTCCATATTTTTCTAACTGTTCCCAGGGCCCGATTTTCACTTTTTTCCTGTTCCTTATATTAGTTGATGCATTGATTTATATCATTTGTATAGGCTGAGTATCCCTTATTAGAAGTGGTTCAAACTACAAGTATGTCAGATTTTTTTTATTTTCTAGATTTTGGAATATTTTTATTCACACAGCAAGATATTAAAAAATCCATTTCAGATTTTTGGATTAGATGTGCTCAATCCTGTGTATGATATCATGGTTTATGAATTAAAATATATGCTGAACATATATATATATATATAATATATAATATATATATTATATACATATATTCCCATCCTGGACTCCATGAAATTCTAACTGTATACATGTGACAATATCACTAGTATAGCCAGTGGACATCTCAAGTTCAATATGGAACTTATGGTGTATCTTTTCTTCAAAAACATTTTCTGTGAAATGAGTTCCCATTTCCCCAATTTAAAATTTTATATTTACGTACTCAGAACAAAACTGATAGACTGTTCTTGACAGTTGTCTTTTTCTACAACTTAAATCCTTTCAATGTATTAGAAAATCCTTTCTGTTCTGTTTTCAAAACACATGCAGAAACATATCGCACTGCACCTGTAAATTATTCCAAATAACCACCTTCTCTTGCCCTAATTGTTGAAATGTCCTTTTAATCCACCCCTGATTTACATTCTTTCCTCCTAAAGTTTATTATTAATTTAGCCACCTGCATGGAAGCATAATTCCAAGTATTTCAGCTCTAGTGACTTACTGTCACTGTCAAAAAAGAAAGCCAAAACATTTACAGATCCACAAGGCCCTACCTTATATGCTTCTCATCTCTGACAACATTCCTCTCTTTTTATAAGTCTGTGACTCATCTTTTATTACATTCTCCTTGGCTCTCTCTGACTTTGCCCTGCCAACCCCATCCTCACTTTTTTTCCATTAAGTTTATTGGTACATTGTAGGTATACAGTACAGTTACATTTATCATTGGGATCTTGTACCTTTACATGATTATCTTGGTTCTTACTTTTTCCCTATTCCCCTGCCTTCCCTTCACCTCCTCCACCCTTCCCTATTTACAAAGACTTTGTTTCCATTTTTTCCTTTTCTCGGGCTTTTTTCTTTTCCCTTCTTTCCTTTCCCCTACCCCTCCCACTTCCCCTACTCCTTTAGATCCCCCATTTTTTGAACTCATTTCTCAAGTTCTCCCTGTAGGAATTTTACATTTTCTCTTTTATTTTCCTGGCATGGTCTTTCCCTGATGTCCCCTCAGTATGAACTCTTCCCTCCTCTGGCCCTTTATATAAAGTGATATTCTCAGTGAGCTTTTCTGAAGAAGCTGTGATCTCTTACTCCACCCTACTGCTATTCTTCTCTCCCCTTCTATTAGTCTCCACAGCACTCATTCCCAAGTAGTATACTCGGAAGCCCTTTATGTCCATGGCCCCATTCAGGGCCCTGTATCTGATTCCATATTCTTTTTCCTAAAGCCAGCTCTCAACTTAACTAAGGCAAAAGTGCTACAAAATAGGAATCTGCTTTACTTGCTTTTCACCTATTACTTGTTTGGCTCCTTCCATAAGGATACAGGACCCACAAGGAAAGAGTTAGTCATTTTGCATTGCTGCTGCATCCATGGTACACAGGGGAGTATCTGGCACATACTACATAATAAATATTTGTTGGGTCAACTAATAAAATCAGTAAAATTCACAATAGAAAAAACCCAGCAGATATGAACCTAACTTCTGTTAGACTAACTTCTGTTAGTCTGTTAGAGTAACTTCTGTATATGGGGAAAAAATAACTTATTAAAAAGCAATCGACAATATAGAAAAAAATAATTGCTTAAATTTTGATAAATAAAAGTTGAATGCTTTTAATATATAAATCAACAACAAAAACTCAAAACAGCCAAAACTATTGCAAAATTTAACTATTGTATAGGAAACTATTAATGAGCCTTAGTGAAGTGATGGCTTTGTGCCCTTGGAATAAAGATTCCTGTAATTTGGATGAAAGAAGGCAATAAGCGATGATTAAGTCATTTTTCTCAGCAGCTATTCTTCATCCATATTTTTATTCTGGGTCTTTCCCTGTTTGTCTGTCACAGACCATTGATATACTTCGGATTACTCTCAGAAAGAAGTTGGCACATGGTATTTATCTTTTTCAGGGATCGGGTAAGCACATTTTCTCTTTCATAATACAAAATTTTGGGAGTATGTATTAATGCTGAATAAGAAAATGATTGGTTGTGAATCGCAAAACACAAAACTAGTGGTCTGCCTTTGTGATATTGTCTTTAATTATAAGCAACATTTATATGTGTATTATAATGTAAGCCCCACTGCCAGTAGAATTACTGGTAGGCTTGTTTATTTATAGCATATGTGTCTGAACAATTACTTAGCATGAGTAATCCTTCTTAAATGGGATTGTGACTGCCGCAGTGGAAGATCCTTTCTTTTCTCTTTTGTTTTTTAAACAACATTTAATAATTATTTTTTGTTTTGAAAAGTAATTTTGGTTCATTTTAAAATAAATTATAATGTATACAGAAAAGTGAAGAAGAAAAATTTTCCTATCTTCACTATATAAATAATTTCTATTTTTATACCTTTAGTTTACAGTATATTTTAAAGTATATTTTAGCAAATCTGTATATATATATACATATATATGCTTACTGTGAACACTTTCTCATATTATCATGTATTTTTCCAAATATTTAAGTCATAGTTTTAATTTTAGAAATGTTTTATATTTAATTTGTGTGATTAAACTGACCATGTTTTCATATTTTTGTATAGACTTAAATGGAAACAACTGAGATTTGACCCAATAGTTTATAAGTAATCAGTACCAAAGGTTTCACTAGAATGAAACCAGCATTACGGATCATTTTTACTCAGTTGCTATGCCTTCAAAACGAAGAGTCAGGCTGCCTAAAATGTGTCACCCCTTTGCTCTCTTTGCACCTCTCAGGCTTGGGTGACTACTTATTAAAGATTATAAACTAATCAAGCCGTCAAATACAGTGAAATGCTGGGGTTCAGCTCATTGGCATCTTGTTCACGTCAGAGTCATGTCAAGGCCTGGCCTTGAGGGGCCCACAAGGATGGGCAAAACTATATATGACCTTTCTAATATCCAGAATATATTAAATACCAGCAGCCCTCTGGTGTCTTCTTTTTAAATACAGTAAATATCTAATGTTATACAAAATCTAAACTGACATGTAAAGAAACTGAAACTATAAGTATCATGTCAGTGATTTCCAGAAAAGTCTGGACTCCTACTACCTAGAAAAGCAAAGCAGTATAATAGGCAATGTCCTTAATGCTCTTCGCTTCCGTGGAATAACACTGCCCTCTCCTTACCAAGGTTCTGTCCCCTGGTTGACTTAAAACATTTTAAAATATACCATAATTGTAAACATAAACATTTGATTTGAGGAAAATGTTACATTATAACCTTTCCATGGCTTCAAGTGTAGATTCAAAACTTGAGAGTAGAAGTGTATTTTTGGACTTAAGAAGTATCTTGGGGGAGGGGTAGGATTTTTTTTAAACTGTAAACACTAAAGATTTAATTGTTAAATTTGGATCTCTTCTTTCTTAATATAAAGTTCATTCCAATATTTTACATGCACAGTTCCATCTTTTGTATATAAATAAGTCCCAAGAACATTATCTGTTTATGAGTTTTCTTTTTCATTTGCTTGTATGTATTTCATTTAATGGTTCTTATCATAGCTTTGCTTTTCAGTTTTGTAGCAAATGTATAGATTAATTATTAAATTTACAGAAATGACTTTCTACCCTATTAACATTGCTTATTCAGATGCCTATCATTTATCAATTACAATTAAAAAGGACACTGTATCATCTTAAAACAAAGAAGAAAAAACTGTTTTAGATTTCTCATAAAGCTTATTCAAAAAGGGAGATCACTTTAAAAGCTTTTAGTTTTTTTTCTTCTAGTCTGATAAATTTGTTACTTTTAGAATATTACAGGTATAGGATTATCCCAAATATATAATGATGCTTATATTTTTAAACATCACAAATCCATTAAAGGCAATATTTATATGCTAAATTATGAGAGAATAGAATCTAAAAAATGCCTGTGCTGAAATTCTAATAAAACAATCAGCACTCACCTACAAGGTATGTTAGCCAAGATAGAATGGAATTGGTCTAAAAATAATATTTTCCTGCAAAGGCTTATGTTGCTCATAGAATCTTCCAATTAAAGTTTATCCATTGATATTCCTTGTAATAGGGCTCTGAAAAAAGGAGGCTCCACTTCAAATGAACTCAAAAAAGGACAACTATAGCAATTATATAACTGAAATTTATACCACTCATTTCTAAAAAAAAAAAATTGTTTAGCACTCAACAGATGAAATTAATCAGTGTTCAAATAGGAGGTTAAGTATATTTGTACTGAACATAATGTTGATTTTGCTAAGGAAGACAGCAAGTAAAGTTTAATGAGCGTATTGTATATACAACCTGGGTATTTACTATTGTGTCTGTAGACAACATTCTGAGCCAGACATCTTTGCCTCTCCTGTGCTTTTTCCACCCTGTCCACTCATTGTCTGCCTCAGGGGGCAGCCTGGGAAGAAAGCATCCAGAGACTCCTATGTCCTTAGGCTTTCATGTAGTCTTGGCCACTGGATAATTCAGAGAGGACATGGCAGAGGAATATGTGGAGACAAGAGAGATACTTCCCAGTTCCTTCTCCCATGAGGTTCTCCTGGTCTGGCTGTTTCCAAAACAGAAGCTCATTGCTTCCCCCAAGGCCATCTAAGAGATGCAGCTGTCTCCTTGTGGGTTCTGGCAGTCTCCCTCTTCTCCCCTTTAACAGTCCACAGTTGGGTCTAGTTCCAAGTTTGGGCATGATCATTATGATTTTACAGCTTGCTGCAATATTTTGAAGTCATTTTTATGGATATGCTTCTTCTTTTTTAAGAAAAGAAAATAATTTTATTATTGAATAAAAACATTAAACCAGAATATGATGCATAACACAATGAGCAAAAAGAGACAGAAATATCTTATATAGCCAAGCAGATGCAATACATTACATACATGTTCTCAAAATGAACAGTAATTACTGCTCAAGTGTGAGGACTTTGTAACACCATTTGTTCCACACAGTTGAAAATCACTTGGTGATTGGGGCAACCATCTGTGTCTAGTAACTGGCTTTTAAAGTACATATTTGCAGTTCATACAGTTTATAATCATCTCGGGGAGTGGTTACATGTACCTACTACAGCTTGTTTCTTTTTTGTTAATCCCCCTTCTCCTTCCTTCTCCCTCCCTCCCTCCTCCTCTAATCCTCCATCCCATTTCTCATTCTTGTTGATATTATTAATCACAGCTCACATTATGGCATACAATGTTTCCTTAATTGAGGTTATTATTTTCCTATACATTGCATATCCGTATTCTACTTATTTCCCCTTTCCCTCCTCCTCACCCATCACCTATGTTTCTTTGCCCTATTGGAAAAGATCTATTCCCCTGTCCCCTCCTATCCATCCTTTATTATTCTCTTTGTTTGTACTTTGCCTCACTTAAATGAGAGATACCATATGGTATTTGAGCCTGCATGTCTGACTTATTTCACTTAACATTATATTTTCTAGGTGCATTCATTTCCTACAAATGTCTCAAATTTGTCATTCTTTATAGCTGAGTAGTATTCCATTACATATACATACCACATTTTCTTTATCCAATTGTCTGTTGATAGGCACACAAGCGGCTTCCAGGATTTAGTTACTATGAAATGTGCTGCTATACACATTGATGTGCATGTATTGGCATAGTATGATGTCTTAAGCTTTCTGGGGAAGATACCTAGCAGGCGGATCACTGGGTCATATGTAATTTCTAATTTCAGTTCCATGAGAAAACTCCATATTGATTTCATAGTGGTTGAACTTGTTTGCATTTCCACCAGCAATGAAAGAGAATTCCTTTTTCACCAATCACACCAGCATTTGTTATTGTTTGATTTCTTCATGATTGCCATTCTTTCTGGAGTAGGCTGGAATCTTAGCAATGTTTCTAAAAGTACTCTTAATTTATAGAGTCCATGTGATTTCCTTAGAGGCTCTGACTGTCATATTTCCTTTTAAAGAATTACTCCTGAGAAATCACTCCACCCTTATATTAGGACATGAACTCATGCAGTGCATGAGGAAAATACACCAAAGACCTACTACTATAAGGAAAGTGAGTCCCTCCTAGAAATTTGGAAAGGGAATTAAGAAATTACAACTCAGCCTGAGTGTTCTTTGAACAGAGAAAGTGTCAACTCCAAGCTTTTTGGCCAAAATGAGAATTCAGCCTCTAGGCAACAAGAAGAAAGCCAGCATGTAGAGGACATGTGCAGTTTCTCTGCAGTCTCACATGCCTGATGTCAGTTATTCCCAAGGCTCATTCTTGGCTTCTGAGTGGCACACCAGTGTACTCTCACAGCTCCCTCCTTTTGACTTCATTTACCTTCAGACAGGCTTCTGTTTCATGGAACAGAAAAGACTGCATATAGCCAACTTTGTGCTTAATGCTTTCACGTTAAATTCTTATTTATAACTCTTGACTCCACAAAAGCCCTGCAGGAAGATACCACAATCATCATGTTTTTCCAGGACAGAAACTGAGGTTCAAAGGGGTTAAGTAACATATTCAAAATCACACACAGCTAGTAAAGGGCAGATGTGAGACTTGAATGCAAAATGCATGCTCTAAAAGCTACATTGAATAAATTCTTGATAGCAAGATTTTCTTGGTTTTGAAGAGGTAAAAGAATGTTTATCTCTATATGTATCCAACAGTTAACTTTCTGACTTGGAAATTTATCATGCCAGTCTCTGCTTTATGTCAAAATGTTTCAGTGGTTCTAACATCAGTTAGAAACACTGACATGATCATGCTCTTACCAGCTTCATATCATGTGTCTACCCCATTGAACTCAATACTCTTGATGTCATGGCTTAGATCTCAAATGTACTCCAAAAGTCTCATGTGTTCAGAGTTCTGGGTTTTAGAAGGTGATTGTATCATGAGAGCTCTAATTTCAACAATGGATTAATCCAATGATTAGATTATAATTTGATGACACTATTGAAAGGTGATGGAAATAGGAGGTATGGCTTCAATGAAAAGAGTGGATCATGGGGAACGAGGTCCCCATTCCTTTCCCCTCTATTTCTGGCTTTCTCACTTTTCTCTGCTTCCTGTTTGGCAGGTAGTGAGAAGCTTTTCTGCACTATGCCTTTCCACCATCATGATTCTGCTTGGCCACAGGCATACAATTTTGCAATGAAGCTGGATGACCGTGGATCAAAACTTTTGAAACCATGAGCTAAGAACACCTTTCCTAGCTAGGTGTGGTGATGCATGTCTGTAATGCGAGTATTCAGAAGGCTGAAGAAGGAGGATTGTCATGAGTTTGAGGAAAGCCTGGGATTCTTAGTGAGTTCTTGACCAGCGTGAACCATGTAATGTGACTTTGTTTCCAAACAAAAACTCTTCCCTCCTTTAAGTTGATTTTCTCAGGCATTTTTCATGATGAAAATAAAAGCTAATACACCTACCAACCTGAAATTGTTCATAACTTTAAAAACCCCCAGGACCTTCTTTATTGTCACACCTTCATGCGTACATTTCTTTCCCTGGATAACTTCCTCTGATCTAATCTCAGCCATCATTTCCTAAAGAAATGAGTTCCCCTTTTAATCCCTCATCAAGGTTAGGTTAAGCACCATTCTTGTTTACATATATAGTAATCTGAGGTTAGCTTTATCATTGCTGGAATAAAATGCCTAACATACACCTATAAATAATTTGAGTGAAGAAATGGCTTATTTGGCTTGTAGTTTCAGATGGGTCAGTCCACAATTAGACAGCCCCAAGGCAAAAACATCTTTGTGGAAGGGCATGGTGTCACAAAGCTACTCAGTTCATGATGGTAAGAAACCAGAGTAAGGGGAACAGCGACAGTAAGAGCTACACCTCCAATGGCATATCCCCAGTGACCCATCTCCTACAACAGGGCCCACTCCCTAACAGCACATGCAGCTATGAATACCAGTGGATTAATCCACTAAATATATCCCCTCCATGATTCAATCACCTCTCCAGAAATCTCTTAATCCAATCAAAAGTAACAATGAAGATTAACTGGCCACTGAACATCCCATGTCAGATGTTCACTTTTCTAATGTGTATCCCAAACTTCTTGCATGGAGAACTACATCTCCCAGTTGGATTCTCTGGGCTGATTCTAGTGCCTGGAAGGGAATGGGTACATTATGAATGAATGAATGTACTATGTTGCTCTTTGAATGTATTACTTTTCCTTTTTTAAAACAATACATAAATATTTTTGAAATGCTAGAATTCAAAATATCTCTTGGCTAACTGTAGACAATCAATATGATATTCAGCATGTTTTTCTCTCCATTTCGATACCCTACCTATTTTATCCCACTAGCTGGAACTTTAATTGACATTATTATTAGGATTTTTACATTATATCTCCATGATTAGAAACATTTCTTAAGAGAATTGCATTCATACCAAAAATAATTTAATCCAATTATTGAAGTTTAACAAAAGTTTTACAGATTTTTGTCTCCCATATCTCTTTTCCTTCTTAATGAGCTTGTTTGACTGAATGAGTATTTAACTGAATGATTTTGGAACTGAAAAACAAAAATTTTCAGAACTCATTGAATGATTTAAAAGGTGTCTCTTGTATTCTTCCTTTAGAATATTTCTTATATGCGGTAGAATCCTAACTTCAAAGAAACTTCTATTCAGAACTCTGAATATTTGGTCCTCTTTTGTCGCATAGCACCTCAACCTGTGTATGAGACTGACACTGGTCTTATTCTACTTATTGTCAATCATCAATTTCTTTATTCCATAGATGTTTAGAATTATTTAAACACTCTCAGTGAAGTTCACAGCTTTTACCAAGATGCATCCAGTCTGTTTGGGGATATTTTTTTTACATATGCTTGACATGTTGCTTGACCTTCCCACATAAAGAGTTGGGGTGTGTGTGTGTGTGTGTGTGTGTGCACATGCATACACGTGTGTGTTTAGTTTAAGAAAATGTTTGTAAGTACTTGTTTGATATTTCAAGTTTTGTTCATAATCATTCTTCCATTTTCTTCTTAAATCAATATTCTGGTTTTTTTTAACATTTCATTATGATCACTAATACTCTTCAGTTGTAGCCATCCCATTATTTGACATTTCTTGAATTTTATTTGAAGAATTGTGTTTAGTTTTTGTGTTCTTTTTTGCTCCTTGATTTCCTGATTTTCATGATAGTTTGTTCTCACATTTATGAATGCAAGATCTTTAATTTCTCTCACTTTAATGGTTTTTGAAAATTATCTTTTACTTTTTGTGTTGTCTTTGCTTCCATTGTGGTGACTTGACTTGATTACTTGACAAGTTGTTAGGTTTTTCCCAAGTATTTAAAGACTTGTGGTTGTCAATTAATATTTTAATATAAACAATAGGCTGATTAGTTTCATTAGTGTAAGTGTTCCCAGTATCTGTCCATATCTTTTTCACTAAAAGCCTGTCCCTAATGAAAAAGGGACTATGTGTTCTGCGCTTTGTGGATAAAAGGGCCAGGTGAACATAGAAGAACAGGTACATTCCTTTCCAGGTATGTGATGAGAACTGGTCAGTGAGCCAGGGCCCTTTTGATTGCCAAAATAAAGAAGTCTTTATGGGAGGAGGAAAGTCACAGGACTAACAACTTTTACCATGGTCTCTTTCCTTCATCTCTTCCCTTCCTCCCTCCTTCCCTCTTTTCCTACCTTTCTACCTCTTCATGGGCTTTGCTCATTTTCTCTTGTTTTATTTCCTGAATCTTTCTGTTGTCCTACCTTGGTCATACGATGATTACTTGGTCCATATGCATCTCATCTTGTCAGCTCTTCTTCAAAGCATCCCACACCCTCTCTATCCCTCTATTATTGGCAACCAGAAAGATAGCATTCTGGTCCTTCTGAGATAAGCCATATTTTCTTCCTAAGCCCACAATGCACAGCCCACCCCTGCTTCTGAAACATCAGTACTCTCTGGTAGCCCTTGTTTTGTGGGTGCTCATTCACTAATCCAAATGCCCACTGAGAGCTCATTAGGAGTCAAGGGATATTTAGTATCAATCACCTACTCTTGTACAAATGTAGGGCTACTCTGTTGCACATCTTTGGGGGGTACAGTTAAATCAATTTTACACCATGCTGGTGCCCTTCCCATCCTATAGTTTGAGTTACCTCTATAAACATTGTTTTACAAAGCTTTAAATAAAAGTAGCACAAAAGCCTACCTCTCCTTCTTAAACTTGACTCTTCAGGTTACCAGCACAATCTTGATGCTGAGTCTAGAGAGATACAACTTTAAAGACAGAATCAAAGTAAATGTCTCCTAAGAATCCAAATGTGTATCACTTTAAAACATGTTAAGAATTGGAGCCCTTCCAGTGAAGAAAACAGACAAAAAGAATTTAGACTGGGATGGAGTAAGAAAAAACTACTTTTATATAAACAAATGGTGAAATTGCTGAGAGCTGCAATCACATTTGACAAACAAGAAATGTGTCATTTGAATCAGCAGATGTGCGTTATGCAATAACTATGTTTGGGGATCAAGGACTATTTTACATGAGGTCTTCATGTAGAAACTATTGTCATTAGAAAGATAACTCAAGATATCCAATGCCCCAGATTTCTTGCCCAGGGAAGAAAATCTCTCATTCATTAACAACTTTTTCCAAGCTCAAAATTTGACCCCAAATTCACTTGAAAAGGTAATCCCAAATTCTTAGGATAGTTTAATTACCTGTATGTCCCCAAAACTTTACCCTTGAAGCACTTTAAAATTAAATATGGAGTAGTCATTAGACTTTAGCATGCACCAAAATCACCTGTGGGTCTTATTAAAATTGCTAGGCCACACATTTGAGTTTCAGATTCAGAGGATCTGTAGGGCTTAGGAGTTTTTCTCACAACTGCTCAGGTGATACAGCTACTGCTGGCTCTGAGAACACATCTGAGTGTTACAAAATAGAAATGGAAATTTAAATAACTCTTCTTTAATTAATTTTATTGGTACATTTTAGGTATACAATATAATGACATTCATAATTGGAAATTTGCACTTTTACATAATCTCTCCTGGTTCTTATTTTTTCCCCATTCCCCTACCCTCCCTTCAACCCCTCCATCCATCCTTACCTACAAAGGCTTTGTTTCCATTTTTTCATTTTCTCATATTGATTCCATTCCCTTCTTTCCTTTCCCCTACCCCTCCCACTTCCCCTTCCCTTTTGCCCCTTTTCTTCCTATTTCACATTGCCTATTATGCCTTTTAGTCCTTCTTTTCACTTTCAGTTTCTCACACTAGAGAAACTATTCAGTATTTACACATGTGTGTCCTATTTATTTCACTTAAGACTATCGCCTCAATGTGAATCCACTTAGCTATAAAAGTCTCTAATTTCTCATTTTTTATGGCTGAGTAGTACTCCATTTTATTAAAAAAAAAACACACATTTTCTTTATCCAGTCTCCAGTTGATGGGCATTTGGGCTACTTCCAAGTTTTAGCTATTACAAATTGTGCTTCTATAAACATGGGTGCACATATATCACTGTGGTATGATTCTTTTTAAATCTTTGGGAAATATACCCAGAAGGGGAATAGCTGGGTCAAATGAGACTTCCAGTCCTAGCTCTTTGAGGTATCTCCATACTGATTTCCACAGTGGTTGTACCAGTCTGCACTCCTGCCAGAGTGGAGCAGTGTACTCTCTCCCCACAGCCCCGCCAGCATTTGTTATTGGTTGATTTCATGATAGCAGCCATTCTTTTTGGAGTGAGGTGGAATCTCGGCACTGTTTTCATTTCCATGTCTCGAATGATCAGTGATGTTGAACATTTTTTCATATGTTTATTTGCCATTTCTACTTCTTTGTCTGAGAAATGTCTGTTCATTTCAGATGTCCATTTTTGAATTGGGTCTTTAAATTTGAGACTTCTGATTTTTTAAAGTTCTTTATAGATTCGAGATAGTAGACCTTTGTCTGAGGAACAGCAGGTGAAAATTTTTTCCCACATTGTGGGTTGTCTTTTTCCACTGTTGGTGGTTTCTCTTGCTGTGCAGAAGATTTTTAATAAGAAGAGATCCTACTTGTTGAATGTTTGTGCTAGTTCATGGGCAACTGAGGTTTTGTTCATAAAATCTTTTCCTACACCAATGTCTTCAACAGTTCTACCTAAGCTCTGTTCCAGCAGGTTCAGTGTTTCTGTTTTAATATTTAGATCTTTAATCATTTTGATTTTAGTTTAATGCGTGGTGAGAGATATAGGTCTAGATTTACTCTTTGGCAAATTGAGACCCAATTTTTCCAGCACCATTTATTAAAGAGGCTATCTTTGCTCCGGTGAGGGTCTTTGACTCCTTTGTCAAAGATGAGGTGGCTGAGTGTGTCTGGAGTTGTTTCTGCATCTTCTAATCTGTTCCACTGGTCCTCAGGTCTGTTTCTTTGCCAGTACCATGCTGTTTTTATCACAGTGGATTTGCAGTATAGTTTCCAGTTGGGGGTTATGATACCCTCTGCCATGTCTCTGTTGCCTAGAGTTGCTTCTGCTACTCTAGGCCTCTTCTTGTTCCAGATCAATTTTTGGATTGTTTTCTCAAGGTCCATGAAGTATGCTGCTGGGATTTCAATTGGGATTGCATTGAATCTATGTAGCAGTTATGGAAGTATGGCTATTTTCACTATGTTGATTCTTCCTACTCAGGAGCAAGGGATGTCCTTCCATTTTCTGATATCATCTTCAATCTCTCTTTTCAGAAGAGAGGTCTTTGATTTCTTTTGTTAGGTTGATTCCTAGGTATTTCAGTTTTTTGGATGCTATTGTAAAAGGAATTGTTTGCCCTATTTTTCTCTCAGTGAGTCTGTTGTTTGTGTAGAGGAAAGCTATCGATTTGTGTGTGTTGATCTTGTATCCAGCTACTTTACTGAATTTGGTTATTAGGTCTAGAGGACTTTTGATGGAGTTCTTGGGGTCTGCTATATAGAGTATCACGTCATCTGCAAATAATGACATTTGACTTCTTTATTTCCTATCTTTATTACTTTTATTTCTTTCTCTTGTCTAATTGCCATGGCTAATGTTTCCAAAACTATATTGAACATGAGTGATGATAATGGATATCCTTATCTTGTTTCTGATTTTAGTGTGAAGGATTTCAGTTTTGATCATTTAGTATGATATTGGCTGTTAGTTTTTCATAGATGGATTTTTTCACATTGTGGTAGAGACCATCTATTCCAATATTTGGTAGGGTTTTTATCATAAATGAGTTTTGAATTTTGTGAAATGCTTTTTCTGCATCTATTGAGATGATCATATGGTTTTTGTCCTTGGCTCTATTGATATAGTGTATTACATTAATTGATTTTTGTATATTGAACCATCCCTGCACCCCTGGGATGAATCCCACTTATTCAGGGTTTATGATCTTCTTGATGATCTTCTGCATTCTATTTGCCAGTATCTTATTAAGGATTTTTGCATCTGTGTTCATTACTGAGATTGGCCTATAGTTCTCTTTTTCAGTTGGGTCTTTCTCTGCTTTGGGGATCAAGGTAGTGCTTGCTTCCAGGAATGAATTTGGGAGCATTGCTTTCCTTTCAATTTCATTGAAGGGTTTAAACAGTAGCGGCAGTAGTTCCTCTCTAAATGTCTTTTAGAATTCAGTAGTGAAGCCATCAGGATCCAGAATTTTCTTAGTTGGTAAGTTTTTAATTATGTTTTCAATTTCATTGATTGATATTGGGTCATGTAGAATTTTTAGGTCTTCTTCATTCAACTTTGGTAATTCATATGTCTCTTTGTATCCATATTTCTTCTGTGTTTTCCATCTTATTGGTATATAGTTTCTCATTTTTGTTTAGTCCGTTGTAATTTCATCTTTTCCATTTCTAATTGCATGGATTTGGGCCTTTTCTTTCCTTTTTCTCATAAGTTTGGCTAAGGTTTTGTCAATTTTGTTTATTCTTTCGAAGAACCAACTCTTGGCATCATTGATTATTTGTATCATTCTGTTAGTCTCCATTGCATTAATTTCTGCTCTGATCTTTATAATTTCCTCCCTTGTATGAGTTCCGGGTTTGTCCTGCTCTTCTTTTTTCTAGAAGCTTGAGGTTCAGCATCAGGTTGCTTAACTGGGCTCACTGTGTTTTCCTAATATGCGTATTCACTGTCATGAATTTCCCTCATAAGACTGCTTTCATTGTGTCCTATAGATTCCAATATGTTGTATTGTCATTGTCATTTAATTGTGGAATTGCCTGATTTCTTTAATTTCCTTTGTGACCCATTGGTTATTCAGAAGTGTGTTATTCAATTTCCCTGTGTTTATGAAATTCTTGCAGTTTCTTTTGCTATTGATCTCCAATTTCATTGCACTATGGTCTGATAATATGCAGGGGACGGCTTCAATTCCTTTTTACTTACTTAAACATGCTCCATGAGCGAGTATATGGTCTATTTTGGAGAATGACCCATGTGCAGCTGAAAAGAATGTGTATTCTGATTTAGTGGGGTGAAACACTCTGTAAACATCTGTTAAGTTCATTTGTTCAAGAGTTTGAGTTCTAGTATTTTGTTGCTTATTTTTTGTCTAGTTTGATCTACCTATTTGTCACAGTGGGGTATTGATGTCCCCCACTACTATTGTATTAGTGCTTATTTGATTTTTCATGTCCATTAGTATTTGTTTTATATAGTTTGGTTCACTAGTGTTTGGTGCATGTGTATTTATGATTGTCATCTCTTTCTCTTGGATTGTTCCCTTTACAAGGATGTAGTGTCCTTCTTTGTCTCTCTTAATCAATGTTGTTTTCAAATCCACTTGATCTGCAAAGAGGATAGCTACTCCTGCTTTTTTTTGGTTCCTGTTGCATGGAGTATTGTTTTTGTTTTTCACCCTTTAACATTCAGGCTGAGTTTTTTTTGAATTAAGTGTGTTTCTTGTATGCAGTATATTGTTGGATGTTGCTTCTTGACTCAGTCTACCAGTCTATTTCTTTTGATTGGTGAGTTGAGACCATTAACATTGATAGTTATAACTGATACATATTGACTTATTATTGTCATGACTTTTCCTTTTTGTTGAATTCTCCTTTGTGTTTAATTTCTTGTGGTGCCCAATGGATTTATTTTGTTAGGTTTCCTGGGGTTTTTATCCTCATTGTCTGTTTTTAGGATATTTTCTAAAATTTTTTGGAATGCTGGTTTGTTATTCATGAAGTTCCTAAGGTGCTCTTTGTCATTAAAGTATCTTATTTTTCCATAAAGTTTGAAAGATAGTTTTGCTGGGTACCTCAATCTGGATTGGAGGCTGTTTTCCTTTAGGGCTCAAAATATGTCACTCCAAGCTCTTCTTGCCTTGAGGGTTTGCACTGAGAAGCCTGCTGTGATTCTGATGGGCTTTCCTTTGTATGTGATTTGTTTCTTTTCTCTACTGCTTATAGATTTTTGTTCTTCTGTAGGGTTTCTGGAATCTTAACTACTACATGCTTATGTGTAGATTTTTTTTTTTTAATCAAGGCTAGTTGGAGTCCTATATGTCTCACTTATCTGTATGTCAAGTTCTTTTCCCCTGCTTGGGAAGTTTTCTGCCATCACTTTTGTGAACAGTGTTTTTATGTCATCTGTACCCTCTCCTGTTTCTTCGTTGACTCCAACCAGTCTTATGTTATTCTTCTTTGCATTGTATTGTCTAGCAGCTGCTGGATTGATTTCTTGTGATCCATTACTATTTTAAAGAGATTTTCCTTTTCCTACTCACTAATTGCAATCTTATCTTCTATATCTGAAATTCTGTCCTCACATTGGTGCATTCTGCTCCATAGACTTTCAATGGAGTTTTTAATCTCCTGGAAATCTGTTTGCATTTGTTTTATGGATTCCATTTGTTTCCTATGTGGGGATTCCATCATGTTCCTCAGCCCTTCTATTTTTTTTTATCTGTATCTTCTCTAAATTTATTAATCATGTCTTGCACTATGGGCACAATCTCTATTGTTATCTGAGAAATTATTTCTGATTTCACTTTTTCCAGGTCCTCTTTTGTTGCCAGTGCAGGGAGTCCAAATGGTTGAGTATCTGATTGTTCCATCTAGTTTCTCTTTGTACTTGCTTTAGGTGATCTGGAAGTCTGGTTTTGAGACTTATTGATGTGTCTTCTCATTTCGATGGGGGGGGAGTACTGCTGGTGCAGGTGCAGCCCACCTCCTCGGTGCTGGGAGGGGCTCTGCTCCTCGTTGCTTGGGGGTGGGTGTACAGTGGACTGGAAGGCTCCTCCTCACCATTGGAGCAGCTCTGCTCCTCAGTGCTGGGGGAGTGTTACAGCTGCCTGGAAAGCTCACCTCCTCAGTGCTGGGGGCAGCTCTGCTTCTAGGTACCCTGAGACTGTTATGGTGTATATCCAGATATGTCCCCCTAAATAACTCTTGTAGTAGTAATATTTGTGTTACATTTAGGAATGAGATATATATATATTATATATATATATATATATTTGTTTTAATTATTCTTAATATTTAAGAGATTATAATATTAGAGCCCTTGAAAGATCAATCCTATGTTTTAATTTAAATATGTAATTGAGTTATTGTTTCACACTTACAGTTTTAGATGGAGGAATATGAGTGTTTGCTCATGTGTGAAAGTGGTATTGGCATATTTAAGAGATTTAAACATTGTTATAATGAATTAGTAAGATGTTCATAAACTTAATTCATTACATTTATAAAATATATTTTGGTAATTAAAAAGGTTTGCTTGTTGGACAAACTACTTAAAGAGAAAATTGAATTTCCTAAATTTGTAGTTTGAAATGCTTAAGAGAACTTAATTAGACATTTTGTAAAAATCTCCCTCAGAAGAGTTGTTAAAATGTGTCATGTTAACAAATACAGAAATTAATTCATAAATTTTATAGTTTGGATTATAAAGTTGAAGGAAATATTAGGATTTAATTTGAAATGTCAAAAAATGTAATAATTTAAATAAAAGAAGGCACTTTGGGGTAATATTTTCAGCATTGAAATCCCCCAAATTACATGGAAATTCTTTTGGGTTCCTCTCTATTGGAACACAACCTTTAGGGTTGAGGAAGAAGTTATGTTCAGATACCTGATTCATGGGCTGCTTCTAACCCTTTTCTGTCCTAGCCCAGGGATCAGAGAAGCCATTACTAGTTCTCCCAGCTTCCATCACCTGTAAGTCTTACCTTCCTTGTACCTGCAATGTTATGAAGCACTCTGGAACACTGGGCAGGAGATCCTAACTATTGGTCTGCATCCAACATTCAGTTTAGCTGCTAGGGGTAACTCCAGGTTTTAAGGTCTGAGTAAAGTAGAAATGTGAAGTGCCATGCTGTGTAGTTAATATTACCCACTTCCCTGTCTTGTAAGCATAAGTAGTAGCTGGGATTTATCAGGTTGTAACAGCAAGAAGACCATATTTATATTGGTCCTCCAAAATCTTATTTCCCTAATCCAGACTTTGACTAGCAGAAATTCCAACATTTTCTTAATGTTTCCATTTTTAACTGTTCCTAAGAATCTATGCCTAAAAATCACTGGTAGCCTTCCTCAGTGCTCAATGAGATAGCAAGACTTTAGTCATCCTGAGATAGGCTCTGAAACAAAACCCTCAAAAATAACTGCATGGGAAATAGCTCAGCACCAGCTAAGGCCTGCCATTAAAAGTGAGAGAAAATCCTCCATCCTCTGAGCTATGCTTAATCTAGGAATGTTCTTCAACCAGGCTGCACATGCTTCAGAGTATTATAGGTACCTATAGTCACCTATGATTACAAAAGTACACATGAACATATGTACATGTGTGCCATTTACCCTAGGATGAACTCTTACAGTCAGACTGATGAAGGTAGGTCCTGGTGTCAACTTCAAATGAAGTATTCCTTTCCATTCCTTAAACTTTCCCTTCCAATCTTCACATAGGTCTAAACTCCTTATTCTTATACAGAAAATCTATTGTCCTTCCTGAACTCTGTATATGTTAGTAGCCACTCCCATCCAGCAGATATAATATATATATATTTATGTGGAATGAGTCAGATTTCCTTTCCCTATTACTTCTAGAGAAATTTACCACTCTCAGGTATAACCTACTATGTGTAAAATTTAAAGAGAAGGACACAGCAAACTCTGCCCACAAGTAGTGTATAAACACCAAATTCAACAAATATCCTACAGGAAATATGATGTCCAGAGCCGACAGATGCTCAGTCACTGTGATAATGAGCATTGTATATATATGTGAATAGTTTTATAAAATATGTAATTTTATTTTTTCTGTGGCTAAGTTAATTCTTATCTTTAAAATTATAGAATGTTTAATGTGTTAGCATTTATCTAATTCTATTTTCTGAATTTATTTTTGAATATGAATAATTTTACATATTAACCAATATGCTATTTTTTCATAGTCACTAATACCAAAAACCGTAAGTGTTGCAGATACTGATCATGTAATGATGTTTATCATATAATTGCAAATAATTTATCTTTCTTCTCTGGGTTCCAAATTTATTATCAGGTAGAAATTATGTGGACTGAGAGTTTACTATAATTTCACTTAAAATATTAACAAATTGTGAAGTATTTTCAGAGATATTTTTTCTACTAGCAAGAGCATGTTTCTTGAAAAAAAAAATCACAAGTAGGTGAAATTAAAAGGCTTCTACTTCCAAGAAACAGAAAACATAACTTGCCTAACAAATAAGGATATTGATTGTCACATAACAAAATGTAGAGAAACAGGGAAGGCTTTAGGCTTAGTGGATTGATGGCTTGTTTTGTTATTAAGATCCTTGGTTCATTTTCTTTTTCTGCTCTCCCAAACACACACTGGCTTCATCTCAAAGCTAATTACCCTTGTTTTCATTACAGAGAAAACCCTCTCTCACAAACTTTGAAATAAATGACTTTCCCATCAGTCAGCTTGGATCAGTTTAAGTCACCATTCCACCCCTGAACTGATACAAATCACCAGGGTTTTGCCATATAACAAAGACCCTAAATCAGGCTTGATCACCACTCCTCTAATGATAGGAATGATTTGCAGTGTTTGGTAGAAGTACAGTGTCTTAGTTATTTTTCCCATTGCTAAAACAAAATACCTGACATATAAAGTTAAAGGAGGAAAGGTTTATCTGGCTCACTGTACAGGTTTTAGTTCATAGTTGGCTGGCTCCAAGGCAGGCTGACATGGCAGAGGGGCATCACAGAGCAGAAAACAAGCAGCAGCAATAACCAACAAGGGACAAGCAACCAGGGATGACAACAGCAGCCCTTTCTGTCCTTTATATTCTTCTATGGGCTACCTGGCCTTAGGATGGGTAGCACACATACCCTTGATCCTAGCATTGCACCATGAATCATTCCCAGCATTACAAACTTGATCTAATCACTACACACCCTAGATTCAGCCACCTCCAAAAAGCCCCACCTATGATCACATGAAGCTTTTGGCGGACATCTAGACACAAGCCATAACATACAGATTTCTGAAATCCCAACTCAGATCTAGTGAATCAGAATTTCTAAAAAGGAATCTGACAATCTATAAATTTAACATGCTTCTAAGGTGAATCTTATAATCAATAGAAGTTTTATAGATAGATCAGAATACAAAATGAGTTGACGTTAGGTTAACTCCTCTGAGTCATTAAGGGAAAGTGTAGGTACATCAATAAATTGGAGTTCCTCAAGGAAGGAAAACAGAGTACATACTGCATACCAACCAGCAGGAGCAACTAATGCAGCTGATTTTATCATCTTCATTTTTGTTCTGAGCTCTTTCCTTTTGGTGACACTCTTTCCACTCTGCCTTTTTAGACGTTTCTTCCTTTCCTGTAGCAAGCATAGATTTCTTATATCTAATTCTGGTTATCAGTGCAGAACTGGTAGCATCTGTTTAAAATCCTGAAGGCTAAGAATCATCAAGTGGCAGAAGCTTTTCTCTAATATCTCCTCACAATTTGAAAATATTAATTCATAGTTTGTAGTGTGCCTGGCCTTCATGGAATGCCAGTTCACCTGCTAACATACTGTCCTGCCATGGAGAGTGCTAACAGATTTACCATGATTCCTCCCCATGCTCCACATTACATCATACACCTTAGCACTTTATCACTAATAAAATAATATGAAATGTTAACTCTCCTAAACTTTGAAAAAAGATCCTACATTAAATGCACAGATTTGAACATAGACACCAGTGACTCAAGAAGGAAAAAAGAACCCACAACAGAAATGGGAAACATCATTTTGCTCTTTGCCACTAACAATGTTAATGGCTTTTTTAGCCAGAGTAGATGCTGGTTATCATGCCACTGGTTGGATGTTTTATATATAATTAATAGTAAAGTTATAGAAGAAACAATCATTACGTCTGATTACTTTCTAAATAAGATCCAAAGGTTAAATTGGATCACAAAACCAACCCCCAACCCACTCTTCTGTCATCCATGTCACAGCTTGCCATCACGTCACATTGTGACTCCTCATCACACTCACACTCACCACATGCCACAGCTGGAAATAAACTTTTCCATTTTCTTTGCTATGAGGAGCCTCTCTCACAGGCTGCCTGAATGTGCAGCAAGAAAAACAGGGAGGGGTGGCAAAGGCTAACAAGAAAGAGGCAGTCAAATGTTCCCAATGCACTGAAATCCTCTTAATATTCTCCATAGAAACACAAGAAATCATCCAACCTTTTTGTGAAAATTGCCACTTGACCAAGAGGAATAGCTTCATATTTAGTGTGTATGGATAGGAGCATCCACTTTATTATTCTCTGCCATGTAGTTCTTCCAAAATCCACTGTATGGTTGCATTATTCATTCAGTACAAAATTAATTCTCTGGCTGAGGCTCCATACTATTTACATGGAAATATTTTCTTATGTATACTGATTATTTTATGGACATTACATTGATCAGAAAACATATTGTAACATATGTTTATAGACTTTAAATGAGTCAATGTGTAGTTGAGGAAGCTTGCCTAATTAATTTCATGTTTCTCACACAATCCTTAACAGGCTCTTTTCCATAATGATGTTTTGCAAATTAAAATATTGTACATTTTTTATCTACCTCTTTACCTCAACTCTAAAAGTTAAAAACTCCCTTTCATAGTTAATAGGCACACTGCCCAGTAGAATTTTTATAGTTTAAATTTTCCTAGAGTGAAAATTGAATTGGGACAGAGATTTTTTTTTTTTTTTTTTTTTTTTTTTTTTTGGTACCGGGGATTGAACTCAGGTCCTTGCGCTTGCACAGCAGGCGGTGAAACCACTGAGCTAAATCCCCGGCCTGATGTCTATTTTTTATAATGCATTTTTTATGTCTCAAAGAGCATGAGACACAAAATAGGCGTCAAAACATATATCATTTTCCCATTGAATTCCATCTTGTGTTCAAATCCACTGTTGTTTTTCAGTGTTGTTACGGTTCAATGCAAGGGTCACCAAACTGCAACCAGGGTCCAAACCCAGCCTGCAATCTGATTTCATAAATAAAATTGTACTGAACCAGATCCATGCCCATTTGTTTACATTCCATTTATAGCTACCTTCAGAATGTAACAATAGAGTTGAATGGTTTTACAAAGACCACTTGGATGGCAAAACCTCAACTATTTATTATCTGGCCCTTTTTAGGAAATGTTTGAGGATCCATGGTCAATTCCAAGATATTATAAGTAAGCTCCATTTTCCCATTTTTAGTAATACTACCTCCCCTTCCACATGCACATTTCTGTTTTAACTATATTGTCATTATGTATTCTATGTAGAAACTCCTGAGATAGTACTTCTAGGACAAAGAATAGATGGAAAAAACAAAAAGTTTTTGGAAATAAGAAGCAGGAAACAGTGTAGGAAAAGAATCTAAATAGGATATATCTGGACATACCTGGAGGTCCATGTATCAAGATTTTAGGCATTTATATGGAATGGATTCCAATAGCTAGATTAGAAACATCACCTGATTTGTTACTGTAGTGAGAATTGTCCTCCAAATCTTAGCCAAAGTAATTTCCTCTTATACTGGGCCCCTGTTTAGCTGTCCAGTGGGCCCTTGCCAGGTTCTGAGGCTGTTTGCTAGACCACAGCACAAGGTCATACATCAATGTGGCTGGACAGTACTTACTGAAAAGGGTGGAGTTTCCTAGCAAGGATGGGAAAAGAACAGAATACATACACCTTTTCCAAGGACACCTGTTACCTTTGATCCTGCCTTTGCTGGTTTAATTAGTGCCCTATAAAACCAGTAGCCTAGCACAAGGAGTTTGGAGACTTCAGTGGTGCTGCAGTCCACAAGTCATCCACTCCTCTGTATGTAATCCCTAATAAATTCATTTACTAGCCAATCTGGACTTGTTCCAGTTGTTCTTTGGACTCCTGCCTCACTCTCAATTTGCAGGCAGTCTTTTCTTTGCATCTCTCCAGAAAATTCACTCAAGTTACTTTGACTTTCCCTATCAATTCTGTACATCTATTACCCCAATGTGATAGTCACAATTCTAACATGATCCTCTAAATTCTCATTTCCTGATACCTATACCTTATATTATCCCCTTTCTTGAATGTGGATAGAATCTGTGAATATAATAGAATATTTTTCCTCTTAAGTTATTATGTGGCAAATAATGATGCACAGTCACCATTTCTTATCCCTACAGTTGGAACATCATCTGTATAGGCCACAGGTTGCCACGTGTCAGATGCCTTCGTGGTGAGAATGTCCCAACCAACAATACATGGTCATGCTGGCCAGTGTGCAGCCATTAATTGGTTTTCTTGAGCCAATAAAAGAAAGATGCACTGGTATTTCTTAGTTTGTATTATTGATTCTACATTCCCCAGTTCAAATTTTCTTCAAAGTTAACTAGACAATTAAATCATTAAGATGTTTGTGTGAGTCCAATGTAAATGCTAGTAATGCCAAGGTTTAAAGTGGTACTAAGTGAAATTGTAAAACTCAGAAGAAAAATTTAACCCTAAATTATAAATTTAGAGGTAGTTGTATTTGTCTAGAAAATACAGATTTTATTGTAGTAGCAATCTTTCAGTAATAGAGGCTTATAAAAGTGAAGGCTCAATTCCCACTCAAACCCTATGTCTCTCAATGGTTTGGCTGGAGTTCTGCTATGAAAGCTCCCTTTCTCTGCCATCACATTTCTCTGAGGCAAGAAGATGTGAATATGGCAAATGATACCTTGGTTCTTAAAGCTTCTTGGAAACAATACACATCATTTCTGTTCACTTTTCAATGGCTAAATTGAGTCACATAGCCTGACTTAAGGTTCTCCAGAGAACCAACAGGATATGTGTGTTTGTATTTATATAAATATATGTGTATGTTTTGGGCTCTGTGTATATATACATATATTACTTTCAAATATATGTAGTATATATAGTATATATTACTTTAAATAATCTATATATGGAACAAGGAAGAGAGAGATACAGAAAGAGAGAGAGAAACAGAGACACAGAGAGAGACAGCAAGAGAGAGAGAAAGAGTCAGAGAGAGATAGAGAGAGGCAGGGAAAGAGAGAGAAAGAGAGAGAGAGAGAGAGGGAGGGGGAGGGGGAGGGAGGAGAGAGAGAGAGAGAGAGAGAGAGAGAGAGAGAGAGAGAGAGAGAGAGAGAGAAATCCATTCATGTGATTGTAGAGGCTAGTCCAAAATCTACAGACTAGACTGGCAGGTTGGAGACCCAGAGAGGAACTGATGCTGTAGCTCAAGTCCAAAGGCAGTCTGCTCTTCCTCTGAGGAGGTCAGTCTTACTCTAAAGCTTTCAATTGATGTAAGAACTTATGAAAGGATTAAGCTGTTAAAGTCAAATTACTTGAATGTTAACCTCATCAGAAAAACACCTTCAGAGAACATCTAGAACAGGGTATCACCAAATACCTGGGTGTTGTGACTTTGCCAAATTGATATAACCTGAACCATCACAGGGTTGCACCTAACTTCTAAGGAAGTAAAGAAATGTAATGTTCCCATAGTTAGGTAAACAGAGAGCAAGAAATATATGATGAACAGAATTAAAGCAAATTAAAACAACAAAAAAATACCAGAGAAATCTGTTTTGACATGGCATGTTTCCCTGAAAAAGATGAAAGGAAGAAGAGAGAGAAAGAGAGAGAGAGAGAGAGAGAGAGAGAGAGAAAGGAAATCAGAGACTGAATCTGTTGTGTCCACACAATAAATTAAATTTCTAATCAGAAACTGAAAGGGTTTTTGGAATACAGCATATACAAATAGGCACAGTGACAGATGCAGCTCTGAACTTCAATTTATTTCTTATGGTTCCTGCCACTGGGAAGTACAAGTTCAAGGTACCAGTAGATTCAGCATCCACTGAGGGCTCCCTCTCTCTCCATAGATGGTGCCTTCTCATTAAATCTACTCACAGAGGTTGTGTGAACAAGCTCCCTTGGGTTTCTTTAATAAAGCACTAGTGCCATTTAGGAGGGCTCTGCCTTCATGACCTTCATTTCGGAAAGGTCCTACTTCTCAGTACTACTGTGCTGAAGGTTAGGTTTTGAGAGGAGGGACACAAACATTTATATCACAGCACTTGCATAGGGTTTGCTAAGGGATTTCAGGAAGGTGAGTAAACTGGAGAGTGATTGGGCAAGCAAATTTGGATCAGGAGAGTATGTGACACTTTCAGAGTCTCCAAGATTCTGCTTACCTTCATAACCTTATCTGGCAAAACCCTGTGTACAAACATGGCAGCTGCCACAACTTTCTCTAAGTTATAAAGGCCCTCAAGTAAGAAGATTAGTTTGCTTTGAGATGGAAATAAATTCCCTCTTCCACTTCCACTTTACAGGAGAAAAATAAGCATTAAAGCATTCTAAGTTCTTTTTTTTGCTTTGTGCTGTTTTTTTGTGTTTGATTTTCTTTCTTTTAGTGTAAAGTTTGAAGATGATAAATTTGAGCACTTCAAAAATCTCAAGGCTTTTAAAAACCTTAATTAAGGAAGAAACTTGCATAACACTTATAAGTTAATTAGGCTATTTGTGAAATTTACAGAAAGGACTGTAATCACATTTGTTATGGTAAAATGTAAAATATTGTATATATGAAATATAATTTTATATGTCTTAAATAAGCATAAAATACATTTTAATGTTATTGTCTATATTATTATTCATTTATATATATTTCAAAATAGAAAAGAATGTTTCACGTAGTTTTTCCCATTTAGTTGAAAGACATATGGCTTTGTTATTATTTCCACTGTGAAGAATTTTTAAAATAATTATACTGATATGAGCATACTGATATGAAAGTAGCATAACTGTACTTCTTCTTGTTAACATAATCTCTAAGTAAAAACCAGACAGGCAAGTCTTAGCACTAAAAATCTAAAATTTCTTACTGGTGGGAATCATATTGCACTAAATTCTTAATCTACCATAAATTTTTTAAATGCATTATGTTCATGAAGGACAGCATGGATTCAGAAAAAAGATTTGGTTTTAAGAGGCCTAACAGAAAGTAGCATTGTCAATGTTTCCAACCCAAAATGATAAATTAGGGAAACATTCTATCAGTCTTTAAAAAGACTTTCTACACCTTTGGCGGTAGAACTTACAATCTACTTTATCTTAGTATATCTTAGAATACATACCTTAAGAATATACTTAGTATATATACTCTTTCTGAGTAGTTAGTCACAGCCATAACCAAGTCCTAAGTGGAAGTATGCACGTCTCCTATGCAGCCAGGTAGCTGTAATCTGACTATCCTCATCTCTACAGTAAAAACAACCAGTCACTATCTCCTTCCTTCTAGATTCCCACAGTTGTCCATAATTCCTATCCTTGCTTCCAGCCTTGTCTCTCTAAGTCCAGTTCCCAAGACAGCAATCAGAGTGATGGCTATGGTTTGTTCCACAAGGCTCATGTGTTATTGGTTTGGTCCTCAGTGTGGCAGAACCTTGAAGAGGTGGAGCCCAGTGGGAGATGCTTAAATCACTGAGAGTGCTGCCCTTGGAAGGGATTAAAATAGCTCTCAGGAGACCCTGACTTAGTTCTCTTGGGAATGTTGTTATAAATACAGCAAGCTCAGCTCCTCCCCTGCCTCTGGGTTCCTGTCTGGCAATGAGATCTTTCCTTCTCACATGCCCTCCCATCACTGTGATTCTATTCACTTTGAGACATTTAACAGAGCCAAGCTAAACCTCCAGAACTTTGTAAGCTAAAAAACTTCTTTTCCTTATAAAGTATCCAGCCTCTGGTATTTCATTATGATAACAATAAACAGACTAATACAACTGTATTATTTGCTAGGTTTTAGATCTATGATGATACCCCAAGTCCTCATGTGTTTGGAAGGTGATTGGATTTTGGGGATAGTATAGCTGGCTTGCTATTGGAAGGTGGGTTCTGGTCAGAAGAGCTGGACCCCTAGGGGCATGGCTGAAGCATTTATCTCCCTCCCCAGCACTTCCCTTACTCTTTTGCTTCCTGGTTGCCACAAGGTGAGCAGCTTTTCCTCCATCATGCCCCTCTTCCATGCAGCCCTGCCTTGGAGTCACCTGAATATGGATCAAACCCTCTACAAACTGTGAGTCAAAATAATCTTTTCCTCCTTTAAATTGTGAGTGTTGGGTATTTTGTCCCAGTGTTGAGAAAAGTGAATAAACAACTATTAAAATATAAGATAGAACATGTTACTTTTATGCTCAAAATACTCCACTAGTCTCCCATTCCTCCCAACATAAAAGCCTATGTACTCAAAATCACCTAGAAGGCTTCATATGACCCCCTCCTCTACAATCTCTCTAGTAGTTCTCCCTGGAATCCTCCTGCCCCCAAATATAGCAAGGGCAAATCCTCTTACTAATGTGAGGTGTTTGCTGAAATGTCGCCTTCTCCTTAGAGCCAACCCTATCATACCATACCCTGGCTCTCCCAATTCTCCCTCCCTAGTTCTACTCTTTCTTCTTTCTATAACATTTATTGACATCTAATGTTATATAACTTCCTTATTATATATATCAGTTTCCCCCATATTCAGCCCTCTGCTAGAAGGTAAGGTAATACTGGAAAAAAATCTCTGCTTGTTTGCCCTCTAAATTATCACACTGCTTGCATCGGCACCTGGAACACACTAGTCCCTCAAAAATATGTATCAGAACAACAAATGACTGCAATAGCTGGTAAATGGGAAGAGATGCAGGGAGTCATCTGCATGCATAATATTAATGAAAAATTATAATATTATGATCTTAATCATTGAAATATCATAGTAATGTTATTGTTTTCATATTTGAAATGTGGTCTAACCATACCTAAATATAGAATATAATCAGTCTGATTTTATAATATAACTGATTTATTATGATATAGGGTAAGTGTGTGGAACTTTATTATCTCCAAAGTGTTTTTATAAATATTATTTTTCATGATCTGTACAATAGTCTGAAATAAGTAAAAATTACTATTTCACTTTGTAGATTTGGAAATTTAGTATCAAAGAATTCAAGAAGCTTTCCTAAGATCAAACATATCAAGACATTTTGCTTCTGGCCCAATACTCTCTCAAATATGCCCTATACTAAGTTCTGTTGTGAAAAAAAATCCTATTTATAAGTCAGTTTACAATCCTTCCAAGGCCACTAAGGCAAGATGTGTTGGACTCTATTTTACATCCATATTTCACAAACTGAAAAAGAAACTTGGAGGTCTTCTTTCATCCTTTAAAACTCCCTGACATTAACCCTTTAGGCCAGCCTGATGGCATCACAGTATGAAGGGTGTGGACTAGGGATTCAGTGTGATTGGTGGATCATGTGATTAACTCCACACCCTATGCATCTTGAGAGTTTTGCTGCTGATTTACTACAATTTCCTGTGGTCAAGAACTTTCACTGTGGACCACCACCAGCACAGAGGAGGTGAGCCACTCCCAGTGCACAAGAGGAGGCTTCTGGGCCACAGTACCACCCCTGCTAGCACACAGGAGGTGAGCCACATGGGTGCCAGCAGCATCCCCCATGCCCCTGTTGAAAGGAGAAGACATGTAAACAAGTCTCAAAACCAGACTTCCAGATAACCTACAGCAACCCCAAAGGGAAATGAGATATAACCCTCTGATACTCAACCACCTGGACTCCCTGAACTGGCAACAAAAGAGCATCTGGAAAAAATGAAATCAGAAATAATCTCTCAGATAACAGCAGAGATTGTGCTCATAATGTAAGACATGATTAATAAATCCAGAGAGGAGCTCAGGAACATGATGGAATCCCAACATAGGAAGCAAAAGGAATCCATAAAACAAATGCAAATAGATTTCCAGGAGATTAAAAACTCCATTGAAATTCTAAGCAGCAGAATGAGCCAATGTGAGGAGAGAATTTCAGATACAGAAGGTAAAATTGCAATTAGTGACCAGGAAAAGAAAAATTGCTTTAAAATAGTAAGGCACCACGAGAAATCAATCCAGCAGCTGCTAGACGATGCAAAAAAGAATAACAAGACTGATCGGAATCAATGAAGAAACAGGAGAGGGTACAGATGACATAAAAAAACTGTTCACAGAAGTGATGGCAGAAAACTTCCCAAGCAGGGGAAAAGAACTTGACATACAGATAAGTGAGCCATATAGGAGTCCAACTAGCCATGATTTTAAAAATCTACACATAGGCATATAATTGTTAAGATTCCAGAAACCCAAAAGAGGAACAAAGTTCTGCCAGCAGTGAGAGAAAAGAAACAAATCACATACAAAGGAAAGCCCATCAGAATCACAGCAGACTTCTCAATGCAAACCCTCAAGGCAAGAAGAGCTTGGAGTGATGTATTGCAAGCCCTAAAAGAAAACAGCCTCCAACCCAGATTGATGTACCCTGCAAAATTATCTTTAAAATTTGATGGAGAAATAAGATACTTTCATGACAAAGAGCACCTTAGGAACTTCGTGAATACCAAACCAGCATTCCAAAAAATTTGAGACACTATCCTAGGAAAAGACAACGAGGATCACAACCCCAGGAAACCCAGCAGAATGAATCCATTGGGCAGGACAAGAAATTAAATGCAAAGGGGGAGAGTCCAACAAACAGAAAAACTCATGATAATGATAAGTCAATATGTATGAGTTATAACCATCAATGTTAATGGTCTCAATTCACCAATCAGAAGAAGTAGACTGGCAGAATGGATCAAGAAGCAAGATCCAACAATACGCTGCATACAAGCAACAGATGTAATTCGAAAAGAAACTCAGTCTGAAAGTTAAAGGGTGGAAAACAATACTTCATGTGACAGAAACCTCCCCCACCCCACCCCCCGCGCAAAAAAAAAGCAGGAGTAGCTATCCTCTTTGCAGTGGATTTCAAACAAAAATCTGAAACACTCTGGTCCCAAGAATTTCAGATAAGGGATATTCAATTTGCAAGTACAAATCTATTGTGAACATGTGTTTTCATTCCTCTCAAGTAAAAATTTAAGAACAGGACTGTTGGTTCTTAACAGTAATACAAGAAATTTCTATATTGTTTTCCAAAATGGTTTTATCATTTTACATTCACATTAGCAGTATTAGAAAGTTCTAACTGGTTCACACCTAAGCTGATATTTGTTCTTTTAAAACTTTTAACTTCATCTCCCTAATGACTGCATAATACGATCTTGTTATCGTGCTGACTAGTATTTTTCTGATTCTAGTGATGCACACCTTTCCTTGTGCTATACTGGCTATTTATCATCTTCTTGTGTCTACTTTTTAATTGGGTTGTCTATTAATGAGCTGTAAGAGTTCTTTATATATTCTGGTCATAAGTTATATGCATTATAAATATGGTCTGTTTAAGGACTACTTTTCATTTTAACGATGTCATTTAAAGTTCTAAATTTTGATGGAATCTCATTTATCAATGTTTTTCTTTTATACATTATGTTTTTTATATCCTAGGAAATTCTTGCTACCCTAAATTCATAAACATTTCCCCTTATAATTTCTTCTTAAAGTTTTATAGTTTCAGTCTTTCATATTTAGGTTCATAGATCCTTTGAAGTTATTTTTATGTGTCGAAATAAAGGTTTGAAGTTAATTTTTTATATACTAAAAAAAAAAGAATTTTCACTGTGGTCCCTGAGAAAATTCCCATTAACCCTGTTTAAGGAGCCACTTTTACTCTGTCCAAGTAGACTCCAGGTGCCTCCTTAATTTTTTGAAAGTAATAATAACAGCAGTGTATAATAGGGATGGAGAAAACTGTCAGGATATTTAAAAAAAAAGAGAGAGAGGGCTTGGAATTTAGGTCAGTGGTTCTGCTGCCTACCTCCCAAGCACAAGGACCCAAGTTCGATCCCTGGTACCCCCCCAAAAATAAATAAATAAATAATTTTAAAAAGAGAATTTACATATATTATTGCATTTCATCCTCCTAGATTTGTGGGCTTGAATTTTATCCAGACAGTTTGTACTGGGAGGTAAAAGGCCAGAACTTTACACTTGGCTTTGCAACTAATCCATTGAATGGCCTTAGCAAGATGCCAAAACTTAGAGTTCCTTTAATTTCATTTGTAAAATGATAGGATTGGATTAGAAGATTGCAAAGGTCCCTAAAACTCTAAACTCCAATTAATCAGTGCTCTGGCTAATTAATGGATGCTTATTCCTGCTTTGTAAGGCTGCTGGAAGTTCTAATGTAAAATAACATGAAATGACACCACAGGATGTTTAAGAAGTAAAAAAACAAGGGCTAGGGCTTATCTTTTCTCTCTCCTTTCTTCCTTCTTTCTTTCCATTCCACTATTTCCAAATAACCATAGGATAAGACAAGATGAGTGGAAAAAAGTCATACATGCCATGAATACTCATTTCCTCCAATGGATCAACTGATCACTTTTTGAACACTACTCTAACATTTCTTCATTCCCCTTTACAACTTTAGACACTATCATCAACACATGATATTCAAAAAAAAGAAATGGAGCTTTGTTATGGAGTATTTCTAAAAACTCATCACTTTGTATGCATGGATTAAGGTAATACTTAGTGTAAAACTTTCAAGGCACAAAAATTATAGCTTTAGCTACTGTTTAAAAATTGTACTAAGTCCTTTTTGTTTATATAAATGAAAAGAAGCATTTTCCCACATTTAGACAGTTCTAGATATCTCAGAGGAAGCAAATAAATTTAGCAGTTGCCTGTAATACATAAATTTACTAAGGAGAAAGACAATACCTTAAACAATGAAATCAAATTCTCTTATAGAAAAGTTAGTCAAAATGAAATAAAAATAAAACAGTTTACAGAAATGTAATAATTAGAAGCCCAGCTGCCAGGATATGGAGTAGGGTATGGAGTTAAATTTTAAATTAAAGTGCTTATTGGTGGAAAATTTGAAAAGCATATGTATGTAATCCAATTTTATGTACTGGGAATGTTACACTTGCTACAAACTCCTGATCTGTCATGTTGTTTAAGTTAATTATAATAGGATAAACCTAACATTGTGTGTTATTTAAATTTTCTCAGGAAACAAGTAAATAGATCTTCATGGAATCTCAAATCATTTTGCTTTACATTATCTAAGAAAAAAGTAGTCCCTTTTTACTTATTCTCCTTCAAATATGTATTTTTACCCTTAACCTCTAGAATAAAGAATCATACCCAAAAGCTATGAGGCAATAATGATAGGTACATTTTTCTTTTTAACATCTCCAGATTAGAATGTGTGTCTGGATTGCCAAAATGAAATGAGGAGAGAAAGACAATAGTTTATTTTTAAAAGTTTACCCAGCACTGCAAACTTGATATTATTATTTTTAAACTGAAGCATTCAAGGGGTGGTGGGAATGGAGGGCACAACTCCTAGAACTCAGGGTTGTAGGCAAGGTTGGCAGTTATTTGGAGGCCTGGATCTAAATATCTGTCCCCCAGAAATCTACCCACTGATTCTTGTGAAGACAAAATTCTCTCTTCATTTAGAAAGGAAATTATATTAAACAGATATGGAGAGGGCTGAATAACACACTGACCTGGGCCCCGTGCCTTGTTAGCAGTGATTTATTTCTGTTTCCAAGCACAGGGTGGAATAGAATTTATACTTTCCCACTTGTGTAAATTACTTCTATCACCTGCAATCATCCTGCTTGCACAACTCAAGCTCTTGTCTATGGTGAGGCCATTCCAGCTTCCACCCACATGTCAATTTTAAAGCTCACAAAAGCCAGCCAAGTGCAGAAGCATTTTCCAATTTATTTTTGTCTGTTATGCTGTCTTTCCCTTGTTATTTTAAAGCTCCTTTGCCTGTCTGGTTATGTGGCTATTCTCTCAAGATTACACTTTTACTAGACTGCACAACATTCAGCATATACTAGATATTCAGCAATTAATTGTTACCTTACTATTGATAAATTTTTAAGAAAAATCACAATGGGATAAAACTTACAGGTACTTGAAATTTTACTTTCTGAGGTGAGTATAAAGCTAGCTGCTCTGGTGAGTCACAGACCTCTCTAACGCTCATGCCACCTCTAGGGCAAAGCCTTTCCTCTGGATACCTATGATTGCTCCAGAAAACCCAAGGGCAACACAGGCAAGAAAAAATAAAGTGAACAGTATGGGGGAAAGAAAAGGGGAAAGGGAAATGGTTGAGCACAATATAATCTTAGACATGATTATTAAATTTCATCCTAACAGAAAGTCCGGCAATGTGTTTCTTATCCCTACATCACAGGTAGCGTCTCAGAGCTGTGTTTGATCAAAGGCAGGCAGAAAATGGATGCACACAGAGGTGTTCGGCTCCTTATTTCAGAAATACAGGAGTTTCATCCTTCCCAATGGGTGAGCAAATGGGAAAGAGATTAAAAAACAAGCGAAAGAGTTAGACATACTGGGGGATGGATATTCCAAAACCAGTTTACTCTGCACTTGATACTCTGATGACTTTCATTGTCAACTCTGGTGGAGAAAATGAAAGAAATTTGTCCTTGTTGGAGAATAAAAAGGAGGGTAGAAATACTGCTTCTTCAGTAGACTGGGGAAAGATCTATTTCAACTAGCAACACTTTTTAATTTCTTGAAAATTGTTCATTTTCTTTAATAAAATTCTCCACTTAAATATAAGGAGAAAGACTTACAAATGAACTACGCAATAAAAATGGCCCTTAGTTCAAATCAACTAGTTTAAGACTTTCTTCTGCTTATTTAAAATATAAGTTTATTGTTTTCCTGACACCTCAATTCAGCAGAAAATTTCCCTACCATGCTTAGAAGTTATTCAAGCATCTAAAAATCTAACGTGTATAATACTGAATCCAGAACTCTGTGCATCTGTGTGTGTGTGTAACAGAGAGATAGAAAGAGAAAGAGAGAGAAAGAAAGAGAGAGAAATCCTTTAAAGGAAAAAATATTATCCTTTTGGTATCAGTTTCTTAGAAAATACAGATTCCCAGAAGCCAGATATTTTATCATGGTATAGAAAAAATGGATTTTCTGGACTTTGTTTTCATATAATAATCTATAATTTATCCATCGTATTTTCTCACCTCAAGGGTAGTTTTTATGTGGATTGTTTTCCCATTGAAGATATTTTTTAAAAACTCCATTGAAGTGGGCAGCATGAACACTAAAGATCCATGGTACATTTTTAATTTATTATACATGGGCTTGTTTCTCCCCTAAAATTCTTCAAAGCCCATAATCATATCTTATCCATTTGTATGTGTACCTAAGAGTATTTAGGATATTGCCAGTCCTTAACAGTATATTTGATGATTAGTTATGAATTAATTTAAAAATAAAGAGATTTATATTTCTCCCCAATATATTTAAGTCTGCCACAAAATGTCCCTAGAACAGAGTCTGTATGCTAATCTGTATCCTCTTGGCTAACTAAACTGGATTCACATATGAATTTTATTTGGGGTGGGATAGTATTTTACAGTATTTTAGGAAGAAGTGCTTTGGAAAATTTATAAATTTTCACATAATGATCCAGATTTCTGGCTTGTTTTAAAAACAGAAGGTCTAGCATGGCTGGACCTTAATTTTCAAAATGGCAGTATTCAGTTGGAGTGAGTGACAATTATCTCCTTTGAATTGGGACACTTCTCCAATTTCCTGCAGAACATGGTCTCCCATGGCCCTTTATCTAGATGCCCACTGATATATATTACATGGTTCAGAGAATTTCTGCTTCAAAGAATAGTCTATTTCACCATCACTTGAAAAAGATGGAGTTTTAAAAATACAATTTGGTCATTATTTTTCCCAGATAGAGCCTTTGAGGGTGAAGATTTACAGAGAAATAGAAAATCTTCAGGTCTTCTTTGGTCATGCTAATTAATCACCCACCTGTTTGGTGACTCAATCAATTGCAGAGTACCTAAGATCTTGTAAGCAGAGAAATACCACAGGGAATAAACACTAATTCCACTGGGGGGAAAGGAAGACAGAGGAAAACTCATTAATTTTGACATTTTAACTGCCCCCCCAACAGTGTGCTTGGTAACTTACAAATAAAGGAACAAAAGAAGCTATCTGCCATCTGAATTCTCCTTCCATAATCAATTTCTTTTCAAAGTTCTCCAGGTATGAATTCAAAACTTCTCCTGAAATCTATATTTTATTTTTTCATGTAATACACTTCCACTCTTTTATTCTATTCTATTACTCCACATATTTCATCAAAATACATTCTTTATCTCTTTCTAGATGAGACTTAACATTCTTCTGTCTTAAGGCTTACAGTCTATTGAATTTTTTCTGCCATAATCACAAATGAATGTGATAGACATCTTGGAACTATATAGGCACAATGTTTCAGTCATGCTCATTTTCCACTGATACTGTCACACCTCTTACATGTAAAATGGAGGCTTCTCTGAGTGGCCAATGAAAGAAGAAATTTATGCCTAGCATTTATTTGTTGTCAGGACAATATAAACTACTTAAAAACAAACTATAAGTCAGTATGTCAATGACACATGGGTGCTTCTATGTTTATCCCAGTACTATTAACAAAGTCTAAGTAATAGAAACAATTGAAACCATCCATCAAATGGTAAATAGATAAAGAAAATATAATACTTAAACACTAGGAAGTACCAGTCAGCCATTAACAAAGTAGAATCATCATTTGTGACAACATGGATGGATGGAGCTGGAAATTACCATGTTAAGCAGAATGAGCCAGCTACAGAAAATTCAATCCATCATGATTTCACTCCTATGTGGAATATAAAAATGTTGATATTATAGAAGTTGAGAGTACAATGATTGCCACCTGAAACTAGAAAGAGATTGATCAGTGGGTACTAAGTTATAGTCAGAAGTAAGAAGAGCATGTGTGCTATTACATTGTAGAATAACAAGACTTATACATAACAATGATGTACTATACCTTTCAAAAGCTATGAAAAAGGATTTTGAAAGTTTTACCACAAACAAATGATAAATGTAGATATGTTTAACCTGATTTAAACATTCACAGTGTATACATGTATCAAAACATCACCATTAACAAGTACAAATTTTTTTTTGTTTTTAGGTAACATTATCAAATACATTTAATTAAATTTAAATAAAGAGACTAAGTATCTTTAAGGAGGCAAAGTGAAAAGCAGTGATAAATCTGGAAATACACATTATTTGTCTTTCATTAACATAAATACAAGTTCTCTTTCTACTAATATACTACTTAAATTTTTTAAGAACCAACTTAATAGATAGTATAAAACAATTTCCAAACTCATTGATACTCATTACTCTATATAATTAGTTTTGCTTAATTTTTAAAACACTCTCAAGACTAGTGAAATAGAATTTTGCATTTAGAAAATGAATTCAATTAACTAATGATGGCATTAAATATTTATTTTCAAAATGTAAGTAATTCAGTAGGACTGCAGATGACTTTCTTAAGGTTGAGTGTGTGTAATCAGTATATATTTCTGTAATCTTAACAGAGAGGCCTTTTGAATTGTCACAACCCCATAATATATTGACACCTTGAAACTGGTTTCTTTAGCAGATACTGGACTTTCCTTCTATCTTACTGTAATATATGCTGTTCTTCTTTTTTTTATTTCTATAGACCTGCTTGATTGTTTTTACAAGGCAAAATTATTTAACTCAAATTTGCTTCAGAGAAAGACGATGTCTTGTTTATTAATTTGTTGCTGAAAGAATCAATATTTGAAGCAATTTCTTAAATATATTCAAATGTAGATAGCTAAAGAAATGAATTTCAAAATCATTCTTTAAAGATGCTTATAATTACAATATGTATGTACTGATAATTGTTTAGTACCACAGAATTTTTTGCATAAGAATAAATAAAAAATTTAGCTTGATTTACCTTGAGTTTGCAATGATTGCTTTATATTAAAATGCATTATCCTTCAGATTTTAAACTGGCTATTGATCAATTTTTCAGTCTGTTACTTATATTATACAAAGCCTTATCACAAAGTGAGATTTAAAACTTTATTTAGACTTACACAGTGGCTCAAGTAACCCATCTATCATTTCGTATTTGCCCTTAGTGTATATATTTTTATTTAAACTTCAAAATTATACTACTTTAGTTGTACAGCCAGTTAAAAATAAATATTAAAGCAAATAAGTGAAGTTTAAAAAAAAGCATTAACATTGTTACTAGGTAAGAATGACCTGGTCCTGAAGCAAGTGGATAATATAAAGGAGAACAATACTATGGAGAAAATTGCTTCTACCAAGAGACCATGCTTAGCAGGCGTATCTCCTAATTAACCACGTTGGAACCACCTTGGTCTGAGTGGAAGCTCAATCTTGGTAACTGAAATTGCTGATTTCTACACTGTCTGATGGATTACACTGAATTTTTTTATGGGTTTGTGGTTTTTTTGTTTTGTTTGGGTTTGTTTTTTTGCCAGTTGGTGTATTGCATTATTATCCTCCACACAACAGTTTTGCTGGGGGCAGAAGGCTGATTAGAAAGTCTTTGTGTAACTGTTTTGTTTTGTATAACTGCATAAATGCAAAGTGATTGACTTGTTTAATATTTAATGGTCATTTTAAGCAAGGGCTTACAAAGATGAGATGACCCTTCAATAAATGTTAATTTTTAAAAACTCAAATCTCTTCAACATTTTTATGGTTAACGGGACTCCTGGTGTCCTTGTGATTGGATTTTTTCTGTCCAAGATCTGATCATAATTCATCTCTACAATATAATCCTGAGGATTTCCTCATCATCCACTGATTCAAATCCTACATGTATAAGGAAGAACACCAACTTTATATCTAGTATAACTAGACACAAGATCCATATTTCAATTTTATATTGTGTACAAAGAATCCTGTTCTCCAGGGATACGATATCCATAATTAAATTATCTCTACCTCCTTTCCTTTTTCTTGCTTCCTTATCCTGATTAATGACATCATTAGAAAAAATTGTGGTAAATTTCAATAATGTTCACCAATAGTTATGATTTTCTAAGTTAAGTATAACTTAGAGAAGTATAACTTAGAGGTGCAATGGCATAATGAGAAAAGAGATTACAGCTTTAAGCCACTGAAATTTATGGATTATCATTAATAACTGTGCTATGTGATCTCACACATATGAAACCTGATGTTACTGAATCACTTGGAATTTATCTAGGTGAATTTAACATAAAAACTTACAGGACAAAAATACACTTTTGACTTGGTTTCCTGGTCATGGCAATGGTGCCCAGAGGCAAGTATTCCTGCTCATCCCTGCAATCCTCTTCCCTTGCTTTTGGTGTACCCAGAGCATCACATGTATCATTTGACTCCCACTTTATAGTACCCAAGGGTTGAAAGTGCTCTAGTTCATCATAGCCACATCTTAGCAAAGAAAAATGGAGGGAAACATTTGCCTTTGTGTAAGACTTTCTAGAAATTGTACTTACACCTCACAGGTTTGCATTTAATCATATGCCCACATCCAGGTATAGCAACTGTAAAATGTAGCCTTTTATCTGGTTGGCAATGTGTCCAGCAAAAATATTGAGCCATTAGGTAAGAAAGGAAGAATGAATTTTAAAGGTAACTGGCAGTCTCCGCTGCATTTATGTTGGATTTTAACAGTTGCTTATCTTTCATATCAGCAAATTTTATTCATCTCAGTTTCAAAATGCTTTCAATATTGACTCATTTTGGGGGCCTAAAATCACTACACAGTTTCACTAGGACTTTTTCAATCACTTTGACAGTTTATTTTCCTCAATTCTTTTCTTCCTTTCCCCTGTGAATTGGAACTTCTCAAGTTTATTGCTTAATGCATCCATAAAAGTTACTAGTGTACTTAATCATTGTCTTATCTGATTCTTTCATTGCATACTCTTAATTAACCATAAATGGTGTTTAATTTCCTTAGTATGCGATTTGAGATTTTCCACTATAAATTCGGTCAGAATATACACTTACACCATAATTTCACATTAAATTATGTATTTATATTTCTCTTCTGTGGCATCACTTTCTTCTTCCTGAGGAAGAGAGAGTCCTGTTTCACACCCACATATAGCTGTGATTTCCATCTTTCAAGCATCAGTTGAAATTTCACTTCCTCCAGAATATTTTCCACACTTCCAGGACATTTGAATTGTTATTTGTTTTTCCCCTCTATCAGAATATTATTTATATTTATTTTCAGTATTTATTTATATTTAGGTATATATGCACTTATCTCATTAGATCATAAGATCTTTGGATGTCTCTCCAAATTTTGTGCATTTAAAAGTTCAATATGCATAATGAATAGTCAAGAAATGATTTTTGAATGAATGTATATGTAACGTAACACAAATATGGCAAATGTTTAACTTACAACATTTTACTTTCAAATAAAATTATGCCACTTAATAATCATGTAAGAATCTTACAAAGGTATAAAAGTATAAAAATTTGGTGAAGTATAAAAGAAAAAATATGGTGATTACTGCTTAATCAGTTAGATTAGCACCTGATAAAATGTGTTTACCTAAAGGAGCCTTGTAAATATTGTCTTTTAATTGCTTGGTCTCTACACACAATCAACCAGTGGGTTTTCCTTTGAGAAATCTAGGCTCCCTTAAATGGTCTCCTACCCTTTTTAAAAATGTGCACATCAGCGCTAATATTAAGAAATGAAAATACTATATCATAGACTTTCTTTTTCACTATGAACTATATGTAGTATACATATCTACTTGTATATTTTTTTAAAAGCAACATTATTTGGCCAATTTTAGATCAAATTCATGGACTAATGTTGTCTTTCAAAATGGACTTTCCTCATATCATTTATGATAGAGCATCTAAGACCCCTTTTATTAACTTGGGTTACTACCAGGAACTTTCCCTACCTAGGATATAGGGGTGGAACATATCTGGCCACAATTTCCCCCTAAAGATGAAGGGGTTCTACAGCACTTTGAGCCCTTGAGGGAATATGGTCTTCAGGCTAAGAAGGAAATGCTAAAAGAGTACAGAAAGATGCAATACAAAATCAGTTAACCAGTACCTGTAATTTGACAACACTCTGGACATTTTAGCATATGTACCAGCAAATTCTTTTTGCTATTGTTTAAGCCAACTGGCATTTACTTCAAAACCAATGCATTACCCAAACTGGAGGCCTAAGGTCCAACATGCCTGCCCCATCTCTGCAGGTGAGCTATCATCATATTTTTTCAAGCACTTGAAGTAAAAACCAGTTTCTTTGTAAAATATAATATAATATAATATAATATAACTAATAAATATTTAAAAGAAAAACCACTAATGAGGAAAAAAATAATTACTTAAAACTTGATCTCTGGAATCATTGAAGGATGAAGATGTTTGGTCAAGTTGTATACATTTTGTAATATTAATGAACATGAAAAACCAAATAAGCACTAATACAATTGTAGTGGGGGACCTCAATACCCAATTATCACAAATAGACAGATCATCTAGACAAAGAATTAACAATGAAATTCTAGAACTGAACCAAACTATTGAACAAATGGACTTAATAGATGTTTACAGAGTGTTTCACCCCCAAAAATCAGAATACACATTCTTTTCAGCTGCAACGTGGGTCATTCTTCAAAATAGACCATGTGCTAGCTCATAGGACATCTCTAAGTAAATGTAAAAGAACTGAAGTTAACCCCTGTATATTATTAGATCATAGTGCAATAAAATTGGAGATCAATTACATAAGAAACTAAAAAACTCACTCCAACACATGGAAATTAAACAACACTCTCCTGAACACCAATGGGTCAGAGGAAATTAAAGAAGAAATTAGATAGCTTGTACAAGTAAATGATAATGCCAGTACAACATACAGGAACCTATGGGACACAATGAAAGCAGTTCTATGTGGGAAATTCATAGCAGTCAATGTCCATATTAGGAAAACAGAGAGAACTCAAATAAATAACCTAATGCAGAACCTAAAGCTCCTAGAAAAAGAAGAGTATAACAAACCCAAAGCTCACACAAAAGAGGTAATTATAAAGATCAGAGCAGAAATCAATGCAAAGGAGACTAAGAGAACCATACAAAAAAATCAATGAATCAAAGAGTTGGTTTTTCAAAAGAATAAATAAAATTGATAAACCCTTAGCCAATGTTATCAAAAAAAGGAAAGAAAAGGCTCAAATCCATGCAATTAAGAATGAAAAAGGTGAAGTCACAAGAGACCCAGCAGAAATCCAGAGGATCATCTACTTTGAGAACCTGTTCTCCAATATAATGGAAAACACAGAAGAAATGGACAGATTCCTAGATACATATGAATTGCCAAAATTAAGTGAAGAAGATATAGAAATTTTAAACACCCCAATTACAATGAGTGAAATTGACAATGTAATAAAAAAATGTACCAACAAAGTAAAGCTCAGGTCCTGATGGCTTCACTGCTGAATTCTGCAAGGCATTTAAAGAAGAACTATTGCCATTACTCTTTAAACTCATCAAGGAAATTGAAAGGGAACCAAGGCTTCCAAATTCACTCCTGGAAGCAAGCATTACTTTGATTCCAAAACCAGGGAAAGACCTAAGCAAAAAAGAGAACTATAGGCCAATCTCCCTAATGAATGCAGATGCAAAAATCCTCAACAAGATACTGGCAAACAGAATACAAAGGATCATCAAGAAGATCATACACCCTGACCAAGTTGGATTTATCCCAGGGATGCAAGGATGGTTCAACATTTGTAAATCAATAAATGTAATACACTGTATCAACAGAGTCAAGGACAAAAAACCTATGATCATCTCAATAGATGCAGAAAAGGCATTTGACAAAATCCAATACCCATTCATGATAAAAACCCTACAGAAAATTGGAATAGGAGGTCTTTATCTCTACTTGATTAAAGCTATCTATGAAAAACCAACAGCCAACATCATACTAAATAGTCAAAAACAGAAAACTTTCACACTAAAATCAAGAACAAGACAAGGATGCCCACTATCATCACTCCTGTTCAATATAGTTCTGGAAACATTAGCCACAGCAATTAGAAAAGAGAAAGAAATAAAAGGAATAAAGATAGGAAAGGAAGATGTTAAACTGAAATTATTTGCTGATGATGTGATACTTTACATAGAAGACCTAAAAAATTCAGCCAAAAGACTTCTAGACTTAATTGACAGATTCAGTAGGGTAGCTGGATATAAGATCAACACTCAAAAAACAATAGCTTTCTTGTACACAAATATCAGACTCACTGAGAGAGAAATTAGGGAAACAATTCCTTTACAATAACATCCCCAAAAATGAAATATCTAGGAATCAATCTAACAAAGGAAGCAAAAGACCTCTACACTGAAAATTATAGCACTCTGAAAAAGGAGATCGAGGAGGATATAAGTAAATGGAAAGAAATCCGTTGTTTCTGGGTAGGAAGAATCAATATAATGAAAATGGCTATACTTCCAAAACTATTATGTAGATTTAATGAAATGCTGATTGAAATTCCAACAATATATTTCACAGAACTAGAGAAAACAATTCAAAAATTCATGTAGAATCAGAAGAGGTCCAGAATAGCAAAAGAAATTCTAGGCGACAGAGACATGACAGGGGATATCACAATCCCTAACTTGAAAATATATTACAAAGCTACTGTGATAAAAACAGCATGGTACTGAAAAAGAAACAGACCTGAGGATCAGCGGAATAGATTAGAAGATTCAGAAACAACTCCAGACATACTCAGCCACCTCATCTTTGACAAAGGAGCCAACCACCCTCATTGGAGGAAAGATAGCCTATTTAATAATTGATGTTGGAAAAACTGGATTTCAACCTGCCAAAGATTAAAACAAGACCCATACCTATCACCATCCACTAAACTAAGATTGAAGTGGATTAAAGATCTAAATATTAAGACAGAATCACCAAACTTGCTGGAAGATAAGTTACGTAGAACTCTTGAAGACATCGGCATAGCAAAAGACTTTATGAACAAATCCTCAGTAGCACGGGAGCTAGCACAAAGAATCAACAACTGGGATCTCATCTTATTAAAAAGCTTCTGCACTGCAAGAGAAACCACCAACAGAGTTAAGAGACAACCTCCCATGTGGGAATAAATTTTCAGCAGCTGTACCTCAGACAAAGGACTACTATCAAGAATATATAAAGAACTGAAAAAAATCAGACCTCCCAAATTCAAAGACCCAATTCAAAAATGGACATCCTCAATGAACAGAGATTTCTCAGACAAAGAATTAAAAGAAGCAAATAAATATATGAAAAAATGTTCAACATCACTGGTCATTTGAGAGATGCAGATGAAAACAACAGTGAGATTTCACCTCACCCCAGAAAGAATGGCTGTTATAAAGAAATCATCCAATAACAAATGGTGGAGAGGGTGTGCTGAGAAAGGAACCCTTCTCCATTGTTAGTGGGAGTGCAGGCTGGTGCAACCACTGTGGAAATCAATATGAAGATACCTGTAAGAACTGGGTTTAGAGGTCCCATTTGATGCAGCTATCCCCCTGCTGGGTATCTTACCAAAAGAATTAAAAGAATCATGCCACAGCGACATATGCGCACCCATGTTTATAGTGACAGCATTTGTAATAGCTAAAGCTTGGAAACAACCCAAGTGTCCATCAACTGGAGACTGGATAAAGAAGATGTGGGTTTGTTTTTTTTTTATGAAATAGAGTATTAGCCATAAAGAACAAGAAACTAGAGACATTTATACCTAAATGCATGCATATTGAGGCCATCCTCTTAAGAGAAATAAATAGGACACACGTGTAAATACTGAATAGTTTCTCTAGTGTGAGAAACTGAAAGTGTAATTAAGGAGTAAAATGATTAAAATGTATAATGGATAATTTGAAATATGAAGAAAAGGTTCAAAGGGTTAGGGGTGGCAGGAGGGGAAGGGAAGAGATCAGGTTACAGGCTGGAATCTGGAAAGAATCCATATATAGATTGTGTTTAAAATTATAGGAAGAGATGTAGATAAAGACTAGGCTGGAGCTCATCAGTGGGTTGGGAAGGAAGAGTCACTGAGATCAAACGAGAGAAGGGTATGTTTCCAGAAGAAGCACATACAACTATGTATAGTACACAGTACTAGAAAGTGTGATAAATGACTGTTACTGTTTTAGGTACTTATCATAACATGCTGTGTTTTTCATCCTTTAGAGCATAATCCTACTTATATAAAAGAGTTTCCTGTAAATCAGTGTGCTGCTATGCCAGTGGTAGCCTCATGTGTCTCATGTTTAACTGCGTATTTGGATAATATCATGGGGCCATCACAGATGATTGACGTATACATTTTCAGTTTGCTCTTAGAAGTTGGTACTCTGTGTGGTACTTTGTGATACACATGGATGAAATTGCCTAATAACATATTTCTCAGATTATATTTCCATCACGTGTCACATGACTGTATTTAAATTTAAATTTAAAAAATTTGGCCTATGTGGAGTCTACTAGTCAATTAGAATTTTTTCTCCAGACCACTATTTGTTCAATATTAGTTTTGAAAATCTTTCTGAAACAAATCACATCCTCTGATGTCTTGTTAATGCTTGAGTTTTTTTTTTAAATTATATGGAAAAATGTTTAAGTACTTTTCAGTTTTGCTTTGGTTGAGTTCTATTATATTTGAATATTATTATAGTTTTTTCCTTTGCATTGTTTTTCTTTGAATAATTTTAATTTTTGTGTATGTGTGTGTTTAGTGAATGATAATAAATTTATACATTAATAAAATAATTTGTATACAGTCTAAAATGAGACAGTGATAAGAAAGAAAATGCCTTGAATTTGTATAATTACTATTAGAAAACTACCACCATGACTACTTGTCTGTTATTGATCCAGTTTCCTCAATTTATAGGATCTGAGTAAATTTTGTCAGCAAAGAATTCATTTTCTTGTCCAGCTATTATTTTGATGATAAAATCTGTACTTTCCAAATATAATAAAATATAGGTTGATTTCTTATCAGTAATTTGTTGAAGCCAGAACTGACATTTACTCAAAATATATATAATAAGTTAACCCCACAGTTTACCCTTATGAGAACTTTGTCTACTATAATATATTAAGAATAAAGCTTTTTCTCATATTAAAAGAAAAAATGGAAACAAAGTCTTTGTTGATAGGAAGGGGTGGAGGGGTTGAAGGGAGGGCAGGGGAATGGGGAAAAAATAAGAAGCAAGATGGATTATGTAAAGGTACAAATTTCCAATGATGAATATCATTATATTGTATAACTTAAATGTACCAATATAATTTTTTTAAAAAGAGTAAGCTGCAAAGAAAATGACTTTAAAGGTAAAGGTCAACATGATGAAGCATATCACATAATTATTTCATGTTACAGAGTAGGGAACATTTTAATTTCCATACTTTACCCCTGAATTTGAATTACTCTGAGACCCTGAAAAGTAACACAAAGTTCATTTACTGCCAAAGAAAATGGCAAAGGTAATAAGGAAGTTGTTCAAATAGGGAAAGGTTCTGTTGATAAATTATACCCTTTGCTGAAAGAACACAGTACAATTTAATGTGGAATTTAAATATTTAGTTGCTTTCTGAAGAAGAAAAATAATTTGAATGCAATTTTCTTGGTTGGTTCTTGATCTCTCGTTATCATTATGCGCCTACTCTATATACATTACATACACATTTTAATTATACTCACTATATTAATTTACAAGGACTGACATAACAAAATGTCACACAATGGCTGGCTTAAATAAAAGGAATTTATTTTGTTGTATTTCTGGAGACTGGCAATCCAAGACCAAAATGCCAGCAAAGCTGGATTTCTCTAGGACCATTCTTCTTGGCTTGTCCTCTTGCTGCCTCTCCCCAGTCTTCCCTCTGCGTGTGCATCCTATGGGCTCTGTTTCTTCTTATAAGTGTATAAGTCATACTGAAGTAAGTCCCCATTCTAATAACATGGTGTTTGCCTTTTTAAAATCCTTATCCTCAAATACACTTACATTCTGAGGTACTGGGGTTGGGACTTTCACATGTGAATTTGGGGGAAGGATACAATTTGGTCCTTATGTAATAGTCACCTTGCTTTATTTTTGGATGTAAAATGCATCATTTATACATATACTCATATATTCATCAGCATCATGCCTTAGTTACAATAAGGTAGGGGGTATATATTATTGTAGCACATTTGAACAAATATTATTACATATACATTATTGCAATACATTTTATTGGAATCAGTCATTGCTCTATGATAACTGATTACATCTAAATTCACAAATTGACCTTTACTTTTTCTTTTCTAACTACTATTATAGGTTCCTTCTTATTCTAGAACATTTTTGACATATTCTTCTTGTCTTTACTTACAATTATCAAGATCCCACTTGATTTTGGGGACTCAGCTAGGGGTCACCTCTTGATTTAAGTTTTTTTTAAACACTGAGGATTTCTTCTGCATTTTTGTTCTCAAAACCAACTCAAGAAAAACTTACAAACATAAAGATAATCCAGTTAAGTAGCTTTTGCAAAAATTATAATAGTTATTTCAAGAATCTTTAGGCTTCATTTTGTGCAAAAAAATCTGTTACAAGTTAAAACAGAAAACATTTACACTAACAATTTTGATGGAATACCTGGGGTAATGGCAATTATAGAAGATCTGTGAAAAGAAAAACCTGAAAAACTAATGGGAAGTACAAACAAGTACTTTAACAAAAAGAAGAATACTGAACTCATGATTAAATAAATTCAGAAAGATATTACTTCTTAAGTAATTCCATATGTTTTTTATTTGTCTGATTAAAAAACTAATAGTATTCTAAATTTGATAAACAGGTTCCAAAAATCAAACAGAAAATAAAACAAAAGACCTCACTTCTAATCTGACAAGAAATTTCAGAAAGATCATAGATTTGAATGTGGTTTGAAGCCATACAAATAGCAAAGGGAAAAAAGGTAGCAAAAGGAAGCATGGGATGCCTTACTTATACAATAGATGTATAAATATAGCCTCTTAAGTACAGCAAACACCATAATCCAGCAAATAAAATATTAACAAATCAGAATTATCTATATGTCACATGCACCATAGTCAATGTCCTAGGTAGAAAAAGATGTTACATTCAAATTAAGTGATTTAAGAAGCGTTGATTGAAAAGACTATTTACAAAGCTAAATGTAGGATGTGAGAAAAACACTGGAGTTGTTCATTGTCTGAGAACTGTTAATCGCAGGGTACAGTATTCCCTTTATGCCTGCAGAGGTTAAATGAGAAGCTTTTACTGGATCTAGAGAAAAAATTGCGCTAGAGGGCTGCTTGGTAGAATAGGGATGCCTTGCAGGGATGGGATGAGGAAACCAGGATAATACATAACCCTCACTCTCCTTTCTTTTCCTTTAATCTCCTGCTAGTACTATTGATCAGTGGAATTTAACCAGCAACCCTTGGGCCATACAGATCAACAACAAATGCTTCATTTAAAAAAGGCAAAATACATCAACAAACATTGTACAAAGAAGACAGAGTTATCCAAAAATAAGCACATAAAAAGATGCTTAATATTCTTACTCATTAGGGAAAAACAAATGGAAATGAAACCACAAGATACCGCTTTACACTTGTTTGAATGTGGAGAAATTGGGATGCCTGTGCACTATTGGTGGCAATGTAAAATGGTGCCATCACTATGTAAAACGGTATGGCAGTTTCTCAAAAACAAAAAACCAAACACCCCAGAAAGTCCACTATCAAAAGAATTGATATCAATCATGAACATATATTTGTACCTCAATGTTCTAGCATCAGTATTCACAAAAAGCAAAAAGAGGAAGCAACATCCATTGATAGGTGAATGGCTAAACAATATAGTATATACGTATACCATATCGTAAAATCTTTTTCTACTTAGGACATTGACTATGGTGCACTTGATCTATAGAAAATTCTGATTTGTTAATATTTTATTTGTTGAATTCTGCTGTTTTTCATATTTAAGAGTCTATATTTATACATCTATTGTATAAATAAGGTATCCCATATTAGTCGACTTTAAAAGAACATTATTCAATTTAAAAAGAAAAGAAATTCTGACACAGGTTGCCACATGGATAAAATTTGACAATGTAATGCAACATAAAGAAAGCCAGTCACAGGAAAAAATACTGTATAATTCCATTTTTATTAGGTACCCACAGTAGTCAAATTCAGAGAGACAGAAAGCAAAATCACAGTTACCTTGTACTGTGCCAGGCTGGGCAGGGATGGAGAATTATTTAATGAGTATGCAGTTTTAGATGGTGAAAACGAATAGAAAGTCTAGAGATGGACAATCATGATGGTTGTCCAATAATCGTAATGTACTTAATTGTGCTAAACTGAATGCTTAAAAATGATTAAAATGGAAAATGTTCAGGTTGTGAAAATTACAATTTTGCAAAAAATAAGTTGTCCATAAATTATTCTATAGATTTAATGTAATGTCAATCACAATTGTATGTAGGGATGCTCAGGCCAGAATCAAAGTAAATCATTGAAGCCAGGTAGGTAGATGGGGCTGTGTCTTAGTCACTTTCTCTTTGCTGTGACTCAGTACCCTCACAGTTTTTTGTTTCTTTTTGGGGGGGGGTGGGGGGGTGGTACCGGGGATTGAACTCGGGTCCTTGTGCTTGTGCAGCAGGCTACAAAACCACTGAGCCAAATCCCTGGCCCTAGTGCCCTCACACTTACAACTTAGAGAGGTTTGTTCTGATTGAGTTTTAGTCCCTGATTGTCTGGGTCCGAGGCAGAACCATCATGGTAGAAGGGCTTGAAAGGAGGAAAGCTGTTCACATCATGGCAGCCTAGAGGAAGCATAGAGAGAAGGAAGGAGCCAGGTAGGAAGATGCACCCATCCAGGTCTCGCTGCCAGCAATTCATGTCCAACCAGGCTTTTTATATTTTTCTTACCTTATTTCTTAGGCTAGATGTTACAGCATAATATTAAACAGGAATATTAAAATTGACAACAATATATTTCTCTCCTTTTTGCTATTGCTATTGTGTTGTTTACTTTTTTATATATGCTGGAAACACTCAGTATGTCATTATTTTAAAATTAGATAGGTAGTTATCTTTTATAGGAATTTAAAGTAATAAACGTATTTTATTTTGCTTTCATTTATTCCCTATACAGCATCCATCATTTTTTAATGGAAATTCAGTCTCTCTGTGATGTATTTTTTTTTACCTAAATAGTTAACATCTTTGGTAGACTAGATCTAGTGAAACGAATTCCCTTGGCTTTTGTTTAATTGAGAAAGTCCTTATTTCCTTCTTATTTGTAAAACTTCTATTCATCAGGCATACAATTCTAGTTTGGCAGGGATTATACTTCAGTACTTTGTTTTTTAAAAAAATTTATTATCATGTAATAATTATGGCCATTTATGAGGTACAATGTGATATATATGTATATATACATATATTTATGGGTATATATACATAAATATACATATATACATATATACACATATATACATATATATTTGATATATGTGTATATATATGGTGTGTAATGATTAAATTCAGGGAATTGTTGTTTTCATCTCTTTACAATTTCTTTCTGTTTGGAGCTTCAATCTCCTGTCTTCTATTTCCTCATAAAATATATAGCAGTTTATTATGAACTACTGTAACTCCACTGCACTGTGAAACCCTGGAACTTATTCCTTCTATTTTTGTGTGCTTTGATGCCTGTTATCAAAACAGGGAAGGATAGGGGTCAAGTGTTAATCTTCCTCCTATGTGTCACTGGGAAACAGTGCAATGAAGTGGCCCTTCAGTTCCCTGGTCATCCTCTCCACCCTAATTTGTCCCTCAGCACTGCTAATGTCTAGCTACCTGCCTAAGATGGATATCCAGTTTTCTAACTGCCATTTATTGAAGAGACTTTTCTTTCTCCAGCATACATTTTTGATAACTTTGACCACAGTCATTTTTCTGTAGATGTGTGAATTTATTTTGGGATCTATATTCTGTTGCATTGATCTACTCACTTTCTACGCCAGTATCATACTTTTTTGATTACCATAGGTCTATATATATTTTTTAAATCAGCAGAGATACCAACAGCTTTGTTCTTTTTGTTCAAGCTTGCACATGCTGTTTAGTATCTTTTGTGCTTCCGCATGAATTTTAACATTTTTTTCTTAGTCCTGTGAAGAGTATTGTTGGTATTCTGATGAAGATTGTAATGATTCTACAAATAACTTATGGTAATATGGACATTTTAACAGTATTAATTTTTCTAATCCATGAATATGTGAGGTTTTTTGAGTTTTTATGTCTTCTTCAATTTCATTCATCAGTGTTTATAATTTCTAATTTAAGAATCTTTTACTCTCAGTTAAAATTATTTCTAGGAATTTAGGAGCTTTGTAGCTATTGTAAATAGATTTGCTTTTGTCATTTCTTCTTTAGCGGGTTTATTATGGGTGTGTAGAAAATGCTATTGATTTTTATATTGATTTTGCATCCTGCAGCATTATGAATTTGTCAGTTCTAATAGGTTCCTCCACTTCCTGGAGTATTTAGGTTTTTCTATATATAAAATCTATAGGCATGGGATAATTTTATTTCCTCCTTTCTTATTTGTATTTCTTTTATTTCTTTCTCTTAATTTCTTTGACTAAAATTTCCAGTACTAGAGTAAGTGAGAGCAGTGATAGGAGACATTTGCCTTCTTCCAGATATTACAAGAAATGCTTGCAGTTTTTTTTTACTCAGTATAACATTGGCTGTGGTTTTGTTATATATAGTCTTTATCATATCCAGATACACTCATTCTATGCCTTATATTATTCTGGGTTTTTATCAGGAAAGGCAGTTGAACTTTTTCAAATTTTTTCCTGCATTTATTGATATGATCATATTGTATTTGTTTTTCATTCTATTGATGTGATTTATTGCATTTAATTATTCATGTACGTTGAAGCATCCTTCATTTCTAGGATGTATCCTGTTTGATCATAGGGAATGGTTTTTGAGGTGCCACCGAAGTCAGTTTCCTAGTATTTTGTTGAGAATTTCTGCATCTATGTTCATCAGTAAATTGATCTATTTTTCATGAGTCCTTGCTTAGTTTTCACAAGAGTAATGCTGATCTCATAGAATAAAATCAGAAAATTCTCTCCTTTTCATTTTTTAAAAAAAAGTTTGAGAAGAATCTTTGATAGTTTTTCCTTAAAAATTTAGTAGAATACAGCATAAAATTCAGTGGAATTCAGATCTTGGATTTTCTTTGTTGGAGGACTTTTTAAATTACTGATTCAATTTCATTACTTGTTATTGTTGTATTCAGCTTTTCTATATTTTTATGTTCTAATTTTTGTAGGTTACCTGTATGTAGAAACTGATCCATATTTTCTAGGTTTACCAATTTGTTAGCATAGTTCATAATGGACCCTAATTATCCTGCATATTTCTATGCATATTACCAGTTTTACTGTCTCAGTTTTATCTCTAACTTGATTTCACCTCTCTCTATCTATCTCACTCTTTCTCACAGCTAAAGTTATTTTTTCCTCTGTCATGTCACTAAAGTTTTCTCAATTTTGTTCATCTTTTCATAAAGGCCAACTTTTATTTCATTGAAATTTTGTATTATTTATTTAATCTCTATATTTCTGCTTTGATCTTTGTTATATATTTCCTTCTAAAAATATTATGTTTGGTTTGTGGTTTTCTGGTTCTTTGAGATGCATTGTTAGATTTTTTTAAAAACCTATTATTTTTTGAGGTAGGTGCTTATTGCTATACGTTTTCCTCTTAGTACTATACTGCTTTTGTTGCATCCTATAGGTTTCTATTTTTGTGTATTTTATGAACATTTTATATTTCTCTTATTTTATCAGTGACCTACTGTGCATTCAATAGCATGTGTTTTAGTCTCCATATATTTCGATAACTTCTAAATTTTCTTTTGATATTGATTTCCAGTTTTATTCCATCCCATTTTATTCCAGAAAATGTACACATGATTTCAATTGTTTTAATTTGTTGAGACTTTCTGACCTAACATATGATTTATCCCAGAGACTTTCTGTTTGTTGATGAGAATGTATACCCTGCAACTCCTGGATGGCATCTTTTATAACTGTCTGTTAGGTGCAATATTCTGTCATGTAGTTTAATTCTTGGGTTTTTTTGGTTGATTTTTTGGTTTGCATGATCTGTCCATTGATAGAAGTAGGGTGCTAATGTCCCCCATTATTGTATTTGGGCATATCTCTCCTTTTAGAACAAATGTTTGGTCTATAAAATTGGTTGCCTCAGCAGCAATTGCATGTATACTTGCAATTGTTATATCCTCATACTGAATTTTCCTTTGATCATTATAAAGTGACTTTTAGATCTCTTTTTAAAATTGTCTTATAGTTTATTTTCTGATAGCTATTTCTGCTTACTTTGGTTTCTGTTTGCATGTAATATCTTTTTTCCATCCTTTCTTTTTCAATTATGTTTATCTTTATTGGAGAAATATGTTTCTTGTAGGAAGTATATCTTGGGTATTTTCTATCCATTCAGGCAGTCTACATCTTTTAATTGGGGATTTTAGTTTGTTTATGTTGAAAGGTAATGTTGATAAATACTTCTGTCACTTTTCTAATTTTCTTTTATTTTAAAGACCATTTATTATTTTATCTGTCTTTTGTTCCTCTTTGTAGTGTATGATTTTCTACATCGATAAAATTCAATTCTTAGACCAGGCATGGGGATGTGTGCTTGTAATGCCAGCACTCAGTAGGCTGAGGCAAGAGGAGTCCCTCAAGTTTGAGGCCAGCCTGGGCTACCTAGTGAGTTCAAGGCCAGCTTGAAGTACTGAGACCCTATGTAAAAAACACAAACAAACAGATACTTGATTTTTTTTCTATTTCTCTTTTGTGTATCTGCTTTTCTGACACATTTCATATTTTCGTGATGGTAGTTTTCTTTATTTCTCTTCTGAATATAGGTTTCCCTTAAGACTAGTCCTGTGATGATAAAATCCCTCTGGTTTTCAGATTTTGCTTGTCTGGGAAAGTATTTATTTTTTCCTTCATTGTTGGAAGAAAAGCTTTACTGAACTTTCTCTCTTTTTTGGGCAGGATTTATTGTTACTGCTCATGTTTTTGGTTTTTTTGCTCTTGTTTTTTTCCAGAGATTGGAGTATACCAATCCATTCTCTCCTGGTCTATAAGGTTTCTGCTTAGAAATCTATATCAATTAATGATGGTTCCTTTAAATATGACTTGGTGCTTTTCTCTTGCTGTTTTTATAATTCTCTCTTTGTCTTTCACTTCTGATAGTCTGATTATAATATGCCATGGGAGAATCTCTTCTGATCATGTCTATTTGGGGACCTTTGAGCCTCCTGTACCTGGTTGCCAATATCCTTCCTGCGATTAGACACATTTTCAGCTACTAACTGATTGAATGGATTTTCTATGCTCTTTTCAGCTCTCTTTGCTTTCTGGGATGCCAAGAATTTGAAATTTGGCTTTTGAGCACTCAGGACTTGTAAGCTATATAAACTTCTCTTACATGTTTTATTCTGCCTCTGGTGTTTTGGTTTAGAAACAAAAAGATGAGTAATACAGCAGATATTTCACTTAAAATTCTCAAATAAAAAGAACATTAATTTACCAGTTTTCATGAAACAAATTAAAACAGTCATTCTACACCCATCATTTTGACAAAGATTAAAATCTGTTACCTAGTACATGAGTTAATGAGAGCAAATGGGAGTATGATTTGGTAAAATTCTGGAGAGCAAGTGGCTATACTCATTGAAGTTACAGAAATGAGTACCTTTTGATACATAGATTCCAGTTCTAGATAAAATTGAATACACAAAGATGCATGCATCATTGTAGCATATCATAAATATTTCAAATTATGGAAAATAACTTATAATGACAACAAAAAAGAAATGGAGAAATTAAAATGTGTTTATACAATAGATACCATATACAAGTTTAAATGAATAAATTAATCTACATCCATTATGACATATAAATTGCAAAAAGTTCAGTAAAATTAGCATTGTATGTTTATATATATATCATCATTTGTAGAAGTTATGAAACCATCAAGAATAATTATTTGCATTGCTAATGGTCTTATAGCAATGCTTTAAAAAATGTGAAGACATGCTTCAAGATGAGTCATAGCAGCCACAGAATAGGCATAATTATCCTGTGAGAAAAAAAGAAAGAGGAGAAATCATAAGGGATGATTTAGATACACCTATGATGTTTTATGTTTAAAAATAGATGTAAAGTAACATCTGGCAAATGCAGATTGTGGACACCTGTGCGTCTACAATATATTTTTCTCTATATTTTAGATATTTCATATTTAAACATTTTTAAAGGATTTAACATCCTTTAAACTTTAAATTGTTTAAAGTTTATACTCTTCCTACCTAAAGTGTTCTGATCTAATTAAAGATAATTTCTTTCAAACCACTTGGATCTACTATAGATGAGAACTATCCATATCAATAGTTTGTTCAAGAGTTTAGTAAAAATAAGAGGGAAACAAAAAGGTCTCACTTCATTGGCATGTGTGCTTCCTTTCTCTTAAGTACAAATTAACTAACAGAGTTTGTTAGTGCTTAAGCTGCTATGAAATTCAGTTAGAAGTCATCCTAATGAATAAACTTATTAATCTAGGTATTAAAGTAAAAGTTTGGGATCCACATTACTCTATAGTAGTGGTGTATTGAGGCATTATTACCCTTATGTTGCTTTTACACCCTGGTCAATACAGAGAGATTGAAGGTTGATAAAAACATGACAATTGAGTTTATATTTAAATTATTTTATCTTCCAAAGTTCTCATAATATCACAAGTTCCTAACACCAAACCAAGGGAAAGATGGAAAATAAATTCAAAAAAAGTCAAGAGCTATTTTTAAAGGACTTTTGAACAGGTCTTTTAAGAAGCCTTCAGAATGCAAGCAAGAGGGAAAGTCTTTTTTCATATTTGGAAGCTGCATTTCTTGGTTTATATAAACTCTTACTTTTCTCACTGTATGTGCATATATGAGTATTCAATTCAGCCGTAAGCTATGTGCATGTAGTTAAGTGTGTCTCGATAGGATATACAGTAATATCACACTAGGAAGATTGAATACAAGAAAAGAATAGCAGGTCAAATGGGACTTCCAATCCTAGTTCTTTGAGGTATCTCCATACTGATTTCCACAGTGCTTGCACCAATCTACACTCCCAGCAGCAGTGGAGCAGGGTTCCTCTTTCCCCACAGCCCTGCCAGCATTTGTTATTGGTTGATTTCATGATAGCAGCCATTCTTTCTGGAGTGAGGTGGAATCTCAGCATTGTTTTCATTTGCATCTCTCAAATGACCAGGGATGTTGAACATTTTTTCATGTATATATTTGCTATTTCTACTTCTTTATCTGAGAAATTTCTGTTCATTTCAGATGCCCATTTTTGGATTGGGTCTTTAAATTTGGGAGGCCTGATCTTTTTAAGTTCTTCATAGATTCGAGATAGCAGACCTTTGTCTGAGGAAAAGCAGGTGAAGATTTTTTCCCACATTGTGGGTTGTCTCTTCACACTGCTGGTGGTTTCTCTTGCTGTGCAGAAGCCTTTTAATAAGAAGAGATTCCACTTGTTGATTGTTTGCTCTAGTTTACGGGCAACTGAGGTTTTGTTCATAAAATCTTTTCCTACACCGATGTCTTCAAGGGTTTTAACTAACCTCTGTTCCAACTGGTTCAGAGTTTCTATTTTAATATTTAGATCTTTAATCCATTTTGATTTTAGTTCAGTGCATGGTGAGAAATATAGGTCTAGTTTTAATCTTTGGCAAGTTGAAGCCCAATTTTTCCAGCACCATTTATTAAAGAGGCTATTTTTCCTCCAGTGAGGGTCTTTGGCTCCTTTATCAAAGGTGAGATGGCTGAGTGTGTCTGGTGTTGTTTCTGCATCTTCTAATCTGTTCCACTGGTCCTCAGGTCTGTTTCTTTGCCAGTACCATGCTGTTTTATCACAGTAGCTTTTTAGTATAGACCCATTTGACCCCACTATTCCACTGCTGGGGATCTTCCCCAAACAATTAAAAGAATCATACCACAGTGATATATATGTGCTCATGTTCATAACAGCACAGTTTGTGATAGCTGAAACTTGGAAACAGCCCAAATGCCCATCAACTGGAGACTGGATAAAGAAAATGTGGTTTTTTTATAAAATGGAGTACTACTCAGCCATAAAAAATGAGAAATTAGAGACATTTATAGCTAAGTGGATGCAAATTGAGGTGATACTCTTAAGTGAAATAAATAGGACACACATGTATAAATACCAAATAGTTTCTGTGGTGTGAGAAACTGAAAGTGTAAATAAGGACTAAAATATGTAATAGGTAATATGAAATGGAAGAAAAAGGGTAAAGGGGAAGGAAGTGGGAGGGCTAGGGGAAAGGATAGAAGGGAATGGGTTTAATACGAGAAAATGGAAAAATAGGAACAAAATCTTTGTAAATAGGGAGGAACGGATGGGTTTAAGGGAGGGCTGGGCAATGGTGAAAAATAAGAACCAAGAGAGATTATGTAAAGGTTCAAATTTCCAATGATGAATCTCATTATATTATATGCCTAAAATGTACCAATGATTAGAATGAATAATCAATAATGCAAAATAGGAAGAAAAGGTCCAAAGGGGTAGTGGGATGGGTAGGGGAAAGGAAAGAAGGGAAAGGAAAAATGATGAGAAATGGAAATAAAGTCTTTGTAAATAGGGAAGGGTGGAGGGGGTGAAGGGAGGGCTAGGAATGGGGAAAAAATAAGAACCAAGATGCATTATGTAAAGGTACAATTCCCAATGAGAAATGTAATTGTATTGTATGCCTAAAATATACCAATTAAAGAATTTAACAACAACAAAAAAAGAATGGAAAGGGACCTAAATTTATTACTGTGGCTCAGATTTACTCCCATTAAAATCATTACAAACAATAGTAAGACATTTACAAGTAGTACTTGCTACTTTCAGATGCATTAATTTAACAAGTATATTTACAAATTAGCACATATAAGAGCTGGTGTAATAAACCCTAAGCATATTAAAGGTGGAGAATTATGTTAGAAGTGGCTAGATATAGATCAAGATTTATCCCCATAGGTCAATATTTACAGAAAAGATATCTTAAATGTTTCTAGGCAAGCTTTACAATTGTCTTTAAAAAGACAGAAAGCCATCAGACCAGATTATGCTGCCTAATTGCTCTGGTCTCCTTATTTTGCAGTCTCACATCCCATTATTTAGTAAATACATAGGCATGAAGATTTCTTGTAAAGAAAACAGTTTAGTACTAAACTGTTTAGTCTTATTGTTTTAGTCTTACTAATTTGAAAAAATTTTGAATTTATTATAATTATTAACACAGAGCATTATCATCCTATCGGTATAAATTGTTAATGCAGTATAATAAAGAATAATCAAGGTGAAATAAACACGTCCAGTAATAGGTTTTACTCAAATTATTTGCTGAGAAATTGCTTAAACCTGAATGATTTTTTCATTAAATGTATTCCCAATCCTATGTCAAGACAATATATTTATGAAATAGAAAATATTCAGTTAAAACCACTGACTGTTGTTACATACATCAAATTCCAACACAGCATGAGTATACCTGCACAGAAAAAGAAAATAAGTGTCTGTTATCCACAACAATCAAATTATTTTTCCCTCTGTCCTCTGTTTATCCAATCTGGGAAAAATGAACTACCCCATAAACATACTCTCAGCCAGTCTATTTTTAATCTAGAAAATTGATTCATACATTAATTTTAGAACTATTTTATGAAAGGAAAAATAGAGCTTTAAGCGTGACACAGTTTTACTTGCTTTTAGCTGTTAGTACTGTATATTCAACATATTGGTCAGATCTGTGCAGCTCTGGGTAATAAAACTGAAATCAGTCACTGATGAATAATTCTTTATTTCTTGCTTTGGACCCCTCACTAAAGAAGACACTTCGGAAGATAAAGGAAAGTTACTCGATACAGCCATTCTGTCCCAGTGGCTCACCACATTGACACAAAAGTGACCTTTCCATCTCACGTAAAGACTTTTCCAGAAATACCAAACCACCTAAACAAGTGAGGAAAGGATTTTTTATCTGTAACATTGTCAAATTGTCCTCCTTAGTCTTGGCACCATGATGTTCATCTATGTAGCTTTATTGTTTTCCATGATCATGAAATCTTTTTATGAATTTCTTTTGGATGATTGATATAGAATATCTGCATTGCAAAACTAACTAGATAATCACTGAGTTAGGAAAAGTGACTTCAAATGTTACTACTACACTTTTTCAGGCATTTTGCAACTATTTTATCAATTCTCACAACAAATATGTGAACTAATAATAATATGAAACTATTTTATGAAATGCTTAGAGAAGCTTGTGGCTGCCAAAAAGTGTCATAGCTAGAATTCAAAGTCAGGTGACTTAATTCTAAAGTTCATTCATTGTCCTTTATAAGTTAAAGTGATAGAATGACAATGTGGTTTTTTTATTTTATAAAGGTAAATATTAATCTCTAACATCAATTGAGCACTTGTTATGAGTCATATAGTCTTATGAAAACTTTGGATGAATTGCCTCATTGGAACCTCATAGGCACTACAATCAATCCCATGTTACATGTCTAGAAACCATTACTTGGGCTTCAAAAATTGTCCGAGTCATGAAGTTAGTAAGGAATCCTTCAAGCTTGCATGCTGTTTAATTGAGGAGCCCTAACTCTTTGCTACTAGCTGAAAACAGAAATCAGGCATTATTACATCACAAAGCTTCCCGCTTTTGACCCACTGTTTTCTTATTCATGTATTTATCTATTTTTAATTATTACTTTATACAAAACACTATGCCCTGTGCTGAGTTCACAAAGAAAGAAGAATAAATCTCTACCTTCAAAGACTCTGTGTTCTACTATGGAAAAAAGTAAGTGGTGATTACAACATTCTGTGACAGAATATACAGACATTAATTATGGGGGAAGGGAATAGAGAAATATGAGATGTCTTATAAAATATAACATATATCTATTTATACAGTCTTCATGAAACATAGTACATTTTCCAACTTATTTATATTTTTCTTGCTTGACTTCTCTGATTTAATATTTTTTAAAGTTTCAAAATATTACTTTGCCCATACTAACTCTCAACTCTAGCTAAATTATTAGTTTGTTTTCATGTACCTCATGAAAATGATCAATAAAGTTTTCTTTTATTCTATTGAACTGTGTGGTATTTGGTTCTGTGTTGATGAGATGGAGCTGTCAGTTCATTCTCCTCTAGAGAATTCTCTTGATTTGATGATCTATTTCAGGAATTGAGAAATCCAATATATTTAGACATTTCGATTCAGAAAGTACCCATGAAAACAGTTCTCAGTGCTCTTGTTGCAACAACTGAACATTGGCCTTTATTATGAGCACTGACCCAGGCAACCTGGCATGAGGATGGGTCAGACTAAAAAGCTATTTTTATCAATGTGTAGTAGAACATAAGTCTCTGTCATCTTGAAATGTCAGTTTTAATCCTTGCAGAGGATAAGGCAGGCTAGAAAAATAAATATTTTTTTCCATAAAATACAAGCTGAATTGGTTAAAAGTTTAGTGATTAACTGGCCTTACACAAAACCATAGAATCGATGGGAGCAAAATATGCTGGGTTGCTGTGATTCACCTGAGGAAGGTAAATGAACAAATTCTGTTCCTGTCAACTTTCCCTAGAATGAATTGTAACTACTGACTCTTAGTTTTTTGATAATCTACTATACATGGTCATGTAGCAGACCTTAGAATGTTTCTCAAGTACTTGCTCTATATCCCTATTACCTTTAAGCACCTCACTGTTGTATCTTTGTGTGTCCATACCATTTTCCTCCAAAAATGCAATCTCCTCTAAAGGACCAGCGCTCACATCCTCTGACTGTGACTTGGAATAGTTCACCATTAATTAAAAGGTTACTTCCTGTCAACATACTAATAAAGCAGCTTAATCTTCTCCCACCCTAGAAAATGGTCCAAGACTAAAGACAGACCATAGTAATGAACATAATTCCATGAGAATTTACTACTTAGGTGACGTTTGCTCAAACTCTGGCACTTCAGGAGAAATAGTAAAACTCACTCCAACTATATGATACAAAACAATCTAGAATAATTTTTATTGTTTTATTGGCCTTACAAGTTAATTATAAGGCCACAAATCCTTAAAAGACACAATCTTCCAACACTTACTTTGGAATAAATAAGACTCTGATTAAACCTATATTTATTAAAGAGATTAAATACCCATAACGAACTAGTATAGTGAATATTTCTTGCATTCATAAAGAAACATCTACACAAAATCTTCAGACAAGATCATACTCAAAGCTTTCCCACTACAAACAGGAACAAGTATATCCCATCTCCATATTAACTTTGTAGGTGGAAGTCCTAGTGAATACTATAAAACAAGAAAAGAAAATCAATATGAGAAAAGGGAAAAATGGAAACAAATTCTTTGTAAATAGGGAGGGGTGGAGGGGTTGAAGGGAGGGCAGGGGAATGGGGAAAAAAGAAGAACCAAGATACATCATGTAAATTCCCATTGATGAATGTCACCATATTGTATACCTAAAATGTACCAATAAACTTAATGAATAAAAAAGGTATATGGATTATGAAGAAAGAAATAAAGTGATCTTTGCTCACAGGCAAAATTATTGCTTATGTAGAAAATCCAAAATAATCAACAAAATTCCTGGAAGTAGTAAGTGATCTAGCAATTAGCAACTAGAAAGGTTGCAAGATACTAGTTAATTTATGAAATTCAATTGCTTTCTTTTTTTCAATTGCTTTCTTACTTATCAGAAATGAACAATTAGAATTTGAAGTCAAACTTCAAATGAACAAAACACAATGCCATTGACATTAGCACTTTCAAAACAAGAAATATTTAAGTATGAAGGTAACAAGATACTTACAAGACCTATATGAGAAAAATTACAAAACAGTGATAAAAAAACAAAGAATAAATGAGTGAGGAATTATTCCAAGTTCTTGGATAGGAAGACTCAATATTGTCAAGGTGTCAGTTCTTCCTAAGTTGATCTATAGATTCAGTACAATAAAAATTTCATCAAGGTATTTTGTAGATATTATATTAGTCAGCTTCACATTATTACAATGAAATACGGGAGATGATTAACTTATACAAAGAAAAAGTTTATTTGGCTCACTGGCTCACAGTTCTGGAATTGCAATCCATTGTTTTGGATTTCTGGTAAAGGCGACAGGGACACATGATGGGGACACATGGTGGACAAAGCTGCTTACATAATGAGCCAAAAAACAGAAAAAAGAGGCAGAAAGTGGCTGGGGTACCACAATTCCTTTGAGAAACACACCTCCAAAAACCTAAGGAACTTCCATTGGGCCTGTCCTCCTAAAGGCCCTCAGCACTTCCCAATAGCACCACTCAGAGGACCAAGTCTATAAGACATGGACCTTCGTGGAACACTCATCCAAACCATAGCAGGTATCCATAAACTGATTCTAAAGCATTAGGCATTTCCAACCTGAGAACCATTGTTTTTTCTGCACCACCCCTCCTTTTTGAATGAGGAATTGTCTTGGGCTGCACGTAAAAATATAATTTAATTAATGTATAGAAGTAATAAAATGTCCCTTTTAGATGTTTTATTGTATCATTAAAGAAAAAAATGGGGAAGAACTGTCTGCCAAGAGATTGGACGTGTTTAGAAGGAGAAGCAAAGGACTCAGAATACCCTACACTATAATGAAGAAGAACAAAGTTGAAGGACTGACACTCTCTGACTTTAAGATGTACTGCAAAGCTACAGTAATTAAAATAGTGTGGTATTGGTAGAAGAATAGACAAATAGATCAATGGAACAGAATATAGAAGCCAGAAATAGACTCATATAAACACAACCAATTAATTTTTAACAAAGGAGCAAAGTTTTCAACAAGTGAATATTTGTAAGCAAAAAATGAATCTAGACACGAATCTCACACCCTTCATAAAGATTAACTGAATATGATCACAGACCAAAATGTAAAATGTAAAACTATAAAACTTCTAGAAGCTAGCAGAGAAGAAAATCTAGATGATTTGGGGGTTGTCAGTGACGTTTTAAAAGAGTCAAAGGCACTATCAAAAGAAGGAATTGATAAACTGGTTTCATTAAAATTGAGTTTTTCTGTTTTGCAAAAAAACCACTATTGAATGAAAAAACAAGCCACAGACTGAGAGAAAATTTTTGGACAAGATCTATCTGATAAAGGACTGCTAACCAGAGGGCTGTGGATATGACTTAGTGGAATAGTGTTTGCCTAGCATGTATGAAGCTGTGGGTTCCATTCCTGCAAAACAAAAACAACAACTAAGACAAAAGGGACTATGTTCCAAAATATATGGAAAACTTTTAAAACTCAACAATAAGAAAACAAATAACTCAATTTAAAAAATGGAATAGAGCCTGGACTTTAGCTCAGTGGTTCTGCTGCCTGCCTTGCAAGCGCAAGGTCCCAAGTTCAATCCCTGGTACCCCCAAAAAAAGGAACAAAGACTTTAACATGCACCTCACAAAAGATGCATGTATTGCAAATAAGTCCATGAAAAGATGCTTCACATTACATGTCATAAAAACAACAATGGGATATCACTAAACACTAACTGGAATAGCCAAAACGCAGAATAATGACAAACTAAATGCTTCCAAAATATATAGACTAATGGGAGCTCTCATTCTTCACTGGTAGGAATGCAAAGTTTTACAGCTACTTTAGAAGGCAATTTGATGCTTTCTTACAGTGCTAAATATATCCTCAATGTATGAACCAACCATCACACACCTTGGTTGAAAACTGATTTCCACACAAAAACCTACACATAAAGTTTATAACAGCTAAGACCTAGAAAAACCAAGATGTCCTTCAGTAGGTGAATGGACAAACCAGTATTGAATATTATAAATATTATTTAACATTAAAAAAAAATGAGCTTTCAAGCCATGAAAAGACATAGTGGAAATTTAAACTTAAATGTACTTTACTAAGTAAAATAGACCAATATAAAAAGGTCATATAATTTCAACCATCTAACATTATTGAAAAGGAAATGCAATGAAGATATTAAAAAGATCAGTGGTTTAGAGAGTTCAAGGAAGATATGAATGCATAGGCAGAGAAGATTTCTAGGGCAATGAAACTACACTGTATAATACTGTAATAAGTGAACATATGTCATTATGCATCATTTGTCCATAGAATGAACAACTCTGAGAGTAAAAATTAATGTAAACTGTGGAGTTAAGAGTGATAATGGTATGTCAGTGTATGATCATCAATTGTAACTAAGACACTACTCTAGCAGGAGATATTCCTGTAAGAGATGTTCTATGTGGAGGGGGCAGGAGTATATGGAAAATATTTATAACTTCTACTCAATTTTGCTATAAAATTAAAACTGCTCTAATAATAAAGCCTAATAAAAAACAAATTAGGCGGGACTTTAGCCATTTCCTTATTATTCAGTTCATAATCACTTGGGATTTTTAGATAAATCAATTTTACAAAGAGAGAAAAAATACACATACTACCTCATTCAAGTAACTCCAACAAGTATGATAACATACAAAAACTAACCCTTTTAAATATGGTTGTTCTTTTTCTATCCCCTTTTTCTAATCTTCTAGATACATTAACACCAGATGGCATAGAGTTTTTCTAGGGAATTTTTCTTAAAATCCTTAATGTTAAAATAGTAAAGTCTATCCCCAGTCAAACCCACAAATCATATGAATAATTACTTTTCTGTTAATGCACACAATTGCAAAATTGGAATGATACATTTTACCCTGAGTCAGGACTACTTTTTCTTTTTTTTTTTAAATTAAATTCTTTTATTGGTACATTTTAGGTACACAACACAATTACATTTCTCATTGGGAATTGTACCTTTACATAATGCATCTTGGTTCTTATTTTTTCCCCATTCCTAGCCTTCCCTTCATCCCCTCCACCCTTCCTTATTTACAAAGACTTTATTTCCACTTTTTCCATTTCTCATCATTTTTCCTTTCCCTTCTTTCCTTTCCCCTGCCCCTCCCACTACCCCTACCCCTTTGGACCTTTTCTTCCTATTTTACATTATCGATTATTCATTCTAATCATTGGTACATTTTAGGTATACAATATAATGACATTCATCATTGGAAATTTGCACCTTTACATAATCTCTCTTGGTTCTTATTTTTCACCATTGCCCAGCCCTCCCTTAAACCCATCCATTCCTCCCTATTTACAAAGATTTTGTTCCTATTTTTCCATTTTCTCATATTAATCCCATTTCCTTCTATTCTTTCCCCTAGCCCTCCGACTTCCTTCCCCTTTGACCCTTTTCTTCCTATTTCACATTACCTATTATATATTTTAGTCCTTATTTACACTTTCATTTTCTCACACCAGAGAAATTATTTGGTATTTATACATGTGTGTCCTATTTATTTCACTTAAGAGTATTGCCTCAATGTGCATCCACTTAGCTATAAATGTCTCTAATTTCTCATTTTTTATGGCTGAGTAGGACTATTTTTTCTTAATATTAGGAAAATTAAATTAGAGGATATTTTCTCACTCTGCTTCATAATATAAGCAAGAACTTGCACCATGAACTATATTAATGGGCTATTTCTTTTCATTTTGAGTGTCCTCATCATTGTTGCCATCAATTCTATTCTGTATCCACATTAAGGTTGGCAGCCTTTATGCTAGATATTCTTCCTCATGCCAGCCACCCCAGATCGCCAATGTAATATGAATTGAAAAATTGATGATGCATAAAGTTGTGTGATCATCTTGTGAAATATGTATATTGTTTATGAACACTTGGTAGCATGTTTCTGGAAAGATACATAGGAAAGTAGGCAGTTGTGGTTCAAGAAAACAAAACTTCTAAAGTAAATTGTAATATTTATTTTATGTATCCCTTAGTTCTACTTATTTTTCTAATTTCTTTTTTAAAATTTTCATTAGTATATGTTTGTAGTATATAAGGATTATGCTCCTTATGGGGAGCTAATTTATTTTAAAATATACTTTTCTGATTATTGTAGAAATACATGGTTATAACAGAAAAGTTAAACTACATGAAAGAGGACAAAGATCACAGTAAAAGTATAATCCAATCACTCTCAGATTACATATGCTAAAATGCACAGAAAAAGGACAAAAGTCTTCCTAGGGAAGAATGCATAGACCTCTAATGAAAAAATGTCAAGGAAGAGGCCCGTGAAGCAGTAGAAAAGGAGGTATAGCCCAGAACTAAAATGTTCATAAAGCAATTGAGGCTTTAAAATTTCTTGAAGCAATATATTTCAGTTAAATGCTTTATCCAAATCTTCTATCATTTGAAAAATATCATGGGATTTTCATTCTTTAATTAATCAGATTTTATGATTGATCACCCATACTCCTCTAGCGGTTGAAGGGATGCTGCTTGTATGGCATTCAAAGTAGAGAAGTTCTCAAAAAGAGGAGATAACTGTACCCATGACTTACAGGGTTTTCTTTGTGTGGAACAATGAGGCAGATAAAAACTCATTTAGCTAGTAATTGGATTAAGGCAAATGTAGAAATGATTCAACCATGGCAATATACAAGAGCAAAAGCCTAAGTGCTTTTTCAGAAACACAACTTCATTCTTAACATCACTCCTGGGACTTTATCATCATTTTAAGAACTGTCATTTAGGACTAATCTTCCTTTTGCATGTAGCCAGCATAAATGACAAACACCAATTCCAAGTGATGTCTTCAAAAGTTTATTTTTATTGAAGCCATTGTGATACAAATTTTTCTAGTCAATGCATTATTTTGAAATCTGTAGAAATATTGTCTTAATAATATCAGGCACCATAGCATGTAAAATTGAAACGTTGTACTACCATAGCTTTTGTGGCCATTATGTAATCAAATGCATCTTTTATTTGCCCTGACTAATCAGAGGCATTTTTTCTCATATTTTTAAAAAGAAAATGCATGGCATGTGAAGCTTAGTCTTTAATGAACTTTACATCTCAGAAGATACTGTTTTCAGAGGGAAAAGATGTTAGGGAGTCACCAGTTCATAACTGCTTTACCTATGAACCGCGTATTTCTTTCTGACAGTCCATTAGTTGGACTCTAGGGCCTAACAGTGTAAAATGCACTCATCATAGTAATTCTACTCTTTGTAGTGACAGCCTGAATGTTTATGTTTTTAAGATAATGTTTTACAATTTCTGGAAAAAAAACTGCATTTACTTGAGCAATACCCAATAGAGGGCTTCCAAAGGGTATCAGGCCACCTCAGATCCCTGTGCCCAGGAGGAAAGCTCCTGCTCCTAAGCTTTCCACATTGGCTTGTACCAATGTAGAAAACTGCTGTATGTGCAAGACAGGGCAATGAGTAAATCCCAGAGCCTTTAGCTCCAGATCACATATCAAGAGTACTTTTATGTGTATCGTATTACAGTAAGCATACCTTATATATGTGAATTTTAGCACATTTCCTTAAAAATTCAAAACCACACACAACAGATTGTATCTGTTTCACTCCTAAGGCAGGCACCACAGAGAATGAGGACTCTATTTTTGAAACATATACTTCATTTCCTGTTCATAATTTTCTATATCATGCTTTGGTAACAAATACATTTAGAAGAATAATTTTATTAATATATGTTTACAATGCACAATAATTACATTCATCTTGGGGAATTTGTACATATACATATCACATCTTGATCATTTTCATTCCACTTTCTTTGGTTACATACATTTATTCCACAGAATTAATGTGCCACATTGTTAAAAACAAACTTTTAAAGAACAAAGCCTGTCATTTTCTAGAGAGAAAAATTGGGAGCCTTATGAATACAAATTAATTTCCAGGCACAATTGCTCTCGAAATGAATTTACAAAGTATGCCTTAGAATTCATCATTTGAAGGTGTCTAGGTTGGTTTACATATTAATCCACTTCCCCAGCAGCTCTCTTTGTGATCTGGCAGGCTTCAGTTATGCACAATGGCACAGAGACAAGCTGCTGAAAGGTCTGTTCTGCAGAAATGTCACTCCATGCTGTGGAATATGTTTTATTAAGGGTAATGAGAAACGTGCAGATCTGGTGGTGAATTTGCTTCTCTTTCCTCAGAAGAAATTTGAACACAGACTTAAATAGGGAAATTTGTTGTTAAATTAAAACAGTGGGGTGGACAGGTGGTAGTAGTCAGCCTCCACCGCATACAGAGACCACCAGCCAGACTTCTCAGGGAGGTTGATCATCACATCCTAGGGTGGCAAGGTGAACACTGTTTGTGGCCAAAAATCACATGGTCAAGATTAAACATTGTTTCAGAAAAAGCTAATAAACAGCAGAGGGAGGAAAGTGTCCAGGACAGCAAAGAATACAAACTTTTTCTTAAAGCAATAAGTGATGCATCAACACTGTTGATGTGAATAATTTTGCACATTCATATAGATAATAGTATGCAGGTTGAATCACTTCTTGAAAGACATAACGACTACCAAGAGGGATAGTCTGTCATTGCATGGATTGTCTAAAAGATGGATGTTAGACCTTCTCCTCAACCCTAGCCCTATAAAGATGTTTTCTCTTAGTTAGACTTCCATGTTGATGAGCTGTATTACTCCTCTTTCAACTACTGAATGACCATGGGTTCCAAAATAGGAAGGAACTAGACTTTGGAGTTCTAGACAACTGTGATGGATTCCATATACTGTATGTAGAATAACAATGCCAGCTACATGATCTGTGACTTTATGAAGTTTCATGAACTTATATCTTTTTGATGAACTCTTCTCTGAAGGAAAGTTTCAGAAAGAGGTTCTATGTTGAAGTTTTAATGTTTTACAGTCATGGTCTTCAAGTTCTTCATAAACTTTTCTTTACAGGTGATTTAATGAAGTCTGAAGGGACAATATACTGAGGACTTGTAGCCTCAGCTAAAGTGCGTTCTTACCTCCCTGGGACTTCTTCTCTGAGACTGGTTCTCAGGTACCTTCCCACTCTTTTCCTGGTACCTCATATCCTACCCAGGATCCCCTTCCAAGTGACCCAGCCATTTTCTGCCCCTGAAGGGGTCTGGACAGGAGAAGGCAAGGTTCAGTTTATAAGACCAGCACAAGAAACTGTAGGGTGAGGTTCCCACACCTGCCAGAGTCTGCAGTATCATTTGCATATCCTCCTATCCAAGTGAGGGCAACATTTAAAAGTAATTAAAAACCCTAGGAGAGCTTGAGAAAGAGAGACTAAGAAAGAAAAAGCTCCTTTTCTGCTCTTTGAACCAGGGGCCCACATTCCCATCATGCACTTGGCCCCACAAGTTATGTAGTCAACACTATCATTATGATCTTTTGCAAATTATATAAAATTATAAACATTTGTTTTCCTATTTGGAAAATGGTAACAATAATAACACTTGAAAGAATTATAAAGGAAATATAATCTTTTAATATGGATCTAAAAAGCATAACGTAAAACTTGGTGCATTTTAAGGAGATGAATAACATCAGTAGGTTTGAAAGTTATAAAATTAACAAAAATATGCTTTGACTTCCATACTTATGTAAAGAACACACACACAAAAACTTACAATTCAAGGTGTCTCAGAAATCCAGTGTCTATATGAAGAATATTTCATTCCATAATTTCTTAAAGTCAAAATACCAAATTTCATGCCTGGGTTCTCAGGACAAGAACTTGGCATTTAAAGGAAAACCAAGTAATCTTTCTTTTTTTTTTTTTAAGGAGAAGAGCAAATTATAAAGTATAGAAAAATACTCTTCAAGTATAGGTGCTATCAGGTCACTATACTGCAGTAGAAGCCTGTGGGAGAACAGATGGTGCAGAGGCTATGGAGCTAGGTGTAGTCCCACGGAACGGTCAGGGCAGCCCTTGGTTACAGGTTACACTGAACACTCTATTTTCCATTGGCTGGAAGCCAATGAAAGTGCCCCAGCCTGTACTATAACTTGTATCTAAAAGAAATTTCATAGAGGAAATAGAAAGTGATGCGTGTTATGAATTGAAAACAATAATAAAAGGATAAAAGGGATTTTGTAATTTTTATATGGTAAAATCAAAACATCCATTTTATAATTTGGGAGAGGGGATTTAATGTGATAATTTTAAGTATGACCCATAGTATATCCCAGGAGTCATTTCATACTCTATCCCATGCCAAGAATGATTTCTTATCTAGAGCAAGACTCCTCTTAACCCTTCCCTAGAACACATGATACTCTTCAGGGCTATTAAAATAAACCATACCCCTAAATGCCCCAAGACATTTCTCAGCAGTAGAGTCAGAGAAGTCTTCCATAAAATATCCAAGGAAAACAAGCATAAATCTAATATTCTGAAATCATTTTCCTCAAGGTTAAAATTGGCATCCTGTTAAAATCATTATCTTCTAATCTGATATTTTTAGGTATACTGTTTCTACTTCTGTTGTAATTCTGGTTTACCTACTAATTTGTAAACATCTCTCTTTCAGATTTTTAAGCTCTTAAAATGCAAGTATCATTCTCCAGGACCACCAGCTTACTGAGAAATAAATACTTGAAAAAAATTATATATTCATAAAGTATATAACATGGTGTTCTAATATACATATACAGAGTAAAATCATTACCAAACTCATGCTGACTAATACATCCATTTCCTAAAAGAGTTAGCATTTGGTGTATGTGTGTGTGTGTTAAGAACATTTAAGGTCTATTCCCTTAGCAGATTTTATTAATGATAGTCACCACACTGTATTTGATCCCTAGAAATTACTCATTCTGCATAACTGAAACTTTGAACCCTCTGACCAATAACTTCCTATTTCCTCCACCCCTCAACCCCTAACAACCATTCTACTCTCTGATTTTATAAATTTAATTTTTGGGGGTGTCAGACATAAGTGAGATGATATGACAGCATCTTTCAGTTTCTCATTTGTTTCATTTAGCATAATGTCCTCCAGCTTCATCTACATTGCCACAAATGGCAGCATTTCCTTCTTTTTAAGACTACGTACTATTGTATGTACTTATGTCACATTTTATTTATCCATTCATCCATTCAGAGACACTTAGGTTGTTTCCATATCTTGTTTATTGTGAATCATGCTGCAGAGAAGATTGAAATGTAAGTATCTCTTCACTTTACTGATTTCATTTCTTTTAGATATCTACCAATTATAGTGGAATTATCATATCATATGGTAGTTATATTTTAATTTTTTGAAGAATTTCCATACTGCTTTCCACATGGTGTGCTAATGTACATCCCTACCAACAGTGTGCAAATATTTCCATTTCTCCACATTTTTGCTAGCACTTGTTAATTTAGTCTTTTTGATGATAGTGACTCTAACATGATGAGTGATATTTCCTTTGGTTTTGGTTTGCATTCTCTGATGATTAATAATTTGTATGACTTCTTTGGAGAAATGTCTATCTACGTTCTTTTCTCTTGGGGTCAGATTTATCAATTTCTAAATTTGTGATACATTTCAGATTCTCTCTCCTTCTCTCTCATCCTTCTTCTATCCCACCCTCTCTCTATCAGACCTCTCTATCATACACTCTTAAATACTTTAGGATATGTTATAAACAATAAAAACATACTTATTTTTATAATTAAACATGTACCTTTGCAGTTAAGAAATCTAACATTAATTTAAAAACATCACCTTACATATCTTCCATTTTTAAAAACGATAGCATTTTAAATGTGATATTAAAATTTATACTTTAAACTTTTCTGCTACACTGACTTTTTTGCAACAGACTGTTTTAGTAATAGCAAAAAATGGGGTATTTGGTTATCTAACAATACGAGAAAGTTTTTAAAAATTACAATATAACTGATTGATACAATGATATGCCGCAAAAAGGGAAAGAGAAATAGGACACACATGTGTAAATACCAAATAGTTTCTCTGGTGTGAGAAACTGAAAGTGTAAATAAGAATCAAAATGTATAATAGATAATGTGAAACAGGAAGAAAAGGTCTAAAGGGGAAGAGGAAATCCAGAGAGTAGGGGAAAGGAAAGAAGGGAAAGAAAAAACTGGAAACAAAGTCTTTGTAAAGAGGGAGGGGTAGAAGTGTTGAAGGGAGGACAGAGGAATGGGGAAAAAATAAGAACCAAGACATGTCATGTAAAGGTACAAATTCCCAATGATGAATGTTGTCATATTGTAGACTTAAAATGTACCAATAAACTTAATGAAAGAAAAAAGGGGAAGGAGAAGTTTCTGAAGGAATTCAATGATATGGGACAATGATTTAATACAATGTTAAGTTTTTAAAAAGCTGGTATAGAATTATATTTGAACTCACATGTGCATTTATTCTATTAATCATCCTGGATTTAATGTTAGTAAATGGAGGACACTTGGTGTCAGGACTAAAAAGAAAAGTCAGATATGATGTATCTCACTTAGAAATCTTCTTGGGAAGGGTGAACAAACCTTTTTTAAATAGGTGCCTAAAGTAATATGGGGAAAGTAACTGAGGGAAATATGTACATTCTGGGAGACAAAGCTGGCCTAGTTGAGATGAAGGGCATAAGAGGGCTCCTCAAAGAAGATATGTTCATTATTTGAGAAACGTGAAAATTACATGCAACAATATTCCCATTATTTGCAAGGCCATCAGGTGATGAAAGAATGTGTTCTTTACATTCTTTATGTTTTGTTTTTCAAGTTTTCAAAAGTGAACAATGTATATTGTTTTATAAGAAAAAATGATTTGTTAAAAATGTATAACAAATTATTATTTAAGATTTAATCACTCTCCATGTTAAGTTGGTTAGTATGCAGAACACTGAGACAAAAATTTTAAAAGAAAAGGTGTTTTTAATAGTAAAATAAAATAGGGCTGGGGATTTAGCTCAGTGGTGCCATGCCTGTCTCACAAGTGCAAGGTCCTAAATTCAATCCCCAGTACTAAATAATAGTAATAAAATAATAAATTGTATCACCTTCTGTCATTGCTCAATATTTTAGTTGAGATGCTTTGCACACAGATCTTCTCTGACTACAAACTCATGTTTATTCAGCTTGGAGTCCTATGACAATATGGAAATGCACTAGCCCACAAAACAATGGGTCTTATTTGGATGCCTTATTGTCATGCAGGACCACTCTTCCTTTAACCACAGTGATGGTGTATCTACCAGCAGCCAATTAAATACTCTAACAAGGCCTAGAGTCATTCATCTTTTCTATTCAATAAATACTGTAGTGGTAAATGTCATGCACTCTAGAAGGAAAGTTTCATGGAGTTGTGTAATAGACTATCTAGCATGTACATTTTACTTGCCCTCACTATTGGCCCTTTTTAGTCTTTTCCTCTTTTATTTTTCCTTTAGCATATGTGTAATGCTAATTTACACAGCTATTGAAACACAAATTACAAAGAACTCATGTTTAAAATATTTACATTCTTTTATATGGAATGCTGATGTACAAGTTCAAAGTAATAGAGCAACTTGGGTTGTTGGTGAAATCAAAAGTGCCAAAGACATATTAGAGCCTCGAGTAGGAGCCATTGTTAGGGCGAAGACAAGAGATTTATGTTGCTGTCAACTAAGAAGCAAATGAATCAGATGATGTAAGGTAGAGGAGGAAGAAAATTAGAAACCATAATTGATCTCTCCAGTCACTTCTTTACCACCTGCAATGAGTCTGACTCCTCCCCCACATTATTATAATTTTTTTATTTGATAAAGTTAAATGGTTTCTTTAAAGATAATTTAATTCCATTTAATTAAAGAAACCTATTTTAATAGCCAGCACTTTGATACATGTGGTGCTCATGGCTCCCAACATATTGAACACTGCTCATTAGGAAACTCTTTAAAAAGTCATTTAGTGCAGACAGTATCTTCTGCTTAGCAAATGCAAACCTATAATTCAGGCTCAACATAATTGCAATATTATTCACAAACTCAAAGACAAATATTGTAAACATCCAAAAAAGTCAAGCTTATTTGTATGAGATCACTGGACACATAGGCCAGAATATATCTTTTAAATGGGAACTAGGCAACACTCACCATTTTAATTTTTCCTGCTTTTATTAGAAATTTATGCACTGTCAAGAGTCTAACATTATCTAGAGACTAATAAGTCAGTGCTTCCCTGCTTCTGTCCCTGAAAATGGCCTTAAATTTAAACTTTATTTTATTGATGAAAACAAAAGTCTAAACTCCAGAAGTCTAAATTAAATTTAATGCCATTTTTTCTTTGCTGAACCTTTGTCTTGCCCAGACAGGTTAAAGTGCAAGCGGGATGATTTGATCCCATTACCTTGCTGCTGCTGGCTACTGGCTGTTATCACAGATGGTGTGGATTTTTATCACAAAATTGTGCAATCCGAGATTCTAAACAAAGAGGGCCCCACCCAACCTCCAGGTGATCATTTCCAGGTAATTAATGCCTTGGGGAAAGTTCAGCTCTGTAACAGTAGAATAACCCAGTAAGCCTGCCAAGGAAGACTTGCCAAAGCAAGTCTTTTCTCTTTTAATCTTTTTCCTGTCAGTCATACAGCACAGTACACAGGAGGTGTGTTTTCTTCAATTGCAAGGCAATATTCAGTGCAGTTTTTCATAGTAGTCATGCTGAAAAAACCTGAGTATTCTGCACCAAGACTGTTCCTTTTTTTTTTTTTCTTATGGTGATGGTGATTAACTCCAGGGCCTTACATATTCTAGGCAAACATTCTACTACTGAGCTACATCCCCAGCCCAAGTGTGCTCATTTTTATTTGTCACTTACCACAGTCTGGATTTACTTGGGAATTACTTCTACATTTTAAGTGTCTAATTTGTGACATTAAAAACCCTAGCAGATTTCTCATTTTTTATGGCTGAGTAGTACTCCATTTTATAAAAAAAAACCACACATTTTCTTTATCCAGTCTCCAGTTGATGGGCATTTGGGTTGTTTCTAAGTTTTAGCTATTGCAAACTGCTGCTATGAACATGGGTGCACATATATCACTGTGGTAGGTATGATTCTTTTAATTCTTTGGGGAAGATCCCCAGCAGTGGAATAGCAGGGTCAAATGGGACTTCCAGTCCTAGTTCTTTGAGGTATCTCCATACTGATTTCCACAGTGGTTGCACCTGTCTACACTCCCACCAGCAGTGGAGAAGGGTTCCTCTTTCCCCACAGTCCTGCCAGCATTTGTTATTGGTTGATTTCATGCTAGCAGCCATTCTTTCTGGAATGAGATGGAATCTCAGCATTGTTTTCATTTGCATCTCTGGAATGACCAGTGATGTTGAATATTTTTTCATGTATTTATTTGCTATTTCTACTTCTTTGTCTGAGAAATGTCTGTTCATTTCAGATGCTCCTTTTCGGATTGGGTCTTTAAATTTGGGAGGTCTAATTTATAGATAAGTGAATGCACACTGAGCCGATACTCTTAAGTAAAATAAATAGGACACACATGTATAAATACCGAATAGTTTCTCTGGTATGAGAAACTGAAAGTGTAAATAAGGACTAAAATATATAATAAGTAATGTGAAATAGGAAGAAAAGGGGCAAAGGGGAAAGAAGTGGGAGGGCTAGGGGAAAGGATAGAAGGGAATGGGATTAATATGAGAAAATGGAAAAATAGGAACAAAATCTTTGTAAATAGGGAGGAATGGAGGGGTTGAAGGGAGGGCTGGGCAAGGGTGAAAAATAAGAACCAAGAGAGATTATGTAAAGGTGCAAATTTCCAATGATGAATGTCATTATATTGTATACCTAAAATGTACCAATGATTAGAATGAATAATCGATAATGCAAAATAGGAAGAAAAGGTCCAGGGCTGGGGATTTAGCTCAGTGGTTCCGGCGCCTGCCTCGCAAGCGCAAGGTCCCGAGTTCAATCCCCAGTACCAAAAAAAGAAAAAAGAAAAAAAAGAAAAGGTCCAAAGGGGTAGGGGTAGTGGGAGGGGCAGGGGAAAGGAAAGAAGGGAAAGGAAAAATGATGAGAAATGGAAAAAATGGAAATAAAGTCTTTGTAAATAGGGAAGGGTGGAGGGTGTGAAGGGAGGGCTAGGAATGGGGAAAAAAATAAGAACCAAGATGCATTATATAAAGGTACAATTCCCAATGAGAAATGTAATTGTGTTGTATACCTAAAATGTACCAATAAAAGAATTTAACAACAACAAAAAAAAAACCTAGCAGAAACTAATCACTGATATGCTATGAAGAGGGAGAACTTGCTTAGTACTTAACAGACAGACTTTAACAGAGTCCAGTTGCAAAGAGATAAATGTACCAGAGACTCTGTTTCCAAATAGGAAAGCTGTAATAACTATTATTTCTGAATTCTAACCTGGAGTTATGTTTCAGCTATGAACATTCTTATGAGATATGGGTAAGGCATTTCAGTTACTTTGGGGATTTGTGAAGGGCTAGAAGCTAGACCTGTCATAATGAACCTTCCTATGAAAATGGCTAGCATTTCTTGAGTGCTGTTATATGTTAGAGTTCTAAAAAATATTATCTTATATAATCTTTATGGAAAATCCATGAAATAGGTATTATTATCCTTAATTTACAAGTGGATATGTAGAGGTAAAATAATTTGCACAAATTCACAAGTCAAATGAAGACTGAAAGTAGAATTCAGGTTTTCTCACCAAAATTTGTTTCTTCTTTTACTTTAATGATTTTCAAACTTTGAAGGACACAAAAATCACATAGAGCTTTATGAAGATACAGATTTACAAACCTAAACCAACCTTGTGATTTAGTAGATTTGGGCTAGGATCAAGTATTTGCATCCTCACCTTCTCTTACCGGGGTAATGCAGATGTTGCTGACCCAAGGACCAGAACCAGTGTTCTGTCCTAAACTGCCTTGCCTAAAAACTGAACTGAATTCAGAGAAATGGGCCAATGGATGTTAAAGCTTCAAAAACATTACATTTAAGAAAGCTTTATAATTAATATTAGCTAATAATTCTAAAATGGAACTATATTATTTTATTTTACAGCTATTAAAAATGAAAATTTCTTGCATATGAAATAAGAGTTCAAGTATGCAAGCCTTAATAAATACCATCATATACCAAGTATCAAAATAGAATCTGATGTGGGAAGTAAAGTGATTAATTACAAATGATACTTTTCTTGAGAGTGATGTCAGCAAGATGGAAAAAGATTTTTTTATTTCTTATCCCCACAGAATACCTTTGTGGAAGTCTGGGAAACCTACACTACACTGGAGCATGCACAAATAAATAAATTTCTACAAATCCAAAACTAGATGCTTTGAAGAGAGTAAGAAAGATAGCTTCACTTCCTTCTTCACCCTTTTCCCTCAAGGCAGCACATTTCAGCACCTAGAGAGAACTCTGCCTGAGTAATTTCTCCCATCTTAGAAAGTGAAATTGAATGAGTGTCTAGTTCTCCAATAACATAACACATTGCTCAAGAAGCTTGCTTCTTCCTTGTCTCACTCAGGAAACTGATGGGACTGACATAGTCTGGGGCCAACTAGAAAAAAATGGGCAGCGTTTCACAGCAGTTTATGTGTAGAAGTCAACAAACATCCCTGGTGTCTACTAGCCATTGTAGACTCCACCAAGAAGCATGCATATATATGAGAATATGCAGACAGCTGGCTTGACTTTGCTATATTCAGACCTTCCTTGTAAGAAATTTCAGAAGTTATTTTATAAGGTAAAAATTAAAAGATGATAATTACTAATATGAAAGCATAAAACAATATAAAATTTGCTGATAATATAGGTTTATGTATGGTCCCCGACATACAGCAATTTGACTTACAATTTTTCAAATTTACAATGGTACAAAAATGATATGCACTCTGTACAAACCTTTGAATTTTGAATTGTGATCTTTTCCAAGGTAGTGATTTGTGGTACAATATTTTCTTGTGGTACTTGATAGTGACAACACTGTGTTGCCAGTGTTTTTGGTTACTGTGTTTTTTAATTCCATTATGTTATCAAAATACCCATCTGCATCTCCTATTCTCATACAACAATTCTGTTTTTCACTTACAGAACAGTATTACGCAAGATTTTCAACACTTAATTAAAAAATAGGATTTGTGATGCACTATTTTGCTTAATGTAGATAGATCATTCAGACAGAAAATCAATATGGAAACATTAGGTTGATTTACACTTTAACCAAAATGTATTTAACAGACATATATGGAACATTTCATATAATAATAGCAGAATACACAATCTTCTCAAGCTGACATAACACGTTCTCTAGATGAAATGTTAGGCCACAAAATGATTCTTAACAAATTTAGGAAGATTGAAATTATATCAAGGATATTTTGACTGCAATGCTATAAAACTAGAAATCAAAAACAGGAGAAAACTGAAAAATTCAAAAACACATAGAAATTAAATAACCTACTAGAAAACTGATGAATCAGAGAATAATCAAAAGAGAAATAAAAAATAACTTGAGACAAATGAAAATGAAATTACAACACACCAAAAAACATCAGGTGCAAAAAGGGTAGTTCTAAAAAGGATGTTCATAGTGAAAAATAGCTATGTTAAACAAAAAAGAAAGTTTTTAAGCAAAACTCAACTTTACACCTTTAAAAACTAAAGGAAGAATAACAAACTAAACTCAAAGGCAACAGAATGAAAAAAATAATAAAAATTAGGGTAGAAACAAATGAAATAGAGAATTTTTTAAAAATAGAAAGATCAACAAAAATAAAAACCTTTTTAAAACTATATAAACAAAATTGATAAGCATGTATCTAGGTAAACCAAGAACTAAAGATGGAAGATTAAAATTATATGTGAAGTAGAAAACATTATAACAGACCTCAAAAACAAAAAATTATAACAGACTATAATAAACATTTATACACCAAAGAACTGAATAGGAGAAATTGATAAATTCCTAGAACCACACAACATATGAAGACAATTATGAAGAAAGAGAAAATCTGAACAGACTTACATGTTTACTAAAAGGACTGAGTCAGTAATCAACAACTCCTCAGAAAGAAGAGTCCAGAGCCATATGGCTTCATTAATGAATACTCTTAAACATTTAAGGAATTATTATCAATCCTTTTCAAGCCTTTCCAAAAATTTGAAGAGAAGGAAACATATTTCATAAAAACAGTATTGCCAGAAAATGACACTACAAGAAAAGAAAATTACAAACCAATATTTCTGATGATCACAGATGAAAAGATCCTCAACAAAAAAACTGAATTCATCACCACATTAAAAGATCATATCTTGCAAGTAGACTTTTCCCTAGAATACAAGGATGATTCAGTGTGTGCCAATCAATTAATGTGAGCCATCACATCAATAGAATCAAAAATAAAAATCAAGATCATCTCAACATATACAGAAAGAAACGTTTTTGAAACTATATCTTCCATGATCAAAATTCTCAGTAAGTTAGATATGGAAAGAATTTACCACAACAATCATTCTTAAGAGTGAAAAGCTGAAAAACAAACAAGTCAATCTAGGTCCTTTAATGATAACTCTCAACAAATTAGATGTAGAAAGAATATATGTCAACATTCATATTCAATGGTGAAAAGTTGAAAGCTTTTCCTCTTCTCTAAGATCACAAATAAGACAAGTATACCCATTCTTACTATTTCTATTCAGTAGTACTCTAAGTCCCAGCTAGAGCTATTAGTAAGAAAAAGTTACAAAAGATATCCAAATTCAAGAGGAAAAAGTAAAATTATCTCTCTTTTCAGATGACATGGGCTTATATGTAGAAAACATATATGACTACCCAAAAACTAAAACTCATGTACAAATTCAGTAACACTGCAGGATACAAAAGTAACATGCAAAAACTAGTTGTATTTCTATATCATAATAATGAACTATCTGAAAAAAAATTTAAAACATTGATCCTTACTTTTCTTGTTTCCGAGACAAAATACTCAATACTCAAAAGTTAAAGGAGGAAAGATTTATTTTAGATTATTTTTAGTTGACTGGGTCCAAGGCAGGGTGACATGGCAGAGGGGCATGGCAAAAGACAAATAGTCTATGGCATGGCAGGCAGAAGGCAGCAAAGCAGCAACCAGCAGCATAAGCAGCAGCAGCAGCAAGCCTCCCTTTCCCTTTTATTTCATCCAGGCTATAAGCCTTTGGGGTGGTGTCACCCACACCTAGCGTGGGCTTTCCATTATCCACACCCAGAAATATACAAAACCAATTTAGTTATCACAAACCCCAGATCTAATCACCTCCAAAAAGCCCCACCTATGAGTACATGAAGCTTTTGGGGAGACATCTAGATACAAATATAACAGAGGTGATATATTTGTATATTGAAAGCTGTAAACATTGGTGGAGATTAAATAAGACATGAATAAATGGAAAAATATCTCGTGTTCATGGGCTGAAAGAATTAATATGGTGAAAATGTCCATATTTTCCTAAGTAATCAACAGATTCAATGCAATCTTTATCAGATTCTTTCTGGTCCACCCCTAAAGAGTGTTGTAATATCATTTTTTATCTTTTTGATTGGCATATTCCTTAATAGTCCTTGCTGCATGGAGAGGTAGACTTTCTAACACATTGTTTAAATTGCCTTATTAGTTAGATGGCCATAAAAAATAAATAAACAAAGTTGCAATGTAGTCCAACTCAAAAGGTCTGAGTCTGCTAAGGAAGGAGAGGAATTACAGACTGAGGAATCAATAGATCTCACCAGAACTTACCAATAAGAACAAGAATAGTAGCCCCAGGAAAGGTCTTTAAAAAGCTATATAAGAAATTCTGTCAATTTCAGGGATATTCTTTCATGACACACTACCTAAGACCTAACAAAACCCTATATGATGGTTATGATGTCCTTTTACAATGACCACAATATTGGAAAATAACAACATACCATACTATGCAGCACAGCGATGCCAGAACTTCTGTGACAAACTATGGAAGAAAAGATCAAGAGACTAATAGGAAGGTGCATGCTAGAATGGATCATCTACCTAAAACCAAAGGCTCTATTAAATAATATACTGCTTGAGAAGATCTAAAAGACACACCATTTACTAAGGCAATCAGGAATGCACTGATAAGAGAGATAACAGTGTCACTGAGAATCTTAGGCTGGGCTGAGAGTAGAAGATGTTATTACAGAACTGAGTCTACTAATAGCAATTAGAATGACAGAATCCTAAATATCTTACTTCCTAAGAGAAGTAAAATGGCAGCATTTAAATATCACAAGGTAAGTACAATGGCAACTAAGTTAGAACAGCAAACAAAGCAATTCAGGGAACAATGCAGCTGTCTAATACAACAGGCATCTCAAGCCAATGAGAGTATGGTTTATATAATCATATTAAAAAACTAATTACATTTTCTACAAAAATGTAAAAAAAAGTCCTAAAATTCATATAAAACCACAAAATATCGTAAGTAGCTAATATAATTTTGAGCAAAAAAAACACAAACAAAATTGGAGGCATCACACTTCCTATTTCAAAATATTATAAATGACAATAATAAAACATTCAGGTATAAGTGTTATCATACAGATAGACCTATGAAACAGGCTAAAAACCTTATAGCTAAAGAATAGTCTCTTCAATAATGATGCTGGGGAAAACTGGGTGTATATCTGCAAAAGAATGAACTTGGATCCTTAATCTCACAATGTATTAAAAATTGACTTATAATGGATTGCAGACTTAAACATTAGACTTAAAACAATAAAACTACTTAAGAAAACATGGGAAAAGCTCCTTTATACTGGTTTGGGAAATGGTTTTGAGGTTTGAACTAAAAGCATAGGCAAAAGAAAACCATGGATTACATCAAACTAAAAACCTTTTGTATAGCAACGGAAACAACAGAATTAAGTCAAAATCTACAGAATTAGAGAATATATTTGCAAACCACACATCTGATAAGATCCAAAATGCAAAGAAACTCAACAACTCAATAGTAAAATAAATAAATCACTTGATTTTTAAATGGACAAAGAATCTTACTAAACATTTCTCCAAAGAGATACAAAAATGGCCGACATCACTAAGCAAGGAGATGCAAATTTTAAAAAGCATAACGAGATACGAATCCATGCCTGATAGAATGGTTATTATGAAAAGGAGTTGAAATATAACAAATATTGAGTGGATGTGGAAAGGAAATCTTTGTGTACTGTTGATGGGCTTGTAAATTAGTACAGCCAATATGAAAAAGAGTATGGAGAATTTTTAAACATCAAAAATAGAATATATTTTGAATGATTATCTGACACATCAATCCTACAACTGGGTATATATCAGAAGAAAATAAATTCAGCATATTGACCAGACTCCTGTATTCCCATGTTCATTACAGTATTATTCTCAATAAACAAAATATGAATTTATTCTAAGTGTCCATCAGTGGACAAATGGGAAAAGAAAATATAGTGAATATACACAGTACAATACAATTTAGACTAAAGAAAGGAGGACATTCTGTCATTTGTGTCAACATGGGTGAACCCAGAGGATATTATGTTGAGTGAAATAAGCCAGCCACAGAGAAACAAATAGCAAATGACCTCACTTATATGTTGAATCTAAAAAAGTTGGCTTAGAAAGTAAAAAGGGTGATGGAAATAGGGAGATGCTGGTCAAAAGATATAAAATTTCACTTGCTCAAGAAGAATAAGTTCAATATACCTACTGTACATTGTTGACAACTTTGGTTAATAATATATTGTAAACTTGAAAATTGCTACAAGAGATTTCAAGTGATCTCATCACAAAAAATAAATGAGGTAATAAATATGTTTAAACAGCTTGACTTAGCCATTAGCCAATGCATACTTATATTAAAATATTATATTATATATCATAAATATATCATCTTCACTTGTCAATTATTAAATAAATTAAAACATATAAATGTGTATTTCTAATATTTTTACAACTTTCAAAATAGTTAAAAAGAGAAGATGGAATCTAAATTTCTACCTATGTAAGCTTTAGTCCCCACTTTATCATTTATAGATGTATGGTCATGAATTAATTAGGTTCACTGTTTTCTTATTAATAGCCCATTTTTATAAATCAATAGGATAGAGGTAATAATGGTAAATATTTCAGAATTATTTAACAATGAATATATAATATAATATATTTTAAATGTTTATCACAGCTAAGTGCTTTGTAATGGTCAGTCATTATGAATACCATTATATATAAATGATGTTTGTTTGTATTTTCATTAGGCTATTTTATTATTTCCTTAAGCAAGAATCTCAAAAATACAATCAGTCAAAGAGAACAGACTTTTTTGAGTCCTCTTGATATTAACGAATGGCTTTCCAAATAGGTTGTATTCATTTGCACCCCAGTAGCTCTCACAGCAGCACTGAGAATTTTTACTTTTTAAAAATTAAGGATAGCAAATAATTAGGTTGCCTTAATTATTTTTAGTGTCAAAGACACATTTTGAAAGCTTACTAGCATCTAAAATTCTGAGAAACTGCTGAAATTCACCAGACTTGCTGAGAAATAAGACACTAGTATAGGGATTATTGTCAATTCTTAAATATGTTTTGACAGATTCTGAGTTGGTGGATTTCATGTAAATTTTTCCCTTACCTTTCCTCATTGATCCTATTGGTTTGGAAAAAAATATTATTTATCACAATCATTAGTTAAAGGAGGAACTTACTTTTTTGAAAGCAAGTTAAAAATGGGTAGGGAAGAAGGCAGCTTTAAAAGAATGATTATAGTTCTGGTGGAGCTGCTAGTTTTTAACATTCTCACAGATTTTTAGTAAAATGAAAATATCAAAACATTCTGTGTCTCAGGCTATTTGAAAAATTACAATATCTCACATAAATCTACCTTGTGTTAATCACAAATTCTTATTCCTAGCCACATATCTCAGATAGTTGTTATGCACAGGGCAAACTTAATTGCTCAGAAAGGAGTGTTCAAACCTGAGACACAATGAGAAATGAACACTGTACGTAAGGAAAAAAAGTAACAGAAGAATTCAGAAAAATAAGCAAACACTGTATCTCACACAGACAATTACACTTTATAATATGACAAGTTACTTCATGTATAATTCACAGTGGAAGAATCCAAAGAATTCATATTTTAAAGTGAACTAAATTCTGAAAAACCAATTAAATTTTAGTTTGTTTCAAGACACTCAGTTCAGTTCAAGTATTAGTGGTTTACAAAAAAAATTATTTACACAGAGAAAATGTGGCATAAAATCAATCAGTAAAAGCTAATTTAAATTAGTCTTTATTGATTTCAAGAATAATTCAAAAAATCTTCTATTGAACTTCATATCCTATTTACTTCATATCCATGATAGGCACTTCTTATATCCTGCCCAAAGCTTTCCCCAGGAGATTGTGCAATATTCAAGTATTATATTCAACCTGGATTTTGGAAGAATTACAATTTATTGGGTAAACTTTTGATTAATTGCAAATAATTTCTCACTTTCTTTCTCCTTTTGGGGAGGATCTAAGCTATAATATTATTATGCATAAAATTTCTGAAATTGGTATTTCAGAAATAACACTAGTTACCTTTTATAAAGTGAGACTGTCAGTGGAAAAACAAAGATGATCTATTTTCATATTTTTGTGCCATTTGAAAAATTTAGCTCATCCTTATATTATGCTCACATTGAAAATAATTTAACAAATACATAAAAAATTAAGGATTTCATGGAAGCAGGGTAAACCAAAAGAATTCTAAAGAGCTTATGCTATCAAAACCACAGCACCTCTTATGAACATTTCTACCATTTCATTTGGGAAGATCCTTTCACAGAAACTATACATAAACTAGAGAGTCATAAAAATTCAAGAATGTATAAAACTGGCACATTTTGAACAATGTTGGTCTGTGAAGAAGTCTGGCAAATCCGTTTTAAAATAAACACAAATACAAGGTATACCTGTAAAGGTATACCATTACACAGGAAAAAAAATTACATAATAACCCTGGGATTTAATGAAAAGAATCAATGTGGTATTGCTGTCCAGAACATGTAGTTCTCACATCCTGTTCTCATTCAAAACAGCAACCGTACACTCTTGTAACATGAGCTATATTAAAGGCTGAGTGAATCAGTACAAACAAATAAGCAGCAACTAAAACAAAGCTCTATTAACTCAAAATTAGGCTCAACTTGATAATGTGGGAGGTGGGGAAAGCTTTAATTGAATAGACTAAAAGATGTATATAAGGATATGGGGATTGGAAATTATCTGGAAATAAGGGACTAAAAAGTCAAAGTTATTTTTTAAAATTAATTTTATTGGTACATTTTAGGTATACAATATAAAGACATTCATCATTGTAAATTTATACTTTTACATAATCTATCTTGTTTCTTATTTTTCCCCATTCCCCTGCACACCCTTCAACCTCTCCAGCCCTCCCTATTTAAAAAGACTTTGTTTCCATTTTTTCCCTTTTCTTACATTAATTCCATTCCCTTCTTTCCACTTCCCCTTTGGACCTTTTCTTCCTATTTCACAATATCTATTGTATCTTTTGATTCTTATTCAGCTTCTCATATCAGAGAAACAATTTGGTACTTATACGTGCATGTCCTATTTATTTCACTTCAGAGCATGGCCTCAATGTGCATCCATTTAGTTCTAAATGCTTCTAATATCTCATTCTTTATGGCTCAGTAGTACTCCATTTTATTTAAAAACCACATCTTCTAATCCAGTCTCCAATTGATGGGCACTTGGGCTGTTTCCAAGTTTTAGCTATTAAAAATTGTGCTGCTATGAACATGGGTGCACTTACATCACTGTGCTATGATTCTTTTAATTCTTTTGGGAAAATACCCAGTGGGGAAATAGCTGGGCCAAATGGGACCTCTAATCCTAGTTCTTTGAGATATCTCCATACTGATTTCCACAGTGGTTAGACCAGTCTACATTCCAACCAACAGTGGAGAACTGTTCCTTTTTCTCCACAGCCCTGCCAGAATTTGTTGATTTCATGCTAGCAGCCATTCTTTCTGGAGTAAGATGGAATCTCAGCATTGTTTTCATTTGCCTCTCTTGAATGACCAGTACTGTTGAACATTTTTTCACATGTTTATTTGCTATTTCTACCTCTTTGTTTATTTTAGCTGCCCATTTTGGGATTGGGTCTTTAAATTTGGGAGATCTGATTATTTTTAAATTCTTCATATATTCTAGATAGGAGACCACTCTCTGAGGAACAGCTAGTAATAATTTTTTCCAATATTTTGGGTTATTTCTTCACACTGTTGGTGGTTTCTCTGCTGTGCAGAAGCTTTTTCATAAGAAGAGATCCCACTTGTTGATTGTTTGTACTGGTTCACAGGCAACTTAGGTTTTGTTCATGAAATCTTTTCCTATGCCAATGTCTTCAAGAGTTCTACCTAACCTCTGATCCAGCTGGTTTAGTGTTTCTGTTTCAATATTTAGATCTTTGATCCATTTTGATTTAAGTTTAGTGCCTGGTGAGAGATATAGGTCTAGTTTTAATCTTTGGCAAGTTGAAGCACAATTTTTCCAGCACCATTTAGTAAAGAGGCTATCTTTCCTCCAGTGAGGGTGTTTGACTCCTTTATCGAAGATGAGATGGCTGAGTGTGTCTGGCGTTGTTTCTGCATCTTCTAATCTGTTCCATTGGTCCTCATGCCTCTTTGCCAGTATCATGCTGTTTGTATCACAGTAGCTTTGTAGATAGTTTCAAGTTGGGGATTGTGATACCCCCTACCTTGTCTCTGTTACTTAGAATTGCTTTTGCTATTCTAGGTCCCTTCTTCTTCCAGATTAATTTTTGGATTATTTTCTCAAGATCTGTGAAGTATGCTGCTGGAATTTTAATTGGGATTGCATTGAATCTATACAGCAGTTTTGGAAGTATTGCCATTTTCACTATATTAATCCTTCCTACCCAGGAGTAGGGGATGTCTGTCCATTTTCTGATGTGATTTTTTATCTCTTTTTTCAGAGTGTTATAGTTTTCAGAGTAGAGTTCTTTGATTTCTTTCATTATGTTGATTCCTAGGTATTTCAATTTTTTTAGATGCTATTGTGAAGGGAGTTGTTTCTCCAGTTTCTCTTTCAGTGAGTCTATTGTTCATGTACAGGAAACCTATTCATTATTATGTGTTGACCTTGTATCCAGCTACTTTACTGAATTTGGTTATTAAGCCTGGAAGACTTTTGGTGGAGTTCTTGGGGTCTGCTATATAGAGTATCATGTCATCTGCAATAATGACAATTTGACTTCTTTATTTCCTATCTTTATTCCTTTCATTTCTTTCTCTTGTCTAATTGCTGTGGCTAATGTTTCCAAAACTGTGTTGAAAAGGAATAGTGATAGTGGACATCCTTTTTTGGTTCCTGATTTTAGTGCAAAGGATTTCAGTTTTTGACCATTTAATATGATACTAGCTATCAGTTTTTCATAGATGGTTTTTATCAGGTTGCAGTAGATACCATCTATTCCAATTTTTTGGAGGGTTTTTATCATAAATGTGTGCTAGATTTTATCAAATGCTTGTTCTGCACCTATTAAGATAATTATATGGATTTGTCCTTGGCTCTATTAATATAGTGTATTACATTTACTGATTTGCGTATGTTGAACCATCCCTGCATCCCTGGGATGAATCCCACCTGATCAGGGTGTATGATCTTCTTGATGATGTTCTGCATTCTACTTGCCAATATCTTATTGAAGATTTTTGGATCTATGTTCATTAGTGAGATTGGCCTATAGTTCTCTTTTTCAGTTGGGTCTTTCTCTGCTTTGGGGATCAAGGTGATGCTTGCTTCCAGGAATGAATTAGGGAGTATTGCTTCCCTTTCAATTTCATTGAAGAGTTTAAACAGTAGTGGCAATAGTTCTTCTCTAAATATCTTGTAGAATTCAGCAGTAAAGCCATGAGGACACAGGTCTTTCTTACTTGGTAAGTTTTTAATTACATTTTCAATTTTGTTGATTGATATTGTGATGTTCAGTATTTTTCAATCTTCTTCATTCAACTTTGGTAATTCATATGTATATAAGAATCTGTCCATTTCTTCTATGTTTTCCATCATATTGGTGTATAAGTTCTCAAAGTAGGTATTGATGATCCTCTGGATTTCTGCTGGGTCTGTTGTAATTTTTACCTTTTCATTCCTAATTTCATGGATTTGGACCTTTTCTTTCCTTTTTTTTGATAAGATTGGCTGTGGGTTTGTCAATTTTGTTTATTTTTTTGAAGAACCAACTCTTGGCTTCATTGATTTTTTGTATCATTCTCTTAGTCTCCATTGCATTGATTTCTCCTCTGATCTTTACAGTTTCATCCCTTGTGTAATCTTTTGGTTTCTCCTGCTCTTTCTTTTCTAGAAGCCTGAGGTTCAGCATCAGGTTTTTATTTGAGCTCGCTCTGTTTTCTTAATAATAGTATTCACTGCTATGAATTTCCCTCTTAAGACTGCTTTCATTATGTCCCATAGATTCCGATATGTTGTATTGTCATTGTCATTTAATTGAAGGAACTGTCTGATTTCTTCTTTAATTTCCTCTGTGACCCATTGGTTACTCAGAAGTGTGTTGTTCAATTTCTATATGTTTTTGAAATTCTTGTGGTTTCTCTTGCTATTCATCTCCAGTTTCATTGCTCTATGGTCTGCTAATATACAGGGGATAACTTCAGTTCCTTTGCACTTACTTAAACATGTTCTGTGAGCAAGTGTGTGGTCTATTTTGGAGAATGACCTGTGTGTAGCTGAAAAGAATGTGTATTTTGATTTTGTGTGGCGGAACACTCTGTAAACATTTGTTAAGTTCATTTGTTCAAGCATTTGGTTGAGTTCTAGCATTTTGTTGTTTATTTTTTGTCTAATTGATTTATCTATTTGTGACAGAGAGGTATTGAAGCTCACCACTACTATAGTATTAGTGCTTATATGATTTTTCTTGCTGGTCAATATTTGTTTTATATAGTTGGGTGCACTAGTGTTTGGTGCATAGATATTTATGATTGTCATCTCTCCCTCTTGGATTTTTCCCTTTACAAGCATGTAGTGTCCTTCTTTGTGTCTCTTAATTAGTGTTGGTTTGAAATCCATTTGATGTGCAAAGAGGATAGCTACTCCTGGTTTTTTTCATGTTCCCGTCTCATAAAATATTGTTTTCCACCCTTTAACTTTCAGTCTATGAGTTTCTTTTTGAATTAAGTGTGTTTCTCGTATGCAGCAAATTGTTGGATCTTTCTTTATGAACCATTTTCCCAGATAATTTCTTTTGATTGGTGAATTGAAACCAATGAGACCATTGAGACCAATGTCAACACGTTGATGGTTATAACTGATATGTATTGACTTATCCTTGTCATGACCTTTTCCTATTATTGAATTTTCCCCCTTTGCATTTAATTTCTTGTCTTGCCTGATGGATTCATTCTGCTTGGCTTCATGGTGTTGTGACCCGCATTGTTTTTTCCTAGGATATTGTTTAAAATTTTTTGTAGTGCTGGTTCAGTATTCATGAAGTTCCTAAGGTGCTCTTTTTCATGAAAGTATTTATATATCCATTGATTTTGAGGGCAATCTGGATTGGAGGTTGTTTTCTTTTAGGGATTGAAATACTTCACTCCTGGCTCTTCTTGACTTGAGTGTTTGTGTTGAGAAGTCTGCTGTGATTCTCATGGGCTTTCCTTTGTATATGGTTTGTTTATTTTCTCTAATTGCTTGTAGAATATTGTTCTTCTGTTGAGTTTCTGGTATCTTGACTATCATATGCCTAGGTTTAGATTTTTTTCTTTTTTGATCATGGCTAATTGGAGTGCTATATGCCTCACTTATCTGTATGTCATGTTCCTTTCTCCTGCTTGGGAAGTTTTCTGCCATTACTTCTGTGAACAGTTTTTTATGTTTTTTGCACTCTCTCCTGTTTCTTCATTGTCTCCCATCAGTCTTATGTTATTCTTCTTTGCATCCTCTAGCAGCTGCTGGACTGATTTCTTATGGCCCCTTGCTGTTTTTCAGAGATCTTTCTTTTCCGGGCCACTAATTGCAATCCTATCTTCTATATCTGAAATTCTGTCCTCACATCTGCTGCGTAAACTTTCAGTTGAGTTTTTAATCTCCTGGATATCTGTTCACATTGATTTTATGGATTCCATTTGTTTCCTATGCTGGGATTCCATCATTCCTCAGGTCTTCTATTTTTTTAATCTGTATCTACTCTGGAGTTATTAATCATGTCTTTCACTATGGATATAATCCAGTTATTTTCTGAGAAATTATTTCTGATTTCATTTTTTCCAGATCCTCTTTCATTGCCAGTTCAGGGAGTCCAGTTGTTTGAATTTCAGGTGGTTCCATCCTGTTCCCCATTGGGTTTGCCTTTGGTGGTCTGGAAGTCTAGTTTTGAGACTTGTTTGCATGTCTTCTCATTTTAGCCAGTGTGGTCTGCTACACCTTTGTTGACATGACTCTTTGGTCTCCCAGTGGCCTTCAATTCTCAACAAGCCTCAGAGAGGCCTTCTCTCTGCTGCTCACCAGTGCTACAATACCTGGGTTCAGAATGATGCCCTTCTAGATCACTGAGTTGGGTTATTGTACAGGTGGGCTTCTGGCTTCAGCAAGCATACACTTAGTGATGGTATCTGGGCCAGCCTCTGGCTGGGGCCTGGGTACCTGAGCAGCTGTTTTACAGGTGGGTCTTTGACTGTGGCCTTTGCTCCCAAGTCACTGGTATCTGGGAGAGGTCCAGGCTGGGGCTTGCACACCCACACTGCTGCTGTCTGGGCAGGCTTCTGTGCTGCTGAGCCACTGGTGTCTGGGTGGGCTTCTGGCTGGGGCCTGTGTGCACTTACTGATGGTATCTGCATGGGCCTCTGGCTGGGGCCAGTGTGCCTGTGAAGATATTTTCCAGATGGGCCCTTGGCTGAGGCCTGAACACCCAAGTTGCTTGTGTATGGGTGGAGCCCTAGCCAGGGCCTGCACACCTGTGCAGCTATTGTCCTGGTAGGCTTCTGGCTGAGGTGTGTGTTGCCAATCAGCTCTTGTCTGGGCGTGCTTCTGCCAAATGGATTTTTGGAAGAAATACATTTGCCAAAATTTCTAAAATTATTCTTACAATGTTGAGAGATTAAGTACTTGAAAAAATAAGATGAAAAGTAAAAGAACAGTGCCAATAAGTGATGGAAAGTTGAAATATTACATTTCTCCTACTTCACTGCCACTCCCACTCCCACTTGACATAACCTATCATAAAATGTTTTCTAGATAGTCTTACAACATAATATCTTACTAATTCTTTGTCGTAGATAATATTTCCTGTATCATGTCAGTGGTAGAGAAAACTCAATTCAAACTAGCCTCAAGCAAAAGACAGAATATATCAGTTCCAATAACTGAATAACTGAATAGTCTAAGAATATGCCTGACCACAGAACCAGCTGGAAGCAAAGGATAAAACAACATTATCCATACCTTTTTTCATTTGTTAGATCTCTTAGTTCTATGTCTTATTTATTACATCTATTATTACAAAGATTGACTATCAAACAAGTTTCAATAAATTCAGATTAAACAGTAAATTTTAAAACTTCTTACCAGAAAATGAACAGCCAAGCTACATTCTATGAAGAAATATTTGCACTATCTATATTTGACTGACCTTGTAGCTAGACTGTATAAAGTACTCCAAACCTTAGGAAATAGAAGAAAAACACCCAAACACTTAAAAGGGAACAAAACCCTTGGATACTTCACAACAGATGGCAAATAAGCACATGCAGAAGTGCTCATAATTCTTATTTATAAGGAATATGCAAATGAGATAGTATATACAATGGCATAAGATTAAAACACCAATAATATCAAGTGTTGATAAGGATAGAGAGCAATTGTAACTTCCTTGCCTTGCTGACAGTGATACAAAATAGTAGAAGTTCTTTGGAAAACTGATAGTCTCTTATAAAACTTCACTCTATCCTAATTTAGATCTTCCCATCTGACTCAGTTTCTTTCCTTTTAATCAATTGTATAACAGAAATAAACATTTATGTCAATGAATATTTATTCAAGGTTGTTCATTATGGTCATAAATTGGACACAACCCCCACCCCATACCCTCCACCACACTCTGTTTCAACTATTTCCTGCCTTTTCTTACTTTTCCTCTCATACTCTCTCAAATTCCACTCTTTCTCCCCTGCTTTTGCGTGGCATAAATGCTATCAGCACACTTTTAAAATTTTTTATTTTATTTTTCTCTTTTATTATTGTCTTTATTTTCTTCCTCTCTTAGAATATATATGTGAAATATTTATATATGTGAAATGGTGAATAATAATTACTTCTTTATTTTATGTAATATAGTTCATGGCTATGTCAAATTAATTCTTATCAAAATCTGAGTCTGGAGGACTCAAACACAAGCTTTCTCTCAGTGTATTAATTGATTTCTACCCTCTTAGAGCTTCTGTCAATCTGCAACTATGCTTCTGTGATAGTTAATTGTGATGTCAACTTGAATAATACCTAGCAGATCAGTTTAACAGTTCTGTGTGTACTTGGATGGTTGATTTATTGAAGAGGGAAGACTCACTCCGGATGTAGGTGGCATCAACCAATAAACTTGTAGCCTGGATGGAATTAAAAGGGAAAGAAGAAGGAAGTCTCACTTTTTGCTTTCCTACAGGAGCTTGAATCTTTGCAATTGCTTTTGAACGTCAATCTCCAGGCTTCCAACACAGACTGTTCAGCTTTCCAATGCAGATCCTCAGCTTCCCAATAAAGACTCGCATTGAACTCTGCAGTGAGCTCCAGCACTCGGAGATTTGACTGGATCATCTGGCTCTCCAGTGTGCAGATGGCCCTTTTGTGTTCTTCCACCCTTACTCTTCAGGTGGCCATTGTAAGCTTACCTTTTAGGTCCTTTATATATCATATATATTTTATATTGAAACCATTCTTATCATGAACCCTAGCTCATACGAGTTTCTTCCTTCTTCTTCCTTTTTTTCTAACCCACAAAATAATCTTTCAAAACCCTTTTCTCCCTCCCTCCATTTCAGATATAAAAATAGCACCAAAGTTCTATTTTTTGTCTTTCATTTGCACTTGTCTTTTTTCTTCTTCCATTTTTTCATAAATATTTTCTTACTTTTTCCTTCCTTTATCCTTTACATCTCAACCTACTTGTTATCAGTACTATTTCACTATCTTCTTTAGTATTGAGAAAAATGTGAAATTTTAAATGTTAAATTACATTATTAATATATCGTTGGTTCTATAGATGCTGTTATGACTGGTAGTTTTTCTCTCCTTGCAACATAGTGATTGGGACTGATTCTAATAAATTTAGTAAGGGAAATAGATACATGAACACCAAAACACAATCAAAGCCGAGGTCATATCACAGGGAGACAAACACTAACTACAGAGATTTCAACTGTAATGATAGAGATTTTTTTTACCCTGACCCTTACCACAAAAACATCAGAGAAATGATAAAACAAGGCACCAAGATCCCTCCCAAAACTCCTAACTCCCCCAAAACCTGATCTCATGGATACTGATTGAACTGAAAAACCAAATGTATGAAAAGATAAAAAAAAAACCAAATAAGCAAGTGCATAAGACATTCAATGAGCTAAGAGAATGTAAATACACAAATAAATGATTTAATAAATAAGATGTTCATTGAGCTTAAAAAGTCACACTTTTAAGAAAATGTTTAATATCTTTGTCCACTAGAGAAATGCATATTAAAATAATATTGAGATTCTACCTTACTCCAATAAGAATAGCTATCATCAAAGACTCAAAAAACAACAAATGCTGGTGAGGCTGTGGAGAAAAAGGAACCCTTCTACATTGTTGTTGGAAATGTAAACTATTACAACTTCTATGGAAATCAATATGAAGTTGCCTCAAAAAACTAAAAATAGAAATTCCATTTGACCCAGCTGCACCTATCCTGGGTACCTTCCCCAAAGAATTAAAGTCATCAGTATTACAGTTATAGACATGCCTACACGTGTTTATAGCAACACAATATACAATAGCTCAATTATGGAAACAGCCTATATGCCTATCAACAGATGAATGGATAAAGAAAATTTGGCTTCTATACACAAAGGACTTCAACTCAATCATAAAAAGTTAAATTTGACTTGTTTGTAGGAAAATGGATGGACACAAATAGTTAAATATCACATAGTTTCTCTTATATAAGAAATCCAAAATAAAAATAATTTAAAAGACAAAAATAAAGGAGACTTGTTAGGAAACAAAGTGGTAGATTTTTTGAGATGAGAAGGGATCTAGTAGGAGGAAGAGGTGTAGGGATGGAGGGAGTAAAAATGATTAAGATGTGCTATATATGTGTACCAATTCCCCCAAAGCAAAATTATTATGTATCACAAACATGTACTAATAGAAAATTTGTTTGAAAAGAACACTAAATCTTGGAAGCACTGTATATGTCCATCAATAGATAAATGGAGAAAGAAAAGTTGGCATTTATGCACAATAAAGGACTGTACTACTCTGCCATAAAGATAAACTTTAGTCATTTGTAGGAAAATGGATGCACTTTGAGACCATAATGTTAAGTGAAATAAATCAGAAGCATAAGCTTAAATATTGCATGGTTTTTATACGAAAAACGTAATATATAAGTAAAGAGCAAAATAAAAGATAGATAATAGGAAGTAGGGAGATAAATCTTTCTCAAATGGGAAGGGGATCTAGAGATGGAGAGAAGGGAAGGGAAGACAAGAGAAGAGGGTGAAAAAGAAAATAAGGTGTATTATATATATGTACCAACTCTCCATAAGAAATGTAAACATTATGTACTCCAGACATGGATTAATAAAAAAATAAATTAAAAAAACAAGAAGAGTGTTTACAATAGTTTTATTTGTAAAATCCCCAAGTTGGAAACAACCCAAGTACCACAAAAAAGGGAATATACAAACATGATATTACTTAGCAATAAAAAGGAACAAATGATACTAATGTGACTTACAGACATAGGGTGGCAAGTAGGTGGCTACGTGAAGATTTACTTGACAGGGGCTCAAAAAATTTCTGATGTGACAGAAACAATGTGTATCTTGGTAGGTACGTAGGTTACATCTGTCAAAATTAATTGAATGCATTCTGAAAATCTATATGTATCTTCAAAATGATAAAAAGAGAAAACCTTCTTGGGAGAAGATAAGTATAAATAAAGATAACTTGTATTTTTTCCTAAAAATACTTTTTTATGCCAACTTTAAGTTTTCACCAGAGACAGAATGAAAAATTCAAACCTCTTCGTAAGGGAAAATAGTTATATGAAGCAAGTCAGAAAATATCTTAGAAATCTAACATTAGTTTGGCGGTCCTTTTATAGTACAATTTTACACTGCAGTGATGGAAGTAAAGATTTACTCAGTATACTCTATGTTCCAAAAATGCATGGTTAAGAAACAGATGCTTATCTTCCCCAACACCTGCAGAGGCCCACAACCCACTCTATTTGTATCCTTAAAGTTCCTGGAAGGCAAGCAGAAATGAGGGCTATTTAAGAGCTTTATGACTTCTCACCTGCTGATTTTAAATGTACAGAGAATGTGTTTTAAAGAATTTTTAATTCAGCTGTAGTTCTTCAGAGAGAAAATATTATATGTATTTTTGCTAATATTGATACTGCTTCCATGGAATTATTTTATTTTTAAAATGATTTCTGACATTTTGAGTTAACCTTCAATATCTTATGAGAAATTAATCACTGAGCAAGAACCCTTATTAAAACAAACCCTGAAATTCCTAAGGTTTTTGTCTTGGTAAGGGGATCTCTTGATTAGGACACTCCACTCCCTTCTGCACACTCATCATCAGCTCCATCTACATTATTGTCAGAATTTTCATTCACCTCTTACAGGACAAATCCAACAGGACTGGTTTGTAAAAACCTTAGGGAGTGGCTCCAGGCCAGCTTCATCACATTCATGTCAACCCCTATGAAATATAGTAGTTTACTATGATAGAAACTTGAATATTCAGATACTACAAAAGAAGACCTTAAAATTACATTTACCATTTATACTACTTTTATTTATTCTTTCTTCCTGGTTGCAGAATACTAACATTTTCAAAATTCAAAGGATATATATATATATATATATATATATATATAAAATAAAATTAAGCATCGTCTTTATCAATGCATTATTATTAAGAATCTTACTCTTATTTTCGAAGTTGTGATTATTTTATAGAAATGTATATACTTCTATGGTAGGCAGCCTCTGAAGCTCCCCTTGCCAACAGGATGGACTGAGTGTCTTTGTTCTAACAAATGCGATATTGCAGAAATGATGGATGTAGTGTCTGAGATTAGATTGTAAAAGGATTGTGGCTGCCTTCTTGGGTGGGGTCTCATTCTCTTCTGGACCACTTGGACACATAAGTGAGCCTTGAAGCAGAATTCCTGAGACTGCCAACATCCATGTGAGTAAGCTTGGACAGGACACAGACCCTCTCTTAGTATGGTCTGAGATAGCTGCAATATTGGCCAACACTTTCACTGCATATTCATGATAGACCCGAACTGAAGTATTCAGTTAAAATGCTCCAAGATTCTGGCCCCAGAAACTGTGAGATAATAAACATTTGTTGTTTTAAGTCACCATATTTTGGAGTAATTTATTCTATAGCAATAGATATTCAATGTGGTTTCTTAATATGCAGTTCTACTATAACATTTTTTACATTAGATATTTATTTTGATTAAAAGACACTCTTTTGTTAGCATGTCACAAGAATGAATGCCGCTTCTCCAAATCTTGATGATATCCAAAACACTAAAATCTTGATTATTTTACTTGCATTAAACTTTAGATTGTCCCTACTTATTGTCAGACTTCCACTGCATTGTATATGAACTTCTAAGATGATAAGTATTATGATCTTCTTCTATTTATTTACTTATAAAAATTACATCAATTATATTTTTATTCTGCTTATTCTGTCACAAGTTTTATTGCTTATTCCAGTCAATGAGATATGAATGTTTAATGAGCATAAAAACATCTAAGAAAAAACTTTAAGAGACATCACAGGTTTTCTCTAGTGCTCCTTTATAATACATATAATGTCCCAATAGTGTTATTCCTGTTATATGTGTCCATTCTTACACCAATAATTTACAATATAAAGTTATTAAACAAAGCATTAGTTTTCTAAATTCAGAATGTTAGTGTTTTGTTTTGTTTAAGACAGGGTCTCACTATGAGTTTAATATGGCCTTGAACTCATCAGGTAGCCCAGTCTGGCCTCAAACTTGTGGCTATCTGATCCTCCTGCTTTGGTCTCCCCAGTGTGGGGATTACAGATGTGAATTCAGAAATATTAAAATCAAAAATACTGAACATGACCAAGGTAAACTTATATGCAACACTAGCACAACTTTCAAGGAAACCAACAGTGTAACTTATTACATTAACATATGATAGGATGATACATGATCAAGGATTAGGTGATAAAATTTAACATCCATTCAGTATTTTTCCATGATAATATGAGTTCCTGGGGTATGAAATAGTGCTTACTAAAGATAGGAAGTATATGATTATGAGGTTAGCTATAAAACCTATCAACAGATCTTTTTTTTTTTTCCTTTTCTCATATTTTTTTCTTTTCCCTTTTTTCTCCCCTCCCCCATTAAGTTTATTGGTACATTTTAGGTATAAAATACAGTTACATTCATCATTGGGATCTTGTACCTTTACATGAGTCTCTTGGTTCTTATTTTTTTCCCCTTTCCCTTGCCCTCCCTTCACCCCCTCCACCCTTCCCTATTTGCAAAGACCTTGTTTCCATTTTTTTCCTCTTCTCATATTTTTTCCTTTCCCTTTTTTCCCTTCCCCTACCCCTCCCAATTCCCCTGCTCTTTTAGACCTGTTCTTCCTGTTACACAATATCAGTTATACATTTTTTAAATTACAATATTAAGATCTAGGAGACATTACCACAGATTTTACAGAATTTAAGAGGATATAGAAAGCATATTACAAAAATCATTTTTAAAATAAATTTGACAACTTCTAAGAAGTACCTTGGAAGACAAATTAATGAAACTAACTCTGGAGGAAATATAAAATTTGAAAAGCACCTATTAAAGAAAGTATTTTCCTAGCTTGAAAACCTACCTATATGACAACAGCAGGCTCATAAACATTTTAACTGATAAATTATATCAAACAATTAAAGCAGAAAAAAGAAGGAACACTTCTCCTCTCATTTTAGGAATGCAACATTGTGCTAATCCTAAAACTGGATAAAGATAATAGAAGAAAAAAGTATGAACATAGATAGAAATTTGTTTAACAAAACAAACTACTGGAAGTCAGATCTGGCAGTATGTAGAAAGTGGTTTTGTTATAGGGATGACAGTGTTGGTTCAGCATTGGAAGATCCACCCCCAAAAGTCATCATTTTAACAGAGGAAAGAAAAAACCCATATGATCCTGTCAGTAGTTGGAGAAAAAGTATTGGACTAAATTCTATAGCTCTTCATGGTAAAAGCTATCAGGAGCCTAGAAGTAGAACAGAACCTTCTCAACAGATTAAAGACATGTACTCCATACTTCCAGCGAGAATGCCTTATATAAATGGAGAAGATACAATGGTTTCTCCTTAAGGTGGGGAACAAGGGCAGATATGCTTACTCTTTATCTGTCCATTAAACTTTGAAACCTAGTCCCCACCAAAATAGTCTGGCAATAAAATGACACAACTAGTGTAGTATTGGCATGGCAGAAGCAAAATCTTTGTATGTAGATGAAATGATCATCTACAGAGAAAATACTAAGAAATCTTTAGGAGCCCCTAGAACTTGTACTTGAATTTAGCAGGATTAGAAAACACAAGGTATATATAAAAATTCAGGTCTGTGTATACTTGCTATAAATGAAGAATTGGATATTGAAATTTAAAAGTTATGTAGGAGTACAAAGGACCTAGAAAAGTTAAAAAGAAAAACAAAAACAAAAACAGTGTTGGAAGACATTTAGTACCTAATTTTAAGACTTCTTCTAAAGCTACAGTAATCAAGGCAGTGTTGGTGTACGGAAAGACATATAGATCATTGGAATAAAACAGATAATCTAGAAATAGAACCACACATATATGGTCCACTGAGTTTTGAAAGATTATTTAACATTAGCATTTTATAGAATAGAAACTCAATTCAAGAGCCGAGGAAGAGCTAGTGTTTGCAGCAAATGGCACTAGAACACCTGGTATCCATATACAAAAAAATTAACCTCACCCCTTTTTTTCCATACATAAAAATAACTTGAAGGGATCTATGAATCTAAATATGAAAGCTTAAAAGTATAAAACTTTAAGAAGAAATTATAAGGGAAAATATTTATGAATTCAGGGTAGGCAAGAACTACCTAGGATACAAAAAACATGATGTATAAAAGAAAAAAAATGATAAATGAGATTCCATCAAAATTTAGAACTTTAAATGACATCATTAAAATGAAAAGTAGTCCTTAAACAGACCATATTTACAATACATATAACCTATGACCAGAATATATAAAGAACTCCTACAGCTCATTAATAGATGACCCAATTAAAATGTAGATGTAAGAAGATGATAAATAGCCAGTATAGCACAAGGAATGGTGCGCAACTCTAGAATCAGAAAAATACCAATCAGTACAATAATAAGATTGAATTATACACTCATTAGGGAGATGAAGTTAAAAGTTTTAAAAGCCTTGTCATGACTTTTTCTTTTTGTTGGATTCTCCCCCTTTTCGTTTAATTTGTCACACCCAATGGATTCATTCTGCTGGGTTTCCTGGGGTTGTGATCCTCATTGTCTTTTCCTAGGATATTGTCTAAAATTTTTTGGAGAGCCGGTTTGGTATTCATGAAGTTCCTGAGGTGCTCTTTATCATGAAAGTATCTTATTTCTCTATCAATTTTGAAAGATAGTTTTGCAGGGTACATCACTCTGGGTTGGAGGCTGTTTTCCTTTAGGGCTTGAAATACATCACTCCAAGCTCTTCTTGCCTTGAGGGTTTGCATTGAGAAGTCTGCTGTGATTCTGATGGAGTTTCCTTTGTATGTGATTTGTTTCTTTTCTCTCACTGCTTGTAGAATTTTGTTCTTCTGTTGGATTTCTGGAATCCTAACTATTATATGCCTATGTGTAGATTTTTTTTATTAAGGCCATTTGGAGTCCTATATGCCTCACTTATCTGTATGTCAAGTTCTTTTCCTCTCCTTGGGAAGTACAGTTTTTTTATGTCATCTGCACTCTCTCCTCTTTCTTCATTGACTCCAGTCAGTCTTATGTTATTCTTCTTTGCATTGTCTAGCAGCTGCTGTATTGATTTCTCATGTTCCCTTACAATTTTAAAGCAATCTTTCTTTTCCTCCTCACTAATTGCAATCTTATCTCCTATATGTGAAATTCTATCCTCACATTTGTTCATTCTGCTGTGCAGACTTTCAATGGAGTTTTTAATCTCTTGAAAATCTGTTTGTATCTGTTTTATGGATTCTATTTGTTTCCTATGTTGGGATTCCATCATGTTCCTCAGATCCTCTATTTTTTTATCTGTGTCCTCTCTAGATTTATTAATCATGTCTTGCACCATGAGCACAATCTTTACTGTTATCTGAGTAATTATTTCTGATTTCATTTTTCCCAGATCCTCTTTTGTTGCCAGTTCAGAGAGTCCAGGTGGTTGAGTATCAGATTGTTCCATCTCGTTTCCCTTTGGGGTCGTTGTAAGTGATCCAGAAATCTGTTTTTGAGACTTGTTTACGTGTCTTCTCATTTCCATGGGAGGGGGTGCTTCTGATGCCCATGTGGCTCACCTTCTCTGCCCTAGGAACCTGGGATGGCAGCGGGGGAACTTCCTTCTGGGTGCTGGGACCAGCTGAGCTTCTCTGCCCTAGGAGCCTGGGATGGAGGTGGGGAGCTTCCTTCCAGGTGCTGGGACCAGCTGAGCTTCTCTCTATCAATAGATCTTTAAAACAAAAATTTAGAGGATGATATATTGGACAGGTTGGTTCCCAAAGCTCAGTAGACTATATTTTTTATTAACAATATTTCAATTCTTGATTTAGATGATATTTATCTAGATATATGTATCAAAATCATCCTTTAATTTATACAACTATATATTTATGCTATGTGTACTTTTCTCTATTTTGTTGTACTTCAAATTTTTTAAGTTAGAAAATGAGAATGGATGAAGTGACTGGGAATAGAATTTAGAGGGTGAAAAAAAGAAGTCCCAGAGTTAAGTTTGAAAGCCTCTAATTAATATGTGAAGTTTGACAGAAAATAAAGTGCTGACAAAGCTAAGGAGAAGCAATTATAAGAAGACTTGGAAATTCAAAAGAGAAGCACATCATGGGAGTTAAAAGAAAGGGAGTAGGAGGCATTGGTCATCTTCCAGAGTTAGGAAGAAGTTGTGAAAGAAGATGACTTTCCTTTTGATCTCTGAAAGAGGGTGTAGCAATATTTTACTCTACTCTTTCCTTTTATAACTTACATTTTTAAAATATCCAGAGAAAGAAAAAGACTTGTACAATCTATAAACAGGTGATCCTGGAAATAGAGTCCAAATCTCTGAACTGTTAGAACAACCCTCTCTTCACTGAAGTGTAGTCATGAGCCTCCTGAATTCTTTGACTTCCTACTCTGGGACATAATAAGAGTTGGGTAGAGTTGTTATAGTTTATGAATTTGGACATGTTTTCTGTCATTTCTCTGATACTGGCTTCAGAGTAACATGATTAGTAGGATCAGTTTAGTGGGATGTGGTGGCAGGCACCAGTAGTACCAGCTACACAGGAGGCTGAGGCAGTAGGATCACTTGAGTCCAGGAGTTCAAAGCCAGCCTGAGAAAGAGAATAAGATTTTGTTTAAAAAAAAACAGTTATAATTGAACACAGTATAAATGTTTAGCCTCTTCCTCCTATTGTTTGGAGCTTACGTAGTCTCTTAATTCTTCCTTTCAGTATGGATTGTGCTGGATGTTTAGAAAAACTGACATTCATTTACTATGGACAAAGCCTCACACATATTAAATATTGAAAGAGCTAATAAAAATGACTTTTTCTTCACTTTCCCTTCACTTTATTATTCTACTTGTCACCTTCTGCCTATTTGGAAGTCTTCCAATTCCTGCCTTCCTTTCTGAATGATTTCTTACTGTGTTCTACTCATGTGTCTGTCATCATTCCTTGTAATCTAAAGAATAACAATATCAAACAGTAACAAATATAATTTGCTTACTAACACTCTCCCCCTGACATACTCACCCATTTTTCTACCACTTCTAATATTACAGTAGCTCTGTAATCTAAAATATTAAAAGCATGGCCTCTAAACTGCCAAAGGAAAATTCCAAAAACTTTAAGCCCATTATTTCCCAGGGTAGCCAAATGATTTACATTATTTTTTATTACCACATAACATAAAGCTCAAGAAACTTCATTATAAAGTTCAATGATTGAAGAAAACTGGACCCACGAAATTTTAATTGACATAGGGGTTAGTTCTGTTGAAAGAATCCTGTGTCATTTGTTAAAGAAGTGACATTTTATAGCAAGGGAAGAAATAGAGGAGCTAGAAAAACTGAAGAATGGTACCAGCTTCCCAGTATAGGGCCATAAATATAAGTCAAATGCAAAAGATCAGATTAAATTCTGAGGAAACCATTTAGGAAAACAGAATAGTATGTAATACATTCCAGAAAGATTCTCATAAATATATTTTCTAGTGTTTATTTGCTGTATAGTTTTAGCGCTTAAAAGTTTTGTTAACTCCTCAGTACTCACAGAGCTAGAATGATGAGGCATTACTGTACCATAGAAAATAAAAATAGCCATTATTTTTTCAACAGTTTCATCAGCAGCAGTTTTTCCTGATTATTTTTGTCTTGTTTTTCAAATGAGATATTGAATAACTACCTCTGTTTCTCACCCACACAAATTCTAATATAACTGTTTCTCTTGCTTGTATCTATAAACCTATGTACAGTCACATCTTGCATGAAATATGCATAACGAAAATAAAAGTAAATTATTGAGTTCCTATACATATCTGATTAGATAACAGAACTAATGATGATCACAATTTAAAATAGGTCCTTTGAAAATTGATGCAATCCATTTTGTATTTACAGAGCATTAAAGCTTATTTTAATGTAAAAATATTTTAAATGTTGAGCATTAAATAAAAGAAAAATTATGATCTCACCACTTTAAAACATACAATTTAATTTTGGTATATTGTTTATCTTTTTCCATCTGTGCACGTATTTTTCATAATTCTACTAATGGTAGGTTAAAAATATATCTTTTTAATCTAATCTAATATATACCAATAAATATTGCTACCATGTTTTACTGTTATTTTGTTGTGGTAAAGTGCACATAATATAAATTTACTATCTAATCATTTTCAAAGGTATAATTTATAATATTTTTTTAAAATGTTCATTTAAAAAACTTTGTCCAATAGATGTAATGTCATTTACTATTAAACAATTGTTAGATATTTAGGACATTTCTATATTTTCAAAGTCTTTATAACATGACTGTGAGCAAATTTGTTTACATTAACTTCAGTATGTTTTAATATCTTTATAATTTCCCACCAATGAATCACTAGTTTCCATTTACCATGCCAAGAGCAGTGTATGAGCTTACCAGTTTCAGAGTAACTATCAAAGACCTCTCTGATGACCCATTTAAAAAATAGAAATAGTTCTATGTTTATGAGATATGTTAGTTGACACTTTATGTTTCTCCAATGTACAATCAATGCCATTGATATACAAAGCAAATTATCTCTCTATAACCTTTTACAAGAGTCAAGTATTATCACTAATGCCTGATGATTTCTATTTGCTTTTTGTTTTCTATTTTTCATTTATTTTTATTTATTTTTAAAATATTTTAAAAATTAAATTCTTTTATTAGTACATTGTAGGTATACAACACAATTACGTTTCTCATTGGGAATTGTACCTTTACATAATGCATCTTGGTTCTTATTTTTTTCCCATTCCTAGCCCTCCCTTCATGCCCTCCACCCTTCCCTATTTACAAAGACTTTATTTCCATTTTTCCCATTTCTCATCATCATTTTTCCTTTCCCTTCTTTCCTTTCCCCTGCCCCTCCCACTACCCCTACCCCTTTGGACCTTTTCTTCCTATTTTACATTATTGATTATTCATTCTAATCATTGGTACATTTTAGGTATACAATATAATGACATTCATCATTGGAAATTTGCACCTATACATAGTCTCTCTTGGTTCTTATTTTTCACCCTTGCCCAGACCTCCCTTCAACATCTCCATTCCTCCTTATTTACAAAGATTTTGTTCCTATTTTTCCATTTTCTCATATTAATCCCATTCCTTTCTATCCTTTCCTTTAGCCCTCCCACTTCCTTCCCCTTTGTCCCTTTTCTTCCTATTTCACATTACCTATTATACATTTAGTCCTTATTTACACTTTCAGTTTCTCACACGAGAGAAACTATTCGGAATTTATTCATGTGTGTCCTATTTATTTCATTTAAGAGTATCGCCTCAGTGTGCATACACTTAGCTATAAATGTCTCTATTTTCTCATTTTTTATGGCTGAGTACTCCATTTTATAAAAAATTCCACATTTTTTTTATCCAGTCTCCAGTTGATGGGCATTTGGGCTGTTTCCAAGTTTTAGCTATTACAAACTGTGCTGCTAAGAACATGGGTGCACATATATCACTGTGGTATGATTCTTTTAATTCTCTGGGGAAGATACCCAGCAGTGGAATAGCGGGGTCAAATGGGACTGCCAGTCCTAGTTCTCTGAGGTATCTCCATACTGATTTCCACAGTGCTTGCACCAGTCTACACTCCCACCAACAGCAGAGAAGGGTTCCTCTTTCCCCACAGCCCCGCCAGTATTTGTTATTGGTTGATTTCATGATAGCAGCCATTCTTTCTGGAGTGAGGTGGAATCTCAGCATTGTTTTCATTTGCATCTCTTGAATGACCAGTGATGTTGAAGATTTTTTCATGTATTTATTTGCTATTTCTACTTCTTTGTCTGAGAAATGTCTGTTCATTTCAGATGCCCATTTTCAGATTGGGTCTTTAAATTTGGGAGGTCTGATCTTTTTAAGTTCTTTATAGATTCGAGATAGCAGACCTTTGTCTGAGGGAGAGCAGGTGAAGATTTTTTCCCACATTGTGGGTTGTCTCTTCACACTGCTGGTGGTTTCTCTTGCTGTGCAGAAGCCTTTTAATAAGAAGAAATCCCACTTGTTGATTGTTTATGCTAGTTCACAGGCAATTGAGGTTTTGTTCATAAAATCTTTTCCTATACCAATGTCTTCAAGGGTTCTCCCTAACCTCTGTTCCAACTGGTTCAGAGTTTCTATTTTAATATTTAGATCTTTAATCCATTTTGATTTTAGTTTAGTGCATGGTGAGAGATACAGGTCTAGTTTTAATCTTTGGCAAGTTGAAGCCCAGTTTTTGCAGCACCATTTATTAAGGAGGCTATCTTTCCTCCAGTGAGGGTGTTTGGCTCCTTTATCAAAGATAAGATGGCTGAGTATGTCTGGAGTTGTTTCTGCATCTTCTAATCTGTTCCACTGGTCCTCAAGTCTGTTTCTTTGCCAGTACCATGCTGTTTTTATCACAGTAGCTTTGTAGTAGAGTTGCAGGTTGGGGATTGTGATACCCCCTGCCATGTCTCTGTTACCTAGAATTGCTTTTGCTGTTCTGGGTCTCTTCTTGCTTCAAATGAATTTTTGGATTGTTTTCTCAGGGTCCATGAAGTATGCTGCTGGGATCTCAATTGGAATTGCATTGAATCTATAAAGCAGTTTTGGAAGTATGGCCATTTACCCTATATCAACCCTTCCTACCCAGGAGCAAGGGATGTCTGTCCATTTTCTGATATCATCTTCAATCTCTCTTTACAGAGTGCCATAGTTTTCAGAGAAGAGGTCTTTGATTTCTTTCGTTAGGATGATTCCTAGGTATTTCAGTTCTTTGGATGCTATTGTGAAAGGAATTATTTGCCCTATTTCTCTCTCAGTGAGTCTGTCATTGGTGTAGAGGAAAGCTATTGATTTTTGTGTGTTGACCTTGTAACCAGGTACTTGACTGAATTTGGTTATTAAGTCTAGAAGACTTTTGGTGGAGTTCTTGGGGTCTTCTATATAGAGTATCATGTCATCTCCAAATAATGACAATTTGAATTCTTCATTTCCTATCTTCCTTTTATTTCTTTCTCTTGTCTACTTGCCATGGCTAATGTTTCCAGAACTATATTGAACAAGAGTGGTGATAGTGGACATCCTTGTCTTGTTCCTGATTTTAGTGTGAAGGATTTCAGTTTTTGACCATTGAGTATGATACTGGCTGTTGGTTTTTCATAGATGGCTTCTATCAGTTTGAGGCAGAGACCATCTATTCCAATTTTTTGTAGGGTTTTTATCATAAATGCATGTTGGATTTTGTCAAATGCTTTTTCTGCATCTATGGAGATAATCATATGGTTTTTGTCCTTGGCTCTATTGATATAGTGTATTACATTGATTGATTTTCGTATATTGAACCATCCCTGCATCCCTGGGCTGAATCCCACTTGATCAGTGTGTATGATCTTCTTGATGATCTTCTGCATTCTGTTTGCCAGTATCTTATTAAGATTTTTGCATCTATGTTCATTAGTGAGATTGGCCTATAGTTCTCTTTTTCAGTTGGGTCTTTCTCTGCTTTGGGGATCAAGGTGATGCTTGCTTCCAGGAATGAATTTGGGAGTATTGCTTCCCTTTCAATTTCATTGAAGAGTTTAAACAGTAGTGGCAGCAGTTCCTCTCTAAATGTCTTGTAGAATTCAGCAGTGAAGCCATCAGGGCCTGGGCTTTACTTAGTTGATAAATTTTTAATTACATTTTCAATTTCATTGCTTGATATTGGGTTGTTCAGAATTTTTAGGTCTTCTTCGTTCAACTTTGGTAATTCATATGTATCTAGGAATCTGTCCATTTCTTCTGTGTGGTCCATCTTATTGGCGTATAGGTTCTGGAAGTAGGTGTTGATGGTCCTCTGGATTTCTGCTGTGTCTGTTGTAATTTCACCCTTTTCATTCCTAATTGCATGGATTTGGGCCTTTTCTTTCCTTTTTCTGATAAGGTTGGCTAAAGGTTTGTCAATTTTGTTGATTCTTTCGAAGAGCCAACTCTTGGCTTCGTTGATTTTTTGTATCGTTCTCTTGGTCTCCATTGCATTGATTTCTCCTCTGATCTTTATAATTTCCTCCCTTGTATGAGCTTTGGGGTTGTCCTACTCTTCCTTTTCTAGAAGCTTGAGGTTCAGCATCAAGTTGTTTAATTGGGCTCGTCCTGTTTTCCTAATATGAGTATTCACTGCTATGAATTTCCCTTGTAAGACTGCTTTCACTGTGTCCCATAGATTCCGATATGTTGTATAGTCATTGTCATTTAATTGAAGGAACTGTCTGATTTCTCCTTTAATTTCCTCTGTGACCCATTGGTTATTCAGAAGTGTGTTGTTCAATTTCCACATGTTTATGAAATTTTTTGGGTTTCTTTTGCTATGGATCTCCAATTTCATCTCACTATGGTCTGATAATGTACAGGGGATAACTTCAATTCCTTTGCACTTACTTAAACATGTTCTATGTGTGAGTATGTGGTCTATTTTGGAGAATGACCCATGTGCAGCTGAGCAGAATGTGTATTCTGATTTTTGTGGGGTGCAACACTCTGTAAACTTCTGTTAAGTTCATTTGTTCAAGAGTTCGATTGAGTTCTAGTATTTCATTACTTATTTTTTGACTAGTTATCTATCTATCTGTGACAGTGGGGTGTTGAGGTCCCCCACTACAATTGTATTAGTGCATATATGACTTATCATGTCCATTAGTATTTGTTTTATGTAGTTGGGTGCACTAGTGTTTGGTGCACAGTTATTTAGGATTGTTATCTCTTCCTCTTGGATTCTTCCTTTTACAAAGATGTAGTGTCCTTCTTTGTCTCTCTTAATCAGTGTTGGTTTGAAATCTACTTGATCTGCAAAGAGGATAGCTACTCCTGCTTTTTGGGGGGTTCCGGTCGCATGGAGCATTGTTTTTCACCCTTTCACTTTCAGTCTATGAGGTTGCTTTTGAATTAAGTGTGTTTCTTGTATGCAGCATATTGTTGGATTTTGCTTCTTGACCCATTCTGCCAGTCTATTTCTTTTGATTGGTGAATTGAGACCATTAACATTGGTGGTTATAACTGAAATGTATTGACTTGTCATTGCCATGACTTTTTCTTTTTGTTGGATTCTTCCCCTTTTACATTTAATTTCTTGTCATGCCAGATGGGTTCATTCTGCTTTGCTTCCTGGGGTTGTGATCCTCAATGTCTGTTCCTAGGATACTGTGTAAAATTCTTTGGAGTGCTGGTTTGGTATTCATGAAGTTCCTGAGGTGCTCTTTGTCATGAAAGTATCTTATTTCTCCAACAATTTTGTTAGATAGTTTTGCAGGGTACATCAATTTGTGTTGGAGGCTGTTTTCTTTTAGGGCTTGGAATATGTCACTCCAAGCTCTTCTTGCCTTGATGGTTTGTGTTGAGAAGTCTGCTGTGATTCTGATGGGCTTTCCTTTGTATATGATTTGTTTCTTTTCTCTGACTGCTTGGAGAACTTTGTTCTTCTGTTGTGTTTCTGGAATCTTAACAATTGTATGCCTATGTGTAGGGTTTTTTTTATCAAGGCTATTTGGAGTCCTATATGCCTCCCTTATCTGTATGTCAAGCTCTTTTCCCCTGCTTGGGAAGTTTTCTGCCATTATTTCTGTGAAGAGATTTTTTATGTCATCTCCACTCTCTCCTGTTTCTTCATTGAGCCCAATCAGTCTTATGTTATTCTTCTTTGCATCATCTAGCAGCTGCTGGATTGATTTCTCATGTTCCCTTATAATTTTGAAGGAATTTTTCTCTTCCTGGTCACTATTTGCAATCTTATCATCTATATCTCAAATTCTGTCCTCATTTTGGCTCATTCTGCTGTGTAGACATTCAGTGGAGTTTTTCATCTCCTGGAAATCTATTTGCATCTGTTTTATGGATTCCATTTGTTTCTTATGTTGAGATTCCATCATGTTCCTGAGCTCCTCTCTAGATTTATTAATCATGTCTTGCACTAGGGACACAATTTCTCCTGTTATCTGAGAAATTATTTCTGATTTCATTTTTTCCAGATCCCGTTTTGTTGCCAGTTCAGTGGGTCCAGGTGGTTGAGTATCAGAGTGTTCCATCTCATTTCCCTCTGGGGTTGCTGTAGGTGATCTGGAAGTCTGGTTTTGAGACTTATTTATGTGTTTTCTCATTTTGACTGCAGTGGTGGGTTGTTAGCGCCTGCATGGCTTACCTCCTCTGAGCTGGGAGAGGTGGGACTGGGGCCAGGAGCAGTGGTAGGCATGGTGACCCAAAAGCCCTTTTCTGTGGGCTGGTCTCCAGGAAGCCCCTACCTCTGGGCCAGGAGCAGTGGGACGGGATGGTGGCTCAGAAGCCCCTTCCTCTGGGCCAGGAGCAGAGGGACTCACTACCTTGGTCTGGTGTCCTCTGCATCTTTGTAGTGTGGAGCCAGGTGGCTGCCTGTCTGCAGCGGGGTGATTCAGCTTCTTCTGTGGGACTAGGGACCTTGGTAGGGCGTGGGCAGACCTGCCTGTCTGCAGCAGGGTGATTCGGTTTCTTCTGTGCAACTCAGGACCTCGGTAGCGCATGCCACGATTTCTATTTGTAACTACTCTTTAAAAGAATTATTATGATCTTACTTTCTTAAGTAGAAGCACAATTGGAGGTCTGCGGATGTTGGTACCAATTAAAATGACTGTTTTGAATGCAATGAAGTTTTCAAACTTGTTTATCATTAGGCAAACAAGCATAGATTCAATCATTTTAAAATTCCTTTTAAAAGATGGTAATATATGTTATCAAAGGAAAGTCTAAATATAATTATGTTAACAAATTTTACCAATGTTTAGCAAAAATAATTAGTAATTTTATGTCACTTCTCACATGCTTAAAATTAAAAATCGAATTCTAAATTTTATATGTGTGTGTGCTGGCTATAAATAAACATCCAATATTGTTTTGCACAAGAATAATTCACATTAAATAAATTCTGGCAGAAGAAAAATAAAATGAAATAAATTAACTTATTTTAAATAAAAACCTGCTCATTGCAACAAAGTTTTATTTTCATGTACCCAAAGAAGCAGGGAACAATTTGGTTGTGTTCTGAGATAGGCAAGATAGAGAAGGGGATTTCTGGAGAGATATGAGTCACCAGAATATTCTAAAAGCCAGTAGATCATAAAGACTCCCTGGCCACAGATTTTACTGCTCCTTATGATCCTGAGACTTAAAGTAATCCATATCAGCTCATAATGGTTCATGGATGACTAACTTGCTCATTTCATTTTCTTTTGATGACCTCTGACCATTCCAATGTAGGTTTTCACAGGTGGGAAAAGGTGGCAAATCCTATAGGAAGTATCAAAAGTACCTTAAAGGTGCTCTAGCAAATTCTTCCTAGTGGCCTAAATTACTTTAAAAGGAGATAAACTCCCTAATTTCATTACTGATGAAAAATAAAGTATAAAAGTAAAAAAGAAAATCCATCATCTTGAAATAATGAACTTTATGAAATAAGTTGACATCAACATTAGCTACATAATACAATCACTGAGGAGGTTCCAAAATATTCTGATGCCAACACCCAGAGCAACTGGGTCAAAATTTCTGGGGATTTAGTCCAATGAACAGCAGTTTTCAAAGTTCTCAAAACTCTGTGGTCTGAAAAAGGTTTATAATCATGAATATATATAATTTTGCTTCACATTTTTCCAACACATTGCAGTTACACAAATATGTTCCCATTATCTCATTTGATTTTTATTAGCAAAACAATAAATTAGACTTCAGAGATTAGAGTTCAGAGTTTTATTAACAAAACAATAAATTAGAGTTCAGAGTTCTTTATAAATCAAAACCTTTGAAATCTAACAAATTGAGAAGTTTTTTACATTAGTATCAGCACTTCCAGGTTGAATTCCATCCTATTCCTAAATGGTCAATAATTTTGACTACTCCTTTTCTGCCTCAGCACAATAAAGTTCATCTGTAGATGGAATTTTTTAGACCCAATAGAGAAGTAGTCTCCAATTCTTACTAATTTTTGCAAATTACCTTCATGTAAAGTTCACATAAATATTTTGAGAATCAACTCATACCACTATATTTTGGCAAATGACATACCCTAGTAATTTTTCTAGTCCTTACACAAAGATGTGGCATTGTTCCCTTATTCATATATATTTATGATTGTGAGTAATGGTACATCCCACTGTGCATTTAATCATTGAATCATCCCCCCAAGAATCTCCAGTCTGTATCTGGTAGTTCATGTAGTACTTTAGTATTGCATATGGCAGGTGCTTCTGAGATGACTGGCTATCTTCTGACTCTGAAATAGCCAATTAGTTTTATAAAATAAAAACTAAGGTCATTTTCTCTGGCTTCTAATATTATGTTTTCCCAGAATTCTACAAATTTTATGTTATATCTAAAATTTCAAAGTCTCTTAATCACAATTCTTACAGAAGCAAACCCTTTGGGTGTTGCAGGATCTCAGCTGCATGAGGAAAAAGCTATGAACTCCTCTGTATCCATCTGTACTCCACCAAAAAAAATTCTTGACAAAGCCAGGATCCTCTCATAACCAAAACTCAAAAAAATAGGTATATAAAGAATACACCCCCATATATAACAAACCCACCAGTAAAATCATACTCAATGGTAAAAGCCAAAAGCTTTTCCTTCTAAGATCAAGTATAAGATGAAGATGCTCACTCTCACCTCTTCTATTCAAAGCAGTATTGGAAATTCTAACAAACAGTAAGGTAACAAAAAGAAAAAAAGCATGCCAATTGCAAAGGAAGAAGATTGGTTTTCCCTGTTTGCAAACAACATGATATAATGTATAGAAAACACTGAAGACTCCACAAAAAATTAGAGCTAATAAATAAGCTCAATAAATCCACCAGATATAAAATAAACATACAAACCTCTGCATTTCTGCACATGAAAAGTTCAACTGCCTCAAAAGGAAATCAAGAAAATTCCTTTTACAATAGCTACAGAAACAAATACTTAGGAAATATACTTAATTAAGAAGGTGAAAGATCTTTATACTGAAAAGTATAAAACACTGATTTAAAAAATTGGAAAAGACCCAAATAAGAAGAAAGATAGCCTATGTTCACGGATTGAAATAATTAATATTGCTAACATGTCCATATTACTCAAAGATATCTACAGATTTAATATAACCCCTATTAAAACTCCAGTGGAAGTCAAGGAAATCATTCAACAAAATGAAGAGACAACCTAAAGAATGTGAGAATATATTTGTAAAGCATAAATCTGATAAAAGATTAATATCCAAGATATGTTAGGAATTCAAAAAACTGAATAGCAAGAAATAAGTAAAATTGACAAAGGATCTAAACAGACATTTCTCAAAAGAAAATATACCAATGACCAACAGGTATACAAAGAACTGTTCAGTATCACTACTCCACAGAGAAATGGAAATCAGAACGGGATGTAGCTTATTGGTAAAGCATATGCCTAGCATGCACAAGGGTCTGGATTTCATGTCTAATGCTAAAATACAAAACAAAACAAGCTATGAAGTGGAATAGGAACATAAAATAAATATTTAAAAATTTTTAAATGTATTACAATGAAAGACACATTGCCATTAATCTACCCCAAAATACTCAAACTAATCTCCTTCTTTTTTTTTTTTTTTTTTGGTACCAGGGATCAAACGCAGTTCCTTGTGCTTGCAAGGCAGGTGGCAGAACCACTGAGCTAAATCCCCAGCCCAAATCTCCCTCCTTTTGAACACACATATTCCATCATTCCTGGAAGTATGTCTTTAACTAACAATTTTTTAAAAATTTAAAAACTATCTCTCAATTAACCCTTCCATAGTGAGATATATCACTTGAACCCTCCTGCTACATTGGCTATTGTGAAAAGGCAAAAAATAAAAAATGTTAATTATAATGTACACTATTAATAGGAACATAAGTTATTATAGCCATTATGGAAAACTGTGTGGAAGTTGCTCAAAACAATAAACATCAAAGTAGTATACAATCCAGTAATGCTACTGCTGGATATCTATTCATACGAAGTTGGTTTGTTGAAGAGGTGTCTGTACTCTGTGTTCATTACAGCATTACTCTCAATAAACAAGATGTGGAGTTAAACTGTGTGTCCATGAATGGATGAACAGTTAAAGAAAATGTGGTATATATACAGGTGTATGTTCTATTCTAGCATCATATTTCTTTTCTCTGTTGAATATGTTGAATCAGTTTGAAGGATTTTTCTAACTCAAACCTCTTTTCAGTTGACACACCATGACACTCTCATTCAGAGAAACCTGCTTTGCTGTCTACAAAAAAATATTTTCCTCTGCCCCAAACTCAAAATATGCTTTGGTTGTTAGACACAGCAACTACTGCAGTAAAATGATTGAGGGTTTGGTTTTTTTTTTGGTACCAGGGATCGAACTCGGGTCCTTGCACTTGTGCAGCAGGCAGCAAAACCACTGAGCTAAATCCCCAGCCCCACAATGATGAGTTCTTTAGTAGTGCCCAGAATGACCTTTCATTATTTACTTTCTTTCCTAATTTCATATCAATTGCAAGACTAACATTTTACTTTCAAACCATCAATCACCTCATTCTTATAGATTATAATAAAGTTAGTATCTAAATATTTACATATATCATTTCAAAAACAAATACAATGGGCTACATTTCTAAATTTTTACTACCTATGCCTAATTCCACACTGTCAATTCCTTAAAGAAATTTTTCCCCTTACTACTGTGTGCTGAATGTACAGTTAAAATCCTTTCTTTTAAAATATTGTAGTTTCATGCCTCTTCCAGCTTCCTTGTTAAATATTTTCAGGTAATTTTTCAGGTTTGCATATCTTAAATTATCTTCACTGTTTCCAGATAAAAAATAATAAAGACTTCCTTTGGGTTGATATTTAAAGGTTTATTATTCTCTTTTTAATATATGAGCTTAGTGCTCATTAACACTAAGATGAACCAGTTGAGAAAAGGGAGAGAAAAGCTGCCTTCAAAGATCCTGGAATAAATAATGTAACACTGTCTATTCCTAACCTCCTCACTAAAATGATATTAACCAATTCCACATTCTTTCAAAGTAAGCTTTTAAAGGTTTAGTACTGTCTACAATCATTTTTCACAAGGATGCTAATGCCTTCCTGGAGCCTGATTGCTTTGTCATGAATTCTTTTACCTCAAAGTAGATTTAATACATCCTCTTCTTTCACATTTTCTATAGTCCTCCTTTAAGATTAAATTTAAAAGACCTTTAAAGGCCAAGTCTTTTGAAATTAAATACAAAGCATGTAAACTTTTCAGAAAAATCATGATTGCTTGATTCTTCTATAATTTGGGGTAAATACATGTACAAATGCATATGTAAATCAATGTTTTGGGTTAACTAAAATATTTTCATAATCCCTTCTTGCTCTATACTTTTGCCAGATTCATTTCCATATACATTTATTTCTCTATTCTATTAGAATATTTTAGCTAAAATCAAAGTTACTCAGCTAAGAACTACTAGGAGAAATTTGCTTTTTAAAAAGAAAAATTACATCTGTTGCCACTGCATCAGCCAAGAATACATTCTGCCATATGAATCTAATGACAGTTTTATATAACTTTTAACAGACATCCTATCATATACAATCCACATATTAGAAACTGTTCAAGAAATTTGTTGTTTTCTCTATCATGAACTTCTAATGACTAAATCACATTAAAAACTGGAATTTCCTGATATGAGAAATACTTGAATTTCCTCAAATATTAAATTCTCAAAAGGGATGAGGAAATTGATGAGCTTGTGAGGTGGGTACCAATTTTTTACCAGAAGTCTTTCCATGGGGTCTTCACCTCAACAGGCAGCCTTTAATCCACAGTAACATTGTTATGGTGATAACTGTGGAATCGGAGGTACAGGCACTTAATGTTGGTATTAACTTCTTCTACTCCCTGGGGTCCCCTTTCCAAAATTTTCCACTTGCTCAAACTCTCCTTCTTCATGTTTCAGTTGTTAATGCTGATCAACATTATCTCAGAGTTCAGTTTTGTGTAGCAGACTGAATGCAAAGATAACAAGATAGCTAGAGTTTTCCTATCTGATGGGCCTCACTCCTTCAGCAGTCTGGATCGTGATGTAGCATTTTCCATAAGCTTGTCAACTATGCAGAGTCAAGACAGAGTGGGTCCTATAACATGGGCCCTGGTCGCCTCCTGTGACAGAAAAATATGAGAATTCAATAGACTCAATTCAGCAAAAACCAAAAGTCAAGTGCATGAAGTTCCAGCTATTTCTGTTTCCATTGGAGGAGGCATGTTGTTAGCCCTTAATGCTGAGGTTTACACCAGTTCTCATTATTTGATGTGCCCATCACTTTCTAAGAATATTTCCATGCTGCAGATCTTGATCCAGTAGGCCAAGAATTTCTGCATTTTTAACAATTCCCAGGTGATGTGATTCTGATCCATAGATCATACCTTGAGAAGGAAGGAACTTCAGAAGCTTAGAAGTTTTCAAATTTTGGTGTACAAAAAAATATTCCCTTTGTTAAATCATTTAAAATGCAAAATCACAGACTCCATACCAAGAGGATATGAGGTAGGAGCAGGATTTTATTATCTTTTAAAAAATACTACAGGTGCTTAGGCTTCAGAGTGTTACCCCTTTTACTCCTTAAGAAGACAAATTCAAGCAAGGTGTTCTGGATGCAGCTTTGGACAAGACACCAGTCCAAATTGATCATCTTGGCTTTACATACTAACAGGCCTGTGATCTATAATTTAACATCTCTTAGGCACCATTCACAAAGTTATAAAATGGGATTTATAATGTCTGCTTCTTTGGTGTCCCAGCAGTACTGTGATGTACCAACTAGATCATGTATGCTTAGGGGCTGTACAAACACATACTATCTGGCAACCCTCTACAACCATTTCCAGAGCCATTTGATACCAAGACTCTGTCACCACTTCTTCCTGATATAGTGCCAGACCCACTTTTCCACCCTCTGAAATATTCAAAAAGGATCACAGTAATATGCTCTAAGGGAGTCTTGAAACATCACCAGGAAGCTTAGCTACCAGGAACCACCCCTGAGCATGGATGAGGAGTCTGACAGAGAGGCAGCCTCCACATGTGTCTGCTTGAGCAGGAGATAAATTTGAACCTATAAGCCTTTGTTTCCTAAGAGATCACTTCTTTCTCTGCACACCTGTAAGATCTTTCATGTTCTTTTGTTCTTGGAATCTAAAGCTTTGGTTTAGAGCCCTTGTACATACAGTGATGAAATTTTCCCCTCTCTAGTAGAAAAAAGTATCAGTGATACTTGCTGTCTGCATTAGACATGTCTCTGGGGCTAAAGGGACGATGATGTTTTCGATAAATTGAAAACAATGCAAGTGTCAATTGATACTGCTGTTCTTCTATTTCTCCCATTTCATCAAACATCTATTCAATCCCTCAGTTCCATCAGCCAACACAAGATAACCTCTCATCTTTCCAAGCATCCCCTGCCACTCCTAGCTCCCTCACATTCAACATCTGTTGTTTATTCAAGACATATGAAATTCCCATGGGGGAAGATTATAATTCAAAGACAAGAAAAGGCACAACCCTTTGGGAGGTTATTTGACCTTATGCAAAATCAAAAATACTGCTTTTTTAAAGTAAAAATAAGTAAGTACAACTTTATTCCACTGTATCTGGATCCACATCCTTGCTAAGATATGTATACACGCACACACACAAAGAATTTTAAATCCTCTTGACTGCAAAATAATTTCACACACAAAGTTTGAACTGCATTCATCTGTCTCAGCAAGGCTCTGTGAAACTTTGAGAAAGAAAGGTGACTCCTGGGTCTTTGAGTATATTGTGACGATCTTCTGGAAAGTTGTCCCCTCCACACATTTGCCATTCATCTGAGTGCAGCCAAGCTTCAAATATTTCCCCCACCAGAATGATTCCTGAAATTGTGACATTAGTAAGTGTTTCCTTGGAGTTTAAAACAAGATAATATTAATTCAATTAACCTCCATGTTAATAAATTTACCTGCCCCTTTGCAGCAAGGATATCTGAACTACTTTTCTATTTCTATTGTGATGAATTAGACAAATTTAGTGGGTGAAAATGACAAAAACTTATTATCTTTCAGCTCTGAAAGTTGGAAGTCTAAAATGGACTAACAGGAAGGTGTTAGCAGGGCTGTGTTCTTTCTGGAAAGCCTAGGAAAGAATGAGTTCCCTTGATTTGTCCTGATTGTAGAGGCCACCTGCATTCTTTGGTTTGTAGCCCTTTCCTACATCCTCCAAGACAGTCACGTTGAATTTTCAAAACTTTTCTCACATTCACTCCTTTATTTTTCATTTTCATATATTCTCTGACTCTTCTGATTCCCATTTCCAAACTTTAAGGATGCTTGTGATTATATTGAGACAATTTACATAAGAATAATCCCCTAATTTCTAAATCCTAAATTACAACTGCAGAATCCATTTTGTCATATAAGGTAATTCATATATTAACAGCTTCCAGGAATTAGGAAGTGGACATCTTTGGGAACCCATTATTTTACCAACAACTATATCTGGAAAAACACTTATAAAAAGTTTGGTTTTGATAGTAAAACAATTAGTTAAGAGTTAGAACTTGGATAAAAATGGATGTGGCACCAAAATAAAGATATTGAGTACTTGGAAAAGAAAGGGAGCTAAGTGGACAAGCTCTATCAAGATAAGACAATTATGAAGAGCAAGCTTTCTTAAAGAGAAAGTTTAGGCTTTGCTACAAAATAAAAATATGTAGGTAGTAACCATAAATGTGAGTATGACAATATATACAGGTACATATAAAAAGAGATATACACACAAATATCTGATAGGAATTATAATGGCTGTATTTTGGTGTGAGGTTATGAGTGATTTTTATTGAGTCTGTCTTCTAATATTCTCCCACCTTGCTGTGAATTGCCTTACTCTCAGTTACATCTCTTTTTCTAGGGTAACTACTATAGCCTCTTAAGTGGTCTTTTATTTTCATGTTTGATCCTTTAATATATTCACCAAACATCACCCAAAAATATCAACCTAATGCATATCTTCCTTTTTTTTTTGAGACAGCATCTTGCTATGCAGTTCAGGCTGGGCTTGAACTCACTGTGTAGCTCACACTGACATCAAAGTCACAGCAATCATCCTGTCTCAGTTTCCCAAGTGCTGGGATTACAGGTGTGCACCACAACACCCTCTCCAATATCAGTTTTTTGGCTGGCTATTTTTATACTCCAAGTTTCAGGCACACTGAACTTGATGATCTTTGAAGCCAAATCTCTTGTCATGTTCTCCCATAATAAGTAAAACATTTCCCTTACTATTTCATGTTGCCTTGATGGTTCATTAAACTGTATCTCCATAAAGGCAAAGATTGTTGCATACAGCATGCTACATGATCCTCATTTAAAATTTTTATTAGTACATATTTGCCATACATAATAATTGCAATCATCATCTGGAATTTGTACTGGTAATGATATGCCTTAATTCTCTTTTCTTCCCCATTTCCTTTCATTCCATTAAACCTTTCTTCCCCTCCCCATTATAAAAGCTTTGTTCCCATTTTTACTTCCTTCTCTTTTTTTATTTAAATCCTTTTCTCCTTCCTTCCATTTTCCCTCCCCTATCCTTGTTGCTCTTCCCATTTGAACATTTTCCTCCTACTTCCCAATACCTGTCTACCGTTCTGATACTATTTACCTTTTGGGTTTCTCATGAAATGAAATATTTAAACTTGTGTGACTGATTTATTTCACTCAATACTATAGTCTTAAGGGGCATCCATCTACCTAAAAATGATTAAAGTTTATCTTTCTTCATGGGAGAGTATTACTCCATTGTAAATAAATACCACAGGCAGAGCCACCCCTAGTGCCCAGGAGGTGAGCTTTCCAGGCAGACATACCACTGCCCCCAGTTCCAAGGAGCAGAGCTGCCCCCAGCACAGAGGAGGTGAATCTTCTGGGCCACCATATCTCTGCCCCAGTGCCAAGGAGGTGAGCCATGCGGACAACAGCAGTACACGTTCCCCCACCCACCCAGTTGAAATGAGAAGACACATAAATAAGTCTAAAAACCTGACTACCAGATCACCTAAAGCAACCCCAAAGGGAAACAAAAAGGAACAATCTGATACTCAACCACCTGGACTCTCTGAATTGGCAACAAAAGAGGATCTAGAAAAAATGAAATCAGAAATAATTTCTCAGATAACAGCAGAGATTGTGCCCATAATGTAAGATATGATTAAAAAATCTAGAGAGGACACAGATAAAAATAAAAATAGAGGAGCTGGGGAACGTTCTGGAATCCCAACATAGGAAATAAATGGAATCCATAAAATTCAAACAGATTTCCATGAGATTAAAAACTTCATTGATACTTTACACAGAAGAATGAGCAAATGTGAGGACAGAAGTTCAGATATAGAAGATAAGATTGCAATTAGTGATAAGGAAAAGAAAAATTTCTTAAAAATAGTAAGGGACCATGATAAATCAATCCAGCAGCTGCTAGACAATGCAAAGAAGAATGACATAAGACTGGTCAGAGTCAATGAAGAAACAGGGCAGAGTGCAGATGACATAAAAAAAACTGTTCACAGAAGTGATGGCAAAAAACTTCGCAAGCAGGGGGAAAAACTTGACATACAGATAAGGGAGGCATATGGGACTCCAACTAGCCTTGATTAAAAAAATATATATACACATAGGCATATAATATTTAAGATTCCAGAAACCCAACAGAAGAACAAAATTCTACAAGCAGTGAGAGAAAAGAAACAAATCACATAAAAAGGAAAGCCCATCAGAATCACAGCAGACTTCTCAATGCAAACACTCAAGGTAAGAAGAGCTTGGAGTGGTGTATTTCAAGCCCTAAAGGAAAACAACCTCCAACCCAGAGTGATGTAACCTGCCAAACTATCTTTCAAAAATTGATGGAGAAATAAGATACTTTCATGACAAAGAGCACCTTAGGAACTTCACGAATACCAAACCAGAACTCCAAAAATTTTAGACAATACCCTAGCAAAAGACAATGAGGATCACAACCCCAGGAAACCCAGCAGAATGAATCCATTGGGCCAGACAAGAAATTAAACACAAGGGGGAAGAATCCAACAAACAGAAAAAGTCATGACAATGATAAATCAATATGTATCAGTTATAACCATCAATGTTAATAGTCTCAATTCACCAATCAAAAGAAATAGACTGGCAGAAAGGGTCAAGAAGCAAGATTCAACAATATGCTGCATACAAGAAACACACTTAATACAAAAAGAAACTCACACTGAACGTTAAAGGGTGGGAAACAATAGTCCATGCAATGGGAACCCGAAAAAAAGCAGGAGTAGCTATCCTCTTTGCAGATCAAGTGAATTTCAAACCAACACTGATTAAGAGAGACAAAGAAAGACACTACATCCTTGTAAAGGGAACAATTCAAGAGGAAGAGATGACAATCATAAATATGTATGCACCAAACACTAGTGTACCCTACTATATAAAACAAATACTAATGGACATGAAAAATCAAATAAGCACTAATACAATAATAGTGGGGGACATCAATACCCCACTGTCACAGGGCCGGGGATTTAGCTCAGTGGTTTGGCCGCTTACTGTGCAAGCGCAAGGACCTGAGTTTGATCCCTGGCACCAAAAAAAAAAATACCCCACTGTCACAAATGGATAGATAAACTCAACAAAAAAATAAGCAATGAAATACTAGAACTCAAACATACTCTTGAACAAATGAACTTAACAGATGTTTACAGAGTGTTCCACTCTGCAAAATCAGAACACATTTTTTTCAGCTGCACATGGGTCATTTTCCAAAATAGACCACATATTCACTCATAGAACATGTTTAAGTATGTGCAAAGGAATTGAATTTATATCCTGTATATTATCAGACCATAGTGCGATGAAATTGGAGATCAAAAGCAAAAAAAACAGCAAGAATTTCATAAACACATGGAAATTGAGCAATATACTTCTGAATAACCAATGTGTCACAGAGAAAATTAGAGAAGAAATCAGACAATTCCTACAATTAAATGACAATACAACATATCAGAATCTATGGGACACAATTAAAGCAGTCTTATGAGGGAAATTAGTAACAGTGAATACTCATGTTAGGAAAACAGTGCGAGTCCAGTTAAACAACCTGATGCTTAACCTCAAGCTTCTAGAAAAGGAAGAGCAGCACAAACCCAAAGCTCATACAAGGGAGGAAATTATAATGATCACAGCAGAAATCAATGCAGTGGAGACTAAGAGAATGGTACAAAAAAATCAATTAATTCAAGAGTTTGTTCTTTGAAGAATAAACAAAATTGACAAACCCTTAGCCAACCTTACAAAAAAAGGAAAGAAAAGGCCCAAATCCATGAAATTAGGAATGAGAAGGATGAAATTACAATGGATACAGCAGAAATCCAGAGGATCATCAATACCTACTTCGGGAACCTATATGCCAATAAGATGGAAAACACACAAGAAATGGACACATTCCTAGATAAATATGAGTTACTAAAATTGAATGAAGGCCTAAAAATTCTAAATGACCCCATATCAATCAATGAAATTGAAAACGTAATTAAAATCTTACCAACTAAGTAAAGCCCTGGATCTGATGCTTCACTGCTGAATTCTACAAGACATTTAAAGAGGGACTGCTGCCACTACTGTTTAAATTCTTCCATGAAATTGATAAGGGAAGCAATACTCCTAAATTTATTCCTGGAAGCAAGCATCACCTTGATCCGCAAAGCAGAGAAAGGCCCAACCAAAAAGAGAACTATAGGCCAATCACACTAATGAACACAGATACAAAAATCCTTAATAAGATACTGGCAAATAGAATGCAGAAGATCAGTGAGAAGATCATACACCCTGACCAAGTGGTATTCATCCCAGAGATGCAAGGATGGATCAACATATGCAAATTAGTAAATATAATACACTACATCAATAGAACCAAGGACAAAAAACATATGATCATCTCAATAGATGAAGAAAAACCATTTGACAAAATCCAATACAAATTTATGGTAAAAGCCCTCTGAAAAGTTGGAATAGATGATCTCTACCTCAATCTGATAAAAGCCATGTATGAAAAACCAATAGCAAATATCATACTAAATGGTCAAAAACTGAAAACCTTCACACTAAAATCAAGAACAACACAAGGATGTCCACAATCACTATTCCTTTTCAACATAATTTTGGAAACATTACCCACAGCAATTAGACAAGAGAAAGAAATGAAAGGAATAAAGATAGGAAATGAAGAAGTCAAATTGTTATTTTTTGCAGATGACATGATACTCTATATAGCAGACCCCAAGAACTCCACCAAAAGTCTTCTAGACTTAATAACCAAATTCAGTCAAGTAGCTGGTTACAAGGTCAACACACAAAAATCAATAGCTTTCCTCTACACAAATGACAGACTCACTGAGAGAGAAATAGGACAAATAATTCCTTTCACAGTAGCATCCAAAAAACTGAAATACCTAGAAATCATCCTAACGAAAGAAATCAAAGACTTCTTCTCTGAAAACTATGGCACTCTGAAAAGAGAGATTGAAGATGATATCAGAAAATGGACAGACATCCCCTGCTCCTGGGTAGGAACGATTAATATAGTGAAAATGGCCATACTTCCAAAACTGCTATGTAGATTTAATGCAATTTCAATTGAGATCCCAGCAGCATACTTCATAGACCTCAAGAAAACAATCCAAAAATTCATTTGGAACAAGAAGATACCTAGAATATCAAAAGCAATTCTAGGCAACAGAGACATGGCAGGGGTATCACAACCCCCACCTTGAAACTATACTACAAATCTACTGTGATAAAGACAGCATGGTACTGGCAAAAAACCAGACCTGAGGACCAGTAGAACAGATTAGAAGATGTAGAAACAACTCCAGACACTCAGCCACCTCATTTTTGACAAAGGCACCAAACACCCTCACTGGAGGAAAGATAGCCTCTTTAATAAGTGGTGCTGAAAAAATTGGGTTTCAACTTGCCAAAGATTAAAACTACACCTATATCTCTCACCATGCACTAAACTAAAGTAGAAATGGATTAAAGATCTAAATATTAAAAGAGAAATGCTGAACCAGCCTGAACAGAGGTTAGGTACAACTCTTGAAGGCATTGGTATAGGAAAAGATTTTACGAACAAAACCTCAGTTGCCCATGAACTAACATAAACAGTCAACAAGTGGGGTTTCCCCTTATTAAAAAGCGTCTGCACAGCAAGAGAAACCACCAGCAGTGTGAAGAGACAACCCACAATGTGGGAAAAAATTTTCACCTGCTGTTCCTCAGACAAAGGCCTACTATCTAAAATCTATAAAGAACTTAAAAAAAATCAGACCTCCCAAGTTTAAAGACCCAATGCAAAAATGGGCATCTGAAATGAACAGACATTTCTCAGACAAAGAAGTAGAAATAGCAAATAAACATACAAAGAAATGTTCAACATCACTGGTCATTTGAGAGATGCAAATGAAAACAACACTGTGATTCCACTTCACTCCAGAAAGAATGGCTGCTATCAAGAAATCAACCAATAACAAATGCTGACAGGGCTGTGGGGAAAGAGGAACCCTGCTCCACTGCTGGTGGCAGTGTAGACTGGTGCAACCACTGTGGAAATCAGTATGGAGATAACTCAAAGAACTAGGACTGGAAGTCCCATTTGACCTAGCTATTCCCCTGCTGGGGATCTTCCCCAAAGAATTTAAAGAATCATACCACAGTGATATATGTGCACCCATGTTCATAGCAGCGCAATTTGTAAAAGCTAAAGCTTGGAAGCAGCCCAATTGCCCATCAACTGGAGACTGGATAAAGAAGATGTGGTAGTTTTATAAAATGGAGTACTATGCAGCCATAAAAAATGAGAAATTAGAAACATTTATAGCTAAATGGATGCACATTGAGGCAATACGCTTAAATGAAATAAATAGGACACACATGTGTAAATACCAAATAGTTTCTCTAGTGTGAGGAACTGAAAGTATAAATAAGGACTAAAAGTTATAATAGATAATGTGAAATAAGAAGAAAGGGGGCAAAGGGGAAGGGGAAGTGGGAGGGGTAGGGGAAAGGAAAGAAGGGAATGGAATTAATATGAGAAAATGAAAAAATGGAAACAAAGTTTTTGTAACTAGGGAGGGATGGAGGTGTTGAAGGGAGGGTGAGGAAATGGGGAAAAAATAAGAACCAGGAGAGATTATGTAAAGGTGCAAACTGTGAACTACATAAACCTTTCCTCCTTTAACTTTGGGTGTCAGGTATTTTTTCTTAGCAACAGAAAAAATAACTAAGACAGACGCTTTTAACTCTTTTGGAAAGATACTTTCAAGTGACACAGCTGGGTCAAATGGAATCTCTGGTTTTAGTTTTTTGAGAAATCTTCATCCTGATTACCATAGTGGTTGTACCAACTTACATGCCCACCAACAATGGAGAAAAGTTACTTTTTCCCTACAGCCTTGCCAGCATTTGTTATTGGTTGATTTCTTGATGATAGTCATCCTTTCTGGAGTGAGATGGAATCTCAGTGTTGTTTTAATTTGCATTTCTCTAATGATCAGTGATGTTAAACATTTTTTCATGTATTTATTTACTGTTTTTACTTCTTTATTGGAGAAGTGTCTGTTCACTTTAGATGCCTATTTTTGGATTGTGTCTTTAAATGGGTGCAGGTCTAATTTTTAAAAGTTCTTTATATAGTCTAGATATTAGTCTTTTGTCTGAGGAATAGCTGGTAAAAATATTTTCCCATTCTGTGGTTGTCTCTTCTTTTTCTTGGTGGTTGCATTTGATGTACAAAAAAGCTTTTTAATTTGATGTGATCCTAGTTGTTGATTCTTTGTAGTATTTCCTATGTGATCAGGGTTTTGTTCATAAAGTCTTTGCCTACACCTATGTCTTCAAGAGTTTTACCTATTTCTATCTTCCGGCAGATTAAATGTTTCTGTTTTAATATTTAGATCTTTGATCCATTTCTCTGTACCATTTATTAAAGAGGCTATCTTTTTTCCAGTGAAGATGTTTGGCCCCTTTGTCAAGGATAAGGTCAATGAGTGTGCTTGAAGTGCTTTCTGCATCTTGAATTCTGCTCCACTGATCCACAGGTCTGTTTTTTTGCCCATATGATTCTTAACACATAACAGTTCTTAGTAAATGCTTAATAATTTCACTACTTTTAAAATAAAGATAAAAATAAGATATTGTGTGCTTTTTTTCACAGATGATAATGTGGAAGGTGCTTCTGCCTTTGTCAATACTCCTTTGTCAACCCCTCCTCTCAGGAGAGAACCTTAGTGACCAGAACCCAAAAATCATTGGTCCATATTCTTCGGCCTAATGTGATGTGCTTGAGAAAATTAATCATTCTGGCAGGATAGAAATTACTACTGTAGAAATTACATGTGGAACTTGAAGAGAAGGTACAGCAAGGACCAGAAGCATCTATAGAAGTTTTGCTACTGCTCAGGTATTATTGATAGTAAGCTATGCTTTTTCAAAGGCTTTTTAACTGGGTTCATACATCTCCTTTCTGATAAAGTGTTGCCCCACTTTCAGTAAACTAACGACACAGCATTACACACACATGAAGACTGATGGAAAATGATACACCATTCAGTTCAGACAAGTGATAGATGTCTCTCCTATATGTCTCCAGACAATTAGTATTTTTGATACAAATTTGAATCCTCTGATACTATGTCCATTGGTCCTCAAAAGATGGATTTTTTCCCTTTTGAAAATAAGTAGACTGGACAAAATATCTAATAACTTTTTCATGAACAATTTTTATCATGGAATAAACTAAACGACCTGCCAGAAACTCCAGGGCAGGAAAAGGGTAGTATATTGGCTTTTATCTAAACAAGCCAAAGCCATCTTCTGCTCTTGGGTAATCCCCATTCAACATGGTTAAAAAGATGTTGACCTGGGGAGCAGCTGTTCTGACATGGACTAGAATAAGGAATGGAGAAGGCTGGTGTGCAAAAATTTCTGAAAATATTTTTGTTGTATTATATGGCATTATTTAATCCCATAGTATGAGGAAAACAGTGGGTAATTTAGTGAGAAGATATATTTTGAACACGCTCTATTGACAATATAGATGTTTCTTTTTTCAACCTAAGACTTAAGATTCAGCATATTATATGAATAAGATAATAATTAAAAATTAGCAGCTACCTTCTGAAATGATACAGATACTATATCATTATGTTGTTAGACTATAACTGGTATATCTTTTGTCTTAATCTTTATATTTCTATCAGTACTTTATATGTCTATTAATACTAAATCTTTATATTTCTGTCATTAGCTATCATAGTAGGGACAGGTGGTCACAGTCAGTATTAGTGGAAACTTGAACCTCCATCAGAAAATTCCCAAGGATTGATTTTACTTCTTTTTCAAGCAAACACAGATGGGTTTTTTAAAGTTTTTATTAAGATATTTAAATAATCTCTAATAAACAATTTAAAAGACATGGAAAATATAACACAATATCTGCATTTAGATCTCCTAAACTTCATAGTGGTCAATATTCAAAGTGGCATTTTTCTACTACCTGTATATAATTATATAATCAATAACACCATCATATTATGTTTTCATAGATGGATAACACTAAAATACTGTTTTTCTCTTACATATAACATTTGAGCATGGAGATATGTCATCAGTTTTGCTAAGAAAACTATAAAAAAATGTTTTCTTTCATGCAAGTAACCAAGTAAAAAGTTTAGAGGACAGGGGAACATGATATGTAGAAACTTTTCAAATCATGCCTTGGATTTGGAAAAATGTTCTGCACAGAAATGCAATGTAAACAAAGAGGAGATCTGTATTGTACATTACTATCATGCTTCCATGATCGTGTAAAATGGGGGACTCTTACTCTGTGTCAATAGCTTTTGCAGTGCAGCTTTAGGTGACCAGTACCACTGAGGCTCATTAATAAGTGCAGAGAGTAAACAATATTTTAAAATAGACTAGTGATGAATAAACATAGGAAATTTTTCTCAAACTTTAATTTTAAATAAACTTCTCTGTGTGAAGCAGCCATGCCATAAGATCCTGATGGTATTTTAAATATCCCCCCTTAGATGAATTACAAGATTAGCTTACCATGTATCAAAATTCTTAGCTAAATAATTATTGTAAAAAATTATTAATAAAAGTATAAAATAAAGCTGTTTTTACCAAAACAATCATTTGAAAATTTAAAATACAAAAGTTTTCTCCTTACTTCTGATTTTATTTTTCCATTTAATAATTATCCTAACTGCATTTTCATTAGATAATAAAAAGATGACTTTAAAGTTAATGAAGGAATAATAAAAATTCAAGAACAGATATTTCTTTAAAAACAAATTAATGTAATGCCATAAAATTTTTCAGAAGTGAAAACTGAACTCCTCAAAATAAGCAAACTGTTTTTGGTCACACAAAAAGAAAATGGTGCAGGTAGCATTTTAACCCATACTCACCTGACTCCATTCCCATGATCTTAGCCATCATGCTGTATGGCCTCCTAATATGAAAAGGTTAAAATAACATTCTAAGGTAATATTTCATTGTACTTGTTCAGTGAAGAAGCCTCACATAGCAGCTCATGGTGACAAGCTGTACCTTAGATAAGTTCTAATTGGCTTGCAGTTTACCTCCTTCTTACCTTACTCACCTGCCTGTTCCTGAATATATTTGAGATGTAACCTCTGAGATAATATGGTTTACATTTCAAATTATTTTAAAAGTTCCTTTTTATGTTTGCTACTTAGAATAAATCAAAAGGTTAACTGGAAGCACAGCATTATTTCACATGATTAAGAATGGAATAATGCACAAAAAATAACAAGAAAAACTTTAGAATGTAATGACAAGAACATCAGTTGTGACTTAGGCTCTTATTCAACTAGTTTGGGGGAAGTTACTGTATTGTCTGTTTATCTTGCTATAACAAAATACCTGAAACTGGGTATTTATAATGAAAAGTGATATTTGGTTCAGAGTTTTAGAGGCTGAAAGTTCAAGATTAGGTGGCCCCATCTGTTCAGCTTCTAGTCAAGTCTCCCTTGGCTGTGCCACAACATGGTGGGTTGCATCATGCTATAAGCATGGGTGAGAGGGAAAAACAATATGGTGAGACAGGACGCTACAGGCTGGGGAAGGGCCAATCTTGCTCTTTTTATGCTTTTACACTCTTAGAAACTAACTGGCTTCTATTAGAACTACATTAATCCCTTCCTGTAATTACTACCTTGCACTAGGCCCCACTTCTTAAAGATTCCACCACTTTAACACCACTACACAGGAGGTCAAGCTCCCAGGACATAAACCTTTATAAGAAAAACAACATCCAAACTATAGCAGTTATTAAAACCATTCAAGCCTCAAATTCTGATCTCTTAAATGGGGTTTTATTATGTTTCCCAATTGGTGTAGTAAGGATTAAATTATTCACATAAAGCCTCTAATGTAATAATTGTCATCTAACAAAGTTTCAATATATTTTTTTCTGCCATTAGTGATTGGGGATGAAGTTAATAATGTATGAAGAAATTAGGTCAGTAGATATGATAATAAAGTTCCCCTCTATCTTCTCTCCAGGATATGATCCTACTCACCATTTTGAATACAAATTAGAAGCTTAATTAAAGATGAAGGGTAAAAATCAATATAGTCTTGAACTAAGTGAAATGAGAATCAATGTCTAAGTACAGTTTTAAATTATAAAAAGTGAATATACACATAGAGTATAAAGGAATACAAAGAACAACAAGAATAATAGTACAAGTCATCCAAAGCAAGTTCCAACAACACCTCAGAAATAATAACTGCATGTTACATCTATTTCTTATAATTTTCATATTCTTTTAAAGAATTTTTATAACATACAAATATACACATATCACTATTTTATATGTAGCTATTCATATAAATTACTCTAATATCTAGATTAAATAAGGGCAAGAAAACTTAAGACCATACATGCAAAAATTCTTAACAAAATACTAACAAATTGAATCCAAAGCACACCAAAAGTAATTTATTATAATCAAATAGGATTTACCCCAGGAATGCAATGGTTCACATACACAAATCAATAAATATAAAACATCACATCAACAAGACAAAGGACAAATAATATGGCTATCTAAATAGACGAAGAAAACACATTTTTAGAAAGTCAGTATCCCTTCCTAATAAAACTTTAAGCAAATTAGGAAATGTCTTAACATGGTGAATACTATAAATAGAAATACTTGAAAGAGTTTAAATTCTGAAACAAGACAATGATGTTCATTCTCACCATTCTCATTCAACACAGTACTGCAAGACTTAGCCATAAACATTGGGCAAGAGAAAGAAAAGCCATGTAAACAGGATGAGAGAAGGTCAAATTATCTTTTTGCACATAATATCATTCTATGTACAAAAAACTAAATTTTAAAAACAACTGTTAGAACTGACAGATTTAATAATGTTGCAGGATTCAAAATCAGAATACAAAACTCAATATAAATTTATATATAACAAAAACAAACTTAACGAGAAAGAAATCATGAAAGCAGGTCCATTCACAGTGGCTACAAAATAATTAAAATGAAATACATTTAAGAGAGGAAATGAAAAAATTTTATAACACAAATAACAGAACACTGATAAAAAAATTTGAAGAAAACCCATCAAAAACTGGAAAGGCCTATACTGTTCAGAAGTTGAAAGTGTTAATATTTTTTAATCTTTTTAATATTATTAAAGAAGGAAGGAAGAAGAGAAGGAGAAAGAATATGCAAGGGAGAAATACATACCTATTTTATGTGTGTGTCTGTTTATGTTAAATTTATCTAATCATTGTTTCTGTACTGTGCAGTAAAGCAATTAAATTGGAATTTTAAAAGGAATGTTATTTTTCTTATAGTTCCAAAATTCAATCCATACATTATTATTATAGTTTAATGTTTAATTAGTATGGGTGATAATGCAGATGTTCCACAAAATATTAAAAATCCTAACATATTCTTCACAAAGAACTTTCTATTTAGAATCAGATAAGTGGGTTTTGGCTTCACAATATACTATTCAATAATTATTTTTGTTTTAATCATATTGACAGAATTTTAAGATTATGAATTTAAGGAAAAACATTTTTGTTTTTAAAAAGCATCAGTTATTATATTTTTGGTAAGAAGCTTAGAATTTGTGAGGATAAATTCCACTTGTTAAAGCAAAAATAGATAACAGTTTTAGAGATGAGAAACAGACTCATTTTGGGTAAAATTTGAGTCTGCAACTTTCTAATCAATCTTGTGCTGCTCTGTAATCTCATATATCTCTTGTGCTGAAATCTCACCTTCTTAGTTTCTTTTCTTGAGATTAGAATTATTGAGGGGTTTGGGGATTTTATATTGCTGATAGCAATTTTTTGACAAATTTCTGGCATATTCTATACAGAGAAATTCTGTTGAGGGAAGGAAGTCCACTCACAAGTAGCAATGCTGCACAGTTGTATTAAGGAACCCACTCTTCTGCTGTAGCACCAGGAAGGGTGTTGAACAGGGTACAGGAGTGATGACAGCTAGAAGAATTTTCATATGCTAAGCAAAAGGTTTTGCTATGGCTCAACAGATTTGAGACAACATCTAAGCATTTTTTCAGAGTTAACCGTCTTTCTTGTCACCACCAACTGGTTTTATGACAGTAATGAGTACCTTCTCCTTTTTCTTTCCAACCCTGGAGTTAGCAGCTGAATGCTAAATCAATGTCTTCTACTTGGCCTTTCTGGAATACATAGCAGATCAGAAGTATCTGCCAATCCCTTTGACAAAGACAGAGTTCAGGCTGAAGCAGAGCTTCCCCTTTCTGGGCCTTTTAGCCCTGGGGCTGCCTTTTCTAACTTTTCCATCTCGGCTTCAGATTTCTACACCTCACTGTCTGTCTTCTCAGTTTTTTCACCCTTCATCCTGCAAGGTGAGAAAGAACAAGAACAGATAGTTATCAAAAATTAGGTCAATTCTTAAGCAGAATAGAGAAACCAATAACAAATAAAATATTGGTAAATTACAATACAGCACATTTCTTTTCATACAATAGAGAAATAAGTGCATTAGAAATCACACCACAAAAAGATATTTTCCCAATATACAGTTGACAGAGGAACCAAAGCTAGAATATTTAATAACACATTTAAGTTAATAATAAAAATACAAAGGACACAATTTTAACATAAGAAATAGACTGAAAGAATGGGTATTCAATTGGCCAAAAACATAAATCCTTAATTAAATTAGTCATCAGAAGCTAATAATTAAATACCCAATGTCCTTATTATAGAATTGAAATAGAATAAACAAAAGAAAGAAACCAATTAAGAAATTTTTTATATATGTAGGAATTTCATTTATGAAAAGCTAGCATTTTAAACTAACTAGAAAAGGAGAGATGATTCCATACATAGTTGAGGAAACAGTATAGATAAATCATACAGAAAAATAAACTAGGTTGATAAATGGCCTATGTGTTAAAATTATTGAAAGAAAATATAAAATTTATGTCTTCTTCCAGGTGTAAATATTCCCACATAAAGCAAAAATACTCGAAAATTATAAAAGGATAACATTTTATGTTTAAATAAAACTATAAAGTTTTCTACATAAAGCAAAGGATAAAGACAAGTGATAGACTAATAAAGAATGTTATGATACATAATAGACAAGGGAATTGCACCCATAATATATAAAAAGTATTTATACTCTACAAGAAAAAAGATCTCATTTAAAAATAGGCAAATACTAAGAATAATAAATAAACAGGAAATTAGATGCAAACGGTCTTTATAAATGTGAAGACAGCCTGAAATAGTTCAGAAATACAAATTTAAGCACTATTAAATACAATTTGTTGTCAATAATTCTGGTAAAATTTTAAAGATGAATCGTACCCTATGTTAATGATTATGCAAGAATAAAAACACTTATGAACTCTTGATGGAAATGTAATTGAAACATTTATAATTTCAGTATACTGATTTCAATTGACAGGGTCAATCAAAAATGTTTAAGTTATTGCATACCTTTTCTATATTCAGATCCAATTCCTGGAATCTGCTCTACAAAAATACTGGCACATAGACATAAAAGTTTGTTTTTTGTAGTAACAAGACATCTACAACAAAAACTTATTAATAACGTGACATAGCCTTATCATGGAACATTTTCTCTCCATTAAAAATAATGATGTAGCAATATATACTAAAACATGAGAGAAAATAGTCTTAGTACATTTTGTGCTACTGTAACAGAATGTGTGAGTCTGGGTAATTGATGAAGAACAAAAATTCATTCCTCACAGTTCTGGAAGTTAGGGTGTCATAGATCAAGATGAAATACTTTGGTGAAATCATCTGCTGTGTCATCTTATGGTGGAGCGCAGGGCAAAAAGAGGCCAATCCCTTCCATTAAGTCCTTTTTACAAGGGAACTTATTCTCATTTTTTAAAAGACAAAAGGACTTACTTACAGATGAAAATTTGCAGTTTGTCCAATGGAAGATGATAGAAATAAGTAAATACTAACATGCAAAGCCAACTACAGTGCAACCAAAGAATGCAGACAGCATTTATGAGACAGTCTTCATCATGTGTACTCTAGTTCTTCAAAACACATCACCCAAAATGTAGCAAGATATGGAAGTGAGTAAGAGATTGAGAGCAGATGAAAGTAGAGGATGTATAATTGTTTAATAGTATTTAAATTCCTGATGGCAGGGCTGGAGATATGACTCAGTGGTAAAGTGCTTGGCTGTAATCTGTGAAGCCATGGGCTTGAGCACCAGAATCAAAAGAAACAAAACAAAAAAATTAAAATCCTAATAGCAAATGAAAAAACAAGAATATCAGAGGAAAGAATGCAAACATACCTAGAAAACAAGGAGCTGTTAACAGAGAAAAGCTCCGAATCAGCTTATAAAATATGGAAATTTGGGTTCACCAAGACTTATTTTGTATTCCCAGACATAGGGCATTGAGGTCCTAGGCCTCTTTTGAGCTAAGCTCTTCTCTTCTCTTCTCTAGTTCACTACAGAATTTCTCCACTGCAAGTTATCTTCTATCCTTTGCAATTACTCTTCAGCATCCTGCATAACACAAGCAAAACAGAGTCGGCTAAAGAATGTTGTAGTACAAAATAGTAAAGATGGACTTCTGGGAAGATAGTGGAGTAGTGAGCAGCAGAGATAGAGATTCTCAGAGATTTGGTGTCCTGACACTGAAATATAGCAGCGGGAGGAGGAGGGGAAAGGGGGTGGGGAGGAAGTGGGTCCCTGGGACCCAGGAAAGATCAGAGAGGACAACTGAAGTCTACAGGGAGAGTGAAAAGAGAGAAGAAGAGGAAGGTACCAAGCAGCATTCTCTCTCAGAGCCCTGACTCTCCCCAAGGGAACAGTGGGCTGAATCTGCGGATGCACAGTGACTGCTGATGACGCCAGAGGCCTCCACCGAGAAACACACCAGTAGAACAGAGCAGTGGATGCATCATACTGTAGCGGCTGGTGAGTTATCTGAGTCCAGACTCCATCTAGTGGCTTCTGATGCCTTGGTTCCAGAGCTGAGTTCAAGTCAGCAGGAGGTCATAGAGTGGAGTTCAAGCTGGCAGGAGACACATAGACTGTTGTATGCTTAAGGAATCTGGTTCCAGCCTCATAGCCAGAAACTTGCCTGAACTTCAGAGGAACTAAAGAAACAGGCTGGCTGGGATTATCCACTACTCCACCATGAAGCTGCAGCTAACTTGCTGGGATTAATCAGTTTGGCTCTGGACTCTGTTTGCCGACATTGCCTAACAGTGACACCAAAGACACACTTTGAATTGAACGTTTTTGGGTTTTAAAAATCTTTTCTTCTTTTTTTCTTTTCTTTTTTTTCTCCTTTCTGGTTCTTGTTTTGTTTTGTTTTTCATGATTTTCTTCTTCACCATTTTCCTAAAGTTTGTCTACCAGCCTTGCTTCTGATCTCTTCCTCTTCTATTTCTGGTTTGTTTGTTTTTTAGCCTCCTAACACCTTTTAAATCTTCTCCTCTAAGGGTAAAAATGCCATATTAAGGGCTACAATTTGTCATTTTCTAGATTTTATTTGATGCTACTGTTGTTGATTGTACTACTTTAGCAAAGGTGACATAATTGTGCTAATCAGTTTTTCCTCCCAATATACCCAGACTGAGATTGCCTAAGAGTCTTAAAAAAAAAAAAAAACTATTTTCCAGTGCCAAAGAACTAGCAGCTGGGGCATGTAGGCAAGAACTTCTCATCTCCAATAAATTGAAGAGGTAGGATCCTGCAACAGACTCAAAACCCAAAAGCCAGTTACACCTGGAAGATGCTTCTGAGAAGTAGTCATTTCCTACTCACCATAAGCAATTTACAAGCATCAACTCAGGAATCAAACTTAAAAAAAAAAGAAAATGAAAAGACATTTATACAAGATGTGACCCCATAGACTTTCAGCTTACCAAAGGCAGATGCTATAGGCAATGAAGTGGAACAGTCTGAAAGCCACCCACCTGTACTCTCTGAAATGGTGACAGCTGAAGAACAAAACAGATGAATGAGGCTCTAGAAAAAAATCAAAGCAGAAATAATATCCCAGATAACTACAGAGATGGTGACCAGCATGAAAGATACAGATTTAAAAAAATAGAGGATCTCAAGAACATGATGGGAACCATGAACACCCAGCATAGGAAAGAAATGGAATCTGTGAAACAGATTCAAACAGATATCCAGGAGATTAAAAACTCCTTTGAAAGTATATGCAACAGAATGAGTCAAGGTGAGGACAGAATATCAGATATAGAAGAACAGGATAGCAGTTAGTGATCATGAAAAGAGTGACTTTTTTAAAATAGCAAAGGACTATGAAAAATCAATCCATCAGCTGCTAGATGATGCAAAAAAAAATAACATAAGATTGATTGGAGTCAATGAAAAATCAGGTTATAGTGCAAATGACATAAAAAACAGTTCTCAGAAGTAATGGCAGAAAACTTCCCAAACGGGGAAAAAGAATTTGACATATAGATAAGTCAGGCATATAGGACTCCAATTAGCCATGATCAAAAAAAAAATCTTCTCCAAGGCATAAAAGTCAAGATTCCAGAAATTCAACACAAGGACAGAATATTAAAATTTGTTAGAGAAGGGCCAGGGATTTAACTCAGTGGTTCCGCCCCCTGCCCTGTAAGCACAAGGACCCAAGTTGGATCCCCAGTACCAAAAAAAAAAAAAAAACAAGAAAAAAAACATACCTGAGGATCAATGGAACAGACTAGAAGATGCAGAAACAACTGCAGACATATTAAACCACCTTATCTTTGGCAAAGGAGCCAAACACTTTCACTGGAAGAAAGATAGCCTTTTTAATAAATGGTGCTGGAAAAATTGGCTTTCCATGTGCCAAAGATTAAAACTAGAGCTGTATCTTTCACCATGCACTAATCTAAATTAAAATGGATCAGAGATCTAAGTATCACAATAGAAGCACTAAATCTGCTGGGAGATAATAGCTAGAATGCTTGAGGACATAGAAGTAGGCAAAGACTTCATGAACAAAACCCAGACTGCCTGGGAAATACTATGTAGAATCAACAACTGGGACCTCATCTTTTTAGGAAGCTTTTGCACAGCAAGAGGAACCACTAACAGAGTGAAGAGACATCCTACAGAGTGAGAAAATATTTTTACCAGCTATTCAGATAAAAGACTATTATCTAGAATATTTAAGAACTCAAAAAAATCAGACCACCAGCCAAATTTAAAGACCCAGTGCAAAAATGGGCATCTGAAACGAAAAGAAACTTCTCAGATGAAGAAGTAAAAGCAGCAAATAAATATATGAAAAAATGTTTGACATCACTAGTCATTCATGAAATGCAAATTAAAACAATGCTGAGATTCCATCTCACTCCAGAAAGAATGGCTGCTATCAAGAAATCCACCAATAACACATGTTGAAGGGGCTGTGGGGAAAAAAGAACCCTTCCTCACTGTTGGTGAGAGTGTAGACTGGTGCAGCCACTGTGGAATTCAGTGTGGAGATTCCTCAAAAAACTAAAACTAGAGATTTCATTTGACCCAGCTATACCTCTTCTTTGTATCTTCCCAAAAGAATTAAAAGCATCATACCACAGCAATATACGCACATTCATGTTTATAGCAGCACAGTTTGTAATAACTAAATCTTGGAAACAGCCCAAATGCCCATCAACTGATGACTGGATGAAGAAGTGGTTTTGTTATACCATGGATTACTACTCTGCCATAAAGAAGGAGGAGCTTCAAACATTTGTAACTAAATGGATGGACCTTGAGATCATAGTCTTAATGAAATAAATAGGACAAACATGTTTAAATAGCACATTGTTTCTGTGGTTTGAGAAACTGAAAAGTGGAAATAAGGACTGAGATGTATAATGAATGTTGGGAAATGGAAAACGGGAAAAGGAACAAAGGAGGAGGAAGGGAGAAAGGAAGGGACAAGAAAAAAAGTGAAAACAGAAGGGAAAAATGGAAACAAAACTTTTGCACATGGGGGGGGCTTGAAGAGGGGAATGGGATAAAATAAAATAAAATTTATTTTTAAAAAAGAAAAGAAATAGTAAAGATGGTGGTAACTATTTCCAAAAGCTCATAACCCCTGTCCCCAGAATGCTGTCCTTATAGCCTGACACAAGTCTCCATTAATAGCAGGCTGGGGATTATTGAAAGCTATAACTTGTTTTAACTACATTTATAACAATTAACAGAGAGACCACTGTTGAACATCCTAAGTAGACTTCTTGGAAGGTTTGCTGGGGTAAAAATTAAAAATGAACTGAACTAAAAAAAAAAAAGGAAAATATTTCTTGCATTTGTCCCATGAACAAATTAGAAATATAAAGAGGATGAAATTTTGCTTCAAATATTCTACAAAATTAAGGGATGAAAAAATGTATACAATCAGTGTATGTGTATACAAAAATGTATACAAACAGTGTATGTGTATACACTGTTATTTAACCAACAAATCTTTCACATGATTATCTCCAGTGGAGACAACTAAATGAAAATTTCACCCTCCTGTGATAGTCATTGAAAATCAACAGTAGCTCCACATAATCCTCCATGTGAGGCCTTCATGAGCAAGGCCATTTTAATACTCAGATTTGATGTTGAACAATATAATATTTCTCCACCAACCATAACCCTTCATACATTTTTAAAATATCATAATGAACTACACTATGACCACCATTAATATCATGTTCTGTATGTGGCATTGTGAAAGCAGATGACAATGCACCCATCATTGAGGACCATCCTTGGACTCAAGTGAAGTTGAGAGCACAGGAAACAGCATAATTCAAGCCATAAAGATGATTCTAGGGAAGGGACAAAGAAGCAGCATTCAGTACCAAACTTTTTGTCTTGTACCCTTCCTATCAGTTATTACTATCTCATGTGATTAATCCCTGTTTTCTTTTATATTGTGCAGTGATTTTTTTTTCTAAGATGGGATAAACCATGTTGCCTAGGCTGGTTATGAACTCCTGAGTTCAAATGATCCTCTTGCCTCAGCCTCCACGTTAGCTAGGTCTTCAATGTTCAAGCCACTGTGCCTGGCATGGTGGTTCATTTTTAACATCACAACTCTGAGTTTCTTCAGTTTAAATTGCATTTAGACCCAAAGCAAAGGAGATTCAAAGAGGTAGATACCATGTGCAGCAAGTAAGAATTGGGCATTGGAGTCACACTCCCTATTTTAGATATTAGCTCTATTACACGCAGGTCATAATTTCTGACAAGTTACTGAAACGCTAGCATCCAGGTCACAGGGTTGATGCTGAAACAAAGTGAGATATTGCACGGGGACAACTTAGTCTAATGCCTGGCATTTGACTGCAAGCCCATGCAGCAGAAATTCTGTCTTGCTCACCATGATCATACCAGTGCCTACTATGTCTAACACAGGGTAGATGCTCAGAAAGTGGATCACACATTTGAATATTTCTTTGAAAACTCAGTATGAAAAGCTCTGTAGGTTACTACCTAAGAGGTACAGATTACCTGCATCAGGAATTGAAAATCAGCTCTCAAAACCAAATTCTAAGAAAGCTCCCCCGCCACCATTCCATGCTCCTAGGGCAGATAAGCTGAGCCACATGGGAGCCAGAAGCAGCCCCACCACCATGGAAATGAGAAGACCCTTAAACAAACCTCAAAAACAGACTTCCGGATGATCTACAGCAACCCCAAAGGGAAACAAGATAGAACAATCTGATATTTAACCACCTGGACTCTCTGAACTGGCAACAAAAGAGGATCTGGAAAAGGTGAAATCCGAAATAATTACTCAGATAACAGCAAAGATTGTGCTCATAGTGCAAGGCATGATTAATAAATCTAGAGAGGATTACAGATAAAAAAGTAGAGGAACTAAGGAACATGATGGAATCTCAACATAGGAAACAAATGGAATCCATAAAACAGATACAAACAGATTTCCAAGAGATTAAAAACTTCATTGAAAGTCTCTACAGCAGAATGAATCAAAATGAGGATAAAATTTCAGATATAGAAGATAACATTGCAATTAGTGACCAGGAAAAGAAAAATTGCTTTAAAATTGTAAGGGAACACGAGAAATTGATCCAGCATCTGCTAGATGATGCAAAGAAGATTAACATAAGACTGATTGGAGTCAATGAAGAAAGAGGAGAGAGTGCAGATGACATAAAAAAATTGCTCATGGAAGTGATGGCAGAAAACTTCCCAAGGAGGGGAAAAGAACTTGACATACAGATAAGTGAGGTATATAGGACTCCAGCTAGCCTTGATCAAAAAAAAAAAATCTACACATAGGCATATAATAGGATTCAAGAAACCCAACAGAAGAACAAAATTCTACAAGCAGTGAGAGAAAAGAAACAAATCGCATACAAAGGAAAGCCCATCAGAATCACAGCAGACTTCTCAATGCAAACCCTCAAGGCAAGAAGAGCTTGGAGTGATGTATTTCAAGCCCTAAAGGAAAACAGCCTCCAACCCAGATTGATGTACCCTGCAAAACTATCTTTCAAAATTGATGGAGAAATAAGAAACTTTCATGATAAAGAGCACCTCAGGAACTTCATGAATACCAAACTGGCACTCCAAAAGATTTTAGACAATACCCTAGGAAAAGACAATGAGGATCACCCCAGGAAGCCCAGGAAAATGAATCCACTGGGCGTGACAAATTAAATGCAAAGGGGGAGAATGCAACAAAAAGAAAAAGTCATGACAAGGCTTTTAAAACTTTTAACTTCATCTCTCTAATGAGTGTATAATTCAATCTTATTATTGTACTGATTAATATTTTTCTGATTCTAGAGTTGCACACCTTTCCTTGTGCTGTACTGGCTACTTATCATCTTCTTATGTCTACTTTTTAATTGGGTTGTCTATTGATGAATTGTAAGAGTTCTTTATATATTCTGGTCATAGGTTATATGCATTGTAAATATGGTCTGTTTAAGGACTACTTTTCACTTTAATGATGTCATTTAAAGTTCTAAATTTTGATGGAATCTCATTTATCAATTTTTTTCTTTTATACATCATGTTTTTTGTATCCTAGGTAGTTCTTGCCTACCCTGAATTCATAAACATTTTCCCTTATAATTTCTTCTTAAAGTTTTATATTTTTAGGCTTTCATATTTAGGTTCATAGATCCCTTCAAGTTATTTTTATGTATGGAAATAAAGGGTTGAGGTTAATTTTTTACATATGGAAAAAAAATTCTATAGCTTAGAAACTGAGTCTTTAGAATATCTTGTTAATCAATAAGGCCCTTCCCTAGAGAACCACACCCCATTTTAACTAGTTTTAATTTCACCCCGAAGAACCTCGTCACTCCCCTTCAAACATATTTTGAAGCTCTAATATTACTTGAGTGGGAGAACTTGGTTAGCAATATAAAGAAGCATTTTTACTCTAAACTGTTCAAGTATACATTCTAGTTGGAATTTCACACACATTTCATCAAACCAGCCACTGTTCCTTGTTTTCAAATTAGTGTTAGGAAAGAGCATACCAAAGTTATGTATTTCAGTATTTCATATCAGTTAAATTTAGTATAGGCTCAGTTTGGATAATTATGAGATCGAGGAATTATTTTGTGTTACAAAACTAGATGTGAAAGGGAATGGCTTACTTCAAGATAGCAAGTTGCTACTCTGACAACTCTAAAGGGCTGTCCTTAGGTAGTGCGTATGAGAACACCTTTAGTAAAGGAGGCTCAGTAGATTTGTGTTCTGAATGAGGACAGGTAAAACTATCGTGTAACTTTAGGGATGCTTATCAGTTCAATTCTTAGAGCTTTAAATTAGCCCCTCAGCTTTACTCCTGGAAGATCTGTGAGCATTATTGTTGCCATCCACTCATCTCAGAAGTTTCTTAGTAGATGACTCCAGCCATGCAACATTCTTCTGATGATCATAAAAGTGGCGCCTCAACTGCCAGTTAGTTTTCAGAATGGCTGCCCAGGATGCCAGTGCTCTGTGGTCACTGATTGACTTTCACATGACCTAGATTGTGAGCTCAACTTCATAGCATCAACTTTGACCATAAATTCTGCACACCCTTCAAGATTTGGCAGCCTGCATACTCTTAGACCTACAAGTAGAATTAGTATGAGAACCGTGGAAAGCTGGAGAGACTATGACCAACTTAAAGAAAGAAATCGCCACTTACCACCAGAATATAGTACCCACCTAAGAACCATGACATCTTTCGGCTTTGTAAGCATTTTAAGTTTTCAAAATGAATCTATACTTTTATGTAAAAACTATGAACTTTAATCTTGTGAAGAAATTCATTTTAAATACTCTGTGAGACAAAAAAAGTATCTTTCATGTAATTTAAGAGCCACAATTTCTAATTTCTGACTAGTGCTATGTGCTACCTAGAATCTATGTGTTATGATTTGAAATACAGGGTGTTTAACTTTTAAAAAAATGTTACAGTAAAAGATATATTTCCATTATCATCCCTTAAAATACTATCCTATCATTCTTGCCACTTTCTGAAACAGTCCTGAAAGTCTTCTTTTATGAATGTCATTAATTGTGTTGTCTTGATACTGCAATGTCATGAATCAATTCAAAACATTTACATTTTATGGTCACTTTGACTTTGGGGGGGAGCCAGAAATCCCACAGTGCCAGATCCAATGAATAAGATTAATGAAGATACATCATAATATTTTTATGAGGCTGCTTCTCTATTGGATGGTACTCAGCAACAGCATTTGCAGTATATTTGATCACACCTTATAAAGACATTAAAGCAGACTTTCAAAACTGCCTCAGGAAGCATCAAGAATGATGGAATAAGTGTATTCAAAACCAGAGGTGGATTAATGACAATATCTTTCACTATAATAATTTTTAAATTAAATATTCATTGTATATTTTGATCACTCCTTGTATTCTGCAGGTCAAGGAATACAGATGACTGCATGGGAGTTATATAGGAAAAGATCCCATGGGAAAACCATACTTTTAGAAATAGCTTGTATGACTGAGGCAAGCGGCCCAAGGCTCCAAGGCAGTCAAAAAGACCCCTGTGAGCCATGACCTTCAACTGATCAGAACATGAGCTGAGATTCTCCCAAAGCCATTGGTTCAGAATGAGCCTCCTCAACAAAGGGTAGCTGGCAATGCTACCAAGGAAGACAATCTACTGTTAAGAACAGCAGATAAGATGGTCAGGAGGGGAAACCACTTTCCAGGTATAAAAGATCTACCAATGAGTTCTCCCATGGGCTACTACTAGACCTATCTTCTGCACCTAAGAATGAGTCACCACTAACAGTTAACATCTGTGACCACTGACATTTTTCCATTATAGAATTCATTGTGGAGATCAGTGAGTTTTCATACAATTAAGAAGGTAGTGGGCCGGGGATTTAGCTCAGTGGTTCCAGCACCTACCTCGTAAGCACAAGGTCCCAAGTTCGATCCCTGGTACCCCCCCCCCCAAAAAAGAAGGTAGTGTAAGATTCTCTGAAATTACAGAGAACCCTTAAATCATAACCAGACTTTTCAATGTGGTGGGTAAGGCCCAAGTGAAAGGGGCTATATTTTTTTATTGGAGGCATTTATTAAATAATAAATTAATAAATACATTCATTTTTACTGATTTCTAAAGAATTCTTTGTTCATTCTTCTCCCTAAAATTTGACCTTCTATTGTTGGCCAGGTAGAGGTACAGTGTTAACATAAAGACTTAAAGATTCTCTCTTTTCAAAGAACTTAGAAAGAGATAGTCAATATGCAAATTTTAACATAATGTGATAAATGCTATAATCAGTACATGTCCAGGAACAACCTACCCAATCCTGGGGAGAGGCAGGTGTAGTGTGGGAAAGGAGATGAATGAAAGATACATGGAAGGAAATGAGTCAGTTATACAAGAGCAGAGAACTGGGAGAATGTGCCTGGTAGTGTGGGTACAAACAGGCTTAAGAGTAATCAATGGGCTGGGGGTGTAGCTCTGGTGTGAGTGAGGACCTGGGATTTGATCCCCAGTACTGGTGACAAAAAAAAATGACTAAGTATGCTTATATGACAAGAATGACAAGACTGTCATAGTCACTCAATTTTAATTGCTACCTTTTATTATTTTACAATATATTTCAAAGAAAATGTCATTACATTTTCCTTAACTGATCTATAAAATCTGAAATAAAAGAACACTTGAAACACACAAACATCAAGCTGAAAAACCTACTTGTACTGAATGATTACTACCAAAGGGTTGTAGTTGATTAAATAAGCAGATGTACAGCAATGTGAAATAAAATAACTGGTTAAACTGAAAGTAAACTTTGCTTTAATGGCTACAGAAAGGAAGTGGTTTGTTTTCTTTTTTCAACACATCTGGTTCTGGCGGTAAGTTAGCAATATGCATTTAAAGCAGTATGTGCTCTGAAAGCTTATATTTTTTTGTTCATGTGTATTGCTTGAATTAGAGACCAGACACATGAAAAACTACTATTCTTAATACCCTCAATACCTCTCCCTCTCCCTCCAGAAGATCCCAGTGTTGAGGTACTCAAGACTCTTTTTGGTGGTAGTATTTTACAATTACTCTTCTCCAGTAACACTGGATGATTTCAATTTTCTCTAAAAGAGAAGTGATGAAAACATAAGAAAACCCACCAGGGTCCAATTTTTGCTTCACATTCTCCAAGTAGTAAAATAGCAGCTCTACATGGTGATGCAAATGAACTTCAATTTCTATTAGTATTTAATCATGTTAACCTTAAAACACATCTGAATATCACTGGACTTCCAAAACAAAATCTTAATTGCCAAGTATTTTTAGAGCTTTAATGAAGTATTATATAAATGTAATTAGCTCTTACCTACCCCCAAAACACCATATATGTATGTATATATACATATTATCTTTACTGGAGTTCTTTTTCTGGCTGGACACGAGAAACAAGATTAGGTAACCAATGCTGGCTTTATTTCTTTATGAGCAATAGTTTGGGTTTTTTTTTTTCTTCCCAAATAACTGCAGCATTTTTATAGTAAGTTCACAAAAGGCAACATTACCTATTAAGTAGGCTTCAGCCATGTAACTCATATTTTAAAGTTAGATGCTACCAGAGTGACACTATGGCATTATAGGAATTTAATTTTTGGTTTTCTTTTTTCAAGTTTGTCAGTTCTTTACTACTACTTTTTTTCGTTAGCAGGGGCTGTTCTGTAATCTCAATGTAAGGCCAAGAGAGCATTTATAATTACTCACAATACCATGATGGACTTAATCTCATGAGCTGACATCAACAGTGAACAGTAAACAACTGGAACCACATTTGGTCATATCTAATAGGTTTAAAAACACTTTACTACTTACTATACATGTTTACCTTTTCTGACTGATTTTCCATTATTCTTATTAAAATAAGATTGTAAAGTTTTTTGGTTGTATTTTTAGATAACTACCATGTTTCAGTGAATAAATTTCAATTTTTAAACCGTCATTAGTAATGTCCTTTCTATAAACATGATTGGCAAATAAAAAAGGCACAGAAGGGGAGTTAATCAGAAATGTTTCCAACTTTCAGTGAAGAGTACCAAAGCATGTACTGTTCATGAAGAAAAGCAGAGAAAAATGTTCAGAAATCCATGCACAACTTAAACTACAAAAAACTTCTCTTCAGATAGATCCTGAGGCTTGAGGAATAAATAAATTTTCCTAATCAAGTGCTTTATATAAAATGTAAAGCTGCAATACATGTTTGATTTAACAGTGGACCCATGTTTTTTAAAAAAGTGAGACAATTAAAGGAAAACAAAACCAAAATACTTTCCCAAGCAAATATATCCCACCTGTAGCCTCTTTTCTTTTTATCACTCGTGGAGTAAAATGTCCAAGAAAATGTAAAATGCAGCATACACAATCATGTAATCTAAAACTTTTCATGATAACTTATTGCAAATTGCATTTGGCAGTTCATCACAACAGGAAAATTGGCCTGTTGTTGGTTCACACAGTCCTTGAGCCCCAAACTGAAGATGAAGTCACCAGTAAAATGATCTGGATAAAAAGTTTGCAGCTGTGCTCAGCCAGCTAGCTCCACCTTCCGGATGGGAGCCAACCCGGGACACTGCTTTGTCCTGCTCCTTTTTTGGGACTGTGATCCTCAGGCAAGTAGTTAGAAAGCACTGTGTTCTCTTCAACTTCCACAGGGATGTCTTGGAATGGGACCAGCATCTCTTCACTTTCACTTTTCACAATTTGCTGAGCTTTCATGACCTTGGTTGATGCTATTGCTTTTGCCAACGGCTCTGCTTTCAAACCTGAATGGATTTGTAACACATATCTTTGAACAGCCATTTGAAAAGCAAAGTTAATAACACCTTTGATTTTTAACAAAGCCTTTTTACATAGATTTCTCTGAAACGTATCATCAAGACCATCTATGTGCAAAACCACTGCTTTGGCACATTTGTTTATAGTTCCTAGAAAAAAACTGAGCTTTCCTTCGACATGAATTCATTTCATTAAAACTATCACTATCTGCCATATTGGAAAACTGAAGACTGTCATAGACTTCAAAGGCCAAAAGTTTTGTTTCTCCTGGAGTTGTAGTCTTCTGTATAACATTTTGCAAGCTTAACATCTGACCCAATTGGTCCTTCATCTTTTCTCTGTTCGCACAACATTCTGCCAAGTATCATAGAGCAAGCAAAGCTGAGCGGACAACAGGGGGATTGGGATGGTCCATAAATAAAATAAGGTCAGGCAGACATGCTTGATCCTGGACAATGGCTCTTCTATTTAACAGATCCACTGCTAGATCCCATAGCTGGTTAACTACTGACAAAGCATCAGGTTCTTAATTCATGGTGGAGGAGGAAGACTTCATCTTCTATGCCATGCACATGAATAAAACCTTTAGGAGACCAGAGACTGCCACACCAATAGGGCCACATCTACAGATAAGGTAGAGGGACCTAGACAGTGAGAAGCAAGCCCCTTGGCTCACAGCCACAGCCTGAGCAATCACAAACAACCAGACCCAATGAAGAAGCCAAAAAGCGAAGCAGGGCTGTATGTATTTAAAATTCAACTTATTAGAATTTCTACCCAGGTAATGATAGAAACAAAATGCCCTCACTTACCAGGTACCATGTGGCCAGACAATTAAGCTCTTGCCAAGACACCTTAAAGATTTTAAAACAGTGTTAGAAAATTTGTGGTTTTTAAATAGCTTGCTCTATTTAGATCTGAATGTAAGGGTTAGGCTTTGTGACCTTGCAACACTTTCCCACTCCTATCAATGAGGGGTATAATTTCCTACATCTTTTACCAGGTTATTTTACTAGGATCTATTAATTCCTGAATATATCAGAGTACACATTTTTGTTTCACTAAAATTGATTTCCAAAAAGAAAAGAAAGAAATGCTCAAGTTGGAATAAAAGGTTAATATTATTCTGACATCCTTTCTGAACATTGACAAGGGTCAGTGCACATTTTGGCATTTCTTTTCCCAGCAGTTAAATACTGCCACTCAGTACCACAGAAAGTAACAGGGAAGGTGCAATCAGGGAAGAACTCCATAGGTCAGGGCCACAGCATCACAAGGACAGCTACTGAAATGGATCTAATTAGATCACTAAATTAAAAATTCCCTTCCTGGAAGGACCTCCATGTAGAATTGTAGTAAATGTTCCTTGTTTCTTCATCTAGGAAAAATATGCCATGTTTTGAAGTCTAAGAAAATAATAGCCAGAAAAAATTTGCTATGTCTGAATGTCTAAATAAACCTAATTATGAGCCACTACTTTCAATACAAGAATAATTCAGATAAGAAAAAATAGAGTTAGTAGCTATCAATTTATTAATTTGTGTCAGTTATTTCACAAGTTAATTGAAAGTGACCCTACTTAGGTAACTGATGAATATTTACCCTATTATTTGTGTATATGCTTAGGCTAGAATCCCAATGATCTGATCTGATGTTTATTACACTTTCCATAAATTCTATTATTAAACTTTATTTCCCTCTCAATAGTAAGATGCTAATTTAGTGCAGAATCTTAAGAGAATGTGACTTTGATCATGTCCAAATGAGAAGCCTATTCTACACTGACAGCACTATCACATCACTTCATCATCTATAAATTCTCTCCTGAAAGAACAGATGGGAAAAAAACAAGAAAGATGTGAACTCTCTATATCTTATAACTAGTTTGACTCTATTTTATAAATTGAGTTCAAATTTCAAAATTCTCCTTTAAAAATTTCAGACAACTGGCTTGGGGTGGGGGAAGAAACCTAATGCGTCTGCTGGCGCCATTCCAGACTCTATGTCGTCAGCCCACATTCCTGGGAACATCTCCATTAGCTGGAGGTGATAAAGCTAAAATGCAGCTTAAACAAAAGAAATGCAATTATAGATGAAGAAAATCACCGAACATGCAAAAAAAATGGATGAACATTAATCAATATCGCCAATCATCCATTACTTGGGACAATCAAGAAAAGCATCATAAGCTCCCATGTCCAGATCTAAAAGAAATTTAAATGAGCCTAAAGGAAATCAGGCAAGTAGATTTTTAAAAACTGAGCCCTCCCTTAGATAATTTAATAATGTCTATAGCTTATCTTGTGGATTTCATAATAATAAGTACTTGAAAAAAAATTCTCCAAATTTAATTCCTGAAAAGTTGAAACCCTGTTTCTCCTTTCTATGTCTAGTATCAAAAGGAAGAATACAAAAGGAAAATAAGGAAAAGAAAACTGTGTAATCTCAATTTTCCAAATCATTTCCTGATACATACATACACAGTATATATAAATCATGTGTTGTAATCATTCTAGGCAAAGATGATTACTTAACTGCAGTCCTAGGTATCAAACTGACATCTATTAGCCATTGTAAATAATATAAAAGAAATTAAAGTCATAATATCACTTGAATTATTTGGGTTCCCTCCATATCACAGCTAGTAAGCTTGTGGCTTCATGCCATTATTGAGTCAGAATCAGACAGAAGCTGTTTTAGAGCAGCAAGATGCAGCTTCTGTCATAACAGACGCTGCTTAACAATGATGTACTGTGCAGGAAAGTATTCACACTATTGGATTGAAAGGTAAAACATTGTTATAATACTTCCGTCTTTCTAAAGTTGTCAATTGGTCAATCCAAAAAGAAAGAAACATATACAACACTTTGTCAATTTAAAGGGGAAAAGAATTTTTAGGCTGTTGATTACACACTATATAAAGAATTTACACAGAAAGTTAATAAATATGGACTCAAGAATAAGATCTTTTGGCAAGATAGCAATAGTCTGACTAAGAAGCAGAGGTTAAGGACGCAATTCAGCCTAGATACAAATGACCAGACAAATGTCTCAAGCTTAAACGATGAAACTAATTTGCTTATTTCCTTGAAAGGTTAAAGCCTTGAACAAGAAAGGTGAGACAGTGATGCATTTCTGATATAAAGCTGGAGAACTTTCAAATTGAAGGTCCCATTAATGGAGAGTGGGATGAAACAGGATGAAACCAAGGTTTTCTAGCACATACACCAACCATAACTGAAAACTGGATCAGGTGCAAGCAGTATGACACAAATTGGAGCCTTGTAGAACAGACTCACACAGAAAAATCAGTAGATAGAATGAAAGAAAAAATGACTGTTAGTAATTTTTAGAAATCACAGGGAGACTTTAGACTCCAATTCCCTGGTGCTGGGTGAAAAGAAAATGGGTCAAAGTTGTTTTCTGACTCAAACATTTTTATTTGGATACAAGATAATCAACTATGAGTCTTATCTACAAGCTTAAATATCTTTTGTTCAAAAAATCCTAGAATTGTTCAAAACTTGTTTTAACTTTTCTACCTAAACATAAAGAATTTAGAGATAGAATGAAATACATCCAAGTCTAGTTTGGATTTGAAAGCTAATAGATAGTTGTAACTGTAACGCTGTATTTTCTATTTCTTGGTGTGGTAGTTGGAATGGAGTGCCAATTTGATTGGCTTTGGGATCGGCCCAAGTGATTGGTGGAGCGTGCTTTCTGGTTGTATCTGGGTGGATCATAGAGATCTGGCCTTGGTGTCTATTCCTGGTCCCTTACCCTTTCCTCTCTGGCGCTGTTTCCGTGTTCTGCTTGTTGGTCATGAACTAAGCAGCTTTGTTTCACCATGCCCTTTCTCCATAACGTTTCTGCCTTGGAGGCAGCTGAGCACAGGCTGAATGGGGCCCCATCAAACATGTACCAAATTAAACTTCTCTTTTTTTAGGTTATGGGTAGTGTGTATTGTGTCCAGCAATCCAAAAGTTGACTAATACACTTAATATTGTCTCAGTTCTTGATACACTTAAAAGAATTAAATTCATGCATTCGGAATAGTTTTTAAAAATAAACTAATCTATGCCTTTGACATAGAAGAGTGTTAGAATTTCAAACTTCAAAATTATCTAAGACACATCTCTGTTGAATCCCCTCATTTTATAAATCATGCAACTACAACCCTAATGCGTCACTTACTCAGGGCCAGAAAGGATTTTAATAAATAGTGAACGTAATTTAGATTTTTTTTCCTGTCCTAGACATCTTTCTACCACAGGCATGTTTAACCTGTGTTTTCTTTTTACATTACAACTTCAATAACTCCAGATATCATACCTGAAGTATTCTACTTCATTGATTGGAGAGATTGTTAGACATTATACCAGTCGATATCTGGGTCCAATTTGTAAGGAATAACTTTAATTAACAGTGTTAAAAATCTCATTCTTCCCTCTGAGTTAATTGTATTTAGAGTATATATAGAAGTGAAATTTAAATTTCTCAGATTTTGAATTTATTTTACAAGAGCCAACAGAATGATCACATTTACTCCATGGTTTACTGGTAATTCTCTCAAAGTATAACATGTAGAAAAATTGATCATCCAGAATTTTTCATTATCTTGTTTTAGATGAAATCCCCACAAAGTCAGGACTATCATCTATCATAGCTCTTAAATCAGACTGAATTCCTAGAACAATTAGAATGTGAATATATCACCTACAAATGTATCTAAGTACATATTAAACTACAGTGGAAGTGGAAGACTTTGGGATACAGATGTAATCATTATATTTAAGTGAAACTGAAGAAATCTGAAAAAACTTTAATTCAAGGTCTGTGAAATTAAACCACGTCAGCTCTCATTCACATTAACATAATTCTTTGCCGATTTCTGGCATCATCCTAGGAGATGGCAGCAACCATGTAACCTGCTCATCCAAATCTCCTGCTTTCTTTACCTCCTTAGTTACATTGATTTTCTTCTCCATTCCAAGCACTATGACATTTCTTCAAAAGTTCTCCCACAAATAATCTAAACTGCCCTGCCCGCCTCTCGTTCCACCACATTGGCCCACTAATTCTAAGTTAGAATCATTCCTATAATTTGCTAGCTCTGTTCCCATATTTATTTACTTGTGTGCCCAAGAGAACTATATAAATTACACTATATAATGCCATGATAGAATATAAAATTATAATTTTAGTGACCTATTCAAATCTTTTTTGTACCATTTGGAAATTTTCATTCTCAAAAAATATGAGAAAAGGAAAAAAATGGAAACAAAGTCTTTGTAAAGAGGGAGGGGTGAAGGGCTTGAAGGGAGGGCAGGGGAATGGGGAAAAAATAAGAACCAAGATATATCATGTAAAAGTACAAGTTCCCAGTAATAAATGTAACTGCATTGCATGCCTAAAATGTACTAAAAAACTTAATAGAAAAAAAATTCCCTTGACATCTTTTCCAAAACTTTCCTACTTTATTCAAGTACCTTATCCAATATATTTTCATTTTTTTCTCATCAAATATGATCTACTTCAGGAAGCAAACAGAAATGATCTGACCAATCAGGCTTGAATTACCCCCATTGCCTTCACCCAAGGTAAAAATAGATCTCTATTCATACTTATTTCCCTCTCATTTCAGAGGATGAGCTGGCCACATTCCCATAAAGCAAGCTTTTATCCCAGAATTCATTACTGATTTCATAATAAAATGCCTCCATCAGCCACATCTAAATTAGCATGGTCATTTGCTATAATAAATTAATCAGTATTAAAGCATTATTTTTAACTAAAACCCATATTTCTAGGTTTTCTTAGTTTTTACCTTAGTCTTGGTTTTTTAGACAAAGTTCCAATAATGATGCTATATTATATTTAGTCATCATGTCTCCATAGGATTTTCCTGGCTACGATAGTTTTTTTGGTCTTTTCTTGTGTTTGATGTCTTTGACAGCTTTAAAAAGCATTGGCAGGGGCTGGGGATTTAGCTCAGTGGTGCCGCCGCCTGCCTTGCAAGTGCAAGGTCCTGAGTTCGATCCCCAGTACCAAAAAAAAAGAAGCATTGGCAGAGAGTTAATGTAGAATGTACTTCAATTGGGATTTTTGCCATGTTTTTCTCATGATTAGAATTATGGGGCTTGGGCAAGGAAGATTGTGAGATAAAATAACATGTTATCACATCATATCAGGAATGCATACAGTCAACATGACATCACTGTTGATATTAATCTTCTTTATCTAAGATATTGTCAGGTTTCTCTATTGTAAAGTTACTCTTTTTCCCTCTATTTTTATTTTTAGAAATATGTCACTATGTGATGCCTGTGCTTAAGGGAGCATATGTATTTCAAATTTTTTATTCAGTATTATATTTACTATTCTATGTTATTTGCCTTCCTGTACAAATTTTGGAATTATTTTGTCAGTATCTATGAAATAGCTTACAGGGATTTTTTTATTAGGATTTCATTAAAGCTAAATAAAGAATTAATATTTAAAAGTATTGAGTCTACCAATCAGTGAACATGGAACATCCACGTATTTCTATGATCAATGTTTTAAAGTTTTTCCCATATATACTATACATATTTTGTTAAATTCATAACCAAGTACTTCATTTTTGGTGCTACTGTTAGTCCCTTTAATTTCAAATTCCAATCATCTAATTACTGCCATGCAGAAAAGCAATTAATTATTATATATTAGCTTTATATTCCATGACTTTGTTATACTTGTTTCTTAGTTTTATGGCTTTAAGTACATGTTTTGCAATTTTCTATACACAATTGTGTCATCTACAAATAACAGCTTTATTTCTTTCTCTCTAGTCCATATGTCTTTCACATATTTTTTTTGTCTCATTGCCTTAGCTAGAAGTTCCTCTACAATAAGTAGGAGTAGATACTCTCGGCTTGTTCCTAATCTTAAAATGACAGTGTCAGCTCTCTCAAGATTAAATATAATATTAGCTGTAGGTATTTTATAGTTGTTCTTTATCAAGTTGTCCTTTGTTTCCCTATTCCTAGTTTGCTGAGAGCTTTTATCATGAAGCATTGTTAAGCTAAGTGTATCTAATACTTTTCCTTTATCAATTGGTATAGTTATATAGTTTTTCTTTTTTAATCTGTTGGCAATGGAAAATTGCACTGATTTTTTAAAAGTTGAACAATGTTTGTATTTGTGGCATAAAGCTTATTGGGCTTTATGTAATTATTTTATATAATTACTTTCATACATTGTTGAATTTCATTCCTCAATATTTTGTTAAGAATTGTTACATCTAGGAGATATTGATCTGTAGTTTTTCTCTTTTGTAGTATCTTTACCTGATTTTTGAACTAAGGAATTGTGCCCTCACAAAAAAAGTTAGGAAATATGTCCTTTGCTTCTCCATACTGGAAAGTAATATGGAGCAATGACACTTCTCTTTTTCTTTTCTTTTTCTTTTTTTTAAATTTTTTTTTTGTACTGGGGATCGAACTCAGGATCCTGCATTTGTGAGGCAGGTGCAGCACCACTGAGCTAAATTCCCAACCCTAGCACTAATACTTCTTGTCAGGTGTCAACAGTGAAATCATCTTGGCATGGTGATTTGGGGCAGAAAACTTATTATTGAGCTAATATCCTTACTATGTAAGGGGCTATGCTGGTTAACTAGTTTTCTTTGTGTATTTTTTGACAGTTTTTGTCCTTCAAGAAGTTAGTTTTATCAGCTGTATACAGTTTTTCTTCATCTCCCTTCATCATCTTAATGCCCATGGAACGTGGAGTGATGATAACTCTTTCATTTTTATGCTACTAATTTGACTTCTTTCTTTTTTGCTTTTGGTTAGCCTGGCTAGCATTTTGTAAATTTTATTGATCTTCACAGCTTTCATTTTCTATAGTTTTCTTGATTTTAATTTCATTGATTTCTGCCTTAATTTTTTAAAAAATTTGTTATTCTTCTTACTTGAAGCTTACGTTGCTCTTCATTCTCTCTTTTGTTAATGTAAAAGTTTTGGTTATTGGTTTTATGTCTTCCCTATAATATCTGTTTAATGCTATAAATTTCCCTCATGATGTTGCACAAGTTTTGATAAACCATAGCTAGCACATTTGATAAGTTGCATTATCATTTGACATATAGTTAAAAACATTTTAAAATTTCTTTGGAAATTTCTTTTTCTTGACAATTTCCAGAGATTTGGGAATTTTCCAGTTTTGTTATTGGGTTCTAGCTTAATTGCATTGTGGTATGAGGACATTTTTGTGGTATGTATGCTGTAATATATAGCTCAAAATTTTGTGGTAAATATGACATAATACATAGCTCAAAATCTATCATGTCTTAGTGAATGTTCTTTACCAGCCTCAGAAAAATTTACAATCTATTATTGCGAAGTGAAATATTCTGTTGTGTCAATTAGATCAAATTGATTGATGGTGACAGTCTGGTAATCTATATCCTTACTTCTTTACTGCCTGCCTGATCTATCAATTACTTGTAAAGATGGGTTGAAAACTCCAACTAAATTAGAGGATTTAGTGGGCCTGTGTTTTCCCTAGAGATCTAGTAATTTTTCCTCAGGTCCTTCACTGCTTTCCCCGGCTGCAGTGTGCATAATCTATTTACTTGAAACCCACCTACTTGTTAACTATTTTCCCCCTTTTTAAGAGAGGAAAGCTAGGGCCAGGGATTTAGCTCAGTGGTTCCGCCACCTGCCTCGCAAGCGCAAGGTCCTGAGTTTGATCCCTGGTACCAAAAAAAAAAAGAGAGAGGAAAGCTAGAGGGCCTTGGAATACAGGAATTTCCCTTCCCACTGGGATAAAACTAAGGCAAAGTCTTTTACCTTGAAGAGCAGATTTTTGTTATGGAGGACAATCAGGCCAGTGTCTCACAGTGATTACTCATTCACACCCCTTGCCAGAGCCATATGATATTTCTCAGAGATTTACCATGAGTGTCTGGATATAATACACGAAAAGTATGGGGGTTCTCCCTAAAACTGTGTCCTAGGAGTTTTAAATCATCTGCAAGAATATATGAAAGTATTATATACGATAATGTACCTAAAGCATGTAGTTTGTTGCTGGAATATAATGTCTAGTAAATGCTTGATTTTACTATTAAGGTAATAACAGCTCTAGATTCTACAGTATATTTGAGGAATACAAAAGTAATTAAATTTCTCTCAAGTAGCCAACTAACAGAAGGAAAAACAGAGATATAATCAGAAAATTTATATTATAATACTGCCATGCACTAGCTGGGGAGAGTAATAAAGATATATTGGGTATTTATGATAAAGCTATTTCCTAAAAAATTAATTAACCAATATTTATTTAGTGCTTATTACTTGAATTACTTGACTAGCACTAGGTTAAGGTTTTGCTAATATTTACCCTAGGGCTTAACTTGATATTTCATTCTTCAAAAGCTGAATGAAACAGTTATTATTATTTTTTATGTTAGTGATAAGAAAACTGGGCATCAAGGTTCTAAGTTTTCACAACAAATTAGCATTAGAATGGAGAACAGAATTCAGGACATGTAAGTTTTTGGACAGGCTGCTTATCTATTATACAACACAAAATTATTTATTCCCATATAAAGAAATATGACATTCTGTATTCTTCTCCAAAATTCAGTAATCATGCAGCTTAGTGCACTTCAAAGTATCCCTCATATCAATGTTATGTTTTGAAACAGACTTTTTAGTGGCAGCTCTCAAGATAAGCTAAAAAGTGCCAGTTGAAAAATGAGCACATGTGGTAACTAGTCATTCTAGTATAGTTTCCCAATTCTTACTTGCATTATACCCAAAGTAGATATTACATTGTATGCTGTAAAATGAGTGGGTAACTTGAGCTTCAGGAGTCAAAATATCAACACAGTCAGAAGTGGATATAAAATGGGTAAATTGGTATTCACTTAGCTCAGCACTTAAATCACCTGCAGTGCAGAAAAGGCAATTCTTATATCCTTGAGATAGCTGCTCTTCTGGGAAATAACAGATTGAACTGTGGATTGGTTTCTCTGTACTGGTGATCATGATACCCTAGATACAATGAAAAAAATGGCTCACAGATCTGTCATGAGTGAGAAAAATTGTCTGGACTTGAAATGAAAGTTTCCCACTTTCTGCCTATGAGCTACAATCAGTTCAGGGATATTACATCATCTCACCAAAAATATCTTCTTCAAAACTGAATTTTGTATGTTTCTATTTGTGCTTAGTAATAACCATGCTACTATATCAGACCTCCTAGCTTCATGCAAGTTTTCTGAAAAACTCAGAGGAAAAGACTGAATGTAAAAGTAAAAGCTTCATTAGACTGGATGCTTTGAGCTACATAGTCTATTAATTATCCTACTATGTGGGTGTCCCATAAAGTTGCATTAAAACGAAGTCTGACTAAAAGTGCAACTATTCTGTTTCATCCACATGTAAATGGAATTGAGATGTATTTACAGTCTCTAACTATAATGTAGAGAGCTATAAAAATTATCACTCCCTTTCTCTTAAAACAAAAGCCAAAGAAACTTCTAGACTTTTTCTCCCTTTGTGAATCAATAAGAGAGCTGAAATTACAGGGTAATAAACTACCCAAAAGTATACAGAGACAAGACATAGAATGTGAGTGATTTTCTTAGCAAGGGCAGAATAAGAAAGATACTACACACAGAATAAGATGGATAATTTCACTAGAGTTGGAAACCATAAGAAGTAATCAAATGAAAATGATAGAAATAAAAAAATACAGTAAGAGGAATAAGGAATGCCCATGATGAGTTCATTTTTAGACTACAAACAACTGAGCAAGGAATCAACAAGGCTGATTAACAAATCACTCAAAGAAAAACAAAAAAAGAGAAAAGAATGAAAAAATAAAGAAGACAACATCAAAGATCTGTGGGACAATATCAAATCATTGAATGTACACATTAGTGGAATCACAGAAGAAAATGAGATAATAAAAAGAGGAGTCAATGTGGGAAAAAATCTTCACCTGCTCTTCCTCAGACAAAGGTCTACTATCTCGAATCTATAAAGAACTTAAAAAGATCAGACCTCCCAAATTTAAAGACCCAATCCGAAAATGGGCATCTGAAATGAACAGACATTTCTCAGACAAAGAAGTAGAAATAGCAAATAAACACATGAAAAAAATGTTCAACATCACTGGTCATTCGAGAGATGCAAATGAAAACAATGCTGAGATTCCACTTCACTCCGGAAAGAATGGCTGCTATCATGAAGTCAACCAGTAACAAATGCTGGCAGGGCTGTGGGGAAAGAGGAACCCTGCTCCACTGCTGGTGGGAGTGTAGACTGGTGCAAGCACTGTGGAAATCAGTATGGAGATACCTCAAAGAACTAGGACTGGAAGTCCCATTTGACCCCACTATTCCACTCCTGGGGATCTTCCCCAAAGAATTAAAAGAATCATACCACAGTGATATATGTGTGCCCATGTTCATAGCAGCAGTTTGTAATAGCTAAAACTTGGAAACAGCCCAAATGCCCATCAACTGGAGACTGGATAAAGAAAATGTGGGGTTTTTATAAAATGGAGTACTACTCAGCCATAAAAAATGAGAAATTAGAGACATTTATAGCTAAGTGGATGCACATTGAGGCGATACTCTTAAGTGAAATAAATAGGACACACATGTATAAATATCAAATAGTTTCTCTGGTGTGAGAAACTGAAAGTGTAAATAAGGACTAAAATGTATAGTAGGTAATGTGAAATAGGAAGAAAAGGGGCAAAGGGGAAGGAAGTGGGAGGGCTAGGGGAAAGGATAGAAGGGAATGGGATTAATATGAGAAAATGGAAAAATAGGAACCAAATCTTTGTAAATAGGGAGGAATGGAGGGGTTGAAGGGAGGTCTGGGCAAGGGTGAAAAATAAGAACCAAGAGAGACTATGTAAAGGTGCAAATTTCCAATGATGAATGTCATTATATTGTATACCTAAAATGTACCAATGATTAGAATGAATAATTGATAATGTAAAATAGGAAGAAAAGGTCCAAATGGGTAGGGGTAGTGGGAGGGGCAGGGGAAAGGAAAGGAAGGAAAGGAAAACTGATGAGAAATGGAAAAAATGGAAATAAAGTCTTTGTAAATAGGGAAGGGTGGAGTGGGTGAAGGGAGGGCTAGGAATGGGGAAAAAATAAGAACCAAGATGCATTATGTAAAGGTACAATTCCCAATAAGAAATGTAATTATGCTGTATACCTACAATATACCAATAAAAGAATTTAGTAAAGTGAAAAAAATAAAAAAAAATAGTGGAGAAATATTTTTAAATGGACTGGAATATTCTAACATTAATGACACATAGCAAACCATAAATCCAAGAGTTCTGAGAGGACCAAAAAGCTATAAACACCAACACAAACACACACACACACACACACACACACACACACACACACACGTGTTACATTGAAACTGCTGAAATAAAAACTAAGAAATTTTGGAGTCAAAAAAAAGAAACATACTGTATATGTTACATAAAGAGGAAGAAATAATTACAGCTGGCTTTTTACTAGAAAGAGCAAAGACCAAAACAATGAAGTGATAATCTTAAAGAGGTAGAAGGAAAACAATTTTCATCCCAGAATTCTATGCCTAGAAGATGTATCTTCCAAAAAAGAAGGATGGGAAATGAAGACTTCCTCAAAGAAATAAAAACTAAGAGTATTCATTTTTATGTAACCTGTACTATGAATGAATGGACTTCAGGCAGAAGAAAATTCATGCCACAGCAAAACTGATCTGCACAAATAAATGAGGAGAATTAGAAAGGAAGAAAAAATTAAATGTTGTAATTTTGCTTTTTGATATCTGAATAACTATAAGAATGTTGTGTTTATAGTATCTATAAAAATAAAGCATCTGACAATAGGAGTAGAGAGAATGAGCAATTGAAATACAGAATATATACTTCGTATGAGATCTTCATACTACATGTGAAACTATAAAACAGTACTAGGATAAAGAGAAAACAAATTATCAATATTAAGAATGAGAAAGATGATATCAATAACAATTCAACAAGGGAATGTTAGGGACAACATTATAGCAATGAGTATGATGACATAGATTAAATGAACAAATTCCTTTAAAAGATGAAAGCAAGCCTACTCAGGAAAATACAGATAATCTAGGGAGTTCTTTATTTACTAAAGAATTAAATTTATGATTATAAACCTTTATACAAAAAAACGCTTCGGACCCAGATAGCTTCAATAAGGAGTGCTACTCTACTTTTAACAGGCCTCTACCTCCTAACAGAACATTCAGCTATGAACTCACCAACAGATTAATCCACTGATGAGGATAGCAGCCCCATGACTCAATCACCTTCCAAAAGTCCCATGTCTGAACATATGAGACTTTATGAGGACATTTTAGATAGCTGTGATACCATAACCACACAAAGACATACAAAGAAAAAAATTCATGCAGCAATACACTCATGAACATAGTTGTAAAAGTTCTTAACAGAATTTAAGAAATTAAAGGCAACAATGAATAAAAATGATGAGATAGCATGGGATAAATAATTTGGGATAGTGTCAGGAATGCAAAAACAATTTAACATTTGAAAATGAACCAATAAAATTAATCATATTAACAAATGAAAAGAAAAAACTATAAGGTAATCTCATTAGATATAGAAAATATTTGGAAAAAAATCCAGCACCTATTTCTAATAAAATTTTTCAGCAAACCAAAAAATAGAAATAGGGAATCTTTTTCAAATCGATAAAAGACAACCATAAAACTCCCAGCTAATATCTGATTAATGATTACAAACTGAATGTTTTCTTCTAGTAAAAGGAGCAATGCAAGAATTTCTATGCTCACTTTTTTATTTAACATTATACTGGAGATAGTAGCTAGTGAGAAGTGATTGAGATGAAAAAGAACTAAAAGACATTCATGTGGAAAGGAAGATACAAAATTGTCCTTATTTATAGATGCCATAATTCTAAAGAAAAGCTGATAAAATCTTCAAAAACTACTAATACACATAAATAAATTTAACAAGTTTGCATTAAACAAATTAATTGTATTTTATATCATCAATGAATATTCAAAATTGAAAGTTAAAAAGTACCATATACAATTTCATATAACATGAATTAGGGATAAATCTGAATTAAAAAGTGTGTAAAATGTATACAGTGAAAATGAAAAAAATGCTAAGTGAATTTTAAAAAGACATAAATCTCATGCTTATAGATTAGAAGACTTGTTTTGGCAATGCTTTCTAAATTGACCATAGATTTAACAACATCCCAATAAAATTCTAGTTTTCTCTCAGAAAGTGAACATGCTGACTGTAAATTCATATGTGAATTCAAAGTTCTAGAATGTCCCAAAAAACTTGGAAACCACGAAAATGTTGGAATAAAACAATATTTAGTATCAATTATTTTAAAAAGTAGATTAATACAGCAAATAGACAAGCAGATCACTGAATCAAAATGCAGAGTATAGAAACATGCCAAAAATATACACTTTCGATCAATTTAGAGAGGCAATACAATGGGTAAAGATAGATTCACCAGAAAATATTATAGGAATGGTTGGATATTCATATGCTGAAAGAAAGAGAAAGAAGGGAGAGGAAGTGAGGAAAAATTCAATCACTCTCCACTCCACTTATGAAAATGAATTAATATGAATCATAGATTTAAACATAAATCCTAAGAATATAAGACTTTTGCAATAAATATAGAAGAAAAATCACTTTTCTTAGATACTACACCAAAGCATTACACATAAAACGTACCACATTTATTAAAATTCAAAACTTTCCTATGAAAGATACTATTAAGCAAATGAAAACATAAGTCATAGACTGAGAAAAAATACTTATAAATCACAAACCAAACAATGAATTTGTATTCAGAATATGTAAAGAACACTTAAAATACAATAAGAAAACAACCTAATATAAAAATGACTCAACCTTTTAGACATTTTACCAAAAAGGATTATGATAATTACCTGTAAATTATCAACTTAACTTGACTAAGAACCACTTAGATTAGTAAAGGTCTGTGTATGTCTGTATATGATTGACATCAGGCCAGCAAACTGAGGGAGAAAGACCCACACTGGATATGGTTGAAACCAACCAATAGGCATGTAGACTGGATAGAATAAAAAGTGAAAGAAGGAAGAAGAAAATGTTCCCCTTTTTGGAATAGTTCTAGTCTTTTCCATTTCTTTTAAACATTGATCTTCAGTTTCTTCCAGCTTCCAGTGCACATTTTTGAGCCTTCTAATGCACAGTCTGGCTTTTCAACTGAGACTTTCAATGGTGACTACTTAATTACTACTGGCTCTCCAACATACAGATGGCTATTTTCGCCTCTTCCACTTCTGATTTTATAAGTCTACCTAATAAATCTCTCTGCATAATTATATAGATATAAGGAGATAGAGGTATAGACATAGATACAGATTCTGATGATCTAGAGCATCCTAACAAATAATATTTTGGTACCAGGAGTGAATCTAGAGAAATAGAATTGTAAAGATGAATTTCACTAATTAGTTTAGTTGTTCCTAGAATTAGCTCACTAATTCACTGAGAGGTAAGTTGCCATGACCTATCCTTCTGATAATGTAGAGAATCAGTAGTATGAACTGTTCATAGTAATGCACAACATAGATCTAACTAATTATCCTAATTCACTTGTGGGCTGCAATGAATTAAATGACTCTATATGAAAAACTGAACATTTTTGGAAAAGCAAGAAATTGTGATGCTGACTGAATGCTCTTATTATGTCTAGACAAAATAATAAAGGAGACTCATGAACTCCAGACGTGCATAAACAGTCTAAAGGCTTCTAAGTGTGAAGACAGAATAGTAAATGAAAATAAGGAGCTTAAAGACTTAAATTCCCAGCCCCCTAAATTCATAAACAATCTTAAAAATTTCTAAGTATTCCCTGAAAGAAAATCTTTTCTTCTTTAGCTGTAAGGTTGAAGTTGTCAAAAACTGAACACAAGCCCTCATAATTTGGTTGGTCGAATTACACTCTACATTTAATTCTTAGTCTCAAAGAGCATCCAAAGTTAAAGAGAGAGTACTGATCAGAATAAAGATTGGTCATGAGATAGGACTTTTTTTTTTTTTTTTTTGGTACCAGAGATGCACCTTCTACTTGAGAGGCAGGTGCCAGAACCACTGAGCTAAGTACCCAGCCCTGGATCTTTTTGATGATTTGTTGCATTCTGTCTATAAATATCTTGTCAGAAGTTTTGCATCTTTGCTCGTTAAAGACAGTGGCCTGTAGTTCTGAAATTAGGGTATGCTAGTTATTTCATTTGGAAATACTCCTTTAAATTTTATTAAAGAGCTTGAGAAGTATTAGCATTATATTTTCCCTGAAGTTCTTGCAGAATTCAGCAATGAATCCATAAATCCTAGGATTTTATTTGTTGATATATTTTTATTACTGCATCAATTTGATTGCCTATTATTTCTGGGTTTTATGCCTTCTTGGTTCAGGTTTGTAATTCGTATGTATCTAGGATTTTTGTCCATTTATTCTACATTCTCTGATTTGTTGGAGTACAATTTTTCATAGTCATTACTATTTCAGTATTGTCCCTTGTGATTTCATCTTTTTCATTTCTAATTGCATTGATAAGGGCCTTGTCTTTATTTCTTTTGGTAAGTTTAGGTAAATGTTTTTCTATTTATTCTTTCAAAGAACCAGGTCTTCAATTTGTCAATTCTTTGTATTTTATCTTTCATCTCAATTTCGTTAATTTCAATTCAGATCTTTATAATTTCCTTCATTGTAGTACATTTGGGTTTGTGCTGCTCTTGTTTTACTAGATCCTTAAGGTGTGTGGATATTTATTTGAACTTGCTCAGCTTTTTCCATTATGAGCATTCAGAGTAAGAAGTTTCCTTCTTAGGATTGCTTTTATTGTGACCCAAAAGTACTTATATTTTGTGCTGGCATTATCATTTGATTCCAGAAATTATTTAATTTCTTCTTTGATTTCATCTGTGACCCAATGAGTGTTTAGCAGTGTGTTATTTAATGTCCAGGTGTTTGTAAGTAAAATTTCTGTAGTTTCTTTTGTGATTGATTTTTTTTACTTTTAGTGCACTATGATCTGCTAGTACACATGGGAAAATTTTGAGTTTTTGTATTTATCTGAGAAGGTTTTATGGGCTAACAGATGGTCTATTTTGGAGAAAATTGTGTGTGCTACTGAGAAGAATATGCATCCTATTGTATTGGGGTAGAACACTGTAGATATCTATCTATTAAGTCCATTTGTTTGAAGTATGGCTCAGATCCAATAATTCTTTGTGAATTTTTGGTTTAGTTAATCCATCTATTTAAAAAAACATGGGATATTGAGGTATTTATTTGATGTTTCATGTCCAGTGGTGTTTTATGAAATTGGGTACAATGACATTTAGTGCATATACATTTGCAATTGTTATCTCTTACTGTTGAATTATTCCATTAACTAATATGTAGTGTTATTCTTTCCATCTTCTGATCAGTTTAAACTTGAAATCCATTTTGAAAATAAGGTTACTATGCCTGGCTGCTTTAGGGGTCACAGTTCATAGACTATTGTTTTCCACCCTTTGATTTTTAGTCTATAAATTTCTTTTTGGATTCAATGTGTCTCTTTTATGCAGCAAACATAGATTTTATTTTTTGATGTCAATCCATGCCTTTTAATGGGTGTTGAAGACATTTGCATTGAGAGTTATTACTGAAAGGTCTTGAATTATTTCTGTCATTGCATTATTTTTCTGTTGTTCACTCCTTTATTTTTCCCTTTTTGTTTATCTCCTCACCCTGCTTGATGTATTCTTCCATCAAAGTTTGAGGCTTTGCTCATTTTATTGTCTCTGGCTAGGATATTCTGGGCTATTTTGGGGGTGTTGATTTGGATGATAAAATAGGTAAAACTCTCCAAGACATAGGCACAGGAAAGGATTTTCTAAACAGAATCTTAATTGCACAATAAATACCATCAAGAATTAACTAATTGGATTATATCAAATTAAAAAGCTTCTGCATGGCAAAGAAAACCATCAATAGACTGAAAGGACAACCTACAGGATAGGAAAACTTTGTTCTAGCTACTCTTTGGACAGAGAATTTATATCTATAATTTACAACTTAACTCTCCAAGAAAAAGTTACTTCCCAAAATAAAAGATGAAATTTTAAAAAATGGCCAACTGAAATAAACAGCCAATTCTCAGGAAAAGAAGTACAAATGGTCAATAAATATATTAAAAAAATGCTCAACATCTATGGCCACCAGAGAAATGCAAATTGAAACAACATTGAGATCCTATCCTACTCCAGGAAAAATGATTATCACAAAAACAAATAATATTAAAGCTGGCAAGCCTGCAGAGAAAAAGGAACCCTTTACATTGTTGGTGGAAATGTAAACTAGTACAAACACTTTAGAAATCAATATGGAGATTCCTCAAAAAACTAAATATAGAAATTACATTCAATTCAGCTATTTCCTTCTAGGTGTATTCCCAAAAGAGTTAAAGACATCATACTACAGTGAAATATGTATACTCACATTTATAACAGCACAACTCCTAATAGCTAAATCTTGGAAGCAACCTATATATCCATCATCAGATGAATGGATAAAGATAATGTAGCATTTATGCATGATAGAGTACTATTCTGCCATAAAGAAGGATAAATTTGAGTTATTTGTAAAAAAATGGATGCACCTTGAGTCCATAGTTTTAAGTGAAATAAATCAGATACACAAGGCTTAAAATCACATAAATTCTCTTATATGAGAATCTCAAAATATAAATACATTTTTTAAAGAGATAGTCAATAAGAAACAAGGACATCGATTTTTTGCAAATTGGAAGAGGATCTAGAGATTGAGCTAGGGCGAGGATGGGAAGAGGAAAGGAAATAAAACAATTAAGATATATTAAGTGAATGTACCTACTCCTAAGATGAAAGTAAACATTATGTGCTACAAATATTTACCAATATTTTTTTTAAAAAAGAAAAGAATGGAGTCCCATTCATCAGGTTGGAGATGTATGAGAGGCACCTGATGAACCTGGAGACATTAAACTCCTAAATTCTGATGATATTATTTTGCCAGAGGAAGCAATTTTCTCCACCTTCAGTGCAAAAGGCATCCTAATCACCTCCTCTCCTATACCTGAGGCCCACTCCTCCTATACCTGAATAAATTGATCTTGAGTTGCCTATGAAAGCAATAATGCAGTCACTAAGCAAGTTACCTGATGCAGTTACTGAGCAAGACAATGCTAACACTCCTCAGGACCCACCCTCACCACTCACTTTTGCCTATAGGCCTATAATCAAACTCAAATCTCAGAATCCTCCTAAAGGTGACATACAGTGTAACCAGTGAGGAGTTATCCTATCCTCTCAAATAATTTCTTGAGTTTTCTAATTCTTACAAGCAGAGTTCTGAGGAATAATATTAGAATGGATTTTAAGAGTATGAGATAATGGTGGAAGAAACATAAATCTGAATTAGGCTGTTTCTTTTGTTGTTGTTGTTGTTCCAGGAATTGAACTCAGGACCTTGTGCTTGTGAGGAAGGCATGATTCCACTGAGTTAAATCCCCTGCAGGCTGAGTTTCTTCATGTAGGCCCATTAAGTAGAGATTCTGAATTTAATGTTGCACCTCATGGGGTTGAAAAAGGGTGCTAATAGTTTATTGGTTGGCTGAATTACAAATCAAAAGATGACCCTCCATGAATGAACAGAAAGTACCTGATATTCCTTAGTTTTTACTGTTAATGAGGGTATTCAAAGAGAAATGGGAATGCTGCAGTGGATTTTCCACGTAAAATCCACACTGGATTTTAATCCTCCACACTGGAAGGGTCCTGAAAATGTACTCTTTATAAATCTCATATTACTAATTTTTAGACAGGCACTCCTTAAGTGATGAATATGTCTACCTGCAAAGCTGAACAAAGATCTGACCCAAAGTTTTAAAGTGTTAAAGGAGATGTTTCCTAAGAAACAAATTTGTTAACAGATTTGTGAAGAGCCCTATCATTGCTTTTCTGTATGGCAGACCTTAGGTAGGGACCACAGTTATTCAAATGAGAAGCTTAAAGAGTATTGATTTAGAGAGAAAGAATCATGACGGGCAGGAAACCATTACAACACCACCCTGGCTGTGCTCTCTGGCTGCCAGCACCACTCCCAACCCTTGCTTCCGGTGTACATTAAAGATCCAGAATCACGACTGACTCCAAGTACTTTACAACCAATAAAAAGGGAGAGATCTTTGAATTAAAAGCTGAACTCAACAATGAAAAGAAAGAAAAGCGGAAGGAGGCTGTGAAGAAAGTGATTGCTGCTATGACTATGGGGAAGGATGTTAGCTCTCTCTTTCCAGATGTAGTCAACTATATGCAGACTAATAACCTGGAACTAAAGAAGCTTGTGTATCTCTACTTGATGAACTATGCCAAGAGTCAGCCAGACATGGCCATCATGGCTGTCAATAGCTTTGTGAAGGACTGTGAAGATCCCAAACCTTTGATTAGGGCCTTGGCAGTCAGAACCATGGGGCACATCCATGTGGACAAGATTACAGAATATCTCTGTGAGCCCCTTCGAAAGTGCTTAAAGGATGAAGACCCCTATGTTCGGAAAACAGTGGCAGTCTGCATGGCAAAACTCCATGATATCAATGCCCAAATGGTGGAAGATCAAGGATTTCTTGATTCTCTACAGGATCTCATAGCAGATTCAAATCCAATGGTGGTGGCTAATGCTGTAGCAGCATTGTCAGAAATTAGTGAGTCTCACCCAAACAGCAACTTGCTCGATTTGAACCCACAGAACATTAATAAGCTGCTGACAACTCTGAATGAGTGCACCGAATGGGGCCAAATTTTCATCCTGGACTGCCTATCTAATTAAAATCCTAAAGATGACCGGGAAGCTCAGAGCATCTGTGAGCGGGTAACTCCCGGGTTATCCCATGCCAACTCAGCAGTGGTGCTTTCAGCAGTAAAAGTCCTAATGAAATTTCTGGAATTGTTACCCAAGGATTCTGACTTCTACAATATGCTGCTGAAGAAGTTAGCTCCTCCACTTGTTACTTTGCTGTCTGGGGAGCCAGAAGTACAGTATGTTGCCCTGGGGAACATCAACTTAATTGTCCAGAAAAGGCCTGAAATCTTAAAGCAGGAAATCAAAGTCTTCTTTGTGAAGTACAATGATCCCATCTATGTTAAACTGGAAAAGTTGGACATCATGATCCACCTAGCGTCCCAAGCCAACATTGCTCAGGTTCTGGCAGAACTGAAGGAATATGCTACTGAGGTGGATGTTGACTTTGTTCGCAAAGCTGTTAGGGCCATTAGACAATGTGCTATCAAGGTAGAGCAATCTGCAGAGCGCTGTGTAAGCACATTGCTTGACCTAATTCAGACCAAAGTAAATTATGTGGTCCAAGAGGCAATTGTTGTCATCAGGGATATCTTCCGCAAATACCCCAACAAGTATGAAAGTATTATTGCCACTCTCTGTGAGAACTTAGATTCACTGGATGAGCCAGATGCACGAGCAGCCACGATTTGTATGGTAGGAGAATATGCTGAAAGAATCGACAATGCAGATGAGTTACTGGAGGGCTTCTTGGAGGGTTTTCATGATGGAAGTACCCAAGTCCAGCTCACTCTGCTCACTGCCATAGTGAAGCTATTTCTCAAGAAACCATCAGAAACACAGGAGTTGGTCCAACAGGTCTTGAGTTTGGCAACACAGGATTCTGACTATCCTGACCTTTGAGACCTGGGCTATATTTATTGGCACCTTCTCTCAACTGACCCAGTGACAGCCAAAGAAGTAGTCTTAGCCGAGAAGCCACTAATCTGTGAGGAGAACAACCTTATTGAGACAACTCTGCTGGATGAGCTGATCTGCCACATTGGTTCTTTGGCCTCTGTGTATCATAAATCTCCCAATGCTTTTGTGGAAGGGAGTCATGGGATCCATCGCAAACATTTGCCAATTCATCATGGGAGCACCGATGCAGGTGACAGTCCTGTTGGCACCACCATGGCAACCAACCTGGAACAGCCTCAGGTTATTCCCTCTCAAGGTGACCTTCTTGGGGATCTTTTAAATCTTGGCCTTGGTCCCCCAGTCAATGTGCCACAGGTGTCCTCCATGCAGATGGGAGCAGTGGATCTCTTGGGAGGAGGATTAGATAGTCTGCTTGGCAGTGACCTGGGCGGGGGCATTGGAGGAAGTCCAGCAGTTGGACAGTCCTTCATCCCATCATCAGTGCCTGCAACCTTTGCTCCCTCGCCAACTCCTGCCCTAGTCAGCAGTGGTCTGAATGACCTATTTGAACTCTCCACAGGGATAGGGATGGCACCTGGTGGATATGTGGCTCCTAAGGCTGTCTGGCTACCTGCAGTAAAGGCTAAAGGCTTGGAGATTTCCGGAACATTTACTCACCGCCAAGGGCACATCTATATGGAAATGAACTTCACCAACAAAGCCCTGCAACATATGATAGACTTTGCAATCCAGTTTAACAAGAATAGCTTTGGCATCATCCCAAGCACTCCTCTGGCCATACACCACTGATGCCAAACCAAAGCATCGATGTGTCCCTGCCTCTCAACACCTTGGGCCCAGTCATGAAGATGGAACCTCTGAATAACTTGCAGGTGGCTGTTAAAAACAATATTGATATCTTCTACTTCAGCTGCCTCATCCCACTGAATGTGTTTTTGTAGAAGATGGCAAAATGGAGCGCCAAGTCTTCCTGACAACATGGAAGGATATTCCCAATGAAAATGAACTCCAGTTTCAGATTAAGGAATGCCATTTAAATGCTGACACTGTTTCCAGCAAGTTGCAAAACAATAATGTTTATACTATTGCCAAGAGGAATGTGGAAGGGCAGGACATGCTGTACTAATCCCTGAAACTCACTAATGGCATTTGGATTTTGGCTGAGCTACGGATCCAGCCCGGAAACCCCAATTATATGCTGTCGCTGAAATGTAGAGCTCCTGAAGTCTCTCAATACATTTATCAGGTCTACGACAGCATTTTGAAAAACTAATAAACTGGTCCAGTACCCTCCAGCCACCCTGTGACTGGTGCAAGCCAAGAACTCTTAACTTGAAGAAATTGTACTGCTGTGTAGAATCTGAACCCAAACACACTGAGGCCACCCAGCACAGTAGTGACTAGTCTAATCTGTGGTAACTGTAGAGACAACCTGTTGGATAGTTTTAGCTTCCTGTTAACATTTGTAACCACTGCTTCAGTCACTTCCCACCTCCTGCCACTTGCTACTGTCTGTTCTTACTTGTGGGCTTCTCCGTGCTGTTCCAACAGCTGGCTTTTTCTACACCCTCATTTGAGTGTAGTTTGGTATTTTGCCATCAAGAGCTCATTTCAAAAGCAGAAAAAGACAACAAATATTAAAGCAAGGAATAGTGTCACTGAAACATGAACTGCACTTTATTGTTTTATATTTTTGTACATATGAGAAATGGAGGTAGTAAAACTGGTAGAAAGTGTTAAAACAACTGACCATCAGTTACTGTGGTCCTAGAGGAAGAGATACAGTTACCAACCCACTCTATTAGGGATTCTCTCATCTGTGGCAACCTTGTCCCTAGTCATTTAGATTTTTGGTTCTTTCTCTCCATACTCCTTCATTGCCAGGCCTTCACACTTGCCCCATCCCCATATTCTCATCTCATTTGCTTGCTCTGCACTTGGGAATGATCTCCACTGAGTGTTTTTTTTTCAAAGTGCAGGAAATACTAGGCCTGTCAGCACCAAAGCGAAGAGAAGTTAGAACTTATTCCTTTCCACCAAACCAACCCATTAATAATGCTGATTAGGACATGTGAGGAGAGATGGAGAAATGGAACCACAATGCCCTCCCCCAGCCTGCTTCCTTTTATTTCTCAGATCCAATTCTAAAAATCAAGAGTTTTGAAACAGACTTTAATGGCTTACTTATCCAACCCTGTTTTTCTACAAAGGAGAAAAATAAAAGGCAAAAAGAGAGCATTATTGGTGAGGCCTGTCAGCTGTTCAGTAGCAAAGCTACAGCTGGGACTCCTAAATTTCCACTGGTGGTGGTTGCACTACAAGACGCCCTTGTTGCTGTTTCTTTCCTTAATGCCATCTTCTGCCTTTGCCTTGCCAGCTCTGTGGCTCTTTGCATCGTCCATCTTGATTTTGGCATAAGGGAACAGCAGAGTATCTTCAGTTACTTCAAGGTCCAGCCAGATGACAGAACGAAGACATAACATTTCCCACGTGCTCCTGGAGCCAGTGTTCTTGAGGCCAGCAAGGTGGGTGCAAAGAAGAAATGAGCTTAGAGGTGTTGCACTTTCTCTTTATCTCTTCAGCTCACTAATCTGCTCTTTGCTCATGTTATTCAGGCCCCAAAGCAGATTAAGATCATCCCAGAAGCTCAAGCAGTTCTCATGATCCCTCAAAAAACTAGGAGGTGAATTCTACTCCCTTAACACATTGGGTTGAGAATGCTTCATGCCAAAACCACCACCCAGCTTAACAGTATTCACACTACGTGGCCTTTGAGCACTTGTTGCATAGCCTGACACCTGATACTGAGGTTTCATAACCAACACAGCACTTCTCAGATTCCTCTTGTCAAGTCAGAGGCGCTCCAGGGACCAGAGGCCTCATGGTAGACTCAGACCTAACCCACTTGGCTGAGAGGAGGAATTGCAGAAAATGAGAGTAGAAGCCAAGCCCCAGTCCGTCATGTCTGAAATGATCCTTCTTTGTACCAGTTGCAACACTTAGCGGGGAGGGGGGTGGCTTCTCTAAAACAGTTTCTCAAACCTTGAAAATCCTTGAGGGAATTACTGGGTAAAAGAAAGGAAGTGTATTCCTCACCGCCCCACAGGCACGTGGGGAATAGGAAATAGCACTGGATTGTGTGTGGGTGGTGGGTAGGTTGGTGATGTAGGGGGTGGGGGGAAGCAAGTTGATGAAGTTCCCTTGCTGGGACTCATTGAAGGAGTCAGTTGGATACAAGTAGTGAAGAAGATTCACACTACAAACACTGTTTTCATCTCAAAGGAAACCATAGCTCCGGAAGGAAGAGTATGTGTCAGGGCAAGCAGACAGTTTTGTGCCAGGATATGCCCCTCAACCCCTGAAACAGGCTTCTCAGCCTCACCACTAGTAATGGATAACAGCTGCTGTTCTCTGCTGAGCCAGTCCAGGGTGTTTTCATACCTTTGGGGAGGCCGCCTCCAGCTGCAACCTGAGCAGAGTCAGGGAGGGACTCTGCTTCACATAAAAGGACCTCTTTCCTGAAGAGACAACCTGTTGCCTCCACCACAGCTTCCTTTGAGGCCCCTTTCAAGCTTGGCCAGTTGGAGGGAAGGGATTGCCCTGCGTCCCCCTCTCTCCTGCTCAAGCACGTCTCTGTAATGTGAGCCAGCATCATAGGGCAAGGGAAGCAAACACACACCCAGAACTCTTGCTGGTCAGAGATTCCCTGAGTCTGTCCTCACCCAGGCCTTTTCTGTAAGTGTATTGTGAAGTGTGGGATTCTGGGGAGAGACAGGAAGTAAAAGTGTTACCCTTGGAGTCCTATCATTCTTGTTCTTATTCAGATATGTTCTTGGCGAGGGTGGGTGTTGTGGGAAGCTTGACCTTGTGTCTTCGTCAATAAACTCATTTACAAAAAAAAAAAAAAGTATGGATTTAACAAGATCCGAGAGTGTCAGGGGCCAAGTGGCAAGACTTAAGTGTCAAAGGTAAGTTGGGCATACTTATAATGGACAGCAGAAACAAAGCAATGATCAAAATGATCTCGCATGTTTAGATGTATGACATTGACGTGAGTCACAGTGTTCTCAAAAGTGAAATAGATAGGAAGCCTATTAAATTTTTACTGGATTTATATAAGCAGAAAAATTTCAGGCAAATGAACAAAAAATTACTTCAACTCATAGCAACAGAGAATCAAATCCAAAACTTGGGTCAGTTTATAGGCCTAGAATAATGGGGAGGCCAGGTCCCCTTGAGAAAAGACTCAGGTGGACTACCAAAAGGTTATATTGTCAATCTTTTCCCCTATCCTTCCACAAAGGGAACTAAGATCTTTTACCAAAGTAACTGTACATTGTGTAAAAGGAAATGAACAGATATTTTGAGAACTACTGAACACTGATTCTGAACCAATGACAATTCCAGAAGATACAAACTGTCACTATGGCCTTCCAGTAAAAGTGTGTGAAGTCATGTGTATGTAGGGTGTATGGAATCATGTGTATGGAAGGGTGTGCAGAGGGGTGTATGATCAGTGGAGATTTAGTTAAGCTCCAACTCACTGTGGGTCCAATAGATTCCCAAATTCATCTGTGATCATTTCCTTAGTTCCAGAATGCATCATTGGGATAGATATACCTAGTAGTTTGCAGAGTCCCCATATTAGTTCCCTAACCTGTGCTGCGAGGTCACTATGGTTGGAAAGCCAAATAGAAGCTATGAGAGTTGCCACTATGGGGAAAATTTATAATTTTTTAAAAAATCACTTCCCTGGAAGCATTTCAGAGATTAGCACCACCATTAAGGACTTCAAAGATGCAGGAGTGATGATTTCCAACATATTTCCATTTAACTTTCCCATTTTTGCCTGTGCAGAAGATGAGTAAATCTTGGAGAATGATGGTAGATTATCATAAACTTATCAGGTGGTGACTCCAATTGCAGCTACTGTACCATATGGGTTTCTTTGCTTGACCAAATTAATACATCTCCTGGTACCTGATATACAGCAATTGATTGTCCATATGCATTTTTCTCTGTATCTATTCATAATGCCCACAAGAAGCAATTTGTTTTCAACTGGCAAGGCCAGCAATATACCTTTTCTCTGCAACTTTAAGGGTATATTAACTCTCCAGCTTTGTGATGCAACTTAGTTCACAGTGATCTTGATTGTCTTTCCCTTCCACAAGGTATCACATTGGTCCATTATGTCAGTGACATTATGCTGATTTGACCAAATGAGCAAGAAGTAGCAACCACTCTGTACTTCTTGGTAAAGTATTTGCATGTCAGAAGATAGGAAACAAATCCAACTAAAATTCAAGTTCCCTCTACCTCAGTGAAATTTCTAGGAGTCCAATGGTATGGTGCATGCAGAGACATCCCATACAAGGTGAAAGATAAGATGTTGTATCTGGGATCTCCTAAAATTAAAAAAATAAAAAGAGGTACAATGCTTAGTGGACCTGTTTGAATTTTGGAAACAATACATTCTGCACTTGGAAGTGCTACTCCCACCTATTTACTGAGTAAACTTTGAAGATGTTAGTTTTGAATGGGGCCTAGAACAACAGAAGGCTCAGCAATAGGTCCAGGCTGCTCTACCATTTGGGCCACATGTAAGCAGACCCAATGGTGCTTAGTGTAGTGGCAGATAGGAATGCTGCTTGGAGCCTCTGGCAGTCCACACAGATGAATCACAGTGGAAGCCCTTAGGATCTTGGAGCAATGATCTGCCATCATCTCCAAGCAACTATTCACCCTTTGAGAAACAGCTCCTGACCCACTACTGGGCCTTAGTAGAAGGTGAATGCTTGACTGTGGGCTCTCAGGTTACCATGTTACTTGAGCTTCCCGTTATGAAGTTTGTGTTGTCTGACCCACCAAATCATAAAGTTGGACATGCACAAAAACAGTCCATCATCAAATGGAAGTGGTATATATGTAATTGGGCCCAAAAAAGTAAAAAAGGTAGGAGTTACATGAAGAAGGAGTCCAAATGCTCATGGTTCCTATTCCTGTTATACTGCCTTCTTTTGCCTGGCATGCACCTGTGTCCTTATGGGGGTGTGCTCTATGATCAGTTAAGAGACTAGGGCCTGATTTACAGATAGTTCTGCATGTTATTCAAGCATCACTGAAAAGTGGACAGCAGCACTACCCTTTTCTAGGACATTCCTAAATGTCAGCAGTGAAGATAAATCTTCACAATGGGCAGAACTTTGGACAGTGTATCTGGCTGTATATTTTGCTTGGATGAAAAAACAACTAGATGTGCTATATGCTGATTCATGGGATGTAGCCAATGGCCTGTTTAGAAGATTAGGAACTTGAAAAAAACATGACTGAAAAATTAGTGACAAAGACATTTGGGGAAGAAATATATGAATAGGCAAAGGATGTGACAATATTGGTGTCCTATGTAAATGCTCACCAAAAGGTGACCTCAGCAGAAAAGGACTTTAATAATCATGTTGATAGGATGACCTGCTCTATAGCAGTCAACCTTTTTCCTCAGTTGCCCTTGTCTTTGCCCAATGGGCCTGTAAAGTGGTAATAATATCAGGGATAGAGGTTATGAATGGGCTCAACAACATGAACTTCCACTCACCAAAGCTGACCTGGCTACAGTCACTGCTGAATTACCGGTCTGCCAGCAGTAGAAACAAACAGTGAATCACCAGTATGGCACCATTCCTCAGGGTGATCAGTCTGCTACCTGGTGACAGGTTGATTATACTTAAACACTTCCATCTTGAAAAAAAGCAGAAGTTTGCCCTTAGTAAAATAGAGACTTATTCTGCATATGGATTTGCCTTCCTTGCATGTAATAGTTCTGCCAAAATTATAATCTATAGACTTATGGAATGTCTCATCCACCATCAGAATATTCCACATAGCATTGCTTCTGACCAAGGAAAGCATTCATGGCCAAAAGAATGTGAAAATGGCTCATGCTCATGGAATTTATAGCTCTTGCAATGTTTCTTTTCATTCAGAAGCACTTAGAATGATAGAAAGGTGGAATGACCTTTTAAAATGGAATTACAGCACCAGCTTGTTGTCAAAACCTTGCCAGGCTGAGCCAAGGTTTTTCAGGGGTTATATAAACTGTAAATCAGCATCTGATATCTGGTAATATTTCTCCCACAACCAGGATTCACACATCCAGGAAACAAGAAGGATGGGGGATGAGAATGGCACTACTCACCATTATCCCTAGTGTTCCTTTAGTAAAAATTTTGTTTCCTGTTTTCATAACTTTGTGCTCTACTGGCTTAGTAGTCTTAGTTCCAGAAAGGAGAAGACTTGTATTAGGAGCCACAACAATGATCAATTAAATTGGAGGCTAAGACTTCTCCTTGGTGTTTTGGGGCTCCTAATGCCTCTGAATCAAGAGGCTAAAAGGGAGTTGCAGTGCTGGTGGGAGTCGTTGATCCATACCATTAGAGGAAAAATGCACTACTCTTCCTCAATAGAGGTAAGTAAGAATATATTTAGAGTGCACAAGATCCTTTGGGTGCTCCTCAGGATTACTTTGCCTTGTTATAGTGCTCTGTGGGAAACTATAAATGTCCAATTCAGGCAGGATGACAAATGGCCCAGAACTTTCAGGAATGTGTCCTCCTGACAGGTAAAGAACCAAGACCTGCTGAGTTACTTGTTGAAGGTTAAGGAAATACAAATGGATACTAGAGGAACATAGTTATAAATACCACCTAAGACCACATGACTGGTTGCAGAAATAAGGATTGTAACTGTCATAAGTATTCCTTTCCTATTTGGTTAATACACTTGTACATATTCACACATAAATTAAGTAGTAAGTTTTCTCTTCTGTAACATGATGTTGATTGACTTAATATCACTAGCCAGTACTGTTAAATTTACACTAAATATTTAAGTTCTAAAATGTCTGGACAACAGTAAGCATCACTGAAAGAAAAACTTTGCCTTCTCTTCTGGGAGGGAATTAATGAATTTCTGTTTGTATGCAGGACTGTTGAATCAAGATAGGCATAATTATGAACTTGATATTTTATTTGAAGATTAAGTATGTTTTAAGGAGATGTATCTGGTAGTCAACTTGACAAGCAGTGTCATGTGATCATTAATTGTGATATGTCATCCTGACAAGTATGACTCACTTGGCAGATTAGTGGAAGTCTGGGTGGATGACTGACATGCAGACCAGCAAACTGAGAGAAGACACACCTCAGATGTGGGTAGCACCAAGTAATAGACTTGTAGCCTGGATGGAATAAAAGGGGAATTACAAAGGAATTTCTCTCATTTTTGGAGGAGGTCCTGTTTTTGCTTTGCCTTTGGATTTGATATCTAAATTCTTCAGGTTTTTAAAGTCTTTAGTTTCTAACACTGATCTGCACCAGTGACCACAGTGATCTTCCAAGCCTTCAACCTTTGACTGATACTGGATCCTCTGGTTCTCCAGTTCACAGACAGCAATTTGGACTCTTCCACTTCTGATACTGTAAGCCTACCTTAAAAAGCCCTTTGTATAATTATAATTTTATATTGATTCTCTTCCTCTAGAGAACTCTAATACTACATGGATATACAGATGGCAAAGAAGCACATGAAAAGGTGCTCAACACCATTAGTCACTATGGAAATACAAATTAAAAATGCAATGAGGTACTGTTACCTACCAATTACAATGGTTCAATTTTTTAAGGTGTGATAATAGCATATGCTTGTAAGGATACAAGGCAGTTGAACATCTCATATATTGCTGATGGGTGTGTAAAGTGATTAGGAAACATTTGGCAGATTGTTATACAAGTAAACATATATACTGCTCTATGACCAATCAATCCAATTCCTTGATATTTACTTATGAGAAATAAAAACTTATGTTCTCACAACAGCCTGCTTAGAAATGTTTATAACAGCTTTATTCATAATCAAAAAAACAGAAACAAATGGTGAATGGGTGAACAAATTGGAGGATGTTTCTACAACAGATATTATCAATATTATCCAAAATGAAATATCTATTCATGCAATAACCTGGGAAAATTTCAATGCAATTTTTGCTAATTACAAGAAGCCCAATAAGAAGACTGAGGGCAGAGTGCTTGCTTTGGCAAGTAGGCATGATCTTTGGTATAATTCGTAGCACCACCCAAAAGAAAGTTTCAAAGGAAGCCCAACCAAAATATATACTGTGCAATGCCATTTGTTTGACAATCTGGAAAAGACAGAACTATACGGATGAAAGAAACATCAGTGGTTGCCAGGAAGTGGGGTGGAAAGAATGCTGACCTAGAACCAGCAGTGTGAAGAAGTTTAAGGGTTGATGGAGCTGTTCTGTACTATAATTGTGATGTAAATACAGGATTTTAGGTATTTGTCAAAAATCTCTGTAAATAGACCACAATGCCCACAGTTATTAATTTTACTGTTATATAACCTTTAAACTAAGCCAAAATCAAATTAGACTTAAAAAAATTTAAAAGTGTGGAGGATGGGCTGGGGATTTAGCTCAGTGGTAATGCACCTGCCTCACAAGCACAAGGTCCTGAGTTCTATCCCCAATACCAGGGAAAAAAAAGTATGCAGAGTAAAAAATGGTAGAGATTTAGTTTGCATTTTTCCTACTGGAAGTACAGACATAGAAATTCACACATATCAACAGGAAATTAAATATCCAAAAAGACTCATGCTGTCATGAAGGGACATTACAGAAAGCATTAGAAGATTCAGTCATACTCCCCCTTTGTTTGTCCTTTATGTCCTTGAAATGGTCACTTAGTATTTGTTTTATCCACAGTCAAGTAAATTGTTAGTATTTTATAAGGATACAACATAAATTTTGGAACTAGACAAACAACCCTCATTTCAAATCCTCTCACCTTCAGTTTTATGTTATATGATGTGGGGCAAGCTATAAAACTTCAGAGTCCCAATTTCATCTATAATATGGCAATTCAAATGATACTGTCCTAAAAAATGTAAATTGTCCTCTGTTTAACAATGCACTGTTTTGTGATGCTGTGTAAAAATAGATACTCTCACATTTAATTGCATATAAAAAAATCTCTGATGGATGACAAAAAAGTAATTACAGTGCCTACTTTTGGTATATGGACAATAGAAATTTGTTAGAAGGGAGCAAGGAGCCTAAAGAAGACTTTTCTACAATTTAATGTCTGAAATGTTTGGTAATAAATCATGTGAATCCATTTATCATTCAAAATACAAACAAACTTGGAATTAATAACATATTAATAATCCATCCCAGAACTTAGCACTAAGAAGGCACTAAGATATTCTGAAAGAGATGGTGGCAAGCACTATTTCAATAAAGCTAGTCTAAAAAGGATTCAAAAGAATGATGTTCATTCAAATATGTAAATAATGTCACAAAAGATAATCTTAGCATAGTCTCATTGATTGATTCCATTTGGATACCCAATAACAACTAGGTGATGTTTGAAGGTATTTACAAATGAAGACTTCCCCAAGAGAACATCCCGGTTGACTGAACATTTTATTCTCAATTTCTAGTTACTCATTTTTCTGCTTTAGCAGGTACTTATTTATTTATTTTTTTGTTAAGTGTTTTTACAAAACAAATTGTAAGTCTAATTGATCAAACTGTGTTATTCTAAATATTAAAATGCTGGCCTATTTAACGTTTCAAGTAAAAATTTAGAGATCTGTTCATTTAAAACATAAAACTAACTTCATTATAATAGCCTTTACAATAGAACATTGAGATGTGGTGGCCTATAATATAGCACATGGCAGTTTAATACAGTATCCTGTAATTGTTTGTGACAGTGTGCTTCCATGTGTCAATAGCATGCAGTCTGATTTTCAAAGCAATTGATTTCACAAACAGTGGATACATTTATCAAATAGAAATTACAATGATGGAGTATCTAGCTTCTTGTTACCTCTTGTCAAACTCTCCTTTTTCTATTTCAAGTTGTTATTGAAATATTGTAAGAGTGCTCTTCAACAGAAGGGCTACATAGCTTGTTGCCATTCATCAGCTCTGGTCTGCAGTCCTAACAAGGCAAGTGTTTCCTCAGCTTGTCTGTGCCAATATAGAATTTGTCACTGGAAGCTACTGTCGCCCAGGAAATTCATAGACCTGAGATGTTGTGGGGAAATCCACTATCCAACGTTTTCTCTAACACTCTATAGGGTTCTTGTAGTAGACACATCATTATTTTAAAATACTTTGAAACATTTCATCTATTTGATAAACATAGAGAAAAATTAAATTAATAAATATTTTAATGTACAGAATTATGTTTACAGATGAAGGAACTGAGACTTAGAAAACTAAAAAAAAAATTGACTAACATCACACAGCTGTTAATACAGATGGGCCTGGAAACTTCCTCTGTGTTTTCCCAAATGAGCTCTTTCCAATCTATTGTTTTCTCCCCTCAAGACTAAATCACATCATTTGTATCTTTCTCCTTCCCTTATTCCTTATACTACCTAGCATGATAAACACATAACGCCAAAAGAAATTTCTTCATGGGATTGCTTCACATCCTTCATTTATCTTTCTAGTGATGTTTGCATAACCTTGGAAAATAGAGGACGTGCTTTCTTCAGGGTAGTGGAAAACAAGCTTCCAGATCCGGACAGTAAGGACTGTGTCTTCTTGCAGGAGAATGGTTGGGCAGATTTTGCTACCAGTTTCTTCATAACATTGGGGATTCTCTAACTTATTGATCTTTAGCAGTGACAAACCTATTGTGTGTGTATCATCCATCTGAGCCTCTCTTCATAACCCCCATGGGACGTGTGGGGAGGGGTGGAGACTTAACCAATGCAAATGTAAAGCTTTTTTCTCCTGTGGTGCTGAGTAATAAATTCACAGGGGTCTGTATAACAGGTTAATTAATTTGCTTGCAGTAGAACAAAATCATGGGCCCTTCAGAGTTCCTGACAATAGTAGGTATTATATGTATACTCATTTACTTTTTAAATACATTTCATTAGGCAGTGTTCAAATACTTTGAAATTTAGTAACTCTTGAATATACACAATCTCCTTGTGAATATTTCACTAAAAAATAATTTGTTCATACAGAAAATCCAGTTTTTGATATACAATAACACAATATTATAACCCACTAAATAATAATACAGTTGTCTTATCTTTTATAACACTAAAAAATAAGTTGCATTTTCTAAAAAATAAAATGCATTTTCTATTCTGAACAGCCAGACCAATATGTAAATTAATTATGGTTATTGGATTAGTGATAGTAATAACAATAAAAGAATCATTAATTCCCACTGTCTGAAGTGAGATTTCAGATTCTATAGAGTTTAATTATTAATAGATGGCATATAATTTACTTTGAAAACAATTATTTTTCTAGCATTATTTGAGATCTATTACTTGGCTAGTTAAAATTGTAACATCAGCTGAGTCACCAGTAAATTGTCATTGTTTTCAGTAATTTAAACTGCAAATACCAGTAAGAATTAATCATCATCCATTTTTTTTGCTTTTAGACTTTATCTTCCTAAATTAGAGGTCTCAGATCTTTAAACTCCTTTGACTTAAATAATGAGCATCATGGTCCAATGAGCACAATGAGCAAAGCATACTATTCTTTGGAAGACAACATAGAATAAAAACAAATTAGACAGTGTGGATAAATTAAGCCAGGCTTTGGATGAGGGATAAAATCAAGAAGTAGACATTTTAAAATGGTTCATCTTCTCCTTTCCTAGGTTATTTTTTTAGCTATTGATAGATTTGTAAGTTCTGCTAGACTAATTATATGAAGAAAAGTGGACAAGGAGGTATACCTAGAAAGAAAAATGGCAATCCTGTTCAATATTGGGTCATTTTCAAATATTCAGTAGGCACTTAACAGTTGAATGTGCTGATTTTTAGGGAAAGGACAGGATATGTAAAGTACCATGATTCCTAATTATCCTGTTTTGAAACACTTTCTCTGTGTGTCTGAAAACTCTGGAGTTTTTCCTCAGTGTTTCTTTATGCAGATAACATAAGTGAACAGGAAGAAGAGGGAACATGTCTTTAAGCACACTAGCTACAATAAGCAACCTGTGCCTCTTTCAGTGGTTCAGACTGCAGCTGACAACAGTGTATTTTAAATCAAGATGGGGAATCAGCTTGCACCTTAGTGGTCCATGATTAACTCTCTATATTCCCAGCTACCTCTTAGCTTGCCAATTACATGCTCAGTCAGTGCTTCAAAGTTTTCGTGAGCAACAATAGCTGATGAGATTATCAAAACACAGATTTCAGCCATACCCATTGACTTAGTGTCCATGGAATAAATCTGCAGCTTTAACAACTCTCAGGTAAAGCCAATTCTTGTATATTTTCCTTTACGTCAACACCAGGGTACACAAGTTCCAAGAACACAGAGAAGGAAGTAGTTTAGACTTTGAGGCTTTTAACTTCTATTCTTCCCTTCTCATGAAGATTGACATTAAAAAGGAAAATAGTGAAACTTTTGCTTTTATGCTATCTCATCACTACTAAAACTGTAGAAGAAATTATGCATTTTGGAAGAAGTTTTAAAAGAATAATTGAGGTTAGAATTCCAAGAACTGGAGTACTTTCTTACCTTTAAAATTCCATTAAGGCCAAAATGAGTACATGGCAAATTGCCACATATTTGAATATAAATGTGTTATATCTGGTCTTTCTTGTGACATGTATATACAACAATTTTCTGCATAGCACAGGAACAAAGTATGGTTGTTTGTTTATTGTACTTATTACTATAATCACCAGTAGCTAATATTTATCAAGAACCTACCAGAGATCAAAAGTAAAGCTGAGTGCTTTCACAAATACTACATAATATAATGTAATTAAATATCATCATGCTAGAAGTACAAAATCCAATATTGATTTTTTTAAAATTTTGGCCGTTCTTGTACAGTCTAGTTCAACATATATATAAAAAACCCTACTACACTTACAAAATTCTACTTTGCTTAGCTGTTTGTTAACAAAGCTTTTGGAAAATTATTATGTTACAAATTTGTCTTGTTGGGTGAGCATACTCCTAATATCAACACTAGACAAAGACTTCACATACAAAAAGGTAAAGGTTGCAAGCAATATTCATGTCTCACGAGGAGAAATACAGAGTCTGCAGCAAATCAAAGCTAGCAATATGTAAAATGGATAATGTATCATGACTCATCAAAGTTTATCCTAGGAATACAAGGTTGGTTCAACATACAACAATAAATAAATGTATTTTATAACAATAGACTACAAAGACAAACTATACAGGCTTTTCAATAGACATAAAAAAGAATCTAACCAAATCCAACATTCTGAAAATTCTCAGTAAACTAGAAAGCAAAAGAAATTGAGCAGAAGTTAGCAACAGAAAGAGAGTCTCTCAGGTTCCTCGATGAAAACTGAAACTCAGCGGAAAAGTAAAGAGAACCTCTACAATAAAGACACACTAGACCACCATACTTGGCAAGCTGGAGGAATCATCACCTCCCATCAGAACCTGCACTATCTCCGAGGGAAGAGAGGCTGGAACCTGCAGTAGAACTTTGCAGAGTTCAATCCTGCAGAAGGACAGGGAACTCAACTTGGGACTAGCAGCCAGAAATGAGCCTGAATCTCACACGTTTGCTACTGGCTTGCTGAGACTCATTGACTTACATGCACACACTACTGCTGACATTGCCTACTGTGACATCAGAGACATACCCTGAAGAAGGTCCTTCATTTTCATTCTTTGTTATTTGCAAAGAAAGAAAAAAAATTTTTTTCTTTTATTTTTAATTCTTAATTTTTAATTTTTTCTACTCTTCTCAAATTTTTATTTTTCTCTTCTTTTTTCTTTCTTTTATCTTTTCTCTCTCTCTCTCTCTCTCTCTCTCTCTCTCTCTCTCTCTCTCTCTCTCTCTCTCTCTCTCTCTCTCTCCCCCTCTCTATCTCTCTCTCTCTCTATCATTCTCTCACTGTCCCACATTGCCCTTCATCTACCTATTTGTTCCTTTCTGGACTGAATTCAGATTTCTCCTTTATTTTTCTTTTCTTCTCTTTTTCCTTCTCTTGATTACCAGTAGTTTTAAAGGAAAGTAAATACAGTATCTAGCCTTCCTATTGCTGTTAGGTGGTTCTGTTCACATCTTTGTTCTTTCATTCTGTCTTTTTCTCTTGCCTTTAACAATTTCTTAAAGTTTGTGTGATCTTCCTGTGTCTTCTGGCTTCACCACTAACCTTTCCTGATCTTTCTACCTGCCCCTCCCTCCCAACTCCTTCTAACGCCCCATCCCAAAGGGTAAAGTTGCTATATTGAAGAGTTTATTCACTATAAACATACGTTGGGTTGGTCCTTGGTTTTGATTTAATTCACACAGTTAAATGTGATAGATTAATAACTACCACAAATTGTCATTTTCTAAGCTGTGCTTGATGCTATGGTGTTGCTGATTGTATCATTTGGGCTAAGATGTTGTGATTGATCTAATCAGTTGTCCCTCCTGGTATAGTGAAAATGAAATAGCCTCAGAGCCATCAGAGTCTCAAAACCTAAACACCAGCTATATCTGGAAGGCACCTCTGAAAAGCAATCATTCCATGAAGGTTTTAAAAACAAGCAACAAAGATACCTACATTAAGCAATTTTGAAATATCAACCCAGAAATTAAACCAAGAACAGTACCAAAAACAAAAATGAGAAGACATTTAAGCAAGGCACAAACTCAGGCTTCCACCCCACAAAAGACAAATTCTGAGGGAAACGAGGTTGGAAAGTCTACTAATCAACCACCTGGGCACCCTGAACTGATAGCACAGGAAGTAATAAAACAGATGCATGAGGCTCTAGAAAAATTCAAATCAGAAATAATCTCCCAGATAACTACAGAGATGGTGAGGAGAGTGAAAGACATGATTAGAGACTCTAGAACAGAAACAGATAAGAAAATAGATGAGACCAGAAACATGCTGGAAGCCATGAATGCACAGCATAAGAAAGAAATGGAAACCATGATCACCCAACATAAGAAAGAAATGGAATCCATGAAACAGATTCAAACAGATATTCAGGAGATTAAAAACTCCATTGAAAGCATGCAGAGCAGATCAAGGGAATCTGAAGATAGAATATAAGATATAGAAGACAGAATTGCAGTTAAGGACCAAGAAAACAGAGATTTCTTAAAGATAGTAAGGGACCATGAGAAATCAATCCAGCAGCTGGTAGATGATGCAAAAAAGAATAACAAAAGACTGATAAGAATCCACAAAAAAACAGGACAAAGTACAATTGACATAAAAAACTGTTCAGAGAAGTAATAGTAGAAAACTTCCCAGACAGAGGTGGAGAATTGGACATACAGATAAGTGAGGCATATAGAACTCTCAACTAGCCATGATCAAAAAAAATCTACACCTAGACATAAAATAGTTAAGGTCCCAGAAACCCAACAGAAGAACAAAATTCCACAGGCAGTTAGAAGAAACAAATCACTTACAAAGGAAAGCCCATCAGAATCATGGCAGATTTCTCAACACAAACCCTCAAATCAAGGAGAGCCTGGAGTGAAGTATCTCAAACTCTAAAAGAAAATACCAACTGAGAGTGTGGTATCCTGCAAAATTATCTTTCAAAATCAATGGGGAAATTAGATACTTCCATGACAAAGAACAACTGAGAAATTTCATAAACACCAAACCAGCACTCCAAACAATTTTAAGCAATATCCTAGAAAAAGACAATGTAGGTCACAACTCCATGAGGCCCAGCAGAAAGAAGGCACCATGCAAGGTAAGACACTAAAGCAAAAGGGGGGAAAATAAGAAATAAAAGAGCCAACAAGAGTAAAACATCATGACAAGGATGAGTCAATATCTATGAATTATAACCATCAATGTTAATGGCCTCAATTCACCAAACAAAAGAAATAGACTGACAGAATAGATTAAGAAGCAAAATCCAGCAATATGCTGTATACAAGAAACACACCTAACTCAAAAGGAAATTCATAGACTGAAAGTAAAAGGATGGAAAACAGTTCTCCACGTGACAGGAACCCAGAAAAAAACAGGAATAGCAATCTTATTTGTAGACAAAGTAGATTTCAAACCAAAACTAATCAAAAGAGATAAAGATGGTCACTAGATCCTTGTAAAGGGAACAATCCAAGAGGAAGAGATGACAATCCTAAATATATATGCACCAAATACAAATGCCCCCAACTATACAAAACAAATATTAATGGACATGAAAAACCAAAAAAGCACTAATACAATTGTAGTGGGGGACCTCAGCACCCCTCTATCACAAATAGACAGATCATCTAGAAAAAAAATTAACAATGAAATTCTAGAAATGAACCAAGCTATTGAAGAAATGGACTTAATAGATGTTTACGGAGTGTTCCACCCCACAAAATCAGAATACACATTCTTTTCAGCTGCACATGGGTCATTCTCCAAAATAGATCACATGCTAACTCATAGGACATGTCTAAGTAAATGTAAAAGAATTGAAGTTATCCCCTATATATTATCAGACCATAGTGCAATAAAAATGGAGGTCAATAACATAAGAAACCGCAAAACTGTCACAAACACGTGGAAATTGAATAACACCCTCCTGAGTAACCAATGAGTCACAGAGGAAATTAAAGAAGAAATTAGACAGTTTCCACAAGTAAATGATAATGCCAGTACAACATATAGGAATCTATGGGACAAAATGAAAGCAGTTCTACATGGGAAATTCATAGCAGTGAATGCCCATATTAGGACAACAGACAGAACTCAGTTAAATAACCTAATGTGGAACCTCAAGCTCCTAGAAAAAGAAGAGCATAACAAACCCAAAGCTCTTACGAGAAAGGAAATTATAAAGATCAGAGCAGAAATTAATGCAATGGAAACTAAGAGAATGATACAAAAAATTAATGAATCAAAGAGTTGGTTTTTTGAAAGAATAATTAAAATCCATAAACCTTTAGCCAACCTTATCAAAAACAGGAAAGAAAAAGCTCAAATCCATGCAATTAAGAATGAAAAAGGTGAAGTCACAAGAGAAGCAGCAGAAATCCAGAGGATCAGCAATACCTACTTTGAGAACCTGTACTCTAATAAAATGGAAAACACAGAAGAAATGGACAGAATCCTAGATACATATGAATTGTCAAAGTTAAATGAAGAAGATATAGAAATTCTAAACACCCCAATTACAATGAGTAAAATTGAAAATGTAATAAAAAATTTACCAACAAAGAAAAGCCCAAGTCCTGATGGCTTCACTGCTGAATTCTACAAGACATTTAAAGAACTATTGCCATTACTCTTTAAACTCATCAAGGAAATTGAAAGGGAAGCAAGGCTTCCAAATTCATTTCTGAAAGCAAGTGTTACTTTGATTCCAAAACCAGAGAAAGACCCAACCCCAAAAGAGAAGCACAGGCCAAGCTCCCTAATGAACATAGATGCAAAAATCCTCAACAGGATACTGCCAAACAGAATACAGAGTGTCATCAAGAAGATCACACACCCTGACCAAGTCGGATTTATCCCAGGGATGCAAGGATGGTTCAACATCTATAAATCAATAAATGTAATACACTATATTAACAGAGTCAAGGACAAAAACCATATGATCATCTCAATAGATGCAGAAAAGGCATTTGACAAAATCCAACACCCATTCATGATAAAAACTCTGCAGAAAATTGGAATAGAAGGTCTTTATCTTAACCTGATTAAGGCTATCTATGAAAAACCAGCAGCCAACATCATACTAAATGGTCAAAAACTGAAAACTTTCACACGAAAATTAGGAACAAGACAAGGATGCCCACTATCACCACTCCTGTTCAATATGGTTCTGGAAACATTAGCCACACCAATTAGACAAGAGAAAGAAATAAAAGGAATAAAGATAGGAAAGGAAGAAGTTAAACTGTCATTATTTGATCATGATATGATACTTTACACAGAAGACCCAAAAAACTGTGTCAAAAGTCTTCTAGACCTAATTGACAGATTCAGTAGAGTAGCTGGATACAAGGTCAACACTCAAAATACAATAGCCTTCTTATATGCAAATAGCAGGCTCATTGAGAGAGAAATTCAGGAAATAATTTCTTTTACAATAGCATCCAAAAAAATGAAAATATCTAGGAATCAACCTAACAAAGGATGCAAAAGATCTCTACACTGAAAACTACAGCACTATGAAAAAGGAGATCGAAGAGAATATAAGAAAATGGAAAGATATCCCTTTTTCCTGGGTAGGAAGAACCAATATAGTGAAAATGGCCATACTTCCAAAACTACTATATAGATTTAAAGCAATGCCAATTGAAATTCCAACAATATACTTTACAGAAAGAACTAAAGAAAACAATCCAAAAATTCATTTGGAATCAGAAGAAACCTAGAATAGCAAAAGCAATTCTAGGCAACAGAGATATGGCTGGGGGTATCACAATCCCCAACTTGAAAATATACTACTACAAAACTACCGTGATAAAAACAGCATGGTACTGGCAAAGAAACAGACCAAAGGATTAGTGGAATAGATTAGAAGATGCAGAAACAACCCCAGACATACTCAGCCACCTCATCTTTGACAAAGAAGCCAACCAACCTCATTGGAGGAAAGATAGCCTATTTAATAAATGGTGTTGGAAAAACTGAATTTCAACCTGCCAAAGATTAAAACTAGACCCATACCTATCACCATCCACTAAACTAAGATTGAAGTGGATTAAAGATCTAAATATTAAGACAGAATCACTAAACTTGCTGGAAGATAAGTTACGTAGAACTCTTGAAGACATTGGCATAGGAAAAGACTTTATGAAAAAATCCCCAGTAGCACGGGAGCTGGCACAAAGAATCAACAACTGGGATCTCTTCTTATTAAAAAGCTTCTGCACTGCAAAAGAAACCACCAAAAGAGCTAAGAGACAACCTCCCATGTGGGAATAAATTTTCAGCAGCTGTACCTCAGACAAAGGACTACTATCAAGAATATATAAAGAACTGAAAAAAATCAGACCCCCCAAATTCAAAGACCTAATTCAAAAAATGGGCAACCTCAATGAACAGAGATTTCTCAGGCAAAGAATTAAAAGCAGCAAATAAATATACGAAAAAAATGTTCAACATCACTAGTCATTCGAGAGATGCAGATGAAAACAACACTGAGATTCCACCTTACCCCAGAAAGAATGGCTGCTATCAAGAAAACAACCAATAACAAATGCTGGCAGGGGTGTGGGGAAAAAAGAATGCTTCTCTATTGTTGGTGGGAGTGTAGACTGGTGCAACCACTGTGGAAATCAGTATGGAGACACCTCAAAGAACTAGGACTAGAGGTCCCATTTGACGCAGCTATCCCCCTGCTGGGTATCTTCCCAAAAGAATTAAAAGAATCCTACCACAGTGATGTATGTGCATCCATGATTATAGCGGCACAGTTTGTAATAGCTAAAGCTTGGAAACAGCCCAAGTGCCCATCAACTGGAAACTGGATAAAGAAGATGTGGGTTTTTTTATAAAATGGAGTACCTCTCAGCCATAAAGAATGAGAAACTAGAGACATTTATAGCTGAATGGATGCGTATTGAGGTCATCCTCTTAAGTGAAATAAATAGGACACACATGTGTAATTACTAAATAGTTTCTCTAGTGTGAGAAACTGAAAGTATAAATAAGGATTAAAATGAATAATTGATAATTTGAAATGGGAAAAGTTCCAAAGGTGTGGGGGAGGGGGAGGGAAGAAGGGAAAGGAAAAACTATAAGAAAAGAAAAAAAAATGGAAATGAAATCTATTTAAATAGGGAAGGATGGAAGGGGTGAAGGGTGCACAGGTATGGGGGAAAAATAAGAACTAAGATACATCATGCACAGGTCCAAGCACCCAATGATAAATGTAAACGTATTTTATACCTAAAATGTACCAATAAAAGAATTTTTTAAAAAGAAAAAAAAACTGCTTGAGGGCAGGGGATTTAGCTCAGTGGTTCTGCCACCTGCCTCACAAGCACAAGGATCTGAGTTTGATCTCTGGTACCAAAAAAATATAAAAATTTAAAAAAAAACTGCTTGCAACTTTCCCTCATAAAAAATTTAAAAAGATAGAGAGATGCACATAAAACTGAATGTTTCTTGAGCTTATTTTAGCTGGCTCTCATAATCACACCACAATTTCAAACCTTAATATAGCCAACACTTGAAGGTATGAATAGGTTTAACCTTTCTTATTTTTCCCATTCAGATATAAATTTTCTTTGCCCTTTCTAATCTTGTATCTAATGAGCTCTTCAGTTATAATTATCATTCAATATTTTAAAATCCAAGTTCCTTTCAGGATGACTCTCCAAACTGACCTTTGCCACCATAAATTTGCTTCTTGGTGTAACTCCTGCATTGTTAGTACCTGACACTAAAAAGAATTATACAATCAGTTGTGCTGAGTATGGTGCCACACACCTGCAATGCCAGCACTCTGGAAAGCTGAAGTAGGAGGATCAAAATTTCAAGCCCAATCTGGGCAATTTAAATTATATGAGATCTTCTCTCAAAATAAAAAATACAGAAAAGGAGTGGAGATGTAGCTCAGTGCAAAGGTCCTGGCTCAATCCCTAGTCCTGAAAAAAAAAGTAAGTGTCCACTTTGAAAAGTGATCTCTAGTGTTTAAATATCACAACAAACCATCAAGTTCCTTTCTATGTTATTCCAACTCGGATTCTTTATTATGGTAGTATGATCTGTACTTTCAGCTTGCCAACCTGTAGATGACACCAGTGTTTGTAAAGGAGAAGGCTACTATTTTTTCTTATTTCTTTTTCCTAAACAATAGCCTTTCCAGGAGGATACATATCTTTTTTCCAATTCTTGTACTCAGCAAGTATTCAGGACACACTAGGCTCTGAAAAGGAAAAGTAATCATTTTCCTAAATTTGATTAGATAACTCAAGAAAAAATATGTTTAAACCAGCCATAGTGGCACACGTCTGTAAATTCTAGCACTTTGGAATGCTGAGGAAGGAAAATAGTAAGTTGAAGTCCAGTTTGGGCAACTAAGTAAAACCATGGCTCAAATTTTTTTAAAAAATTATTTTACGTTTTATTAATCCTGAAAGTTCTGGATAACCTTTGGGAAAAAAAGTCTGTCTTACATAAAGTTTTAAACATAAATCATTTCAATCAAGGGAGACAAAAACAACTTTTAGGGTAAAGTAAAACAGTACTGAATTTTTAAAAAGTGGATGCTGTGGGCCAAGCCTGAAGCTGGTCCTTTGCTTCTTCCCTACTCCCTTTCTCCTCCACAGATTAGAGACATAGTCAAACAGACTGTGAATCATACTGTAGACCCTGGATGTCACAGCCCCAGGAGACAGCTACCTTGTATCCTTCCCTTTTCCCTTCCTGCACATACCCTGATCATGAAACCATCATGCTACGTTCCGCCTAGGCCACATAGGTCACATAGGACTATTTGCCCTGCCTTCTCTTCCTGTTTGCCTTCCACTATAAAAAAAAAAAAAAGAGCACGTGGTGCTCCAGGTGGCCATTAGCTCCCAAGAAGCTATGGTTCCACCTGGTCCCAGCTAATAGTAATCTTGGTCTTTGTCATCTTTCTTCATCTCCCACCATTCTCCTCAGCTTTGGACCCTACACTGTGTGGGTCACAGCAACTGGAAATTGCTAAGGTGTTTGAAGCAGCTGCTAGTGTGTATAAGTACCTATTAAGGCTTACTGGAATGAAATACTGTAGAATGGAAAAGATCTTATTTGATTGGTTCAGTTGGATGGATTAGATTGATAGGACTGATGGGGTTACTTGAGTTGATTTGATATTTGATCGAATTCAACTAAAATGAGTAAACAATCTTTTAGGGAAATAGAATAAAGGAACCAATAAATGTGAGAAAACCAAAACAAGGAGCTTGAGTTTGCCTGATTAGATAATTGGAAAGAACTGTACATTCTTTAACTAAAATTGACCAAATTAAAACTTTTATTTAAGCTTGTATTAAAGAGATGTTTCTTGGGTTTGTTCCACAAGCGCTACTGAACCTGTAGTTCTGGGTAAGAAAAAGTATCTCAGCAGCTCTTTTAGAACAAAGATGAAGAGACAATTGAAGTGATAGAAATCAGAAAAAAATGTCATTTGAATTCCTCCAGGCATGAAATAACAAGGGCTCGAACAAGCAATGAAAAGCAAACCAACTACAGGATTTCAGTAACTCCCCTCCCTTAGTTAAAGTCTAAACCAGACCAAATTTATACCAAATTCTGTTTTATACCAAAAAACATTAAAGTTCTCCAATGTATTAATATTAAAGTAGTCTTGGTGTCAGTTTGCTCAGTATATATATCAGACCTAAGTCATTTTTTACCATGGGTATCAACACTAATAAAATAAATCAACCCCATTTTTCTCTTTTACTGGCCAACAAGCAGGTTTATTCAAAAGAGAATATCTTTGACAGTGTAATGATCTCCCAAATAGGTCGTGACCTACCACGTCTAGATAGGTGACTCTCTTCTTCAAACTCTATTCCCGTTTGTATCCATTTGTTTGCAAAGGAATAGAAGCCTACTAATAAAAGAACTCAAAACATTCATTTTGTAGTTAAGTCAAAAAGAAGAAAGATCAAATTGATTGTACTAAGGAATACTCTATGCTGCTTGGTAGATTATTCATTTTGGGGGAAAAGGTCTGTAGGCATGGTGAATGAAGGGATTTATAGTCTACAGTGTAGCACAATATTATGTTTTAGATAAAAAATGAGCCCCAAAACTCCTGTGCTCTCCAAGGCAGGGTTTTTGGAAGGTGGTTGGATCATGGGGGTACTGTATTCATTTCTAATTCATCCACTGGTGAGTTCAGCAGCTGAGTGTGCCATTGGGAGATAGAGCCTGATCAGAAGAGGCAGGTCACTGGGAGCATGACCTGGAAGGGTAAATCTCCTTCTCCAGCTCCTCTCTTCTCTATGCTTCCTAGCCACCATGATGTGACCAGTTTTCCTCCACAACAGGCCCTTCTAACATTCTGTTTCTGCACTGGAGCTGCCCGATCATGGACTGAAACTTCTGAAATTGTGAGCCAAAATAAACCCTCCTGCTTTAAATTGTTAATGTTGGATATTTTGTCCCAGCAACATGAAAATGATTAAGACACGTGGTGACTGTTCCTGAGCTTGACTTGAGCCAGCCATGCCTGGGAATATTAAGGGGGGAAAAAAGCCAGTGAGTAAAACTAAAAAGCATATGGATAAATTCTACAAAACTCTACCCAAGCCATTCTCCTATGGAGCAATGGAGACCACTCATTTTCTACACCTCAAACAAAGTTAAAATAGGTGTCCCTGGGTAAGCAAGACAAAGAATAAACCCAACAAAAGAGGTATGAAGCAATAATCCAGACTAAAAGGACAGCAGCAATAAAACCAATGGCAACTTGAGGGAGCTCCAAATATATATTAGACAATCTAGGGTTTCTCCTGATGTTACTGTAAAAGAAGGAAACATCCACAGAAATCTAAACAGCTACTATTATACACACTGGTATTAAGGACTATCAAAATAGAAAGTTTCAGATTAGGTTACACAGAGCTGTCAACTAAGCAAGTAAGTAGTGAATAAGTCTCAAGTGTGCCATAGATGCACAGCTCTTTATCTCTCAGGCTAGGAAGGTCTTTGGGTAACTCAAACCTACCCTTCAGCCCCAAGGGGACAAAGCATTGGCTTCTCCAAGACAATGTACAGCTTGCATTCGAGGGGGTACATCATCAAGTGGCCAGATAGAGCCTCAGAGAAGGGTATGATGGAGCAGCTGGAGATATGTTCCAGGTATCAAGAAGAAAACCTGAAAGAAGGCATAAGTAAGAGTGGGTAGGTTGGAGACTGAAGACATAGGCCAGAACAAAGGTCTGATAAATGCAGCTCTGGGCAAGCTGTAGGGAATCTCTCTTTGTATATTGGGTGATGGATGCTCTTTGTGACCAGTGTGGCCTTTTCTAATGATATCCAAGTCGCTGATGTCCAGTTCCAGAGTGACTCCTCCAACAGTGTATGTACAGTATATATATGAAAGCATCTTCAATGTTTTAGAATACTTGACATGAAAAAAGTGATATTAAATTCATAATGTATTTATATTGTGGCATGAAATTTCCATATTCCATTTGCTAATAGAAAAGAAAGAGCAATTTCTTTAAAAAAATAATATCCAATCTTGTGCATTCTAAATAGTTGTAAAGAAATGTTATCACTGTTTGTTGGAACAGTCTGGACAATTGGAGAGAATTTAATTCCATTATTCAATGCATTTATTGAGTACCTTCTATATACCAAGCACTGCTCTAGGAGAGTATAGTAGTAAATAAAAGAGACAAAAATTTCTGTCTTCCTAGAAGACTGAAAACAATGAATAGAATAAACAAGTAAGATATACATGTTTAAGATAACGATGATTGTTAATGAGAAAATCTAATCTGAGAAAGTTATGGGGGTTATTTTAAACCAGGATCAGCAGGGATCCAGGGATGGCCTTACTTTAAAAAAGTGATTTGAGTCCAGACCTGAGGGAAATATAATCAGGAATGGCAAGACCACATCAAACATAAAACTTTATTTTTAAAATTATTTCACATAAATAAGCTCAAGATCTTTTTTTAAATTTGAAAGGATTTTATTTATATCACAAAAATGTAGTATTTAATATCTTTCCTCAACATTTGATTATTTTTACAACAATGTTATATAAACTTAAGGACCCTTCTGAAGAAGGTTCTCTAGGGCTGCAATGACACAGTGACATGAAGAACAAACAAAACTTTGTGGATATTTAAATGCTATTGATTATAAAGACACCAGGGCTAAAAAGGGGGTGTGGCTTATTTTTAGCATAAATTTCTCAAGTAGTGCATCTATTTTCCACACTCATCTCTAAGATAGAAATGGCCTAGGTTTAAGACTCCTATCACACTATTCTTTTCTCTACTAAGCTGACTGATTCTTAAGAGCAAAAAGTTCATTTTATCTGTCTTTATATTCCCATCTTGGCAAACCCTAACACCTAGGGGCCATTCATCAACATTTGTTAATAAATTAACTTTATTTTAAATATTTTCCCTATTTCTACAAGTAGTACATGCTCATTAGAGACCCTGTAGAAAAGTGGAAAGAATTCTCTGTTAGTAACATTCACTGAGGACAGGACTGCGACACCAGCTGCAGGCCAAATGCTAGGCTGAATCTATCAGCAGTTGTGGAGTGATCTACTCTCTCCCCTCTACCTCTAAAATCATAAATCCAGTCAAGGACAGTTGGCCGATGCCACTGTCCACTCCTTAAGGCTGCACCTCAATCTGTCCAAGACCAGTCCCCTTCTAAACTGAATTCAGTAAAATCCCAAATACTCCTCTGTCCACAGAACTGTCAGAAGCCTTCCATCTCATTCCTTTTCCCCTGGGCATATCCTTAAATATAAAAACTCTCTCACCTGGGGTATGTTCCACATACCCTCTGCCCTCACACCACTTTGCACTTTTGCTCAACTCCTTGCTCCTATTATCCCACCCACACACTGCTTAGATGAGGACTGAAACAGGGATCAACACATTTCTCTTGTCTTTATTCTTTGCCAAGTGTTGTCAGCTTTGACTGAAACCTGAATCATCCCTCAGGACAAATTCTCAGTGGGAATCATTTCCACATCCCAGGTACAGAGGCAAGAGAAAAGGAGCCACACCTGTTTCATTCTCCAGCACCACTTCCAAACCATTACTCCTCCACCAATCCATAAAGTCCTGCAGAGGACTGTAATATTGATTATGCCCAAAGCACGCTGTGAAGAGTTAACCCCACAATTGTCTTGTTTATAGAACTGAGTCTGGCCGAAGCCTACATGCCAAACTCAGAGTAACTTGTACCCAAATTCTGTTCCCACACAACTAAAATCTTCAGACTAGAAGGACAGTGCTCTAATTACAATGATATATTTTGTCTATTCTATTCCTAATTCAAGAATGCCTTGTCTTGTCCTTTATGAGCCTTGTTTACATTAATTTCCATAGAAATCACAAGTTGCCTTTACCCCACCTGATTGCCAATAAAAGTCACTGCCTGGGACTAGCCAGTGCCTTTGTCAGTTACACCAGCATTGGTGGTCCTGGCCCCTGCTTTCTCTCCCTTAGTTCTGTCTTAGTGTATTTTTTTTCTCAGGCCTGGGTCGCACACTGGGCAGGTGGGGACTGGAGACTTACTGTAGGAGTCTCCAGGAAAGTCCCTTTCTTTACTTATCACCCAACTCTCTCTATGGCTATTGTCTACTATCTCCTGACCTATCACACTTCTGTTTATGAAAAGTTTGATATTAGATTCATAGTCTTCCTCTCCAAAGCCCTGCCATTTTCCTGTGTGATTCCAATTCCCACATGGATGACTCAGCCAGTGCTGTCGACTATCATCCTTTGACCACCTGATCTGTACTCCACTGGCTCTCTTACTTTCCATATTCCCAGTGACGTACTGTTGAAATGTGTCATTACCAAAAAGTGATAATAACTCAGACAATGTATTCAAATGTCTCAATAAATACCCCCAAACTCCCATTCTTCTGGTAAGTTTACATAATTATCTCACAATTGGTCGATAACCTCACAGGCAGCTTCAGCTCAGAAGTTCAACAATACTTTGTGTGTGCATGTGTGCCCCTGCATGCATATGTGTGTGTGTGTAGGGGAGTGAGTATGTGTGGTCCTGGGGACTCAACCTAGGAACTTCACACTGAACTACAATTCTAACCCCTTCCTCTTTCTTTAAATTTTAAGACAAGGTCTTGCTAAGTTGCTGAGTTGCTGCCCTACCCTCTCAGAAAACTGAGATCACACCACTACACATAGCAATCATTCTATCTCAATATCCTAAGCTATTTTGTCCTTGGTTCCTTTCATCCTTCCCATCTGGCAAAACATAATCCCAAATTAATCCATCCTGTCTGCCTTCCCCAAGCCTCTGCTCAAACCAAAGCACATATTTCAACAGAGCAAGAAATATTTACAAGAAAATAAACAAAAAGTTTGTACAGCACAGAGTTACTCATAGACTAGTGGGACTATGAGGAAAAAATATAGACATATATAAGCATCAAAGTGTTTCCTAATGAGTTTATTGGATAAACTAAAAGAAAGACTCAATTCTTTCTACACTCATTAAGAAACTGGGATAATTTTAATTAGTACCAGCTAAAATTCTTTGTTATTTCATTTAAAAAAAACCTAATTGTGAAAACCATCTACCAAAGGCAAACATTTACCCTGATTAGAATTGAAATCCAAGAAATTATTTTTAGATAATTATAAAACCACTTTAAAGGTAAAGACATGATAATCATAATTGCCAAATATTTACACAATTTTTAAGATAAAACCTACTTTCTCCTTTTCTGTTCTTCTCAGCAATGTAAATACAAACACTTAAAATAGTAAAATTCTATTATCTAAAATGAATGCTTGAAGTCAACTTGTCAGTAAACAGACAGCCTTTTATTCAATTAATATAATTTAGCCTTGTGTTATTGCATTTAGAGACAGTTCTAGAGAATCTACATCTTACTTTTCCTTTTATGCACTTAAGATCAACATAATTTAGATTTTCAAAGTAATTGAGGGTGCTATTTATTTGGAATAATGATCACAATTACATGACATGTTAAAAGTTATTCAGCTTAATTATTTTCAAGAAAATTTATAATTCTAAAGTAAAGAAGCTGAAATTTGTTTTTAACAAGAAATCAAAAGGGTGTCCAAATGTGTGTTATCCTTTACCTAAAGACACCACGTACCATTTCCAATTATATCACTCTTGAATATCATCTTATCTAAAATATTGAGGTGAAAAATTCTCTAGACTAGTTTTGAAACCTTTGAAAAGAAAAAAAACATCAGCCATATAACTTTTAATATGATCAAAAACAGTAATATTAATTTTATGCTTCAGACTTGACCACTAAATAAAATCAGCTATTTTTACAAAAAAAGATATAATTTATCCTTATTAAGGACATTCAAAAAATGTACTCTGAAGAGTAATCTAATACAGAAATCTCAAAAATATTTTGGACAATGAGAGTGCAGTTTAACTAAATGTGTAACATTTCAGTGATACTTTTTAGGAAATTAATGACCATTTAGAGGTCAAAGTTCTAATGTATTTGCAAAAAAAAAATCATATCACTGAATAGTCCCATCTTTTGTCTTTTATTCATTCCACAAATATTATTGGGGCTATTTTGGGCTACTACTGTGTCACAAGGTAGATAGACAGTAGTAAGCAAATGATAGTCTCTGTACTTACAGAGCTTAAAATGTAAGAAAGGAAAGATGAAAGGGGTACCTTTTGATGATTACTTCTAGGCTGAGATGTACGGACTGAGATGGAGCCAGACATTCAAAGAAAGGGGAACTCAGTCCAGCCTGAGCTGTTGGAAAGTCTTGGTGATTCCAAAGACCTGAAAGAAAGAAGGCCACTGTGGCCAAAGGTAGAGACATAGGGGGAAAGAAGGAGAGACGAGCAGCACGGGGCCAGTGAGACAGAAGTGGACTCAATAACCCAGTTAACCCGTTTTGAAGTCCCCAGTACAATTATAAATGCTAATATGAAAAAAAGAGAAAGACTACAAATAAGTATGTGCACATTGATTTAAAGACATGCAAAATGTTTGCAATGCTAAAAAGAATACAAACTTTTAATTAAACCATTGGTGTACTAAGATGACTTTTTATAATATTTTGTTTTGTGAATAGTCTCTGTAAAATTTGCTAATCAAGCAATAATATTTATATTTTAGATAAAGAAGTGGATGGCATAATATGCTAGAAAACTCATTGCATCAACTAAGAGTTCACTTTAAAATCTTCACCATCTCACTTTCTAGGTGGAGCAAACACTGCTGCACTCCACTGAGGTCCAGTCAGATCTCTCTTGAGGATCTTCAGATGCCATCCCTGCAGAGTCCATGTGCTTTGTTGCTAACTGCTCATTTCAGAAAGCTTAGATTTGAGCTTTGAGTTGCCCTTGGCCTCTAGTTGCCCTTGGCTGTCTATAGGGGAGAGCCAGAGATGCCAAGGTGTCCAACACCCTTCCCAACTCATGCTGTGAATAAATTCCCAGTTCATTTTCCCTGAAATGACAAGCTGTGAGCCTCATATATATCAGAGCCTCATATATAAGCTGAGGCTGGTGCTTCACTGGAAAACAGACCCTTGCTTGGCTTTTTCTCTCATTTCCTTTCTGGTTTCTCTTGGGAAACTTCCTTAATGTGTATATATATATATATATATATATATATATATATATATATATATATATATCCCTCTTGGGGGGAGGGAGATTTACTGAGGATTGAATCCAAAGATAAGGCAGTGCTGAGCTATATCCCCAGATCTTTTCTCTAAGTTTATTTTGAGACAGGGTCTCATTAAGTTGCTCAGGCTTCCTGGAACTGGTGATCCCCCTGCCTCAGCCTCCCAGGTAGCTGGGATCACAGGTGAGTGCCACTAGGCCCTTTATTCATTCATCTATCCATTTTTTTCAGTGGTCTTTATTGAGCATATATACTATTAAATTCGGTGCGCCACATAAGGTATTTAGTATTTTAACATACAATGAAAATAATGTTTCAGCCCAAAACTGTATCCAAGAATTAAATATTCCAGTAGTAAAGTTGATTTTTTTAATAAATCCAATTATTCATGTATATTTGATTAATTAAAATGAGTTACTAATAATTGATTATATTTAATCAACTCACCAAATGAAGAAAGTACAGCAAAGATGTAATTTTTCCAGAAATGTGCAGACTCTAAATTGATCTTAAAATAAATACATCTTGAATAAAAGCAAAATATATGCAGTATTTTTAAAGCCTTATGGATCTAAAATTACTAAGATGAAAATGGACTATTGTAGCCTAAATTCCTCATAACTATGTGTTTATTGTGAGTTTATACAGACAATAGTTCCAACTCATCACCTGGTTGTTTTAAAAAAAAAAACTCCTTTGTATTACAATGGTTACAGAACACATTTCCCCCACAGGTCTAATGTTATTAATTTCTAGGTTAACTAGAAGGAGTCCAGAAGGACTTTTGAACCAAAACAGGCCACAGCACAGTGGTGGCAGCTCCTGCTAGGGCTGTGGACAGTCATGCCCTCTTGGACTGGGGACAAGCTGCTCAATGTCTGTGTGAACGCGAAGCACCACCAAGAGAGAACCTGGCCCAGAAGACAAAGCTCTTTGTGCAGTGCGTCCCTTGGAAGGACAATGCCTGCTGCACAGCCACCACAACCTGGCTAGCCCCCCTCACAGTGTCACAGCTCCACAACTTCAGCTTGATGCACTGTGGATTGTTTACCCCAAGCTGTCAGAATCACTTTATCCAGGCCACCTGCTTTATGAGTGTTCCCCTAATCTGGGAACTTGGATCCAGCTGGTGGACATGAAGGGTCCAGAGGGGTGAGTTTTGGGCATGCCACTGTGCCAGGAGGACTGTGAGCAGTGGTGGGCCTACTGTAGCAGTTCTTATACTTGCAAATCCAACTGGCATGGAGGCTGGGACTAGAGTTAAGGGAAAAGCTGCTGCCCTGCAGAGACCCTTTGCCATCCTTCCCCAGATTACTTCCCCAACCCAGCCGACCTGTGTGAGAAGGTCTGGAGCAACTCCTTCAAGGCAAGCCCAGAGCACAGGAACAGTGGGCATTGTCTCCAGAAGTGCCTTGAACCTGATGAGGGCAACCCCAATATAGCTGTGGCCCGCCACTTTGCCAGTCCTCCCCCAGCCTGGGAGTGCTCCTACACCCTCACAACCTTCTGTCTGTTCCTGTGGTTCCTCTCCTGATGGTTCCTTCTTCTCCCACTTGCCTTTCTTGCTCCCACCAGCTATGGGCCAGGTCATGACCACGACCTTCCTAGGGGCAGGGAGGATTGAGCCCACACTAGTTAGTGCCTGAGGCCCCACTACTGCCTGGGAAGCAGCTGGGGACCTGCAATGCTACAGTGACCCACCCCTTGCCTTTAGCAGTGGGGTCCATGATGGGACTCCAAGAGACCTACCTTCTTGTCCTACACACACCATCCCTTCCATGGGAGAGCAGATGGTGGCAGCCTGGCCTCCCATCCTACCATGTTGCTTCTAATAAACTGGTGGTGAAACCTGTAAAAAAAAAAAAAAAAAAGGCCACATCAACCACCACTGGCACGCAGCTTGGCTCTCTCCCGAACACCACTGGGGCTCTGCTTCCTCCCCACTGCCCCAGGCCTCTGGGTGCTCACAGTCCCCACCCCCGGCTGGCTGCTCTGCCTCAGCTACTGGTGATGCCATCCTTCCCACTGACCAAGCCAAAGTCCACAGCATCCCTGACACATTACTAGTTGTTTAACTCTTAGTATACCTGAACTATTATATTTTTCTATGACTAATGTAGTAAGTGCTCATGATAGTGGAGCACTCTTTCTTCATGTACCAAATCTACCAATGAAATGCCATAGAAAAGAAATGCCACTCCTCCCTCAGGCCCTGTGCAGTATGCACTGCTGAGCTTGGGTGATTCTTCATTCTTCTTCTGGGCTTCAGCAAGCTGATGTATTTGTCTTTCTGTTTCTACTGCCCCATCTTCAATAACATCATCACTCTCAGAGCTACCATTCCCAGGCCTTTCCCACTGAAGACTTTGGCTATGTTCACTATAGTCTCCATGATTCCGGAACTAGCCTCTCAGTCTACTAATGCCAGTCTGAAGAGGAATTCAGTGAGGCCCCCAGTTTCCCAGAGTCCTTCTTGGAGATCAAGATGTGCCACACATTTCCTTCATCCGGAAGTGAAGAGCCCACTGGTGCCTCAGTAGTTAGCAAGGGGAGGACCACAATGGTGAGTAATTGATAAGAGCAAATATTCTAATCCATGGGCATGAGATTGAGGTCTCCTTTAAATTCTCTTTGCAATTCTTTTCATTTTCATTGTATAGGCTTTACTTATCTTTTTTTCCCAGATTTATCCCTAATTCATATTTTATGATGTTGTAAATGGCATTTTTAAACTTTCAGTTTCAAATGTTCATTACTAATATAGAAAAATAAAATTAATTGTATAGTATAAACTTGCTAAATTTACTTCTATTTATAGGTTTTACACAGATTTAATCAGCTTTTCTCTAGTATTGTGGCATTTGTGAATAAGGACAGTTTTACGTTTTCTTTTCCATATGCATATCTTTCAGTTCCTTTACTTATCAGATTTCACTGGCTGAAACCTCCAGTACAATGTTAAATAAGACTGAGAGTAGAAATCCTTGCATTGCTCTTTATATAAAAAAGAAATCATTCAGTCTGTCACCATTAATTCAGATGTTTGGTATGGAATTTTGTAGATCTTTTATAAATTTGAGGAAGTTTATTTTTTTCTTTTTTCTTTTTGTTTGGCTGATAAATTTTTATCAGGAATGGGTGCTGGATTCTCTTCAAAATATTTTCTTTGTCTATTAAGTCTGCTATAGAGTTTTTCCTTTTAAATTAATTACTATGATTAATTATATTGGTTCCTTTCAAATGTTAAATTACTCTTGACTTCCTGATATTATCCCAATTTTGTAACGCTATATCATCATTTTTATACATTGCTGGATTCAATTTCTTAAATTTTTACATCTATGCTCATAAGTGTTATTGTTGTATGAATTCTTTTCTTGTTCTTTGTGTGGTTTGGGTATCATGGTGCTATAGTTTAGATCTAAAATGTCCTCCCAGAGTCTCATGTGTTCAGACATAGGACTTCTGGAAGGTAACTGGGTCATGGGGACACCATACTCAGCAGTGGATACATCTGTTGATGCATTCATAGCTGAATGAACTCCTGGAAGAAAGGGCCCTGTCTAAAGAGGGGATGTAGTGACATGGAAGGGTGTGTTCTTCTCGCTGGCTCCTCCCCTCACTCTTTCCACTTCTGAGCTGCCACGCTGGTTTTATGAAGTGAAATGAGAAATAGTCCAGTCAATTTTTCTGGAAGAGTTTGCACAGAATAAGTATTATTTTTACCCAATATATATATATATATTTTGGGGGGTACCAGGGATCGAACTCAGGTCCTTGCACTTGCACAGCAGGTGGTGAAACCACTGAGCTAAATTCCCGCCCTATTTTTACCCAATATTGAGTAGAATTCCTCAGTGAAGCTGTGTGGGTCTGAAGCATTTTTGTACAAATGTATTTAACTATAAATTCAATTGTTTAATAAATTAAAAACTATCTTGAGTATCTTTTTTTCCTGAGAAAGCTTTATTAGATTTTGTCTTTTGAGGAATTTGTTCTATTAATCTTGACCATCATATTCATTGCTATAATATCCATAACATTCTCTTAATATTCTTCATTTGCCATTCATTTTTTGAAAGATACCTTTGCCAGGTATAGAATTCTAGGATGGCAATTGTTTTCCTTCTACCACTTTAAGATTATCACTTCATTATTTTGGTCTTCATTTTTTTCCAGTGAGAAGTCACCTATAATTCTTTCTTGCTCTCCATGTAATGTTTACAGAATATATCTTTTTTCTGTTTGACTTCAAGATTTCTTCTTTAATTTTTATTTTCAGCAGTTTAAATATGGTGTGTGTGTGTATGTGTGTGTGTGTGTGTGTGTGTACTGATGTTTATCCTTTCTGTTATAGTTAAAATTCTTGGATTTATAGTTTGTTATGTGTTCTTAATTTTAGAAAATTTTAGTCAATTTTTAAATAATTTTAGTCACTTTTTACTCTCATTTTCTTCTGTGATTTCAGTAGTGTGTTAAATAGTTTGATATTGTTCCAAGGCCCCTTGATGCTCTGTCTTAACTTGGTTTGTTTGTTTGTTTGTTATTTCACTCTTTCTTTTCTGTATAGTTCTGTTTAGGTGATTTTTGTTGATCTATCTTCAAGCTCGCCGATTCCTTCCTCTGTTGTTTACAGCCTAAAACTGAGTTCATCATGGGCATTTTTTTATTTCTACCATTATTCCTTGATTACTTCTTAAGGTTTCCAACTTTGGTGAAATAATACTTCTTATTCTACATGTTTCCACCTTTTTGCTTAAATTTTTAAAAATATGAATCATAATTCTAATAACTACAATTAGATATATTTTTAATATGTCATACTTGCAGTAAATCTGATAGAATTTAAAGTCTTTTCATAGAGCAGGGTTTGCTTCTTGCTTTTTTACATGTCTCCTTTTTGTCGTTAACAATTTATACATTATCCATAACAATGGAGACTAAGATGAATGAATATATGCCTGAAAATGACTACCCTTTTCCTTCTGATAAGGTTTTAATGTGGTTACTTGAGCTATTCTAGCCTGCAGTTTAACTGGGTTTGGGTTTGTTGTTGCTATGGATACCTGGAGAGAAACTTAGGTTTCAGAATCCTCTTAGAATATCTTGTGATTCTTGCAGGAAGGAGTTCAGTGGCCAAAAGATTTATCAAAGTCTGTTCTATCCTTTGCTTTGGGTCTTCCTTATCAGCTCTATCTCAGATTATCCTCCTCCACTTTCATGTCTCTCTGCTATTCCTCTTTCTGCAATATTCTACTATTGCTTTTGTTATGTACTACTGTACTTGTCTTCCTGGTGGTGTGGATGGGGAGAAGTGCTTGGTTGTCTGATGAAGCTTTAGTCTCCAGTAAGCACTGTGACTTTGTGTCCCTAGAATGTGATTCTGCCATGCTGTTTTTGTCTTGCAGCCAGCCAACCATGGACTGAGCCCACTGAAACTGTGAACAAATATAAAGCTGCCATTGTCAAATATTTTGTTCAGCTATGGAAGTGATTATTCTAGTCCTCTAGAATATCTGTGTATTTGTTCTGTTTTGCAATACAGGAGTAGTAGCTTCTTTCTCTTTAACTTTATAACACCTAGCAGTATGTCTTAAAAATAGTAGGGACTAGAAATTTTTATTGGAGGAATGTGAAAAGTATGGATACTTTTCATCAAAACAAAATATAATGTTCTTTGTTCATTGTTATTTGATTTGAATCTTATTTTGAAAGCTAAATTAGTTGGTTGAGTGAAATAGAAATCTGTTGTTCACTAGGTATTTGGAAGTAAGATAAAAAACATGAATTTTATGTGGGGATCTCAAGGATTTTAGTCCCATCTTTCACACAGATGTCAGCTAGTTCATAAGATTCTTTAAGATGTACTTAGTAATACTTCAAATTATTGCAAGTTTAGTGTCTTCCCAAGACATCTTCCAATTCCAAGGTACATGGATTCTCAGATTTATCTCTGGATTTTCTTTTCTAACTGAATTTCTGTTTTCTACTCTGGAACCTACAGCACTTACTCTACCAGTACATCAATCCAAATGTGGAAAACAATTTTTCTTTGATTCTTATCAAAAATTGGTATTTATTAAATATACATAGAAGAACTGTTATTGAAGATGTTTAAGGACCAAAGGAAAAAGTTATCATTCAATAAATAATTTAAAATTTCTTCTTAAATAGAGATCCTTCTTTTCCTCACTTTTATTAAGGATAAAGTATTTCGTGCTCACATAAAAATTGAAACAGTGCATCTATATGTATAGTGAAAATCAAAATTCACATCCCATATCTTAATAATTTTGTTTATTCTCCCAAAATATATTGGTTTTATTGTGGCACACATTGGTCATTGCCACCCTAAAAGCCATCCATCCCTTCTACTCCTATGAAAAGAATTGCAGTGGCTTCAAGGAAGCAATAATGGCAACCCCAGGGCATAATCATGATTCAGCTACCTCACTCCTGTCAATCCTCTTTCCTGTCACATATCCACTTGCAGCCATATGACATAGTTCAGGACGATGAATTATATGAGTATGGGTACAGAATGGGTAGGGAATGGAACTAGTGCCTGGCACTTCAGCAAATGCACATAGCTAATTACTGAAACACATTCACATAAAGATTCATTCATATATTCACATCTTCTCTTACATTCGCACATGGTCACACTTCTCAACCTCCCACATTCAGTCCATCAAATACTTTCGCATGTAATTTTTGGCCCCCTGACCTTCTCTTATTTTCTGTGTACTTCCATGCCTTTTCTCTCTCACATACTCTTTCTTGAACACTCAACTACACTTGTTTTCTTCTGCATTCTTTCTCACACTGTCACATACACTTTTCCAGTCTTACAGCTCACACTTTCTCACTCATATTTTCATCTTATGCATCTACGCTATCATGCGTGCTTCATAGTCTTACATATCACACCTGCTCACACTCTCAAATACCATCTCTTATTTTCTAAGACTTTTTCATTCTCTCATACATACGTGTTCCGCATATCTTGGCCCTATTGTTGTAATGATTTTGTGAGAATAGTTAAAATGAAATAAAGATGGTGAGAGTAACACAATAAGTGGAATTTTACCGGCATCCAAAACTGCTCTGTCATAAGTCACACATAGCAGTATAACAAGTGGTGTGGTTTGACAAGTACTGCAGAAGTCTTCTAGAAAAGCATGTGTTATGTTTAAGTGTTTTAAGTCATGCTCTTGATACAATTGTGAAACTGAAAGAGATAAAAAGATAGCATACGGTTACGAAATCTAAGACAGATTTCTCCTTATTTAAAAGATTTGTTAAGTGAGCTGCTGTGGAAAATTAGTCCCAAGCAAATGTTCAGTGCAAGTGTGTACCGCAGTGACTAAGAACGTTGTTTGTGGAATCAGACTGCCTACAACTGAATCCTGGCCTTTCAACCCATTATCCATTTCCCAGAAAAAAAGTCACTTCTCGAAGCCTCAATCTGCTTGTCTATAAAATAAGTGTAAGAGTGTAAGAAGACTGTCTCCCAGATGCTGTAAAGGATGAACTGGATAATCCTTGGGATACTATTAGCCTAGTTCTTGGTTCACAAGAAGTGCTCAATAGATATTAACAATATTGCCTGTCAAATTTTCATATCAACGTTTACTATAAAGTTTTTAGTTATATTCTCCTTAATATATTACAGGACACTAGGGGAAAATGCATTCCATCAAAAGTTTCTGTTGCCAGAAACTGTGCAAGGCTAAGGGACATTATTTTACCAGGACAACAAATCATCCTATTGGGACAGGGAATGAGAGTCACAAGAATTGTTTCAGGTTGATCCATGAGAACTGTATCATCGACTCTAAATCATGAATCCTAAATCTTTTAAGAGTGAATACATGACCGCACCTTCCTGAAAGCAGACATGCAGTGTCCTTCATGACTCTTGAATCAGACTCCAAAGTGGCCTTAATGTTGCCCAACAAGGGGACACCGAGAGCACAGTGAGCCAGACTCAGATGAACGCCAAAGAGGGAAATCAATATCTACCCTGACAATGAGAGCAGCACAAAATAAAATTATCCACTGTGAGTTAAAAATTAAAGTATAATATTCCTTAACATTTCATAGTAAATTATTAAGAGAAATTTCAGTCATATCCATTTTTAAACTTTGAATATCTAGTAAAAAATTTTAAGTGCCTGTTTTAAAAATTGAATCAATATCTTAACATTTGTATCTATTCTTGGTTAGGATAATTCCGCACACTCTTTAAAGATCATAATTATACCACTGATGAAAATAAAACATCTTTTTTTTCCTTAAGTGTTTTATTGCATTACTACTGAAACACAGTTTCCATATGTTTCTGCATTATTTGTGAACAACAAAGGACAGAGAACATAGAACAAAGAATTCATTCTCAACACTTGCAGAAGGTCAGGACTGGGACCATTTTCTAGAGTATATACAATACCAATAGGTAAAGTCAACTTACTTTTAGAAACTTTGCCTTTTGTTACTGTGTGTGTTATATGTGCATGTGTGTGCATGTGTGTGTGCTGGGTCATTGTATGTGACATTTCTTACTGTGAAACTGTCATAGGTCTTTAATATGGGAATATATACTTAAAATTAGTTCGAAATTCAAATTAACAGGGCATCTTATATTTTTATTTGCTAACAATGATAATCCTAAATTAAAATAGGACCACAAAGAGCAACATATAACATTGAAATAGGAAAAAAGTGTACAGTAAATTATCAGCATCAGGTAAATGGATTAAAAAGGAATGCAAAGAATGATCATGGGTGTCATCAGTTATACCACAGACTTCACAAGTGTCAATCCGAGTATTTAGGATTATCTCACCAAACTAGTCTATCTGGGTACTGTGCTCTCCTCCACTGCTTCCCAGCATTTTTCTTTCTATACTATTTATACATTTCTATGAGTTCAAAAGCACACCTATATAGTTACGAATAAAATGTGAAGAGAGGTGGAAGGATGCTGCATGAAGAAAGTAGGGGTGGGGAAGCAACATGTTTAGAAGACTCAGTCTGGATTCCCCTAAACAAAATGAAAGGAGAGAGGAGTCACACTGTGGAATCCTAGTATTAATAGTGGCTTGCCTATTTTGAGTAACATGAAAGACAACAGAGACTAAGATTTGGAGGTTCAGCTACTCATGCCTTAGATAACCCATGAACTGCATGTGACAGGGAAGAAGGTGGTGCAGAAATGGTGCACATCACAGCAGCCTTACCAGGACGAGGGTAAACTGGTGACCAGTGCCCACCTGTATACTGTGTGAAGCTGCATAAAATAATGGATTACCATTTACATCATACATTAGGAAATGATCTCATTCCTTGTGCTTTGAAATGAATTAGATATAGATTGACTACACTGGTGGATAACAAAAGAGCTGCAGTCAAGCATGCTCCCCATATTCCATGTAAAGTAGTTTTGAAGAAACTATGTGCTCTCAAAGAAATCTTTACATAGAAGTCTTCTATTAACTAGCCATTTACATGTGTAAAAAACATGATCAGTATGATTCCAACCTATAAATACTTTGGGTAAAGAAACATGCTTGTGGGCAAGGAAAACAATTAGTGTACTGATCAATTTACTTTTCAGCTTTCCTTTCTCTGTAGGCTCTTTCTTGAAGGGAATTGTCAAAACAGATAAGCAACCACCTTATCTACCTTCATCCTATAGGAAATAAACACAACATAACTCAAAATAATGACAGACCCCCAGTGACAGAGAGTCTCAGTTGCAGAGTGTTGTGCCACATCTCCAGGGTAAGCTGCACAAAATGCTGCAGAGAACAAGATTATTCTCATCTTGGGACATACAGATGGTGACAAGCAGATGTGAGACCAGATGGAATTGTGTGACTCTGTCTTATCAACAGAATTAGGAAAACAGAAGAATTTCAGAGGAAATTGTGATTTAAATAGAACTTTTCACTCTATGAAAGGCATACAAGAAAGATCATAATAAAATGTTTTAGTTAACTCCTGTTTTTGAACCACAAGAAAAACTGGAATCCTATTAACAGCAACAGACAGCATCACCTCCCTCTGAGCCTCTGTATTCAATTTGGCCTTTTTTGTTGTTGTTTGGTAGAGTGATTATTTCTTAGCCCATTCCTGATGAAACTGGGCAATTTATGAAGCATATAAATTTATTTTTCAAAGTTCTTCAGGCTGAGAAATGGAGGAACACTCTGTCTTCACATGGAGAAAGATGAGAGGCCAAAGGAGTAATGAATTCCCTCCATCAAGCCCTTTTATAGGGGTACTTAATCCCATTCATGAGGACAGAGCCACTGTTACTCAATTACATTCCAAAGGCTACATGACTCAGTACTGTTCCATTAAGGAATAAATTTCAACATGAACTTTGCAGGGAACAAAAACACCCAAATTATCACAGGGTGTTCTCAGAAGTTATGAACCCTAGCCTAAGTTTCCTACAGAAGGACCCTATGGTGATCCTTCTCTCCTATGACCTGATCTCCTATGGCCTATTTTTTTTTTAATTTAAGTGGAATCAAACACGCAGAAATTTGGGCTAACCTTGATAGATAGGTTCTGGGAATGTTTCCAATCCTCAAATGAAATGTTTGTTCTTTGTATTCAGAGTTTTTACTCATTTATTTAACAAGCATATCCAGACCTTTTGCTAGTGATTCAGGAAATGAAGCCGATTCAGGGTTTCCAGTAAAATTAAGAATCAGTCCCAATTTGCAGGGACCACACAGTCTTAATTCTCATGATCAGTTAACAACGGTTCCTAAATAGTGTCATTTATTGCTTTGGTGGCACTGACCAGACGCTCCATAAAAGCTTTTACACTGAGGACATTACTATTGGTTTTAGATCCAAATGAACTGTTCACCACATTTTGACCCAACCTGCCTTCAACTCTACTAACCACCAAGTTCATCACTGATTCTTACATTTCCAGCACTATTTCAACCAACACACCTGGAATAATGTGCTGTCTTCCTGGTTATGTTCTTTTTATTCTCAGTGACAACTCTTGACTTTCTCCTGATAGCACCACAGTCTTAGTTTGTCTTTGACATGCCCTTTCTGATTCGTTGTATCCCTACAAGTCTTACGCATCTGCCCTTCCTGGCTCTGTGTAATCCTAAGACTCTCATACACCTGAGTTTTCCCTCACAGTCCAGCCCAAAAGCCAAGGCATCATCCATCAATTTCAGAGTCTACTTTATTTATGTTAGCCAGCTCTGGCCTATGGTATATGATGCCTACACATGTATTTTTTGTGGACCACTCTCTCTCTATAGTCACAGTTTTACTGAAAATTTACTATGAAATTTATGGATCTGTGCAAGGCATGGTTATTTATCAATGAATATTTTTTGGAGTTTTTCTGAGATCAGACAAATAGCCTATTATTTTCATTTTTCAATGAATATTTTCAAACATGGGTAAAGAAGTATTTAAATATTTGTTATCTAATCATTGTACAAAATATTCTTTATAATATTCATGTGCCATCTATTTCTCTTCATGTTCAGGAATCATATAATCATGTTTTCTATTGTAAAATGTAACATTCATATATTCTACCACACAAAACAGGTAGCAATGCTGTTCTTACCCAAAATTCCATGGCTGTTTGAATCTACTTGCATTAAAATTTCATAGATCTTTATGATCTGTCATTCACTAATAATATTTATTTAAAATTGGTTATATTGATTCTGATGATACTACCTCATCCCTCATGGCCTCATGAATACTGGCTTCAATGACTCACTCAAACATTGTTACTGTGTTACCTTGATGATCACCATAAATGAAAGTCTTACCAATAGTATGATGAAAAGTGAATGTTTATTGTTTTCCTTGTAATGGTAATTCAACTCTGTCCTAATTTTATAACATGAACCTATCACAACATATCTTCCAAATATCTCTTCTATTGAATTCTTTTTTTAAATTAATTTTATTGGTACATTTTAGGTATACAATATAATGAAATAAGAACCAAGATAGATTCTATTAAATTCTTTATATTGTAATTACATAGTTACTAGAATGTGATTGTTTTCAGAGTTGATCATACTATACCTCTACTTTGCAGTGAAAGCAGAACTAGGAGAACAGCCCTATTGCTCAAAAACTGCCCTTGATCCAGTATGGCTTAAGACCAGAAGAGTTGATGACACCACAGCAATCAGAGGCAATAGAAGTTTCCAAAGTCCTCAGGGTGGCCTCCACCCTTGGGTACTGTCAACCAGAGGCAGTGAAATGGTCAGTACAGACATGGGTGTTTGTACATGGGCCCAAATTTTGCTCAAACTAAAGGCTGAATGCCTAACACTAGTAACAAAGAGCCATAAACTCTTCTTTGCCTTTGACATTCAGAAGTGTCACCTAAAATCAGACCCATTTTTGTTGCCCTATATTATTATTACTATGAAGAAAATATACCATACAGCAAGAGCAACTTGCTTGTCAGGGCGGGAGATCCTGGGATATCCCCTCTAGGTCAAATTACAGAACATTTATGGGCAACTGGTCAATTCCATCCTTGCTGAGTAGAGGACCTGCGTGTGTCCCAAAAGGTAGGAATAGGTATAAGACTTACATGAATGTCAGGTGGGCCCCATCCAAAAGGCTCTATCATCCCTGTTCAGTTCCAGGCATTTAAAGGACATTCAGAAAATTTTGATAATATTCTCCAAAGCCCAGGGTTCTTGGTTGGACAGAGACCATGCTTGTCTAGATCACAGGGCAGTGCTCCTTGAAGGGGTTAGGTCATGGAAATAACGCCTGACATTATCAACCCAAACTTTCTGAGGAAGATGAAACTTTCAGTTACCATATCCTTGCTTTACTGCCTTTCACCTAGCAAAAAAGGAGGCCTAAAGACTTAACAGGATCAACTTTGAGAGAAACTTAAAAGTAAAGAAACCAAAAAAGCAAGAAAGGTAATGAGAATTTAGTAATGAACTCTGAATCTGCAAAAATGTAACAGAAAGGAAGAGATCAATAATCTAAATTATAATCTACAAGAGAGGACAAGTACTGCATTGGAAAAGACTTTTCTCCCATCACTCAATCTCTTCATTATTCTGGCCTCTCTCTACTCTCCAAGGGAATAAATTTAAAAAATATTATTTTCAAAATTCATTATAAGTAAATACATATTTCTGCCTACAGAACACAAACTGTTTTCTCAGACAATACTAGTGGGAAAAGTTCCTGGAGTTAGGTAAATCTGCTCAGATAGTTGCTACTGCACTAGGATTCATGTATCTTTCATGAATAGACAGTGACATTTTGAACATTACCTTTTCTGTCTTCTACTCTGTATTACATTAAAGCTTAACCTTAACCCATTTTAGAATTATGCCTGATTCATATGGGAAATTGGCTTAATGTCACTATTATTTTATATACTACTGATTTTAAATTTTTAAGAAAATTTAAAGTGCTATATTTACTGCTGCAATTAAGCTATTTGAGAACTCTATCATTTTTACTTTGTGAATGAGGATTTAGATTTCCCCAATAGAGGATAAAATTGAATTTTCTCACAATATAAAATAAAAACTATTATATATTAAATTTAAATTTTTTGTTCACTTAGAATAAATTAACATTTTTAAAAACATTTTCCAAACAAGAAAACCATAAAATTAAATATGCTGAGGAAATAACAATCTTTCTATCACTGTTCTCTTTTTCAGAAATTGACTTTTCAACAATTGGTTTCTAGGTTTAAGTATTATCATGTTTAGCTGGTAAGGCAGATAACACATGTTTTATTTGTGTTTGATGCATTTATAAAATTAATACTTGTACAAGAACTTAAAGATCATTTAGCTCCATCTCCTCTTTGTCTATTGAAAACTGAATATCTGAAAGGTTTTCTGACTTGTGAAGCTCTCCCCAGAAGTTCTGTGATAGAAAATGGATAGATATACTGATTCTAGAATTAGTACATCTCTAATCTACTGAAAGAGAGACAGAGAATGAGTTTGGAGAAAATATAAAAGAACAAAAAAATAGAGAAATTAGCAAATGAATTTAAAATGAATGCTGATTTTTAAACTTACATTGAATCCATAGAGCAACTTGAAAACTGATATCTTAACACCATTAGTGTTAAGGAAGATAATATATCTCTCCTTTATTGGGATCTTTAATTTCTCTGAGCAGTGTTTTCTAGTTTTCTGTGTAGATCACATATATTTATTACACATTTACTCTTAAGAATTTGATTTTGCAGTCCTGTGCTAAATAATTTTTAAATTTTTCCTTTTTTTGCTATTTTATAGAAATAATTGATTTTTATATGTTGATTCGTACTAAGCAAACTTGCTGACTTCTACTAATTATTCATTTTGTTTCAGACCCTCTTGGATTTGCAACATTTATTTTATCTATCCTTCATGGTGGTTTAAATTCTTTCTTTCATATTTTTAATTCCTTTTCATTTTTCCCTTATTACAGTTATTAGAATCTTTAAGGCAGATGACAAGTGGTGAAGGTGGGTATTATCTTCTTCCCAACATCTGGAGAAAATATTTACTGTTTCATCATTGAGTATGATAGTATTCATATTTTTGCAGATACTTTATTAAACTGAGTTTCTTTTATTATTATTTTGCAGATTTTTTTAAAAAATCATGCCTGAGTGTTGATATTTAAGAAATACTTTCTTCTGTATTTATTGATATTGTTAATGTGTAAATTACACTAATTAATTTTCAAATATTAAAACAATTTTGTTTTTGTGAAATGAAATGAATCCCACTTAGTCACAATTATATATATATATCATATATATAATTTGATATGCTAGTATTTTGTTCAAGATTTTTGTGTTCAAATTTAAGACAGATGTTAGATTGTGATTTTCTTATAATGTTTACTTCCAGTTTTTATTATATTATGCTCAGTAAAGGAACAGAGCGTTCTCTGTTTTCAAAGTCCTTTTATACAAGAGCTGTTATTTCTTTTTTTTTTTTTTTAGTATTTGAAAAAAATTCAGCAGTGAAGCTGTTCAGGCCAGAAACATTTTTTTACAAGAAAGGTGTTTAAATTTGGATTCAACTAATTCAATACATATAGCACTATTCATATTTTCCAGTAATGATTATGGCAATCTTAGAAAGTCATGTTTTTCTATTTCATGTAAATTATCACATTTATTACCAGAAATTTAAAATATCAAGCTATATTTACATCTCTGAAGGATATTTAATAATATTCCTTTTTCACTTTTGTTGTTCTGTGTTTCCTTTTTCTTTGTATTTATAGAGGTTTATAATTTTTATCAATATTTTCAAAGAATACATTCCTGACTTTTATGGTTTTTCTCTGTCATGTTTCTACTCATTATCATTTCCTCTGTTCTCTTTTCTTTGCCTTTAATTTGTTCTTCTTTTTCTAGTTTCTTGAAATGGAAGCTTAGACCATTCCTTTTTACTTTTTAAATTATAACTGTTAGTAAATATTAACTGAACAATATAATGAGTTTCTTTGTGACACTTTCATACATGCTAACAACATACTTTGATTATATCCACCTTCTCTAATGCTCTCTCTTAGTCCCCACCTCCTTCCCAAATAATCCCCTTTCTACTTTCATGTCATCTCTTTTTCTCCCTAGATTGCACATATAAGAGGAAACACGCAATATTTGTCTGATCCTGGTTTATTTCAGTTAACATGATAATCTCTAGTTCTATTCATTTTCATGCAAATGATATGATTTTAAGTTCTTTATGGATAAACTCTCTCTCGCTCTCTCTCTCCCTCTCTCTCCCTCTCTCTCTCTCTCTCTCTATCTATCTATCTATCTATCTATATATATATATATATATATCACATGCTTTTATCTATTCGTCCAATGATGGGCATGGGCATCTGGGATGATTTCATAACTTTGCTATTGTGAATAAAGCTTCTACAAACATGGGTGTGCAGGTATCACTAGTAAATGCTGACTTTGATTCCATGGGGCTTATATCCAGAATGGTATAGCTGGATCATATGGTAGTTTTATTTTTAGTTCTTTGAAAAATCCTCAAACTAATTTCCATAGTAGCTGTATTATTTATATTCCACCAAAAGTATATAAGAATCCCTTTTCTCCTGAATTCCTACAGTATTTGTTATTTTGTTTGTTTGTTTATTTTCTTGGTAATACCCATTATGACCTCAATGAGATGAAATGTCAACGTAGTTTTGATTTGCATTTCCCTGGTGACTAAACATGTGAGCATTTTTTCACATACTTATTAGCCATTTGTACTTCTTTTTTGAGAAACATCTATTCAGGTCATTTTCCCATTTATTATTAGATTTTTTGCTTTTTTTGATGTTAAGATTTTTAGTTCTTTCTATATCCTGGATATTAATCCCCTGTTGAAAGAGTGGCTGGCAAAGATTTTCTCCCATCCCATAGCCATCTCTTCACTTCATTGATTATTTCCTTTGCCATGCAGAAGCTTTTTAATTTGATGTAATCTCATTTGTTAATTCTTGCTATTAATTTTTGAGCTATGGACTCCTGTTCAATAAATTGTTGCCTATCACTAATATCTTGAAGTGTTTACTATGTTTTCCTCCAGTAATTTCAAAGATTCAGGACTTATACTAGGACTATCAGTCCATTTTGAGTTGATTTTTGTACAATGTGATAGGGATATACTTTCAGTTTTCTATGGGTGGACATATTTTCTGTCACATCATTTGTTGAAGAGATTGTCCTTTCTGCAACATATTTTTGGCTCCTTTATCAAGAAGTAGATGGTTGCAGATTTAGCATTCATTCTTGGGTCTTCCATTCTATTCCTTTTGGTCTATATGTCTATTTTTAGGCCAATACTAAGCTTAAAAAGTTAAAATGTCTCCAAAGAATATTTTGAAATCATGTATTATGATGCCTCCAACATCTTTTTCTCAAGATTACTTTAATCATTTTGTAGAGCATTGATTTTTAATCTTTTTACTTTAAAACCATTATTTCCCTCTAAATTCTGTTTTAGCAGCATTCCACAAATTTAATATGTTATACATATATTCACTCTTATTCAGTGCAAACTGTTTTCTATTTTGGGTTGTTATTTCTTCTTCATAAGTTACTTAGAAATGTGATGCCTAATTTTAAAATTTTTTATTAATACATGTTTGCAGTACATAATAAAGTCACTGTGTGTAATTGGTACATGTAATTGTTTATAAGTGTTTCAGTTATCATTTTGTTTTTAATTTCTTTATTATAATTCCACTCTAGTCAAAAAATATAGTTTGTATGATGGCAATCCTTTGAAATACATGTTTTTCTTCTTGTGTTGTCCAATATAAAGTCTATTTTGATATATCTTCATGTGGACTTGAAAAGAATCTTTTATATTTGCAGAATATAGCATTATGATCTTATGTAAATAAGATTAAATTGGTCATAATCCATCTAACAGCATGAAAATATACATTTTTCTCAAATGCACATTAAACATCCACCAGTATATGTCTCCAGTATATGCCAGTATATGTCATTCTTTAGTATATGAATATGTCATACATTAGGTTACAATTGAAATTATGTCAAGTACCTTTTCCAACAAGAGTATAAAATTGGAAATGAATAAAAGGAAGAATTTTAGAAAAAAACACCAATATGGAAATTAGACAAGATACACCCAAATAACCAGTGAGTCAATGAGGAAAATCAATACTTTTTCTTTCTTTGCTTTTCTTTGCTTTTTCTATTGAGTTGTTTCAATTTCCTGACCATTCTGGGTTTTTTCAGATACATAGTTTGCAAATATTTTCTCCCATTCTCTAAGTTGTCTCTTTATTCTGGTTTTTTAAAAATTTCTCTCTCCTTTTATGGATATAGAGAAACTTTAGTTCAATTAAATTCCATTTTCTATTTTTACTTTTGTCCTTGTGCTTTTAGAGTCTTATCTAGAAAAATTCTTACCCATTCCAGTGTCCTGAAACATTTCCCATTTTCTTATAGTAGCTTCATGGTTTAACATCTTACATTTATGACCTTTGTATACGATGAGCGAAATACAAATTAAAAATCAAGTCAGCACAGAAATATAACTGTCACATGATCTCACTCATGCATATGATCAAAAACATTGATCTCATAGAAGTTTAGAATAAAATGGTGATTACTGATCCTTTAGAATACTAGGAAGAGGGAGGAAGAAAAAGAGAAAGGTTGATTAATGGGTACCAAGTTACAGTTAGATAAGAAAAAGAAATTCTGGTGTTCTGCTGTACAATAGGGTAACTAAAGATAATGACAATATATTTTTTTTAAAGCTAGAAGAAAAATTTTTGGGTGCTTTAGTCATAAAGAAATGATAAATGATTGAAAAGGTAGGTTTATCCTGATTTAAACATTATACAATGTATACATGTATTAAAAATCACACAATATCCCATAAAATATGCACAGTCTTATCAGATAAAATATTTTTAAATCTTGAGACAAACAAAAATGAAAACATATCATAATAAAATTTATGAGACACAGCAAAAGCATTCCTCCAGAAGGAGTGAATGTTTATATCAAAAGGAAGATCACAAATAAACAATTATGCCTCATGGAAAAAGAAAAGGTAAGCTTAATGAATGTTAGAAATACTTCTGGCAAGGCCTCAGACATAAATAAGAAATATATTTCTGGAGAATGGAGGAAACATGAATTTTTTCTTTTTAAAATTTTTCCAATTTTTGTTTTTATTAGAAATATTGGCAGTACATAATGATTACATTCCTTGTGGTGAGTTGGTGCATGTACATTAATTTTTTTCTCATTCCCTTCCCACATTCCTCTCCCTTCTTTTCATCTCTCGGTCCCTTTCCCATTTGCCAAAGATCTATCTCCCTATTTCTTATTATCTATCTTTTATTTTGCTTTTCATTTATATTTTGGGTTTCTCTGATATGAAAACCCCTATGATATTTAATCTTGTGTCTAATTTATTTCATTTAACATTGTGGTCTTGAGATGCATCCATTTACCAAAAAATGACTCATTTATCCTTCTTTATAACAGAATAGTACTTCATTGTGTGTAAATACCACATTGTCTTTATCCATTTATCTGTCGAACATATAGGCTGCTTCCAAGATTTACCTATTATGAATTGTGCTGCTACAAACACTGGTGTGCATATATCACTGTACTATGATGTTATTATAGTTTATATCTAGATGTCCCCTCAAAGTCTCATGCACTCATAGGTGGAACTTTAAAGAGGTGATTGGATCATGGGAGTGTAATACTCATCAGTGAGTTAGTCATGCCTTCCTGCCTTGGAGCCAGCTGACTATGGACTGAAACCTCTACAACTGTGACCCAAAATAAACTTTTCCTCTTTTAAAAAAAATTATGAGTGTCAGGTATTGTGTCTCAGCGGTGAGAAAATTAACTAAGACAGATGTCTTTAAGTCTTTGGGGAAGACACCTAGAAGAGGAATAGCTGGGTTGAGTGGGATTTCAAGTTTTAGTTTTCTGAGAAATCTCCATACTAATTTTGATAATGGTTATACTAGTTTACATTCCCACCAACAGTGTAGAAGAGATCCTTTTTTCAAAACTGTACCCTTGTTAGCATTTGTTATTATTTGCTTTCTTGATGATAGCTATTCTTTGTGGTGAAAGATAGTGCTGTTTTAATTTGCATCTCTCTAATGGCCAGAGATGTTGAACATTTTTTCCTGTATTTATTGCCCATTTGTACTTCTGCTTCTGAGAACTGTCTGTTCATTGCAGGTGCCCATTGTTTGATTAGATATTTTCTTTTGGGGGATCTAATTGTTTTGAGTTTTTATGTATTCTAGATATTAGTCATCTGTTCAAGAAATAGCTGGCAAAACTCTTTTTTTCCTTTGTGTGGGTTGTGTCTTCACTTTTTTGCTTGTTTCCTTTGCTATACAGAAGCTTTAAAATTTGATATGATCCCATTTGTTGATTCTTAATGTTATTTCTTGGGTAGTTGAGGTTTGTTCAGAAAGTCCTTGCTTACCCCTATGTCTTCAAGAGTTTACCTATTCTATCTTCCAGAAGATTAAGTGAGGAAATGTTATTCTCATTGTCAGAGACCTGATTGAATTGTTTTGTTGGGTAGAAAATGGAACTCATAGTGATGAAGTTGGATATTTATCTGAGGATATTTTTAAGCAGAGCGTTGAAAATTTGGCTATGTTTTTTCAAATCACTAGTATTAAAATACAAGCGGGAAGGGCCAGGGATTTAGCTAAGTAGCACCGTGCCTGCCTCAAAAGAGCAAGGTTCTGAGTTTGATCACCGGTACCAAAAAAAATTCAAGTGGAATAGTACTGATAAAAGAAGGCATGCTCATGCAAAACATTTAGAACTTGTAGATTGAAATTTTTCAACCTATCCACTTTGTAAAAAATATGAAAGTGTGCCCTGGAGAGAAAAACAATAGCATTGCTGGACAATTGTTAAAGAGATTAAGCACATGAGTTGTGGGCCAAATTAATTATCTCAACAGAAATACTGCCAGCTTGGACTAAAGGGGGGAGAAATGGGTAAAATGAAAAGAAGACTGTTACAATTTTGGGATTCACATAAAGGAAACAAACTGATAGGGCTATTTGCTTGCAAATATGTATTGAATTTCAAGAAAAAGGAAGACTGGCCCACCACTATGTGTGAACAAGAAGCCAGCAGAGCTGCTGCTGTCACCATGGACCCACTGGGCACAGACCCAGGCACGGGGCCCCCACTTTCTGAGCTTCAGAACCACGTGTGACGGGTGCCAACTGGGGCCAAGTGGTTGAAGTGGGGACTGAGGTCAGAGTATGAAGCTCATGAAAATTATTCCCAATCATTAAAATGTAAGACAATTTTCCCTCCTAAATTTCAAACTTGCTTCAGACATGTGGGCCCTTCTTTCTCCTTTCCAGTTTTTCTCATTTCATACAGCAGTATCTGTCCTATGCCAGTTCCAACATTTTAGAATCAGGTAACATATCTGGTTTCAGAGGTTCATTACTGGAGAGGAATCCTCCTCCATAAATAACACTGTATCTCTTCACTGATTTTAATGATTTAGATGATGGTGTTTGGGATTTAGAAGTTTATTCTGGAATAATGAAGAATTTTAGGAATGTTCAGTTAGGCTGACTGTGTTTTGCACACAGGAAAAACATTAATTTGCAGGGGTTGAACTATTTTGGGTTCCCTGTCCAAAAGACATACCCACAGTACCTCAGGATATGACCTTATTTACTTATAAATAGGATCCTTATTGAAGTAAACAAGTTAAAATAAGACAAACACACAGAAAGACATTGTGAAGATAGTCATATGGCAACAGAGGCAAAAGTTAGATTGCTACAGCTGCAAATCAAGGACTATCAATTTACACCAGTAACGAGCATTCTGGGAGGCTGATGCAGGAAGATGGCAAGTTAGGGCCCAGCCTGGGAACATAGCAACTTAGTGAGATCTTGTCTCAAAATAAAAAATTTTAAAAAGGCTTGGGGATGTAGCTCTGTGTTAAGACCCTGGGTTTAATCTCAAGTGCCATAAAAAAATTGCTACCAGTACAACTATCAGAAACTAGGAAGAACCAAAGAAGGATTCTACTTAGACTTATAGTCTATTATTAAATAATAAATTTCTGTTGTTTTGAGCCACCCATTTTGTGACATTTTTTTTAGTAGTGCCAGCACAGTAATATAATAGTCAAAACATTCATCTTAATAGGGCTATTTGTTCACCCTGCTGTCATTTGCACTAGAGATCTCATTACCTGCTGTCCTGCCACTGGATTAGGGCCCAGTAATCCTTTCAACTATCTTGGACCCACTTCATTTCTCAAAGTTTCCCTGAGCATTGTCTGTGAATTTCAAGTTATCTTCCCATAAGTCCTGGGATACAGTGTCACTTTGTCTTTATCTTTTCTGTTAAGCTTCCCATCCAAACTCACAGCTAAATTTCTGTCTCCCTATTTCAGGAGACTCCTGGAATATATCTTAACTATATGGACAAAACATCTTGTTCGGAGGAACCACACTGAGACCCTCCATTTGCCTGCAACCCTCTAACATTGATGTAGTTTCACACGTGTAGGTAGAGTGCTATTTATAATATAGGATTAGCCTAACACACATTTCCCATCTACTATGCCTCAATCTCTATAGGATTTCAGTCAATCAAAAGTAGTCCAGCCTCCTCTCTGTCTCACTCTCATAACTGCTTGCACCTGAATGGTGCATTTCTCCTCCTTTCTCACAAGAATGTGAGAAAGAATAGCATACCCTCCTTTGGAAATAGTGCGAACTATTTCCATGTCTCCTTCTTAATGATGGAAGGATTATCCTTTCTATGTTATGGAAGTACCTCTATAAACTAGATAGCCATACCTGGTTCTTGCCATATTACTATACAAATCTCAGTTAAAATATCTTCAGCTATATTTAAAAGAAAATACCAACTCAATTTTTCTTATACAATAAAAAATTGTACTATCTGATGGAATTGCCCAAAGATAGAGCTGTTCCAGGTGTATTAATTCAGTACTCAATTATATCATTAAAGATAGATTCCGTACATCTTTCTGCCCTGCCATCTTTAGCCAACTGATGTCCACAAGACAACTGCCACCATTCTAGGTATCACAGCCAGATACGACACAGCACAAGATACTGTACCTTTTTTTTCCTCTGTTAGGTTTTTTGGTGAATTTATTGTTGTTGTCTTGGGGTTTTTTAATAAATATTTTTAATGAAGTATAATAAACACCAACAAAGTATGAGTTAGTTGCCCCATATACTTGTCATCACTTGTATTTTACTTATTCTAATGAGTACCTCAATATGGGTTTTCTTCTAATTCCTAAATAATTATTTCATGCTAACTAGATTATTAGCGTTCTTATTCTATAATCATTTTATATATCATACGATTTCTTTAAATTAATTCTAACAATCTTGTGAACTTATACATCCAATTGGCTGTGAAAGGGGACTATTTTATAACAAGGAAAACCTTGAGCAGAAGTAGTCACAGTACCTTACATCTCAAAAGTGTACCACATGCTTATATGTAAACTAGTCTCTGGTAAAGAAAAGGAGACCCCTGTGATTGCCTCAGACCACTCATGGTTTGTCCTTGGGGTGGTACAAGGGGCATACTTTCCTTAAAGCACACAGCTCAGGAAGCAACCAAACAAAATCAGGCTTCCATTAGGAAGAAGAAGAGAAGGTTAGTAGTTATAGAGTAAGCCAACAAAAGTGTAGACTAAAGTTATTACAGGAATATAAAAACCAATTTTATCTGTTGATAAAGTCTGGCTTTAGTAATTATTTTCTCTAGTAAAAATCTTATTTTCTTAACCAAAAGCTAAATGATTGCTAGATTAGGCAAATGGATAAATCAGACTAGGCAGAAGACATATGCATGGGAATGTAAAAGAGAAATATATTGCAAAAATAATTTACCCACTGAATTAAAATTAGTCTGTCACCAAAATATTGTGAGCTATATATTCTGGATTCCAAATGAGATAGCACTTCTTAGATAATGTTGACTCCAGTTGTTTCAGGTGCCTCAGAGCCAATACATATTTGGAAGTTAGTCTCTGTTTGGCCACCTAATACCTCATTTGGCTATTAGCAGTGTTTTGTTTATTATAATAAGTGGTTTTTTCCTTTTTCCTGTGTGACTATTTGGTTTTAATACAGTTTTTTAATTATAAATTTTTCTGGATATTGTCAAAAATCATCTGTTCCAGATTTCAACTATAACACAGTGTTTGTATAACCATATACATATTTATTTTTATGACAACTGTAGATTCAAAGATAAAAATCCTTCAATTTCAAGGTCAAATCTTCCACACTCCTTTGATATATAATAAAATCCCTTAAAGCTCAACATTGTATAATTTTCTTTTGAGAAAGTTTATTTTAAAAATTAGCTTAAAAGAATCTTTTCTTTGATATATTAGTTTTATTAATCAAAAGAAATATATTTATATGTATAAAAATATGGAGTGGGGGAAGTTAAGAAAAAATTAGGTTTATTCTATAATCTCTATTTCTTTTTTTTTTTATTAAATTCTTTTATTGGTACATTGTAGGTATACAACACAATTACATTTCTCATTGGGAATTGTACCTTTACATAATGCATCTTGGTTCTTATTTTTTCCCTATTCCTAGCCCTCCCTTCATCCCCTCCACCCTTCCCTATTTACAAAGACTTTATTTCCATTCTTTCCATTTCTCATCATTTTTTCCTTTCCCTTTTTTCCTTTCCCCTGCCCCTCCCACTACCCCTACCCCTTTGGACCTTTTCTTCCTATTTTACATTATTGATTATTCATTCTAATCATTGGTACATTTTAGGTATACAATATAATGACATTCATCATTGGAAATTTGCACCTTTACATAGTCTCTCGGTTCTTATTTTTCACCCTTGCCCAGCCCTCCCTTCCACCCATCCAGTCCTCCCTATTTACAAAGATTTGGTTCCTATTTTTCCATTTTCTCATATTAATCCCATTCCCTTCTATCCTTTCCCCTAGCCCTCCCACTTCTTTCCCCTTTGCCTCTTTTCTTCCTATTTCACATTACCTATTATACATTTAGTTCTTATTTACACTTTCAGTTTCTCACACCAGAGAAACTATTCGGTTTTGTTTCACAAAAAAAATCCTAATTTAGCTTGTTACAGTGATGTAGTATTCAAATATACTCTTAAGATTTAAGTCTTCAACCACCATTTTCCTTAAATTTCCCAAGTGAATTTAACAGGATTTTATAAGTTAGGTAATAACTATAATTACCCATACTACCTAATTAAATTGGCTTTACTTAAACATTAAAATCAGTTGGTTGGAAATAAACAGGCTATCCAAACCTAATTTTGAGTAAGAGTTATTTACATAAATTCATTTCTAGATATGAAAGGTGAAACTACACATGCTGATGAGGTCAAGGACCAACTCCTTTCAAATTTCAATTTCCACCCAAGTCAGCAAACAACTAGATGCTAATAATAGCAGAGGTTATGCTTTTGACCCCTTTAAAAATAAAAAGGCTGTACTTTGAGAAGGTAAAAAAAATAATGCAATAAACATTTAAGCTATGTATCTCTATCAGCCTTTCCCTAAATGCCATCAATAGTGTCTTCCTCCAGGGAGTTCAGCCATTGCGGGGCCCTGGTTCAGTTATCCTCAGGCCTGGCTAAGAGGTTTCTGATCTGAGTGGACAGAATTTGAGCCAAGGGAGTTTTTTGGTAGTCACTGGGTCATGGATGTAGCCATTAGTGAACAGTGTGCTTGGTACCAAAATGAACCTATCCTACTCCCTTCATCAATGCAGGACCCTGAGACTTACTTCAGCTTAGCCTTCTACCCTGGACAGTTACAGTCCTAACTTTTTCTCTTAAATTCTATAGAGATGTTTTCTACAGGAGTCATGCTGTCAGCTCCTTAACTTTATTTCAATCAGCCCTTCCATTCCTATACTGTTGATACCAAACACCAACTAGAATCATGGTCATCCTACCATCTCCCTTGGCACAAACTCCTTCCGCCCAGATCAGAAACCACTTAAACTTTAATGTCACTTAGATCTGACCCCACTCTGACACTGTTTCAGACTATATTTTAAAATCTGCCTGCTCCAAGTGCCTGGGCTATTTTTCTCAGCCTTCACCCATTAATTACCAATAGTGACCTGGCTCCCAGGCAATCCTATTGCCCTAGAAAGAAGTCATTATGGCATGTAGCGAGGCTGGGCTGCTAATGACAAATTGGTATGATGCACATCAGAGAACCTGTATTTGTTGATAGCCACCTCATGAGTTGGTAGAAAGAAAGCAGGTGACTGCCTCAGAAGCAAAACCATTTCCCCCTTCATTAGCATAACTGGGTTTTTTTAAACTGTAGTTCCAACTTCTTTGCTAGAGAGCAAACAGCTGGTGGGAGGACTAAAACAAGAAAGAAGATTTAAAAGAAAGCTGTGATTTTTACAGTTCTTCTAACAAATGTGCTATAGAGCCAATCTGGAAGGACAGGAAAAGAACTGAAAATGAATGAAATGCAACTTTGGATGCATGAGATCTTCCCTTCAATAAGGTCAGGTAGCAACAGTAAGAGCATGCTTTCCTAATATGTGGAGTCTGAAAAAGATAACAAGAAAGTAGAAGGGAGTCTACTACTAAACAAGAGGAAGGAAATAAGGGGGAGGGTGTGAGGAAAGGTAGTAGGAGGGATGGATATGATCAACATATATTTTTATGGATTGAAATTCCCCAAAAATGAAAATAGAGGGGAGAGCAGGGCCAGGGGGTAATGGGGGTGAGAATGACCAAAGTATGTTATGTGCATGTATGAATCTGCCAAAATGAAATCTATTAATCTATATAACAAATATACACTAATAAAATATGATACAAAAATATACAAATACAATAAACTTTGCAAAGAGAAGACTGGTTCTTTAAGCATGTGCTTTACACATACTAGCTAATTCTCACAAAAATCATAAAAGATATGTATATCTTATAGATAAGGAAACAGAGTCACAGAGTTTAAGAAATTTAGCCATGATCACTCAGCCAATTACATGGTAAACGGTACAGCATTATAAACTATATGCGTACTCCAAGTTTCCTAAGAGAATAGATCTTAAATATTCTTAATACACACACACACACCTGTTCCTGGTAATTATGTAAGGTGATGGAGATGGTAATTATCTTGACAGTGATAATTACTTCACAATGTAGCCATATCACAATGACATGTTATACACCTTAATATATAAAATTTTGTCAATTATATCTAAATATACATGATGAAAAAGAATTAAAATATTGTACTTTAAAATAAATGGCAAAGTAAGAATAACAAATTCATGTAATCTGAGTTAGGGTAATCTTAAATCAACATAAGTCAAAGTTAAGTACCATGTACAAATGAATGCACACATTCCTATTTACTCCATTCCATATTAAAATACTTCCAAAGAAATTTAGGAATGGTCTCCATTCTGTGGTAGGGGAACCTGAGTTCTAGAAATTTTCTGTCTTATATTAGGGAATCAGTTTAGGTAGCATCTGATTGAAACATATTCTCTTGCTTTTATTCCACTATCCTATCCTTAAATATTTAAGTACCATTAGCAAGGTTCATGAACTCTCTAAAACAAGACATGCTTGGAATCTACAATTCCCTAAATCCTTGACCAGCTTAAATCGCTAAATTTTAACATTTAGCCACTTTACATGGCTAAATTTTGAGAGGCCATAGCCTGGCAGGAATTTCTACCCTGATGAACTTGGCTGTATCACTTATAAGTCCAGGCAAGAGGCAAAGCAAATGGCCTCTTTGGCCCTTTTCCTCAAAACTTGCTCCATCTTGACTTTGCTCTTTGAAATCTTTCTTCTACAAAGATGAGGAGGATGCAAAAATTATCACACAAAAATAAACTTTTTCTAAAGTTTAAGTAGCATGCTACTTCATCCTTCCTTCCCCTTACACTCTACCTCCCTAACTTCAAAATGACTTTCCAGGGCCAGGGATTTAGCTCAGTGGTTCTGGCAGCTGCCTTGAAAGCAAAAGGTCCTGAGTTCGATCCCTGGTACAAAAAAAAAAAAGACTTTCCAAATTAGTGTCCCGTGTATACCCAGGCTATCCCACTGAGCAGGTCTCTATTTCTTGAAGAAACAGAAGCAGAATGATACATGAAACAATCTCTAAAGGAAGAAAATATAATGAGGGAATCCATCTAAGGACAGCTACTTGGAAGACAAAATTTTTAAAACTCTGCACACCAACTTGACCCAACTGTATCATTGACAAAATTATTCCTTTCCAGGAAGAAAGACCATATTATACTGTAGTAACCTAAAATTTCAGTGGCTTACAAAAGAAAAGTGTTTTTTGTTTTTTTTTGAAAGGGGAGTGTTTGCTATCCCTGTAAGTTCAACATAGCTCAGACACAGTCAGGTGCAGAAAGAAAAGAGAAACAAGGATAACTCCATACTAGATATCAAGGGTTCTGTTTTTGTTCACTCTCTAGCGGCCAAAGCAAATCAGATGGTCACTCCTGAGTTCAAATGGCAAGAAGTAGAACCCTTCTGCTGAAATGGAGATCGTGCATTTTTAATGCCAATGGAAGTATAGTTTGGGCCCAAGGGAGGGCAGTGAACACATTTTAAAAATGCAATATACTTCAGGTTGTATCTGTTGTCTAGTGGCGCATTATTTTCTATGCTGCATAACAAATTACCACAAACTTAGAAGTTTACATAACACATATTCATTCTGTCACAGTTTCCCTGAGTTAGGACTTTGGACATCTCTAATCTGGATTCTCTAATTTAGGGTCTCACAAGACCATAAAGGTATCAGCCAGAGCTTTGGTCTCATCTGAGCATTCAAGTCCTATCCAAGCTCACAAGGTTGTTGGCAGAATTCAGTTTCTTGCAGCTGTAGAACTGAGACCTTCACCTTCTTCAGGCCACCCTTAGTTCCTTCCCATGAATGCCCGCTCATGAAGGTAGGCCACAGTATGGCAGTTTGCTTCCTCAGAGCCATCACAGGAGTCTCTGGGCCACACTCGCTAGAAAGATGTTTTTTCATAAGATAACTTAAAATCATCAGTGATATCCCATCATCTTTACCATTTTCTGAAACAAAGCAACAATTTCACCCACTTCTAGGAGAGGAGATTGTGCAAGGGGTCTGAATACAAGAAGACAGAGATCCTGAAGGCCACCTAAAAGTCTGTCTTCAGAGGTGACCTGTGGGGAATGAGTGAGGAGTCTTTGGACTTCTCCTAGTGATTATACTCCGAGGGGTGATAAAAAATATGGTTAATGTTTAAATTCTTTAAAAAGTTATGACAGTAAAAGACACATTGCCTTCAAGCCCCCTTAAAACACCACCACCCCTGCTTCGAATACACTTACCCCATTATTCATTTTTTGTTTTTGTTTCTCTGTTTGTGTTTGTTTTGGGGGGCAGGGTCTCACTATATAGTTCAGGCTGGCCTTTAATTCACTGTGTGGTCAAGGCTGGCTTCAAACTCATGGCAGTCCTCCTTTCTCAGCTTCCCAAATGCTGGGATTATGAATGTATGTCACCAATCCCAGCTCTATGCCATTGCTCTTGCCACTTTCTGACACAGTTCTGGAAGTTCTTTTTCCTGACTGTCTTTAGTTGATTGGTCATGACCTCCTCAAAGCCCTGAATTAGTTCAAAATGTTTACCTTTTGCAGTCATTTTCACTTTGGGGAAGAGCCAGATCCAGTGAATAAGGTGGATAAGAACACACTATAATGTTTTTATTTGACAAAAATAATCATAAATGGCTGATCAATGAGGTGTGATCCAAAACTGCAGTTAATGTTTAAACTTTTTAAAAAGTTATTACAATAAATATATTATTAGTCTCTCTCGAAATACTCCCCCTCAATTGGACAATATTTACCCCATTATCTTGCAAATGTGTCTTTTACTGTAAGAAGTTATTTTTAAATTTAAATATGCACCATATTTGTTTATTAACTCTTGTATGTCACTAATACATACTCCAAAAGCATTACTAAGAATATTATCATGACCAGAACTATAGCTCCCGGTACAGGTAAGAATTCTACCTTAAAATTATTAAGACCTTAAGATTATTTATTCTTTCCCATTTATTTTTTCACTCTTTTTAAAAATTGATTTACACATTAATGGGTTTCATTTGGCAGATTTGTACTTGCACATAACATACTTTGTTCATTTTAACTCCCAGTTGTCCCCTTTGCCCTGCCTTCTCCCTTAGTTTCACATTTTGAGGTGAAGTTTCAATGCACATAATATATTTTGATCATACCCATCCCCCTTATTACCTTCCCCTAAGCCTTTCCCCCTCCCTTTTATTCCCTTCTTTTTGTCTACCAATAGTCTCCCTTCTGCTTTCCCGTCATCTTTTTTAGATTCTACATATTAGAGACAACATGAAGTATTTGTTTTCTGAGTCTGTTTTATTTTGCTCAATATGATGTCTCCAGACTCATCTACTTTCTGCAAATGACAGAATTTTGTTCACCTTTATGGCTGAGTAATATTCCACTGTGTATATATACCACATCTTCTTAATCCATTCATCTGTTCATGGGCATCTAGACTGATTCCATATCTTGGCTATTGTAAATTGTGCCTCAGTAAACATGGATATGCAGGTATCCCTATAATACTCTGACTTTATTTGCTTTAGCTATACACCAAGGAGTAGCTGACATTCTTCATTACTAGGAAAACCATTTAAGATATGCGGGTGTGAAACTCAGCAGTAGGTGTCTTGCCCTGGGTTCAATCCCCAACCTTGCCCCCATCCCAAAACAATACTTGGCCATCATACTGATGAAAGTTCTCCTTTGTTCTTTACTTTTATCTTTGATCCCTTGAATATGATTGCATTTATTTTAACATGTACCATCTCTTATATATTCACATCCTAGGGTCTATTTCATCTTCTCCTTGTCAACTGTTAGCATTTCCACATTAGTCACAGGCAATATGTGTCACCAGAATGGCTAATAAATACAACCTATGAAAAGCAACTTATATTTCTATCAAAGTAAGAGTGCCAGTCCAGGTTTCCACAATTAGTGTATATTATGTGTTTATAAGCCAAACCGCTCAAATGAAAGGCACTGCCAGAGAACAGATTGAATGAAAATGTTTGCTTACCAAAAAGATGCTTCTAAATGTTAATTATGACCAATTTGCTTTTTCATAAGACTAAAATAATGCTGCAAAAGACTTTCTTTTTCAAATACAAGTTAGCAAAAATAAATCTGGCTGTTTGTAGCAGTTTGTGGAATGTGTATTTTGAAGAATGTTTTGACTTAAGAAGTAAAGGAGTAAAATCAATTTCAAAGGGAAACACAAATATTTTACAGAGCAAAGATTGCGCTCTATAGCAGTACTAATCAAGTGCATGTAGGATGGAATATATAATGCTTCTCTCCCACTATAATAATGAAAATATAATCATCTTTCAACACAGTTTTCTAATGAAATAATACAGTGGTGCCTTGGTTCACAAACTTAATTCATTCCATGATTCTGGGAGGATGGTCATGGTCATATTTGTTCAGGGAAGATGGCCATGGTCAAGTTCATCACTAGATGGGAGTTTACAAAGGGAAGCAAAGTTTTGCTGAACACTTATTTGTAACTGAACTGTTCTTGAACAGAAGCATTGGCGAACTGAGGTATTACTGTACTATATTTACACATAACTGCTAAATGTCATGGGCAACATCAATGCAATTCCTGACCATAAAGTTTATATATTGCTCTTGTCCTCCAAGGCATTGAAAGGCAGTATGTCAATCCAAATGAAAATTCACAATAGGAATTATGCCTGGTTCATAAGCAAGTCAGATATTCAACCTGACTCGTGACCAAGGACATATAGTAATAATTCAAACATACATATAACTTTCTATCAGCATACTGTCAGAGATCAAAGAGTTTGAAAGTGCTGTGTTGGAGGATGTATGCAGAAAATGCTATTGATATTTTGATCAAGAATAGAAACTGAGGGGCTGGGGATTTAGCTCAGTGGTGCGCCGCCTGCCTCGAAAGTGCAACGTCCACAGTTCAATCCCCAGTACCAAAAAAAAAGAAACTGAATAGAAACTCAATGGGAGGAAATTTGTTAATATCTATCAAAAAATTAAAATACAGGAGATAAGGAGTTGTTGCACAATATAAAGTTCTCTTAGGCAAGATGAGTAAGTTCTTGAGATCTGCGGTACAACACAGTGCCTATAGTTAATTCGACAGTATTGGGCACTTTAAAACTTGTTAAGGGAATAGATCTCATGTGTTCTTTGCACACACATACACACACTCACACTCTCAAAAGAACACAAGGAAATTTGAAGAAGTGATAGATATGTTTAGTACTTTGCTGTGGTGATGTTATCACAGATATATGCATATATGAAAGCTCATCTATCTATCTATCTATTAAGTATGTAAAATTTTCCATATGTAAATTATGCTTCAGTGAAGCTCAACAACTTAAATATGCATCAACAAATATTTAGCAATTATATCCAGACTTGTTCTCATATTATTGTAAGGACATTTTCTCATCTTCTTAAGGAAACCTCCAAACAACATTATATAGTAAATAAAATATTTACTATATATAATTACTATTTATAATATAAAATGAAAAAGACAAAAGACAGATTGTAAAGATAAGATGTTCCCAGTCATATAAAAATGGAATATATATATTTTTTTCTTTAAAAAGGGTCTCACTCTGTAGTTCAGGCTGGGCTTGAACTTTTATATAGCCCAGGCTGTCCTCAGACTCACAGAGATCCACCTGCCTCAGCCTCCCAAGTGCTGGGATTACAGATATGTGCCACCATGCCAGGCTCAGGATACACGTATATTTGCATATACCTGTTTTTCTTTTTTCTGGAAGGATAAATAAGAACTTGTTGGTAGCAGTTATCTCTAGAAAAGGGAGATGAAAACATTATATATATATATTACTTTCTGTCACACTAGTACTATTTAAAAGGTTCTACTAAAAATGTAATAAAATAGATGAGAAATGAAATTTACTTCATGTGAATGAATCAGATAGACTGGAAGTCATATTCTACTTGGAATTGTAGAATTAGGCTTTGGTTTCTTAGCCTGACCACATTTTAAATGTCCTTAAGAGACAAAGTGAATGATGGAACAATTGCTACTCAGAATGCTAATTCATTTCTCTGGCATTCTCTATGCTTTAGTGACTTCTTGGGAAAAATCAACCTTGTTAGACTCAGGGCCAAATTCCAGGTAAAAAATATTGAAGTTCTGACAGGAGAAGGCATAGGCTGAGATAGACCCAAACCCTAGATGACATCGTTACTAACTTGAAGAAGTCATTTGTTTAGAAAGAAGCCAAAATATGATGAGGTAAACTTGTTTGAGAAGTTTCTTCATGCTCAAAGAATAAGGCAGTCTTAAAGTTCGATTCCCAGGGTTGAAGCACCAAGAGTAGGCCGAAACACGGCACAATTTGTCAAGCCCACTGTTATTTGTCTGCCTATTCACCTTCCCTCAGATTTAGACTACCCCCTTGGGTTGTCTGGAAGTCATTCCTGTCTAACTCACTGAGGACCTTGATTAGACAAATGGGACTTATTTTACCGCGAAGACAGTCAGACTTCTCAGAAACGAAAACAGCCAAGCACAAAATCTCTAGCATGGCAGTAAAAGTGGAATCTGATATGGAAAGGACAATAATTAGAAAAGTTCATATTTTTGGATAAAATATTTGTTTAAATTATCTGCTTACGTGCCTTTTCTTCAGCTTCACTCCCCTTTCAGATGCCATGAGTTCTTTCTACTCAGTGTTATGTCCCTCAGCCTCTTAGGTGCAACTGATTGATTGGCCACAGTTTGTACTGGTGCCTTGATGTCATCTCCGCTTACTCCAAAGACATGTAGTGTTATCTCAGTTTCTAAATTACCTAGCACCTTTAGGGAGAATTTGAACCTCATGAGTAGAACTGATTCACTTATATTGAACTCATTACATTTGATTTTTTTCTGAACTTAATGTTAGTTCCTGGAAGACATATCATCTTCATATAAGTATAAAGGCTTCTGTGAACTACTAAGAAGCAAATATAAATAGAAAGATGAAGCACATTCTTGAGTGCTCAGCTATTTGTTCTGTTCTATGTACTTGTAGTGGAAGTGTGACACTTCCTAGAGGGCTGACTTCTTGAAATGGCCTTTTCTCACCTGAGGCTGGAATAAGAAATATGTCTTAAGATCATAAAAAACCTTATAGAGTTGAGGTGGAGGAGGAGGAGTCACTGTTGTGCTAGTCAGCTTTCCATCTCTGGAACAAATATCTGAGTGAACTTATACAGAGAAAAAGTTTATTTTGGTGCACAATTTTAGGGCTTCCCACCCATGACTGATTGGCCCCATTGCTTTGAGGCTGTGCTGAGCCAGCACCTCATAGCAGAAGGGTGCTGCAGAACAACACTATCCACTTCAGGACAGGAAAGTGAAGGAAAGATGAGGCCAGCATCCCATTCTCCCTTCAAGGATGTGCTCCCAATGGCCTAGCCTCCCGCTATGGGGACCCCTCTCTTAAAGGCCCCACACAGTCCCAACACTCTCAGTCTGGAGGCCACACCTCCAACACATGGGTTTTGGGGGGATATTTAAGACCCAAACTTTGGGACCTGCATTTCCAGGATTTAAGATAAACTTCTCAGAACTTTTCCTTTATCCTGATGAATCCTGTTGCATGTCTTCAAAGCAAATAATTAAAATATACTGTTTATTTTTTAAATAATAAAGTAGATCACAGGATAACATCCTAAAACAACAGATGAAAATTCTGCTAAAATTTAAATTATGTATGTTCAAACAAACATGACCTTAGACCAAGACAAGTCTCTTTGAGTGCACTTAAGTGCTTCAAAAATAACTGGTATCTGTCAGTATAGTGAGTGAAGAGTACTATGACTTACAGAAGTTGGAGTCTCTCTAGGAGATCCTGGATGGTGAGTTTTTGCAGTTATCACCCTTGACCTCATGACAAAGTTTCGTCAAGAGGGGTGCATGAATACCTTGAGATTTCACAGAAACATAAATGACTGACCAGCAATCACTCTTAGCATCCATCAAACTAATTATCAGCCTCTGGAAACAGCAAGTCTTCTTTCTCTTCCCCTACAATTCTTTCCATCTTCTTAGCCAAGTACCATGACCTGACCCTTGTTAGGTGTTAGAACAAGTGCAGTCAATTGATGGCTGCAAAGTACCAAGGCCATCAGATATGGCAAGGCAAGCATGGAAGCTGAGATGCCTTACTATGGTTTACAAGAGCCTATAAAATCTTAACCAAGGGTCTGAGAATGTAGCTCAGTGGTACACCACTTGCATACCATGTGCAAAGCCCTAGGTTTGATACCCAGCACCACATTAAAAAAAAAAAATACCCAAATTCAGTCCCTTCCATTCCTCATTTCCTCACTCTTGCTTTGCTCCAGCCACACTTGCCTCCTTGATGATCTTCTCACATATCACATAAACTCCTGCCTGTGGCATCTGTACTTCTTTTCTCTGTTTGAAATACTCTCCAATATCCTCGTGGCATATTCCCTCTCTTCGTTCAAGTCTGGCTTACATGTCTACTTAATATGTCTATTCCATTTAAAATTCCTCCCCTCCTCCAAGGGCCCTTACCTTGAACAATTTTTCACAACTGTTTTTATACATCTTCTTAAGTAGTATATATATTTAACTATTATTATGTTTGTGTATTTTTATTATCTCAAACCTCTTCTTAGCTTATAAGGTAATATTCCCAAGGGCAGGAATTTTTGTCTGTCCTCTTCACTGATCCTCAGTGTCTAGATTACCTCACAAATAGTAAATGCATGCTGTTAATTAAATAAGTGAAAGCAATAATGAAGTCATTGATATTGTCAGGCAGATCCCTTCTTTTACTATGCAGCACAAGAACAAGAGCAGGTCAAAGAGACACAGCCTTTGGACCAGAGATATCACATGGTACATAAGAAGTATCCAAAACAGAAGTGAACAAGATCAAAGAGTTAATGCAGCAGAATTTGCTGATATCTTTTTAATAGAAACTGCCAGAAAAAAGAAGTGTAGGACAGAAGTGATTCAAACAGCCATGTGAAAGATTTTACTGCTTTTTGATCTAGAATATCTCTCATCTACCTGATAGTCTAGCCACCCCCTCTTTACAGACATTGCCTCTTCCATCTCTCTGTGAAGTGATGCCTTCCCTACAGGACAAAGGACTCTGAGGGAGAATCTTCTAAAGAACCTTGAACCTTGACTCCCATCATTCTCATTAGAACTATCAACTTCCAAAGACAACAGTCTGCTTTTAGCAAGGGAATCTACTTCATTTATAATCAGTTGATTGAGTGGGAAGAGAGTTTTAACCACTCTCTTCTGTCCCCTTAGAATTATTCTGGTACTTATCTAGAATTCTACCTTTGAAATGATGGCTTTTCTACTCTGGACATATGCTTATCTCTCTTTTTCTCTCAGAAGTTATAGAATACATTTGTGTTGTCACATTTTTGTGCATCATTCATAAGTTCATGACTCATATTCAACAGGTAATCAAAAGCAATATTGCATGAATGTCAAATCTTCTTGTCAAATGAACACAAACTGATATTTCCTATACAAAGATGTAAAGGAGAAAGGAAAACTAGTATTTACTGAGCAACTACAACATGTTACCCTCTCTATAGGAATTACTCTATTTCAACTGTACAAGGAATTTTTACCAGAAAATGGAGTATGTCATACCCCCTCAGCTAGATTATAAGCTCCTTGAATATGTGACCATGTTTATCTTGTTCATCACTATATCCCTGTGGCTAACAAGATTATGGCCTAGACAAGGTGCTCAATAAATAGTTTTGAATAAACAAATGAATAAAATAAAGTCATTACATTTTCCCTTACCTATAAATCTGTCCCAAATCCCAATTCTATATCCAGCCTCCTTAGCTCTATTTAACTCACAAGGTCAGGTCCCACAAGGTGGCTGGTACATTCTTTCTAAATCCCAAGGCTGCTTCTTAATACAAACACAGTGATCATCAGAAACTCAGTTATTATGAAGGAACACTATGTTGTCTCAGATTGATTTAAATTGACTTTGGCATAGAACTCAGTAAAACATTCATTATTTCAAATGCCAGACCAGCTTGTTTTCAGATGGTTCACTGAAGATGAAATTCAAGATTTTTTACAGAAGTGCATTTTCATAAATATATTATGTTCTGAAATCACATGCTTTCCTCTGAACATCTCTGTCAAGTTATAGGTCATGGAAACAGCAAAACACTTTATAAATTCGCTGTAATTCCTATTATTCCATTAGGTATAAATTAGACAACAAATTTGCATCTTTTTCTCAGCTTGAAGTCCCTTGTAGAATGTAACTGACACAGAGTTTAAAAGGCAGGAATAGACTAATTTTTTTGTAGTTAGGCATAATTATTAATGAATGACCATTTTCTCACTGATTCATTTTTTTAGTTATGATGAAATATTTATTTTGGTCATAAGCTCACTTACAGATGACTTAAAACTAAAATAAATTTAACTTCAATTTCACCAATTATTCAAACTAACTGATATCACTTCACAGCATTAGACATTTTTGTAGTAAAACAATGAAGCATGATAAACCTTTAAACATTTTTTTTAGCAAATATATCAGAGTCTTGTTCTTACAAAATCCTATTGATAAAACTTTAAGGGCTATTTGACTTAAATAGAATTATTCAATCAGGAAAGCATTGATGAAATGTGACATTAATCCCTTGAGACAGAAAAAAATAACTGTGTATTAACTTTTTAAAATAACTCACATGTCCATAAAATTATCACCAGTAACAGCAATCACATAAATAGAAGAGTATTGGGCAATTTTCCTTATTTATTCTTTTTCAGTAATTTCTTAACTATTTTTAAAAACTTTTTTCTTCTCTTGGAACTTTAAAATCAAGTTAATTAAAAGTACCATTAGTGCCTCACTGTGCATCCACTTAGCTATAAATGATAGGACACTCATGTGTAAATACTGAATAGTTTCTCTGGTGTGAGAAACTACAAGTGTAAATAAAAATCAAAATGTATAATAGATATTGTGAAATAGGAAGAAAATGTCTAAAGAAGTAGGGGAAGTGGGAGGGGTAGAGGAAAGAAAAGAAGGGAAAAGAAAAAATATAAGAAAAGGAAAAAATGGAAACAAATTCCTTGTAAATAGGAAAGGGTAGAGAGAGTAAAGGGAGGGCAGGGGAATGGGAAAAAAATAAGAACCCAGATACGTCACGTAAAGGTACAAGATCCCAGTGATGAATGTAACTGTATCGTATACCTGAAATGTACCAATAAACTTAATGAAGAAAAGTACCATTAGGGACTGTATTATAATCATTACACTGAGGTTATATATTCACTGAAGAATACATGTATTTACTATATTCAATCATCTAAACCAGAAATGTGTTACACCTCTATTCTTTAGTATTTTCTGAATACTTCCAGATAAATTTTTATTCCTTTTAAAATATGTACCATGAACGTTTTGTTAAATTTACTTCTACATATTTTAAAGTTTTTGGTACTGTAGTGAATGAGCTCTTCCCACACATATAGAGGGATATAAGAAACCAAGAAAATTGTACTTGAACTGTACCATTCTCGGCCCTGACTCCTATATAACTAATCAAGTCGATCACAAAGCAGGAGTTGTCTTTTTAAGCATATTAGAAGATGGTGAGTCTCAAGAAAACATTCAAGGACTTTCTCATCAAACACATGAAGTCTAATGATATTTAGAAACAAATGCATTGTAAGACAGATGAATGAGAAAAAAACCTTATAATCTCACAAAACATCCAGTTGCACAGGACTCATTGCAATGCACTAATTCTTTCAAAGCTGAGACAAGAGAATAGAAGAAAACTATTCCAGCAATAGCTTCCAGAAATGTCATGAGGCACATGCAGAGTTAGCAGCTTTAAAAATTCAATTTTCTCACCTCCCCAAATCCTGTGCTGAACACCTGTAGACTGCTGAGTTTATCACTGCAAATGATAAGCTGCAATTATAGTCTAAAACGGATTACAAAAGAGTCAAATGGATTACTTTTTTATTAAAAATGAGATTTTTGGATTCAGAACAGGATTATATCTATGGTTAAAACTCCTATTTTCTGAGTTTTCATAGAAGCAGAATCATTTTTAAGACACATCTTCTTTAAATGACCTATGTCTCCATCTTTTCCCATTTAGCTTTAAAAGTTATATTTTCTCCCTATAAGTTCACTGAGAAGCCCAGTCATTTCCACATCTTGTGAGATGAAGCAGGCACTTTACAAAGCTCCAAGAATAGTTTGTCCTAGTTAAGAAACACCAGATGGAACAGTTAATGCCTTGCCTTGCCTCATCTTTACTGTCAATGTGACATAACTATTACTTTCTATCAAAACCAGCAAAGTCGTTACCTCCGTGCAAAGGGGAAAAAGAAACAAATCTTTAAGTTTTTATTCTCAAGCACAGCTGCATCATGCCCTAAGCCCCTGTTTTAGTCTCTTTCTCATTGCTGAGACATAATACCTGACAACCACAACTTAAAGGAAAAGGTTTATTTTGGCTCACAGTTTCAAACTTTTCAGTCCACGTTCAACCCACTCAAACATAGAAATGGCATGGCAGAATGGCATAGAGGAGGAAAAGCTGCTTACATTATGGTGCCAGAAAACAGAGAGAATGAAAGAAGAAGCCAGAAAGAAAGATATGCCTTTCCAGGTCATAGCCCCAGTGACCCGCCTCTTCAGAGTAGGATTTACCTCCTAAAAACATATCAGCTATGGATACCTCAGTGGGTTAATCCACGGATGGGTATAGCACCCTCGTGATTCAATCACCTTCCAAAAGTCCCACCTCTGACCACATAAGAGTTTAGGGGAGACATTCTGGACCTAACCTATAACAGCTCAAACCGAGAATCAGTTACAGTGATATAATCAGGATTGGTAATTATTAAACAATTAATTTTTGAAAAGAGATTTAGATAATGGTGTTTGGTTTTTATTGGGATTTCAGAGCTAAGTTATCTACAAAAACTAAAAGAAGGGAAAATGAAATATACCAAATCTATTCTAAGAATTGATATCACTGAGTTTTCTGGTGACAACAATCACATAAAGGACACATTTAAAAATCAAACACTTTCATTGTCCACCAAAAACTACCAGTTCCTCCTTTTCCTGAATGTATCCTGAATATGTCTTCATTCAATTTCCACTATTGCTTAAGGAAGATGTAATCAAATCACCTTCACTGGAGACATATGAGCTAAAAGAGAATGTGTTTAAAAGATACGAATGTGTATATTATTTTTTAAAAACCTATAATAGAATGTATCTCAAATAAAAGGTCCAGTCTTCTGTGTTCTTGACTCAGAGGTCATTAAGAGTACATCTAGAATTAATAGAAGAAAGTGGTGAGGAACAAAGGTCCTCCTTAATTAACATTTCCCCATAGAATTTGATATTATCAGTTGAATTCAATATTTTACCTGGCCATATCTAAGTCAACTATGTCTGCTACATCCCACTTATAAGGTCCCCTGGAGAGAAGTTGTTTCCCTAAGGTGATGGCAAAACTCCAACCCAAAACCCACTTACTTATCACAAATTGCCAACACTGCAGTTAAACCTGAATATTGAGGTTTTAGTTTAGAAAAAACAAGTCTACATTAACGTCTTTTGTCTTAAAAGAAAAATACAATAACACACGTGCGACAGGTTCACTGCAGCCTACATCAATCATTTGCTAAATCAGCATTTTGTTATTAAGAGGACAATAGTCAAATTACAAGAAAATAAAAGGGCGATTCATTATCAGAAAACATTTGGAGTTTTATTTTATACATTTCAGAATACTTAGCCAAATTGAAGGTGTTAATATTAGGGTTTAGTACTATTTCTCCCCCAGAAAATCACTTTGACCTTACAAATAGAGATGTTAGGCCCACGCTATCAGAATACAAGAGCTAGTCAATATTTTTATGTACCTTCTAGTGAAACCAATGTGTCATAAATTTCCCTTTTCTACAAAGTCTATCTCCTGCAGCCAAAGGTGTTAGACAGTCAAGTAGCTCAAGGAGTATAGTACTTCAGATTTTTTAAAAAGTTATTGAAGGAGACGAGATCTAGATCAATCCACTTGTTTCCTTCTTCCACAGACATGCTGATTACAGCAAAGCTGACAAGATATCACAAGCCATACAGAGACAGAAGAGATACCAAACCATGAACTCTTCATAAATTGGATAAGCAACCCCTATACCACTGAAAGTTAACTATATCCCTAAGGCATTATTTTCAGACAAAATGTCATTCTTAAAAAAATTTTTTAGATTACTGCATTGTTTTATTCTAGATGACTCTCCTAAAGATATTTTTAGACTCAATTTGATCATTGTATTATGTACCAACTCTTTATGTGCAAGAATAAAACATAGGGTATATTATATTTAGAGCTAAAATTGAAAGAAGATAAAGTACAAGGGTGAAATGTATTAGGATAGAATAATTACATTGTAGTAACAAATATATACCACAATTTGAGTGGCTTAATGGAGCAAACGTTTATTTATTGCCTGCATCAGAGACAAACGTGTTAGAAGGACCTCCTTGGTGAGTCTCCTAAGTTGTGACTCAAAGTCCTTCCATCTTGAGACAGTGACATGTCAAAAAATTACAATGGAAGTAGAAGAAAGAACCAGAATAAGGGCTGTAAACTCTTAACTACCTCTGTCCCTTTGTCACACAAGTGACTTCTGCTTCCATTGCATTGTCCAGATCTCTATCCTATAGTAGGAAAGGCAGAAAATGCAGTCTTTTTGATGCCAAAGGGAAAAAAAGGAAACATAAAGCACTGTCTCTGCCTCAGGAGGCATGGACTTCAGAGTCAGAGGTGAGGGAGTGGTTCCTATAGGACCTCAGATAAGTAAGCGGCCAATCCTCTCTGTACCTGACCCTTGCATCTATAAAACAAAAGTAACAATACCTTAAGGGCTGCTGTGATCATGAAATCAGTTATCTGCATAAATAATCTGGGCAATAACTATAATAACTGCTATCTTAATTCCTATTTGCATCCTCTTTCCCTCCCCTGCCTCTCCTCCATGTCTTGATCCCCTTCCCATTTGAGAAAGTTGTATCTCCCTACTTCCTATTATCCATCTTTTATTTTGCTCTTTAGTTATAATTTGGGTTTCTCATATAAGAGAAAACATGTGATACTTAAGAAACCATGTGATATTTGTGGGTCTGATTTATTTCACTTAACACTATGGTCTCAAGGCACATCCTTTTTCCTACAAATGACTCAAGTTTATCTTTCTTATAGATTTTAAATTTAGTTAGCATCAGATCATAAAACCACCCTTTAAAGTCAGTCCGAGTGGATCTGTTTGTGCATAATCAAGTTTACTTCTCTAGTTTAAGTATTTTCCATATACACATCCGTTTTAAATTTACAACAGTTCTGTCTTCCTTGCTTTGAAGGAATGTTCTAATTGTAAAATTCCTGAGGCTATTTTTCCTGTTTTGAGACAGGATCTTAGTATATTGTCCACGCTGGCCTTGAATTTCTGAGTTTCTGTGATCCTCTTGCCCCTGGTTATTAACCTCTTGAAATTAGTTTGTTTTTATTTTCCCTTGTTGGTGGGTTTTTTTGGGGGGGGGCGGTTTCTAAAGCAAAGAATTGAAAGCATTAGAAAGATAACATTCTGTGGATCAAATACCTCTTTCTTTAAAAAGGTTTGCTATGTTTTCAGAAACTAGTCTGAAAAAAAGGAATTCAAAATCTCCAAGTATCCTAATGAGCAATGGAAACTAAGTGACAGCTTTCTAACTTTGGCTTTCTAACTTTGCCTTCCTTCATTTAAAGAGCTCAGTTTAACACCAGTTAATAACTGTAACTTGCACAGGAAACTTAGCTGGATCCAGATGCAGAACAGACTAAGGGCCATCATCCACTTTCCAAAACCCTATTTTGAAACAACTAAATAAGAATCACACACACACACACACACACACACACACACACACACACACAGGATGAGAACTGTAGTGTTGCTTTTTCTCATTATGCCTTTAAGATTTGATTCACGTAACACAAATCTGTTAACACAATCATTCAGGTAACAAGAGAGACAGCAGCTGCTGCCTAACTAGGAAACTGATACTACTCCTGGTGTGTGTGCCCTCCTGCAGGGCTTGGATTAACTCAAGATAGACAGTTTCTCTCAGGTATTCAATATAAATGACTCCTAGTGGTACCAGAGGTACTCCAAAGAAGCATTCAACACCCACAGAGGACTTATTTAAAAATGAAATATGAAGCATTCTGACTACTTCTGGATTATCTTTGCTATATTTCTTAATGAATTTTTTAAAGAAAGCAGCAGCTTTTCTTCTATTAGAGTTCTCAAAAAACGTGCTTGAGCATATACCAAACTTAGTCAAGATAAAACAGTCAAAATATTACCTTAGAAAACAGGAATCTATCCTTTAAACATAGTTCTTCTCATACATTTAACTACTATTGCTTGGCCATAACTCAAAGGCAATTCTGAATCACATCCTGGGTCTTCTAAGTACTTAAACATTAATCTTCCAACAATGCTACTGTGATACCATCCCTCTACAGTTATTTTTTTCTTTCTTATAGGAATGAAAGTTCAAAATATTCCATAGGCCATCTAATGGATGCCTAATGCTTCATGATAGTTAAGACAAGAAGAATCTGGTTTTCAGTAGAGCAAAAGCAATAAAATTATAGATCAGTTTTCTCTTAAATACAATGTTTTTAGCCTTTTCAATTCCTGAAATCATCTTGCTTTTAAATTTTGCTTTTTGTAAGATGGCTCTGCTGGATCACTGTAGACATCTCTAAGGGTTGTTAATCATTATTGTAACTGATTTTCAAACTTCTAGGAGAAGTGTGGGGAAAATTCTCTCGTGATTCCTAAATTCCTTGTGAAGGAAGTGTGACATATTCCCACAATATGTTGTCTCTCCTCTCTACTGTTTCCCTCCTTCATAGTATCTTTATATCATCTGAACAAGAAAAGAGAAACAAAGCAAAAATCTAAATTATTTAATTTTGTTATGTGTTTGTTGCTAAGAAAGCACTTTGAGAATGAGTTTGAGACCTGAGCAGATTTTATGCCAGTTGCAGCTGGTCAATTCCATTCCCACTATAACGAAGCTCCAATCAAGATCAGATCTTGGAAACCAAGACAAGAGCATAGCAGGAAGGAGTCACCTTCATCAGTGTACAGACTACTTTCTACAATCAAAAAGACCAAGAGAGTCTGTTTAGCTACATGTCTTGGGTGACTCATTTGTCTTCTCCTGACTTCAGTTCCTCGTGAAATATTACTAACTACCGATCAGACATGAATTAGTATTTTTGTCTATTATATTCAACTATCTCACTTCTAAGATACAGTGGGAATGTAAGAAAGAAAATAAGAGAGAGTTCATTAAGTTTACTACAAATTTAAGATGGACACAATCAGTGGACAAAAGTACAGGAGAAAAAACTGTAAGAGATGAACTGTCCAGTGGACTGTAGGCCACATGAGCAAATAGCAATATCACCACTACATGGTACTATTTCTATTCTGTAATAAACAGCTTTATGATTTTTATTTTTTGCCTGAACATCTAGGCTAAAGGATCCTTCTCTAGCCTCAGCAGTGTCTTTTCTACCAGAATCTTTGTAGTTTTGAGGAAACTCCTGATATAAGGCTGTCTGATTCAGGGATACTGAGTGAACTGAATCTTACAGGGGAAAAAAGAAAGAATGCTAAAGTCAAGTATCTTGGTCAATGAGCACATTTCTCACATGTGCCCTATGGTTGGGAACATCTGGGAATCTTTGACTATCATTGACCACAATTGCTGCAATAACAATTAAAGTTTCTTTATACTGAAACAAGAGTTTCTCCAGCCCAGAATAAAAAGGAAATCTGGCCCACTGGGTTTGGAAGGGACAATGAGAGTAAAGCTGGATATAAGAAACCTGGCAAATAAACTGAATGGGAATAGACTAAATTGTGAACTTGCAGCATCCAAGAATAATGTTCTGTCATTCTAGGATATCATCTACTGGCTTAGGAGAGCTAGATTTTAATCGTTTGAGGTCATGCTAGTTCATGGGTCCTTGTTCAGTATTATGTACACGGTACTGTTCTTGGTAGCCACGAATTTCCCAAACTCAGTGCACATATGTCTATAATGGATTAGGTTCCAGCCTCTGAGAATTTAACTTTTTACACATTCCAAGTTTAGAGTAACTACATTCAGAGCCATCTGCCACTGAGCATCTAGTTTGATTTGGACCTGATCCATCTCTGCCAGGTGCCTGATAGTCACACACTCTGAAAACCCCAACGCCAAAATTATATGTGAATCATGGACCTGGGGCTCCAAAATGATCCAATTAAGAAATATTTTTAGAACTCGGCTCAATTTTTAGGACTTAAACTTTAAGAATTATTACTATTATATAACTAGCAGTGTAGATCCATATATATTTTAACTGAGAACATTTTTACCATCACTTGGTAACTCTGTTAATATAATTGAAATGTATATATCTGGACTTTTTTAGAATATAAATTTTAAACATCTTTTTCTATATTATGGTATTCATAGGCCTTCAGTCAAAATTAGATATCCTGGAAGTTTTATTGTATTTTGTTCTGATGACAAAATATTTGAACTACTGCAAATGTACCTACTGTCTTTCAAACAGTTCTCTAAGAAAACAAAATCTCCCATCCACATCCAGGCACTCAGCACCATAATAGATAAAATTTTTCTTAGAAACAAGAATTTAAAATTTTGAGGAATATAGCCATGGCTTTTGCTTCTTTATATCTACAGAATGCTAAATATGTATGTATTTGTTAAATAATTTATAAATTTGTTTCATTAAAAATCTTTGTAGTAATAATGCCTAGCACATAATATGTACTTTATCTTTGTCAGATTCTAATTTATATACAAGATTTCTTCAATAAATATATGAAGTAATTGCTAACATAATCTCATTTTATAAATGAAGCAATTACTCCTCAAAAACATTCAGAAATTTTCCTAATGATGCAAGGCTAGAAAGTGGCAAATTGGAGTCAGAGGCTCAGATCACTGTGACTTCAGAACCTATTATCTTAATTATTTCTCTCCCCCAGCCATAGACATTTTCCTCTTCTGATCTCCTATTATCAGAAGGCTCTGTGGGAAAGGACAGTTGTGTATCCAAGAATTCCAGATTGTGAGCTAGCATCTTAAATTGTGCGTGCTGACAACGCCAGCCACTTTCTGAGACACCAATTCTCCTATAGCTCTCCTACTTTGGTACACCAGACTAAATTTCTCCCTTCATGGATAACTTGGAACTTTGAGTATTTCAGTTCTCAAACTAGACCTCTGAAATCAGAGGAGCAGGGCTAGAGATGTAGCAAAGTGTTAAAGTACTTGCCTAGCATGGACAAGACCCTGGGTTTAAATCCATGCATCACACACAAAAAAATAATAATTAGAGGAACCACTTATCTACTGTCAAACTAGAAACCACTATATATATTATTCAAGGAAACTAGGGAGGTAGCACAAGAGGCAAAACAAGTGTTTACAGAATATTTAAAAAGCATCATAGGGATTATCAAGTTCAATACTCTTGTTCTACATATATTGTGATCCTGAAGTGAAGAGAATTTCTTGAGGCTACACAGCTAATTAACATTAAGAGCCAAGACTAGATCCCAATCTTTACCTCTATCAGGAACTATTTCCATAGCATCATATTCCCTTCCCCCTGAATTATTTCAAGCCAAACAAATACTAGTCCTTTAACAGGGTGTTCCAAGGATTTTTCCAATAACGCTTCTTTCCATAGAGCTTTCTAAAAGTGGAGAAAGGACTTATTTATAGCCCTTATTTCAAGGTGCTTTTCAAATATCTAATTATTCAATGACCCTCACAAGAGCTAGAAGTGGCAAAGGACAGTAGAGTTGGCTGAATATTTTGTGAGCATTCATGTGATGATGAAGACTTTCCTGCTTAGGACAGTGAATGCCCAGGGTGAGGATGCTAAGATATGAAGGTGAACATCTGTGGTTGTCATTCAAAGATATGCTGAGGGGAGGAAAAATACTTGAAAATCTTTTAAACCTTTTAGAAATAGGCAACAAAGTGTTGATCTCTAAATATCATTGGCAAACTTTTAATGAGTTGTCTGGAGCACATTTTAAGTGATCTTTGGCATTCTAAATAACATAGTACAGGATAATACAATTTTAAATTGTGCCAGAGACTTTAACTGGAAGCATTTGTAATACAATTCACAAGTATTAGAAATGTTTCCATCTACAAAGTCATTCTATTTCCATCTGGCAGACTCTGCTACTTGCTTTGGAAGATGCATAGAGCTAAAACAACTGTGGCTGATTTTCAAAGTTTCATCTAATGTAGACAGAGGTCTCAAATCCAGGTCTAGTTTGGTTTCAGTGTTTTAATATAGTACTCTACTACAGATAGTTGTTATAGCCCCCCAAAAAGGTTACCTGCTCTCAAAGGAATCAGACAAGACAAAATTGTAATCATGGATCCTGGAATTTTACTTTAGCTGTTAATAGGCATGAGCCAAAGAGTTCTTGCAAAAGAAGAGATAGAAAGAGACATTTTAAAAAGCACAAAAAAGTATTTCCTTTTTCCCTCTTTACTCCATTGAAGTCTTGTTGCATAGAAAGAATACTTTTAGGGAAATATATATTGAACCTGCCTTATACTTGAGACACTGTCAAGGAATGAAGTGATGACAGCAGGAGTCTTGGACTGGGAGAGTTCACCAGAAATAATCTTAAAACACCAGGCCTCCAGGTCCCTTCCTTGCAAGGAATCACCCAACTGGATTATTCTTCAGCCACCAAAATTTCTTTATAACATGGTTTGAATTACCTCTCCATTTACATCCTTGAAAACATTCTTCATTCCCCTCTATATTTTATAATGTTTACCAACTAGCATAACATTCTCCTTTCTAAACTACTGTTTCACAAGCTACAAAACTGGATGGCTACAATGATTCACAATATTAACATAATTCCTTCCAATTTTCTGTTGTCCTCTAGAATACATACCATATCCTAATTTCTGCCTTTGATTTCATCAAATGCCATGAGATCAACAAAAGAAAACTTTAAGACTTGGACTTGTCACACTGACTTTACTAATTTATCATAGGACTTTGTCAATCTTCCTAGTTCTACACATAAAATCACAATAAGAAGCAAATACTGCAATATCCCTAAAGCTAAAAACTTTCCCTCTCTCTCTCTCTCTCTCTCTCCCCCCCCCCCCCGCCCTTCCTCATTCCTTATATCCCTCCCTCCCTAAAGGAATTATCTTTTACAGGTCTTAAGACACATTCTTTCCTAATATTAGACTAAAGAATATACATTATATCACATCTTAGCAGCCCAAATCATCAGTGGGTTTGCCCAAATTTGCCTATTTAAATACTTTGTTATTTCAACACAAAGTTCATGGCCATTAGGCACACATTATTTGATACTTTCATAAAGAGCCATTTCTGCCCTTGTTCTTTCATGTACTTGTAATCCTCAATTGCTTCCATCCATACCACTGGTCACTCATGTAAATAAAATCCCTAGTGACTTTCCCAAATATACTCTAGGTGCCAGAATTCAAGCAATGGTAACATTGAGTAGTCACTTGCTCTCCAAGGTTTTTGCTCTGTAGGTGAAGTCACCAAGTGAACCATCTTTCACAGTGAAAGAATTGAAGGGTAATTATAATAATATGACCATTAATCATGATATGTCAACTTGACTGGATTAAGGGAATTAGTAAAGCACTTCTCTGAGTCTGTCTGACTAGGTCATGGAGGCATGGCTGTGGGTACCATATATGGTCTCTGGCCCCTTCATCTTTGGTACTATTTTCCTGCTGTGCCTCCCAGCCACTATGAACTAAGCATGTTTGCTTTACCACATACTCTCACCACATTTCTGCTTGGGGCAGCCAACCATGAATGAACCCCTTGAAACCATGGGCCAGATTAAACTTCCCCTCCTTTAAAGTGCGGGTGACAGGTATTTTGTCCAACAACAGGAAAGCTATTACAAATAATATGTCTGCAGAATTGATAAATTGTCTGTCTTGGTAATAAAGCATATCTTGATTATAGAGACTGTTAGGAAATAGAGAATTCTGCCGTCTATAATAAATACAGAGGTTTCCTCCCATAATAACCATAAAAATTGTATGATGTCTCTTTTTACCCAATTGCAGTAGGCTTTTTGTTATTTTCCATGAAAGTATCAAAGATTTGAAAATTTATCCATGTCAAAATTGTATTGTTTGATATTTTGAGTTCATTAATTTAGGCAACACATTTTATTTAGCACATACCACAACCTTTTTAAGAATTTGATTCAAATTGTAGCTCTGATAGTTACTAACTTAATCTTAGATTGCTCCAAGGATTAATAGAATAGTAGGATTAGAAATTATAAAGATTAAACTCATAGGTAGATGACCTCTGGAATGGTGGTATGAAGAGCTCTGAGAATTCCCTCACAGAAAAACAACTATAACTGGTAAAAAAAATTAAAGCATTTAAAATCTACCAAATTTCAGTAAAAACAGCAGGAGTCTCCAGCATTTAAGACACAAATCTCTCCCATCCTCCTGTGTTCCAGTTCAGCCTGATGGAAGCTCCACTGAAGGTAGCCAACAACACTTGGCTCTCTCCTTGCAGCTCCCAGTTGACGTTTGCAGTTTCTCATTGGGGGAAGGTCCAGCTGCCAGCCTTTTCCACTGCCTTCCCTCACTGTATTGAGAAGGCTCTGTTCTAAGCAGGACCAGCTGGACATCTAGAGCTTTCTTCGTCTACTCTACTGTACATGTATTCACAAGATAGAAGTCCCACCCAGCTCCCAGGCCTTCAATCTGGGCAGAGATGACCCACACTCACCTCTTTCATAGTGCAAAAGTTTCACACTAGGAAAAACAAATTGAGTCTAGTGGCTGCTCCCCCAGCCCAGAACCCTACTTGTGGACCCTGGCTGCCAACCCAGGACAAGAAGAGAGCCCCAGGGACTCCAGCTCATTCAGGCACAACTAGGAAAGTTTTTCCTAGAGTTCAGCTATTCAATCATTCAGATGCCTCTGTATCTGGCCCAAGGGAACCTGGCTACTGATCAAACTGGTGGGAGACCTTGGCATCATCCATATGGTGCTGGTTTTCCAGGTATGCAGAATGCAAAAGTATGGGGTCAGGGAAGGAGGCTTTCACCAGATTTCAGAGGAAGACCTTTGAGGCCAGGGCTGTGCTTCTGACAGCAGTTCCTGAAGCTGTGAGAGTGCAGCTGAAATTGCAGTGAAGACCCCAGGAAGTTGGAGAAACCAGGAATATGGAATATCTGCTGAGGAAAGCCATCCCTTAGGCTATAAGTAGAGCCACACCAAGAGGGAGGAAATGAGAGCTGCAGCCATCAATGCCACAGGGGTAAAGTTCACATCCTATCACTACTTGCCCTAGGTGCTGGATATAGAGCTATAGGATTGAATGCTTACCCTACAGGGTTTTGGTCTTGCTTGGGTCTAATACCTTTCTATCCCACTATTTCTTAATTTTGGAATGAGAATCTTTATCCTGTGCCACTGTATGTCAGTGGTGTTTAACTTTCTTTTCAATTCTTATAGGGACTTACAGCTAAGAGTTTGCCCTCAGTCTTAGAGGAGACTTTGAACATGGATTTTTCTTCAGCAATGCTGGAACTGTTTAAACTTTGATGACTCAGAGATGGATTAAATGCTTTTTTGCATATTGAGGTGAACATGATTATTTGGCGGGCCAAAGGCAGAATGTTATAGTTCATATCTGCAATGTTCCCCCAAAGTCTCATGTGTTTGGAAGGGGATAGGCCATGGGGAACTATATTCCACAGTAGACTCATCCAATAATAAGTTCATCAGCTGGCTGCACTGTTAACAGGTGGAGCCTAGTCGGAAGGGGTGGGTCATTAGGGGTGTGACCTGGAAGGGTATATTTCACTCCATGACTCCTCCCTCCTTTAGCTGCTTCCTGGCTGTTATGATGTGAGCAACTGTCCTCTGCCAGGCTCTTCCACCATACCATTTTTGCCTTGGAGCCAGCCCACCGTGCATGGACTAAGACCTCTGAAATTGAGCCAAAATAAACCTCTTCTCCTTTATGTTGCAGGTGGCAGGTAAAGTGTTTCAGTGCTAAGGAAAGTGATATGATCAACAGTAGATTTGAGCTGGTAGAAGAGTGAATCAATGAATATGAATATAGCTTCACAGAGATTATGCATTCTGATCAACAGAGAAGAAAATAGTATGAAGAAAAATGATTGAGCTCCAGAGAAATACAGGTCACAACTACATCAACTTATGCAAAATGGAAGAGAAAAAAAAGAGAAGGAGAGGAGAGGAGGAAAAGCAGAAAAAGTATCAAATGAGTAATGGTTAAAATAACCTATACAACCAAAAAGGTCAATAAACTTCAGGTGGGATAAAGATAGAGAGAGCCACACCCAAACAGATAACAAAAATGTTGAAACATAAAGAGAAAAAGTGGCAAGAATACCATGAGCAAATATGTAAAGAAAAACTGCAACCAAGTCTTCACATTTTCCCCTCAAAAAAATAGAACAGCAAGAAATTCATCAACTCATTTTGAAATCATTATTATTGTGATACTAAAATCAGACATAGATACACTGGGATACACTGAATTGTGTCCTCCAACCTAAATTCATATGTTGAAGTCTTCCCCTGTGTCAGGAAACATCTTGTTAGATGTGACTCTAAAAGCACCACCACCAACAACAAAAAAGTAGACAAGTTGGTCTTTATCAAAATTTTAAACATTTATTCTTCAAATTCACCCACTGATGGCCATTTGGGTATTTCTACTTTCTTATCTGTTGTACATAATGCTGCAGTGAACATTTGTGCCTAAGTTTTTGGGTGGAAGTAGTTTTCATCTTAATGGATAAACTGATAAAATGTTCTATATTCATTCTGTTAGTATTATTCAACAGTAAAAATTTTTAAAAAATTAATGATACTGTTACAACAATACCTTCTGGAACCTTAGAAACGTTATGTGAGGTAAAAAAAAAAAAAGGCCAATAACAAAAGACCACATGTTACCTGATTCTGCATATAAAAGGTACAGAATACACAAATTCATAGATACAGAAAGTGGGTTAGTAATTGCCTGAGGTAGGGTATGGTGGCTGGTAGGACAGAGTGACTGTTCCAGGTTTTGGGCTGGCTGATGAAAATGACCTTAGAAGCACATTGTGGTAATGATTGCACAGTTTCATGAGTACACAAGAAGCCACTGAATTGTCCACTTTAAATGAGTACCTTACATCTCTATAAAGCCATTTTAAAAATTAAGGTAGCTAAAGTATAAATCAGATTCATACTGAATGGTCAATGAATGTTATGTCCTTTATTTTTTTTATTTTATTGGATTCAATGAGAATGTGAAAGTGAAGGAAATGTAGACTTCAATTGGATATCAACTTCCCTAAACAGTCTGAAAGTTACTTGAGTACATGTTCCCTATAAAAAGCACTGGTTTTATTAATATCTGTAAAACCATAGGTTTTACAACTACAGAACACTGTAAAAATAGGTATGAACCACATGGGTCCTTGAATCTACAACCTAGATTCAAATCATAGGATTAAAGATATAAAAAAAAATTTCAGAGTTATACCTGATAGATTTAAATCTTACCTGTACCATTTGTCAGCTGTGTAACTTTAGGTAAGTTACTAACCTCTCCCTGTTTCAGTTTCTTTACCTTTCTTAAAAATGCATTCTTATACCTAGCTGTCTTAATTACTTTTCTCATTGCTGAGACAAAATATCAGACACACAAAGTTAAAGTAGTTTGTAGAGGTTCCAGTTCGTCGTTGACTGGCTCTGAGGCAGGGTGGCATGCCAGAGGGGCATCAAGAGGGAAAAACAGCCCATGGCAAAACAAGGCAGGAAGAAGGCAGTAAGCAGAAATCAATGATAACAGCAGGCTGCTTCTCCCTTTTATCCCTTCCAGGCTATCTGCCTTTTGGGCGGTGCCACTCACACCCAGAGAGGGCCTTCCTTAATCCCAGCATCACACACTTAATCCAAGCATCACATCCTTAAACCCAGTGTCACAGAAACCTCTGAAAAGTCCCACTTATGACCACAGGAGGCCTTGGAGGAACATCTAGATACAAGCCATGACACTACCTTTGCTCACATTTTCTCTGTGAGAGCACACACTTTGTATACTACCTTGGCAATCCTAGTTTTCTCCAAGGTCATCTCAAATTCAGTGCCCTCCATTAAATCTCTGCCAATTCCACTTCCTAGACTAGTTATTTTATAGGGTTCCTGTGGGGGTGAGGAATGAAGTAATATGTGGGAAGAACCTTACAATAGTGCTTGGCACATAATATGTGCTCAGAAAATGTTAGTTATAATAATGTTAATAATTATTGTCATTTCTCCTCATGATAAGCAATTGTTGGTTTGATATATTGTTCACAAAGCTGACACAAATTTTTTAGAAGATGTGGATAGTAAGATTTCCAAATCCTAAATGCTAGACTTGATGTCTTTTCTGGTCACTTTTCCATTTTATCGGTTCCAAAGAGAAGTTGCAGGTGGAAGGGAAATAGTTAAGAACTTCATCCAAACATGTTTATATTCACCAGAACCCCCCCAAAATAAAGATAACGATACTTACAGTCAGTCATCTATTGAGCAACAATTCTATGCCCTGTGTTGTATTAGATGATCTCACTTACATTACTCAATTAAGCAATTACTCCCTCTGCCTACAAAACAAAGCCCATACTGAAACCATGCCAAGAACTTGCATCAGCATAAGTGAATATTCTCCCCTCTCCTTGGCCGAACAGGACTCAGATCCCTCTGTGTCACACATTCTCTTCAGAACCCTCACCATTCTTCCTTTGTCTATTGTCTGGTGTGCTTTTGCTTTTCTTATCCTCTGAGCTTCAGCTGTGCATCCGGTCTCTATCTCTGTCTGTTCATATCCTATTTGTGCCTCAGAGTGTGATCCAAGGCTACCTCTTCTAAAATGCCTCCATCAGTCTTTTTCCTTTCCTCCTACCCTATCACAGATGATCTCTTCTTTTTCTGCCTTTCAGTATCTCTTTGCAATTTCATTATAAACTGTAACAGATTCTACTTTGTATCTTAAAATCAGAGACCTCACCTTCTGAAACTCATCATCCAAACAATGCCATCACATCTAAGCCATCACATTTCCTCAAAACCCTCAAAATGGATTTAAAAGCTAATTACAAAGACATTCTTCATAATTCTGAGAGACAAATTCTGATTTATATTCTAGGGGCTAACAGAAGGTGCTGTGTAAAATGGCCCTAGAATAATCTTAAAGCACTGTCATTTCACTTCAGGAAGTGCCCAAAATAGCACCTTACCCTTCAGAAATCTCATGCTAACTGCCATCAAAACACATTAAAAAACATGAAATGAAGATAGGGTCCCTTCTGTTGAGTTCCAATTTGTGACTTAAATGAAAGAGAAAAATCCTGGAATAAGCAATCTATGAATTATAGATAAATCAGAAAAAAGGAATCAGCTTTCATTTTCTCTAATATTTCCAGAAAAATTGGTAAATTGGAATGCAAGAAGATGGAGGGAACTTAGAACATATACCCCAACCCATCCGCACTACTATTCATATTAAAGCACCTCAGGCTACTGTGGTAAAATCATGCGACTATTAATCAAGGCTTGCAGCAGAACTACTTGCCAATAGTCAAGAGTCTGGGAAAGCTGTGTGTGTTCGTACGCACACAAATTTGAGGTGAGGACTTTTCAGAGTAGAAGGAAGGAGAATAATAGATTTCAATTAAAAAGGAATTATTTAATTCAATATATAACATAGATAATGTTTGAAATCTAGGTTAATCTAGCAATTATTACTTAACTACCCAAATTCATAGAGTCAAAATAGTTGATTTGTTTAAATATATTTAGTATATTTTCTATCAAATCTCTTCTTTTTTTCTCCTCTTTCAAAGATACAAGCTCATTCTAAAGAAAACCATCCATGGCAATGGATAAGAAAAAAAAAAGTACAGGGATGAAAAAGATACACACAGGAAAATTTGATCAAGGGTAGTGTTTGGCAATATTACTACCCTGCTTGTTAGACTATCCTTTCTCCCATTCTCCTGAAAGTCCTTAACATTCTCTTTTAAGTATTTATCTCAGGTTATACCTCAATAAACTCAGATATACAGAGTGAAGCCAAGTTTTAAATTAGTGACTTTATAATAGAATTGTCATCTTGGTTCCAGGTACTAATGGTCTTTAAAATTAGTATCAATTAACACCAATTAGAATATATATACAGTGGACCCTCAAGTTACAACTGGCCTGACATACGAACAACTTGGGTTAATTAGGTTAATAGGAGATTCATCTGCCTATTGTTATCTGTAGCATGTACCCTGGTAAACATCCAGATCTCAGCTGTATTAAATTATAACCAACTGTCTCTCAGGAACCAGTCGAGTTCATAAGTCAAAGGTCTATTGTACTAGTCACTGTGTAAAGTTAGTGGTTAGTATCATGGACCTGAACCAGAATTTGAAAATTTGAGACCCAGCTTCTCCACTTCTTAGATGAGTAATTTTTGTAATTCACTTACTGGCTCCTGATTTGTAAACAGGGATATTTACCTATCTCGAAGAATTTTTATGAAGATTAAATTAGTAAACACTCAAGAGAGCTGAAAATGATATCTAGCATATGCAAGGCACTATGTAGGCTCTGTTATATTAGTAAACATGGCAGTGAAATACCATAGAGGATAAAAAAAACAAGAAATTCCTATTGGAATGAAGGGTCTTTTGTCCAAGAGACGAATGACTAGGGTAATCACCATATCAGGTCACTCAGACTGAAACAGATAGAGGACATGGACCTTCAGTGCAAACAGAAGATTGGTCACCATCTAAAGGAGCTCCAGTGTGTAAGAGTAATAGACACTTTATTTTATCATGTATAATACATATATGTTTTATCTCATTTAGCCCTCCTAAAAACCCTTTCCAAGTTAGGTTTTCACTGTTTAGAAAAAGAAACACAGACATAGAAATACAAAGAATACATAGACATAAAAATACAAGACATAGAAATATAGTAATACAAATTATTACAAAGAAATACAAAGTGTGTCTACAGACATAGAAATACAAAGTAATTTACCCAAGACTCAGCCTAAGGAAACATGATCAGAGATGAATCTCAAATGTGCCTGAATTCAAAGCTTACATTTTAATTTTTATTAGTAGATGTTTGCAGTACATGATGGCATTCATCCTGGGGAGTTGGTACATGTACATAATACTTGGTAATTCTTTTTTTCATTTTCCTCTCCTCCCCTCATTCCCCTTCACTCCATCTCTTAGTCCCCTTCGTTTCTGTAAAAGATGTATCTCTCTGTTTCCATCTTTCATTTTATTCTTTAATTTATTTATATTCTGGGTTTCTCAAGTAAGTAAAATCATGTGATATTTTAGCTCGTGTGTGTGATTTATTTCTCTTAGCATTATGCTCTCAAGGTGCAAAGCCTATGGTTTTAAATGTTTCATTTCTGCTAATGATTACAACTTAACTCCTCTGGAAAGGAGGATTTCCAGTCCCAGCCAGTTTACAGCCACTTAAGAATATACCTGGAGGGCCGGGGATTTAGCTCAGTGGTTCCGCCACCTGCCTCACAAGCGCAAGGTTCTGAGTTTGATCCCCGGTACCAAAAACAAAACAAAACAAAACAAGAATATACCTGGTGTAATTTGTTAATCAAGACAGAACCTATTAGTCTGGCCACATTGCTATTAGCTTTTCAGACATACTTGCTTTTCTGGATAAGGGAACTCAAATATGTCAACTCCATAGCTGAGCATGTGAAAAATAAGGAGTTGAGTTCTTGTTGTTTTATTGAAATTTAATAGAAACATTAGAGTGAGTTCTACTAGTCATTGGTCTCTTTACTCTTTGCCAGTAAGTCCTTTTCAAAAATGTAGTCTCATTTTTAGCACAAAAGTTGGAAGTTTTCCCATCTTCCTCCATCCCTGCTATTGTTCTTTTAGCATAACTTTCAATGAAATAAGCACAGCCAGATTCACTTCAATTTCTTTTCTTTGAAACTTCTCATGGACTCCTCCATCACATAACAGATTAGCAACAGGATAATTATAAACCTCAGAAAGGGTCTTCCCTAACAGCAGCATCTGCATGACAGGCAGACTTAGTTTGGCCTGTTTAGAGGAGCTGTTGACAACACACTGATCATTCTTCCCTGTTCTAGACCCCAGAAGTAAATGTGTGCATGGTGTGAATATCATAGTTTGGACAAGGAGTAAAATAACAACAACATAGCCTACACATCCTCTCTGTTTTGAGAACCTGTTCTTTTTGAAATATCCAAGAACACATACTGTACTATTTTTCTTTGCAAAAGAGAACAAAAAAATGATCAAGGGTAGTTTTAGTCATGGAGTTTTTAAAAATAACTCTGATGTTAATTAAAAACTCCCTTTCTACTGCCAGAAACCTACTTCTTAAAGTAGAGGTCTTATTTCTTGAGTTGAGTATCTGAAAAATACATCTATATCCTGCCTCACTGGTAAGTGTACTGAGTATTTTTGTAGTAACTGCTAGTTCCCCTTTCCTGGAAGAAGCTGCAACCCACATCCTCAGTCACATGGTTACTCCTCTCCCATTCTCCTGTCACAGCCCACCAAATCTAGAGTACGATTGGGCACCAGGCAGCATATGCCATGACCAAGTAGATTCTCTCAGGGTTTTTAAATGAGACACACAAAGGATATTCTGTTGGTATTTTCATCTTTGAAAAGAAGCACTTCTATACCCAAGGCCCCATTTTGAAAATGAATTTGATTCCTGCTAACATGAAATATCTGTGAATATATAAAGGGATAAAAATTTGTAGGCCAAGCCATTTATCTTGGACTTTTTGCTCTTTGAGGATTTTTTTGTTTTATTTTATGAAGTAATTCTTTTTGGGGTGGGTCCAACCAAATCAGGTGTTTATAATTTGAAGTTCCTAATGGAACTATTCTAACTTGCATAGTGATAACAGGAGATTTAGTTGAGGATAGTCAGATTTGAAAAATGGAATGAACTTCTGAAACATATTATACACAATATGCATAACATATAATACCTATGTAATAAATACACACAGAGCATCCCCATGTTCCAGATATAATATGACAGTAGTGCATGGAAAGCCTTAATCAATATGATCCCATGTTTCCAGTGCCATGACAGATTTGATTTGTAAATGGTAATGTTGGTATATCATGCAGGGGTAAACTGCTATAAGATCAACAGTGGGAGGCTATGGTTACTGGAAAAAGTCTTATCCTGACAATGACTCCTGATTCTGTGTTTCTATGTATCAAGTTTTTACTCCTCATTTTCCCAGTCGCCAGGCCTATCTACCTTGAAATTAATACTTCCCTGAATTGGGTCATTTATATTAATTTCAGAGAATTCTTCATTTCTTTGTACTTGCTCAGAGTATATTTTTTAAACATGAATTCCTTATCAATTATTTTCTATAGCTTAATCTCTTGCCATCTCTAAGGTGTTACTGAGCAAATTCCTGCAGCTTTTCTTAAGATCAGTATTCTAGCTTACACAGCCCTTCATTATAGGTCTCTGTGCATCTCTCCCTGTACTCTCTCCTTTTCTGTTTTGCTAAAGATAGACATGCAGTTTTGTGCCAGGTCCTCATAGACAAGGACTCACTGCTCGCATAGGCCTTGGCACTAAGTATGGGTCTCAGTAGCAATGTGCTTCCCCTTCTCTACATGATTGACTCTTTTTCATTCACAGCTTGTCTTAAATCAAAATGGTTTTCCTTAACCACTCAATCTGCAGCAGCAATTCATTCTGTTATGTCAGATGAATTTATTGATACTGTGTATACTGCAGTTGCTCATTGCCTTTATTCCTCCCCACTCCACATAAGCTCTGTTGGAACAGGCTCTGACCATCTTGTCTTCAGTATTCCCTAGAACCTAAAACAGTGCTGACATTTAGATGACATGCAAGTATTTCCCAGATAAGAGGATGTTAAATACATTGTTCTGCAACACCCTCTTGTCTGGGAATTATTTCTTTTCTAAACTCAGGTTTTAATAAAAAGTGAGCAAGTTTCTAGGAAAGTACATCTGGAAATATCTTTCTCACTGTGCAGAACTCAGTGATCAAAAATCTCTTCATCATATTAATAGCTTCTGAATTAATAAATAAGGCACCTGGAGTTTGGGGTGTTTACTTCATGTTATATTCTACACAGGGTGATAAACACATTTATATATCATGAATTCATATACAAAAATTAGTTTATTATGTACAGCCAGAGTAGGACACTCTCTGTGCATGTTTTTCAAGTTTCCTTCAGTCCTTTTACCCGATATACTCTAATGAGTATCTATAACCCCCATGCTAATCATGATCTTGAGTTATCCTTTTCAAGGCTGCTCAAATCCCAGTGCTGCGTCCTGGGGAGGAGCACCGCCCTGCTCCTGGGTCGAGGGGGGAACAAGCACTGCCTCTCCTCGGTGGGAACTCTCTCCAGGATTCGTAAACTTCAGACCAACAAAAACTTAGGCCACCTGCCTCACAAGAGCAAGGTCCTGAGGTCTATTCCCCAGAACAAAAAATAAATTAGAGATATAAAATTTAAGAAAAGGGAGACATTTTGTTGGACACTATTAGAAAGGGGGAAAAAGGAGAGACAGCTACCTGATAAAACAGAGTAGGGGGCTCTAGAAAGATGGAGGATTCAAGGGCCCTTTGTTTTTGGCTGCTTTTATTGAATGTTAGGGCTTTCTTCCTACCTAGAATTTTTCACAATTTGATTGGCTATTTTAGGCCCTAGGTTCCCACTCCAGGTACCATCTTCTATGCAAAAATTCCTAAGTGAGCCTCATTTGGTTTTCCTTTGTCCTGTCAGGAGAATTTATGGGTTTGTTAAGAGGTCTACATACAAGGTCAAATTAGTGATTAAGTAAAGGAAAACAGTGAAGGGGGAAAAATATATGTATATGTATATGTATAAGTATATGTATATGTATATGTATATGCATATGTATATGTATATGTATATGTTTATGTGTATGTATGCTGTCTTTTTAAGTGGCTGGCCCTTGTTTCTTTTGTAAGGTGGGGAGGGGCTTGTTAGGGTGCCCAGTTTGGTTTATCAAACCAAACTTGTCTTGTTAATTGCACCCTCAATAAAGTTTTATCTCTTTCTGGTCCAGATTAGCCAGAAAGCCCAATGAGCCCTTTCCCTGTTTACAGACCCCTTTTCTCTACACCAGTGTATAATGAAGTTTATTCAATTCTAAAGACAGTTCCTGAAGCAAAAAAAAATCACACAAAATTATTCTTCAAATCCCTTAAATCATCCACAAAATACACCACATACATGCCGCTTCTTAACAAATCAAACCTGGCTCTTATCTCTAATGCTTGCTGAATAGAGAACTATTTTTTCACCTGACTGTCAGATGAAGAACTTGGCCATATTGTAGAAAATTAACATAGGTTTAAATTTTATAATCAAACTCAGCCCAATAAGACATTCATACAATGAAAGGAGAAACTGACACTGAAAAAACAGAAACAGATTTTTTTATCTGTGCTCTTGTTCATTCCTAGTTATTTACAGATGGGTGCTATGAACAGAATTGTATACTTCCAAAATTTTGGTTGAAGCTCTAACTGGATCCAAACACCGGATTTAGAACGAAGAGAAAGGAATCAAAAAGTCTGTCACAAAGCTTTTCTGAAGGAATACTGAAGTGTATACCTAGAGTGGGCTTGCACTTGAGCACACAAAGGGCAGCAGAAAGGTGAGCACTAAGTTCTAGAAGTTTGAGGAGGAAATTGACAAAGGAGGTAAAAAGAATAAAGATATGTTGGTAACAAAGACAATGTTCTTGGTTTTATCCACCCCACATGCTATTCTTGCTCATAAATATAATAACTGTGAGAACTGCTTGGTGTGCTGTTAATCTTACAGATGGATAAACAACCCCAATTGCTTGCTCTTCATAAGCCTTTTCTCTATTCATCCATTCAGAGGACACACAAAGAAAATTCACTTCTAGAAATGACAAAGGGAAAGATTACCTATTCATATTCATACTTATATACAATTTTAAGCACACTCATACAAAGGTAGGGGGATCATCTCTAATGTGAAATAGTTTTGTGATCTTCAGGAGGGGGAAAAGGAGTCATTTCATTAATGCTCTAACAAAACGAGACATTTTAAGTTAGAGACATTGGGTGCTGAGGTTTTGAGATAACTTTTAAATGGCTTTAAGGATTCTTTTCCTGAGAGTCTATCCTTTATTTTTTTTTTTTCTAATTCCCCATCTTAACTGTCAAAATAGAAAGGGTGCTCTGTCCAGTAATTAGTCTAAATGAGGAGAGAGCTGTGAAAGGAATTCAGAAACCACAGACCCTTAGTATTAATGCTGTTTGGTTTCAAATATGAACAATAGACAGCGATATGCATTCTAATGACTGAAACATCCAGACATTCGGTCAATAGCATTCTTTAACACGCATTGTGTGCAGAGCACCATGCCTGGCTGCTGTCTGAAAAAACAAAAGAAACACAAGGCAGCCCTTGTCTTTCAGCTTACAAAGCTGCAAATCTCAGTATGTCAAGACTCGATGAGAAAGCTGTGAGGACAAGAAGTCATTTTGCCAGCCCGGGCGATAATTGCTAAGGACTGAAATTCTGTTACTGTGATAAACAAATGCAAAATTCTGTTGCCCTAAATTTAAGGAGAATAATTGATTTTTAGAAAACTATGATTCTCATTTATTTTTCTTAGGAAAGCTCCATTTTGTTGGTTAACTGGTCTATCTCCATCACACACATACAAAAATGTATCTATAGTCCATTGAAGACAGTTCCTTGGTGTCTTTACAACTGCACAGGTCAGCTGCACAGATCAAATCAGCATGAGCTATTCTCTATGTGATGGTGAGTTCGTCACAGGAGCATTGATCTTGCTGCTGGCAGAACTGTCCTGCTAACAGCAGGAATTCGATTTACTCTAACTTTGACCATCCCAGAGCAAAGACATACTTGCCAGTTCTCTTTTAAAGGCTGAAAAAAAAAACAATTTAATAATTCCATGCTGATTTAAAAATAAAGTTTGTGAGAAATTTCTGCAATAATTAAAAATGTGTTTGAGTTGGTACAAAAATATTTTCAGGCTGACATAAGAATCAATATCATACTAATCAGAGCAGAGCTGTGAAGTAGACACACGTAATAAGAATGACTCACTCATTAGAATTATAAACAACTTCATTTTTATCTCCCACTATCTCTTCAGATTTATTCTCTTGGCCATTTCCATTGCCTACAGATGAAAATTTCAGCAGTCCCTATTGTAAATCCTAAAACATTTTATTTCCGTAATAAATCAAAAATCCAAATTTGAATTAAAGCCAAAGTTTCTCCCTCCCCACTACTGAGGCTTGAAGTAGGAGGGAAAACTACAATTGGAGAAGGCAAACAATCTTCTCTCTTTTAGGACATTGTGTTTCTACATCTCTATCCACAACTTAAATTTGAAAACCTGAAAGGAAGACGGAAAGTCCCAAAGCAATGGTGTTTGAGTGAGACTGTTTTGACCCAGTGTTGCTCCTCTCCAGGTTTGTCAAATATGTAAAGATGAAATTTTTTGTGGGTTGTCCTAAGATCACCCACACACAAACTCATCCATGCACACAAAGACAAAAATCTCTTAGCTGCATAGGCCCGGACACAGGAGATGAATTCTCTGATCCTCAGCTAGGGCTCCTGCCTCATCTTTGGGCATGTGGCAGTCCCTCCAGGTTACTCTGTGGTGGCTGGGTCACTCTTCCAGATGTTATCATGAACACAAGATAACCACAGCCCAGGTCTTTCTCAGAATGTGGGGTCCACATATACCTTCTAAAAAAGTCCACTATCGATTTACTCATTCTGCAAAGCATTGAGCTTCCATTAGATACCAAGCTTTCTAAAAATAAATATATGCTGAAATATTAATGAGCCATCAGACTTAAAGTGTATCTTTCCCCAGAGGTATCTACATTTTCAAAAGATTTTTTTTAACCACATGAATAAACCACACAACCCTAATTACACAGATGGATTCACCCTAATAAAGCAAGTCCCAAAAGTTTACATAGGGGGCACTCTAAAAGCCATGATGTACTGTATTCTGAAAAAAAAGAGGCCAAGGGGCTTTGAACCTTCAACATGCAAAAAGGGCACTGCTGTTACTTAAACTGTGTGGTTATCTGGAGCAATTTGGCGGATTACAAGGAAAGAAAGGGCTAAACCCACCGAAGCTACTCCTCAGGTCTTTCTGCACATCATCAATTTTTATAATTCTGTGCTACTATTAATTTTAATAGAATCATAGAACATCTATACTGAAAGAAACTTTAAAAGCTGGTGATCTGGGCATGGTGGCACAGGCCTGCAATACCAGCACTTGGGAGGCTGAGGCAGGAGGATTACCTGGAGTTTGAGGTCACCTTGGACTATATAGAGAGTTCAAGGACCACCTGAACTACATAGCCAGCAAGACCCTTCTGAAAAAAACAAAACAACTACAATTAAAAAAAGTTATCTGGTCAAGTTATATCTTTCCTAAGTACACAAGGTTACATGCATGTGTCTTTGGAGACTTTTGTTATATAAGAAAGCTCTCTGAATATACATGCAGAAAGTCAACCAATGGATTTCTTTTAGCAATGTCTATTACACAACCATTTATCTTGTACCCTGAGTTCACCAGGGTGATGACTAAATTATCACGTGGCAAATCTACTTATATGTGAGGAAAATTAAATCTGGTCTAACTTGAGAAATTTGATTCAGTAGAAAAAATTATGAGAGGCTTTAAGGGTCCTTCCCCTCATGATTTTCCAGGAATCCTTGAAAGAGTGCTTGATATTTTGAAGACCTGGAAGAGGTTCACGATGCTCCATTTGAGCACTTGGAAGGCACATCCACCAGCCCAAAGACTGCAGTGTGACTATATCGGGGCATTTGAGAAAGAAAAAGGAAACCTCTGTGTGTATGGGGAATATTAAAGGAGAAGAAGACACTTCCTGATGCCTGTCCCAATTCCATCAGACAAACATATTCTTCTCCATCTTCTTGTTTCTTTTTTCTCAGATTCCCAAAATTGCTGAAGGTAAGTTTCTTTGGCAGTCAAAACCAGGCCGTTGCTTCATGCACGTTATTAGATGGTACCAGCTTGAACCCACCTTCACTTTGGCAGTAGCTGTTAAAAGTACATAATCTGGTAACTCCATGGCATCTCGCTTCTGATGTTGGGCCTCAGCACCAATCAGAAGGTTGAAATGAGTGGCCAAGTGTCTTCTTAACAATGTTTTATTTGGTGGAATGTTTAATAACTGAGCCATTGTTTCTACATTAAAACAAGGTTCTAACACCATGAGTCCACCATGGACCCCACTGCCTCTGAGATTGGGGGCATATTCATTCAGTGCTATGTAATTATTCATGATAGCCAACTGTGTAGAGTGGGTGTTTATGAATTGGAGCAGAGGTGGGCAGTTCAGTTCATCCCAGAGGACTTGGTTATAAACTGTATTGGAATATCTGTGCTATTTTTCATTTTCAGCAAGTTACCAAGCTATTCATCAATGATCTTATAACACTAAATTATTATGTATTCATCGCTAAAATAATTTGACACTAACAATGGTTTTCTTTGAACTCTACCATTCATTATTTAGTAATTGTATTAGATTCATCCTGTATTTGGGTTTTATTTTAATATGAATTTATGTCATCATTTGAAAAACTCAAATTTGTTACTAGAACCTGGTTCAAAATACCATAAGACTGTTACAGATACCAAATATTCTTCATTCAGGACAATATAACATAACTGATGGTATGGTTAAATAGTTTGATGATATATTTTATTTATAAAATATATGCTTCTAGTAATGCCATATGAGAAGAAATAAAGTCAACTGATAATTGAAAAAAAAGGAGAAGTAGAAAAGAGGAAGGAGAAAGGAAAAAGAAGGGGAAGGGAAAGCATACTATGGAGGACAGTGGTTCTGAATTTGGACCCCTACTTGAATCATTTAGGAAATTTTCAAAAAATATCAATGATCCAATCATATAACCAATGGAAAAAATATTTGGGGATCAGGTCTTATGATAATTGTTGTGTCAACTTGAACAAGAAACACCCAACTGATTGGATTAGTATAGTTCTGGGTGTGACTGAATGGATTTACTGAATGGATTTACTGAAGACAGATGACCCACCCTGAGTGTGAGTGGCACAAAACAATAGGTTTGTAGCCTGAATGGAATAAAAAGGGAACAGAAGAAAGTCTCACTTTGGTTACTTCAGAGGAGCTCCAATCTTTGCCATTGCTTCTAGTTCAAACTCTCCAGCCTCCAACATAGACTTTTCCTCTGCTAACAGGACTCTTCAGTGAGCTCCAGGTTTTCCACCTTTCGATCATTTGGCTCTCCAGTATGAAGATGGCCCTTTTACATTCTTTCACAACTGACCTTGCAGGCGGCCATTATAGGCCTATCTTGTATAACATATATATTATATTATATTATATTATATTATATTATATTATATTATATCTATTATACATTTATACATGATTTATCCATTATAATGTGTATATCATATATATATATATATGGAGAGAGAGAGAAAGAGAGAGTATTAGATGAAATTTGTTACTCTTGTAACCTGGCTAATACAGGTCCCAGTGTCAGTATTTCTTTAAAGCTGTATCTAATGTGAAGCAGGAAGGAGAAGCTCTTGTAGGTGACTTGCCTCTGAGCGAGATGCGAAACCACTAAATCAAGGGTTTTGAGCAGAGCAGAATAGAGTGGTTTATTCAACCATTTAACACCTCATGTACACTTGAAGACTGGGATTCTAGAAACACTGAAAAGCATACACTTATCCTTACATCCTGATGCTTTCATTATTACAGGATACTCTCTGAAGGCTCCAATAAAAGCAACTGACTACAAAGAAAGTTTCTTTGAACCTCTTTTCTATAAATCCACTCACTAGACTCTAGTCGCAAACTAGGACTTTCATCTTTTTACTTTATTAATTTAATCTCTTTTAAAATATTGTTGTTACTGTACCCAGTTCTGAGGTACTTTCTTAATGTCCATATTTTTGGTTGCTATTCAAACTTATCAAAGCAACTCTTAATAAATGGTTCTCCACACATGCCTTTCATTTGATTCATCTCTCGTTTTTTACTGGTAACTGCATGCTTTGCAAACATTTCAGGCCTGACTCTGTGAAAAGTAATGAATCATTTCTAGAAATCACCTGGCTTGCCCAGAGTTGAAACTTTCATTTTGCTAGAGAAAGTGCTTTGCACAGAGGTCATAGAAAATTTTGATTGGAAAGACTTTGATTAGTCTCTTGTAGTCTTTTTTCCCAAAATCAAACCCTCAAGCAAGACCAGATTGCATTTTTCTCATCCATAATTAGAACTACTATTTGAAAATTCAGCCTTCACCTTGGTGAGCTGGTGTACAAGATAAATGGTTGTACAGGCAAAAGAATATCCAGAGAGAATCACAGCCAGTATTGGTGGATTTCGTATATATGTACTCAGAGCACATGATTATCTAAGAAAACTTCATAGATAGACTTTTTTCCCAGTACTGGGAATTGGACCCAGAACTTTCACACTGAACCACATCCCCAATCATGAACAGTCTCCCCCAACCCAATCCATTTTGAGACAGGTTTTCACTAAGATGCTGAGTTTCCCAGGCTTGGCTCAAATTCATGATCCTCCTTCCTCAGTGCCCCATAGTGCCGGAATTATATGCATGTTCTACCATGTCCAGCTCTGATTGAGGACTGACTTACAGATTGTCTCCCCCCCAACACATATCAGAAATATAGAGATACCTGCCTTTCATGTTCAGAATGCCATTTTCTAATTATGCCGATGATATATTCTTTGTGATTATTGGAAAGCAAAGTCCCTGCCTGAGGAGGAATTCCATAATCTGAGACAAATGTGTCAAAGGAGTCACTGCAGTGCAGCAGTAAAGATCATGATTTTTGGAGCCAGAGAGACATGGATCCAAAGTCTGATTCTACCTTTTACCTCTGTGTTGACTTTGTCTATAAAAGCCTTTCTCTCCTCTCCATAATATGCATACCTAACACTTATGGCTGTTAAAATCATTAAATGTGCATTAACACAAAGTTTGGCATTTGCACAAAGTAGATACTCAGTGAATGCCTATTACTATTGAAAGGTCAACAGAACTGCAACTGTCCCATTAGTCCTTTGATCACATAAAAATATCTTAGGCTACACTTTAAAAGTATCCATTACACAAAACTACTAAAGGCATAGGAAAGACATGTTTTATTACTAGGAAATAGAGAGCATAGATCAAGAAGGTGGCAAAGGTTAGTGAGCTCAGAATAGAATAAAGATCCAAAAATATTCCACAAGAGATACTTCAAGGCTGCATTGTGAGTCAAAAATAACTAAAAGGGAATAAAATCACAAGTAAAAAGACAACTAGAGGCAAATAATAAGTCTGGTGTTTGGATGCCACTAAGATGATATTTCAGGAGACAGTTACAAGTAATGGTACTGAAACATCTATGAGTATGGTGGGAGAGAAAATTGGGAGGAAGGTATTAAAGAATGAATGGGGGATGGAAGACTGGAGTCATATTCTTCTGTAACTTAAACTTTATGTAGGGATTTGAACTTATTGGGAGTATACGGAAACAGGAGGTATATAGCAATAGTTTTTGATTCAAATAAATCTGATACTGTAATGCCTAGAATTCTTCAGCTCAGTACACTAAAGGGAGAAATCAATTACTAAGGTTCAGGGCCTCAATTGTAAAGTCTAATAGTTATTTTAGAGTAAAGGATAAACCCACAGGATTATTGGTTTATAACGCATTGCACTACCACTGAAGATTTTCAAAAAATACATTGAACTTTACATTATCCTCACCAACAAACTCAAACCCTGACAAAGATAATGAGAAAATAGAGACTGATGGAGTAAAATGAAAACCCAATAGTTATAGAGCTTTTCTTCAGATATTAGATTTTTATATCTTTTTAAATTTCTGGCTCATTTCTTGGTCCCCTGGTATTTCTGTACTTTCTCTCCACCACCTTTGCACTCCTCACATCTGCCCTAAAAGCCTCTAGTCAGTGAGCCAGTCAACAGAAAATTATGAGCATGTCCCAGGGTCATGGGCTCAGGGCAGTGGAGCAGTCACAACTGCAAGTCAACTGTAACTGAACTAATGAAATATTCAGAGAGATACACCACTCTGAATGGAGAGATCAGCCATGAGAATTCTAAATGAAAAGAAAAAAAAGAATTTCCATTCCTCCTTTTTTAGTATTTCTAAATGTCATTTTTAAGTTTCAAGAGATTTCCAAAGCTAAATTTCAAGAATCAGGCTCTAGAGTTTGTGATAAATAAACCCTGATTTTATTATAACACCAGCTCTATTTTTGCAATATAAACATAGTATTTAATCAAACAATATCAGCATCTGAAATCAAGAGAAAGTGTGGTGTAGTGTAAAGATGTAGGCTTGGAGTCAAAGAATATGTATTGAGACTAGGATGTGTCCATTTTATTAGTGTAACCTCGAGCAAATTATTTTTTCTTTAAGCTCATTTCAGGGTAATTATGAAGATTTGGGAAATTAAGCTAAAATACTTTGTTAAGAGTATTGTTCACTTATGCAGTATTACCAAACATAAGGGAATTATTTTAACATCTGAATTTTCCTGAAGATCATCATGAATAAATATCAATATTGTGAATTTAGACAAGTACTTGACTACAAAAAAGGATAAACACAATACTCTAGCACAAAAAGAAAATCATAACATTTAGTTCAGTTCCTAATTACTGCTTATACTTTATTTGGCTTTTTGTTCCCAGAGAGAACAAAATTACTGAAGGCTTATCAGTGAAGCATCAGGGAAATAATCAGTTTTATTTTCATCCATAAAATATAAAGTATTTGTAAGTCTTAGGCTACATTGAAATAAATGTGTATAAGTAAATATAAACAAGTAGAGGACAAAATCTGAAAGGCACTTATTCTGTCTCCATAATCTCTGATCTTTCTTTTTACTCTACCACTATCTATTTTCTCATTGTACTTATCCTCAGAATACCACACTCTCCATAAACCCATTATCAACAAGAGTAGGCCATGTAAATTATCCATGTCAACACACTTAAACAATTAAAGCCACACAGACATTCTGAGCTCAAGAGCACCAGCAAAAAGATGCTAATTCAAATTAGAGAGTAATCATAGAGGCTTGCGGTCTCCTAGTACCAGTTAGCAAAGGGCTTCTTAATGCCTACTATGTACAGTCATGTGTTTCACCTAATTACTTTAATGCTTATAGATGTGCATATGTTAAACATATAAATATGAAAGCTTCTTAAAATTGATTCAGTATTTTTTTCTACAAATTGCCCTTTTTATAACATGCCTGCATACTTAAAATCATTAAATTAATGGAATCAAGTCAGAAACTAACATCATTTAGTCTTGCTTGCTATTACGGGAACATCAGGATCCATGGCTACCTTCCATTAATGCTATCAGACTGAACTTTTATTTGCAGAATGAGGCCCATTGATTGAGTAAAAGAACATCAGTTTTGTCCTTTAATGACCCACAAGTTCCTTTCAAAAGCAGTTCAGTAATGGCATTACATTAAAACTTCAAACATGCACAAGCACAAGATGAGTTTCTAATGCACAACTTGCATCAGCATTGCAGGTTCATGTGGGAGGAAGAATGGCTAGGAATCTGGCTACTAGGGCAGACTCTTACAGTTGCATGGACTTGGACATAGGGTTGCCATATAAAATAGAGGACATCAATTAAATTTGAATTTCAAATCAACATCAAATTATGTTTAACTATGTCCCAAATATTAGATAAAACATATTTATACATTAAAAATGATTCACTTATTACCTGAAATTCAAAGTTAACTGAGCATCCTAGTAGCTTCATCATTTGAGAAGTGCAAGTGCAAGCTCTCATCATTTGACAATTAGAGGTCATAACAGACCTACCTCTAAATGAAACACCATAAAAACTATTGCATTCCTTTATAATACAAGAAGGGAAACTTGACATATTTGTTTTCTCTATTAGGCAAAGAGTCATAAAAAATCATTCATATTTAAAACCAAGCAAGTTAAGCTTCCTGCTTAATGATGGAGATAGACACAGTATTTCTATAAACATCCAAAATGGAGAGAAAACTCAAGTATTTTAATAGCTTTTGTGTTTGTTATGTATCAATCACTGCATAATTAATTATCTCAAAACTTAGTGTGTTAAAGTAAAATTTATTAGCTCTTCGTTTCTATGGGTTATAAATCCACGTACAGCTTAATTGAATCCCCAGACTCGGGATCCAAAAAGACTATAATGAAGGTTTGGGCTAGGGCTACAGTCATGCAAAGGATCAAATGGAGAACACACTTTCAGACTTATATGCCTGGTTGGTACAGGATTCAGAAACTTGCAGGTGGCTGGATTGAGATTCTCAGTCAGCTCCTTACTGACCCTTAAATGGAAGTTGCCCTCAGTCCCTCACCACGTGGGCGGCTCCATTGGTAGCTTGCTACATCAGAGCAAGCAAAAGGAAGCAGAGAGAGAATGTGAGCAAGGTGGAAGTAACATCCACCTAAAGATTAGATGGAGCCTAATCTCAGAATTGGTACACCATCATAATACCACATGCTATTTATTAGAAGCAAATCATCAGGTCAAAGCTAAAAATCTAAGGGAGAAGATTTTACAAAATGTGAATATCAGAAGATGGGGATCATTAGGAAACATCTTAGATGCTGGTTATTAAATTCTGGAAAAATTATTGAACAGATGTTTTTAGCTAAGTGTAGTTTATCATCAGTTACATGGGAGCTCTGTATTTGGCTCTTTAAAAACCTGATGGTCAGTGTTGATGATAATAGGCTTTGAATCAAAATGAAATTCAATCATTATAACTATATCCCAAAATGGTAAATAACTTTCTTCTTAATGTTTCACATATATCTACTTCTTTTCCAATTTCATATGAAATACAGTTTAGTTTATTCCCTTCTTTTTGAAAGTTGGAGTCACAACTGAGATATGCTAAAAATGGACCTTTCTGTATGTATTCAAACTTAACATGCTTATTAGCTCCTATTTCCACTGATGATGTAACATCCTTAATCTTGTCCTTTACATGATTGTTTTCAGTTATAAATTTCTATTTTAGTATTTGATCAACTCAAGATTTAAATTCTGTCAAATCTAAGTAGTGGCTCTCAAATTTAAGCATGCAAAGCATTTGCTTTGAGATGCATAAATATATTAGTTTCCTATGCCATAATAAGGTATCACAACCAGGCAACACTTCTAGAAGTGAGGAGTTCAAAATCAAGGCATTGAATGGGCCATACGTGAATGGGTGCTCCAGAGAAAAATTTTTCTTCACATCTCCTAGCTTCTAGTGGTTGTTGGTAATTCATAATGCTGTTTGGTTTATAGATGTCTCACTCTAATCTATGCCTCTGTTTTCACACAGCATTCAACCTTCCGTATCTTCAAATAGAATTCTCCTCTCTGTCTCATCTGTATCCAAATTTTTCTCATTTCATAAGGACATTGGTTATTAGGGCCCACCCTACTCCAGTATAAATTTGTTTTAACTTGATTATATTTTCATTGAATATATTTCCAAATAAGTTTATAGTCACAAAATATTGGGGATTAGGACTTCAATATTCCTTCTAGGAGACAAAGCAAATGCAGATTCTAGCCCTTTAGGAACCTCTCATGCCCTGGAGATTTTGATAGTATAGGTCTTGGAAAGGGCTAAGGATCTGCTAATCTGACCAGCTGTACAAGTATGTTGTATGAGAATGGTATATAGACCACACTTTGGCAAGATCTGCTTAAGCTAGCCAGCTATCTTTGCCTACTAACAATAAGCCTGTAGAGCTTTGTCTTCTCCGTCCTCTTAATCAGAAAGTTTAGATGAGAGACAGTATAACAAAAACAGGACGTTATGGTTAGCATCCAGGATATAAATTCTGGACACTGGCTCCATTAAGACATATGACTCCGAATTCAACCCTGAATCTCAGTTTCTCCAACTGACTCCTTGAATTTTTCTTAGGATTAAATGAAATAGCATTTGCAAAATATCTAACCACTTCAAAGTATTACATTTTTGGGGGGAGGATAAAAAAATTAAAACAAAAATTGATCCATGCCATGTAATCCAATAATTCCTCTTCACTTATCATTGATCCATTTATTTAGCAAATCTTTATAAAGTACACACTATATACATCAAGCTTAGTATTAAGGACACAACAGTGAACAATAGATACTTCATATTCTCTAAGGATTGTAGCTTATGGAAATAATCTAAAATACTTTAAAATTATAAATATAAAACTATAAATGACAGCACTAACAAAATAGAAGAAATAATAAACATCTCACTATAAGAAAAATCCTCTCATATACTAATACACCATTATTATACTACATAGGCACGGAAATAAACCTGCATAGAAACCTAGAAAATGCTTATAGTATGAAGTAGAAATTAGAGTACAAAATTACATACATACAATGATAATAAGCATGAAAAGCAGATATATTTGTAGGCAAAAAAAAAAAATGGAATAAAACTGACCAAAATAAAACAGTGGTGAATATAATGTGGTAACATTATAAGTGACTTATTTTATTCTATTTTCAATGTTTTGAAAAATGAAGTTGTACTGTGTTTTAAGAAACCTAAGCCAATTCATTAACAGATATCAGAGGAAACAAATGGGATTAGCAAGGACTGTGATTTTTCTACTTTACATATTTCGGTACTACTGAAAGTTTGAAATTAGAAAAAAATACAGTTTAAGTAACAGACCTATCACTGAATAGACATTTTTGTTTCTTCCTTATCTTTCCTAGATTTTTTTAAAGTTCCTAACATATGGAATGGATTATCTTGAAATAAAAAACAAGGGGAAAATGTATATTTAAAGTTAGTTGCAAAGTATTTGCTTATAGTGCCTGGAAGACAGTTAATCTACAAAAGTCAGTTAGATCCAGGACTGTCCAGCTTTGTGCAGTCTACCTTGTGATACACAGCCCAAATGAAACTCTTCCAAGACCAGATGAACTGGGTTTATAGCCAAGCACACCATCATGTTTTCCTCCTCCCCCCAATAGCCTACTGCTTAGACCAGTATTTTGCTACTCTTTTCAGCTAGAGCAGTACCTTCAACTAACAATAGGCATTACGTGTACAACTGTAGGACTGAATTTAAATTCTCTAGATGACTCAGGGATTCCTTTTCCTATTCCTAACTACTACTTAGGAGTAAATTTTACAATAACTAGCATTTGAATTACTCTTCTGGAATATATTATTTTTGACTCCACTGTCATTAACCAGCAGTATTCTCTGTAACCTCTGGTGCTGTGAAGTAAGAAGGAGGAAGAGTCCTACTCCCAACTTCCTGTCCACCAGAGTACCTCTCATATTCTCTCCCCTCTGAATGCTAACTCCATGTATCTAAGACATTGGCATACAAAACTGCCCTCTAAACAACAATCGTCTCACTTTCATTAAGAATAATATTAGTCAAGGCATTAGACAAAATATAAAGAAATAAAATTCCAATTGAAGCAAACATATTTAAACCTGTAGTTATCCTAGACTCTGATTTTTGCATGTAAATGTCTGATGTCCATCAATATTGAAAGTAACTGTTTTATTTCTAGATACCTGTGGCTCATATTCAAGTAGAAAAAAAATTGCTCAAAGACAACTCTCACTCATGATCCAGTGGTCCATGTAGAGAGGAATTTTGTCCAAATACATTTTTTTCTAGTTGTAACCATTTCAACCCTTGGTAGAAAAGGAAATTCTCATTAAGTCCTGAATTTGGTGCCAGGGGAAAATTTACTTATTTTCCTTTATACTGGAAAAAAGTGTCATATGGACTGGAGGGTAGGGTGGAATCTTTACTCACCTTGGGGTGATTGTTTTGCTTCCTTGGCTAACATAAAATTGAAACCATAAACAGGACTTTGACACGAGTTTATCATCAATGACTATAAAATACATTCCCTTAATGTACTATAGCTTTCTCAATATATTAACTCTTTCCAAACTCTGTTGTAAAATATTCTGCAACCAGTGTAATAATTATAAATATTATTGTCTCACTTGAGTTCACCCAGAGAAAAGCATTTCAAAGAAAGCAGTTTTATGTGTGATATATAGGAAACACATGGGAAACACAGGGCAATATTTTAAAATACGTATAGGAAAACAAATGTAGGGATGGGAAAACAGAAAAATTTTAAAAATACATTATTAAAGCATCTATCACAGTGGACAAAAAGGCTTAGAGAAACTCTGGAAATTATGCGGAACTCACACTTCAGAATGATTCCATTTAGAGGGCAAGAGAGGTAGAGTATTTATACACCACTCTGAAGAGGCTTTCATGGCATTTCCAGCCTGGCATGTACATGGTAGCATGGCTTCCACAACTACAGAAAATTCTAAGAATCTCAAGATCAGAGACAAATACTGTCAGTTAGAGGTCAGCTAAAAGTATGCTAAGATGTCTGAAACATATATTTGGGACACTGGCAATGTCATTTTTATCATTTCTTTGTACAATTCATTAATATTCTATATGTAGTCATACTGGACAGAGAGTTTTATTTCCTACTGTCTGAGATAAGCTAGAAATTGCCTTTTGATAAGTCTCAAACTAATGTCTTAGGATTTCAAAAAGCTAACTTAGGGCTCTTACATTGAACTACATTGACAGACAGTAAGGAATCTAGAACCCTATATCTAAAACAACCTACTCAGCTCAAATACTTGCTATTTGTGCACTTCAAGCGAGTCACATAATTTTCTGTATGTCAACATCTGTAATATGATAGAACTCTGATAAAATTTGTATGAGTTATTATAAATAACCTAGAACAGTGCTTATCTCAGAATAAATCTTATATAAGTATTAGTTGCTACATCTTTATTTTTTCATCCAGTCTTTTATTGAGTCTATTCTGTGCTAGGAGCTCTTCTTAACCTTGTAGGTACACAGAGCAATTAGAACATGGCACCCCTCTAATCTCAACAATTTAGTAAAGAAAAGGCAAAAATAGAAGATGGACACATATAATTAAACAACAATTGTGTCAATATTCAGTAAGGTCTATAAAAGCACAGAACAGGAAATAACCACTTGATGGGTGAAGTGAGTTGAGTTTGTTCTTTTATATTTTGTATTGGAGGGAAAGTAGGTACCAGTCACAATGATGACTGGCCTAGAAACTAAGGAAAATCTGTGAAACTATGAGTCCTGGGAACTGGCTCATGGCCCTGGAAGAAATTAAGTGCAAAGACAATTTAGGATATTGTGTTGAAGAAGCATTAGGTTATGGCTAAAAAGTAAATAAATAAAATTGCTTACCAGGTGAAGGCTACTGAATTTTCTTCTATAAAGAAAAAGAAGCCAGAGGTGGTGTTTTGTGGGGTTTATTTTTCAGAAAGTGACAAATTTATATCCAGAAGAAGAATTCAGTCATGTGAAAGACTGAAATCAAGCAATGACAAGGCATAGTATGGTCAGATCCAAGTCAAAGACAATGAGGCAAACTAAGGCAGGGCAATGGGGATGAAAAGCAAGTCAGGTTTAAGAAACTTCTGGTGTTGGTAACTAATTGGATAGGATTGAGAAAGGAAGGGAGAAGGTTTAAGAAAGAATGACTTCAACTCCCTCATGAGATTAATAGGCATTTAAAAATGAAGAATAAAAATAACTAATATATATTATGTATATATATCAACTTTCCATTATGAATGAATCATTTTGTACTGCAAACATGTACTAATAAAAAAACAAATTAAAAATAGAGAAAACAATTAAGCTAGTGGGATAGGGTTGAGGATGGTGATTTTAAATAATAAGATGCATTTAAGATTCATACAGGAAATCAAGGCAAAGTTATCTGACCATTTTTGGATTTAAGATATTGGCATATGGGGCTGAGTAGAAGAACTCACCCAGAACTTACTCTCTCTTTGGGATGAAATTATATGATACCTTAGTACATCAATTGTACTAAAAGAAGCTAGGAATGAGAAATATATATATATTTTTGTTGTTGTTGTTTTTAATGTATAAATCTTATACAGAAACCACTGTATAACATTTTCTTTTCCATATTTATATGAAAACTTCAGTAGTTCCTCCATTTGATGAGGCTGACTCCAACATGTCTACCCTAAATTTGACATAAATAGTCAGATTGTGAATGTATAAACCATGGTAATTATCCAGTTGCTCTAAAATTAATCTTCAGCGATCAGTTGATATCATCTACTGATTTCACAAAATAGGTAAACCAATGAGTTCTCTTTTCTTTCTTTTACCTTATAAGCATTTATCCCAAAGTTGTGTTATTGATGAAGACTTTCCTAGATAAAAGAAAACTTTCTTTCAAGCATAAATTCTACTCTTAACTGTGCTCCTCTGCTAGAACTTTAAAATAATGAGGCTGGTTTTCATAAAAATAAGATAGCACACATATCTACAAGTGTTTTCATCTTCAATGTAGTGATCACTTAAGAAGCTAGACATTTTTCCCAATGCTGCCATCTCTCAAAACATTAGAATTCTTAAAGGATAAACATCAAAGCCTGCCATTTTTATTTTAAAGTACTCGATAAGAAATTCTCATCTTTCATATTGGATTTTATTTTTATGAATAATCAACACCATTTATGGCACACTATGCCACATAATGTAAGCGATCAAGGTACTCAAGTTCAAGAGGGTTACATAATCGTAAGATAATTATGATGTTTTTCTTCCATTTTCCTATTTTTATAGGTAAATCTCAAACACAAATTCTAAACATGACTGTATGCCTGGAATAAATGACCACTTTAAAGGAAATTTGTATTGAATTATATGTTCTAGCCTGTTCATTAAAAAAAAACTCATTACTTTGTTGTAAAATATTTGCATTTCACTATTCTTTTATATTTTTAAATAAAAACCTCCAAGACTGCAGTAAATTAATTTCATACAATTTTAATAGATGTTGAAACTTTTAAAAAATATATTCACCATTATTCCTTTGTGCAGTTATCATTAAATTTTTCAAGACAACACAATTTAGATTGATTTATTACTAATTTAAATCTCCTTGTCCTTTATATATAATGAAACATTCTGGCATTTTTTTAGTTTATCCCCTAAAACCACAATCTTAATTTAGCCATACATCAATGTTTTAGATAACATAGTTGAAATGTTAATGAGTAAGTCTAAAAAATACCACTGGCCAATTTTTCATTAAAAATAAAATACCCTTTGGAGAAGAGTCACACAAATTGATGATGACTGAATGCTGTTCCCTTAAGGCAGAGCAATGACCTAAGTTTAATTGGTTCACATGAAATGAGTCTTATTAGACAAATCTGACAGAAACCTTTAGCTGAATGTCATCTTTATATTTTTCACCAACTACTTCATAAATGCATAATTATAGGCCAATGATAATATATTATTAATAATTATAGACCAATGTTTATACTAATAATATATGCAAAATTACATATTTTAGTAGTTACAGTGTACTGTGCATAATGCTAAGTAATGAACAGACAGTAGAAAATAGACAGAAGCATCATCCTTACCTCACAGAGTTTGCTGTCTCAGAACACATCAGGAACAACTCCAGATTCTACACAGGTTTTTCCATACTCCCTTTGTTCATTCAATAGAATCGTGACAATGATCAAATATCACATACATCTTATTTTGCTGAAAACAGACTATGAACATCAAAATCAAGTGAGAGTGTGAGAAAGAACCTACCTGCCCTTCACAGAATAAAAGCATATACCAGATCGGTATTGATACTTGCTGATATGTTTTACCAGCACATTTCTTCTGAGCAGCTTTGCTTTACTCCATTTCAAGATCATAAACAATGATCTTGATCTTGTACTTCACTGTTACTTTCATGGACCTACCCAGCCCTTCCTGGCTAACTTGCCTTTGGAAATTTTCCAGATTTATTTAGAATATGGTACAGACAAAAGAAAAAAAAAAAGGGAGGAGAGAGAAAGATGAACCAGGCATATTGCAAGGCAGAAGGAATATCAGTTTGTTGTTTTATAAAGCATTTGAACCATTGTTTGGAAATGCCAAGATTTTACCTGCACAGTGTAATTTTGAGCACTCACTATAAAGAAGCATTTTGTTTAGCACTTTGTAAACATTATTTCACTTTACTCTCACATTCACCTCATGAGGCAAATGTTATCTCCCAGATGAGGAAGCTCATACAACTTATACTTGAGATTTTATTTAAATTCAGATATATCTAACTCTATAGCCAAATTCTTAACCACTAGGCCTAACCACTGTGCTATGTACTGAAGAGTGGAAGCAGGAGTGAAAAGAGGAGAAATTTAAAAATGAAAAACAGTGTTAATAATGATCACTTTTAAAATACATTGGTTGTCCATTTTTAACGTTATGTTTAAACTTGTTGCCAAGTCTATTACAGCATAAAGAGAGTGGAGAAATAGTTATCTGTGTTTGATACAACTTTACACCATCATGTAGGTTCTGGGTTTCCATTAGCCTGTCATTTCAATTGGTACCTCATTCCCATATTTAAGCTGTCAAAAGTAATCTTAATATCAAATCTTCACTGGTGGCCATACTCAAATGTCTTCACATTTTTCTACATAATTGGATGCAAAGCTTATTACTGTCTCTCTCTGAAGTAGGCTTCAAAATAATTGAGTATCAGAAGAATACTTTAAATTATTCTAGTCAATAGCATCTACTCCTGACTGTTCAACTTTTTCATTAGATTGATGACAGGAAGAGAAACTGATGACATCTTCTCTAACAAGAGCATACAACAACATTGCAGGAGCTGGGGTCAAAGAAAGTTGTGCTGGTTGCTCAGCGTGGCAGGAAAACAGCCTTCTCAAGGAAGCCAATGCTAAGTCTCCATAGCTTCAAGGGAGAAGTAAACCAGTTAAACTCAAGGTCAAATAAGAATGTGGGATTATAACCCAATTTGAGCACATCTTGACATTTTTGATAAGGCAAGACAAGTGTCATCTCTAAAATTTCATACTGGGCAATGAAATTATCAGGCCCTGACCATGGCTTTAATTCTTGCAGTAGTTTTGTGCAAGGGAAGGAAGATAGAACAGCAGGATAACCCTAGAGAAAATCTGTAAGGATGGACTTGGTCAAACTGAAAGACCTGGCTGTCTTAGATAACAGATGTTGGTTTCAAAAGGAGGAAGAGAAACAAGTAGTCCAGATCTTCTGAAGATCTCCCCAGCAAATATGAATTACTTACAGAATTCCAAGGTGGTCAGTAGATAGACCTAGAATCAGGAAGCTGGACTATCAGATCTAATCACTAAACAAATCAAACTTTTTGGATAGGAGATTTAAATGAGTTCCCACATCTGATTTAGGCCAATCCTACTGCCTTGAAACAGCTTTCACAGCTCAAAAGAAGTTCACAGAAATCCATAGCACAAGTACAAATGTAAAGTTCTTCAAAGATTCTCAATGTTTTCTTCTGGAAATTTCTGGGGTAATGAAAATAATTATATCCAGTAATAGTTATTTAATGTATACAAAGCACTATTCTAAGAAGGATATAGATGTTAATTGAATCTTAAACTGGTCTGCTTGGGAATTTATGGAAGCATTTTCAGTTGTAATAATGGCTATGGTCATTACTGTCATTTAGCAAGTTTGGGCCAGGCATGCTAAACAGTCCCACATAACAAAGATCAATGAGTACAAAATTCCAATATTATTTCCTTTTATAGACCATTGTGATTTCATTTAGTTTGGCAAGATCAATATTGTAATCTTCATTTATTGGATAAGAAAACCAAAGTTTAGAATGGTTAAACAACTTATATTATTTATCAGTGGCAGAGCCACAGACTCTGGCCCATTATTTTGCATCCTTAAGCACTGAAATCCAGTACACAAAGTGAATCATTAGATTTAAATGTTTAAAAAGAACACAAAAGTAAGGAAGGTTAAAAAAAAAGAGTGGTGTATTTCAATTTTTAGTAAACTAATAAAGTTCAAGATATACAACCATAAAATATGGCACAATGAAATGTGAGAAAACAACCAAAACAGAAATTCACTCTCTGCTCTTCCTTAGCCCTTCTCTCCTGATATTAGTCATAAGATCTCATTCAAGAAGTTCTCTCTATATACCCGAGGAAAAGAACCCAAAGACAGAGATGTCAGGAAGAATCTGAACAAGGCTTCCTAAATTCTCACAGTTTGTTACAATTGGTTCAAATTGCTCTATTCAATCACTTCTCCAAGATCAGTCTTATCAAAACTTTCATGAAAGGGCTGGGGATTTAGCTCAGTGGTGCTGCCACCTGCTCCACAAGCACAAGGACCCAAGTTCAATCCCTGGTACCCCCCCCACACACACACACACACAAATGGAAGAATCACAAAAAGAAGATGAATTCAAATGAGCAAGTAAAAATGACTCTGAGGCACAGGAGGTGAGCCACTCCCAGCACCCAGCAGGAAGCTTCCAGGCTGGCATACCACCCCCTTCAGCACACAGGAGGTGAGCCACGTGGGTGCCAGCAACAACCCCCTTCAAAATGAGAAGACACATAAACAAGTCTCAAAAACAGACTTCTAGAGCAACCGCAAAGGGAAATGAGATGGAACACTCTGATACTCAACCACCTGGACTCCCTGAACTGGCAACAAAAGAGGATCTGGAAAAAATGAAATCAGAAATAATCTCTCAGATAACAGCAGAGATTGTGCCCATAGTGCAAGACATGATATGTGAATCTAGAGAAGTCAAAGATAAAAAAAAAATAGAGGAACTGAGGGACAAGATGGAATCCCAACACAGAAAACAAATGGAATCCATAAAGCAGATGCAAACTTATTTCCAGCAGATTAAAAACTCCATTGAAAGCTTATGCAGCAGAATGAACCAATGTGAGGACAGAATCTCAGACATAGAAGATAAGATTGCAATTAGTGACCAGGAAAAGAAAAATTGCTTTAAAATAGTAAGGAACCATGAGAAATCAATCCAGCAGCTGCTAGACAATACAAAGAAGAATAACATAAGACTGACTGGAGTCAATGAAGAAACAGGAGAGAGTACAGATGACATAAAAAAACTGTTCACAGAAGTGATGGCAGAAAACTGCCCAAGTAGGAGGAAAGAATTTGACATACAGATAAGTGAGGTATATAGGACTCCAACTAGCCTTGATCAAAAAAACTGCACATAAGATTAGAATAGTTAAGATTCCAGAAATTCAACAGAAGAACAAACCTCTACAAGCAGTAAGAGAACAGAAACAAATCACATACAAAGGAAAGCCCATCAGAATCACATCAGACTTCTCAATCCAAACCCTCAAGGCAAGAAAGGCTTGGAGTGATGTATTTCAAGCCCTAGAGGAAAACAGCCTCCAACCCAGATTGATGTACTCTGCAAAACTATCTTTGAAAATTCATGAAGAAATAAGATACTTTCATGACAAAGAGCACCTTAGGAACTTCAGGAGTACCAAGCCAGCACTCCAAAAAATTTTAGACAATATCCTAGGAAAAGACAACAAGGATCACAACCCCAGGAAGCCCAGCAGAATGAATCAATTGGGCACAACAAGAAATTAAATGCAAAGGGGGAGAATCCAACAAAAAGAAAACGTCACGACAATGATAAGTCAATGCGTATCAGTTGTAACCATCAATGTTAATGGTCTTAATTCACCAACCCAAAAAAATAGACTGCCAGAATAAATCAAGAAGCAAGATCCAATAATATGCTGCATACAAGAAACACACTTAATATAAAAAGAAACTTATAGTCTGAAAGTTAAGGGGTGGAAAATATAGTCAATGTGATGGGAACCCAAATAAAAGCAGGAGTAGCTATCCTCTTTGCAAATCAAATGGATTTCAAACCAAAATCTGAAACACTTCTGGTCCCAAGAATTTCAGGTAAGGGATAGTCACCCTGTATGTACAAATCTATTGTGAACATGTGTTTTCATTTCTCTTAAGTGAAAACTTAAGAACAAAACTGTTGGTTCTTAACAGTAATAAAAGAAATTTCTATATTGTTTTCCAAAATGGTTTTATCATTTTACATTCACATTAGCAGTATTAGAAAATTCCAACTGGTTCACACTTAAGCTGACATTTGTTCTTTTAAAACTTTTTACTTCATCTCCCTAATGAGTGTATAATTCAGTCTTGTTATTGTACTGATTAGTATTTTTCTGATTCTAGTGTTGCACACCTTTCCTTGTGCTGTACTGGCTATTTATCATCTTCTTGTGTCTACTTTTTAATTGGGTTATCTATTAATGAGCTGTAAGTGCTCTTTATATATTCTGGTCATAGGTTATATGTATTATAAATATGGTCTGTTTAAAGACTACTTTTCATTTTCTTAACGATGTCATTGAAAGTTCTAAATTTTGATGGAATTTCATCAATTTTTTTCTTTTATAATAATGTTTTTTGTATCCTAGGAAATTCTTGCCTACCCTAAATTCATGAACATTTTCCCTTATAATTTCTTCTTAAAGTTTTATAGTTTTAGTCTTTCGTATTTAGGTTCATAGATCCTTTCAAGTTATCTTTATGAATGGAAATAAAGTGTTGAGGTTAATTTTTTTTTACATACAGATAGCAGGTGTTCTAGTACCATTTGCTGAAAACACTATCTTTTCCTCTGCTCTTGAGTTGAGTTTACATTCTATAAAATGTTAATGTTAAATAATCTTTCAAAACTCAGTGGACCATATATATGTGGTTCTATTTCTAGATTCTCTGTTTTATTCAAATGATCTATATGTCTTTCCTTACACCAACACTGCCTTGATTACTGTAGCTTTAGAAGAAGTCTTAAAATTAGGTAATAAATGTGTTCCAACATTATTTGTTTTTCTTTATTTTTTTCTAGGTCCTTTGTACACCTACATAACTTTCAAATTTCTTTTTTTTCTTTTTTTTTATTAAATTCTTTTATTGGTACATTGTAGGTATACAACACAATTACATTTCTCATTGGGAATTGTACCTTTACATAATGCATCTTGGTTCTTATTTTTTCCCCATTCCTAGCACTCCCTTCATCCCCTCCACCCTTCCCTATTTACAAAGACTTAATTTCCATTTTTCCCATTTCTCATCATTTTTTCCTTTCCCTTCTTTCCTTTCCCCTGCCCCTCCCACTACCCCTACCCCTTTGGACCTTTTCTTCCTATTTTACATTATCGATTATTCATTCTAATCATTGATACATTTTAGGTATACAATATAATGACATTCATCATTGGAAATTTGCACCTTTACATAGTCTCTCTTGGTTCTTCTTTTTCACCCTTGCCCAGCCCTCCCTTCAACCCCTCCATTCCTCCCTATTTACAAAGATTTGGTTCCTATTGTTCCATTTTCTCATATTAATCCCATTCCCTTTTATCCTTTCCCCTAGCCCCCCCACTTCCTTCCCCTTTGACCCTTTTCTTCCTATTTCACATTACCTATTATACATTTAGTCCTTATTGACACTTTCAGTTTCTCACACCAGAGAAACTATTCAGTATTTATTCATGTGTGTCCTATTTATTTCACTTAAGAGTATTGCCTCAATGTGCATCCATTTACCTATAAATGTCTCTAATTTCTAATTTTTTATGGCTGAGTAGTACTCCATTTTATAAAAAAAAACATTTTCTTTATCCAGTCTCCAGTTGATGGGCATTTGGGCTGTTTCCAAGTTTTAGCTATTACAAACTGCACTGCTATGAACATGGGTACACATATACCACTGTGGTATGATTCTTTTAATTCTTTGGGGAAGATACCCAGCAGTGGAATAGTGGGGTCAAATGGGACTTCCAGTCCTAGTTCTTTGAGGTATCTCCATACTGATTTCCACAGTGCTTGCACCAGTCTACACTCCCACCAGCAGTGGAGCAGGGTTCCTCTTTCCCCACAGCCCCGCCAGCATTTGTTATTGGTTGATTTCATGATAGCAGCCATTCTTTCTGGAGTGAAGTGGAATCTCAGCATTGTTTTCATTTGCATCTCTCGAATGACCAGTGATGTTGAACATTTTTTCATGTATTTATTTGGTCTTTCTACTTCTTTGTCTGAGAAATGTTTATTCATTTCAGATGCCCATTTTCAGATTGGGTCTTTAAATTTGGGAGGTCTGATCTTTTTAAGTTCTTTATAGATTTGAGATAGTAGACCTTTGTCTGAGGAAGAGCAGGTGAAGATTTTTTCCAAACTTTCAAATTTCAATATCCAATTCTTTATTTATAGCAAGTATACATAGACCTGAATCTTTATATATACTTTGTGTTTTCTAATCGTGATAAATTCGGATATAAGTTCTAGAGGCTCCTAGAGATTTATTAGTATTTTCTCTGTAGATGATTATTTCAATTACATATAAATATTTTACTTGTACCTTGCCAATCCTATGCTAATTGTTTCATTTTATTGCCATACTATTTTGGTTTAGTGGACAGATGAAGAGTATGCATATCTGCCCTTGTTCCCCACCTTAGGAAAAAAGCATTGTATCTTTTCCATTCATATAAGGCATTTTTTCTGGAAGTATGAAGTACATGTCTTATCTGTTGAGAAGGTTCTATTCTACTTCTAGTCTCCTGATAGCTTTTACCATGAACAGCTGTAGGATTTAGTCCAATATTTTTTCTGCAACTAATGACAGAATCATATAGCTTTTTCCTTTCCTCTGTTAAAATGATGACTTATGGGTGTGGATCTTCCAATGCTGAACCAACACTGTCATCCCTATAACAAAACCACTTTCTACATACTGCCAGATCTGACATGTAATAGTTTGTTTTGTTAAACAAATTTTTATCAGTTTTCATACTTTTTTCTTCTATTGTCTTTATCCAGTTTTAGTATTGGCACAATGTTTATCTAAAATGAGGGGAGAAGTGTTCCTTCTTTTTTCTGCTTTCATCAGTTAAAATGTATATGAGCCTGTTGTGGTCATATAGGTAGGTTTTCAAGCTAGGAATATACTTTCTTTAATAGGTGCTATTCAAATTTTATATTTCCTCCAGAGTTAGTTTCATTAATTTGTCTTCTAAGGTACTTCTTAGAAGTTGTCAAATTTATTTCAGAAAAAAATTTTGTAATGTGCTTTCCATATCCTTGCAAAATCTGTGGTAATATCCTCTAAATTTTGATATTGTAATTAAAGCAATGTATAATTGATATTATTTAATAGGAAGAAAAGGTCTAAAGGAGTAGGGAAAGTGGGAGGGGTAGGGGAAAGGAAAGAAGGGAAAAGAAAAAATAAGAGAAAAGGAAAAAAATGGAAACAAAATCTTTGCAAATAGGGAAGATTGGAGGGGGTGAAGGTAGGGCAGGGAAGGGGGAAAAATAAGAACCAAGATACATCATGTAAATGTACAAGATCCCAATGATGAATGTAACTGTATTTTATATCTAAAATGTACCAATAAACTTAATGGAAAAAAAACTTTCATGAAAATACATGAGTGTACCTATTTCTTTTGATCTTCTCTTCTTAACAAATGTTCCTGTGCCATATAAATCTACATTAAATACATTTTATGCTTTTCTCTTGTTAACCTGTCTTTTGTTATAGGGATCTTAGCTATAAACCAAGCAATGGGTAGGAAAGATATTTTTCTTCCTCTGGAAGACAAACGCTATATTTCACTACTAACTTCAGACTTGTTCAGTGCACTCTTAACTTGAAATAAGTAAGAATAAAAAGCAATAAGTGAAAACTTCAAGAACCTCTTATCCTGGGCCAAACGTATTTCTGAATAGCTCAGGCTTCCCTTTCTTCTAAATGCAACATGATGAAAACACAGAGTATTAAATCAGATTTCTAGGTTTCCAGTCCCAACAAATTTGGGCAACTCAAATATCCTATTTCTCAGGTTTTTTCCCAAATATAAAATGTCATGTATAACCTAAGATACTTTTAAATTCATTTTTGTTTTTGTTTTGCTCTGCTTTACTTTGAATGGAATACTAGACTGGAATGTGTACAGACATTTAGCTAAAATAAATACATTTTTTCAAAAGTAAAGTGCATATCTCTTGGAAGAAGAGATTGTCTTCTTAGAAGAAGATAATCATAACTATAACTCTTCCACAGGATATATAGGATTCTAGCTTTAAAATTCCATCCATGTCCACAGAATAGTGCAGATATTCAGTTCACAAGCTTCAGTATGGCCAGTAAAAACATTGATAATTCATGTTTTCCTAAAACATGGAGTAAAACACTGGAGTCCAAGATTAAGGCAAATTCATATTTGATTGTACTCTATCTATGAAATTTTAATAACTCACTTTATATATATATATATATTTATATATGAAAAACAGAAATATCTAGTTGCATTGGCTAAGATATGGCAATCTTCTGCTTGAAATGTAGAATCCAGCATGAAAGGGGAGAAATATCAAAGAAAATACTTCCAGAGTACAGAGGGCTGAAAATCTCCTCTGGCTGGATGAATGGAGACATTCTGGATATACGCTTCACACACTCTTAGGAAGTGATATGGAAGTGAAGTCAAAACTGTACAAAGTGAGCATTCAAAAATGTTGCCAGAATGGTACACTAACCTCCTCAACAATAGTGTCTTAACATATGTAAATATGTAAAGACAGTTTTTTAAATTCATAATTTGATTGAATCAAAGTTAGGGCAAATATACCAACATGATTCTCAAACATCTCTCTTCCTTTTTACTCTGGTATTCTTTAAGTGTATTTTGATATGGAAAAACCTAAATTTTAGTGAAATATGTCATTTCTGTCTACTGTTTTCAACTGCAGATTATCTGATTGAAACCTGTGGGGGAAAAAACAGTTTTGACTATGGTAAATTTTTCTCTGCATATTTTTCCATACTTTCTTGTATAGATTAAAGCTAAACCATGGTTAGAAAAATGTAATAGTAAATTGCACATTAAAATTTGGTGGTGAGAACTCCTCTGCCTGCCTAACTGAACAAATAAATGGTTGTCTTCAAAATGGGAAGTTAACACTTCAAAAGAGGTTGTTAAAATGTTCTAATTAAGAGTGTGAATGTAAGCCTAATTCAACACCTTCATTAATTTTCTAAATCCTTGTGCATATTTAATCCTAACACATACTAGTTTGAGAATAGATTCACATGATCAGAATCAATGTATACAGCATACTTTTGGTATTTGTTAGGGTCAAAATTACTGCTGTTCCCCACTTGAATATGAAATTAAAAAACAAAGTGAAAGAGTAAGCAGATGAAGTCTAATAACTTCATTTGTTAAGGAGAAAGCTGAGTATGCAGATGTGCCTTATAGCAGAGATTCCTAATATTGAATCATAATCATATTAGACAAACCTAACCCAGCCATGAGCCCTGCTGAACAGGCCTGGGATCCCTCTCCATACCTATCCAAAGAAACATAGAGCCCTCAGTGGGAAGTGTAGAGCATGCTGCCTCTGGGTGCTTGCCTGCCATGTAGCATAATGAAGGAGTATAACCTAGCATGCCCAATTTATTCTAGTCAAACTCAACAATCAAAAAAGGATCAGTTTTCTTGAAATGGGTAAGTAAAGAGGCAGAGAGATGATAGTAAGGTCATATTCTGCCCCCACCGCATGAAAGGAAGCCTAAAAATAAGAAAGAAGTGTCACTCAGTAATAAATAATGTTTGAAGACGGTGCTGAAGGATTCAGTCTGTGACTGGCTAGCTCCCAGGCCGAACATCATGGCAGAAGGATGTGGAGGAACAAAGCTGCTCCGTTCATAATAGCTGGGAAGCAGAGGAGGGGAACAGGGCAAGAGACCAGACATAGACTCCAAGACCATACTTCAGTGACCAACATAGACACACCTAGAAATGTGTTCTAACAATTTTCAGGGTGTATCCCAAAACTAATCAAGTTAAAATTCCATTCTAACTGCTACATCTCATCCTCTTTCAACTTGCTACCCAGACACATATCCTTAAACCATGCTTAATCTCCAAATAAAGACAATAGCAAATTCATAAGTGTGCTTAATAATGCAACTATCCTGTGTACAACCAGAAATGCAACAATCCTTTCACAAAATCTGAACAGGTCTAGTATTTTTTAAAAGTCCAAGTCAAGTCTCTTCTGAGACCCAAGCCAAACTCTTAGTTGTGAACCTCTATAAAAATAAAAAAAAAAACATATATAATCTCCAGGCACAAGGTCACAGGGTAAACACTCCTATTCCAAAATGGAGAAATAGGGGGATAGAAAAGAATTAAGCCAAAGTAAGACTGAAAACCAGCAGGGCAAACATTAAGTCCAGTAGCTCCCTATTGCCCAAGGTACACAGTGGCAAAAATGCACATTTCAAAGGGCTTGAGAAGCCCTATTCCTCTGCCGTTTCAGGTTGCACCCTATAGGCCCTTGCTCTTAGGCTAGCTTCACTCATCACCTACAGCTTTTCTCAGCAGATATTCTTTGTTCCTGGCATCTCTAACCTCTTGATGTCTCCACTGAATCCATGGCTTTACTCCACTGAATTCATGCCTTTATGTGCCCTCTCAGGCTCCTTGACTGACCTTCCAGGTCTTCCTTTGAAGTCTGGGTGGAAGCCTCCTTGACTCCACAACTCTTGCATTCTGGTACCAATATCCTATATTGATCAGTTTCATGTTGTTGGAACAAAATATCAGACACCTGCAACTTAGAGGAGAGATTTATTTTGGCTCACAGTTTAGTTCACTGTCAGCTGGCTCCAAGGTAGAAACACATGGTGGAAGGGTACGGCAAAGGAAACTGCTCATCCTGTGGCAGCCAAGAAGCAGAGGAAGAAAGGAGGAGCCAGGGACATGAATACACCCTTCTGAGTCATCTACCTCTGTGCCCCCAGTGACCTAGGTCCAACTGGGCCCAAACTCCTAAGAGCACATTCAGCTACTGAACTTATCAATGGGTAAATTCTTTGATGAATATAGGTCCCCTATTGTCCAATCACCTTCCAAATACATGAAACTTTAGGGGAACTTGTAGATCTACACTATAATACAGGGAAAAGGAAGAAAATTAATATTCCTATTGCCTTGTGAAATTTTTCCAACAAATACTAGAAAATTAAGATCATAAGTATTAGATTTCTCACAACATAATAGTTAACTCCCAGAGGCAAATAGCACAGGGGGATTTGTGATTGTGCAGAATTTTAAAACTCTTTGTTTTAGCAAGACATCTGATAGTCAAGAAAGAAGAAGAGGTCAAATTTTAGGGAAAAAAGGCACTATTAGAGGGCCAAGGATTTAGCTCAGTGGTTTCACTGCCTGCCTTGCAAGCACTGGGTCCTGAATTCGAACCCTGGTACCAAAAAAAAAATACTATTAGCATATTCCATTGTGCTAAAGAAGTTCTTAGGAAAGCCTATTCAAATTACTTTTTCTCCATGATGTCTGTATGAATTATGAGAAAGTTTACCTAACTTGTACCCAAATAAAGCTAAGAATTTTTCATGTGGGTAATCTGGATAGCAAACTATTTCCATACCCATGGATGTTGCTTTTAAATCACATTTTTCCATCCTGTTGGTTCTCAAAATTGCCCCTCACACGGGGTGAATTTCTCCATTGTAAATCATGTAGATCTAAATTAGTCACATCCCTTTTCCACTTGTAAATACAGCAAAAAACCTGATGTGGAACAGATCACCTGGAATCTCTGATCAACAGGGTTGTTATCATTATGACAGAGCTATTTTATAAAAATGAAACAATAAGTTGTAATTTTTACTGTTATCTTAGTATTTCATGTTGTTTATGTTATCAAAGATGTTTAAAGGAATTTCTAAGGTATTGTTGTTTAACATGCCTCAATGAGTTTATTGAGAAATATCAGATCATTGTCAGGTACAGTTGCACACAACTGTAATTCCAGCACCTAGAAAGCTGAGACAGGAGGATTGTAAGTTGAAGTACTGCCTGAACAATTTAGTGAGCCCTGACTCAAAATAAAAATAAAAAAGGGCTATGGATGTGTCTCAGTGCCCTGGGTTCCATTCCCAGTATCTCACATACACACACACACACACACACACACACACACACACACAATCATAATCTTCTAAAAATAGATTCTTTAAATAATAAGGTAATATGAATACTTTGAAGGTAACAAATATAATTTTGGAAACTCCTATTGAGTTGTGAAAAGTAAATAATTTGTGCCATTTATATATTCACATTAATCTTTACCTTTATATTATCAATAACTATGGAAGAGGAGATAGGAAAAGATAGAAATTTTTATCTTCTATTACAACCTCAAAGTCATTTGCATATGAAGTGATTTGATTAACTTCTTCCCTTTTACTCTATGCAAGGAACTTGTTTAGAAAATAGAATGAAACATGGTTTCTTCTAAAACTCAAACTAATCCTACATATGATTAGGTGTGTGACAGTCTCACCACCTCTCACTAAAAATAAGATAAAAAGAAAGCAATCATTCATCTGAAGACACCAATCCTATAGACAATCCTAGAACATGAAGCTGTAATGGCAGGGACCAATCCTCTCTTCATTTGGAAGATGAGAAAACAGAAGTTTCCAGACATTTCTTCTGCCTAATCTGGACACCTTGTGAGAGGCAGAGCTGGAAGCAAGAGCTTCTGACCCAAGTGTAATGGGCTTTTTTTTGTAGACTCTAGATAAACAAAATACTGAGACAAAGAACAAAGTAGGGTTTATTTTGGCTCATGGCTTCAGTAGTTTCAGTCTATAGTCAACTGGTCTCTTGCTTTTGGACCTCTTTCAAGGCAGTGCATCATGGTAGGAGCATATGGAGGAGCAGAGCTGTTTGCCTCATGGCAGCTGGGAAGCTAATTAAAAAAAAGGAAAGGACCAAGCTCCCAATTCTCCTTCAAGAGCACATTTCCAGTGACGTCACTGCCTTCTACTAGGCTCCTCCTCTTAAAGGTTCTACCACCTCCCAGTAGCAATCAAGCCTTCAACATAAGGGCTTTTAGAGGGCACTTATCCCAATCATCAGACCAGTATTAGACATGGGCCAAGCACTGAGGTCTGAAGATTAGAAGAATAGAGGAAAAACTGTAAATTTTTAACTCCTTAAACCCTACTAACAGAAAGTCTTTTACAAAAGGAATCCTTTACCAAGGATTGAGAATTTACATTTTTAAGGTAGCTGTTGAATACCTGAAAACGTCTGTAGCATAATTCTATTCCAGAGTCAAGGAAAGAGATCTATGCCTAAATCTCTTAGAACATAATGGTGTTCCTGATGAAGCCATCAGAGGTAAAATGTGGGAAATGTGAGGCTTATGAACTCAGATTAAAGGTGGGGGAGCTATGTTCCAACTACTTGTTACTCATGTTTTGGTACATTTTAAAGAAATTCCAGATTAATTTATGATAGAATATATGGCATGATTTAATTTTATCAGAAAGTAACATGTTCTTCATGAATGTATATTAATTCAAATAAGGTAGCTCTGTCTTCATTTACAACCATCTGTTGAAAATTAATTTTTATGAGTTGTCATCTCAAAACAGAGAAAACAGATGTACATTTAACCCCAAGCCATAGAATCACTCAGCCTATTCTAAAGCTTGATAAGATGTCATATACACAAATTAAAAATAAATCTGTTTACTTTGTGCTTTTATAGTTTTATTCCATGCAGAACAAAACTCTATAAATAAAACTGTTTAACTTTCAAATCTGGTGCCACTCCAAGCTAACCTATTTTGTACATAGTTACATCATCATGGAACCTTTATTTTTAAAACTTTAAAAGAGTTAAAATTGATTTGAGCATATTCAAAATGTCAGGTTATTGTCCTAAGATGACGTTAAATAGAAGAGTCCACAGAAGAGAAATAGAATTAACAGAAAGAAAAATTTAGCTGTATCCTAACACTTAGAGGGATCAGTAATGAGAGCATGTTACAACTTTTAGACTGAAAACTTTCAGCTACTTTACACAAGCTAAGCTGCAGCAAGAAGACATTAGTTTCTTTCCTACTAGTTGGGCAACTCTGGAAGGCTTTTCTGTAAGAGTGGATAGAAAAGTCTCTTTCCAAGTAGAATAGTGATTACTAGAGGCTAGGAAGAGTAGAGGGGAGGGGGAATGGAAGGAGGCAGGGTAACAGCTACCAAACTACAGTTAGGAGAAATAAGTTTTTAAGTTGCAGTAAGGTTACTAGTATGATTTACAATAATTTATTATGTATTTTATAAAGAAGTAGAAGAGAGGAAAGAGTTTGAGGGCTCTTGACACAAGAAGTGATAAAACATTCAAGGAGATGGAAATGGTCATTTTCCTGATTTATTATGCAATGCGTACATCCATTGAAATATCATAGTGTACCTCACAAATATGTACAGTTGTCATGTGTTAATTAATAAAATAGACTCTTTTCCTAAATGTTAGCAGAGCCAATAAGACTGTCTCTCTTTCTTTTTCATGTTCTATTCTTTTTTCTGTTATACTGTGTGCATATCTTCAGAGCAAGGCCAGATACTACAGCGCCTTGCTTCCAATGTGTCCAGCAAATGCATGGAGCCCACAAAATGCTTGTCCGTGGTAGTGAGGAAAATGACTAAATTTTATATTGAAGTTCCTTCCAAAACATTGGGCAGAGAGTCAAAGAATCTGTTTTTAAGGCATGGCTTGATTATTTCATTAACCAGTTAGGAATCATTCTGAATTTCAGCTGTCTCATCTTTAATTGACACTTTTAGTCCACAATGTGTGTGAATTATTAAAAGCCCATGGTATGGAGGGGAATAAGAAAGCACAAGAGGGCCAGGGATTTGGCTCAGTGGTGCCACAGCCTGCCTCACAATTGGGAGGTCCTGAGTTCGATCCCCAGTACCAAAAAAAAAAAAAAAGAAACAAAGAAAGTACAAGAGAGATTACAAGTATCCCTACAATAAGTCAATTAGGAAATCCCTTGCATTCCATGAATATAAAAACTCACAGGCTATAACCATATTATTACTGTACCTTTATCAGAATTTCCTAAAAAATAATTTCTTCAATTGAGGCCCCAAGTATATTTTCAATATCACTCTAAATGCACTTATACTTGATTCCAAATTGCAACTATCACATAAGCCATTTTATTCAATAAAATTCTACATAGGCATATAGCTAGAAATTATATTCCAGTCTAGAATTTCAAGAAATGAAACAGAGAGGAAGCATGACATTTCCTTGATTAATTAGCTAGTTAACAGAAATTTAGTGCTATGGAAACTGCTGACTTTTTAGAATTAGGAGATATTGAATTCTAGGGCTACTTTTTACCTTTGGGTACAACTTAATATCTCCGAAACTTAAACTCTTTATCCATTTGTGAGAGTAGAGAATATCTTCAGGTGATGTGTTCATTCCTGGCTACATCAGATTTGGGCTAGGATGACTAATATGAGGTAGTATATGTAAACATAATGTATATCATAATGCTCTACACAAAATTTAAAGCAATGATATGAATAGAATGAAAATGGGACTAGTATTGTCACTATTTCCATTCCCAAATTCCTTAATATTTGTTTTGCTTTGATGAATGTAGATAGCTTAGGTGATTGCAATCTGTGAAGTAGAAAAACAGATTAGAAATTCAAAGTAATTGCCATAAAAAACTCAAATTGCCCATTATATTTACAGAACACCTTTCCAACTGAAATACACACACATGTAGCATAAAATCCACTTAATTGTTTTTAAAAATTCACTACCACATAACACTTGTCCTTTATGAAATGCTATTGTATTCCATTTATTGTAACAGTTCCAAAAGGCACATTGCTATGGGCACCAGTAAGACAGCAAGCTTATTTGGTAAGGATATGTGTTGCAGAAAGTGTAACTCATAAACAGTCACCCATTATTTGTCTTTATTTGTGTTGTTCACTCTGTAGGTTTTCTGTGGCAAACTTTTATCCCAAAAATTGCTTTCTTTTGTCACCCACCTACAATGTGGAGCTATTTCTCTACCCACACACATTCCTGAGAGTATATTTTGGAAATCAAAACCTATTTATTTTTATCCTAAGCAAAACTAGTTGTGAGGGTAAATCTGCTGCCAAAACATAGTCAGGACATCTTCCAAAGGCAAATACAAAAGATTTGAGGACATCCATTTTTACCTATTCTCTACTCCTCTTCAGAAAACTATCTATCCTGGCCCACTTATGACCAGGAGCCAATGGGGACCCCATGGGCATGCCCACCAGCCACCCACAAAGCCATGCAGGCACCTGCAACAACAGAGGCCCAAGCCCCAGCCTCTTGGCTGTGCAGCTACCTGGTTCCACACTTCAGAGGCACAGGGAGACATAAAGGCCATTGTCTTGAGCTGCAGAAGTGAACAACAGATAGAGGGCCTTTCTCAGGGTCCCTGGTAAAAACCGAAGCCCACTGGAAAAATGAAGAGAATCTCTGCAATAAAGGCACGGCAGACCACCATGCTTTGTAAGTTGGAGGGATCATCACTTCCCAACAGAACCTGGACTATCTTCATAGGAAAGGTAGCTGGAACCTGCAGTAGAACCTTGCAGAATTCAACCCTGCAGGAGGTTAGGGAGCTCACCTTGGGACTTGCAGCCAGAAATCTGCCTGAATCTCAGAGGTCTGTGAGTGGCTTTCTGAGACTCATTGACATATATCTGCACACTGCTGCCCACGTTGTCTATTGTGACAGCAGAGACACACCCTAAAGGACTCCCTTCACTTTTATCTTTTATTTGTTATTTTCAAAATTACCTCTATTTTTTTGCTCTTATTTTTACTTTTTCTCTTCTTTTTCTACTCTTTTAAAATTTTTATTTTTCTCTTTTTTCTTTCTTTTATCTTTTCTTTCTCTCTCTCTCTCCCTCACTCCCTTGCTATCCTACACTGTTCTTCATCTCCCTTTATGTTCCTGTTCTGGCCCGAATTTGTATTTCTTCTTTATTTTTCTTTTCTTCTCTTTCCTTCTCCCACATGTGTCTTCAGGCCTAACTGCTAACTTTCCCCTATCCTTGTACCTACCTATCCCTTCCTTCCCAATTCCTTCGAACTCCCCATTCTGAAGGATAAAGTTGCTATATTGAAGAGTTTATTCACTATAAACATATGTTGGGTTGGTCCTTGATTTTGATCTAATTCACACAGTCAAAGGTAATATATTAATAACTATCACAAAATGTCATTTTCTAAAGGTACTTGATGCTATTGTGTTGCTGATTGTATCACTTGGGCTAAGGTGTTGTGATTGATCTAATCAGGTGTCCTTCCTGGTATAATGAAAATGAAATAGCCTCAGAGTCATTAGAGACTCAAAACCTAAAGACCAGCTATATCCAGAAGACACCTCTGAGAAGCAATCATTCCATAAGTGTTCTAAATACATCCACAAAGATACTTACAATAAGTAACTTCAAAGTATCAACCCAGGAACTAAACCAGGGACAGTACCAAAAACAAAAATGAGAAGACATGTAAGTAAGGCACAAACTCAGACTTCCACTCAAAAAAGGGAAATTCTGGGGGAAGGGAGGTGGAAAAGCCTGATAATCAACCACCTGTACACCTGAAGTGATACCACAGGAAGTAACAAAACAGATGAATGAGGTTCTAGAGAAATTCAAAACAGAAATAATCTCCCAGATAAGTAGAGAGATAGTGAGCAGAGTGAAAGACATGATTAGAGGCTCTAGAACAGAAAGAGATAAAAAAAAAAAATAGATGAGCTCAAAAACATGCTGGAAGCCATGAACACCCAGCATAAGAAAGAAATGGAAACCATGGTTGCCCAACATAAGAAAGAAATGGAAACCATGAAACAAACTCAAACAGACATCCAGGAGATTACAAATTCCATTGAAAGTATGCACAGTAGATTAAGGGAATGTGAAGATAGAATATCAGGCATAGAAGACAGGAGTGCAGTTAATGACAATGAAAACAGAGATTTCTTCAAAATAGTAAGGGACCATGAGAAATCAATCCAGTAGCTGCTAGATTGACGCAAAGAACATAAGACTAATAGGAGTCCAAGAAAAAAACAGGAGAAAGCACAATTGACATAAAAAACTGTTCACAGAAGTAATAGTAGAAAGCTACCGAGACAGAGGTGGAGAAATGGACATACAGATAAGTGAGGCATATAGAACTCCAACTAGCCATGATCAAAAAAAATCTACATCTAGGCATATAATAGGCAAGATCCCAGAAACCCAACAGGAGAACAAAATCCTACAGGCAGTTAGAGAAAAGAAACAAATCACCTATAAAGGAAAGCCCATCAGAATCACAGCAGACTTCTCAACACAAACCCTCAAATCAAGGAGAGCCTAGACTGAAGTATTTCAACCCAAAAAAAAGAAAATAACTTCCAACCTAGACTGTTTGTATCCTACAAACTTATCTTTCAAAATCTATGGGAAACTTAGATACTTGCATGACAAGAACACCTGAGAAATTTCATGAACACCAAACCAGCACTCCAAACAATTCTAAGCAATATCCTAGAAAAAGACAATGAAGGTCAGAACTCCATGAGGCCCAACAGAGGGAAGCCACCAGGCAAGGTAAGACACTAAAGGGAAAGTGGGAAAAAAATAAGAAATAAAAGAGCCAACAACAATAAAACATCATGACAAGGATGAGTCAATATCTATCAATTATAACTCTCAATGATAATGGCCTCAATTCATCAATCAAAAGAAATGACTGACAGAAAGGATTAAGAAGCAATATCCAGAGGCAGGTCTGTGCACGCCCTACCGAGGTCCCCAGCCTCACGGAACACGCCCAATCACCCCACTGCAGACAGGCAGGTCTGCCCATGCCCTACCGGGGTCCCAAGTGGCACGGAACACACCTGCTGCAGACAGGCAGGTCTGTGCATGCCCTACTGAGGTCCCAAGTCGTGCAGAAGATGCCGAATCACACCACTACAGATAGGCAGCCACCTGGTTCCACACTACAAAGACGCAGAGGACACCAGACCACCAGACCAAGGTACTGAGTCCCCCTGCTCCCGGCCCAGAGGTAGGGACTTCTGAGCAGCCGTCCCACTGCTCCTGGTCCAGAGGAAGGGGCTTCCCGGTCACCATCCCTCCCACTGCTCCCAGCCCACAGGAAAGGGCTTTTGGGTCACCATCCCTACTGCTGCTCCTGGGCACTATCCCAACTCTCACAGCTCAGAGGAGGTAATCCGTGTAGGTGCTAACAGCCCACTGCCCCAGTCAAAATGAGAAAACATATAAATAAGTCTCAAAACCAGACTTCCAGATCACCTACAGAAACCCCAAAGGGAAATGAGATAGAACACTCTGATACTCAACCACCTGGACCCACTGAACTGGCAACAAAAGGGGATCTGGAAAAAATGAAATCAGAAATAATTTCTCAGGTAACAGGAGAAATTGTGCTCCTAGTGCAAGACATTATTAATAAATCTAGAGAGGAGCTGAGGAACATGATGGAATCCCAACATAAAAAACAAATGGAATCCATAAAACAGAGGCAAATAGATTTCCAGGAAAGGAAAAACTCCATTGAAAGTCTACACAGCACAATGAGCCAATATGAGGACAGAATTTCAGATATAGAAGATCAGATTGCAATTAGTGACCAGGAAAAGAAAAATTGCTTCACAATTATAAGGGAACATAAGAAATCAATCCAGCAGCTGCTAGATGATGCAAAGAACAATAACATAAGACTGATTGTGCTCAATGAAGAAACAGGAGAGAGTGGAGATGACACAAAAAATCTCTTCACAGAAATAATGGCAGAAAACTTCCCAAGCAGGGGAAAAGAGCTTGACATACAGATAAGTGAGACATATAGGACGCCAAATAGCCTTGATCAAAAATAATCTACACATAGGCATATCATTGGTAAGATTCCAGAAACTCAACAGAAGAACAAAGTTCTCCAAGCAGTCAGAGAAAAGAAACAAACCACATACAAAGAAAAGCCCACCAGAATCACAGCAGACTACTCAACACAAACCATCAAGGCAACAAGAGCTTGGAGTAACATATTCCAAGCTCTAAAAGAAAACAACCTCCAACCCAGATTGATGTACCCTGCAAAACTAGCTTTCAAAATGGATGGAGAAATAAGATACTTTCATAACAAAGAGCACCTTAGGAACTTCAGGAATACCAAACCAGCACTCCAAAGAATTTTACACAATATCCTAGGAACAGACATTGAGGATCACAACCCCAGGAAGCAAAGCAGAATGAACCCATCTGGCATGACAAGAAATTAAATAGAAAGGGGGAGAACCCAACAAAAAGAAAAAGTCATGGCAATGACAAGTCAATACGTTTCAGTTATAACCATCAATGTTAATGGTCTCAATTCACCAATCAAAAGAAATAGACTGGCAGAATGGGTCAAGAAGCAAAATCCAACAATATGCTGCATACAAGAAACACACTTAATTCAAAAGGAAACTCATAGACTGAAAGTTAAAGGGTGGAAAACAATACTCCACATGACAGGAACCAAAAAAAAGCAGAAGTAGCCATCCTCTTTGCAGATCAAGTAGATTTCAAACCAACACTGATTAAGAGAGATGAAGAAGGATACTACATCCTTGTAAAGGGAAGAATCCAAGAGGAAGAGATGACAATCATAAATATCTATGCACCAAACACTAGTGCACCCAACTATATAAAACAAACACTACTGGACATGAAAAGTCATATATGCACTAATACAATTGTAGTGGGGGACCTCAACACCCCACTGACACAAACAGATAGATCAACTAGACTAAAAATAAGTAACGAAATACTAGAACTCAATTGAACTCTTGAACAAATGAACTTAACAGATGTTTACAGAGTCTTCCACCCCACAAAATCAGAATGCACATTCTTCTCAGCTACACATGGGTCATTCTGCAAAATAGACCACATACTCACACATAAAACATGTTTAAGTAAGTGCAAAGGAATGGAAGTTATCCCCTGTATATTATCAGACCAGAGTGGGATGAAATTGGAATTCCATAGCAAAAGAAACTCAAAATATTTCATAAACTTGTGGAAATTGAACAACACACTTCTGAATAACCAATGGATCACAGAGGAAATTAAAGAAGAAATCAGACAGCTCCTTCAATTAAATGACAATGACAATACAACATATCGGAATCTATGGGACACAATGAAAGCAGTCTTACGAGGGAAATTCATAGCAGTGAATATGCATATTAGGAAAACAGAATGAGCCCCATTAAACAAACTGATGCTGCACCTCAAGCTTCTAGAAAAAGAAGAACAGGACAACCCCAGAGCTCATACAAGGGAGGAAATTATAAAGATCAGAGGAGAAATCAATGCAATGGAGACTAAGAGAATGATACAAAAAAATCAATGAAGCCAAGAGTTGGTTCTTTGAAAAAATCAACAAAATTGACAAAACCTTAGCCAACCTTGTCAGAAAAATGAAAGAAAAAGCCCAAATCCATGCAATTAGGAATGAAAAGGGTGAAATTACAACAGATCCAGCAGAAATCCAGAGGATCATCAATACCTACCTCCAGAACCTATATGCCAATAAGATGGACAACACAGAAGAAATGGACAGATTCCTAGATACATATGAATTACCAAAGTTGAATGAAGAAGACCTAAAAATTCTGAACAACCCAATATCAACCAATGAAGTTGAAAATGTAATTAAAAACTTATCAACTAAGAAAAGCCCAGGTCCTGATGGCTTCACTGCTGAATTCTACAAGACATTTAGAGAGGAACTGCTGCCACTACTGTTTAAACTCTTCAATGAAATTGAAAGGGAAGCAATACTCCCAAATTCATTCCTGGAAGCAAGCATCACCTTGATCCCCATAGCAGAGAACGATCCAACCAAAAAGAGAACTATAGTCCAATCTCACTAATGAACATAGATGCAAAAATCCTTAATAAGATACTGGCAAACAGAATACAGAAGATCATCAAAAAGATCATACACCCTGATCAAGTGGGATTCATCCCAGGGATGCAGGGATGGTTCAACATATGCAAATCAATCAGTGTAATATGCTATATCAATAGAGCCAAGGACAAAAACCATATGATTATCTCCATAGATGCAGAAAAAGCATTTGACAAACTCCAACATGCATTTATGATAAAAACCCTACAAAAAATTGGAATAGATGGTCTCTGCCTCAAACTGATAGAAGCCATCTATGAAAAACCAACAGCCAATATCATACTAAATGGTCAAAAACTGAAATCCTTCACACTCAAATCAGGAACAAGCCAAGGATGCCCACTATCACCACTCTTGTTCAATATAGTCTTGGAAACATTAGCCACGGCAATTAGACAAGAGAAAGAAATAAAAGGAATAAAGATAGGTAATGAAGAAGTCAAATTGTCATTATTTGCAGATGACATGATACTCTATATAGAAGACCCCAAGAACTCCACCAAAAGTCTTTTAGGCTTAAAAACCAAATTCAGTCAAGTAGCTGGATACAAGGTCAACACACAAAAATCAATAGCTTTCCTCTACACAAATGCCAGACTTAATGAGAGAGAAATAGGACAAATAATTCCTTTCACAATAGCATCCAAAAAACTGAAATACCTAGAAATCATCCAAACGAAAGAAATCAAAGACCTCTTCTCTGAAAACTATGGCACTCTGCAAAGAGAGATTGAAGATGATATCAGAAAATGGACAGACATCCCCTGCTCCTGGGTAGGAAGGGTTGATATAGGGTAAATGGCCATACTTCCAAAACTGCTTTATAGATTGAATGCAATTCCAATTGAGATCCCAGCAACATACTTCATAGACCTCGAGAAAACAATCCAAAAATTCATTTGGAAGAAGAAGAGACCCAGAATAGCAAAAGCAATTCTAGGTAACAGAGACATGGCAGGGGATATCAGAATCCCCAACCTGCAACTATATTACAAAGCTACTGTGATAAAAACAGCATGGTACTGGCAAAGAAACAGACCTGAGGACCAGTGGAACAGATTAGAAGATGCAGAAACAATGCCAGACACACTCAGCCACCTCATGTTTGATAAAGCAGCCAAACACCCTCACTGGAGGAAAGATAGCCTCTTTAATAAATGGTGCTGGAAAAATTGGGCTTCAACTTGCCAAAGATTAAAACTAAACCTGTATCTCTCACCATGCACTAAACTAAAATCAAAATGGACTAAATATCTAAATATTAAAATAGAAACTCTGAACCAGTTGGAACAGAGGTTAGGTAGAACCCTTGAAGACATTGATGTAGGAAAAGATTTTATGAACAAAACTTCAGTTGCCCGTGAACTAGCACAAACAATCAACAAGTGGGATCTCTTCTTATTAAACGGCTTCTGCACAGCAAGAGAAACCACCAGCAGTGTGAAGAGACAACCCACAATGTGGGAAAAAATCTTCACCTGCTCTTCCTCAGACAAAGATCTACTATCTCAAATCTATAAAGAGCTTAAAAAGATCAGACATCCCAAATTTAAAGACCCAGTCTGAAAATGGGCATCTGAAATGAACAGACATTTCTCAGACAAAGAAGGAGAAATAGCAAATAAATACATGAAAAAGTGTTCAACATCACTGGTCATTCGAGAGATGCAAATGAAAACAATGCTGAGATTCCACTTCACTCCAGAAAGAATGGCTGCTATCATGAAATCAACCAATAACAAATGCTGGCGGGGCTGTGGGGAAAGAGGAACCCTTCACTGCTGGTGGGGGTGTAGACTGGTGCAACCACTGTGCGAATTAGTATGGAGATAACTCAAAGAACTAGGACTGGAAGTCCCATTTGACCCCACTATTCCACTGCTGGGGATCTTCCCTAAAGAATTAAAAGAATCATACCAGAGTGATATATGTGCGCCCATGTTCATAGCAGCACAGTTTGTAATAGCTAAAACTTGGAAACAGCCCAAATGCCCATCAACTGGAGACTGGGTAAAGAAAATGTGTTTTTTTTATAAAATGGAGTACTACTCAGCCATAAAAAATGAGAAATTAGAGACATTTATAGCTAAGTGGATGCCCCTTGAGGCTTTATTCTCAAGTTAAATAAATAGGACACACATGTGTAAATACCGAATAGTTTCTCTGGTGTGAGAAACTGAAAGTGTCAATAAGGACTAAATGTATAATAGGTAATGTGAAATAGGAAAAAAAAAGGGCAAAGGGGAAGGAAGTGGGAGGGCTAGGGAAAAGGATAAAAGGGAATGGGATTAATATGAGAAAATGGAAAAATAGGAACAAAATCTTTGTAAATAGGGAGGAATGGAGGGGTTGAAGGGAGGGCTGGGCAAGGGTGAAAAATAAGAACCGAGAGACTATGTAAAGGTGCAAATTTCCAATGATGAACGTCATTATATTGTATACCTAAAATGTACCAATGGTTAGAATGAATAATCAATAATGTAAAATAGGAAGAAAAGGTCCAAAGGGGTAGGGGTAGTGGGAGGGGCAGGGGCAGGGGAAAGGAAAGAAGGGAAAGGAAAAATGCTTAGAAATGGAAATAAAGTCTTTGTAAATAGGGAAGGGTGGAGGGTGTGAAGGGAGGGCTAGGAATGGGGAAAAAATAAGAACCAAGATGCATTATGTAAAGGTACAATTCCCAATGAGAAATGTAATTGTGTTGTATACCTACAATGTACCAATAAAAGAATTTATTTTTAAAAAAAAAGAAGCAATATCCAGCAATATGCTATATGCAAGAAACACACCTAACTCAAAAGGAAATTCATGGACTGAAAATAAAGGATGAAAAACAGTTCTCCACATGACAGGAACCCAGAAAAATGCAGGTGTAGAATCTTATTTGCAGACAAAGTAGATTTCAAACCAAAACTAATTAAGAGAGACAGAGATGGTCACTACATCCTTGTGAAGGGAACAATCCAAGAGGAAGAGAAGACAATACTAAATATATATGCACCAAATGCGAATGCCCCCAACTATACAAAATAAATATTAGTGGACATAAAAAACCAAATAAGCACTAACACAATTGTAGTGGTGGACATCAATACCCCAGTATTACAAATAAATAGACAGATCATCTAGACCAAAAATTAACAACAAAATTCTAAAACTGAACCAAACTGTTGAAAAAATGGACTTAATAGATGTTTACAGAGTGTTCCACCCCACAAAATCAGAATACACATTCTTTTCAGCTGCACATGGGTCTTTCTCCAAAATAGACCACATGCTAGCTCATAGGACATGTCTAAGTAAATGTAAAAGAACTGATGTTACCCCCTGTATAATGTCAGACCATAGTGCAATAAAATTGGAGATCAATGACATAAGAAACTGCAAAACTCTCACAAACAAACAGAAATTAAATAACACCCTCTTGAACAACCAATGGGTCACAGAGGAAATTAAAGAAGAAATTAGACAGTTTCTACAAGTAAATGATAATGCCAGTACAACATACAGGAATCTATGAGACACAATGAAAGCAGTTCTACATGGGAAATCCATAGCAGTCAGTGCCCATATTAGGAAAACAGAGAGAATTCAAATAAATAACCTAATGCAGAACTTCAAGCTCCTAGAAAAAGAAGAGCATAACAAACCCAAAGCTCGCAGAAGAGAGGAAATTATAAAGATCAGAGCAGAAATCAATTCAATGGAAACTAAGAAAACAATACAAAAAAATCAATGAATCAAAGAGTTGGTTTTTTGAAAGAATAAATAATATCGATAAACCCTTAGCCAACCTTATCAATAAAAGGAAAGAAAAGGCTCAAATACATGCAATTAAGAATGAAAAAGGTGAATTCACAACAGACCTAGCAGAAATCCAGTGAATCATCAATACCTACTTCTAGAACCTGTACTCTAATAAAATGGAAAACACAGAAGAAATGGACAGATTCCTAGATACATATGAATTGTCAAAGTTAAATGAAGAAGATATAGAAATTCTAAACACCCCAATTACAATGAGTGAAATTGAAAATGTAATGAAAAATTTACCAACAAAGAAAAGCCCAGGTCCTGATGGGTTCACTGCTGAATTCTACAAGACATTTAAGGAACTGTCGCCATTACTCTTTAAACTCACCAAGGAAATTGAAAGGGAAGCAAGGCTTCCAAATTCATTTCTGGAAGCAAGTGTTACTTTGATTCCAAAACCAGAGAGAGACCCAATCCGAAGAGAGAACTATAGGCCAATCTCCCTCATGAATGTAGGTGCAAAAATCCTCCACAAGATCCTGGCAAACAGAATACAGAGGGTTATCAAAAAGATCATACACCCTAGCCAAGTTGGATTTATCCCGGGGATGCAAGGATGGTTCAACATTCATAAATCAATAAATGTAACACACTATATTAACAGAGTCAAGGACAAAAACCATATGATCATCTCAATAGATGCAGAAAAGGCATTTGAAAAAATCCAATACACATTCATGATAAAAACCCTACAGAAAATTGGAATAGAAGTTCTTTATCTCAACCTGATTAAGGTTATCTATGAAAATCCAACAGCCAACATCATACTGAATAGTCAAAAACTGAAAACTTTCACGCTAAAATCAGGAACAAGACAACTATCACCCCACTATCACCCACTATCACCACTCCCGTTCACTATAGTTCTGGGAACATTAGCCACAGCAATTTGAAAAGAGAAAGAATTAAAAAGGAATAAAGATAGGAAAGGAAAAAGTTAAACTGTCATTATTTGCTGACGATATGATTCTTTACACAGAAGATGCAAGAAACTCAACCAAAAGCTTCTAGCCTTAATTGACAGCTTCAGTAGAGTAGGTGGATATAAGGTCAACACTCAAAAAACAATAGCCTTCTTATACACAAATAGCAGACTCACTGAGAGAAATTAGGGAAACAATTCCTTTTACAATAGCATCCCAAAAAATGAAATATCCAGGAGTCAATCTAACAAAGGAAGCAAAAGACCTCTACACTGAATACTACAGCACTCTGAAAAAGGAGATTGGGGAGGATATAAGAAAACGGAAAGACTTCCCTTGTTCCTGGGTAGGAAGAACCAATATAGTGAAAATGGCCATACTTTCAAAACTACTATATAGATTTAATGCAATGCCAATTGAAATTCCAACAATATGGTTCACAGAACTAGAGAAAACTATCCAAAAATTCATTTTGAACCAGAAGAGACCTAGAGTAGCAAAAGCAATTCGAGGCAACAGAGACATGGCTGGAGGTATCACAATCCCCAACTTGAAACTATACTACAAAGCTACTGTGATAAAAACAGCATGGTACTGGCAAAGAAACAGACCCAAGGATCAGTGGAATAGATTAGAAGATGCAGAAACAACTTCAGACATACTCAGCCACCTCATCTTTGACAAAGGAACTACCTACTCTCTTCGGAGGAAAGACAGCCTATTTAATAAATGGTGTTGGAAAAACTGAATTTCAACCTGCCAAAGATTAAAACTAGACCCATATCTATCACCATGCACTACACTAAGATCGAAGTGGATTAAGGATTTAAATATTAAAACAGAAACACTAAACTTGCTGGAAGATAAGTTAGGTAGAACTCTTGAAGACATTGGCATACGAAAAGACTTCATGGAAAAAACCTCAGTAGCATGGGAACTAGCAGAAAGAATCAGCAACTGAGATCTCATCTTATTAAAAAGCTTCTGCACTACAAGATAAACCACCAACAGAGCTAACAGACAACCTACAATCTGGGAAGAAATTTTTAGCAGCTGTACCTCAGACAAAGGACTACTATCTAGAATATATAAAGAACTGAAAAAAAGTCAGACCCCCCAAATTCAAAGACCCAATTCAAAAATGGGCATCTGAAATGAACAGACATTTCTCAGACAAGGAAGTAAAAGCAGCAAATAAATATATGAAAAAATGTTCAACATCACCGGTCATTCGAGAGATGCAGATCAAAACAACACTGAGATTCCACCTCACCCCAGAAAGAATGGCTGCTATCAAGAAATCAACCAATAACAAATGCTGGTGGGGGTGTGGGGAGAAAGGAACCCTTCTCCATTGTTGGTAGGAGTGCAGACTGGTGCAACCACTGTGGAAATCAGTATGGAGATACCTCAAAGAACTAGGGCTAGAGGTCCCATTTGACCCAGCTATTCCCCTACTTGGGATTTTCCCAAAAGAATTAAAGAATAGTACCACAGCAGTATATGTGTACCCATGTTTATAGCGGCATAGTTTGTAACAGCTGAAGCTTGGAAACAGCCCAAGTGCCCATCAACTGGAAACTGGATAAAGAAGAAATGTTTTTTTTATAAAATGGAGTACTACTCAGCCATAAAGAATGAGAAACTGGAAACATTTATAGCTAAATCGATGCATAATGAGGCCATACTCATAAGTGAAATAAATAGGACACACATGTGTAAATACCAAATAGTTTCTGTAGTGTGAGAATCTGAAAGTGTAAATAAGAATTAAAATGATTAAAATGAATAATTGATAATTTGAAATAGGAAGAAAAGGTCCAACGGTGTAAGGGTGGGGGGGGGAGGGGAAAGGAAAGGAAGGAAAGGAAAAATTATGAGGAAAAAAAAAATGGAAATGAAGTCTATGTAAATAGGGAAGGGTGGAGGGGGTGAAGGCTGCACAGGTAATGGGGGAAAAAAATAAGAACCAAAATACATCATGTACAGGTACAAGCACCCAATGATAAATGTAAATGTATTGTTTACCTAAAATGTACCAATAAAAGAATGTAAGGGGAAAAAAAGAGAAAAATATCTATCTTTTTGATTCACATATTTTTTTCCTTTAATTGACTTCTTTTCTTCTGCTTGAAATGTGCACTCAGTTTGGTCAAGTTAGAACAGTGATAATCTCAAACTTAAAGTGGATTAGAAAGGGTCACCCAGGGAACACATTTTAAAAATAGAGATTCTCAGGTCCCTCTCCCAGATGTGCTACACACTAAATCCTGGAACATACTTTTCACATGTATTGCAGGCATTCTTCTGGCACCTTTGGAAAACCACTAGTCTCAGGAAAATTGTCATGACTCACCCTTGAATCTTTAAACATGATTTTTCAGTCAAACACTGTTAACTCCAGGGTCCTTGAGAGAGCGTTTAGTTTTTGCATCTAAATAGTGAAGACTTCATCTCAAAGTTCAAGTAATTCAAGTGTACTTTCTTTATTTTGAACCATAATTTAGTCCTCGATATAAATATTGTGAGGCCATCACATTGCCTAAATTAATATAAACAGACCCACTAACTCCACACTACTGAATGTAACCTACTTATAGGTAGCAGGATCTTTATTTATTTAGAAAAGAAAATTGAAAATTTATTTACCCACTTCAGCTTCCCTTTTGGAAAAGTGTGTTGCTTATAAATCTCATCTGGGACAATTTACTCCTCTAAGTGTTCATGCAGATTTTCATACAAATATCAGCACAATTCAAACAGATTTCTTTTTTTTTCCTTAAATTTTTTTATTGGTACATTTTAGGTATGCAATATATTTACATTTATCATTGGGTGCTTGTACCTGTATATGATGTATCTTGGTTCTTATTTTTTTCGCCATTACCTGTGTGCCCTTCACCCCCTCCACCCTTCCCTATTTACATAGATTTTGTTTCCATATTTTTTTTCTTTTCTCATAATTTTTCCTTTCCGTTCTTTCCTTTCTCCTTCACCTCTCACAACCCCTACCCCTTTGGACCTTTTCTTCCTATTTCAAGTTATCAATTATTCATTTTAATCCTTATTTAAAAATCAGACCCCCTAAACAGACCTTACCAGTTTTCTTAATTACAGCTACAAATATCTTTCTCAGCAAAAACAAGTCCCAGAGCTTTTTAAAAAAGAGATTTTGTAAATAGTAGGTGAGCAGTAATTTCCATGCCTCACCTCAATGGAAATTTACAGGTCATTAAAAAGTGCCCTCTAATCATGCTCCTAGTAATATAGCCTCAGATTTTTCTTTTTTTGGTCTCAAATATTTGACCATGTCACCTGACACAGACACCAGCTTAAAAACATCTTTGATCATCTCATCAATTAAAAAGTGTGAAATGATGTTGGATTTCTATCATTCTCATTTTTATTTTTTGTTGAGGCAGAACTGACCTATGCAGCAAAAAGGGCTAGTGCTTGCTGTGCTGTCACTTAACCACTCTGTTTCTGTAAAGTGAAAACATAAACGCAGCTCTCAATTATTCAGGCCTAACATGGATTCACACGAGGAGAGGAGGCACTTCACAAATGCTTCAAAGAAAAGTTTAGACAGGCTAAGTTCAGCAAAAGGCCAGAATCTCCCTGAGCACAAGCCAAATGATCTATGTTCTGAGATATGCCAACTACACAGGGGAGGAGTGATGTATTCTTTTGTTTTCTTTTTGGAAACCAAAACACATTTTTGCATGAACTCTCTCCTCTCATTTAGAAATCCAAATGTATGACAAGTGAAATGTAATCATATAGTCATATAGCTCATTTTTGTCAAATGTAATCTTTGGGGGAGTTTTGGGGATATCAGCATTCAATTTAATTAGTACTTCTTAATTAGCATCCATGGGGTGCCTAGAAAGCATCGAAAAAGGGTGTCAATGGAGAACAGACACTGTCCTATAAACAAATCTCAAGACTAGAGACTGGGCAGTGTTATGTATGTCAAGATGGATAATTAAGACCAACATATAAAGAAACATTTACATTTTTTTAAAAGACAATGATTAAAATTTAGTAGAGTAGCTGGATACAAGATCAACACTCAAAAATCAATAGCCTTCTTATACACCAATAACAGACTCACTGAGAGAGAAATTGGGGAAATAATTCCTTTCACAATAACATCCAAATAAATGAAATATCTAGGAATCGATCTAACAAAGGAAGCAAAAGACCTCTACTTTAAAATCTATAGCACTTTGAAAAAAGAGATTGAAGAGGATATAAGAAAATGGAAAGACAGGGGCCGGGGATTTAGCTCAGTGGTTTCACTGCCTGCTGCACAAGCACAAGGACCTGAGTTCGATCCCCAGTACCAAAAAAAAAAAAAAAAAACCACAAAAAAAAGAAAATGGAAAGACATCCCTTGCTCCTGGGTAGTAAGAACCAATATAGTGAAAATGGCCATACTTCTAAAACTGCTATATAGATTCAATCCAATCCCAATTGAAATTCCAACAGCAAATTTCATAGAACAAGAGAAAACAATCCAAAAATTCATTTGGAACCAGAAGAGACCTAGAGTAGTAGAAGCAATTCTAGGCAACAAAGACAAGGCAGGGGATATCACAAGTCCCAACTTGAAACTATACTACAAAGCTACTGTAATAAAAAGAGCATGGTACTGGCAAAGAAACAGATCAAGGATCAATGGAACAGATTAGAAGATAAAGAAACAACTCCAGACATACTCAGCCACCTCACCCTTGGCAAAGGAGCCAAACACCCTCATTGGAGGAAAGATAGCCTCTTTAATAGATGGTGCTGGAAAAACTGGGTTTCAACTTGTCAAAGATTAAATCTGTATCTTTTACCATGTACTAAACTAAAATCAAAATGGATTAAAGATCTAAATACTAAAACAGAAACACTAAACTTGCTGGATGATAGATTAGATAGAACTCTTGAAGACATTGGGGTAGGAAAAAGATTTTATGAACAAAATCTCTGTTGCATGGGAACTAGCACAAAGAGTCAACAACTTGGATCTCACCTTATTGAAAAGCTTCTGCACATCAAGAGAAACCACCAACAAAGTGAAGAGACAACCCACAATGTGGGAAAAAAAATTTACCAGCTGTTCCTCAGACAAAGGACTACTCTCTAGAGTACTTAAAGACCTTAAAAAGAAAAATCAGACTCCCCAATTTTAAGACCCAGTCCCAAAGTGGGCATCTGAAATGAATACATTTCCCAAATGAACAAACATATTTAAAAAACATATGAAACAAATAAAGATGAAAAAATGTTCCACATCACTGGTCATTCAAGAGATGCAGATGAAAACAACATTGAGATTCCATCTCACTCCAGAAAGAATGGCTGCTATCAAGAAATCAACCAATAACAAATGTTGGCAGGGCTGTGAGAAAAAATGAACCCTTCTTCACTGTTGGTGGGAGTGTAGACAGGTGCAACCACTGTGGAAATCACTGTGGAGATTTCTGAAAAACTAGGATTAGAAGTCCCAGTTGACCCTGCTATTCCCCTGCTTGGTATGTTACCAAAAGAATTAAAAGCATCATACTACAGCAACGTATGCACATCCATGTTTATAACAGTACAATTTGTAATAGCTAAATCTTGGTAACACCCCAAAAGCCCATCAACTGGTGAGTGTATAAAGAAGATGTGGTTTTTCTATAAAATGGAGTACTGCTCAGCCATAAAAAAAGATAAACTTGAGACATTTATAGCTAAATGGATGCACCTTGAGGCCATATTCATAAGTGAAATAAATTGGACATGCATGTGTAAATACTAAATCATTTCTCTGGTGTGAGAAACTGAAAATGCAAATGAGGACTAAAATGTATAATCGATATTGTGAAATAGGAAGAAAACGTTCAAAGGGGAAGGGGAACTAGGGAGAGGGGGCAAGGGAAAGGAAAGAAAAAAATGAAAAAGAAGGAAAAAGCAGAAACAAAACTTCTGTGAATAGGGAGGGGTGGAGGGGTTGAAGGGAGGGAAAGGAAATGGGAAAAAAATAAGAACCAAGATGTATCATGTACAGCCACAAATATCCAATGATTAATGTGATCATAATGTATACCTAAAATGTACCAATAAACTTAATTTTTAAAAAGATGATGGATAAACTTGGAGGTATCTTAAGACTCAACACATATAATGCCTATTTTGGAAAATGTCAACCTAAAGCAATGAAATGATCAAAAAACAATTCTGTGAAAAAGTAATATTAAAACACAAATATTTGAACTTTTGTACACATTTCACCTCTCCTCTCTACTCCTAGGAAATTAGAAGTTTCTGTGGAGTATTTTGTTCCCTTTCTCTTTCACAGCCTTCTATGCTTCTATACCCTTTTATTTTGCTCTTATTTTTACTCTGGGTTTCTCATATAAGAGAAATAATATGATATTTATGCTTGTGTGTCTGATTTGTTTGACTTAACATTGTGGTCTCAAGTTGCATCCATTTTCCTATACACAACTCAAGTTTATCTTTCTTCATGACAGAACAGTACTCCATGGTGTACAAATACCATATTTTCTTTATCCATTCATCTGTTAATGGACATATGAGCCACCTTGGAAATTTAGCTATTATGAATTGTGCTGATATAAATATGGGTATGCATGTATCTCTGTAATATTATGTCTTTAACTCTTTTGGGAAGATACCTAGAAGGGAAATAGCTGGGTCAAGTGGAATTTCTAGCTTTAGATTATAGTGGTTGTACCAGCTTACAGTCCCACCAACAATATAGAAGGGTTCCTTTTTCCACACAGTCTCTTCAGCATTTGTTATTAAGTGATTTCTTGAAAATGGTCATTCTTTCTGGGGTAAGATGGAATCCCAGTGATTTTATTTTTTTACTTTCATTAGTAAATGTTTGCAGTACATACTGAATTCACTCATTGTAGGAAACTGATACATTTACGTAACATATTTTCCCCTTCCCTCCACCCTCCTTTTATTTTGCCAACATGAGATTAATTTATTTATCTTAGAAGACCTTATAAAGTTTATTATCATATATACAGATGAAAAACCAGACTAACAGACAAAAAAAAAACACATAAAACATGTAAGACCATTGTACTAAGTCAAGGTACACTTTTAGATACATTGTCCATGCTGGATTACAATAACTTTTTTCTCTAATGACCAGTGATGTTGAACATATCTTCATGTGTTTATTAGCCATTTGTACTTCTTCTTTGGTGAAATGTCTATTCATTTGACCTCCTCATTTTTTGTTTGGATATTTTATTTCTGGAGATCTAATTTTTTTTGCATTCTTTATGTATCCTAGGTATGAGACCTCTGTCAGGAATTTCTGTCAAAAAATTTTTCTCATTCTGTAGGTTGCCTTTTCACTCTGTTAGTTGTTTCTTTTGCTATGCAGAAGCTTTTAATTTAATATGACCTCATTTTGTTGATTCTTTGAATTATTTCCTGTGAAACTGGGGTTCTGTTTAGAAATCCCTTGCCTAAGCCTATGACATTAAAAATTTTACCTATCTTGTCTTGCAGCAGGTTGTTTCTGGTTTAACATTTAGTTCTTTGATCCATTTCAATTTTTATTAGTTCATGGTTTGAGATATAGCTCTATATTCAATCTTCTGCATGTGGATAGCCAGTTTTCCCAACACCGTTTATTAAAAAGGCTACCTTTTCTCCAGTGTGTGTTTTGGCTCCTTTGTCAAAGATTAAATAATCAAATGTACTTGAAGTTGTTTCTGCATCCTCTATTCTGTTCCACTGATCCTCATGTAAGTTTTTGTGCCAATACCATACTGTTTTTATCATTGTAGCTTTGTAATATAACTTTACATCCAGAATTGTGATGTATCCTGCTTTTCTCTTTTTTACCTAAGATTGCTTTTCCTATTCTGGATCTCTTTTGTTTCCATATGAAGTTTAGGATTGTCTTCTCTAGTTCTATGAAGAATGCTGCTGGAATTTTGATTAGGATTTCATTAAATCTGTATATCAATTTTGGAGGGCTGGCCTATTTGACTATATTTGTTCTGCCTATCAAAGAATGAGGGATACCTTTCCATTTCTGGTGTCCTCTTCAATTTCCTTTTTCAGAGTGCTATAGTTTAGTTGTAGATGTCTTTCATTTCCTCAATTAGGTTAATTCCTAAGTATTTAATTTTTCTTGCTGCTATTGTGAATGGTATTTTTCCCAACTTTCTTATTTAATGAGTTCATTATCAATGTGTCATAATATGTGACCACGGTAGTGTAGAAGATGAATGATTACTTGGAGGTAAGATTTAGTTCAATCACCGAGAGGCCCTATCTCAACTGAGAGCACCCAGCATTAAGGAGATTCCCAGGAGAAGCCCTAAAGCTGAGAACTCTCTGGCTTTTATTTAGTATACCCATGTAAGTAAAAAAGCAGAAGAAAAACAGTTTGGGCAAGTAGCTGTGTCAAGGCCAGGCAGTTTTTCTAGAGGAAAGGGAAAGTGCAACAACCAGATACAACATGCTTCACTAATTTAAACTTCTTGTTGTTTAACCATTCATTTCTCATAAAACCTGTGTGCTTTTGGCCACAGTTGAACCATTCACTTCTCAGCCAAGTCCCCCACATTAATGTACTGGAGTTCTATTAATTTTTGTGTTGATTTTGTACCCTCCTACATTATTGAATTTGGTTATTAATTCTAAGGGTCTTTTGGTGGGTTTTGAGGGATCTTCTACGTAGAAGATCATGTCATCTACATTTAATGATAGTTTGACTTCTCCTTTCATATATATATTATATATATATATATATATATATATATATTCCTTTTGTTTCTTTTTCTTGCTTAGTTGTTGTTGCTAATGTTTTGAGTACTATGTTGAACAGGAGTGGTGATAGTAGAAATTCTTGGATTGTTTCTGATTTTAGAGGAAATCTTTCAGTTTTTCCCACTTAATATGATGTTGGCAGTAGGTTTGTCATAAATAGCTTTTATCGGGCTTTTATACTTATTTCCTTCAGTGTTTTCATCATGAAAGGATGGGGTATTTCGTCAAAGTCTTTTTCTGCATCTATTGAAATGATCATGTGATTTTTGTCCTTGCTTCTATTTATGTATATATACTGTATTTATTGATTTGCATATGTTGAACCATCCTTGCAACCTTGAGATGAAGCCTACTCTGTCATGATGTATGATCTTTTTTGATCATTTGTTGCATTCTGCTTGCCAGTGTCTTGTTGAGAATTTTTTACACCTATATTCATTGAAGACATTGGTCTGTAGTTCTCTTTTTTGGTTGGAAACCTAGACTGGTTTTGAAATCAGGGTAATGATAGCTTCTGGGAATTACTTTGGCAGAACTCCTTCCTTTTCAACTTTATTGAAAAGTACTACCTAAATTAATTGGTAGTTGGTAGTGTTTTAATTTGATAAAAATACAATAATAGTAAGTTTATGGAAGGCACTGAGCTAAGTGTCATGGAGGATATAAGTAAATAATATCCTTCTCCTTAATAAATTTAATTCTTAGTAGAGAAGGTAGGAAATTAACAAAAATAGTGAGACTGATATGTTATTAGAGGATTAGTATAAGATGGTATGTTATTAGAGGATTAGTATAAGGTTTCAAACAAGGAAGAACTTATATTTGGGTTAAAAACATAAAAAGTTTTCTGGAAGATAGAATGAACTGTAACTGATATTAGAGGCCAGATTGTTCAGAAAAATTACAGATGAATATTTATTGACCACCTCCAGGGCACAGCCTAGCTGCATGGGATACAGTAATAAGTAAAACACCAGAGACCCCACCTTCAAGGATCTTACATTTTAGTGTAGAGGGGCAATATATAAGAAAGCAAACCAAAAATGACTATTTCAAGGACTGAATAATGCACAGGAAGTCCTAGCCAGAGAAATTGATTAGGCAAGAAATAAAGGGCATCCAAACTGGAAAATAGGAAGTCAAACTGTCACTGTTTACAGATGATATAATCTTGTATAGAGAAATATGATTAGAATAAACAAACTCAGCAAAGTTGTAGGAAAGAAAAATCAACACAAAAAAACAATATTGCTATATTCCAATAGAGAGTTATCTAAAATAGAAATCAAGAAAGCAATCCTATTTATAATAAGTACAAAAAATAAAACATCCAGCAATAAGTTTAACCAAAAAGATGAAAGATCTCTATAGTAAAACTATAAAACATCAATGAAAAAAACTGAAGGCCCAAAAATTAGACATTCTATTATGGTTTATATCTAAAATGTACCCCAAAGTTTTATGTGCTTGGAAGGTGATTGGATCAAAGAGTACTACACTCATCAATGGATCCACTCATTGATGAGTTCAGTAGCTGATTGTGCTGTTAGAAGATGGGGCCCCTTTTGGAAGTGGGTCCCTGGCAATGTGACCTGGAATGGTATGTTCTTGTTCTCAACTCTTCCCATCTCTTAATTCCTGGCTGCCACAAGTTGAGGTCCTTTCCCTATGACATGCCATTCTGCCATCCTGTTTCTGCTTTGGAGCCAGCCAACCATGGACTGAAGTAGTGAGCCCAAATAAATCTCAAAGGCCAAACTCAGGAGTTTTCCATGAGAAACAAGGACTCTAGTGGCAGTTGGACTAGAGTCCATGTGTATTACACACTGGCAGAAAATGTCTTCCTTTTGCCCATGTCATTAGACTTTGCAAGAGAGTGAGATTAAGGATATAGACAAATTAATCTGGTGAGAGGAAAGGAGCTCAACTTTCAGGATGTGGTCTGGATATTACTGGCTGTTTTATCCAGTTCTAAGTGAAAATCAGGATCAAAAGCTACACAAAAAGTTTGCAGCTTCATCTGAAAGGATATTATGCAGAACTGAGGCAAAAGAGAATGTGTTGCTGAAAAGATTAGCTAAGTACTTTTTTAAAAGCCAAGTACTTTGCATCAGGACAATAGGAAAGATGGCTTGAAGACATCTCAAGGATTGACCAGACCCCAACCTTCAAGATTCAAGGATGTAAAACTGTAAAAATCTCATTTGAGAAGAAAGCCTGTGGGCCTCTTGCTCAAGAAGTGCCTCCTAGGAAGTTGATTCCTTGGGATTCATTTCACAGCATTCTGGTTTCACAGGCATGCAGAAGCCAAGAGTTATAGGGTCAAGGAAGCTACCACCCAGATTTCAGAGTAAGACCTGGGAGGCCAGGCAGTGTGCCCCTGAGAGATCACTGTATGAAACTGTGAGAGTGAAGCCAAAGATTCAGTGGCGACACCAGGAATGTGGAACATCTAACTGAGGAAAGCCAGTTCTATGAGGAAAGCCAGTTCTATAAGGGAAGGGCCACCCAAGCCCTTTCCAGCTCACATCCTGCTACAACATGCTCTGGGTGCTTGATATTAAACTACAGAATTTAATATTTGCCCCACTGGGTTTTGGCCTTGCTTTGGCCCAATTCCTTTTTTAGCCTGCTATTTCTCCCTTTTGGAATGAAAATTCTAAAATTTGTATGAAATATTCTCAAATAGCCAAATAGCCAAAGCAACCTTTCACAAAAAGAACAAGAGTCATTACACATTTTTACTTCAAAATATACTACAAAGCTTTAGGAATCAAAACAGCATAGTATTGCCATAAATAGAGTCATATAGACAAATGGAACAGAATAAAGAGCTTAGAAGAAAACACACAATCTACAGCCACATGATTTTGGAAAAATGTACAAAGAACATACATTAGAGAAAATATCATCTTTTCAATAAATGGTTTTGGAAAAATTGGGTATCCATGGAGAATGACACTAGATCCATACTTCTCATGAGTTATGAAAAATCAACTGAGAATTGATTCAAAACTTAACTCTATGACCTAAAATTATGAAATTACTGGGCAAAAACAAAAGAATTGCTTCAGGTCATTGGAATGGGTAAGTTTTCAGAAAATACCCAAACAGTATGAAAAACAAAAGCAAAAATAGACAAATGGAAATAGGTCACACTGAAAAGCTCTGCACAGAAAAGGAAACAGTGAGGAGGCAACCTACAGAATGGAAAAAAATATTTACAAACAGCATTTTATGAGCATTTAATATGTAGGATATATAAGAAACTCAAATGCAAAACCCAATAAAAACTGGATACTGCAAATTGCTAGTAAGAAAATTATGAAGAAAATAATTAAGACTTCCAGGGCACATCTTCCTTATGCATTGACAAGATGACAGAGATTCACTCTTTATACCCCAGGGGTCAGGAAAAGACAAACCTTCACCTAAAAACAGGTTATGCTAATCTTACAATTATATATCCTCCATCGCTAGAGAAAATTTGACTCCTCAAGTTGTCTGTTGCTGTATTTCAGCATATATACAGTACTCTTCCAATCACACATATGGTAGAGATTGTATAGGACTAAGGACCTAGGAAGGGTACATAAGAAATGTTCCTCTGGGGAGATTATATTTAATTTGAGGAGACAAGCATTAGTATTTTAAAAGAGTGCTCTGTACAGAAGAAATAACTGGAAATAAGCCAACAAAGAAATGAGCTGGATCTACTTCAAGAACAGAAAAAAGGCCAGTGTGGCAGGAAGGGTGAACGATATATACCAGCCAAATGTTGCAGTCAGTCAGGTAGACAGTGATAGAGCAGGTATTATAGCCCATGATAAGAAGCTTGATAAAGAAGTTGCTAGATTTTAAATATATATATATATATATATGTTTCTAAGTAGCAGCAGTATTTAACCTATGAAAAATCCTATTAAAATATATAATATATAATATTTTGGACAAAGTGATGAGAGTTTTAAAAATTACAAAGACTGGAATAACTAGAAGGACTCAGCATAATAAAAATATCTTGTCCCAGTGCACATTAAAAAGTATTTATTGGTCTAGGGATTTAGCACAGTGGCACCGGGCCTGCCTTGCAAGTGCAAGGTCCTGAGTTCAATTCCCAGTACAAAACACAAAAGTATGTATGTATGTATGTATTTATTTATTTATTTATTTATTTATTTATTTCAATATTGGGGATTGAGCCCAGGGCCTCAGGATTCTGAGGCAAGTACTCTCATGCTGAGCTACAGCCCCAGCCCTAAAATAACTTTAAATAAGTGATTTTAATTATAAAGTTAAATATTAACCAGAGAATGAAAAACTTTTTTTCAATGTGTTATTCAATGAAGAAATTATAAACTTGATAAAGAGTTTCAATCAAATAAGAAAAAGTTTAAAAATCACTATAAAACAGGAAAAATGTAAGAACAAGTTATTCACAAAATAGTTGCTCAAATGCAAACATGAAAATATGCTTGTGTTCCCTTGGGGAAATACAAATTAAAATTATGTTTTTTCCATCACATTAGAAAAATTTATTCTAATAAATTGTTGACAAGAATTTTGGGTGAGGTCTGGGGATTTAGCTTAGTGGTTCCGCCCTCTGCTTCGCAAGAGCAAGGATCTGAGTTCATTACCCCGTACCAAAAAAAAAAAAAGAATTTTGGGTGAATAATAATCTCACACATAGTCAAAGGAGATGAAAATTATTGCAGTCACCTTGGGACATAATCTGTAGTGTCTAGGGAAGCGTAAATATGTCTACCCTATTCTCCATTGACTAAAATGCTGTTCAATGTATCCTCAGGGACTCTCACAAATATATACACACACATACACATGCACACACACACAAGTGTTGTGGTTTAAATGTGAACTGTTCTACAAAAACTCATCTATTGAATATTTGACCTCAATGCAGCAATATCCAAAGGTGGACCCTAGTCAGGTGACCGAATTATGAACACACTTCATTAATGGACTCATCCATTGATGAGTTCATAAGTGAATGATCTATTAGGAGATGGGACCCTGTTCTAAGAAGTAGATTACTGAGGGCCTGCCTTTGAAGAGTATAATTTGGGCCCCTCTGTCTCTCATATTCTCTCTCATATCTCTCTCTCTCTCTCTCTCTCTCTCTCTCTCTCTCTCTCTCTGCTTCTTGGTCACCATAAGGTAAGCTGCTTTCTTCTATTCAACCCTTTCACCATAATGTTCTATCTGGCCACAAGGCCTAAAGCAATGGAGCCAGCCACCTGAAACCTCTGAAACTATGAGCCAAAATAAATCTTTCCTTCTTTAAGTTGATTTTCCCAGGTATTTTTGCCACAGTGACAGAAAGAAAGAAATATTTATAACTGGAAAACAGAACTATAAAAAACTCTCATCTTCAAAAGCAATGTATAAATAAATGAGATGTTAGATATCCATTAAAATAAGTGAATTAAATCTAATATATATTCACATGAATAGTATTAACCATAAAATACATACATACATGTATATTATGGTTTAGATATAAAATGTCCCTCCAAACCCTCATGCATTTCTAGGCAGGGTTTTTGAAAGGGTGGATTATGGGGGCAGTATAACTGACTTGCTAATAGAAGGCAGGGTCTGGTCAGAAGAGATGAGTCACTGTGGGAATGACCTAGAAGGGTCTATCTCCCTTCCTGGCTCCTCCCTTTACCATCTGCTTCCTGGATGCCATGCTACAACATCGATTCCTCCACCATGTCCCTAAACATACTATTCTGCCTTGGAGCTGATGGACTATGGACTGAAACTCTATAAAATGTGAGTCAAAATAAACCTCTCCTCTTTCAATTTGTGAGTGTCAGATATTTTGTCCAAGTGATAGGAGTAACACTAGAAGACAACAAAGACAAAGATAGAAGTAACAAAGACACTGTATGTATATATATATATATATAGAGAGAGAGAGAGAGAGAGAGAGAGAGATAGTTTATGTGTAAATATGCACTTTGTACATGTATAACTGATATATGTATGGAAATGTATAAATATGGAAGTATAAATTCCTTATAATAGTTACTCCTGGCAATGAAAAGGGAAAATGAGATTGGAGTGTTGAAGTAAACTTTTAATATCTGGAGACAGGGTGTGCATGAACATTTATCCCTGTACATGTGTATATACAAAGAAACTAAGAAGTTAAGAATTGTACTTCTAAATGAAGATACATTTCTGTTAATTTTCTTTGTGTTTGTCTATTATTGTTTCAAAAGATGAAGAATAGAACCAGATATCCCAATTTTGAAGAATTTATTATATAATAAGTAACCATGACTGTGTCCATTTCATGGTTTTATACTGGAATATCAGCTGGTTAATAAAGAACAGAAAATATTTCTCACTCTTCTGGAGGCTGGAAAGTGCACAATCAAGGTGTTACATTTGGTGTGAACTTCTTGCTGCATTGTAACATAGCTTAAGGGCACAGAAAGTTGGAGGGATGTGTCCTTCCTTCTGAACACTCACCCTTTTATAATGGCAACAATCTCATCCATGGAGTGATTAACTAATCACTTCTTAAAGGTTCTATTTCTTAGTACTATTACAATGGCATTTGAATTCCATCACGAGTTTCAGAGAGAACAAACTCAAATCACAGGAAAAAATGTTCTTAAATTTTATAAATGTCCTTTTCACTTTTCAGGCCCAAACACCTTGAGACCAAAAAAAGAAAACACACACACACACACACACACACACACACACACACACACACACTAGAGTTTCATACATTACACTTGAGATAATGGAGGGCAAGGAACCACATCTCAAAAGTACAACAAAAAAACAGATCACTTCTTCTAGCATTCCCTGGAGATGGCCAGCTTTAAAAATGTTCTTTCTGATTCTTCTGAGCCCATAAAAAGAGCAATCTTGTACTGTATGCTGTGTATCTAGATGTTCCCCTAAAGCCTCATGCACTCAAAAGTGAGGATTTTGGGAGCAACTGGGTCATGGGTTGTGATACTGGATCATAGAGGTGTGATACTAGATTAGTCCATTGATTGGTTTAGCATAGTTCTTGGTGTGGTGATGGATTTACTGAAGAGGAAAGGCCCACCCTGGGTGTGGGTGGCACCATCCAATAGTCTTGTAGCCTGGGTGGAATAAAAGGGAAAGCAGAAGGAAGGCTATGATACCTCCTCCCTGCCATGCCATGAACTGTTTCTCCTCTACTGTGCCCCTCTGCCATGCTGCCCTGCTTCCCTGCCTTGGAACTGGCGGACAACGAATTGAAACTACAAACTGAGAGCTAAAATAAATCTTTCTTCCTTTAACTTGTGAATGTTGGGTATTTTGTTCCAACAATGAGAAAGTAATCAAGGCAGATTTAAAATACAGTATGTTTTCCAACTACAAGTAGACCAATGCTTTTAACTCATGAGACAGTGGTACAGGAGAATTTGGATACACTTTAAAATTTGAGGACATGCCATTAAATGATGCTGCCTCCCCTCCCCGGCCCATTCTAGTAATTCACCGATACAAGATTTAAACTAAATGATTGTGTGCCCTAGAGTGATATTACAATGAACCTATAACCTGTACATTATCATGAGTAGAAAGATTTTCCTAAATTGTGTCCCTAGGACATTGATCTTAAAATGTACCATAAACTATCATTTAAGTGGCCCACTAATTTGAGGAACTGCTAATTTTAAATAAGCCTCTTAGACACTTAACAAAAATTTCAGCCTGGTAAGTTTCTGAGAAGTCTTAAAGTTGAGAAAATTGTATAACTCATGAATTCCTGCATTTGTTAAACATTTATTTCTTTTGGGAGTAAGAGGTAAAAGTTCATGAATGCCATATTGAAATAAGTATACCATGGGTCTCATCATAGATAATGCTATTGAATTTATTTAGCACTGATAATTCAGGATATAAGCAGGCTAAACTTGGACATAGCAGTCCTGCCAGTATACAACAGAACTGATAGAGGTCAGGGTCAGGGTGACACAAATCAATTTTTCTCTTCTTCTCAGAGTCTCTCTGCAATAGCACAGATTCTTCTCTCTGTGGTTCTCAATGTGCAGCTCCTCTCTATTCCATAAATCAGTCCTTTGGCTAATGCCTTGATGTCTTTTAAGTCATCCATTGTTTTCATCTTCAACTCCTCCTCACTGTTTTGATGCTTCTTGTATCTGCTGATGCCCACGTCAATACCTATAGTGCTTAATATGCTAGTCAGCTTTCTGTCACTGTGACAGAATACTGACAAAGGTCAATTTGAAAAGGAGGAAACATTGGTGTTGGCCCACAGTTTTAGAGATTCCAGCCCATGATCACTTGACTGTTATTTTGGGGTCTGTGATGAGGCAGAACATGAAGGCAGAAGCACATGGTGAACCAAAGATCCTTACCTTATGGTGGCCAAAATGTAAAGACAGAGTTTGCTTTTTTACAATGAAGCCTTTTCCCCAAAACTCATTAAAATATGAATCAAAAAATGAATTAATACATTTATTATGTCAGAGACTTCATGATCCAATAACCTTCCAAAGGCCCCATCTCTGAACACTGCTGTACTGGAGACCAAGTTTTCAACACATGAGCTGTTGGCAGCCAGTTAAGACCTAAACCACAACACTTGAGATACTGCTGCAGCTGTTGCCAAACTAAGGAGCTGCCACTACTGATGGCACCAAGACAGCCATATCAAGACTCCTGGGAGTTGTCTACATCAAGGACATAGCAGCCAGTTACTGCCAAACTGCAGTAATGCCTTTGCATATCTCTGGCAGTGTGGCAGTGACTGGCAGTGATGCACTCTGTATTTAAAAAACCCTGGAATCCAAACTCCTCTCATGTCTTCCTCCTTCCTCCACAAGCTTCAGAGTGAGTACCTCAGCAAGGCCACAGGACATTCTGAATGACAGATACAGGCTGGCCTCAGAATCAGTCTGTACCTCTCACATTTCCTTGGAATGCTTCAGTAGTCTTTCAGATATATCCAAATTTAAGACAAAATGAAGCTCATTATTCTGCTTATTGGTCAGTTTCAGAAGGAACACTGTGAATTGACCCTATGATCCTAAGTAAAGATTTTCTTATAACTTTCTACATTCTTTTATTATTCTAAAACATTTTTTCTACATTTTTTTCTAGTAACATGAGAAAAAGCCTTAGAAGTAATAGAAGAATTCAGTGTTGTCTGGTTATAAAAGTACGAATGTTTTTAGGGTTCTGGTTAAACTAGATAAATGGATTACTTAAAATTCAATCAATTCCATTCAAATTTTGTCCCTAACTGCACTTCCTCCAAACATCCATTTCCCAATCAGGAAGCCCCTTACATACAATCTAGCCTCACTTCAGTTTCAGTCTTATTTCTCTCTGCTTGTGTTAATTACTTCTCTCTTGTTGCTGAGACAAAATACCCAACACTCAAAGTTAGAGGGAAAGAGGTTTATTTGGCTTGCAGTTCATAGAGGTTTCAGTGCATAATCAGCTGGCTCCAAGGCTGGGATGGCAAACAGGCATAGCAGAAGAGAAGCAACATGGTGCCCACAAGGTAGCAAAGGTAACAAGAGAACATTCACAGCATCTCCTTGCCCCTTTTATCTCATTCAAACTACTTTGGGCAGGCAGCACTCACACCCTCAATCCTAGAACCCTTGAGCCTAGCATTGCATCATGAATCAGTTCCTGCTTCACACACTGTAGATCAAGCCTATGACCACATGAGGCTTTTGAGGGTACATCTAGACCCAAACCATAACACTGTTACTGAGCAATTATGCATTGTACTTATCCATCACCCATTCCATGGCAACTGGGCACCAGGCTGGGTCCTGGAGACATCAGTGAAAAAAAATCACAGTTCTTCATTTCAAAGAACATTTATAAAGTGTTCAGTTCTGCTAGGTGAATTTCCTTGGTCTTATGAGCACACCATGCTCAATTCTCCCTCTTAGCCTGTATCTATTCTCTTTCCTTGATTTGCCATGTCCCTTTTCATCTGATTTAAATACTGCTTATATAAGGTGTAGCTGGGGTTGTCAGTTAAATTTGGAGTTTCAAATAAATGACAAATATTTTTTATTCAAAAATGCCCTAAATATTGGATTCTGTTGATAATTCTGCATGAGACATACTTCATTAAAAATATATGTGTGCATGGATGAAGAGGGCACCATGTAAAGTAGATGAAAGTGCTAACCTTCCACTTTAAGAATTTATTGTATAAGGGAATCATGTTGGTATTTAATATTAAGAAAAGTATTTGGACTCTTGGTGTCCTTCCCATTTGTAATAGATCTATCTCCATTTCCTTTTATCAGTCTTCTATTTTGTTCCTTACCTTATTTATATGGTACTTTGGATTTTTCATATGAGAAGAACCATACACTATTTAAGTTTATGTGTCTCATTTATTTCACTTAACATTGTGTTTTCAAAGTGCACCCATTTTCCTACTAATGTCTGAGTGTATCCTTTTTTTATAGCCAAGTAGTATTTCATTATGCATAGGTACCACATTCTCTTTATCCATTGATTTGTTGATGGACATATAGGCTACTTCCAAGATTAAGCTATATGAATTATGCTGCTATAAATATTAGTGTGCATGTATACACTGTAATATGATGTCTTCAACACTTTGAGGAAGATGCCTAGAAGAGGAATAGCTTGGTCTAGTGGAATTTCTAGTTCTAGTTTATTGAGAACTCTCCATAATGATTTCCATAATAGTTGTACATTCCCACCAGCAATTTAAGAGGGATCTTTCTTCACCAGAGCCATACCACCATTTGTTATTATTTGATTTCTTGATGATAGCCATTTTTTCTGGAATAAGATGAAATCTCAATGTTTTAATTTGCATTTCTCTAATGGTCATCAGAGTTGGACATTTTAACAAGTATTTATTGGCCATTTGTACTTCTTCTTAGAAGTGTCTCTTCATTTTAGTTGCCTATGCATTGGTTGGGTCTTTTATTTGTGGGTCTAATATCTTTGAGTTCTTTTACATTATAGATATTAGTTCTGTGTCAAAGGTGTATCTGGAAAAAAATCTTTTGCATATAGGAAAAGATATAGGATGTCTATAGGTTGTCTCTTCACTCTGTTGTTTTTCTTGCTGCATAGTTTCTTAATTTGATGACTCATGCTATTTCTTGTACATACTGCTTAGAATGTCCTTTCCTATACCTATACCTGTGACTTCAATAGTTTTACCTCTTCTGGTAAGTTAAGTGTTTTCTGTTTTAATATTTAGATCTTTGATTCATTTTAGTTTTAATTTACTACATGATGAGACATATGGGTCTAGCTTCAATCTTCTGCATGTAGACAGCCAGTCTTCCTAGTACTATTTGCTGAAGAGGCTATCTTTCCTCCAGCATATGAAGGTAATGGGATGTAAAAAGATTTAAAATACGTCATGTACATGTACCAACTATCCACAATGAATGTAATCATTATATGTCACAAATATGAACTAAAAATAACAATAACAATGAATAATGAAAAATAACAAAATAATAATGAAAATAATAATAGTGATGAAAATGAAAAATAATAATGAAAATTGGAGAAGGGGATCTAGGCACAAAGGGAGGAAGGAGAGGGGAAAACAATCAAGATCCGTTAAGTACATGTACCTAGTCCCTAAAATGAATGTAAATATCATGTACTGCAAACATGTACATATATATGCAAAACATTTTTTAAATAAAGGTATTTGGAGAAATAAAACCACCCAGATTTGAAAAACGTTCCTCAACATATCAGTTCCATCATCTTTAGCAAATCATATAACTTCCTGTTTTAGTTCTCTCATCTGAAAAATAGGGGAATACACTAAAATAGAACCAGTGTCCTTTTTCAATTCCATGCTCAGTAGCAAAGAGGGTTGGTAGCTTGAATTAAAACATAGTTATTTATACCATGGAAATAGAAAAATGTTGCAAAACAGTGTTTTACTTTTCTCCAAAAAGTACTTGTTAAACATTTACTAGTACATCACTGAAAAGTAATCAAAATCTTTCCTGGGCTGTTGACAGAAAAAAATACAAATGAATGTTTACATAATATACTTAACAGCTTATATGTTTTTCTGTAATGAATATACATTGACATACATGTAATAATATGCAGACATTGCATATTATTACAAGTCAGTTAAAGTGGTTAGTTTGTATAGATCTGTTCTTCAGGTTTATTAATGAAGAAAAACATTTATATACTTACATGAATGTTTAAGGTCAAATAGAATGAAGGCAAATGAACTGAAACATGAAATAATGCCACTGATAAACCTATGAGCCAAAAGCCCCATGGGTCCATTAGAGGAGAGGAATTTCTTATTTCCAGAACAATTTTCCCCAAGTATTCCTGGTTTCAAAGTCCCTCAGATCAAAACAATAGGCTTTTATGTACAGCTCTAAGTAGGCATTTATTTTCATGCACAGCTGACAGAATTCTATAATTACATCTGCTATTGTCTCTGGTCTGATAAAAAAAAAAGGGGGATGCTTTTCTCCTCATCATTCACTGTAGCTTCTGTAGACAACAGCCACATCAATTCACACCATATGCTCATTAGTTGGCAAATTTACATGCCAACTTATGCAACCTTTTGTGGAGATAGTAGTTAAGAGTCTGGAGAGTTTGCTTTTTGTTTGGGTTTTTATTTGGTTAATTAAACTCAGCTACTCTACATGTTAATGGAACTTTGATTTGAGAAACCTGATTCTTTCAAAATAATCTCTTTGCGTTTCCATTTGTTGTTTACATTATTAATTATTCTTTCATAAAATGTAGATCAAAAAAGAATCTCAGCATGGCAACTTACTATTTTCTTGATCCCTGATTTCATATAAAATAGTTATTAGGTTACAAAAATATTCTTCATTTATAGTCTTAACTTTAATATCTCTCTACCACTTTCAACTATCCTCTGAAATATTTATGAAGCTCAACTTTAACCCTAGTCAATTTTACCATTTTGACCCCAGATTTGTTATATACTATGTGGGAAGATATTGGAAGAATCAATTATTCATAAATACTAACTAGCTATCGTATAGCATGTAGTTTTCAAAATAATAAAAGGAAAATAAAAGAAATAATTTATCTACAAGAATCTGTAACTAGTCAAAAAGATAACGTGAAACAAGCAGAGAACAATACAAAACTTTGAACAATAGAGTTACACCTAATTTACCCATAAGTTTACATCATCCTGCACTTTATGTCTTCCTTTATTGCATGAGTCAATATTTAGTAGAGAAAAAGATTTAATACAAGATGTACAGACATATAAAAATTTACAACATTGGCTTACAATAGCTGGCCAGAGAGCCAAGTGTGGAAGAGTGCAAAGGGTTGGTCTGCAAACTAAAGACCCAAAGGATCCAGTCGAAGGTTCTGTGAGAGTCTGTATCAGGAGGCTGAAGTGTTTGTGCTGGAAGTCTGAAGGGTTGGTGCTGGAGGCTGAGGAGTCTGCACTGGAAGCCAGGAGATGATGTCCAATGTGAAGGAGAAGACTAGATGTCTTCCAAAGAAACAACCAATCCTTCCTTCTTCATTTCCCATTTATACTATTCTGTTGATAATGCTCCCTAGGGTGGGTCTTCCACACCCAGAACTATGCTGAACCAATTTAGGTGGGGGCTGCTTACTCAAGACTGACACAATCAATCAACATCACAATCCACCCATTGTCAATTTGACAACCAGACATATTTCTTTAAACCATAGTCTCCAGATAAAAAGACAAGTTCATAATTATGCCTAACATGTATAACTATCCTCCATACAAACAGAAATGCACTAATTCCCTACCCAGAATAGGAGGCAAGTTTTTTTTTTAGTGATGCTTACTCTTAACATGTCATAACTCAAACATTATAGCATAGGTTTAACAATACTTATGAACCAATATTAAATCTGTCAACATTATATTACATTGGAATCATATTAGAAGTTAACTATTATAATTACTATCCTCATTTCTAGAGCTGATCCTGAGGTCATACCTGGTATTTAGAACTATCTTCTTCTATTACCCATTCTGTATTTCCTTGGCCTTCAGCAAGCATCTTAGCAGGTCTTGGATCTTTCCCACGTAGGCTGACCCATACCTTCATTCCTGAAGGTTCTGGACCATTTGCAATTCTGCCAGGACTGGGTTGTTGTAGTTTCTCATTGACTGTAATAACAGAGCATAATACTAGGAGACACCCTAAAAGATCTTCTGCATCTCAAGTATATTCTTCCTTTCCTCCATTGTGGAGTATTCTTCCTTTCCGCCATGGAGAATATGAGTCAGTCATCCCTGCCAACACTGTGACTTCCCTTTTAGCTTGTTTCCTCAGAGTCATGAGGAGACCAAAATGACCAGAGGGAAGTCTTAACTTCCAGTTCAATGGTATTATTGTTCTTGCTGGTACAAGCCTTTCCCCCTATAGAACTAAGACTTCTAAGCCAGTAGAGCATAAGGTCATAGGAACTAGAAGCAAAAATTTTGCTGCTGGATCACTGAGAGTAATGGTGAGTAGTACCATTCCCACTTCCACCCTTTGATTTCTGAACCCACGAATCCTGGCTGTGGGAGACACAGAACCATATAATGGATGCTGATTCAAAGTATATACAACTTTTTTAAGAACCTTGCTCCACCCCCTGCGAACTATTACCACCTAGCTCACACATAACTGTGTCTTCAAAAGACCATTCCACCTCTCTATCAATCCAGCCACTTCTGGATAATAAGGACCATGGTAAGACCAATGAATTCCATGAGCATGAGCCCACTGCTTCACTTCTTTGGCTATAAAATGTGTCCACAGATCATAGTTTTGGCACAAACATCACATGCAGGGAAGGTAAATCCATATCCAGAATAAGTGGCTGTGCCAGTAAGGACAAAGTGGATGTAAGAATATTTGTATCCCATGTAGACTCTCACCAAAAGATGACTTCAGCAGAAGAGGACTTTAACAATCAAGTGGATAAGATGACCAATTCTGTAGATAGTGGTCAACCTCTTTCTTCAGCCACCCTTGTCACTGGCCAATAGGCTCATGAACAGAGTGGCCATGGCAGGAGGAATGGAAGTTATAGATGGGCTCAGCAACATTGACTCCCACTCACCAAGACTGATGTAGCTATAGCCACTGCTGAATGGCTAACGTGCCAGCCTCAGAGACCTACACTGTGTCCTCAATATGACACCATTCCCTGGGGTATTTGGCCTGTAACCTTGTGGCAAGTTTTATATTGGATTGCTTCCAGCATGGAAAGGACTGCACTTTGTCCTTAGTTTCTAATTGTACTACAAGTACCATTCAATCTGTTGGACCATATGGTCGCAGTGGCAGGGCAGCCTGAACAGCAGCTTGGACCTTATGGCTAATCTAAGTAATAAATTGGAGTATGGGAAGGCAGGGTCAGAACATTCATTCCTTAAAGCAATGTGTTTTGATCCTACTTGGACTCGTGGCCCTGTAGGCTATCTTTTAATCTCTTAATCTTGCATTCTTGGAGGCTTTGGGCACAAGACTCCAAAAGTCCCTTATCTCTGTATATCCATCTCATACATGACTCTGGACAACACCCCACAACAACATATCTGAAACTGTAAGACAGGATTTCTCAGGTAAAAGAGCCGAAAACCAAGACCAGACCAGAACCAAAATAAGCCTTTATTGTAGGGAGGATCTGCCAGGCAGTCTCCAAACAAAGGAGAGAGAACAATATGGCCAGGATAGGGAGCACTTCTTATAGCAGCTGGGGTGGGGCTAAGTGATGTAGTGGCTAAGGATTGGAGGAGCCTGTGACATCACTAGTTGTTAGGAGGTGAGAAAGTGTCAGGTTACTCCTTTGGCAGGAAAAGGGGCATGTTGGGAAGAAGAAAGTTGTCTTTTGGTGGTAGAACCCATCTTGAGATTGGGTTTTAGTTGGGGAGCAGGGTATTATGGGAAGGAGAAGGCCAGTTTGGGTGGGAAAGGAGCCATCTTGGAACTGGGTTTAGGTGGGAAACAGGGTATTATGGGAAGAAGAAGGCAGCTATTATATATAGCAGCCACCTTAAAGTGAAGGAAATCTATCAGGATTAAATGCTTATCAGGGAAATTGTAGCATAAATACATATATCAATAAATCTAAAGTAAATTAAACATTCAATTTAAATAGCTGAATCAGAACAATGAATTAACCACAAACAAAAAAAGAAAAGAAAAGAATAAGAGAAAATCTGAAATTTCAGGGGGAAAATGATGGAATAAAATTTAACAACTAATCTTTAAAAGAGCAACCAAATAATCTAAGGCACAAAAGAAGGCAAAGAGTAAAACAAATCAGAAAAGACAGTAGAAAATGATGACCAAAATTAGCATTAATGTGCACAACTCTGCAAATAAATGTGAAAGCCCAGGTTACATGATACTTTCCAGAAAAAAAACTGCAATATACCATATACATTAATGATGTCTTTTATACTTTGTATTTTGATTCCTTGACATATAAAGGCTTGCTGACTCTCAAGGGTCTGCCCTTCCCAGCACTCTAATTCTCAGAGATAGTTACTTGCCTTTGGCAAGCACAATGCTCCTTTTTAAAATGCAAACAAGTCAATATAGAGGCCACACCCTCAACTATCTCCTTTCTTAGATTCTCATATTGGGGGTGATTATCCACCTACCCTCATCACCCCAGGCTCAAGCACCGCATTCCTAGGGAAAAAACCCTATGCTCTAGGCCTGCTGGGAAGACTTAAAATAGAGTTAAGAGGGGATGGGGGGTGGGGGGGGAGCCACAGTTTAGAAATGAACCAAACCAACTTCCTGTGCTCATGGAAAACTTAGGTCATCCCTATTTTCCAGGAAAGCTAGTATTAGCCATAAACAAAACACTTTTCCTTGTCATCTTGACTCAGTGAAAGTAAGCAAATCAGACATAGACCCATCACCTGAACCAGCTGTCCTTAACTTGAAAGTGTTAATGTTTAGCAGCTAATCATAATAAAAATACTAAAATATTATTTGTAAACTGTGCTGTATCTGTGATCACTTGAAGTCCCTGGAGGGCAGTCCCTTCTTCTGTTATTGTAAATAAACTCTTAAAATATTCTTAATCTGATTTAATTTGGGAGCATTAGCTGGCTTAATATGAGCCACAAAGACTCCTGCCCTCAGTGCTCCTCTCCCTCTGACTCCTGACATGTTCCTGTGCTGCCCTAAGTGATTCTCTATGGCATAATTTGCTTCTGTTTCTTGAAATTTGTGATTATAACAATGACAGCTTTTTTCCTGATCAGTTCACCTTGTCATTCTACATTTGAAGATTACCAAAAAATAAATAAATTATAGGCCAGTCTCACCCTGAGTATCAATTCAAAATTATTAAATGGATATTAGCCAAGATTACAATAGCATATAAAAGTATATTGTGTCTAAGTGGGTTCAAGACTCTGGGGAGTCTAGTACTACAGTGAATTATATTAACTAAGATAAGAAAAAGTTATGATCAACTCAGAAAAATAATTCAAACTTCAATATTCATTCATTATAATACTCAATGAAATATAACCTTATTCATACTTCCATAAAGATAAAGCAGTATCTTATTTAAAATCAACACATTAGGAGATTTTTTTATAATGGAAATTAGAAAAATGTCAAAAATATCCTCCCTTTCATCATAATTATTGAATACTTTGATAGAGGTATTATTGTAGATGAGCTAGGTAAAAATACTATAGGCAGTGAGATAGGGCCAAGTCCTCTGGAGGCCAGGACAAAGCTGCACATTGGCTGAAAACCAGGCTTTAAGATGGAAACAAGATGACCAAACCCACATATTTCTTCAAAGAACTGTGGGACCAGAATGACTCCATTTTGGAACAGTCTCCTTTGTTCTCTCAAATTTGTGCTTGAACTGGGACAAAGGACGTAATCCACAACTCAGGATTCCTAAGTTTATTACTCAGCCATCTGTTTGCCCTAGAAACAAATGTCCAGGGCCCACTATCTATAGGACAATCTGTTAACGTGCTGACTGTCCACACAGGGTGGTCGTGACCATTAGTCAGGATGTCTGCTGACCATCAGTACCTGACAGTAGACCACTAACCTTTGTCCCCATTCTTCTTGTGAAAACCTATACGTAATCCCCTTCAACCCCCAATGAGCCTAGCCAATCAAAATTCTACACTTCATACTTGCTAAATGTTAACCAATCATATGGCTGCTAATGACCAAAGCTTGTTGTATTCTCAATAAAAACCCTGCTAATTTGGAACTCGGGGCTCTCAATCTTGATCCGCTGTGTCGGTGACAATTGAGAGTCTCTGCTTGAGCTTGAATAAACGACCCTCGTGTGCTTACATCGGAAACGGCCTCCTGGTGGTCTTTGGGACTTCGCAATCTGGGCACAACAGAACTGCGCTTAGTGAAGAATAGACAGACATCGACCACCCTGGGGGTGACCAGAGACCTCTGGACCCACCACCTCCTAGGAGAATTCTTGTTCTTTCCATCCATGCTTGGTACATGACTTGCTTCCGAATTGGACCACCATTACCTAAGTGCCGATACTTGTAACCTTATTGGATCTTCGTGGCTGTGGTCCAAATTATACCCATGTGGGTTTCACCCTATAAAACTTCTCTGTAAAATAGGGTCCTTGGCTGCCCACTCGGGACCTCTCCTGCCCCTCAGGAGCTTTCCTATCAATAAATATCTTCCTACTTTTAACCTCCATCATGCCTAGGACTCATTCTTTGATTTCTAGAGAACAAGAACTTTGCATATCATACAGTTAACAGGTTGAGAGATATAATATTTCATATTTCCTGTGACAGTATAAATTAGCACAAGACATGAGAAAACAATCAAGAGACCTAAGAATTGAAAAGTAAGAAGAAATAACTCTTTATTTCCAGATGATATAATAATATATTTGCAAAACATGATGAAGAATTACTAATATTGCAGATAGATAAGTTAATTAGATATCTTGTAGACAGTTAGACAGGGCCAGCCCACAAGGAGTCAACATGAAGGACAGTGAAGACACATTCACTGAAGACCAATATTGTAAAAGGAGGGAAACTACCACACCCACGTAGGATGAATAGCAGCGATTGATATTCTAAACAGGTATCAATCACCTGGGTGGGGGGCCAAGGTCTTAACCCAGCCTCTCCAGGCAATATATCTGACCCACCCTTACTGAAAATCCTTATATCCTTGCTATATGACTGCTCCCTCATTTGATCCTCATTTAACTAATATTACCTGGGTGACTGTATTTGTAACCTTATTGGTTGGCTGTGGTTTTGTCCCACCTCATGCCCACCTTGTAAATTTCCATTGGGTCTTATAGTTTTGTCCCACTTTGTACCCGCCTCACCACATGGCTTTGCTGTATAAAACATCTTTGAAACGTGGAGTGGGTGGGCAACCCACTTTCCAGTCCCCCTTCTGTCTCTCTTAGATAGAAGCTTTCTTTCTTTCAATAAATTTTTCCTACTCTTAACCTCCATTGTTCCTAGAATTCATTCTTTGATTTTAGAGAACATGAATTTGCATTTTGGATATCTAGTAGGTTTGTGAGTTACATCTTTTCCCCCTATATCACTAACATGAGAAAATTTAGAAAACAGCAAGTTATAAAATCAACATGAAAACTTGGATAGCATTCATTTATACAATCATATATTAGAAAATATAATAATAACAAAAGATCTCTCCATTTACAAAACCAGGAAGGAAGGAAGAGGGTCAGAATCTGAAAGATCAGACCTAGACATAAATTTAGAAGGAAATATCCAAAATTTATGGAGAAAAGGAACATTGCTGAAGAACACAAAACTAGAATTGAACAATAAAATATACATAACATTCTTGGGCAGCATGATATTTAATTGTGGGGTCAACTCAAATGAGAAATGCCCGGCAAATTAATTTAGCACAATTCTGTGTGTGTGTGTGTGTGTGTATGACTAAATTACTGATAGAATTCTTGGATGGAATAAAAAGGGAAAGAAGGAAGTCTCATTTGTGCTTCTTCAGAGGAGCTCCAGTCTTCCTTCACCATCATGTCTGGACATCCACCTCTAGGCTTCTAGTGCAGACTCTCAGTCTTCCAATGCAGACCCTTTGGCTTTCTGATACAGCTTCCTACAAGAATCTGCAGTGAGCGTCAGACTTTAGACTTTGACTGGATCCTTCTGATCTCCAGCACACAAATGGTCCTTTTGCATTTTTCCACACCTGACCCTGCAAGGTAGCCATTATAAGCCTATCTTATAAATCTTTTTTGTATCATATATATATATATATATATATATATATATATATATATAAATCTTTTTTGTATCATATATATATATAAATCTTTTTTGTATCATATATATATATATATATATATATATATATATATATATATATATATATAATCTGTTCCTCTAGTGAACCCTTACTGATACAGGCAGAAAGTCCCAATATCATAAGAGTAAAAGCCTTTTCTAATTTCATTTGTTGTGAACAAGGAAATGATTTCTGACCAGAAGGAGCCTATGCTATAGCTAACCAGGTAGCAAGCAAAAGGCTCCTCCTAGCTCCAACCCTTCCCTCACCTAAAACATGTAGGCATGTCACTCAGACTTGCCCGGACATATTTTCCTCCATTGTCCTTTGTTCTCAGTAGAGTATCTGCGACCCCTGCTTCCTGACATATGTAAATAAGGTGAATCCTAGTATACCTTTCTATCCAATTGTATAAGCTGAATGTATCTACCTCAATCAATGAACTAATATTAAGTGTTTTGTCACTGTATCCTTACCCCTCTTTTCCCAAATCTATATAAACCCTGTTCACCACCCAGATGGGACTGATCACTTTGCAGAGAAGTCCCCAATCAGATCAGTCCACTAGCAAAATAAACCTGCCTCCAACTTCCAGGTTGTGTGCTTGATTCTTCTCAGCCTGACTCTGTTATACCACCTAGAACTACAATACTGTAAGTTATATTTGCCACAATAGTTGAAGTAAAATTAAAATAGAGAAGGGGACTGAAAAAACAACCGTGTCCATAAAATAGCCTCAACCTTGCTTAAGTTGCAAATATAGATAAAATTTAACTTATTTAACTCATTTCTTCCAAATGCTAATATTAGACAGAAACAAAACACAGCCAGTCATAAGCAGACAACTAATATGGTTATGTGATTACATAACTAGAGACTGTACAACACTGTAAACCTAAAAAGGCCATTTTACAACTACAGCCAATGAATCAATCTCTAGTTTGCTTCCACCATCATCCTATAAATACCTGCCTCTGAAGTTTGTGTCCAAAGCACTAAACCTTTCAGGCACTGCTTTCCAATGCATAAATCTCTACTTCCTTAAATAAACTCTTTAAAATAGTACTGTGTCTCAGATTTATTTTACAGATTTATAAGTATAACACAATTCCAATAGAATACCATTTTTCTTCAGATCTGATTTAAGTGGATTTGAAGACAAAAGGCAAGATTGGTCAGAATAACCCTGAAAAAGAACAGCAGGAACCTAGAACAACCAAATATTAAAACGTAAAATATCGAGAGTGAAATGGGTGTGAGAGTATTTGATTGAGATCAAAACCAGGGAAATAGAACAGAAAAGCTACACACAGATTTAATTGTTTTTCCAAATTTAGAATATAAAGAAAAGTGATCAAGAATAAACAAGAAAATGATGAACTTTTAATTAAAGTCTGTTGTGATTATTAGAGTTACAAGATAAACTATAAAATTTGATCCATTCCTCAACTATATAACAAATATAAAACCCATCAGAGATGTAAGCTATAAAAAACAAATATCATAAAAGTAGTCAAAGAAGCATAAGTTGTTGCCAGTGTGGGAAAATTTTCCTTAAATTTTACAAAATGATTATTAAACTATTGATAAAGTTCATAAAAATATTTTTGTGCCAGAAAATATTCCACTACCTCATTTAAAGTAAAAAGACTGGTGATATGGTGGTAAAATACATATGAAATTTCTATCACAAGGGTTTAGACTCCTAAAAGGAAGAAACTTCTAAACGTAGAACAAAAATCAACCCTAAAAAAAAAAATGCAGTGGCAATCAACCAAAAATAAATTCACATGATCATTATTCATTTCAAAGGATGCTCAATGTCTCTCATAATGAGAATGTCGATATAAAATCAAACAAGATACAATTTGAGCAAAAGCTCAAAAGCTAATAACATAGACTGTTAGCAAGGCGATGGGGAAACAGGAAATCTCCCATATTGTTGTCAGGGTTGTAAAGTATATCAATCTCACTGGAGAGAAATTCAGGTCTATTAATAAAACCTACAACATCTCTTTTACAGAAATCTACTTCAAAGATGGCTTGGCAAAAATACAAAAGGACATTTCACAAGGCTGTCTGTTACGTCTTGGATCTGAAGTGTTCCCTCAAAACACAAGTGTTAAAGACTTTGTCCCTAGTGTAGTAGTCAAAAAAGGGAGCTCTGGGAATGATTAGATCTTGAGAGCTCTCACTTCATCACTGGATTAATCCATTGATGGATTCATAATTTAATGGGCTACTGGAAGGTGGTGGAAATTTTAGGAGGTAAAGCTTTGTTGGAGGACCCAGAAAGGAAATACTTTGTCCTTTGCCCTCACCCCACCCCCAGCTTCCTGTTCACCATGAGGTGAGCAGCTTTCCTCCATCATCCCCTTCTACATGATGTACTGCTTTGCCAAGGGCCTAAAAAAAACTGGACCAAGCATTCATGGACCAAAACCTATGAAACAATGAGCCAAAATAAATACTTTCTCCTTTTAAGTTGTTTATGTCCAAGTATTTGGTCACAGCATCACAAACTAACACACTATGTATGGCAATACTATTTGTAATAGCAAAGAAGTAGAAAGCCCCATTGATAACATACTGATTGATTACACGATGAAATTATCATACAATGGGTCATTAAACAGCTGTAAAAAGTGTAAGGAATCTCTCCTTTTCCCAGTGATTTTTAGTTTGTACAGTTCAGTTAAAAAAAAAAAAAACCAAAGTAGAGAAAAATATGTAAATTATTCTATTACTTATCTAAATGGCAACATATATTATCTATATGTGTTATATATATGTTTAATTGTTCTATAAATACGTATTTTTACAAATTTGTTTAAAAATGGAAAGCTAAACCTCAAAATATTTTCATGGTTACCTATAAGGGAAAGAGAAAATAAGGTAGAAGACACAAGGATAGAAGATGGATTTTCTGAATATATCTGGTTTTCATAAAATTGACAATTGGAACCAGGTAAATGTTATATAGAATTATAAAACAAAATCAATATTATAAAAGATCATTCCTTAAAAGTTGAAACAAATGAATCTACCTCTTGAATTATAATGTAACTACTCAGAAGGAAATTATTTAGTTATACATTCCTAGATTTGCTTTAAGATTATAAAGAACTGTAAAAAGAAAAACAAAACTTTAAACTGCTTCAAGTAATTTATTATTGGTGGTAGTGCTGATTATTTTAAGACAATTGTCTGAATTGTATGGTAGTGTTTTACAAAAAGAAGTTTTTGGGCCGGGGATTTACCTCAGTGGTTTCGCCGCCTGCTACGCAAGCGCAAGGACCCAAGTTCGATCCCTGGTACCAAAAAAAAAAAAAAAAAGTTTTTGACATAAGAAAAGACAACTGCAGATGTAAGTTCAATGAGACAAGAAATTTCTGTAGTCCAGTGTTTGAATTGGAAGTATTTGTGCACATTCAAGATATATATATGTTGTCTCTTAAGAATAATAAGTTTTCTAACTCAATAGTCTAAACAGGCCTACACAAGATGACTGGCCCTGTAATTATCACCCTTATCACTATGATCATGGTCTCTTGATTACTATTTCCACCTAAAGAAACCAGGGCTCTTTGGAAGGATGGCTGATTCTAGGTCATAGAATAAATGGAGGAGGATGAAGGGAGGAAAGTAGGGAAGGAAATGGAAGGGAAGAGAAGGGAAAATGAAAGGAGAGAAGGAGCAGGGAGAGAAACAGGATGTTTAATGCAATTTTACACTGAAGCCAAGGAGATGGATGAGAGATGAAATTGGAGAGGTAGACTGGGAGGAGAAAAAAAGGAAGGGTTGACATACCCTCCAGGCCAAGTTCAGGATTTGAAGACTAAATAATTTAAGGAGGAGCACGTTCCTATTCCTGGGGTATTCTCTGATGGGAGGCAAGCACCCACAGCATTTGATCCCTGGCTGTTTGCTCATTTTTTTCTTCCTCCTGAAGTAAAAGCAATCTTATGTAGTTGATAAATTTAGAAATTAACCAGAAATATGATCAATTTCTCTCTCTCTCTCTCTCTCTCTCTCTCTCTCTCTCTCTCTCTCCCACCTTCAAGAGACCACATTATTTTGTGTTCCTCACAAAGTTATGCCCCCAGCCATTAGCAGTGATGAAGGTGGTACTGTGGCCTTCACCTACCACCTCATTGCCTTATTTATCACTTTGTTCAGGACTTGGACTGACAAAAGGATGCTTATTATTGGACTAACTCAAAGGCTTCATTAATATAAACAACAGGAACATACTAAAAGTTCTTCAATAGAGGAGATAGAAATGCTTTAAATAAATTACTCCACTGTGTTGTGTGAAACAGGCAGAAATACAAACTAAACAAGTGTAGCTAGAGGGAAGGATATATAATAGATTGGATCTATTATATTCTATCTTTTTAGGAGTTGGCAAACTTTATGATCCAGATAAAAGTATATTATGCTATATGGGCTACATATGGCCTTTATGACATTTTTTGACCTATTAAAGTATTAAAAAATTATTCCTAGCTCATGGACTGAATACAATTTTTTTAACAAGGTATAGACTTTGCAAAAATTACAAAATAATCCAAATAAACAAAGATGACTGATATCTATCAATTAATGAAATTGCTTAGTTAAAACCCCTCTTGGGGTTCTGGCCCTTTTTTATACATACATCAACCATATTGTTACTCTACCAGGAAATCCTCCCTCTTACCGCTGACTACTACAGGCCATCACACTATGCTTCTGGACAGTATTAATGTATCTGCTGACTCAAATTAAAAGTTAAGGGCCAGGAATTTAGCTCAGTGGTTCCACCACCTGTCCCGTAAGCATCAGGACCCAAGTTTGATCCCTGGTACAAAAAAAGAAGTTAAAAAAAGACTAAATAACATGTAGAAAAGAATAAACTTTATATCATCATTTTCATGTCTTTCAGTGTCTTTAGTACAGAAAAGACAATCTGTTTTATAGAAAGTTTTATATAAACCATTTATTTCTTGTATTTTCATTCCCATAAATTTTAAAGTAGTCTTTCTTCTTGCATAAGTGTAGTCACTGCATTTGTAAGAATTTTTGGATAACAAAAGATCCAATACAAAATTCTTGGAAGGGTGAATTTTTTTCAACAGTACCCTTTCTAAGGATCTTGCATCCTGCAAAACTGGATGTTTAACTGAGTTTATTTATGATTTATGAGTCTTAAAATGCCTACAGGGTAAAAAAAAAAAATTTCAGTGTTTTTATTACTGTCAGTCTCATAAGTCATATTTGAAAACATTGAATTTCACATTGGCCTTAAAATTCACCCTTGAGCTAAGATCAAGATTAGAAATATTTCAGATTAAAGGAAACTGTTCAGAATGTTGAAAGAGATAAATAAAGGAGATTTCTAGTGTAAGGCTTTCATAACCCTAACAAATATATAGTCATGTATATAGTTTATCTCTCTGAAGGATACAAAGCCTTTTGTGAAAAGAGGCTCCTTTTGTGCTTCTAATGTCTCCATATATATTGTAGGGCAAAAGAAACCTGAAATCTTTCTTTTTACTATAACTAAAGAATTTACTTTGAAAACAATTCTATGCTTACAGAGCAATTAAGGAGAAATACAGAGAGCTCTCATATACCTCTTCTTCCCTCAAAACATTTCTCCTATTAGTAACATCTTGAGTTTTTGTGGTTCATTTGTTACAATTGATGAATAAATATCAATACTTTATTACAAAACCAAATGTACAGTTGACTTAGGGTTTGCTCTTCCTGAAGTACAGTTCTATGGGCTTTGACAGCTGTGTGTCATGTAGTCTCCATTACAGTATAATGCAGAATAGTTTCGCTGCCCTAGAAACACTCTGTGCTCCACCTATGCACCTCAGTCACTTTCCCCATTAAGGCAACCACTGATTAATCATTTCACTATCTCTTCAACCCTGCCTTTTCTAGAATGCTGTGTGATCGGGTTGGTATTTATGACTCCAGCCTTTCTGTACTGGCTCCTTTTACTTAGCAATATTCACTTCAGATTTTCCCATAACTTTTCATAACTTGATAAATTATTTCTTTGGTTATCACTTCTTTTTTTAAAAGCAGAAAAAGTAATTCCCAAAGAAGTTAAGATCTCACCAAAGGTGTTATTGAGAGATGTTAAGTAATTCTGGATGAATAAACACGTTTATTCATTTACCTGCCAAAAATGATCTTCATAGGTTCTTTGTACCAGTAGTTACTATATAATTTTGCTAAATAGAACTCTCAAATATAATAGCGCCTACAAGATAAGGAAAAGTGACAGAAACTTAGTTAATGCACATGATCACTCACCTAGGCTCTAATCCAGGGCAGGCACCACCAGAATAGAGAGGCATACAGATGATATCTGTGTCTTTGCAAATAGGTACAAATAAGCTCAAGCAATAAGAAAATGACCCATTTTCAATAATGTCTCTACTACTTGAGAAAATCACCTTCTTACAATGGAGCCCTACTTTATGAAGCTTATATCTCAGCAAATATTACTGGAACAAGCACAAGACATGAGATGCTAGTCTGCCACTTAATAGTTCTGTGATTTCATGCAGTCATTTTTTCTCCAAACCATGGAGAACATAATGTTGCTGCTCCTAATTCAAAGAATAATTATGAGGACCAAAGGAGATTCTGATGACTAAAGGGATAAAGGTGATACATGGGGAAACACTTCTAAACGTTCGAAAGATTTTCTTTGTTGCTGTTGCAATAATGTCATCATTTGACTCCCCATCCCAACTGCTTCCAAACTCAGATAAGTCGTCAGGGGGCACCTCATAAACAGGACTTGCTTAAAGATGGAACAACAAGAGACCCTCTAACCCCAAAAGTAAATATTCATCCCAGAAAGAACAATCATGCCTCATAAAGAAAATGACCAAACCTTTCTAAAAGATAAGAGCAGAATAAGCAATGTATAAATTAAGGGTGAACTACTAGGCTTCCATGAGAGCGGACCAGTCTGGAAGACACCACATGCATCCCAGAGGGGAAGGTCAAACAGGAGGTCAAATTGAAGGTCTTCCCCTGGAAACTTTTGCACTGCAACAAGAGGAAAAGGCCTTTGAGTATTTTCAGCTCAGTGCTGGAGTGTCGCGAAACCTGATTTCTTTCCATCACTCAGCCCATAGAACTATACTGCTCTAATTGGCTAAACACAGAAACAAGTGTTGAGAGCACAGCTCTTCCTAAGTGAAACTGACCCAGATAATCCAAGGTAGCTACACTAAGTAAATTAAATCAATTCTTTCTTTTTCCTTATTTGGTAGAGAAGGAAGAACACTACCAACAAAAAGAAAATAGAGCTGGGTGTGGTGACACAGGCTTGAAATCTCAGCACCATGAGAGGTTGAAGCAGGAGGATTACAAGTTTGAGTCCAGGCTGGGTGAATTAGTGAGACCCTCCCTATCTCACAATAAAAATTAAAAAGGGGCCTGGGGGTGTAGGTCAGTGCCAAGGTCCCGGATTAAATCACCTATACTGGAAAAAAAAAGAGCAACAAACTGTTCAGGTGGCTCCCCAAAACACCACTATTAAACCAGAAGGAATTGCCATAAATACATAAATATACATGAAGTCATTCTCTAATCTTGGTATCTACTTGCCAAACAATATTTATAACTTTACTCTCAATGCACATATAACCAAACCCAAAGCTTAAAGTAAACACTGATAGCCTAGTACTAGCTTCTAAAATTGAGGTAAGCGTTCTGATCAAAATGGTGAGTTCAAATTTATATTAACTGTCTTTATTCTAAATTATAGAGCATCAAAAAGGCAAAAACATATACCTAGATAGGTATATCTCTTTAGTAGAAATAAAATAAAATACAAAGCAATAAAAAGAATTGAATCTTTGTATCTACTGAGTTCTGGGTCTAAGAACTGACAGCAGCTGCTGAGTTCAGCTTGATACTTGAAAAGGGTGGAAAATACTCCCCATTAAAGGAACTGTAGCCTAGCTCATGGAAGGGAGGAGTGGGAAGAGCCATAAAAATGTCTTAAGGAAGAGAGCTAAATGAAAACTGTTCCAAATACCACCTGTGTTATAATTCTGGGCAAGTTGTAGGACTTGGAAGGTAAGAGGTCACAGGCAGAATCCAGAGATTAGGAAATGAATCAAGACACCCACTGACTCTGTACTCAATCTGAAATATTCTATCACCAGAGGATGCAACCCTGAAATGACACTAAAAAATCTGATTCTAAGTGAGGGAACCAGGAAATAAGAATAAGTGGGAAAGGGCAAAAAATACTTTCCACACAAAATAAAATCATACACAGCATCAAAACATGTGAGCATGAATCACTACAAGATGAGTTTTATGGAGTAGTCTGACAAAGGCTATAAAATTAGTATTCCCAGGATGCTCAAAAAGATAAAGATATGATTTTAATTCAGAAAAGAGTAATAAATTCCAATAAAATAGGGGGAAACAAAGTATAAAAGGAAATAAAAATTACACAATAACATTTTTGAAAAGTAAGGTCATTGTTTAAAAATACATACACATAATAAAGAAGGCCACAATAAAAGATGAAAAATATAGATAATTAGAAGAGTGAGAAATTTACCTGAAAGCATCATGGAAAAACACTTTAAAATACCAAGAGAAGCTTCAAAATAAAACTTTCAGAAAAAGAGCATAGGTGAAAAGCAACATTCAAAGACACAGTAAAGGAAAATCTGCCAGAAATGAGAGAATATTCAGTTCAAATTTGTATTTCAAGTAACAGGCATAAGCAGAAGAAAAAGCCACATCTATATATACATAATCCTGGAATTACAGAATATCAAGGAAAAAAGAAAAGTTTACAAGTAACTGGGGCAAAAACAGTTTACCTACAAGGTATACATACTAGTAAACCATTTGAAAGTTATGAATCTACCCTTCAACCTTGAAATTCTGTAGACCAGCATCAATGAGGGGAACCTTAGTGTCATTTGCAGGAAAATGGAGGGAACTAGAGTCTATTGTGTTAATTGATAAGCCAGACTCAGAAAGTCAGATATCAAATTTGCTCTCATGATGGATCTAGGAAAGAAAGAGAGATAAAGAAGGAGGGGGAGGACAATAGAGAACAGGAAGTGAATAGAGGGATGGGGCAAAGAAGGAGAAGGGAGGGAGCGTCTTATATGCAAGCATGAATATGCCAAAATGAAAGTCTACTAGACTGTATAATTAATTGGCACTAGGAAATAATTCAGAGGTCAAAATCATCTCATAATCCAGGGATATGGAAAGGACCCCAATGTGATCTTAGATTGGTTGTGCCCCCATATCCCATCAGATACAACTGCACATGCTCCCATTGGGAAACCATTCCCTGGCCTCTTAGGATACTCAGATTAATTTCAAATATGTATGTGTTCATAATTAATGTTTAGCAAGCCAACAAAGAAACAAATTGCCATAGGTTATGTCTACAAAAATAAAAACAAACAAAAGTCTGGAGGTCTAGAAACATTATTATTATCAGAATAAAAATCATAAAACTTTATGAAACATTTCTCAAAATAAAAGATATAATCATAAAAATGAGCATTCAATGAGGCCAGGCAGATTTGAAAAGGAACCACTAAAACTTTCAGAAACTAATTTTACTCAATCAAAAACACAATGGATGGCTTAAAGAGCAGAATTAAACTGATGATATATTTAAAGAAATTATTCATAATGAGGCTCAGAGTTACAAGTAGATTGAAAATATGGAATTAAAGTTAAGAAGTAAGACAAAGTGACAAGCTCTAATTGCAGTACAGAAGGACACGTTTCAGTGCCTTTAACTCAGACTGAATGATATCTGACACACTTGTGAAACTTTGAACCATTTTCTCCTTCAACAATTTAAATTTCTTCTCCACTATAACAGCTTTTCTCCACACCCACCTGTTTGTCTTTTAAGCTAATTTGTACAAATTCACTGGTCACACATTATTTGCTAGACATTTTCTGCTTTTCTGTGTTACGTCCTAGAAAGTTGGTTTAAGTATCTCTCGTGAATTCACTTTACTGGAAAATATTACAGCTGAACAGACTTTGCATTACACATGTTCCAGCAGACAGAAATAAAAAATAAGGGGAAAGCAGTCAATGAAAAATTGCTCAGAGCAATGGTTGGAGAACATCATTCTCACTCAGAAAGGGAAACACAGGCCTCCAAAAATGACTTGCTAAAACATGCACAGGAAAAAAGTTAACTCTTTAGAATCCTTAACAGGATGTTTTTTAATAAACCTCTAGCATCAAGATTAAAAACAGCACAAATTGGGGAAAATGAACCATAGAATATGAATGTTTAAGAGACAAGACAAAAAGAAGGAATGAGATAAGGAAGATTTACAGGGAAACACAAAAATGTCATAAGTAAATGTAACTGCAAAAAATAAAATCTGAGATGCAGAAGTCAAAATTGAGAGCCTCCCTTGTAATGTGGAAGACAAGATAAAAAGGGTAGAAACTGAAAGATAAAACACACCATACAACACAGATGAGACAGGAATGGTTTAGGAGCACCGATGATGGAGACAGTTGCACAAACAAAATTTCCTTGGTTAGAGAAAAAGAAAATTAAGTGCACCAATGAAAAGGCAAAATCAATCTGGGCTCTCATTGGGCTAAAATCAAACCAAAAGTGGGAGATTGTTCCTTTCTGGAGGCTTCGAGGATAAATTTGTTTCCTTTCCTTCTTTTAGAGGGCATCCACATTCTAGGCTGTTGGGGCCCCTAAAATCAAAGCCAGCAGTGGCAGAGAAAGCAATCCTCTCCCATCACATTGCATACTCTGCCCTAGGCCTCCATTTTTCCCATCTAAGAACATGGATGATGCAAGCGCCCACCTGTGCACCAGGCTGACCTTTTCTAAGGCCAGCTAATTAGCAACCCTCCATCCATCTGCAGTCTGAATTGCTCTTTGTCACATGGGGTAACATATTCCATTTCCAGTGATTATTAATTTGGCTGCTTCAGCTTCTGTGAGTTTGCTGAACTATGTTTCAAACTCTACAATCATATTGCACCTGTGCTCTAATTTAGCTGAAACTCCTGAACATTTTAGCCATTTTCTACTTAGCTCTTTTTTGCTCTAAACCTTTCCTCTACCTCCCTGTATCCTATCTTCCTCTTAACTAGTGAAATCAAATATACACATTTGTTTTTCTTTTTTTTCCAGTAGTGGGGAGCAAACTCAGGACCTTGCATTTGCAAGGCAGGTGCAGCACCACTGAGCTAAATCCCTGGCATACACATTATTTTTGAACAATACTTCATCACTTGTAATTCTATTCCATGTATATTTTATCCCTAAATAACCATTAACTTCTATACAAAATTTATATTCATGAAGCACTTAGAATATGAGGAAACTATTACAAAATAGTATAGGATATAAAAAAGCAATGTAAAATTGAATAAACAGTATCATCTAATTATTGGAGAAGACACAGAGAAATATAATTAAAATGTTAATAAAGGTACTCCATAGTAATGGGCTTAGGGTGTTTCTCTTTTTGTTTGGTTTTTATCTCCATGTTCTGCACTGTGGAAGACATGACCTACAGCCTTTCTGCTTACCTCTAAATTCACCCAGGGCTGCTAACAATTCCATCCCTAAGGCCTGTGGCTATCAATTTCTCTGCTCATGGGTTTTATCCAGCTTATTTGAACCTGGCTTAACCCACACAAAATCGGGACATCAGTGGTGGGCAATACACAATCAGTAAGGAGCCAGAGATAAGGGATGAATAGTGCAGCTATGCCATCTCATAGAATGTGTGAGGCATGTTTAGCTCCTCAGAGGTTCCTGTGTGGACAGAGCCACACTAGCAAATACACACTGATGCACACTTTATTGATTTGTTACTCTCCGGTAGCTATATGAGCTATATAGGTACTGTTTGACTTTCGTGTTTCAGTTTTGCTTCAGTTTTCATACAAACCATCTGCTGTAAGCAAACAGCTTATTTGCAGCACCCGGTCATCTTGCAGGTCCCTAGAGGCAAAGTCTTGAACTGCAGCTTACCAGAGTTTTTATAGGGCTCCTTGTGTCTGTAAGGAGGTCCCGTGAGGCCATTCCCCACTTTCCTCCTTATTCACTGTCCTAAAATGATTTCTCATCAACTACCCTTTCGCCTCAGCTTACTCTGAACAGAGCTGAAAAATATATAAAATCAATAGTTCAGTTTGGGGTCTATGTGTTGTTGTAAGCTTCTGGCCCATTTTACTTCAGTATGAAGGACAAGGATGAAGGGCAAGGCCCCTGTGGCTTATTCTCCTTTTCACTATCTATGCAAGTAATAATTGGTCTAAACCCTAAAGTGGCTCAATGCATCTTCACCAGTAAATCTACCGGGCCTTGGCTCTATCCTATTTTATGTGTATGAGCTTGATACCCACACTCAATATCTTGTCTCAGGTCTACTTTTAGAGGAACATAAACTAAAATGAGCATATATCACATTTTGAATGTTGCAGTGTCAACTCAAAGAAAAACTGAAGATGCAAATATAACATACTGTATGAATTTGAATTAAGTAGAGATTGAATGTGAAGGTTTAAAAGCAAAGAAAGGTCAAAAGGAAAATCCTCAAATATAAACAGTAGTTATATCTAGGAAAAGTGTGTTAGCTAGTTAGGGCTGCTACAACAAAAATACCATAGACTAGGTGGCTTATAAACAACAGACTTTTATTTTTGTCTTCATACTTTTCATGGTTTCTCAATTTTTAATTCCAAACATTATTACTCTTATAATTTTAAAAAACTTTTAAAAATAATTTAATGGAGACCATTTGAAATATATATGGCAAGAATTGTTATCTTTTACACAGAGAAATTTTACATCTCAGCAAGTAAAATGAAAACATTTGAAAATAAAAATAGACAAAAGATATTCAAAAAAGAAATATAGCAAACAAATGAGCCTGGGAGAATTCAACTTTAATCAAAAGTTAAGCATCAAATTGTTGTTAATCAGATAGATACAAATTAAATTAAAACAGATTCCATTATTTGCTATTTAACTGCCAAATTAAATGATAACATTTGTTAGCATGGGTGCAATGGGAGAAATATGGAAGTCCATTGGTTTTACTGCCTGGGCATAGATGCCAAGTGTTTCTGTTCTTCACTAAAATCAGCAAACAGGATGATTTGGCAGCAGAAATGAACTAAAGGCAATTTTCTATACTTCTAGACCTTAATACCCAGTTACCATTTTAAATGTCACCTATTAGCTTTTGATGCATTAGCAAACCCTTATTTACCATCTCTGAAGTACATAATGGATATCCTCAATTACTGTAAGAAATAGATTAGCACGTTTCATTCTTCACACAGTGGATGTAAATACTGAAGCAATGATGAGGAGAGAAATAATGAGATTTTCTTCTTGGAATGTGATTGTTTTGACTTCAATTTAAGAGTTAGAACATTTTAATGTCAATCCTCTTAACTTGATAGATGGGTCTTGCTTGTTCTAACACATTATTTAGGTTATTTAGGTATCTTGAATTGATGTTAAGATATTCAACTAACTCCCAGAACATGAAGAGACTTTCTTACATTTGCCAATAAGAAAAGAATAATCTCTTAATCAAATAAGAATTTCTTATACTTTAAAGGGTTATATTTTGCCAAATCTAAGATGCCATAACTGGTTGAGACATACTATTATTTCAGCTGTCATAGAAAAACATTAGAACCTATGAGAAAATTTGTATCTCAATAATATGAGGTATACCAATTTCAGAGGTATTTAAATGTGAGGAAGAGAATGCATCTGAAAATCTGATAATGAAAGATATAGGTGTTTCAGCCACAGATTTGAAGTAGTTCTTCTTCATTTAGTTAAGCTTCTGCTTTCTAATTTCTTTTCTTTTTTTTTTTTTTTTGGTACCAGGGATCGAACTCAGGACCTTGCGCTTACAAGGCAGGCGGGGAACCACTGAGATAAATCCCCAGCCCTCTAATTTCTGACAGAAACTGACATGTTTATGAACTTGGAAAGTTTAAGCACTCAAAGACTGGTTCCAACTCCATACCAAGTTACATCACCCACAATCAGTGACACACTGGAGCTAGGCTTAGACTAAAACTTGCAAGTAGGTTGTTAAATTGTCAAGAAATTTGTAAACTGGTTGTTACCCCTAATTATTAAAAACTAGATTATATTAACTTGAGATTAAATAGATACTACCAAAAACAAAGGTAGTAAGTATTCCAAAAAATTGCCTACTAATTATTTTACTTTATTTTACTATTTTTTATGCTACTGAGATTATGCTTTGTCTTAGTTACTGTCTCATTTCTGGTACAAAATACCCAACTCACAAGTTAACAGAGGAAAGGTTTATTTTGGTTCAGTTTGTAGAGGTTTCAATGCATAGTTGGCTGGTACCAAGGCAGAGCAGGAAGAGGGGCAACAACTCATGGCAGGAAGTAAGATGAAAGATCAAGAGAGAAGGAGAGAGATATACCCTTCCAGGCCACTCCCACAGAGACCCACCTCTTCTACCAGGCTTCACCTCCCAACATTACACCCAAGCTATAAACCCATCAGTAGACTAATCTGGTGATGAGTATCACACACACATTTTTATCTAGCTTGTATCTATATGTCCCCCAAAAGTTTCATACATTCATAGGTGGGGCTTTTGGGAGGTGGCTGGATCATGGATGTGTGATACTGAGATTAAAGGTGTCTGATGACTAAATTGGTTTAGCATAGTTCTGGGTGTGGATAATGGAAGCCCTACCCTGGGTGTGGGTAGCACCAATCAGGCTAATATCCTGGATAGACTACTAAAGTACAGAAAGAAGGCAGGCTCACTGCTTGCTGCTTATCACCTTCTGCCTGCCATGTCATGAAATGTTTCTCCTCTGCTATGCCTCCCTGCCTCAGAGCCAGCTGATTATGGACTGAAACCTCTACAAACTATGAGCCAAAATAAATCTTTCCTCCTTTAATTTTGGGTGTCAGGTATGGGTGTTTTGTCCCAGCAACAAGAAAACTAAGACAGACACCCATGATCCAGTCACCTCCCAAAAGCCCCACCTATGAGTGCAAGACCTTTTGGGGGAACATCTAGATATAAACCATAATATGTCTATTGTATCTGCACATCTCTTTTGAACTCTGCATTCAGTGACATCACTTTCCTAGCTGCAAATCACCCTTGGCAAAAGTACTTATAAGTATTATGAATCAGAGCTCCCCCTCACCTCAGAATACCTGTTATTAAACATTTACCAAAATACCACTGCCAACAATAACAAAAAAGTATAAAACATTTGATTCTAAAATCGATATAATAACTACATATTATACATATTACATTTTGACTTCTATGTATGTAGTTACAGGTATTGGACCATAAAAATAATAAGAAAAAATATAATAAAAAGGAAAAGTAAAAAAACTAAACTTTGACCTTAAAAGAAATTGAAAAGCTTTTTTTAAAAGATGGGATTTATAGTATCCAAATTATTCAGGGGAGACAAAGTTGACCTCAGATTTCAGTGTTCAAATTTCACTACTCAAAATTCCTGAACTTCACTGCTTAAAAATGCAAAGTGCTACATATTGAAATTTTTATCATATGTAACCTCTAATTTGAGTGGAATTACATTTATCCAAGTTCACTATTAAGTAAGAGAATATTACTATCATTTTTCAATGACAAGAACGTGGCATGAATTTCACTATATAATGTTGCCCTCAGAATGACCCATCTTATATCCTCCAACGGTGAAATCCAGCTGGGTCAAATAAAATGTGTTTGTGGAACTAAACCCCAGTAGCCTGAAGTAATAACCTTTAACATTTTCTATCATTTTATAAAAAATGATATTAAGTGTTGTCTGCATTAAAAGATCTCCAAAGTAGCATGACACTTTAATGTCAGACTGCAATTCACTTTGCCTTATTGCTGAGGTAACTTCAGAATGTTTATTTAGGAAAATTCAGGTAAATCCCATTAGGTTCTTCTTAATATCCAGTGGCACTTTAGACTGATATATTTTATTTTATTTGAATTTACCTAATATAATTTGATAGTCTCATATTGTATAATCTCATTTCTCTCAGTTAATTTTTAAAGAAAACAAATTGCTTGCAGCTTTTCTACAAAACAGACCCTATGTGAACTATATCCAAATAACTTGCAGAGAAGCAGTTGCCATGGCTATACAGAAAAAAATGAGACATTATTGCTAATAGAAATACTGAAAAGACTGATTTTCAAACTGGATTCATAATACCAAAGCAGCATCCAATTCCTATCCAAAAAACTGGGGACAAATACTCTTATTATGATTTTTAAAAGAAAAATCAAGAAAGCAGACTTTCATAAATGTTGATAAACATTTATAATCAAACTGTTAAAAACATTAGCACTATCAATATTACCTGTTTTAGTTTTCTCTTAGATTCTTCTTTTCTCCTCAATGCAATCTCCTATTTCTCTAGGGATCATTTGTAACCCTAGAGTCATTAAACACTAGGTTTGTCGGTGTGAATAAAGGAAAAAGAATAAATCCAGTGTGGCCCCTTGCAGGAAATGACAACTAAACGCTTCATTGCCAGGACAAAGTTTAGTGGAAAGCTTCCCAAAAGAGTATGATAGGAGAAAACCTAAAAAGCCTAACTGGGACATCAGGAAGAGTTGTGTGTACGCTGTGATAAAAACTACAACCTATTGCAATGCAACCAAAAGTCATCAAGCCTTATTTTTAAAACATTTTAAAAATATTTCTAAAATGCTTCAGAACATCCATTTGGCAGCTAAGTGAGGACATTTTAGGAAGAAAAGTTGACTGAATAAGAAATACCAACATGAAAACAGACTCCAAGAATCACTGCATGGATACTACTGTTTCCACTTTAAAAGTCTAGTCATATGATGTTACAGGAGCTCCATAGCCTTACTGAGGCTTGAAGAGTAATGGAAAGACTCATGTCCTAAGCTGGGCTACAATTCTCTATCTTACTTGCTCTCCATGTGCCCTTCAGGATGCAGGCATTAGTGCTCCTCACCCTATCTCAAGTATTTATTTCTTGAAAAGCAGCTCAGTCAAGCCAATCTGGCCTTTCTAATCCATGGAATTCAGGAGAATAACATTTTGTCAATCTTTACTACATCCACATCAATATTTCTGTTCTCCAGATATAATTAGTAAAAAGTCTCTTTTGAGCCATTTCTTTTGTTTTTGGCAAGTAAGTATACATTTTTTTAAAAAAAAACTACATGCCTCACTTGCCTACATGTGATGTACATCTATAGTATCCTAAGAAAATATCAAAAATGTATAACCTGGTCTGAGGGAAATGTTATCTCATCTTAAAAAAATCTTTCAGATTTACGTATTGATGACTTTTCTTAAGAATTATATCCAAGGGGGCTAGGGATGTAGCTCAGTGGCACTGCACCTGCCTGGCAAGCACAAGGTCCTGAGTTCGATCCCAAGTATCAAAAAAAAAAAAATATATATATATATATATATATATGTATGTATATATCTGAAATAATGAAGAAACAATGAGAAAGGAAGTATTTACAAAAAGGATTACATTTTTTATTGGGACCAGGTAGAGATATTGGAGTTAAATAGAAAGAAAAAAAGAGTAGGCGACCTTCAAAGGGAAAGGTTTTCACCCTCCTTTATGCCCCATCACAAAGTAACAGCACATATTATTATCAGCCATGACAATAGCTCATTATCACAATAATTCTCATCAGGGAGGAGAATTTATCTTTGGTTGTGTGGGTCATATTATGCTTGAGGTTCTGAGGGAGGAAATTCATAGATCTATGCATTTTCAAAAGGCTGTAAATAAAAATGATATAACTTTCCACACCCTAGCCCCACCCACCTCAACTCCTACCTTCCCCTGACAAAATTTAATATGTCTGGGTTACCCAAACTTGATTTTAGACCTGGGGGCTCCTATAATTAAGCTAGTTTGGTTGAGAGTTTGGAGCTATATTTATAGTCACTGTATTTGTCTGAGATGAACTGAATTCTTTCTTTCTTGATTTAAGGCAAACTAGTAGACCAAAGCTGAATCCAGCAACAGACAATTATTTTTTTAATGTGTGTTGATTGCCTTTAGATAGAGCATAGATTTTTTGAGTTTTCCATAATTGGCTCTACTCTTTCTTACATCAGATTTCATCCATTTATCTGTTTTCTTATTGGGCCCTAAAGGGATTTAGTTTGTGACAATTTGGTGACAATTTTAGTTTGGGCAATTTAGATAAAAGGAATAAGTTTTGGTGTTCTATTGTACAGTAGGGTGACTCTAACAATGATGAGTATTTAAAAATGGCTAGAAAAGATGTTGAATATCCTCATCCAAAGTAATGATAAATGTTCAAGATGATAGATATGTCAATTACCTTGATTTGGTCATTACATAATGGGCACATGCATCAAATATTACATCAAACTGAATAAATATGTACAGCTATTAAGCATTAATAAAAACATAATTGAGAAACAAAGTTCCTAACCATAGCCATATGACAATATTTTGCCCAGAGTTTAACCCACGTGGCCTCTAGTTCAACTGCCAGTGGAGTCCTTGTTTCCAACTGAAACCTCATGAGCTGGTTTTTATTATCCACATTTCTACCAGTGTCTGGTCTTCTGAGCTCAGATCATTAGGGGACCATTAGGGGACTGGAGATTTAGCTCAGTGGTTCCACTGCCTGACTCGCAAGCGCAAGGTCCCGTCAATCCCTGGTACCAAAAAATGGAAGTACCCATTAGGCTCAGCTTCTAAGCATTCTAAAGCTTCTCTAGTTCACATCTCTAAACCTTTCCAAACTCATCCTGCAAACCAGGTCCAAAAGCTTCTAAACCACAGAGTCTGACACATTTCACCGAAATGACCTAACCTTTCCAGTATGAGTTTTCTGCCTTAGTCAGTGTTTCAGTTACTTTCCCATTGTTGGAATAAAATAACCAACAACCCACAATTTAAAAGAAAATAAGTTTATTTTGGCTCAAAGTTTCAGTCCATGGGTAGCTGGTTCCAAGACAGAAAAAGCATGGTGGAAGGGCATTATGTAGGAAAGCTATTGAGCCCATGACAGCCAAGAGGCAGAGAGACAAAAGAAGAACCACAGACAAGAATACATCCTTTTAAGTCATGCCCCCGAGACCTACCTCCAACCAGGTGCCACCTCTTAATACCACAGTGAGCTACTGAACTCATCAAGAGATGAATCCACTGATAGGGATAGCTCCCCAATCACCTTCCACACATACAGGAATTCACAGGGACATTTTAGATCTAAACTGTAACAGTCACCTTTCTCATTGCTGGACACGATACCAGACACCCACAACTTAAAGGAGGATATGTTTAATTTGGCTTATATTTTAAGAGAATTAGCTCCACAGCAAAAACATTATGACAGAAGGGAGTGGTGGAGCTAGGATGCTTAGTTGATGATGGCCAGGATACAGAGCAGGGAAACAGTGCCAGAGAGGAAGGGATAAGGGGATCAGACAGTACCAAGTCCACATCTCCATTACCTACCCAAAATTAATCACTAGTGAACCCCATTAATTTCCTAGGCAGAGCCCTAGGCAATCAAGCTGACATTCTAGTCTAACAGCTATACCCTTTGACAGGTTGTATTTGGCACAGTTCATTCTCCAATGGGTTATTTACAATCATGTTTTCCTTTCTACAATGCAAGAAGCTACTATTAGAAGGGCAGTGTTTCAAAATGGTTTGAAAAGCTTATGTGTGGTATTTGAAAAACAAAACATTAGCATTATTTTCTACAAATTTTGATCTTTAAATATACTTTTTTAGTAAGAGTAAACATCAGTGTAAGCAGTAATGAATATAAAATTCTCTTCTACATACCTAGGCATGTATGAAATTGACTACATATTTATAACTTTACCATATCTGCATTTGACCTGAAACTCAGCCAACTGGAGGTTTCTGCTCACCTTTGTTAATGCGTTGTTAATGGGTCCCATGGGTGAGGAAAAGTTTATTTGCCCAGACATAGCATCCACTGGCATCCACGAAGGAAGGCTTTTCAAATGGTAGATTTTAAATCATGACATCAGTTTAGTATATCATACTGGAAGTTTTTAATGAAAGAATAAAATACAAAAGAAACTATGAGCCAACATCACAATATTGTTTTATAAACATTTTGTACATCATGGGCCAGAATGTAAAATATTTTTCTCACTATAAGTCATGGACCAACATATCTTGAAAAACATCACCTTGAGACATCCATGCAACTGCTGGGCCCCCAGATAAGAAGTCCAACTTTCCCTGTATCTCTTTATACGATCCACCAGGCCTCTTCAGTGCCAGAGTTTCCTCAGTTTTTTTGAGGGGCTCATAGTGGGATGCAGAGAAAGATGTGGCCCACTCTTTCATGCTACTTAGGAGTGGCAGAGAGCTTTCTAGGGATGTCTGATAAATCTCCCTGAGGTCTTCAGAATTCAATAGCTTACTGTTATCCTGGGCTCTACCCAAAATAAGGCTTCAGTTACTGGTGGTCTTTCATATTCAAGCCTATCTGATGGCTTTAATTTCAATCTACTCCAGGAAGGCCTACATATCATGAATTACACTTAGAATTCACTTTCTTTCTTCCCTCAGACTCCCTTTCTTCTGGTTATTGAGATATGTGTCTAATTTACATGATGGAAAGCTATCTTTTGCAGTGCATTTCATATCTGTTGTCTGTATCATAATATCATGCCCCAAGTACTTCAATGCTCTGACTTTTTAAACCAGCACAAATGCTCAAGTTCTTCAAACACAAAGACATTTTCCTCCCCAAACTTTACTTCCCTTCTGCATTTAAAAAACTTGATTTCATAACTCAAAGCCAAGAATGAACTGATTTTTTCTATTGTACTGCTGTAACTGCCTTTTCCTAGGGCAGTGTATACCTGAGACTATTGTTTTCACTTTCATAATAGGAAAGCTGCAGAGTAAATAGGAATTACTAGCCATGAATAACATTCCCACCAATAGTCCAAGTAACTACTTTTAATTATTAAATTTAAAAGAATAAAAAGTTAATGTAAAATTCAAAGGTGTGTGTGTGTCTGTGTGTGTACATGTGGGTGTATGATTCTTTCACACTGGTATTTATATCTACCAATGCTTTTTAATCAAAATCTGTTTTTATTTGCAGTTTGAACGAAACAAGTCTCTTAAGTTTTTTTTGGTAATACACATGATAAAGTCTTTGAAAACCTGAGTATGTATATATCCTTTGACTTCAGGATAGTGTAGCATCATGACTTTTTGCACTGACCTTAGGTTTTCATTTTATGCTACATGAACTGTGCAAATTTTATGTGATGCATAATAACATTTTGCTAAATTCTCACTTCAGGTATAAAATCTAAAGAAGAAAGTTGTTTAAATTTTCTCATATGGTAAAAGCTCAATAAGAATTTTAAGATTTCAGGATTGGCAGGTCAAGTGTACCACATAAATCATATTTTGTTTACTTGTACCAGAGCCTTGCAAGAAATTTTGCATATTTACTTATACTCATGATTATCAAACTGTAATTTTTTTCCTTGTATATATAATATGCCACATATCATCAATCAAGTAATGGGCCTAGTGGTAGTGCAGGAACATGCCCAAATTAGTAACTGTGAAGAAGAGTTAAATGCAATAAAAAACCATGCAGGAAGACAATCAATTGCCCTGACACCTTATGCTGGTAAAACAAGCTGTATATTTATTCAGACTATGGAAATTTTAGTCTAAACTTATGAGTTTTGAATTGTAGGTGGCCTTCAGAAAAGCATCCTTTGCATAAAATGCAAATGCCTCATATGTAAACTTCATATAACTGTGGCAATAAGCACTTCAGAGCCAGGAATTATTCTGATGACTGTTATTTTCTTCAAACTATCATTGAAATGATTCAAATCACAAAATCTTTGGCTCCATTCTTTTCAAAAATTTTACAGTGAACATAATTTATCAGGAGCTGGAAAAGTGATTGCAGATATTTAATGCGTCTATATACATTGTTTTCCAGATACTTATAACTTTTTGTACCATTTAGAAGGATGATACATAATAGCTTCATAAAATTGCTTTTCCCACTTGAAAATGTGTTAAGCATCTATCAGTCACTGCCCTGTTTTCTTATATATAAAGTCTTTACCAGAACTTTATAAGTTAGATATTTCTATCAATCAAGGCCAACCAGAAAAATAGAAACCTTCTCAAATATTTAAAATAAAGGCAATAACATACAAGGATGAGAATCTAGAAGAAGCAAGGAGGCAACCCAGATGTTAGAAACAGGAGAAACTGACCATCCAAGAGCTCTAGGGAACAGGGAAAGAGTGAATTGCAATCACTTCTGCCTGACTTGGAAGAAGTTAGATGCAGAGCAGGGCTTTCAGGGGTTATGCAGTTACAGGGAAGAAAAAAGCCGTGCCAAAGGTGCCAGCAAAACAGAGGAAGATGAGGAGAAATATCCTGGCACCCTCTTTCATCTAGTGTTCCAGTCTCCTGCCCATGCTTCCATTTGGCATAACCAAGGGCAGAGCTCAGGAAGGCATTCTGAAGGAGAGGCTCTTCTGCCAATAAAACAGAGGAAGAAAGGGTCAGGAGGGAATCCTAGAGTAAAGCCCAGATCACTAATTTCTTACCCTTCTCCTCAGAGGTGGAAACCTCTCAACTTCTTTCCTTTTTAAACTTTATTTATTAGCACATATGTGTAGTACATAATGTTTACATTATTTGTAGGAAAATGGTACATGTATGTACAAAACACACAAACATTAATTCCCTTTTTCAACCCTTTCCTTTCCCTCCCTCTCTCCACCCTCCACCTCTTGACCTCCTTCCTTTTTTTAAATACATGTTTTCAGTACACAATGTTTCTATTCCTTGTGTGGAGATGGTGCATGTATATAACACATCTCAACTCCTCTTTAAATCTCCTATCCCTTCCCTCCTCCTCCCCCCATATCTTGATCTCCTTCCTCTTTAAGAATAATCTATCTCCCTATTTCCTATTATCTTTCATTTGCTCTTTATTTTTATTCTGAGTTCTCATAGTTTAATTATATGCATGTGAAATAAAATCTGCATTTAATCCCTTTCATGACAATCATCACATATAATCTCAGAAGAGAGCTTTTACAAGAGGCTTAAAGCTGTAAATCTCACCTTCACCAGAATATAACTCAAAAAATAACATAAGTAGGATTTAAAAATCCATTTTTTAAGATACATAGTTATTTTATCCTAAAAGCTCAGACCTACAAAATGTTCTACAATACAGGTTTAAGATATCTAGTCTAGCAATATAATGAATTCAGTACAATTGCTTTCTTTTTAATAAAAGCTATCACTTGGTTTTACGTGGCAGCAGGGACAAAGAGCACAATAAATCTCTCTTTTTTTTTTTGGTACCAAGAATCAAACTCAGGACCTTGCACTTGCAAGGCAGGTGCCGGAACCACCGAGCTAAATCCTTGGCCCCAAGAGAGTAATAACTCTTAATCAAATTAACCTTATTAGGCAGGCATATATAGGAGACTTTGGTCTCAAAATCTTCAAGTTGATTTCTATATGGTTATAAATGTCTTTCTTAAAGTATTTAAGACAATACAAAATCAATTTCTGTTTTTGAATCATCTGTATTCTAATTAAGTATATATTTTCTAATTTTTTTTCTCTGACCCACTAATATGATCTTTTCTGCTGGAATTCCAGGAGCATATAAATGACTTTCCCTAGTTAATTGACAATCTCAGCAAATGTACAAATTAATTTTACTAATCTTCAACAAACTATAAATTAAGAAATAAAGTTATAACAAGCTAATTGATTCCCTCCCAACAATTTTCTCTATTCTGCTCCTATTCCATAAATTAAAATCTTTCCACTGCGTCCTCTAAAAGTCATATTTAATTATTAACAACTTCAGTTTCTTTACTTACCTTCCCTTGTTGTTGCCTTGTTTCCTAAAAAGAAAACTAGCTCTCACCTCTGGACCCTATTCCCACTATGGTCTATCCAGAGAAGTCCATTCAGTCTTCAATACCTGTCCACTGCAGGGTCTGAATCAGGGTGTGAGGTCCTTGCTCTTCTCTGCTGTTCCAAGACCATTCAACTCCTGCACTCTCTTCTCTAAGCCTCTCCTTCTTTGGGGCCCACTCATGTCATTGGCTAATTGTCCTACATGCTTCTTTATCTATGGAAACAACCAAACTCCCATTTAGCCTCCCTCATTCACTGAAGATTTTGACACATAGCTCACTGCCAGTCACATCAACTTGTTCCACCATCCGAGCTATGTTTAACAGCCAGAGAAAGAACAATTCCCTGAAACCTCAGTATTTTAACTCCTCTCCTCCAATGCGCCTTTCCTTCACTCCACCTCTGTCACCCATATTTATTACCACTCTGGAATTCATCATCACCTAGAATTACCAACATGTATTTAGGATCTTATATTTTCTAGGTAAAACATCTTATTATTCCACCAATACATCAATTTTTCAAATTGATTAGCTTCTTTAGTTTTCAATTTTTCTTTGTCAGGATCTTGCTCTCTTTTTTTCCCTCAAACTTCAGCTTATATTCAAGGCTCAGCGTTACTGTGACTCCCTCATCTCCTTTACCATCTTCCAAATCCAGCCCAGGAAAACACCAACCCAGGGTGAGCCCAAGTGTCTGCCTTCTCTGAACATGCACTTGGGTCATTGCCTTTTGTTGTAAAAATCACCAAAATGGGTAGGTTTATGTCACTATAAATTTAAGATCACCAGCCTCACCTGGTGATTTTAAAACATTATTATGCTTCCTTAATTAGATCGCCTTCTGGTTTAGCATCATCACTGTTTTAAACATCCACAACCCTCAATGCTGTATTGCATTGTTACCTGTTCTGAATGGATAACCTCTCCTTCAACTTCATGGAAAGGAGAAAATTCAATTTATTTTATGTGACGCTCCCTTACTGGCCAGTCTTTCATTTCCTCTTTATTTTTTCTTCTTTAATTCTTCTTCTTATTAATATATATTTTAGGCCAGAGTTTCTCAAAGTTTAGTTCCCAAAATCAGCAACATCAAGGAAATTTTTTGTGTTTTTTTTGTACTGGAGATCAAACTTGGGACCTTGCACTTGCAAAGCAGGAAGCAGAACCACTGAGCTAAATGCCCAGCCACATCAAGGAACTTTTTAGAAATTCACATCCTCTGGCCCTAGCTCAGGCCCACCACAGTGAACTCTAGATGTAGGGACTCCATGACCTGTATTTTAACAAGCCCTCCAGGTGATTCTAATGTATGCTAATCCTTCCATCTGTGTCCTGGATGCCATCCAAATCCACATTCCTAAGGATTTAGAAAAATGGTATTAACATTTACACCCTCATCCACCACCTTATCTAACACCTACTAAACAGCTTCCTAACTCATCACTCTTTCTCCTGCAGTTAGTGCTCCCCTTTATAGCCAGTCTGATCTTTTTGGTCACACTATTTTTGTGGTACCAGGGATTGAACTCTGGACCTTGAGCTTGCCAGGCAAGCACAATGCCACTGAGCTACATCCCCAGCCCTTGGTCCCTCTATTTCTTATAACCTGTCAAAGCCTCCTCTTCACTGTTAGCATACTAGCCAATCTTTTGACTGTTCTACAAGATATTTCAAAGTATGATATCTGTCCCCCAAATTCATTCTGTACAATCCATCTCTTTGAATTTTAATACCCAGGCATCCTAAATTTTTTTTCTGTCCCTTTAAAACTATGCCTTTCCTGGCCTCTGGCTTTCTGTGAATGTTGGTTTCTCATCTTGCAATATTTTCCTGGCCAACTACTTTTTTCTGGCCAAGTCTGTTTGTCTTTTAAATCTCAGGTCAGGACACCTTTCATTAGAGAAGCTTGACAAACACACTGTATTGACTTTTAGTGCTCTATGTTTTCTAAGCTCCATGTTTATTTCCTATAATAATTGTCATTTTTTTCTACTGCCTGATGTCTATGCCAGATTGAAAGATATTTGATAGCAGGGATTCTGTCCACCTATGCCACTATATCCTCTTGACCCAGCATAACACCTATATCTGTCATAAGGTAGGTGCTCAATTAAAAATCTGTTGAATGCCCCCAGTGTTGAGGAGCACAGCTGCCCTCAGCACAAAGGAGGTGAGCCACGCAGGCACCAGCAGCACACATCCCACCCCGCCTCCCCTTTGAAATGAGAAGTCACATAAACAAGTCTCAAAACCACACTTCCAGATCACCTAAAACAACCCCAAAGGGAAACAAGATGGAAAAATCAGATATTCAAACACCTGGACTCCCTGAACTGGCAACAAAAGAGGATCTGGAAAAAATGAAATCAGAAATAATTTCTCAGAATTGTGCCCATAGTGCAAGACATGATTAATAAATCTAGAGAGGACACAGATTTAAAAAAAATAGAGAGCTGAGGAACATGATGGAATCCTAACATTGGAAACAAATGGAATCCATAAAACAGATGCAAACAGATTTTCAGGAGATTGAAAACTCCTTTAAAACTCTATGCAGCAGAATGAGCCAATGTGAGGACAGAATTTCAGATATAGAAGATAAGATTGCAATTAGTGACCAGGAAAAGAAAAATTGCTTCAAAATTGTAAGGAACCATGAGAAGTTCATCCAGAAGCTGCTAGATAATGCAAAGAAGAATAACAGAAGACTGATTGGAGTCAATGAAGAAACAGGAGAGAGTGATGATGACATAAAAAAAAACTGTTCACAGAAGTGATGGCAGAAAACTTCCCAAGCAGGGAAAAAGAAATTGTCATACAGATAAGTGAGGCATATAGCACTCCAACTAGCCTTGATCAAAAAAAAATCTACACATAAGCATATAATAGTTAGGATTGCAGAAACACAACAGAAGAACAAAGTTCTACAAGAATTAGAGAAAAGAAAGAAATCACATACAAAGGAAAGCCCATCAGAATCACAGCAGACTTCTCAAAACAAATCCTCAAGGCAGGAAGGGCTTGGAGTGATGCATTGCAAGCCCTAAAAGAAAACAACCTCCAACCCAGATTGATGTAGCCTGCAGAACCATCTTTCAAAATTGATGGAGAAATAAGCTACTTTCATGACAAAAAGCACCTGAGGAAATTCATGAATACCAAACCACCACCCCCAAAAAGTTTAGACAATATCCTAGGAAAAGGCAATGAGGATCACAACCCCAGGAAACCCAGCAAAATGAATCCATTGGGTGCAACAAGAAATTAAATGTAAAAGGGGAGAATCCAACAAAAAGAAAACATCATGACAATGATAAGTCAATAAGTATCAATTATAACCATCAATTGTAATGGTCTCAATTCACCAAAGAAACAAAATAGACTAGCAGAAAGGGTCAAGAAGCAAGACCAACAAGATGCTGCATAAAAGAAACACATTTAATTCAAAAAGAAACTCATAGACTGAAAGTTGAAGGGTGGAAAACAATAGTCCATGCAACAGGAACCTGAAAAAAAGCAGGAGTAGCTATCCTCTATGAAGATCAAGTGGATTTCAAACGAACACTGATTAAGAGAGACAGAGAAGGACACTACATCCCTGTAAAGGGAACAATGCCAGAGGAAGAGATGACAATCATAAACACATATGGACCAAATACTAGTGGACCCAACTATATAAAACAAATACTAATGGACATGAAAAAAATCAAATAAGCACTAATACAATAGTAGTGGGGGACCTCAATACCCACTGTCACAAATGAATTGATCAACTAGACAAAAAATAAGCAATGAAATACTAGAACTCAATCAAATTCTTTGAACAAATGAACTTAACAGATGTTTACAGAGTGTTTCATTCCACAAAATCAGAATACACGATCTTTTCAGCTGCACAAGGGTCATTCTCCAAAATAGCCCACATACTCACTCATAGAACATGTCTAAGTAAGTAGAAAGGAATTGAAGTTATCCCCTGTATATTATCAGACCAGAGTGCAATGAAATTGGAAATCAATAGCAAAAGAAACTGAAAAAATTTCATAAACACATGGAAATTGAACAACACACTTTTGAATAAACAATGGGTGACAGAGGAAATTAAAGAAAAAATCAGACAGTTCCTACAATTAAATGACAATGATAATATAACATATTGGAATCTATGGGACACAATGAAAGCAGTCTTACCAGAGAAATTCATAGCAGTGAATACTCATATGAGGAAAACAGAGCAAGCCCAATTAAACAACCTGATGCTGAACCTCAAGCTTCTAAAAAAGGAAGAACAGGACAACCCCAAAGCTCATACAAGGGAGGAAATTATAAAGATCAGAGGAGAAATCAATGCAATGGAGACTAAGAGAATGATACAAAAAATCAATGAAGCCAAGAGTTGGTTCTTCAAAAGAATAAACAAAATTGACAAAACCTTAGCCAAACTCATCAGAAAAAAAGGAAAGAAAAGGCCCAAGTCCATGCAATTAGGAATGAAAAGGATGAAATTACAATGGACCCAGCAGAAATCCAGAGAATCATCAATACCTACACTGAGAATTTATACGCCAATAAGATGGAAAACACAGAAGAAATGGATAGATTCCTAGATATGTATGAATTACCAAAGTTGAATGAAGAAGACCAAAAAATTCTAAATGACTCAATATCAATCAATGAAATTGAAAACATAATTAAAAACTTACCAACTAAGAAAAGCCCAGGTCCTGTTGGCTTCACTGCCAAATTCTTCACCCCACTTAGAGAGAAATTACTGCCACTACTGTTTAAACACTTCAGTGAAATTGAAAGGGAAGCAATATTCCCAAATTCATTCCTGGAAGCAAGCATCACCTTGATCCCCAAAGCAGAGAAAGACCCAACTGAAAAAGAGAACTATAGGCCAATCTCACTAATGAACATAGATGCAAAAATCCTTAATAAGATAATGGCAAACAGAATGCAGAAGATCATCAAGAAGATCATACCCTCTGATCAAGTGGGGTTCATCCCAGGGATGCAGGGATGTTTCAATACATGCAAAACAATCAATGTAATACACTATATCAATAGAGCCAAGGACAAAAATCATATGATTATCTCCATAGATGCAGAAAAAGCATTTGACAAAATCCAACATTCATTCATGATAAAAACCCTACAAAAAATTAGAATAGATGGTCTCTACCTCAAACTGATAGAAGCCATCTATGAAAAACCAACAGCCAATATCATACTAAATGGTCAAAAACTGAAATCCCTCACACTAAAATCAGGAACAAGACAAGGATGTCCACTATCACCATTCTTGTTCAATATAGTTCTGGAAACATTAGCCACAGCAATTAGACAAGAGAAAGAAATAAAAAGAATAAAGATAGGAAATGAAGAAGTCAAATTGTCATTATTTGCAGATGACATGATCCTCTATATAGAAGACCCCAAGGACTCCACCAAAAGTCTTCTAGACTTAATAACCAAATTCAGTAGAGTAGCTGGATACAAGTCAACACACAAAAATCAATAGCTTTCCTCTACAAGAACAACAGACTCACTGAGAGAGAAATAGGGCAAATAATTCCTTTCACAGTAGCTTCCCCAAAATTGAAATATCTAGGAATCAACCAAGTAAAAAAAACCAAAGTCTGAAACTATAGCACTCTGAAATGAGAGATTGAAGACATTATCAGAAAATGGAAAGACATCCCTTGCTCCTGGGTAGGAAGAACCAATATAGTGAAAATGGCCATACTTCCAAAACTGCTATATAGATTCAATGCAAACCCAATTGAAATTCCAGCAGCATACTTCACAGACCTAGAGAAAACAATCCAAAAATTCATTTGGAACAAGAAGAGACCCAGAATAGCAAAAGCAATTCTAGGTAACAGAGACATGGCAGGGGGCATCACAATCCTCAACTTGAAACTATAGTACAAAGCTACTGTGATAAAAACAGCATGGTACTGGCAAAGAAGCAGACCTGAGGACCAGTGGAACAGATTAGAAGATGCAGAAACAACTCCAGACACACTCAGCCACCTTGTCTTCGACAAAGGAGCCAAACACCCTCACTGGAGGAAAGATAGCCTCCTTAATAAATGGTGCTGGAAAAATTGGGTTTCAGTTTACCAAAGATTAAAACTAGACCTATATCTCTCACCATGCAATAACCTAAAATCAAAATGGATAAAAGATGTAAATATTAAAACAGAAATGCTGAACTGGCTGGAACAGAGGTTACGTAGAATTCTTGAAGATACTGGTGTAGGAAAAGATTTTATGAACAAAACCTCAGTTGCCTGTGAACTAGCACAATCAACAAGTGGAATCTCTTCTTAAAAAGCTTCTGCACAGCAAGAGAAACCACCAGCAGTGTGAAGAGACAACCCACAATGTGGGAAAAAATCTTCACCAGTGGTCCCTCAGACAAAGGTCTACTATTTAGAATCTATAAAGAACTTTAAAAACTCAGACCTCCCAAATTTAAATACCCAATCCAAAGATGGGCATCTGAAATGAACAGACATTTCTCAGACAAGGAATTATAAATGGCAAATAAACATATGAAAAAATGTTCAACATCACTGGTCCTTTGAGAGATGCAAATGAAAGCAACACTGAGATTCCACCTCCCCCCAGGCTGCTATCATGAATCAACCAATAGGAAATGCTGTCTTGGCTGTGGGGAAAGAGGAACCCTGCTCGACTGCTGGTAGGAGTGTAGACTGGTGCAAGCACTGTGGAAATCAGTATGGAGATACCTCAAAGAACTAGGACTGGAAGTCCCATTTGACCCAGCTATTCCCCTGCTGGGGATCTTCCCCAAAGAATTAAAAGAATCATACCACAGTGATACATGAGCACCCATGTTCATAGCAGCACAATTTGCAATTGCTAAAACTTGGAAGCAGCCCACTTGCCCATCAACTGGAAACTGGATTAAAAAAATGTGCTTTTTTAAAATAAAATGGAGTACTACTCAATCATAAAAATTGAGAAATTAGAGACATTTATAGCTAAATGGATGCACATTGAGGTAATACTCTTAAGTGAAATAAATAGGGCATATGTGTAAATACTAAATAATGTCTCTAGTGTGAGAAACTGAGAGTGTAAATAAGGACTAAAAGGTATAATAGATAATGTGAAATAGTAAGACAAGGGCCAAAGGGAAAGGGGAAGTGGGAGGGGTAGGGGAAAGGAAAGAAGGGAATGGAATTAATATGAGAAAATGAAAAACTAGAAACAAAGTCTTTGTAAATAGGGAGGGATGGAGGTGTTAAAAGGAGGCAAGGGGAATGGGGAAAAAATAAGAACCAAGAGAGATTATGTAAAAATGCAAATTTCCAATGATGAATGCCATTATTTTGTATACCTTCAAATGTACCAATAAAATTAATTTTAAAAATCTGTTGAAAGCATCAATAAATGAATTTCAAAGTGTATGCTATTACTTTCATCTTTATTTTCACTTTTTTATAAACTATATGGCCTATTAAACTTTTCTTCTTTTCTTTCAACAATTTCTTCCATTATGATTTTTTTTTTTTTTTTTTTGGTACCGGGGTTTGAACTCGGGTCCTTGCGCTTGTGAGGCAGGCAGCAGAACCACTGAGCTAAATCCCCAGACCCTTCTATTATGCTTTTAAAATCCAATGTACCAACTACCCTTAGTTTGTGTGCCAAAGTACCCCTGAAGTGCCTTAGCAAGCTCACATGGGTACCACGAGACAATTTCAGTCTTCACAAGAAGATATCCACATCTGTCAGATAGCATGCAAACTACTAGCTTCAGGGAGTTTCAACAATAAGTAATTGCATTTTTTGAGATGTTATATATGTGTCCAATTGGATTGTCTGCAGCTGCTGTGATAAACAAGGAAGTGTCATGTAGAAACCAGTGTGGTAGAGAAATTAGGCTAGAGGAATCCATTTGACTAGAAGTTTCAGAAAATGTGCACTATTCAATAGGCATTAAGTTGGTAGGATATAAATATTCATTCAGTTGTTAGGACCTAATTACCTAATAAGATACACTAAAAAATATTTCTTTGGGCCTAGAGGTACTGTGAAAAAAATACTGAAATACTAAAGGAACTGAGAATGTTGAGAAGCTCTGTCCTTGCCAATGCTCAATTTTCCTTTATAAGGATTCTGTCACTTCTCTGCTCTATTTCTATTTATATTACTACTCCAGTTGTTTATAATGATTTCGTTCCATATTTTTCTTTTTGGTGATCATAATGTATACATTTTCCTTCATTAGTTCTAATTGTTTACCTGATTTCTATAATAATTTCTCTCTCCTCCATAATGATTTTTAAATATTCCTATTATTGTCATCTCTTTACTGCAGCGAAACACTATTATAAAAAAGAAAACAAGCTTTATAAAGCTCTATGTGCACACACATAAAAATCTATCATATTTCATGTAAATGTGTATTTGAAAAGCTAACTGCATTCCTAGGCCTTCTTGCAATAGAGAGGAATTATAGTGATTTTACTATACACAAATGTGAGGCTGCTTGAACATCCTCTATAAGGCTGTTATCTTTGCTTCCCATTTTGGAGCTTAGAGTTCAAAGGCAAGCAGTCAGAAAGACATGTGAAAGTGTGGAAAAACAACCTGAATAAAACCTTTACCTTCAATTGCTTTTTACATATTTGTTTTTAGTTTACCTTAAACATTATCAACTTTGGAAGTCACATAACTGAGCAATACATCATTAGTCTCTCCGTACCTGTACAGTAGGTAACATCTCTGATGTTTGGGTTATGATAACAGTTGCCTCGGTTACTTTTCAGGAACTTGAGGTCTTCTCTGTCGAAACCCCGAACTCTTCACTTGGCCTGAGCAGCTGTTTGATGGGTGACCTATTTGACATTAAGAGGCTGAAAACTCCATTCTCAGATCATGCTAACCCACAATTTTCTGAACCTGTTCTATGAAGTGCCATGAACATTGTGCAGACCACTGATTATTTCAACCTGATTATTTCAATCCAATCACTTTCACCAGGCCTTAATAAATTTCCCTAAACCCTATATCCTTGTGGAATGTTATAGTTTAGATCTAAAAAGTCCCCCAAAAGACTCATGTGTTTGGAAAGTGATTGTATTGTGGAGGGATTATACTCATCAATGGATTAATTCATTGAGGACTAGGACTGTGCTGTTCAAAGGAGGAACATAGTAGGAAGAGGCATGTCCCTGGGGCCATGACCTGGAAGGGTGTATTCTTGTTCCCAGCTCCTCCTTTCTCTCTCCCTCCTGTCCATCATACAGTGAGCAGTTTTCCTCTGCTATGCTATTCTGCTGTGCCATTTCTACCCTGGAGCCAGCCAAGCATGGACTGAACCCACCGAAACTGTGAGAGCAAAAATAAAGTACTTCTCCTTTAAATTGCAGATGTCAGGTATTTTGTCTCAGCATCAGGAAAGTAAATACATGGAGACATTTAAAATTCACTGTCCCATCGCCACATTTAGCCAACTTTTTGCAAAAGCCATCATTTTAGTGACTGGCATGCTGTGGCCTGCAAAAGCAGGCCTATTCAGTTACAGATGTATGGAGAGAGAAAACAATATAAAACTTTATCTCCCAAGCACAAGGTGAACTGAAACCCATGCCAGTTTTCTTGTTTCTGATCTTAGCGGTATGGGTGTCTTTCAAAATCTGGGTCCCATCATCATGAAGCTAAGCATACATATGGATGTTTAAATAAAAAATTAAAAATTATTACAGTAAAAGACAAATTGCCATTAACCCTCATCAAACTATTTCCCCTCACTTTGAACACACACATCATTCTTGGAACTTTCTGAAGCAGTTTTGGAAATTCTCTCTTGTGTCTTTTTGTGGCTTCCCCAAAGTCCTCAATCAAGTCAAAACATTTTTGATAATTTTTGTCAAATAAAACCATTACAGTGTGTCCTCATTATGTAATTCACTGGATGTGGCACTATGTGACTTCTGGCTCTTCTCCAAAGTCACTATGGCAGCAAAAGATAAATGTTTGGAATCATTTCAGAACATTGAAGCCTCCACAACAGTACAATTAACGATGTGAAAGAAGACTTTCAGAACTGCTTCATAAAGTAGAAAGAACAATAGGATAAGTGTATGCAAAGTGAGGGTGAGTATTCTGAGGGGGATTAATGTCTTTTACTGCATCAGATTTTAAAATTTTTAACATTTTCTTTATTTTGTGATTGTACCTTGTACATTTGAAGGAGGATCCAGGAACTGGTAAAGTAGCTGCAGGCCCCAGCCACGGCTGCACGGCAACAGCGTATATAAGCTACCAAATAGCTCCTGCTTCACTTCTACCCTCCAAATCCCACACAAGTCTCTCTCAGGGACCACTCTAACTGGAAACAAACAAGAAAGACAATTCTAGGATATCAATTATGGCCAAGACTGGTGAACACATTAAAAATCCACCATAAGTATGTTTCTTAGTTCCTATACTCAAGCACCTCACAATTATGGTTACAGGAAAAATAGGTGTTCATCAAAAGATAAGTATCAGAAATTCAATACATTATAAATATTAAATGAATGACTTCAGGAAAGGTAGAGAGACACAAAGACAGTGGTGATTAGGATTGGCACAATGGCTAGATTTCAAGTAGGTAAATAAGTTTGGAGAATGAGTACTCTAGCCAGGAAAAGTGGCAAAGTCTCAGAGGCAAAAATAACCAGGCACCGTAAGACAATAGCAGATCAATCTAACCAGATGAATGGGTCTATAAAATACGGAGTGTGTGAATGAGTCTGGAAAGGGAAGTGGGAGACAGACCAGTCTTTGATACCCATATTCAAGCATCTGGCTTGAATCTTCAGGCAGATGAGAAGTACTCATTTTTGATTCACTCCTATTGGTTCTATTGGGGGAGATATACTGATTTAAATCTTTAATTCTCCCTGTTCTACTGTCTGAAATAATTCTCTATCCTTGAATTAACATCATTTGTTGATTTTATTGAAGTACTGTACAGAAAAGGAAATTGGTTTTAGATTTGGTTTAAGACAAATGTGGCATAGAACATAAACACAACTTTAAGATAACAAACCTGCAAAAGAAGATGACAGGGTGTTTACAGCACTGAAAAAGCCAGGAGGAAACTTAAGACCTAACTTTCCCAGCATCATTCCTCACAAACTAAGAATAAGAGGCAGACTATAATTCAGGGTATTTGCCTATGACTCAAAGGTCTTCCCACATTTTATAGGATCCTAGCCTTCCCAATGTCCTGATAAGTCATTGTTATTTTCTGTACCAAGTAGAATGTTAAACACTTGTATCCCCATTTGCTGGCACATGGATCAGAGGGGTTGACCCTAGTAAGACTGAGGTTGGTAGGAAGCTCGATGACCTACAAGTATGTGTTCCTTAGTTCAGTGTCTTCTGAAAAGCTTCTAGGAGTAGGACAACCAGCTCCTTCTGAATGTAACTGAGCAAAAGATTCCAGGAAACTGGGTTCACTAATTGCTTCTGTAGGGTGCAATCATGACCTTCATTATTTTATTGGACAAAGACACATTCTCTCCCCTAGTCTTATCTTTTGATGCTTCCAGCTAAAGAACTGCACCAAGGCCCCTACTGAGCACATTTGGGTAGAAAGAGCCCTGGGATGAGAGCCAAGAGAACTGCTTTACGATTCCTGTTCTACAGCTTGCTAGCTGTGAGATCTTGGGTACAACCCAAGATATAACTTCTGTGAGGTTTATAAAATGAGTTGAGTAAATTACATGCTTTCTAGTATTTCTTCTGGATTTATTTTTTTAATTTCAAGACATGCTAATTAAAAGGAGATCCAAATTTATCTGTCACATTGGAGAAAATGAAAAGAATACTACTATTTGCTATTGGTAAGGCCTCTTTTACTGCAGACAAGAGATCAAATTAGCAAGAGAAAAATGTTGGACATTTACCATTATTAAGAAAAGCAGTTTAAATGCACATATTCCCAGGAATCCTCTCCCTTCACTCCCAGAACAATTGACCTCAAAAACATTCCTAGCATGTATACAACGGCATGACAATATCTCACAAATAGCTCATAATAATAAAAACTAAGATATAATACAAATATCCACTAACATGTAATTGATTAAAGAAATTACAGTAAATCCATTCAATCAATAGCATGAAGCAATTTAACATGATACTGTAGAAAAACATTTAACAAAGTTTAAATGTTTTCTATATTAATTCATAAAAGGAAGAGATTTACTTAATACTATTTCATAAGCAGCCATCCAGAATGATCTCAATGTATCCATATTTCACTGGATTTGAACTGCTTAGCACTGGAAAAGAAATCCACTTAACTTTATCAGCAAAATGACAAAATATGTGAGGTCCCATTCTACAGAAGTTTCTACTTCTATGAGGTTCCTCATTCAGGACTCTTGTCTTTCAAGAACCCTACTTGGACCATGGATTTAGCTCAGTGGTGCTGCCACCTGCTTTGAAAGTGCAAGGTCCAGAGTTCAATCCCCAGTACCCACCCAAAAAAGAAAAAAGAACCCTACTCATCCAAAAATCCACCACTAATTCAGAGTGCTAAAGATGTGTCACAAGCCCAGTAAAATTCAATTTCATGATCTCCCTTCTCCCAATGCAAGTAGTTCCAATATAAAAGCTATAAAAATTGAACAGTATTCTTTCAAAATCCAAACAGATTCTTCTCCACCCTTCTTCTCCTTCTTAAAACTATAGCTTACCATTACTCTGAAAGACAAGATAAAATTCCTTAAGAAGTCTAAAAACACCTAAAATTCTTGCTCTGTTTTGCTACTATGTGCCCCACCAGCTGTAGTGGTCACTTTCTTATTACTGGGACAAAATACCTAACACCTGTAACTTAAAAGAAGAGAAGCTTATTTTGGGTCAAAGTTTCTGTGGGTTGGGTCCATGGTCACTTGGCTCCAAGACAGAAACCACATGGTGAAAGGGCCCAGTCAAAAAGAGTCTGTCATGTCATGGCAGCCAGGAAGCAGAGAGAGAAGGGAGGAGACAGAGATGAAAATACACCCTTCTAAGTCACACCTCCAGTGTCCCACCCCTTCTGACCAGACCCCAATTCGGAACATGAGGCTTTTGGGGGACATTTTAGGTCTAAACCATAACACCACCCTTAAGAATGCCAGCATCTCTATTCCAGCCTCATAGGTCTTCTCTTAGTCCTTTATGTTCTTTATGACTTCCTTGTATTCACAAGGCTTGGTATTTATTCTTCGATTCTCATTTATACTATGTTGTTGACCCAGCTATTTCATTTGGCTAATTCTTTGACATGGTTTATTTCTCAGCTTAATTATTATTTTCTCAGGAAAGGGTCCTCAAGGCTACCTAGCTTGGTGAATTATCTCAGTTGCAAATTTACATTTTTAAAATGTAACTTAATAAGGATCTGTACAAAATGCCCACAATGAATATAAACATTATGTATCATAAACATGAACTAAAAATAATAACAATAATAATGAAAATGGGGAAAGCAGATTTAGAATTAGAGGGAGGGAGGTGGGTGGGAAGGGATAGGGGAATAAAAACAAGCTGTGTTGTGTATACTCCCTAAATGAATGTAAACTTCATATATTACAAACATGTACTAATGAAAAATGTTTTAAAGGATACATCTACTCTTCCTCCTTCTTTTTCTTCAACATTTCATTGACACCTAGTATAGTGTCTGTTTTAATGACTGGACAGTCATTTCAGGCTTCCCCCTGGTGGAAATATGAAATTAGAATGGCCCCCACAATTCAAGTACACCTTAAACCCAAGCCCCCATAACTCCACCCATCTTGAAAGAAGAAAAGTTCTCTTACTCCTCCAGATCAAGACTTGTCTGGTGAATCCAGTTATTTGGAGAAAATACTCACCCCATCCACAAGTTGCGGCCTGAAATTTAAGACCTACGGGAGTCATATTTTGAAATACTTTGGCCTACAAGTAGCCATGTCCAGCCTCAGACCTAACCCATTACACAGTCTTTTCTTCAAGATACATGATATTCTTAGAACAAACAATATTTTCAAACTCAAACCAGTCTAAAGCCAATATAGGAGACAACAAATTTTCTAATTCCAAACCTCCCCAGTCTGCTAATGATAGACAGAACTGGTACTACCAAATAGACTACTTAATGTCTTAGATCCAAGCATCATCATTTGAATCACTTCTCTAACCTTATCTGAGTCTATATCTATTTTCTACATGTACCAAACAGACCCAATTAAAGAAAGGCATTTTTCATAAACACAAAGTACAATTTTTATCATAGCTGTGAGAAACTTCTTACAATCTTCCAATGTGGCACTTTTCTAGCCACCACAATCCAAGATTCATTCTCTGGATCCATAATCCTTCTATATGCACAAAGACATGCACACACACTCACAGAGAACTGGTCCAGAGTGGGTTCTGCCTTCATTATAACCTGAGATGCTAAACAGAATGGAGTAGCAGAAGAGTAGCCCTAAAGTGACCCTTCTCCAGATCTCAGAGGTCAGCCCAGGGCAACCTTATTCCAGGCAGGCCACTGGTGACTTTCTTAGACTCCAAGAAAGAGGAAGGAAGAAGACAAAAGCAACTGCTTCTCTATCCTATTTTAACACATTGATTTAATGGGGGGTGGATTAGCTTCCCAAGGGTATCTTCAATCCACTGTAGAAAAACTTGGTAAAAGTTTCTGAATTGGTGGCAGAAGTTATCCGTATATTTTTAGTTTTTAAATTTTAAGTATAAGAGAAAAGTTCCTGAAAAAGGGGAGAAGAATTGGGTAGCCCAAGGGGTTGAACTATAAATAAATAATTATGAATATCTCTTTTTTTAAAATAAAAATTTTATAGTTAAGTAAAATGTTGAAGTTGTTGTTTTTAAAGAAATTATCTCAGGAGAAAATTGAAATCTGTGAAAAGTTTGTGTTTCAATAATAATTTTAGGCATCATATTCGAAACTTAGATGAATTCATATTACTTTATTTACAATGACTTAGTGAAAAGTTAAATACAACTATAAAGGATATCCTGGTCAGTCCAGTATTGGAGGGTGAGTGTCCTCTTCCCAAGTTAAAAAACTTCTCTCTTTCTATAGTGACCATATGAAAAATATAAAACTTCACTCATCATTAGGTGATTCAAACTGGGACATATCATTTCTCATTTCATTAGAGAGGTAAAAATGAAAAATATTGATAATATATAGTATTGGGAAGGGCACAGAAAATTTGAGCTCCCTGTAGTTAGATCAAAATCCAAATTGATAAAAAACCTTTTGAGCAATAACTATGCAAACTTAAGATGTGCATTCTCTTTGACCTACTAGTTATTTAAGTGCTCGAACACATACACAAAAATATATGCTACAGCACTGGAAAACTTGAAAACCACAATCAATAGGAAACTGACAATTGCTTAATAAATGATGGTGTACATATTCAATTTAATTTTATAGTGCTTTTTTAAATGAGCTAAATTTATACCCAGTAAAATATAAATTTTTCTTAACAATTTATTATTTAATAGCATAATAAGGGGAGTACAGTGACAAGAGAATGTGATTATGTTCTTAAGACTGAGTATGTGTGTATGTGAGCATAGAAAGAGACTGATAAATATGCTAAAATAAAGCATTGTAGGATTGAAAGAGAGAGGACCTAGAATGAGATGACTTTTACTTTTTTACTTCACACAATTTGGGGCTCTTCAAGTCTTTTACAAAGAAAAAGTATAAACTTTTATTATTTAAATTTTTTTCCTAAAAAAGCAAAAATGGTTGTAGAGGAACAACAAAGCATTAGCAATCTTTCAAACATCCTTGAAATAATATGACACATGACTAAATTTATGAAAGTGTTTAATCAAAGAAAAAAAATTAAGAAATTCTACCATAAGTAAACTGATAAAACCCATGAGGATGGAATGGTATTTTTGACTGTGTTGGTGCTAATCCTATCCTCTGAAGAACTGCAGTGCACAGAAATGTCAAACTGGACTAGTTCATGGGCTTCCTTGTGATCATTCTGTAACATCAAGAAGTGTTCTGTGGAGTGGACTGGAGAGAAGAACACTGCCCTCCAGAATAGCAAGTGAGAATCTCAATCTTTGCTTTATTTGAGGTAGGGTTTCTAAGTTCAAATCAAGAGCTGGTTGTCATATAAAGCATACTTCTACCTACATTTTACATTTAGTCTCGGCAGCAGTACCGTTCACAATGTGTCACAAAAGATAAAATATTTCTCTTCTGTGCATCCGAAATGAGAAAAGTGCAACTATAGCAACTGCAGGAGAGGAAAGAAAATCAATGATGAAAACCATGTCAGAAGCAGTTATTGGTAAATGTCAGATTTCATATGTCTTAATATCACAGCTCATATTTCCAAACAGAAGATAATTATTTTCCACAAAGCTACCTGAAAAAATTTAAGCTGCTTATAACCCTCAGAAATTCAGTCTAATTGTGCATAATACTAGTCCAAAACAGCTAAATATCAGAAGAGTAAATTTACTTTATATTCCAATTTGAAATAAATTCAAAATATAAAATGTCATTATTCCTGAACATGTCAAATTATAAACTCAGGTTTTCTTTTCCAACAAAGCTCAATTGGAAAATAAGTCTCAGACAAAAGAAATAGTATGGTAAGAAGATTGCTCAAAGGAAATTTAGAGTCGTTAGATGGCCATCTTCTTTTTTCCTTCCTTTTTCCTGTTTTATTGTTTATACAAATAAATGTAACATAAAATTTCCCACCTTAACCATTTTTAAGTGTACATTCATATTGTGCAACCACTGAAAACATTTATCTCCAAAACTCTTCTCATCTTGCAAAAATGAAACTCTATATCCATTAAACAATATATTTAACTAGGTGTGGTGGTGCATGCCTGTAATCCAAACTGAGACAGGAGGATTGTAAGTTTAAGTCCCACTTGGTCAATTTAGAAGTCTTATCTCAAAGAAAAAGGGCTAGAAATGTAGTTCAGTGTGAAGGACTTGGGTCCAATCCCCAGAACCATACAAAAAAAGAAAAATAATATATTTCTACTACCCCCATCCCCAGCTCCTGACAACCACCTTTCTATTTCCTGCATTGACATTATAGCTCTATGATTTATACCTCATATAACTGGAATATTAAATATTTGTTTTTGTGACTGGCTTGTTTTACTTAGCATAATATCAAGGTCCATCCACATCATTGCATATGACAAAATTTTCTTCCTTTTAAAAGCTTGAGTAATATTTCAATGTGTTTTGCTTATCCATTCATTCATTGATGAACACTTTTGAGTTGCTTCCACATTTTATTTATTTTAAATAGTGCTTCTATAAACAAGGGTTTACAACTATCTCTTCCAGACTCTTTTTAACAATTTTGTTGGGTATAATCTCAGAAATAGAACTGCTTGATGCTATGGTAAATATATTTTTAATTTTAATATTGTTTTCTACAGTGATTATGCCATTTTACAATCCACCAACAGTGTCCAAGACTTTCAATTTCTCTTTCTCCTCACATACTTGTCAGTTTGTAACATATAATGCCCAACTAAATTGGATCAGCTCTGGGTGTAACTGAAGGAATTTACTTGAGACAGACATCCCACCTTGGGTGAGAGTGACAGCAAGTAATAGGCTTGTCGCCTGTATGGAATAAAAGGGAAATTTTAAAAAAAAATTTGCTTCTGTTTCTTTGGAGGAGCTCCAATTTTCACTTTCACCTTGAAAGTCGTCTCCTGGCTTCCAGCACAGACTCTTCTGCCTCCAGCACAGACCCTTCAGCCTTCCACTGCAGACCTTCAGCGTCCTGACATGTACTTTCATGGACACTCCAGTGATATCAAAAGACCTTGATTTGTATGTCCCTGATGACTAGGGATGTTGCTCACATTTCATATGCTGACTGGTCCCTTGTATAACTTTATTGTTGAGTTTTAGGAATTCTCTACATATTCAGCATTTTAAGCCCTCATTATATACATGATTTGCAAATATTTTTCCATTTTATGTGTTGCCTTTTCACTCCATTCATAGTATCTTTTCATGCACAAAATGTTTTTAGTTTGTACAAAGTTCAATTTTTCTATTTTTTAATTTTCTACCTATATCTTTGATGTTCCTTTCAAAAAAGATCACCTTCTGGGGCCGGGGATTTAGCTCAGTGGTTTTGCCACCTGCTGCGCAAGTACAAGGAACCAAGTTCAATCCCTGGTACCAAAAAAAAAAGATCACCTTTTTTTTTTTTTTTTTTTTTTAAGCAAAGGGACCCGTGATGTTTTGAGTTGGGGAGAGGGTAGCATCTTCTTGTAATTTGGTTCTTTTTTTTTTTCCCCTCTTAAATTCTTTTATTGGTACATTTTAGGTATAGAACACAATTACATTTCTCACTGGGAACTTGTACCTTTACATAATGCATCTTGGTTTTTATTTTTTCCCCATTCCTAGCCCTCCCTTCACCCCCTCCACTCTTCCCTATTTGCAAAGACTTTATTTCCATGTTTTCCATTTCTCATCATTTTTCCTTTCCCTTCTTTCCTTTCCCCTGCCCCTCCCACTACCTCTACCCCTTTGGACCTTTTCTTCCTATTTTGCATTATCGATTATTCATTCTAATCATTGGTACATTTTAGGTATACAATATAATGACATTCATGGTTGGAAACTTGCACCTTTACATAATCTCTCTTGGTTCTTATTTTTCACCCTTGCCCAGCCCTCCCTTCAACCCCTCCATTCCTCCCTATTTACAAAGACTTTGTTCCTATTTTTCCATTTTCTCTTATTAATTCCATACCTTTCTTTCTGTCCCCTACCCCTCCTGCTTACTTCCCCTTTGCCCCTTTTCTTCCTATTTCACATTACCTATTATACACTTTAGTCTTTATTTACACTTTCAGTTTCTGACACCAGAGAAACTATTCAGTATTTATACATGTGTTTCCTATTTATTTCACTTAAAGCAGAGAAAGCCCCAACCAAAAAGGAGAAGATCTATAGATCACCTTCTTAAAAACAGAAGGTGGATCCCTGATAGCATCATCATCATCGAATTGCCCATGAATATTATAATTTTACCTTTACCAAAGATCATCAAAATATGCAAATGTTTAACCAACCATTGAATTCAATGTAAAATATTATTGAGAACATCCATTATATTACTCAATATTAACCGTTTTTTTTTTAGTTCTTAGTATCTCCTAATACCATCCAATTTATTGCACACAGAAGACATTTATGTTTTGCAGTTAATGAGAACAATATAAAATTACACTTTCAACAGGTAAAGGGGAAAAAAATAAGAACCAAGATACTTCATGTACAGGTACAAGCACCCAATGATAAATGTAAACATATTGTATACCTAAAATGTACCAATAAAAGAATTTAAGCAAAAAATAAATAAATAAATAAATAAATAAAATTACACTTTCATTTTCACAAATATGTAAATTTAGTTACATATATATGCTCTGAAGTATTTGAAAAATATACATTCTGTGAAAATATGTACACATATTGCAATCTTATATACAATACTAAATTGCTTAGTTGAGTATAATACAAAGTTAAATAATAACAAATTCCAAATAAATTACAAAAATTCCCAAATTTGTATGTTTCTGGTTCATATCTTTCTGGTTCAATATATATATTGAATTTCTACCAACAAAATGGGCAGATTCTCTTTTTTGAAATATCAAAGTTATAAAGTCAGAAATTAAAATAAAAATTAGTCTATTCCTATCATGACTAGTTTGCAAAAAATGAAATTAACCTGAATATAAATGAAGAAAAGTAGAATAAAGCTATTGGGAAAAGAAAAAACCATAAGTTCTGAAGCAACATGTAAAAGTTTCACATAATTTTATTTTCAAATATACACTTTACCCAAGTTACATATATACTTCAAAGTACACTATGATTTTGAATTACAGTCACCAATTACTTTTGGAGCATCTAATTAAGGTTACTGTGTTACCTCAGACCTCTAATTTCTGCAAGATTTGAGTATAAAATATTCATCTTCACAGCAGAACCAGATATCCCAAAAGATAACTCAGACACCAGGCAGTGATCCATTAAGCAAGGAGCTAATGCTAATAATTGCTACAATCAAAAGTTTTCTGTATCTCTTCACAGGTAAGTATTAACACAGGTAATACAAACTAGCATTGGCTGAACAGTCATTGAATATGATGGCATATGACAAGTACTTTACTTGCATTGACTCAGTGAAACGTCCCAATTATTTCATTTTACGGTGAAACTGAAGATAACAGAACTTCAATAATTTACCCAGTCTTAGAACTAGCAACTGGCAGAACAACATCCAATCCAGAATTTTTGGGGTTTTGCTACATTGCATCCATATTATAGAAATTATTTTCCCAGGTCTTCAGAGAAACAGTGAAAAAACTGGATAAATAAAGTAGGAAAAAGTTGGAATAAAAAATTCTAAATAATAGCTAAATAAAATAAGAACCAATTAAAATATATTATTTAATCTTGACGTTTTAGTCACACTTAAGAATTTAAATAAAAATGAATTTGGAAGACATAAAATATTGAATTACAAGAAAATTATTTTTAAAGATTCAATAAAAATTCAGTTTTCACTTTTCATTTTAGTGACTTCTGTTGCTTGATTACCACCAGACAGAGAAAACCAACTATACAAAAATTATCAGGATTATGCTAAAAATAATGAACAATTTCCTATCTCCCTGTTCCTACTCTTAAATAATTATTTACCAACTAGAGCAAGTAAAATTCTTCTAGAACCCTAGGAATAACTGTTTAATACAAAGACTAATCCTTTCTTCACTTTTTTAGGTCTTCAAATCTTCTACATATGTATACGATTAATGTATCTTTAGTTTCAGCACGAAAAATACCCACAGCATCTCACTAGTGAGTCATCCAAAGCACTCTGTTTCTCAAAGCAAGGACATACTTTTTTCACACTTTTTTCCTAACAACAAAAGTTCTCATATCTTGGACTCCAATCTTTATAGTTCAAGCAAAATTGAACTTAGCACATGCCCCGCCCATAGAGGTAGACACATGACCCCTAGCTGAGCTAAATTCTTCATGTCCAGCAGTAGGGCACCTTGTGCAAGATGCTGAATCACACTTTTCAGTAAGGCTTACCACATAATCCCCAAGGTGGAAGCTTCAGGTCTCTCTTTTGAATCATGATATGTAAGAGTGCAGGTTTGTAACTCTGAGCACCTGTATTTCTCACAATGTGAGGAGATCCTGTCTGAGAATAAAGTCACTGAGCAGGAGAGGCAAAGCTGAGCAAGCACAGAATGATTTAGGAAGAGCTCAACCAAGGAACATAGCCAACACACTTTTTACTGCCTAATCTAATATGAACTGAATTTTCATTTCAAGAAAAACTTTGACAAGTATAAGTATCTCAGGCATAGAGTTACTTAATTCCTTTCTGAATACATTTATAGGTAGCTACCTGGGATTTTGAAATTAGTCCTTTACAATAACTACCAGATGATAAAGTCAAATTTTGTTTTGTTTTGTTTTTTGAAGTATTTCAATTATTAAACAATTAGTGAAAGAAAGTTGAAATTCTATGAACAAAAGTACTCTGGGGATGTCTATGTATTACAGCCATCAATATTTGGGGAAAAACTTTTCCAAAAAACTTCTCACTTTAATATCATAAGTTCCTAAATTAAATTCTATCAATGGCTATATATTTTCTAATATAGTAAGCCTCATCATTTTCTGGCAGTACTTTTTTGGGAAACAAACAATATGAGGCACCTAAATCTTAGAGTGAATTAGTTAGACAATTTTTCTCTATGACAAGCAAAATAATAGAAGATGACTAGGTGCCAAAAAGCCTCAGAGAGAGGATCAAGTGTAAAAGGATCTAGTGAAAGGGAAAACAAGACATAGACTGAGAGAAAATATTTGCAAAGAACATATCTTTACATGACTGTTACTCAAAATATACAAAGAATTCTTAAAACTTAAAAAGAAAACAGACAGAGTGGTAGAGTGTTTGCCTAGCTTGTGGGAGTCCCTGGGTTCAATCCCTAGCAGCAAAAATGAAAGAGATAGGGATATATCTCAGCGTAAAGGCCTGAGCTCATTCCCAGTATTGCTGGCCCTTCCAAAACTGACTCATTACTTTAAATGTAGTAGTTAGTGTAAAAATAAAGTTTCTGTTTAAATTATAGTGAACTGCCTCAAAATAACTAGTGCTATGCAGCCTGCTTCTGCAAAGTGATATGATAGAAGGGACTATGTCTTCATTGAATTTTGTGTTGAAGACAGTAAAGATGTTAATGTAAATTTTGAAAAATCCAAACTTACTTTCAGTTGTCTTTGAGGAAGTGATAATTTTAAACATTTAAATGAAATTGATCTTTTTCACTGTATTAATCTAAGTGATTCGAAGCATAAAAGAATCAAATTTATGTTATTTCTGAAAAGGAGAATTTGGCCAGTCATGGCCTAGGTTAACAAAAGAAAGGGCAAAGCTTAATTGGTTTAGTATGGACTTCAATATTTGGAAAGACTGGGAGGATGATTCCGATGAAGATATGTCTAATTTTGATCATTTCTCTGAGATAATGAACAACATAGGTAGAGATGAGGATGTAGATTTACCAGACGTAGATGGAGGAGATGATGATTCACAAGACAGTGATGATGCAAGTATCCCAGATCTGGAATAAACAATGTCATCACCTGAATTTTGAAAAAGAAAATAACTTCTCTGCAAGATTTCTTAATTGAGAGAATTCCTGAATTGATAGCTCTAAAGGCAGATACTGTATTTGCCTCCTTTAATCCATTCTTCCAATCTGTTTTTTTAAGGCTTCACTAAGGGTTGATAATGTACCATTATATGCGGCAATTTTAAGACACCTGAGGCATTATCTTTATGCTTGAACATTTCACAGACTTTCATAAGCTGTTGAGGTCGTAGGCAATTGATACAGCAGCTGTGATAAAAAAAATCACCTGTCTCTTTTATTTCATAACATAATTACTGACACGATAGAAAGTTTTCAGCATAAGGAAAGGTAACTAAATTTTGGATTTTAGACATGGCCTCAAAGTGGCTGAAACAAATTGGCTGACACCTTAAACTGATAACCTGCCATTCTTCTAGTGTACCTTTCAGGATTGTTCCACTACAGTTTATTTTTCAAAACTTTATTTCATGTTATTGTATGTAAGTGTTCACTTGTCAGTGTTCCAGATGTATGTTAGCTAAAATTAGTGAATGGCCTTAATTTAGATGGGGTTTTTTAGATTGTTTTTAAAGCCTATACATTTGGTAGTATTTGGCACTTAAGCTTTTACATCTCTTAGCATGGAGGATGAAGAAAGCTGTGTGTTGTTGCTTGAGAGTCTGTACATTTAGACCAGATTTGTATTTGCACTGTCAGTATGGCAAACAAATGAAAAAGTGTTAATACAATATTGGATTTTTTTATTTCTGCTTTTGATTCAGCTTTTACTCTAGCTGAAAAACCTCAATTTATGTTCATGACAGTGAGAATTTTTTAAAATGTCTACATTCTTTCTTGGAAGACTTTTGGCTGTCAGGAGGAAAGAAAGAAAGAAAGAGAGAAAGAAAGAAAGAAAGAAAGAGAGAGAGAGAAAGAAAGAAAGAAAGAAGAAGGAAGGAAGAAGGAAGGAAGGAAGGAAGGAAAGAAAGAAAGAAAGAAAGAAGGAAAGAAAGAAAGATAAAAGAAAGAAAGAAAAGAAAAGAAAAGAAAACTGACAACCTGATTAAAATATGGGCAAAGATTTGGAAAGGCACCTCACCAATGGAAAAAAAAAATATATATATATATATATATATATATATTAAGCATATGAAAAGATTCTCAGTATTAAGTCATTAGTGGATTGTAAATTAAAATGAGATAGCACTGCACAACTATTAGAATGACTAAAATCCCAAACACTGAGAGGAACCAAATGCTGGCTACAGGATCAATGAAAGCTCATTCATTGCTGGTAGAAACGCAAAATGGTACATCTACTTTGGAAGATAGACTTTTACAAAACTAAATATACTCAGAATATATGATCTGGCAGTCACATTCCTTGATAATTACCCAAATTAATTGAAAACTTATGTACATACAAAACCTGCACATGCATGTATATACCAGTCTTATTCATAACTGTCAAAACATGGAAGCAATCAAGATTTCTTCAGTAGGTGAATGGGTATATTATGTTATGTTCAGACAGTACAATATTGTACAACATTAAGAACAAATAAGCTTTCAAGCACACAAAAGATGCAAAAAATCTTAAATATATATTGTTAAGGGAAAGAAGCCACTCTGTAAGTGCTAAATACTATATGATTCTAATTACACAATGTTCAGGAAAAGGCAAAATTATGGAGACAGTAAAAGTATCAGTGGTTGACAAGGGTTGCAGGGCAAAGGATAAACAGATGGAGTGCAAGGGATATTTAGGGCAGGGAAATGATTCTGTATGGTATTGTAATTGTGAATATATGTCATTATACACTTGTCAAAATAACAAAGTACAAAACCAACAGTGAACACTAAAGTTAACTATAGATTTGGGTTAATGTTGATTCATCTTTTGTGAAAAATGTACCACTCTGTAGCACTGATGTGAGAAATTGGTGGGAGGCTGTGTGAATCAGCAGGGGGAGATATTTGAGAACTCTTTTATTTTGAGCATTAAAATTCTCTAAAAATAAAGTATATAATTTTTTTCAAAGTAAAAGCCTTGAAACAGTGATGACCAAGAGCCAATACATGATATCCATCACAATTTCCCCACCCCTTCACTCATCCATGGGAAGAACACCAAATTTATTGTCTTCTATTTGCATAACAAATTTTATTTAAAATATATTATATGTTTAGTACTTCACTATCACATGCAGCCTATAGTCTAATAAAGGCAGAAGTAAGAAAACCAAATATATAATCACAGATTATGGTAAATGCTATAAAGGAGACATCTAAAAGAACATGATAATGGAAATAATCTTATCAAGAAAGGTAGAAGACAGGCCTGGGATTTAGCTCAGTGGTTCCACCACCTGCTTCACAAGCACAAGGACTCAAGTTCGATCCCCAGTACCAAAAAAGAAAGAAAGAAAAGTAGAAGACAAACCAGCAGATACAAAGAGATGTAAGCTCAAGGAAGCCTACTTACTACATAGTGAAACTAGATAATATCTGAATTTGGTAAGAAAACTCCAGAACAGAAAGTCTCAAATGTAAGAAAGAAAGAGGGAAAGAACTGGCAAATTATAAAGCAATGACCCTGAGATAATTCCTTGAATCTGGATTCTTTGGTAGTAAAATGTGGAGAGTTAACACATATGATGCAAAGTTGTATAAAGAATTAAATAAGAGTATGTATAAAAGTTCTTTATACATATTAAACACTTAAAAAAGACTAGTATCTGATCTGTGTTTATAATACATAAGCTTTACTAAGTTTTTATTTTTAGAGCAATATTCAGCTGAGAGTTTTCTCCTGAATAAAGTGTTAACAATATGAATATCATTTCCTAAATCCTTTCAGCTGTTCTGAGCATTAAAAATTGTTCAGGGAATGTAAATTTCACAGTCAGTGGGCTAATCACTACACACAGATTATGTTTTGATTCCAGTAAATCTTAGGACCCCTAAAAACATAAAATATTGGTCCAGTTTCATTTAAACTTACTTCTATCTGGACTACAGTGTTTCAAAATGAAAAAAAGAATAATCTTTTAAATATTCCTATCTACATGTTTCCATAATTTTATTATGTCAGTGGTAAACTAATTGTGAAAATTTAATTTGATGAAACTACTTTTACTTGAAAAAATGGGTTTTGTATTTCCAATGGGGTTTTGTATTTCAGTGGAGTTTATATTTCTTTATTTTCTGGATGATTTGAAATTTCATCATGCTACACCAGGCTCATACTTTCATGTTCATCAGAAACACTTTGGATGTATTTTAATAATTCAAATTCTGATGTCTTAACCTCAGTGTACTTAATCATTTAGGTTTGAGTTGGAACCAAAAATACTCATTTTCACCAACATCTAAATAATATTAATGCAGGTGAGGAATATTTCATTTTTAGAAATACTTGAAAATTGTACAAAATATATATTCCATTTCAGAAAATTATGTTTTTTATCATGTGGAGATTCTAAATGAACTCACTTTTATATATATACCATACTTGATTTACTTCTTTCAAACAATAAAATATCCTCCTTTAAATTGAATTTTTGTTCACTTTGAGTGTTTCATTTCATGAATATATACGTATATTTACAGAAAATTTGAAATGTTCATTCTAGTGTTTTATGATAAAGATCCATATAATTCATATATTTGTTTTGCTAGAGACTTTTTTTTTTTGTACCAGGGATTGAACTTGGGACTTTGCACTTGCAAGGCAGGCAGCGCAACCACTGAGCTAAATCCCCGGCCCCTACTAGAGACTTTCACAACTGTTTAAATTACCACTCAACAGTACAATAGCAATACTTTTAAATTTTTCTTTGTCTATGAAAATATTTATTTAGAAGCCCCAAGAATTATCTACCATTTTCCTATCAGAATCTTTACATGGAAAAGAAAGAATTTCCTTAAATGTCTTTGGGAATTTTCTGCCAAAGATACTTATTAAATACATGGTATTTAATCCTGTCATTGCTTTTATTAGAAATCATATTTCTTTACACATAGTATCAGATAACATCACAAAAACAAACTTTCAAGCTTATGTAGAATTCAAGCCAGATAAAACTTTGAAAACTATATATCTTTCAGAGAATTGCTTTCTAGCAGCACTGAAAATGCATAGTTCTGATACCAAAGAGTAGCTAAATGTAATGTTTTCCAAGACAGAACATGAGATCTCAGCCTATTTTAAGAGGGAATAAAAGATGGGAAAATATCCCAGAAATGTCACTGGGGGAGCAAGTTGAACCACCCACTAATATAAAAAGAATTATAAAGACAAGCAATCACATCATGTATTTACTACATTCAGATAAGTCAGTAGAATAAAAAGCATTCAGTTTCCTCAGGAGAAATAATAAAGTAAAACTAAATTCTGTGCTATAACTGAATATTACAGTTTCATAGATGCTGTTAAGAATCATGAGACTAGACACCCTACCGAGGATGTGAGTCACTCTGAACATGCCAAATCAGCCCGCTCCCTGGCAACAATCCACTGGACACACACACACACACACACACACACACACACACACGCTCCTCTGTACAGCCACCTGGTTCCACACTACAAAGACGCAGAGGACACCGGACCACCAGACCACTATACTGAGTCCCGCCACTCCCAGCCCAGAGGTAGGGACTTCTGAGCTGCCGTCCCACTGTTCCTGGTCTAGAGGAAGGGGCATCCTGGCAACCATCCCTCCCGCTGCTCCCAGCCCAGAGGAAAGGGCTTTTGGGCCACCATCACTACCGCTGGTCCTGGCCCTTGGCCCACCTCTCCAGCTCAGAGAAGGTAATCCATGCAGGTGGGAACAGTGCCGCCCCCCTCCCCCCAAGCCGCTTCTAGTTGAAATGAGAAAACACGTAAATAAGTCTCAAAACCAGACTTCCAGATCACCTACAGGAACCCCAAAGGGAAATGAGATGGAACACTCTGATACTCAACAACCTGGACCCACTGAACTGGCAACACAAGGGGATCTGGAAAAAATGAAATCAGAAATAATTTCTAAGATAACAGGAGAAATTGTGCTCCTAGTGCAAGACATGATTGATAAATCTGGAGAGGAGCTGAGGAACATGATGGAATCCCAACATAGGAAACAAATGGAATCCATAAAACAGATGGAAATAGATTTCCAGGAAAGGAAAAACTCCATTGAAAGTCTACACAGCACAACGAGCCAATGTGAGGACAGAATTTCAGATATAGAAGATAAGATTGCAATTAGTGACCAGGAAAAGAAAAATTGCTTCAAAATTATAAGGGAACATGAGAAATCAACCCAGCAGCTCCTAGATGATGCAAAGAAGAATAGCATAAGACTGATTAGAGTCAATGAAGAAACAGGAGAGAGGGCAGATGACATGAAAAAACTCTTCAGAGAAATAATGGCAGAAAACTTCCCAAGCAGGGGAAAAGAGCTTGACATACAAATAAGTGAGGCATATAGGACTCCAAAAAGTCTTGATCAAAAAAAATCTAAACAGAGGTATATAATTGTTAAGATTCCAGAAACTCAACAGAAGAACAAAGTTCTACAAGCAGTTAGAGAAAAGAAAAAGTCACATACAAAGGAAAGCCAATCAGAATCACAGCAGACTTCTCAACACAAACCATCAAGGCAACAAGAGCTTGGAGTGACATATTCCAAGCTCTAAAAGAAAACAGCCTCCAATCCAGATTGATGTACCCTGCAAAATTATCTTTCAAAATTGATGGAGAAACAAGATACTTTTATGACAAAGAGCACCTTAGGAACTTCAGGAATACCAAACCAGCGCTCCAAAGAATTTTACACAATATCCTAGGAACAGATATTGAGGATCACAACCCCAGGAAGCAAAGCAGAATGAACCCATCTGGCATGACAAGAAATTAAATGTGAAGGGGGAGAACCCAACAAAAAGAAAAAGTCATGGCAATGACAAGTCAATACGTTTCAGTTATAACCATCAACGTTAATGGTCTCAATTCACCAATCAAAAGAAAGAGACTGGCAGAATGGGTCAAAAAGCAAAATCCAACAATATGCTGCATACAAAAAACACACTTAATTCAAAAGGAAACTCATAGACTGAAAGTTAAAGGGTGGAAAACAATACTTCATTTGACAGGAACCCGAAAAAAAGTAGGAGTAGCTACCCTCTTTGCAGATCAAGTAGATTTCAAACCAACACTGATTAAGAGAGATGAAGAAGGACACTACATCCTTGTAAAGGGAACAATCCAAGAAGAAGAGATGACAATCAAAAATATCTGTACACCAAACACTAGTGCACCCAACTATATAAATCAAATACTAATGGACATGAAAAGTCATATATGCACTAATACAATTTTAGTGGGGGACCTCAACACCCCACTGTCACAAATAGATAGATCAACTAGACAAAAAAAAAGAAATGAAATACTAGAACTCAATTGAACTCTTGAACAAATGAACTTAACCGATGTTTACAGAGTCTTCCACCCCACAAAATCAGAATACACATTCTTCTCAGCTGCACATGGGTCATTCTCCAAAATGGACCACATACTCACACATAGAACATGTTTAAGTAAGTGCAAAAGAATTGAAGTTATCCTCTATAAATTATCAGAACATGGTGTGATGAAATTGGAGATCCATAGAAAAAGAAACTCAAAAAATTTCATAAACACATGGAAATTGAACAACACACTTCTGAATAACCAATCGGTCACAGAGGAAATTAAAGAAGAAATCAGACAGTTCCTTCAATCAAATAACAATGACAATACAACATATCAGAATCTATGGGACACAATGAAAGCAGTCTTACAAGGGAAATTCATAGCAGTGAATACACATATTAGGAAAACAGAACAAGCCCACTTAAACAACCTGATGCTGAACCTCAAGCTTCTAGAAAAAGAAGAACAGGACAACCCCAGAGCTCATACAAGGGAGGAAATTATAAAGATCAGAGGAGAAATCAATGCAGTGGAGACTAAGAGAATGATACAAAAATCAATGAAGCCAAGAGTTGGTTCTTTGAAAGAATCAACAAAATTGACAAACCCGTAGCCAACCTTGGCAGAAAAAGGAAAGAAAAGGCCCAAATCCATGCAATTAGGAACGAAAAGGGTGAAATTACAACAGACCCAGCAGAAATCCAGAGGATCATCAATACCTACTTCCAGAACCTATAGGCCAATGAGATGGACAACACAGAGGAAATCGACAGATTCCTAGATACATATGAATTACCAAAGTTGAATGAAGAAGACCTAAAAATTCTGAACAACCCAATATCAACCAATGAAATTGAAAACATAATTAAAAACTTCTCAACAAAGAAAAGCCTGGGCCCTGATGGCTTCACTGCTGAATTCTACAAGACATTTAGAGAGGAACTGCTGCCACTACTTTTTAAACTCTTCAATGAAATTGAAAGGGAAGCAGTACTCCCAAATTCATTCCTGGAAGCAAGCATCACCTTGATCCCCAAAACAGAGAAAGACCCAACTGAAAAAGAGAACTATAGGCCAATCTTACTAATGAACATAGATGCAAAAATCCTTAATAAGATAATGGCAAACAGAATACAGAAGATCATCAAGAAGATCATACACCCTGATCAAGTGGGATTCATGCCAGGGATGCAGGGATGGTTCAATATACGAAAATCAATCAATGTAATACACTCTATCAATAGAGCCAAGGACAAAAACCATATGATTCTCTCCATAGATGCAGAAAAAACATTTGACAAACTCCAACATGCATTTATGATAAAAACCCTAAAAAAACTGGAATAGATGGTCTCTACCTCAAACTGATAAAAGCCATCTATGAAAAACCAACAGTCAATATCATACTCAATGGCCAAAAACTGAAATCCTTCACACTAAAATCAGGAACAAGACAAGGATGTTCACTATCACCACTCTTGTTCAATATAGTTCTGGAAACATTAGCCACAGCAATTAGACAAGAGAAAGAAATAAAAAGAATAAAGATAGGAAATGAAGAAGTCAAATTGTCATTATTTGCAGATGACATGATCCTCTATATAGAAGACCCCAAGGACTCCACCAAAAGTTTCCTAGACTTAATAACCAAATTCAGTCAAGTAGCTGGTTACAAGGTCAACACACAAAAATCAATAGCTTTCCTCTATATCAATGACAGACTCACTGAGAGAGAAATAGGGCAAATAATTCCTTTCACAATAACATCCAAAAAACTGAAATACCTAGGAATCAACCTAACAAAAGAAATCAAAGACCTCTGCTCTGAAAACTATGGCACTCTGAAAAGAGAGATTGAAGATGATATCAGAAAATGGACAGACATCCCCTGCTTCTGGGTAGGAAGGATTAATATAGTGAAAATGGCTATACTTCCAAAACTGCTATATAGATTTAATGCAATTCCAATTGAGATCCCAGCAGCATACTTCATGGACCTTGAGAAAACAATCCAAACATTCATTTGGAACAAGAAGAGACCCAGAATAGCAAAAGCAATTCTAGGTAACAGAGACACGGCAGGGGGTATCACAATCCCCAACCTGCAACTCTACTACAAAGCTACTGTGATAAAAACAGCATGGGACTGGCAAAGAAACAGACCTGAGGACCAGTGGAACAGATTAGAAGATGTAGAAACAACACTAGACACACTCAGCCATCTCATCTTTGATAAAGGAGCCAAACACCCTCACTGGAGGAAAGATAGCCTCTTTAATAAATGGTGCTGGAAAAATTGGGTTTCAAATTGCCAAAGACCTGTATCTCTCACCATGCACTAAACTAAAATCAAAATGGATTAAAGATCTAAATATTAAAATAGAAACTCTGAACCAGTTGGAAGAGAGGTTAGGCAGAACTCTTGAAGACATTGGTGTCGGAAAAGATTTTATGAACAAAACCTCAGTTGCCCATGAACTAGCACAAACAATCAACAAATGGGATCTCTTCTTATTAAAAGGCTTCTGCACAGCAAGAGAAACCAGCAGCAGTGTGAAGAGACAACCCACAATGTGGGAAAATATCTTCACCTGCGCTCAGACAAAGGTCTACTATCTCAAATCTATAAAGAACTTAAAATGATCAGACCTCCCAAATTTAAAGACCCAATCCAAAAATGGGCATCTGAAATGAACAGACATTTCTCAGGCAAAGAAGTAGAAATAGCAAATAAATACATGAAAAAATGTTCAACATCACTGGTCATTCAAGAGATGCAAATGAAAACAACACTGAGATTCCACCTCACCCTAGAAAGAATGGCCTCTATCATGAAATCAACCAATAACAAATGTTGGCAGGGCTGTGGGGAAAGAGGAACCCTTCTCCACTGCTGGTGGGAATGTAGACTGGTGCAACCACTGTGGAAATCAGTATGGAGATACCTCAAAGAACTAGGACTGGAAGTCCCATTTGACCCCACTATTCCACTGCTGGGGATCTTCCCCAAAGAATTCAAAGAATCATACCACAGTGATATACATGCACCCATGTTCATAGCAGCGCAGTTTGTGATAGCTAAAACTTGGAAACAGCCCAAATGCCCATCAACTGAAGACTGGACAAAGAAAATGTGTTGGTTTTTTTAATAAAATGGAGTACTACTCAGCCATAAAAAATGAGAAATTAGAGACTTTTATAACTAAGTGGATGCACATTGAGATGATACTCTTAAGTGAAATAAATAGGACACACATGTATAAATACAGAATAGTTTCTCTGGTGTGAGAAACTGAAAGTGTAAATAAGGACTAAAATATATAATAGGTAATGTGAAATAGGAAGAAAAGGGACAAAGGGGAAGGAAGTGGGAGGGCTAGGGGAAAGGATAGAAGGGAATGGGATTAATATGAGAAAATGGAAAAATAGGAACAAAATCTTTGTAAATAGGGAGGAATGGAGGAGTTAAAGGGAGGGCTGGGCAAGGGTGAAAAATAAGAACCAAGAGAGATTATGTAAAGGTGCAAGTTTCCAACCATGAATGTCATTATATTGTATACCTAAAATGTACCAATGATTAGAATGAATAATTTATAATGCAAAATAGGAAGAAAAGGTCCAAAGGGGTAGAGGTAGTGGGAGGGGCAGGGGAAAGGAAAAATGATGAGAAATGGAAAAAATGGAAATAAAGTCTTTGTAAATAGGGAAGGGTGGAGGGGCTGAAGGGAGGGCTAGGAATGGGGAAAAAATAAGAACAAAGATGCATTATGTAAAGGTACAATTCCCAATGAGAAATGCAATTGTGTTGTGTACCTAAAATGTAACAATAAAAGAATTTAATAAAAAAAAAAAACCAAAAAAAAAGAAAAATCATGAGACCAGACAAAACCACAGATATTCATAAGCTTTCAGTTGAGTCCCATCTCTAAGTCACATTTAGTAAATTGATCTCAGCTTAAATATCTGCAGAGGAAAAAATTTTATAAATACTTTACATACTTGTTCAATAACATATGCATAGGGTGAATATATTTTATTCATTCTTATATTCAACCCCAAAAATATGGGGAAAAATTTTATGTGTTCTGTACATGTACCAATACCACATGAGGAATTTAATCATTATATACTGATAACATGTACTAACAAAGAATAAAATTTGGAAAAGAGAAACAAATATGGGTGATATTTTAATGAAGTCAGTTTAAAAATAATTTCCTAAACAAGATGCACAAGTACACAACCTATTTTTTAAAATCTGGATGCATTTAATCACTTTCAAGATAAATACTTCTGTCAAATAAAAGGTTTACCCTTTAAGTAACTGTACAAGTCAATCTAGAAACACATATTATTATGGAGATATATATATATATGTTAGCAGAATATATACATAAAAGAGGCAAAAAATTACTATTCAAAATCCAGGCTAAACGTCTTATGTGGAAAAAGCAAAACATATACAAAAGTATTTATAATAGCAAAAAACTGAAAGCAATCTAAACCAGATAGCATAATTTTTATATAACACAATATTATAAAACAGTAAAAATGAATGAATTATAGTTAGCTATTTCAGCCATCAGCTAGATGCATCTCAAAAAACCAACGGTGAGTAAAAGAAGTAAATTATAAAATACTAAATATATTACAACATCATCCAGTTTAAATTTAACAACTTCAGATAGCATAATCTATATACTAATGTATGATGGCATTACCCATAGATAAGTAAGAAAACTAGCTTTACATTTTATTCCTAATTTAATTGGGGTAAATGCAACTTCTGAATAATACAGAATAAAGAGGGCTTCAGGTTTATGACTGACTTATGACTGATTTTAAATTCTGTTTTATGGAAAATTTTAAAAGTTTATTTTAAAAGAGAATTTACTTCAGAAGATTTCTTAACAAATTTTTACTACCAAGTAAGTTTAAGCAAATTAATCATTTAAAAAGCATGCATGCTATATTTTAAAATGATAAAAGTTATTAAACCAAAAGTTACGCATTATCATTACCTTTATCCTAAATAGTTTTGAAAATCTTCTAAATATTTATAACATCTTAAATTGCATGAGATTACAAAATTATCCATAATTTCTGTATTTTATGTAACTACAAGCCAACTATATGAAAAAGGATGAATTATTTGCAATTTTGACATTGTAATAGCATAACTTTAATAGAACCAGATATTATTTAACAACTTTTATTATTTACCCCATGCATAAACAGGCCAACTTTTCTACTGAACTAAGAAAAATTCTCTTTATTTCAAAAGTATGAGTAAATTCACAATTTACAGATAATTGATGACAGTCCATAGCTTTTTTTATAGTCAGAAATTTAAGCTTTACTAATTGCAGTTTACTTGGAAGCATAGAGGTCTATAATAAATCTTCTCACATTTTAATCTACATTTAATTATCATAGATCAGTCTTCAAATGTCTACTGATGAGAAAGAAAATCACACAGCATATGGTAACCATGGAACACTGAAACATTGAAACATCACTTTCTTTGCTCCCATGGTAAAACTAATCAATATTCCCGTCCAGTCTTCCAAAATAGACAAACTCATGATACATTAAAACCATCCCTTCACTAATCACTAACAGTTATAGTTTGCATGAGAGCTTTTGTCTCCGTGGAGTTCACATTCCAGCAAAAAAATAACTCATGGAATATTTATACTGTTGTATGAGAATCTCATGAGACTACTGACTCTTAGCAATACACACAATGATGTTTCAGCTCCTCAAAAATCATTAGAGTCTGGTTTACTACTACACCACACACATCAATCATTTTACCTGTCATGTCTTCCAAGGAAATTGCTCTATGCATAGTTTCTACTGCAAAAAACTAACCACAGCTTCCACTTCTGCAGAGAAAGCCAGGATCTGCATCATGTAGTGCATCTCCTCTGAAATACCACTAATTGGAAGATTGATGGAAAGTGAGACCATCTTTCCAGCTGTTCAGTGGCCCATCGCTGGCTTATTGGGAAATCTTAATGGAATTCATCCATATTTCCATCTTGGAACTTGGAAATTCCACAAGGATTGGATGTTAACAGTGGAAATTGAAAGTAAAAGAATGTGTAAATTAAAGCTATGAGGTGAAGCAGAGCATATGATGGTCCAGTTCAAGTTATGAAGAAGGAATAAGATGCAGAATGTCAAAAAGAAAGGAAAAAAACCAGAAGTTTTAGTTAAAGCAGCAAGAGGGAAGGAGAGAGAGAGAGACAGAGACACAGACACAGACAGAGACAGAGAGAGACAGAGAGAGGCTGAGCAATAATCCCAGTGCAGTACTGGACAGAGCTCCCCTCAGACAGATTTACCAGCTCAGTTCTGCTCAAGGCCCCACCTACCACAATTTACATCTTACTCAAGACCTCCATCCTTGTAACAGAATAGAAATAATTATCATTTTTCACTACATTCTGAAGTACAACAAAAATTAATTAGCCTTACAAAAATTAATGAAAACTATATTACAGACTCACAGTTACTTTGTCTTTAAATTCTCATTTAAATTACATGAACTTTAGTGTATCTTTATGGTAAATGTTTGTGGCCACCAACATTTTTCTGGCTAAATCATCAACTCAGACTAAGTGGAAAATACAAAGGTAAACAAGAAGGAGCAACAAGGGAGTGGTAGAATACAATACCCCTTAACTTTTTGAGTAGCAGACTATTGAGCTATGCCAGTTATTTAAAAAGAAAAAGAAAGAAAAGAAAAAAATATGAAAGTACTCATGTCCTATTTTTGAACTCACTAAATATTTTTCATTTTTCATATCTGAACCATTTCTGAGTTTACTAGAGTAATATCAAGTAGACAAGTGGGGGGGATCTCAAAATATTTTCCAAAATGTAACTGCACTTACAGAAAAAGTAAGGAAAAGGTAATTGAACAAAAATTTCCCAAATGATACTAAATTCTCCAAGGAAGTTATTTATAGTTCAGACAAGAATCACATATTTGATTTTTATAGTGCAGAAAAATGCCAGCAGAGTTTTACAAAGAACTTCTGCTTTTCATGCTTCAGTTATGAATGAGTCAATAATCTTGAATAAAAAGGATACAAAAAATTCTTTTTCTGAGATACCTATAAGGCTCACTTTTAGTTATTTTCAAGGCTAGAGCACCTTGTATATTTTATTACTATAAAATTCTAAATTCTTCTTATAATTTTATACTCTTTATGGTCATCCATACAATTACTAATTGTCTCTATATGATTAAATTAGTCAGCTTTCCACTACTAGAACAAAATAGCTGACACCTGTAACTTAAAGGAAAAGAGGTCTACAGTATTTTGGTTCATAGTTTCAGATGTTTCTGTCCATGATTGGCTGACTCCCAGGCATAAATATCATGGTCAAGGGCATGGTGGAGAAAAGCTGCTCAACTGATGGCATCTGGGAAGCAGAGAACAGAGGAAGAGCCAGAGAGGAAGAGGCAAGGGACTGGATATACTCCCCAAAGTCATACCCCAATGACTCACTTCCTCCAATCCTGCCCCACCTCTTCATAACCCATTCAACTACGCACTTTTCCATGGTTAACTCATTGATGAGGGTAGTGCCGTCACAACTCAATCATCTCTGCAGGAGTTTCCCCGTCCAGTCAAGCTTATGATCAAAATTATTTTAATGACACAATGAAACATGAAATTTTTAAAGGATTCTCTTTTTTTGTCTTCCAAAAATAAATGACTTTGAGAAAAGTTTCCTATAATTCTTTTAACTAACAACATTTTCCTAAGCAATGATTATAACTGATAAACTATAATTGATAAACTAATGTAATTGATAAACTATAAATAAATTAAAGAGCAAAATAAAGGATAGATAATAGGAAACAGGGAGACAGATCTTTTGCACAAAGGAAAGGAACCAAGAGAAGGAGGGGGAAAGGGAAGAGGATGAAAAAAAGACTTAAGATGTGTTATATACACATATCAACTCCCCACAATGAATCTAATAATTATGTACTGCAGACATATATTAATAAGAATTAATATTAAAAAATAAAATAAATCAGACCCCCCTCCAAAAACCCACAGTAAATCAAATTGAAACAGCTCCAGGACAGTGTAATTAAAAATAAGTTTGTTTTCCTGTCAATCAAATTTACATATACTTTATATTCTTGGTATTTGGTTTTTTTCTTTACAAATTATACACCAAGCACAAGCAAAATTTTGCTTGAAAGGTCAATTTCTCCCAATATACAGAAAAGAAATTGATAGTGGTGCTACTGTGCTTTAAGTGTTTATGTCCTTTCCAGAAATAATGTTGAAAAATAATTCTCAATGCAGCAGTATTAAAAGGTGAAGCGCTGAACCCGGAAGGAAGCTCCCTGCCTCCATCCCAGGCTGCTAGGGCAGAGAAGGTGAGCCGCATGGGTGCCAGAAGCACACCCCTCCCCCCATGGAAATGAGAAAACACATAAACAAGCCCCAAAAACAGACTTCTGGATCACCTACAGCAACCCCAAAGAGAAACGAGATGGAACACTCTGATACTCAACCACCTGGACTCTGAACTGGCAACAAAAGAGGATCTGGGAAAAATGAAATCAGAAATAATTACTCAGATAACAGCAAAGATTTTGCTCATGGTGCAAGACATGATTAATAAATCTAGAGAGGACACAGATAAAAAAATAGAGGATCTGAGGAACATGGTGGAATCCCAACATAGGAAACAAATGGAATCCCTAAAACAGATACAAACAGATTTCCAAGAGATTAAAAACTCCATCAAAAGTCTGCACAGCAGAATGAAGCAATGTGAGGATAGAATTTCACATATAGAAGATAAGATTGCAATTAGTGAGGAGGAAAAGAAAAATTGCTTCACAATTGTAAGGGAACACTAGAAATCGATCCAACAGCTGCTAGACAATGCAAAGAAGAATAACATAAGACTGATTGGAGTCAGTGAAGAAAGAGGAGAGAGTGAAGATGACATAAAAAAACTGTTCACAGAAGTGATGGCAGAAAACTTCCCAAGGAGGGGAAAAGAACTTGACATACAGATAAGCGAGGCATATAGGACACCAGGAGCCTTAATCAAAAAAATCTACACATAGGCATATAATAGTGAGGATTCCAGAAATCCAACAGAAGAACAAAATTCTACAAGCAGTGAGAGAAAAGAAACAAATCACATACAAAGGAAACTCCATCAGAATCACAGCAGACTTCTCAATGCAAACCCTCAAGGCAAGAGGAGCTTGGAGTGATGTATTTCAAGCCCTAAGGGAAAACAGCCTCCAACCCAGACTGATGTAGCCTGCAAAACTATCTTTCAAAATTGATGGAGAAATAAGATACTTTCATGATAAAGAGCACCTCAGAAACTTCATGAATACCAAACCAGCACTTCAAAAAATTTTAGACAATACCCTAGGAAAAGACAATGAGGATCACAACCCCAGGAAGCCCAGCAGAATGAATCCGTTGGGTATGAATATTAAATGTAAAGGGGGAGAATCCAAAAAAAGAAAAAGTCATAACAAGGCTTTTAAAACTGAACTTCACCTCCCTAATGAGTGTATAATTCAATCTTATTATTGTACTGATTGGTATTTTTCTGATTCTAGAGTTGCACACCATTCCTTGTGCTATACTGGCTATTTATCATCTTCTTATGGCTACATTTTAATTGGGTTGTTTATTAATGAGCTGTAAGAGTTCTTTATAAGTATTCTGGTCATAGGTTATATGCATTGTAAATATGGTCTGTTTAAGGACTACTTTTCATTTTAATGATGTCATTTAAAGTTCTAAATTTTGATGGAATCTCATTTATCAATTTTTTCCTTTATACATCATGTCTTTTGTATCCTAGGTAGTTCTTGCCTACCCTGAATTCATAAATATTTTCCCTTATAATTTCTTCTTAAAGTTTTATACTTTTAGGCTTTCTTATTTAGGTTCATAGATCCCTTCAAGTTATTTTCATGTATGGAAATAAAGGGTTGAGGTTAACTTTTTATATACAGATACCAGGTGTTCTAGTGCAGTTTGCTGAAAACACTATCTCTTTCTTGGTTCTTGAATTGAGTTTATATTCTATAAAATACTAATGTTAAATAATTTTTCAAAACTTAGTGGATCACATATGTGTGGTTCTATTTCTATTCTCTGTTTTATTCAAATGATCTATATGTCTTTCCTTACACCAACACTGCCTTGATTACTGTAGCTTTAGAAGAAGTCTTAAAATTAGGTACTAAATGTCTTCCAACACTGTTTTTGTTTTTGTTTTTGTTTTTAACTTTTCTAGGTCCTTTGTACTCCTACATAACTTTTAAATTTCAATATCCAATTCTTCATTTATAGCAAGTGTACACAGACCTGAATTTTTATATATACCTTGTGTTTTCTAATCCTGCTAAATTCAAGTACAAGTTCTAGGGGCTCCTAGAGATTTCTTAGTATTTTCTCTGTAGATGATCATTTCATCTACATATAAAGATTTTGCTTCTGCCGTGCCAATCCTATCCTAGTTGTTTCATTTTATTGCCAAACTATTTTGGTGGGGCCTACTTTTCAAAGTTTAATGGACAGATAAAGAGTAAGCATATCTGCCCTTGTTCCCCACCTTAAGGAGAAACCATTGTATCTTCTCCATTTATATAAGGCATTCTCGCTGGAAGTATGGAGTACATGTCTTTAATCTGTTGAGAAGTTTCTGTTCTACTTCTAGGCTCCTGATAGCTTTTACCATGAACAGCTGTAGAATTTAGTCCAATACTTTTTCTCCAACTACTGACAGGATCATATGGCTTTTTCCTTTTCTCTGTTAAAATGATGACTTTTGGGGGTGGATCTTCCAATGCTGAACCAACACTGCCATCCCTATAACAAAACCACTTTCTACATCCTGCCAGATCTGACTTCCAGTAGTTTATTTGGTTAAACAAATTTCTATCTATGTTCATATTTTTTTCTTCTATTATCTTTATCCAGTTTTAGGATTAGCACAGTGTTGAGTTCCTAAAATGAGGGGAGAAGTGTTCCTTCTTTTTTTTGCTTTAATTTTTTGATATAATTTATCAGTTAAAATGTATATGAGCCTGCTGTTGTCATATAGGTAAGTTTTCAAGCTAGGAATATACTTTCTTTAAAAGGTGCTATTCAAATTTTATACTTCCTCCAGAGTCAGTTTCATTAATTTGTCTTCCAAGGTACTTCTTAGAAGTTGTCAAATTTATTTCAAAAAAGATTTTTATGATATGCTTTCTAGATCCTTTTAAATTCTGTAAAATCTGTGGTAATGTCTCCAAGATCTTAATATTGTAATTTAAAAAATGTGTAACTGATATTGTGTAACAGGAAGAAAAGATCTAAAAGAGCAGGGGAATTGGGAGGAGTAGAGGAAGGGAAAAAAGGGAAAGGAAAAAATATGAGAAGAGGAAAAAAATGGAAACAAGGTCTTTGCAAATAGGGAAGGGTGGAGGGGGTGAAGGGAGGGCAAGGGAAGGGAAAAAAAATAAGAACCAAGAGACTCATGTAATGGTACAAGATCCCAATGATGAATGTAACTGTATTTTATACCTAAAATGTACCAATAAAGTTAATGGGGGAAAAAAATAAAATAAAAAAAAAAAAAATAGAAAGGTGACACTTTCAGAGGAGTGATTAAGTAATGGGGGGTTCTTCCCTCATGGATGGATTAGTACCCTTACAAGGAAGCTCAAAGGAACTTTGCCCTTTTTGTCCTTTTGTCTCCTTTCCTGTGGGAGGACACACACACACACAAACACACACACAGTTTTTTTCCCCTTTTTCTCTCCTTTTGACTTGCGAAGACACAGAAAGAATTCTATGTCACCGGACAATGAATACCACTGCCCAGATCTTGGATTTCTTAGCCTCTGGAATTGTGAGAAATGAAGTTTTGTTGTAGAAATTTATCCAGTTTAAGATATTCTATCATGACAGTGTGAATGGACTAAAAGAAATTAGTGCTGAGTTTCCCTTTCCACAGGGAAGAAGGTCATGTTCTGTATTATGTAGCTCATCTCCTCTATTTGATACTTTTAGCAAATACCAAAAAAATGTGGCAGTGATAGCAGGCATAGTGTCATATGTATGTATTCCTGGCTACTTAGCGGGCTGAAGCTGGAGGTTCCCAAATTCAAGGTTAGCCAGAGCAGCATAGCAAGACCCTAGTCACATTACAATGTTTTAACAAATGCGGAAGTGGCTTTAGAACTGGGTAATGAGTAGAGGCTGAGTTTAGAAGTGCATGCTAGAAAAGAGAGCATTAAAAGTTATTGCAATGATGATTCAGAAAAGGAGAAATGTAGAGAGTCTAAATTATTGATATTATCTAAGTGATCTTAAACAGAATATTGGGAGAAATATGATGGCCAAGGCAATTCCGAAAAGGTTTGAGATGAAAAGGAAGAATATATTATTGGAAATTGGAAGAAAGTCTACCTTGTTATAAAGTGGCAAAAATATTGGACAAGTTGTATCTGTCAATTAATGTTGGGTGGAAGACTGAATTTTGGAGCAATGAACTGGGATATTTAGTAAAATAAATATCTAAACAAAGTGTTGAGGGTGCTGAATAGCCTCTTTTGACAACTACTTATAGTAAAAATATAAGATGGGAGAAAAATATTAAAACTGAAATTTATAATTAACAGAGAAGCAGAATTTAAGGAATTAGTAGAGAATAGAAAGGGAAGAGGGAGGACAGACAGAGGAAGATTGGATACCAGATAGTTAAATAAGATGAAATTCTAGTGTTCTATAGTACAGTAGGATGACTATAGTTGATTATAATCTATTATATATTTTATGAAGAACTAGAAGAGAGGAGCTCCAAGACACCAAACATAAAGACAGAATAAGAATATGGAACTGTTACCTACTACACTTATTTGATTAGTTCACATTTTATACACATATTGAAATACCACACCACCTCAATAAATGTGAATTATTACTGGCTAGTTAAAAAGAAAAAAATAAAATTAAGAATGACAAAATAAAATGACATTGGTACGGAAAAGTTTTAGATAACTTAATAGATTGAATATTAAGGTAGTTGTAGAAGCAAAACAAGTAATGTGTTCTTTTAAGATTTGCTTTTCCTGTAACTCCCTGTTTAAAGTGAAGATTATCTGACTCTAATCAGTAACTTCATTAACCTAACAAAGTTACCATGCCAGGGTGAATTTACAATATATATGGCCTATCTTGTGTCTGTGACTTGTAAATAGGAACTGGAATTGTATTTACACATCAAAGACCACTAGGGATGAGATAATGGCTAAAAAGGATATAAAAAGGGAAATGCTGAACAAAGGGCACAGATATTGACCAGACTGGTTTCTGGCATGCCCGTCCACTCACAAGAAGAAATTTTATTATTTTATTTGAATTCTGTGTCTCTGTGTATTTCTTTCCGAGATTTCTGCAACAACATGAAGAAAAAAAGAGGTAACATCAAGTGACTGATGTATTTCATTTAGGTTTCTATAAGTACATTCTGTGGAGTTCTCATTTCCCATGGAAAAAAATGGAAAGCAATTTATAATAAAATCTTGTGTATTTCAGTATGAAAATTCTTGAACACTACTACAGTAGAAGACAGAATGAAGTAAAGTAATACTAATCTCTCTATATAGAGTCACAACAAATAAGATTTCTCAAGATTAAGATCTGCTTCTGCTATTATGCATTAGCATTTCCTTCAAAGTGATTTTTCAAAATAATGAACTATTTTTGGTACGGTAATGAACCAAAGTGTAATCTTCCTTTGAATTATGCAGCAGTTGGGTGCCTGAAAATTTAGGTTTATATAACACCATCCCCAAAAAAGTGTGCCTGTATGTGAAAAATGGTTTTTGGATTTAGATTCAGTTATGTACAGGGATTTTGGTTATATGTGAATACCTGGCTGGACAATCAAAATTCATAAGAGTTGCATGACAAGTCTTTATTGTATGGGAATGCGTCATACATTCAGATTATCTAGTATTCCTTACACTAGTATTCCTGATAGCTTCCAGTAGTGTTTTAAAAGAGAACTCCAACATTGTCTCACAAATTTCTAAAAGGCTCCAGTAAGTTTCTAAGCACTCCTTGAAAGTGGCACAGCATCCTTCAGGAACATACAACCAACACCATCATCTCCCTGTTCTCTGGATTCTCTATATTCTCCCCATCTAATTCAACATAAACCTCCCTCCTCTCTTATTTACAAAACAAAAACTCTCAAACATGCCAATGGCATCAGATGGATACTTTAAAGAGGGTGAAAGGGGCTGGATCTGATTTAGCCAAACAAACATGGGTTTTTTTAATAATAATAAAAAGGCAGAATACTCTAGTAATCAAAGACAAAATGGATATCTTTTTTCTGTTTATTTTGTTTGTTATAATCTTGGTTCAGAGTCTTGGTCGTTTTAAAATTTTCACACTTAGCTCTGTGCACATAGTAGGTGTGCAATGACACTAACAGAATGAATGGTGTCACTGTCTCCTTCTGATACGCTTTCATGGGTTTTTCTCTCTGTTCAATTGCTCTAAGCAGAAAAATGGTTCTAAGATACAACTTCCTTTAGTGAGTGATTGACTTTCCACTTTTTAAAATTCATGTTTCAACCATAATTGAAGTTTATAAAAGACACTCACTCCTCTTGTATTGTATAAAAGTAATTATTTTTATCAAGCTTTTAATTAATTAACACTCCTTATATATATAATTCACTATACTATTTGAATCATTAAATTATTCTAATGTTCATATCTTGTGAGTGTCAACAGATCACTAGTTTAATAGAGTGTAATAAGTGAGTTCTTAATTGATTACTGTTCTCATTAATCATTACACATCCAACAAGAAAATGTGTAACATGCACAAGCATAATGTGATGCCCCTGAGTACAGGAGAAAGCACTGATGCCAACCACACAGACACAATTTTGAAAACTCAGTAAAAAAGAACCCTAGATCATGACATATTAGAATCATAATGACAGATGGAATTTTTTTAACCCAGTCTTCACCACAAAATGTAATGTGATTTTTTAAATCCCTATAATAAAAAAGAGTTCTTCGAAGTTTAATTTCCTGATCAGCATGGGTTTTTGTCCCACACATTAATGTTTTGAGATGTCCCAGGTGTGTTAACTGACAGCCACTGATCTTTCAAATTGCAGCTATGCACTGCAATTTCTGCAGGAGATACTGATGGTTATTTGGTATAAAGGAATGGCTTTTAGAAACAGCTATATCTTCCACTATTACTACTGTATTACCAATGACAAGGAAATATTCACCTATCCTTTTAAAATATATTCATTTAAAATGTCCTTATAGAGGAGCAAAATGCAGGTCCTTTTCTTCCAAGTAGTTGAAAAGAACTATTGAACAAATTTTACTTGTCTTTTCTGAATAGTAAGTCAATTGCTTTATCTTTCTTATCTTTCTCTGTCATTGTAATGCTACTTTGGGGCATCTATTTCAAAGGGATCTTTATTAATCTGTTATATAACTGAGGACACCAAAAGTTAAAGAGTTAAATTTAACTACAGTCAAAAAGATAGAATAAGGGAAAAGGAAGATTTAAATCCTTATATTTTGACCCATAATTAAAAACTCTTGACATTATGCTTTTGCAGATTCTTTACTGTTAGTACAAAGTACTCTACAGTGCAATCCTCTTCTCTCACCATTATTTCTCTTTTTTTCTCAAAGCCTGAAAATTCAGTTGTATGTGTTCAGAGATCATAACTGAAGGAGCAGAGAATCATTACAATTCTTTTTATGATCCTTATCCGGGCCTTTAAAAAATAAAATGCCTGATAAAATATTTTGTTCTCTAATACAAAATTTTAATGGCATATCGCTGAAGTGTACAGGGCTTACAATATGGGACAGATGGACAAAGTACTCATACTTTATAGATGGCCAAATACCAATTTGCCCTTTGTGAGAGCTTTGTGGGGCTGGGCCTTTCATTTCCAAAAAGCTTTTTGTATTTGTCCATTGATGACTCAAGCTTCACCTACATAGACTCCACAAATGTTAACAAATGAAATAATTTAGGACCTTAGGACTGTATTAAATGGCACTACTATCAAGTGATGGCAGAACAGAGAGCAAGGCGACTCTCCTGTCTGGGTTCTTCATTCCTGGCCTCTCTGACCCTTTCTGGCTACAGAGATAGAGAAGAAGGATAAAGATAAAATGAATACTTCTTAAAGTGTCATTATGAATGCAAAATAAAACCTGGTTAAAAAATAAATTGTAAAACATATTCAATAAATTGGACATTAATGAATTGACTTTTAATGAACTGATTAGAAATCCCTACTCTCAAACCATTGTAATGCACCCTGCCTCAGATATATGCTTAGCAAACAGGTGTAATCAATTACTATCTAATCCACTATGTATATTTGCCAGCTGTTTTCAAGGTATGTGACCCAAAGTAGAGTGTGTTATGGAAAGATTGTTGAGCTAGGGGCAAAAATGTTCCCTCTTTCCTTCATAACTGAAGCAAGAATGACCACACAAGTATAGAGTTGTCTGAAGCCATCTTGTCAACTGATACAGAGCCAATGAGAAGTAAACACAGAGGACAACAAGACATGGTGTGGACAGAAATAAAACCCTAATTAAATACCTGAAAACACGTAATGCGCTATTCTTGAAGACCAATGTCTCTGGACTCATCAGAAACAAGAGGTAATATCTTCTCTTTCTGAGATTTCTAAAAGTAAACTAAAATATTATGGCAAAGCATTGAGAATATTTTAAATAGTATACAATTGTAAGTAATTTTTCTATGCTCACCTTGGCAGCACATATACAAATGAAAGTAATTTTCATTGTTGACAAATACATGCAAAACCTTCTCCCAAAATATTATATTTGATTCTGCCACTATTTAGTATAATTTCAATTCAGTTCTGACTGTCCTATGTGGAATAGCCGGTGTGACCATTAAATGACTTTAAAATAAAATTTAAATGACAGCAACACAGATTTACCCAAACTTAGCTACAAAGGCTATTGAAATGAAAAAGTGCTATGAATGTAATGTACTTTACTAGTGATGTTAAGAAACGCTATTCTGCTGCCAAAAGAAAATACATTAAATTCATTATAAAAATTATTCAGTTTATTGTCACTAATAAATACTGCTGTGTACTTCCATGAATAGGGCTTGATTTCAGAGACTCTCTGTTAATCAGCATATAGATTCAAAGATGGCCAGTCTTTAATAACAAAAAAATACTTCTACTTCAAAGAATAGGTAGTATCCAGTAATAGCCTTTTTCTGAAAATGATGGCATTCATATTCCCCCAAAAGCTATTCTTTCACCTTTACTCATCACTCAGAAACCGGGCCATCATCCCAAATTGTATTAAAAGATTATTTTCATAGGAAAGCTCAATATCATGAATTTCATTCCTTTGAATAATCTTTTTATACTCCAACTCTACTTCAAAAACTTTGATCCATGAGAAAATTATTTTCAGGTTATGTTCATTTCGTTTGAGATGAATGACAGTATTTATTTCAGTTCCTCATTGTGCATTCAGGTCTCTATTAAACAGGGAAATAAAGATTCTCTTTTTGCTTGGATCAATTTCTTTAGTCCTACCATTAAGTGACTTATTTACATGAAAGAGAGAACAATTTCTAAACATTACAAATATTGAATATAATTTTCCCCTCTCCCGCCATTAGAGATATGAGACTTGCAACACTATAGAAAGAAATTGATGATGTAAGCTGCAGCTCCCCACAAAGATGAAGAGTGCAGCTACAGGATGAAACCTTGGCATTGTTGGCCCTGCAGAACACAGACACACACCAGGAGTGCTATATGAAGACACTTGGTCCAAACTTTTGTATTCTGGCATGAGAAGACAGAACACTGGCTCTCTCCTAAACACACTCGAATACCAAGTCTGAAAAATCAGCCAGGAAAGCAGCTCCTCAAAACCTGATGCCAAATGTTTAAAAATTTCCACAAGGAAATGGGCTAAGCATTGCACAGAGAAAAGAGGTAGGAGGGAAAGAGGAAAATTGGTATCAAAGGAAAAAAGATGCCTTTCTCCAAACCCTAGGGAATAAATTAATTGCCCCTCTAAGGGCAGGACTCAGACTCTGAAAGCAAACTTGCAGCACATTTTATGAATTGGAGATGACTGAGTTTTAGTGAAGTTTCTCCCTAGAATGTGCTGGTTGTGTATATTCAGACCCTACCCACTATCCTATTCCAGTTCCAATCCCACCTCCTGCAGCAAGAGTCATCTAACTTCACCAGCTCAAAGTGTTATTCTTTTCTGAAAGATGATTGTCCTTAATGTTTCTTCTCTCCCATGAATTCTCTTTTATTCAACCTTGTGTAATTGTTATTTATATTCATATCCTATCTTCCCTGATGAATTATGAACTTCTTCAAAAAAGATTCCCTTTCTCATTCTACTTTTTATCTTAGCCAAGTACTGTATTTTGCACAATATAAGGCACTGAATAAAAATTTTAAGAATATTGCATAGATACTTATATAGTCACCTGTGAAACTATTTTAAAAATAAAATATACATGGCTTCCAGGCTGCACAAACATAGACCACAGGTATGATTTGACCCACAGGCTACAATTTGCAAAGTCTTGAGTTATATCATTTTTTAAAAGTATTTGTTCATTAGAAAGCTTTTTGCTTTTTGGTGGATCATTTTGAATTACCTTTTTTAATCCTTATAATTCTGGCTTGTAATTGGGGCATGTAACAAGTGGTTTTGGCTATCAATAGCCAAACCTGATTATTTTATTCTTATTTTCTAGGACCCACTTAAAACATCTTTAGCTCCATACATCTCTCCATATTTTACATCATATTGTAATACTTTGTAAAGTTTGTACTGCAATACTCTGTAAGTTTATCAGATGCTTAAGGAGAAAAGTTTTAGTCTTCAGATTATCCCAGTAGTGGACAAATAATTGTATTCAGTGATAGAGAAGTAGCAAAAGAAAGGTAGATTCAGAACACAGCAAGTAATCAAGTTTTTGCCACCCCAAGTAGAATGTTGTTTTCCCATAGGCTAGTCAGTAGGAAGGGCCAGGATGAACACTAGAGTACATTACCTATTTCTCAGAGGAATTTACACTTAAAATTACAACTTGAAAGGGACAACTGTAGACTCTTAGTTCTGGCCTTGATGGAGTAACTAGTGGCAGGCTTGTCTTCTAGCAGCAACTAGAAAACTTGAGAATACATGAAGTAACTATTTGCAGGCATTAGATAGTAGGCAAAGAAAGACTGGTTCTAGGGAAATGGATGTAAACATATATGATCTGATGACCTATGACTGTATCTACTTTAAGAACTATAATGAAATGAGGGAAAACCTATACAGTTAGGGAGAATATTGTTGAGTTAAGTCAAAAAAGATCAGGACTCAGAGAGGCTAAAATATTTGAAGCAGAAACCAGAGAGGAGAGAGAGAGGGAGAATTTCATCAATCTACATGGAAGCCACTTCGAATTTTCTTCTAAATACCAATGGTCACGTGCAGGGATGAAAACATCATGACACTGGGCAAAGAACAACTAAATAGCAGTAAGCAGAATGTCTCCTAGATCTTACAGAGGGCTGCTAGGTACAAAAGGTAGTAAGCCTTGAATAGCTTCCTGGCATGACAACTGGGCTATGCACAGGAAGCTGGAGAGGAGGACATGGGTATCTCAGAAATAGCCTGTCAGATCCTCACTGAGCTCACTCCATAGCTCCCAAAGCCAAGGGCAACCAAATGATGCTCTGTGACCAAAGACAGGTGGAGGAATTTGAATACAGATGTGAGAGCAGATACTGAAGATGCTTTAGAACCAAAGAATAAACAAGAATGAATATACCTAAGAACATGCTCCTGTGACCAGATAATGATACTGTGAACCACATCCACTACCCCTTCCATGCACATCTTGATGTCAGATACCCTCTGAAACAGAAACCTTGGGAAAGAGAGAAACTGATTTGGGAAAACAATTAATTGACCGAGTTTCAGCTTTTGTGTTCTAATTGAAGGAAGTTCTGGGGGAGAGAAAGACATTATTTTCTAATCAGTTTAACTTTTATGATTATTATTATATTATTATGGTTGTGATCAAGATAATGATTATCTTCTACTTACCCTGATTAGTCTTTGGTTCTACCTGATCTCAACCTTCATGTCTGACTCAATAAATTTTCACTGATACATTTCAAGGTATAGATCCCATATCCAGCACCCACATCTGGCATTCCCTCCACACAAGTGCCTGTTTTTGGAATCTTCCTCCTCTATCAAAATATGCCTTTCATCTGCTCTGTGGACATCTTGCCTTGTGCATCTAATTTTTTTTAAATTCTGCCAAAAGAATCTATTCAAATGGATGTGTGGCTTCTGGTACATAAATGTTCTACTCTCACAGATATTTTCATTAGAACAATGTTACTTGGCAAAATGTTTTAAGAGTAGAACTTTATTTCTGCTGAAAAACATTGCCTCACATGAGACAGTCCTGAAGGTAACATGAAGGGTGGGTAAGGGGAGAGCTTGGAACAGAGACATCCTTTCATATTCTTTAGAAAAAATAAATATAATTTCTCATCCAATACAGGACATTTTTTAGAAGGTGCCATGATTTGAATGTGTCCCCTCCAAAACTTGGATGTTGCCAATAAGATAGTGTTAACAGGTGGGGACCTTTTAAGAGATACTGAGGTCATTCCAGCCCCTCCCTCATTCAGGTGATTAAGGCCTCATAACAAAAGGTGCGAACAGCACAAAGGGGAAATTGCCAGTGCAGAAAAGAATTAGAAAATAATATTTTCTACAGATGTATGTACAGCTGATTTCTACCTCATGTCCCACTGTTATGGCTTGTATCTAGATGTCTCCCTAAAGCTTTATGCAGTCATGGGTTTTTTTGGAGGGGGCTGGATCCAGAGTGTGTGATGTTGGGATTAAGGATGTGATGCTGGGATTTATTCATGGTGTGATGCCCACCCTGGATGTGAGTGCTACTGACCCTAAGGGCAGGTAGAATATAAGGGACAGAAAGAGAGCTGCTGTTGTTGCTTGGTGCTTTCTGCTTTTGCTGCCTTCTGCTTACCATGAACTGTTTCTCCTCTGTGATGCCCCTCTGCCGTGTCACCCTACCTTGGAGCTAGCTAACTATGGGATGAAACCTCTGCAAACTGTAAGTTATAATCAACCTTTCCTCCTTTAACTTTGAGTGTAGTGTGTTTTGTCTCAGTAACAAGAAAAGTAACTTCGACATCCACTACCCTACAGATCAATGTAGGCTTGGTTTCTTGATACTCATTCACAATCCAATTTTTTTGGCTTCAATGTTTTCAAATATCCAGCCTGCTGTCAAATATCCCCAATGTTTTAGGTTTCTCTTGTTATTGCTCTTTGTTTATTTTTAGGGTTGCCTTGTTTAAATAAATTCTGCTTTTACTTGATGTACTTTTGAAGTTTCTTTTCATATTTATAACTTATTGGTAGAGGACACCAGATCATTTGACTTGTAGATTTTCCCATTTTCTGGATTTTCTAATTGTGCACTTATATTATAATCTAAGCTCTTTGTCCCTTTTAACCTTCATGAACTGAAGGTTAGAACTAAAGTCTTGATCAAAGTGAAGTTGAATTTGAAAAGCAAAAGTCTCATAGGCTTGTGTTAGGTTTTATCTATAGGTAATATAGGAAACAAATTATGTCGGATTATCTTTTTGTGATAGATTTTTTTTTTTTGAGCATCAGCTGTTGTTTATTGACTCGTAGGTGGGCTCTATAGCAACAGGCCTGGAGGTGGCAGGCAGAGTTTGTGTGTGAAGTTCAGGTGCAGAGAACTGGTGCACAGGATGAGTGGGGAGGTCAAGGGGATTGGGGAGTAATCAGGGCCAGGACCAGAGTCTGCCATACCAGATCCACTGACCCATGTCTTCTGCCCCCAAGCTGAACATCATGGCTGGGTTCTCTGGGTATCCACTTTGTATAGGAACTGAACAGGGTACACAAAGGAAATAAGTTGCCACCTTCCAGGCAGTAAACTCTGGGGGCCTCCCTCCTCTTCTCTTGCTGGGTGGAGACATATCGTGTCCTGCCAGCTCTGGGCCACCTCGCCAGAGAGGTGTTCATCACAGAAACGTTATCTTCCCAGGTTTCCCAGCCCAGCAGTTCTCTGCTACAACCCCCACAGTGAGCGCTGCAAGCTTCTCTGGCCTAATGAATGGATTGGGGAAAGGGGCCAGAGAGGAGCTCCAGGACTGTCATGGCACAGGCACGACACATATGGTGTTGGTGAAGCCAGAGCCAGGGTGCCACCCTGTCAGCACAATGACTACATCTCCCATCTTGAAGAATCTTTGAGCCTTGCTGACGTTCATGGCCAAGTTCACGTGCAGGTCCACTTCCTCAGCCCAGGCCTGCTGCACAGGGTCCTTACACACCACAGGGAAGATGCCCGCTGTACAAGTGGGCCTGGCAACTTCTAGCCATTCCAGGTCACAGCGATGATAGGAGGACTGGGACGGTACCGCGCCACCTGGTGGGCAGACCTGCCAGATTTAGTGAGCAAGACAATGGCCCAGCTGCAGCACTTGGCAAGTTCTGTGGGGTGTCTGGTAATAGGAGCCAGGAGGCTCAGCTCCTCAAATAATTGCAAGTGTAAATGGCAGCCTCTGCCTCTCGGGCAGTCAGGAGCTGCATTCACACAGCCTCCAGCGGGTAGCCGCCCTTGGTCCTGGACAGCATAATGCAGTCTGCCCTGTCCAGGACAGCACTGGCCCAGTTGCTGCCCTCAGCCCGTGTAGGTCGGATCTTCTTGATCCTTCCCTCAAGCATCTGCGTGACCCAGAAGACGGGCTTCTGGCGCGGTTGCAGCACCCAATCATCATCTTCTGAGCCAGGAAGGACTTCTCTGCAGGAATCCTGATGCTGAGGTCACCACGGGCCATCATGAGGCCTTCGCTGGCCTGCAGGGTCTCATCAAACTGCCGCATCTCTTCGTGGTTCTTGATCTTTCTGATGATCTTAATGTTCTTCCCCTTCTCGCCCAGGACCTCCTTGCCCGCATGGACATAGGCAGGGAGTCGTAGTCCTGCTCCACCCCAAACTTCAGGTCCTGGAAGTCCTTCTCGGACACGTTGGGCAGGTCCATGGTGGCACCGGGAAGTTTCACGCCTTTCGTGCTGCCCAAGGAGCCACTATTTTCCACCAGCGAATTGAGACCGTCGTCCACGTAGATCTTATTGCCCACGTCTACCACCTTGCAGATGTTCTCAAAGTCCAGCCACAGCATATTCTCTTCGCACTTATCCATGTAAGCACTGTCCAGAGCGTCTCCCTTCTTGAGCTCCACCTCGGGGTGCCGCTGCCCTGTTTGGATCTCGGATCCCTTGGTGTCCAGGGCCCCGGCCACTGGCTGGTAGAGAATGGGGTCGGAAGCGAAGCTCTCGGTGGCTGTACGCACGGTCTTGATGGTCTCCGAGTGGCTCCAGTGAGTTCCATGAGAGAAGTTCAGCGGGGCCACGTTCATCCCAGACTTAATCATCTCCTTTAGCATCTCCACTGAGCGGGCAGGCGGCCAGGCCCATGGTACAGACGACGCTGGCGCTGCGGGCTATGACTGGGGCGAGTCGCTGTCCAGCCAACACAGGCGCCTAGGGAAGCTGTTGCGTCTGGATGAAGGCAGTCCGGGCTTCGCCGTGGGCTTCCACAGCTCCTGCGCGCAGCCTGGGCTGCCGTGCAGAAAGAAGCAGAACGCTCGGCGAGCTCGGGAGATACTGTGTTCCAGCGACAAGCACTGGGACATTAATTTCTGGGGATTTTATACTTGTTTCTCGCATTTTTCATTGAAAATTTGGTTACCAATAATAAAAGGATTACTTCCTTGTATTAATTTAGGATAATAATTCCCAAATAACAATGACAATATTTTTGCTAAAAATATGATTAAAGCATTTCCGGTTATTTTTCCTCTTTGTATATATCCTAATATTGGGTTTAGGGACAAATTACTTTGTTTGAGAAGTGCTCACAATAAATTTTCTCTGATTAAACTATAAAGTCATTACACAGTTGGATTCCATAGTTTCTTTTGCTTTAAATGTTCAGATCTTTTAAATTTTATTTGAATTTTATATTATGATGGCAAGATTCCAGAGCCAAAACTATTGATATAATCATTCAGTTGTATCAACTTTATTTCATATTCCTTTTTATTTAAATTTTCTCTTACTTGTTTGGAAAATAAATTTAAACATCACAGGAAAAGGCCTCCTTCATATACGTTCATGTCAGGACTAATGTACTCCCAGCCCACATTCTTTTACCCGTATCCCTTCATCCCCTCCAAAGATTCTTTTTCATTTTTTGTGTACATACTTTTAACATAAACAACACACACACACACACACACACACACACACATATTTTCTACATTTTAGGTAAAAGTTACTTTAAAAATATTTTTCTGATCATTCTATTTACCAGATTCTATTATGTATATTCAAATATATATATATATGATTATATATATATATGATTATATATATATGAGATTTTATATATATATATATATATATATATATGATTATATATACAAGTTTTTAACTTCATGGCACTCCACTCTGGGCATATCACAAAATAATGTGTTGCTACCAATCTTTCTCCTCTCATTGGTAGTTTGTCTCTAATAGCCTCTGCAACTCAGTAAAGAACTAAATTTCCTCAGGTAACCAAACCCTAATGCTTAGCATATTTAACATTTCTATTAAATCTCCCACCCCTTTAAAAATTCTCATCTTGTTTAACTTGGTAAAGTAGCTGCCAGAGTATCTCTCCTCCAACACAGTTCCTATCCCAGAACTTGATCCTAGAATTGAATTTAGAGATTACCTAGATCAATCTGTTTATTTCCCAGATGAGAAAACTGCAATCCTAAAGAATAACTGGTTGTAACCCAGGTCACAGAGTCCTCCTAGCTCACCTAAATAGGAGATTCACCATAAAGTTAAGGAATAGATGCTTCAAGCTCAATTGCAAGGCTACTTCCAAAATACAGTGATAAAACCTAACAACATCTTTATATTACCATTTGCCCATGTGAAATTTTTAGAAATAAATTTTTAAAACTGAAATTCATTAAGGCCACTCTCTCCACTCTGACTTCCCTATTTCATGTTTGAATTAGGTACCATTGGAGAGGCAGTAGGAATTTTGAGGATCTGGCTGAGAGAGTATTAGTCAAAGAATATACTCCTCCTAATATGGATGGGGAGAGGCACCATTTCTCTTGTCAGACATAAATGTATTCATTAAATAAGTGAGATAAAAATTAAATTAAAAATTAAAGGAATGTGAAATATCCAAATGAACAATTAAATCGATAGAAATTATTCAGACATTAAAAAGGGAATTGTTACAAAAATTTTAAGTTTCTACCAAAAGTAATAACTCATTAAAAATAAGAGATAAACTTTGAATTTAAAATGGATTCATGGAATCATTGCTAAATTGATTAATGGAAAAGTAATTATATGAATACATTAGAAAAATACAGTTCTTGCTTAAGATGAAATGCTGATGATGACCAAGATAACATAAAGTAATACATCACTATTACAACAATATTGATAAGAAACCTACTTAATGGATGCCATCAATTTCAGAAGTATTTAAAATTAGTTACTGCCCCCAAATTTTAAAAGTCCTGAATGTACAATTTATATGAAAGAAATCTGGTGATAGTTTTCCAACTTGACACTTTATTAACATTATATGACCTTAGCAATGATGAATTGAGAAGCTGAAAGACAGTTTGCTAAGTTGAATAACAGAAATCATTTCTGATCTATTGTGGATTCCTATTCTACACAGACTACATGGTTAATACTTTAAAAAATTGAGGCCAAAGAAAATATTTAACAACTCAAAATAGCTCTTGTCATTCTTAAAGGTAATCCTTATAACAATAATAACAGTACAAGTACTCTCTATGCCAGATACTTTAGGATAAGCAAAAACAAATAAGAGAAATTTCTGCTGCTGATTTAGGTGAATAGGATTATGACAAACAAAGTTTGTGGAAAACAAGTGTACTAAAAGGAAAACAAGAGCAACTCAAAGCCATTTGGGAAAGCACTAGTGGTTTCTTTCTTCTTCTTCTTTTTTTTTTTTCGGTACCGGGGATCAAACTTGGGACCTTGTGCTTTGAAGGCAGGTAGCGGCACCACTGAGCTAAATCCCCTGCCCTAGTGATTTCTTTTAAAATAAAGTAGATGCTGGTGTTGGAGGATAGAAATGACTTAAGTAGGCAGAGATAGAAGATAAGGAATTCTAGGTAGAGATAATAGTATGATAAGAAAAAAACAGAAGTAAAAAATTGTACACTGTGTCAAAGAACAGCAAGATATTCTATATAGCTAGACTATAAACTATTCTTTGGAGAGACATATTAGAAAAAGAATACATCAGGATCAGAACAGACATGAAAATTGAACTCCATTTTGCATTTCTTCAAGTGAAACAGTACTCGTGCTTATGATGATTCAGTGTGCACCATGGAGGAGAGATATGGGGAGAAAGAGACTTATGGCAGGAAAAAGACCTAGAGCACCTTAACACTGGTTCACACCAGAGCTGATAAAGTTTGACCTATGGTTGTGGGTAAAATAGAAATAAAAAACACATCTATGATTCACTGTGAGATGGAAACAAATAAACTGGAAAACGGATTCAGTATTGGAGATGCGGTAGTAGTAAATAGTCCGCACTTTCAAATATAGATTCAAATGGCTAGGGGTGAAATACACAGTTTGGGTATTCTCTATGTTCTTCACCTTTTAAAGTAATGCAAGAGCAAATGACATTGTTCTTTTCCCCCAACAGCCTTTTAAAAATTCTAATATTGATGACCTTGTTTCTCTAAGGAAATACAAATTTTAGAAGAAAATGAAGGGCTTCCTAAAACTGGTTGCATCAGAAAGCTACTGAATAGAATATCCCATTTGTTGATTTTCATAGAAATTTTGAGTTCCATTTCATCCTAAATCTCTTAACCTAGAACTTTACTGTCTTTTTTCAATCATTATGCCCTTGTTCTGCAATGCATGTATAAATCTCTTGATTGTAAGAACTCTCATCTGATTATAATAACACATATTTGCGTGCAACATGTAAAAACTTCCAATTTCCTAGTCAGAACTCCACACTAGATTTACCCCCAAGTAGTATATTAAAATACTATTTTGAAACAGCCAGAATAACTTATGAGACAAAGTCACTGGCCTAGTGGAATGGTAATATTCAAATAACAATGATCATGATTTAGATGGAGTTCAGATCATACCAGGTGCAATCAATGAATGCATCACTTTGCTAGTTCTCCTAAACAAGAGAGATTTGAAAAGTAATTCCTACCTTTCAGCAACTTTCTGTGCCTTTGGAATAAGAGGTATAGTCTTGCTATTTGGGGCAATTATTGAATTAAACACTATAACAAGTGATTCAATCTTAGTCAAGTACAGTTAGGCATTCAGAACAGAAAACATGCATTGTTCTTGAAAGATCATTCTGCTTAGGATTAGCGGTGAAAAGGGAAAGGAACACAAGAGTAAAAATGCAAACTCAAAGCAGTAGTGTGAGTCCAATAAACATAAGAAACAGAACAGATGCTGATTTAGGTGAAATATAAATAGTAAAAGCAGAAGAACTGACTAGAATGAAAATGCTTTATCATATACACAATTCTCTGACCGAGGGTAAGACAATCTAAGTGGAATTTTTAGGGAAAAGGCATATTCATGACGACTTGGATACTAGGGAGATGCCGGCGGCAGGAAGGCCAATAGAGAGCTACGTTAATAAGAAGCAAGGACAGCAAAATGATTTGGATGCATATAAAATTGCAAATGAGAAGGCAAAGCCAAGTCTTTAAAAGAAATTCTGTTTCTGTATGAACTATTAGGACTGTTATGACTATTAGAAAGCAAAAAATTAAAAAATTAAGGATAAATTTTTTAATGCTGCTAAATTAAAATAGGCTATTTTTTGTACCCTTAAAGTACTTTTTAATCTGTGTATTTACTTAGCTCATCCATATTTTTTGGCTAACCATATCAAACACACACTATAGGCAAACATATCAATGTAAAGTTTCAGCACAAAAAGAAACACTTTGCCAGTTTTTTGGGTGAGAATAGTAAAAAATGGTAGAAGACATAGTATCTGATTTTTAGTAGTCTGCATTTCTATACCAGCAATTACATCTTTTCATCTATTTGTTTCTTGGCAGTCCATAGTTATTTTTCCATGACCAGTCTGCACATATAATTTTCCATTTTCTATTGAGTTGTCTTGTCTAGTGGACTTTTATATCTTACATTAAAAGATGTAGTGTATATACATTTCTCCTAATATCAACTTAACCCATGTGTGAAAGAAGAATTGGATTTATAGATATTCTGAAATTTTAATTTAAATATCATCTTACATGTGAGAACATTTGCCATTTGCTTCTAGACATTTGTCATTTATCAGTACAGTGAATTGCTGAAGTGTGTATACATTTTTTTGGCAGACTCTGTATATATACTCTGGCACATATATATATATCATATATATCATATATAATCTAGCATATATATATATATATAAGCTAGATAACTTAAGTTGACTTGAGTCACCATTCAGCATCATGAATGATACCTAATTAATCTAAATTAGTAGTTCTTAGAATTTTCTTTACACTCTTAAAATTATCAAGGATTTGAAAAATCTTTTGTTTGTGTAATTTCTATCTATAAATATTTACTATAAAAAATTAAAACTAAATTTAAAAAAGGTTATGATCTACTTAAAATAATAATACAATAAACATATATATATATATATTTTGGAAATCACTTATCAATTTTAATTCCCCTATTTTTTTTCTTAAATTCTTTTATTGGTACATTTTAGGTATACAACATGTTTACATTTATCATTGGGTGCTTGTACCTGTACATGATGTATTTTGGTTCTTATTTTCTCCACTACCTGGGTACACTTCCACCCCTCCACCTCTCCCTATTTACAAAGACTTTGTTTCCACTTTTTCCTTTTCTCATAATTTTTCCTTTCCCTTCTTATCTTTTCCCTTCCCCTCCCTCTTCCCCTACCCCTTTGGACCTTTTCTTCCTATTTCAAATTATCAATTATTCGTTTTAATCCTTTTAATTCTTATTTACACTTTCAGTTTCTCACACTAGAGAAACTATTTGATATTTACACGTGTGTGTCATATTTATTTCACTTAAGAGTATGGCCTCAATATGCATCCATTTAGCTATAAATGCCTCTGTTTTCTCATTCTTTATGGCTGAGTAGTACTCCATTTTATTAAAAAACCATATCTTTATCCAGTTTCCAGTTGATGGGCACTTGGGCTGTTTCCAAGCTTTTTTATGAAAATAGCTGTATTTACCAAACTAAAACAAACATAATAAGAGGAAATGCATTGTTTCATATTTTTGCAGATCTTTTAAGTCTCTGGCTTGCAAAAAATAGATTCTAATACCTGATTTTTCATACCATTTACTGAGTTTTGTTGTTTGAGTTACCTGGAGAAAATCAGTCCATATACAAGCGTTTAATTGGAGAAAAAAAGGATATTTTAATGGTTTTTTCAGATGATTGTAGATATTCTTTTTTGATGCTATATCAACAACTGCTAGTTGTAATATAAAATCTGAAACCATGTTAGACACATTTTATACACTTTAAACACTATACATTAAAATTTATTGCTCTGTTTTATAGTATAAATGAATCATTTATCAAGCATGATTCTGTAGCATCATACATTGGTCATTTGGAAAATACTGATTCTAGAAGCTATGCAAGTCTTCTAAATCAGGACATATTTCATTATACAATATCCAGAAAAGCCACATTTGTTAGTATCATCATCAATATAACCTGAAAAGTCTTTTAATATTGGGAAGGTATTGGCCCATGATGACAGACGTAAGTCTTTTGCTGCTAAGTTTCGACTCCAACTTTGACAAAAAAGTATTAAGTGGTTTCCTGGAAGTGGCAGCTTCCCCTCATTTGTTTGCAAGAAAATGTCTAGCAAATATCCAAATCTGAATAACAGTTATTTGTCTACCAGTGGCTCTTTTTTTAAAAACAAATTTTGGCTTTCTAAGCTGTGACCGGCCAGGAGAGAAAAGCAACTTGAAGCTCCGTGGCCGTCCCGGGCCCCGCCCACGGCACGGTGAGGTCCGCTTAGCCGCTCACGCCCCACCACCACCACCACCACCACCGCGCGCCTCCTACATTCCGGCTTTTCTGCTACACCTTGTCCCACACTACAGAGGCACAGGAGATTATAAAGACCCTTGTGCTGAGCGCCACAAGATAGAGCAGAAGCTAGTAACAGAAAGAGGGCTTCTCAGGCTCCTAGATGAAAACTGAAGCTCAGCAGAAAAGTAAAGAGAATCTCTACAATAAAGGCACATCAGACCACTGTACTTGGTCTGCTGCTGGCTTGCTGAGACTCGTTGACTCATATATGCACACGGATTCCTACGTTGCCTACTGTGACAGCAGAGACATACCCTGAAGGAGGCCCATAATTTCTATTGCTATTTGCAAAAAAGAAAAAAAATTTTTTTTCTTATTTTTAATTCTTAATTTTTACTTGTTTTCTACTCTTCAAAGTTACACTTTTCTTTCTTTTCTTTCTTTTATCTTCTCTCTCTCTCTCTCTCTCTCTCTCTCTCTCTCTCTCTCTCTCTCTCTCTCTCTCTCTCTCTCATTCTCTCACTGTCCCATATTGCCCCTCATCTCCCCATTTGTTCCTTTCTGCACTGAATTCGGATTTCTCCCTTATTTTTTTTTTCTTCTCTTTTTCCATCTCTTGATTATCGTTAGGTTTAAAGGAAAATAAATTCGGTATCTAGCCTCCTTGTTGCTGTTAGGTAATTCTATTCACATCTTTCTTCTTTCATTCTGACTTTTTCTCTTGCCTTTAACAACTTCTTAGAGTTTGAGTGATCTTTCTGTGTCTTCTGGCCTCACCACTAATCTTACCTGTTCTTCTACCTGTCCCTCCCTCCCCAACTCCTTTTAACTCCCCAGGCTGAAGGGGAAAGATGCTATATTGAAGAGTTTATTCATTATAAACTTATGTTGAGTTGGTCCTCAGTTTTAAATTAACTTACATAGTTAAAAGTGATAGATTAATAACTACCACAAATTGTCATTTTCTAAGCTGTGCTTCATGCTATGGTATTGCTGACTATGTTATTTGGGCTAACATGATGTGATTGATCTAATTAGTTTTCCTTCCTGGTATAAGAAAAATAAAATAGCTTCAGAGTCATTAGAGCCTCAAAACCCAAACACAAGCTATATCTGGAAGACACCTCTGAAAAGCAATCATTCCACAAGGCTTTTAAACACAAGCAACAAAGATACCTACATTAAGCAAAATATCAACCCAGGAATTAAACCAAGAACAGTACCAAAAACAAAAATGAGAAGACACTCCAGCAAGGCAGAAACACAGGCTTCCATGCCAAAAAAAGGAAATTCTGGGGGAAATGAGGTAGAAAAGTCTGATAAGAAACCACTTGGACACCCTGAACTGATAGCACAGGAAGTAACAAAGCAGATGTATGAGGCTCTAGAAAATTTCAAAACAGAAATAATCTCCCAGATAAATACAGATATGGTGAGCAAAGTGAAAGACATGATTAGAAGCTCTAGAGCAGAAACAGATAAGAAAATAGATGAGATCAGAAACATGCTGGAAGCCATGAATGCTCAGCATAAGAAAGAAATGGAAAACATGATCCCCCAACATAAGAAAGAAATGAAATCCACGAAACAGATTCAAACAGATATTCAGGAGATTAAAAACTCTATTGAAAGCATGCAGAGCAGACTAAGAGAATCTGAAGATAGAATATCAGATATAGAAGACAGGATTGCGGTTAAGGATCGTGAAAACAGAGATTTCTTAAAGATAGTAAGGGACTATGAGAAATCAATCCAAAAACTGCTAGATGATGCAAAGAAGAATAACATAAGACTCATAGGAGTCCACGAAAAAACAGAAGAAAGTACAACTGACATAAAAAAAACTGTTCACAGAAGTAATAGTAGAAAACTTCCCAGACAGAGGTAGAGAATTGGACATAGAGATAAGTGAGGCATATAGAACTCCAACCAGCCATGACCAAAAAAATCTACATCTAGACAAATAATAGTCAAGATCCCAGAAACCCAACAGAGGAACAAAATTCTACAGGCAGTTAGAGAAAAGAACCAAATCACCTATAAAGGAAAGTCCATCAGAATCACAGCAGATTTCTCAACAAAAACCGTCAAACCAAGGAGAGACTGGAGTGAAGTATCTCAAACTCTAAAAGAAAATAACTTCCAACCTAGACTGTTGTACCTGGCAAAATTATCTTTCAAAATCAATGGGAAAGTTAGATATTTCTATGACAAAGAACATCTGAGAAATTTCGTGAACACCAAACCAGCACTCCAAACAATTTTAAGCAATATCCTAGAAAAAGACAATGTAGGTCACAACTCCATGAGGCCCAGCAGAGAGAAGGCACCACGCAAGGTAAGACACTAAAGCAAAAGGGGGGAAAATAAGAAATAAAAGAGCCAACAAGAGTAAAACATCATGACAAGGATGAGTCAATATCTATCAATTATAACTATCAATGTTAATGGCCTCAATTCACCAAACAAAAGAAACAGACTGACAGAATGGATTAAGAAGCAAAACCCAGCAATATGCTGTATACAAGAAACACATCTAACTCAAAAGGAAATCCACAGACTGAAAGTAAAAGGATGGAAAACAGTTCTCCACATGACAGGAACCCAGAAAAAAGCAGGCATAGCAATCTTATTTGTAGACAAAGTAGATTTCAAACCAAAACTAATTAAGAGAGACAAAGATGATCACTACATCCTTGTGAAAGGAACAATCCAAGAAGAAGAGATGACAATCCTAAATATATATGCACCAAATACAAATGCCCCCAACTATACAAAACAAATATTAATGGACATGAAAACCAAATGAGCAGTAATACAATTGTAGTGGGGGACCTCAACACCCCTCTATCACAAATAGACAGATCAACTAGAAAAGAAATTAACAATGAAATTCTAGAACTGAACCAAGCTATTGAACAAATGGACTTAATAGATTTTTACAGAGTGTTCCACCCCACAAAATTGGAATACACATTCTCTTCAGCTGCATATGGGTCATTCTCCAAAATAGATCAAATGCTAGCTCATAGGACATATCTAAGTAAATGTAAAAGAATCGAAGTTATCCTCTGTATATTACCAGACCATAGTGCAACACAGTTGGAGATCAATAACATAAGAAACCACAAAACTCCCACAAACACATGGAAATTGAACAACACCCTCCTGAACAACCAATGGGTCACAGAGGATATTAAAGAAGAAATTAGACAGTTCCTACAAGTAAATGATAATGCCAATACAACATACAGGAATCTGTAGCACACAATGAAAGCAGTTCTACACAGGAAATTCATAGCAGTGAATGCCCGTATTAGGACAATGGAGAGAACTCAGTTAAATAACCTAATACAGAACCTCAAGCTCCTAGAAAGAAGAGCATAACAAACCCAAAGCTCTTACAAGAAAGGAAATTATAAAGATCAGAGCAGAAATTAATGCAATGGAGACTAAGAGAACGATACAAAAAAAATCAATGAATCAAACAGTTGGTTTTTTGAAAGAATAAATAAAATCTATAAACCTTTACCAACCTTATCAAAAAAAGGAAAGAAAAGGCTCAAATCCATGCAATTAAGAATGAAAAAGGTGAAGCCAAAAAAATCCAGCAGAAATCCAGAGAATCATCAATACCTACTTTGAGTACTTGTACTCTAATAAAATGGAAAACACAGAAGAAATGGACAGATTCCTAGATACATATGAATTGCCAAAATAAAATGAAGAAGATATAGAAATTCTAAACACTCCAATAACAATGAGTGAAATTGAAAATGTAATAAAAAACTTACCAACAAAGAAAAGCCCAGGTCCTGATGGCTTCACTTCTGAATTCTACAAGACATTTAAAGGAGAACTATCACCATTACTCTTTAAACTCAGCAAGGAAATTGAAAGGGAAGAAATACTTCCAAATTCATTTCTGGAAGCAAGTGTGACTTTGATTCCAAAACCAGGGAAAGACCCAACCCAAAAAGAGAGCTACAGACCAATCTCCCTAACGAACATAAATACAAAAATCCTCAACAACGTACTGGCAAACAGAATACAGAGGGTCATCAAGAAGATCATACACCCTGACCAAGTCAGATTTATCCCAGGGATGCAAGGATGGTTCAACATCTGTAAATCAATAAATTTAATACACTATATCAACAGAATCAAGGACAAAAACCATATAATCATCTCAATAGATGCAGAAAAAGCATTTGACAAAATCCAACACCCATTCATGATAAAGATGCTACAGAAAATTGGAATAGAAGGTCTTTACCTTAACCTGATTAAGGCTATCTATGAAAAACCAGCAGCCAACATCATACTAAATGGTCAAAAACTGAAAACTTTCACACTAAAATCAGGAACAAGACAAGGATGCCCACTATCACCACTCCTGTTCAATATTGTTCTGGAAACATTAGCCATAGCAATTAGAAAAGAGAAAAAAATAAAAGGAATAAAGATAGGAAAGAAAGAAGTGAAACTGTCATTATTTGCTGATGATATGATTCTTTACATAGAAGACCCAAAAAACTTAGTCAAAAGTCTTCTAGACCTAATTGACAGATTCAGTATTCAGCTGGATACAAGGTCAACACTCAAAATACAATAGCCTTCTTATTTGCAAATAGACCCATTGAGGGAGAAATTCAGGAAATAATTCCTTTTACAATAGCATCTAAAAAAGTGAAATATCTAGGAATCAATCTAACAAAGGAAGCAAAAGACCTCTACACTGAAAACTACAGCACTCTGAAGAAGGAGATTGAAGAGGATATAAGAAAATGGAAATATATCCCTTGTTCCTGGGTAGAAAGAACCAATATAGTGAAAATGGCCATACTTCCAAAACTACCAAATAGATTCAATGCAATGCCAATTGAAATTCCAACAATATACTTCACAGAACTAGAGAAAACAATCCAAAAATTCATTTGGAAGCAGAAGAAACCTAGAATAGCAAAAGCAATTCTAGGCAACAGAGACATGGCTGGGGGTATCACAATCCCCAACTTGAAACTATACTACAAAGCTACTGTGATAAAAACAGCATGGTACTGGCAAAGAAACAGACCCAAAGATCAGTGGAATAGATTAGAAGATCCAGAAACAACTCCAGACATACTCAGCCACCTCATCTTTGACAAAAGAGCCAACCACCCTCATTGGAGGAAAGATAGCCTATTTAATAAATGGTGTTGGAAAAACTGGATTTCATCCTGCCAAAGATTAAAACTAGACCCATAACTATCACCATCCACTAAACTAAGATCTAAGTGGATTAAAGATATAAATATTAAGTCAGAAACACTAAACTTGCTGGAAGATAAGTTAGGTAGAACTCCTGAAGATATTGGCATAGGAAAAGACTTTATGAACAAAACCTCAGCAGCACAGGAACTACCAGAAAGAATCAACAACTGGGATTTCATCTTATTAAGAAGCTTCTGCACTGCAAGAGAAACCACCAACAGAGCTAACAGACAACCTACAATGTGGGAAAAAAATTTAGCAGCTGTAACTCAGACAAATGACTACTATCTAAGATATATAAAGAATAGAAAAAAATCAGACCCCCCAAATTCAAAGACCCAATTCAAAAATGCCCATCTGAAATGAACAGACATTTCTCAGACAAAGAAGTAAAAGCAGCAAATAAACATATGAAAAAATGTTCAGCATCATTGGTCATTCGAGAGATGCAGATGAAAACAACACTGAGATTACACCTCACCCTAGAAAGAATGCTGCTATCAAGAAATCAACCAATAACAAATGCTGGCAGGGGTGTGGAGAGAAAGGAACCCTTCTCCATTGTGGGTGGGAATGTAGATTGGTGCAACCACTGTGGAAATCAGTATGGAGATACCTCAAAGAACTAGGACTATAGGTCCCATTTGACCTAGCTATTCCCCTACTGGGAATCTTCCCCAAAGAATTAAAAGAATCATACCACAGTGATATATGTGTACCCATGTTTATAGCAGCACAATTTGTAATAGCTAAAGCTTGGAAACAGCCCAAGTGCCCATCAACTGGAAACTGGATAAAGAAGATGTGGTTTTTTTATAAAATGGAGTACTACTCAGCCATAAAGAATGAGAAACTGGAGACATTTATAGCTAAATGGATGCATATTGATGTCATAATCTTAAGTGAAATAAATAGACACACATATGTAAATACTGAATAGTTTCTCTAGTGTGAGAAATTTAAAGTGTAAATAAGGATGAAAATTATTAAAATATATAATTGATAATTTGAAATAAAAGGTCCAAGGGTTTGGGGATGGTGATAGGGGAAGGGGAAAGGGAAGAAGGGAAAGGAAAAATTATGAGAAAAAAAATGGAATCCAACTCTGTGTAAATAGGGAAGAGTGGAGGGGGTGAAGGGTGCACAGGTAATGGGAGAAAAAATAAGAACTAACATACATCATGTTCTGGTACAAACACCCAATGATAAATGTAAATGTATTTTATACCTGAAATGTACCAATAAATATATATATAATTTTAAAAAACAAGTTTTAAGAAATATTTTTAGCAAGGGCCAGGATTTAGCTCAGTGGTGCCACAGTCGCCTCACAAGTGCAAGGTCCTGAGTTCCATCCCAAGTACTGCAAAAGAAAGAGAGAGAGGGAGAGGGAAGGGAAGAGGGGAGAGGGAGAGAGAGAGAGAGAGAGAGAGAGAGAGAGAGAGAGAGAGATTGATTTAGCAAAACACAATCAAAAAATATAATCAATAACTAATAAAACAAGAATCAATATACTACAAAAGTTGAACAAGGCATGGAAGTAAGAGCAAAACTGGCAAAAAAAGAGAATTTTTATAAATATTATGGATATTTTAATTTCTGTGAAAGAATCTTACTATGTGGCCTATGCTGGCTATTAAATTTTGATCTCCTTGCATCAGCTTCCAGAATGCTGGAATTACAGATGCATACCACGGCACAAGTGTGTACTGTAAATATGCACTAATAAAAAATAAAAATTGAAAAAAATTCTCAATTATCCAGTGGTTCTTTGAAATAAAATGATGTTACATGAAAAAGCAACTAGTTCAGTTGCATCTCTAACTGCAAGGTGTTTTCCTCAGGACAATCATGGTACCTACAGATATTGTATAGGCACTGAATGCTTATTACAGATTCACCCAAAACATTAAATAGACATAGATTCAAAGGTCAAGAGTTAATAAGGCTAATAATTTTGATTCTTTTATCTATGACATTCCTAGGTGTCACTGATTAGTTTTGGCTTTGACTGACTAATGGTGAAGAATATAATGATCATGGTAGTGTTTGTTATCATTGCTTAAATTGTAGCTTCACCAGGGGCCACCTATGGTGCTGGGACCACCTGTCCAATTGACCAGGTTGGACCAGATAAGTGAGAAAGACACCTAGCAGGAGATGGTCATGAGCATACACTGAATGGTCACAGGGGAGAGGGAACTCACCAACCTGGAGAGATGGAAAACCTGGTCACTCAAGAATCTTTGGATGAGGAAATCTATCAGTCTTTGTGGGCCTTACAAAATGGAAATAGTGATCATTATACATACCAAGTCGCTTGTCTCATGAAGTTGAAAAATGAAACCATAGACAGAAAGGAGGTTAAAGAGGAAGTGTTTATTGGAAATACTGTATAAGAAGAAAATTAGCTCCCAATGGGTTTCCAGGAAGAGTCTCCTATGGGTTACCAGAGTGCTTCCTTTGTCTGGTTCCAATACTGTAAAGGTATAATAAAATCTTGATATTGTATATTCTATTCATAAATTTGTGATGGCAGTGTAATTGGGTAGTGTTGTTTCTGGTAAATAATTTGAAAATACGTTTTAAGGGCTATACTAATTTTACTTTCTTAAACCCAAACTTGAATTTTGAGGAATCTATTGAGGAAGTACTGTTAAATAGTTCAAACAATTAAGATATTTTAGAAACAAACAACAAATGATACATAGCATAGTGAGATGTTAAAACTGATATCCACAGCCTCAGACGGGCTGGGCCAAGAAGAACCTGGCAAGCTGCCCTCAGTAGTTGTGCAAAGACAGAAGCATGCTGGCAGCTTCATTTTAAGTGTCTTGGGCTGGAAAAAAAAAATCTTATTGTTGTTAAATTAAATACTAATTCAACAATTTAAAATATTAATTCTCTTCTAAGATCTGATGGTTATTTTTAAATCTTGGTACAAATTAATCTTAATGTTATGTATTAACATGAGTGGTGGTTTATTTTCACAATTGGTTTTTTAAAAATTTCTATAGTTATACTTTGTACAAATATAATTTTAAAATATATGAAATACATTTGCATATCCTATTGGAACATAAGCCTGAGGGACAACAACACCTTATAGTGATTGTGGAAATGAAAAGTGAAAGGTTTATAGCCTACAACAACCAGCAAGAAGAAGGTATGCCTTACGTGCCTCCCCTACTCCAATTATGGCAAATGTCATATGAAAGCAACAGAATTACAAAAGAAAGTTCCAAAGCAGTTGTTATCAATTAGTCAGAAAAATCAAAAATATGTACTTTCATATTTCAATTTTTTTTGAAATTTGGAACAAAGACATGATATATTTAAGCAAAATTTAGAGTTTAGTGACGTTTTGTGTTGTTTTTTTCTGTTTGATTTTAGCAATCATGATAGTAAAGAAAACACAGGAAATTTGGGAATATTAATTCATCATATGCTGGTCACTGCCCCATAGCGCCTAAATCAGCTGTCAGAAAGGCACTGGGATATGTTCTAAGAGCAGCACCAAGAGGGTCATTAACAGTCAAAGTCCTCAACAACCTTCACCATTTGGTCTCTGATGCTCCTGCTTAGCCATTATGCTTCTTCTCCCTCAAGTGTTCACTTTCATGCTTCTCCACACTCTTAGAAGCTCTATCTTTCCACAGGAATGAGTACAAATACTTTCCTGGGATATTTACAAGAGACCAAAGAGATATAGTATTAGGAATTCCCACCCCTTTGCTACATCTTTCTCCTCCTCCCCTAAATGAAAAAGTTGAAGCAGTTGCCAGAGCTGCCCTCTGTTAGCATCATAACACATACTGTATGACTTCAGAAAACAAGGAACAATTACTAATGAGTATTATGGTCTAAAATAGCCTTGGAAATTGACCTACTTGTATTTTTATAACTTTATCCAAAAATGATTTAAGTAGACTTTAAGATACATAATCAAATCAAGTTTATTAAATTAAAATAAGTAGGTAGGATTTTAGGACATTGGCTAAATATAAGTAAGGAGGGATATAAGTACATTCTGTGAAATTCCATCTTTTTATAGGTGGATCACAAATTCAGCTATTTTATAGAGGAAAACTAAAAGAAGAAAGCACATTTTAATACACTATTCATTATAATCATAAGAAGAAATTATTCTCAGAAGAATCTCAAATATTTCTGGAGGCTATTTCTGGAGTAATGTCTTCAATAACATTGTTACAGGAAACACAGTTTAGAAATTTCACAATACACATCTCATATTATCTTCCAAATTAAAATTTTATAACACACTATAACAAAACGCTTATAACAAAGACATTCATAAGTAGACATTAAACAAAATACAATGGCTCAAATGGAGAAACATGCCAAAAATTACATAGCACTGCTAATTAAGAATATTCTAATTATCTCCGAAAACCCTTACTATGTCACCAAAAATTAGGCATACTGGAACTGCATAGACCATGTGTTGGCCATACATTTGGTAGAAAAGACAGATCCCAAATCTATGACCCTTGACCAATCCCTTATTGTCCCTGTCCATCTTCTAGACATGTTGTATCTTCTTCACGGTGAATATTTTTAAGAACTAAAATGTATTCTTTCTCCATGAGGCTGAAGCCCAAGAACCCTACAGGCTCTTCTTTCCAGTGAACCAGGCTGACCTCCTATGAGCCATACATAAAAGAAGTGAACACCAATTCTTTCTAATAAAGTCTTTCTGAATTTCTTTTTCCTAACCTATCAGTATTTTATCCTTAACACATGTGAAAGCAAAGTGTTGCCAAAGCTTAATTTGAACCATTCATTATACCTTTAAATTAGCCTTTATAAATATCAGACACTACGCTGAAGCACTAAAAATAAATTACTGCCAAGAACAAAAATGGAGCCAATTAAACACAGCATCACAGTTTGCTCTGATAAAGAACAATGAAGAAGAAGATTCTAGCATTGTACCCCTAATGAGATAACTTGGATTGAGGAGACAGCCTCATTATAATCACCTTAAAGTTGTGTGACAATAGAGACAAATGTTTCAAAAGTATGATACATCATAATTAAGCACTTAACTCAAGAAGATTATACACAGTAAACTTTTATTAGAATACTTATACACTACTTTGAAAAATTCCATGTTTCTCCCTCTCTCTCTGACATACACAGATGTATACATCTATATGTTTATGCTTACACACACACACACACAATATAATGTGTTTATCAGAAATGGTTGTGGAGAGTGTGAGAGTATTCTTCATGTCAGTATTGCTGTCAAAACTTGCAACAAAGCCAGTTCTCAGGCAAGTGATTTTGACAGGCACAAAATAAGTTGGTAAAAAGCAATGAAAGAAAAATATAAGATTGCACAAAGGCAATACAGAATGTTAGACACTGAATATGTGGGGTACTGTAACTTAAGGACTAAAATAAACACATTATATACATTTCATAACTTTGTCTCTGATTTATTCTGCCATTCAATTTATAGCAGGCTTAGGCCAGAGCACATAAGGGTTAGGTGGTAGAACCTAAACTTGTTTGGAATTCTGCATAAATTCCAGACTCCGAGATTGTCTTTCAGGAATGTGTCTCTAAAAAAGCAAGGTTTCTCTCAGCTGCTTCAAGTGTCATGTTAGTTTGATTGAACTTAGGTGAATCCTTTTTTCACCTTCTTCAGAGTTTTATTAATTAGCACTGATCATTAGTAGACCATACAGATAAGCTGAAAAATGACCAAAAACATGTTAATAGAGAGCAGCTCAAAATTCCCTTGCCACCAGTCAGAAATAATTGCTACCTTTCTTCGAGTTTTCCTAGTAGAATGACAAATCAGGAGGAAATGCCTTTTACTTCAAAGGGCTTTTATCAGCTTTGGATCATAAAGCAAGGCAATTTACTTCCTTTCTGTTATAAAGAAAATATCCCAACAATATTTCTGAAGAAACACTGGTAGAAGTTACGGAATTTAATATCTAAGTATAAATCCCAGGGCATCTACATAATAGGAGGGTGCAAAACTGTCAAGTGTCTCCGGCTGGCTTCTTTACAGAAGTCACACTAAGCAAACCAGTACTTTCTGGTATGAAGATGCAGATGTTCTTCACACTGGTAAGGGAAACAAAAGCAGAATAAACTATCATCAATCTGTCCTCAAGTAAATGCAGAAGCTGCTGTCCTATTGGGAATGAGACACAAAGGGAGTAAGTACAGCTTCTGCTCATCAACAAAGCTGTAACATGGAGACATAACTTACCTCTATTTGCTGTCCAACAGACAAATGCAGCTCAGACCATTCCTGATCAAAACGGTGTGTGCCTAACAAAATTTGAGGAATTTGGGTGTTGGTGACAATGAAAATATAACTTTGCAGTTGACATCATCTCAAAAAGTATTCACTTTTAAACTATTCTTCCATCCTAACCTTATATTAACATACATATTTGCTGTTTCCTTTTGAGAAAATTAAACATTTATTGAGTACATGTTTATTTGGAAACAAGACAGTTTCTCAATAAAAAAGATGAGCAAAATAGAACAAAGCAATTTCCTATCATCCAGCTAGACTCAAACTTATTATTTTATGCTCCCTTTTAATAACTTTCAAAATATACAAAATATTTGAAGGAAGATATTCACATTATTCTAAAACCAAAATATTTTAAAATGAAAAGTAGTTTAAGGGCAGTAATTTGTAAATATCACAATATACCATGATACATTCCTCCAGCTTTTAATACTATTGCTACTTAGAATATTAGTATATTTATGCAAAATACTTGGACACAATGAAACACCTACTACCTTTTCCAATTTCTGATTTCAGGAACAGGCGCAGTTTCTGATTTCCACCATCTCTTTAACGGGTCTTATGTTATAGCATCCATCAGAAATCACTGGTTGGCTCTCGAATACTTATGACAATGTATATGAAACATGCATGCTCTGCTAAATTTGCAATGGATGAAGTATTCTAAACAATACTACAAACCTTGGATTATTTTTGCACAAAATGGTAACACTCCAATATTCCCTAAAGAAACTTTATACAAAGGTTGAAAACAGGTATTGCCCACCATGACACAGTCCTTTACTTTTTAAATGGAATATATGCTACTGCATTCTCTTCACCAATTTTTAAAAGGGGTCACGATCATGCTCTAAGTATGAATGTGTTCACATATTCCAACTGCATATATAAACAACATAATCAAAGGCTCCACATCAGTTCTCAGAATTGATATTAAAATCGCTGGCCACAGATCCTCCAAATACCATTCACAGTTCTAGTGGTGAAAAAAATTATTGGCAAAAGCTCTCTTTTATTTAAAAATTCTAAGAAAATCATCCTGTCAGACATTTGGAGTTATTGGTAGAGACAAGTGACAATTTAAACTTTCCAAAGTAAACCTAATACTGATTTGCAATCAGTTTTAAATTGTTCAGACTAATATGCCATTATGCAAATGCTATATATGTGAATAACATCATGTTCACTTTTAGGTTTTTTTTTAATTCTTATGCCCCTTTTAGATTTATATATTATGTTCATATAACTTAGTTTTTGAAATTCAATTTTATGTTCAATAAGTTAAGAAACAACAAACATCAAAACAGTTTAGCCAGACTTTAATAAGCAGAAAGAGTTGCTTTGGCAATGTATAAAGTATAACTATTAAAGTAAAAATATTTTATTAAATATTAAAATATAATAAGGCAATTATTAGAGACATTTGAAATTGCATGTAATAAATGGAAAAGTGGCCCCACACTTGACATATTGCACTCTACATTTCTTCTCTATTTACTCTAAAGAACCAAAAGTTATTTTAAAACAATAAATCAGTGGTCTTTCTTAAAATATCTCAGATTCTGATTGCAACTACAGTATTACTCTTTTTTTTTCTTAAATTCTTTTATTGGTACATTTTAGGTATACAATACATTTACATTTATCTTTGGGTGCTTGTACCTGTACATAATGTATCTTGGTTCTTATTTTTTCCCCATTACCTGTGCACCCTGCACTCCTCCACCCTTCCCTATTTACATACATTGTTTCCATTTTTTTTTCTTTTCTCATAATTTTTCCTTTTCATTCTTTCCTTTCCCCATCTCCTCCCACCACCCCTACCCCTTTGGACCTTTTCCTATTTCAAAGTATCAATTATTAGTTATTAATCCTTTTAGTCCTTATTTACATTCTCAGTTTCTCACACTAGAGAAACTATTCAGTATTTACACGTGTGTCCTATTTATTTCACTGAAGAGTATGCATCCATTTAGCTATAAATGACTCTAGTTTCTCATTCCTTATGGCTGAGTAGTACTCCATTTTATAAAAATACCACATCTTCTTTATCCAGTTTCCAGTTGATGGGCACTTGGGCTGTTTCCAAGCTTTAGCTATTACAAACTGTGCTGCTATAAACATGGGTGCACATATATCGCTGTGGTATGATTCTTTTAATTCTTTTGGGAAAATACCCAGCAGGGAAATAGCTGGGTCAAATGGGACCTCCAGCCCTAGTTCTTTGAGGCATCTCCACACTGATTTCCATTGCATTGATTTCTGCTCTGATCTTTATAATTTCCTCTCTTGTGCGGGCTTCAGGTTTGTTGTTCTCTTCTTTTTCTAGAAGTTTGAGGTTCTGCATTAGGTTATTTATCTGAGTTCTATTTTCCTAATATGGGCATTCACTGCTATGAATTTCCCACGTAAAACTGCTTTCATTGTGTCCCATAGATTCCCAAATGTTGTACTGGCATCATCATTTACTTGTAGAAACTGTCTAATTTCTTCTTTAATTTCCTCTGTGGCCCATTGGTTGTTCAAGAGGGCGTTATTCAATTTCCAGGTGTTTGTGGGAATTTTGCAGTTTCTCATGTTATTGATCTTCAATTTTATTGCACTATGGTCTGATAATATACAGGGGGTAATTTCAATTCTTTTACATTGACTTAGACATGTCCTGTGAGCTAGCACGTGGTCTATTTTGGAGAATGACCCAGGTGCAGCTGAAAAGAATGTGTATTCTGATTTTGTGGGGTGGAACACTCTGTAAATATCTATTAAGACCCTTTGTTCAATAGTTTGGTTCAGTTCTAGAATTTTGTTGTTAATTTTTTGCCTAGATGATCTGTCTATTTGTGATAGTGGGGTATTGAGATCCCCCACTACAACTGTGTTAGTGCTTATTTGGTTTTTCATGTCCATTAATATTTGTTTCATATAGTTGGGGGCATTCATATTTGATGCATATATATTTAGGGCTGTCATTTCTTCCTCTTGGATTGTTCCCTTCACAAGGAAGTAATGACCATCTTTGTCTCTCTTAATTAGTTTGAAATCTACGTTGTCTCCAAGATTGCTACCCCGGCTTTCTTCTGGGTTCTTGTCGTGTGGAGAACTGTTTTCCATCCTTTTACTTTCAGTCTATGAATTTCTTTTTGAGTTAGGTGTGTTTCTTGTATACAGTATATTGCTGGATTTTGTTTGTTAATCCATTCTGTCAGTCTACTTCTTTTGATTGGTGAATTGAGGCCATTAACATTGATAGTTATAATTGATAGATATTGACTCATCCTTGTCATGATGTTTTACTGTTGCTGGCTATTTTATTTCTTATTTCCCCACCTTTCCCTTTAGTTTCATACCTTGTCTGATGGCTTCCCTCTGTTGAGCCGCATGGAGTTGTGACCTTCGTTGCCCTTTTCTAGGATACTGCTTAGAATTGTTTGGAGTGCTGGCTTAGTGTTCATAAAATTTCTCAGGTGTTCTTTGTCATGGAAGTATCTAATTTCCCCTTCTATTTTGAAAGATAATTTTGCCAGATACAACAGTCTAGGTTGGAAGTTACTTTCTTTTAGGGCTTGAAATACTTCACTCCAGGCTCTCCTTGATTTGAGGGTTTGTGTTGAGAAATCTGCCATGATTCTGATGGGCTTTCCTTTATAGGTGATTTGTTTCTTTTCTCTAACTGCCTGTAGAATATTATTCTTCTGTTGGGTTTCTGGGATCTTGACTATTATATGTCTAGATGAAGATTTTTTTTGATCATGGCTGGGTGGAGTTCTATATGCCTCACTTATCTGTATGCCCAATTCTCCACCTCTGTCTGGGAAGTTTTCTACTATTACTTCTGTGAACCATTTTTTTATGTCAATTGTACTTTGTCCTGTTTTTTCGTGGACTCCTATGAGTCTTATGTTATTCTTCTTTGCATCATCTAGCAGTTGTTGAATTGATTTCTTATGGTCCCTTACTATTTTTAAGAAATCTCTGTTTTCATGGTCCTTCGCTGCAATCCTGTCTTCTATATCTGATATTCTATCTTCAGATTCTCTTAGTCTGCTCTGCATGCTTTCAGTGGAGTTTTTAATCTCCTGAATATCTGTTTGAATCTGTTTCATGGATTCCATTTCTTTCTTATGTTGAGCAATCATGGTTTCCATTTCTTTCCTATGCTGGGCATTCATGGCTTCCAGCGTGTTTCTGAGCTCATCTATTTTTTTTATCAGTTTCTGTTCTAGAGCCTCTAATCATGTCTTTCACTCTGCTCACCATCTCTGTAGTTATCTGGGAGATTATTTCTGCTTTGAATTTTTCTCTCATGCATCTGTTTTGTTACTTCCTGTGCTATCAGTTCAGGGTGTCCAGGTGGTTGATTATCAGACTTTTGCACCTCATTCCCCCCAGAAATTGCCTTTGTGGGGTGGAAGTCTGGGTTTGTGACTTGCTTAAATGCCTTCTCATTTTTGTTTTTGGTACTGTCCCTGATTTAGTTCCTGGGTTGATATTATGAAGTTGTTTATTGTAAGTATCTTTGTTGATCTATTCAAAACCCTTATGGGATGATTGCTTCTCAGAGGTGTCTTCCAAATATAGCTAGTCTTTAGGTTTTGAGTTTCTAATGACTCTGAGGCTATCTCATTTTCATTGTAGCAGGAAGAAAAACTGTTTAGATCAATCACAACACCTTAGCCCGTCATACAATCAGCAACACTATAGCACCAAATAACTCTTAAAGAATGACAATTTGTGGTAGTTATTAATCTATCACCTTTAAATAATAAAGGGCCTCCTTCAAGGTGTGTCTCTGCTGTCACAATAGACAACGTGGGCAACAGTGTGCAGTTATAAATCAATGAGTCTCAGTAAACTAGTCCCAGACCCATGAGATTCAGGCAGATTTCTGGTTGCAAGTCTCAAGTTGAGCTCCCTGTCCTCCTGCAGGGTTGCACTCTGCAAGTTTCTACTGCAGGTTTCAGCTGCTGTTTCCCTGAAGAAAGTCCATATTCCAATGGGAGCTCATGATCCCTCCAACTTACCAATCATGGTGATCTGGTGTGCCTTTATTGCAGAGATCCCCTTCACTTTTCCAGTGAGTTTGTTTTCATCAGGGAGCCTGAGACAGGCACTCTCTCTGTTGTTTACTTCTGGAGCTCAGGACAATGGCTTTTATGTCCCCCTGTGCTTCTGCAGTGTGTAACCAAGTAGCTGCACAGCCAAAAGGCCAGAGGCCGGCTGGGAGGGGGGGAGTGTTGTTGGAGGCCCCGACACGGCCAAGCCGTCAGCTGGTGGGCAGCTGGTGGGCCTGCCCAGGGCGGGGGAGGGGGATATCCTCCTCACCCTGTCCTGGTGGCTGGTGGTAAGCTGATGGAGCAAGCCGGAGCAAGCAGGTCCCGGTCAGCCTGCGACCGCTCGGCCCCACTCGGCCCCGCCCCTATAGTATTATATTATAGTACCAATAAATCAAACACAGCTGCCCTGCTGCCCCCTTCCACAGAACCCAGCACTTTCCTCACCCTGAAGGACAAAGGACATCTGGCAGTGACCAGCATAGGGGCTATAACTCCAAAAGAAAAGGTTTCCACAGCCTTTCTTTCCGTCTCTACTTCTCATTTCTCCCGCCTTCCGTCCATCTTCTCTCTTACTCTGTTTTTACCTTCTTCGCTTTAATTCTCTTCTCTTTCCTCTTTCTCATTTTCTCTCTTTCCCTTTCTTTTGGATTATTCATTTACATCATTCTCTTCTTCTTGACTTTCTCTTCTTTAACAATTCTTTCTTTCATAATATAACCAAATTCATACTGCAGATGTATGTCAGCAAATAGCCTAAGGAGATGGACCACCAGCCATTTTCTTTTTATGTGTAATATAAAATATCTTTACTATACTTTATGCTAACCAAATTTAGCCTGTATGAGGTCTTTGTCTGAAACAGCTGTGATCCATATTTAAGTGAGATTCTCTGTACTCTTCATAAACTGCATGGAGGCCGTCAGAACCATTTCAGTATTTCAGTGCTTCAACTCCCCATAGGTTCCATAAATACACTTTAATCACAGAGTCAGTACATAAAAATGGGAATGGGACTTGATTTCCAAATATCCATAATTTGAGAAGTGACTATAGCTATGTGAGCTTAATTATGTTATTATACATGGGAAATTATTTAGACTATCTCAGGTTGGAAGTTGAAAGTTGACCACTACCATGTAGAATATATCGATTGAATGGTAATAGTTTTGTTCTGGACATTCAAAATCTTTACAGAAATGCATATGTGGGTTTCTAACTCTGACAAATGTAACATATCTGATGCTCATTTTAAATTTCCCCAAATTGCCTCTATTTTTTATTTAAGTTTATGTCTTGTAGTCTGTTATGGATTTCTGAGACTGCATCTTTAATCCAGAGTGAAAGAATTCTTTTTTTGGTTTTGAAAAATAAGGGAGAACACAACCTAAATAAGCAGATTACATATGTATTTTATTATGATCTCCGATCTCCACTTTTAATGAAATTTCATTTTTTCTTAACTCATCCTAATATATACACTGGTAATTTCTGAATCTTTATTGGAATCCATCAACTTTCCACATAAACAATCAGCAAGAAGGGTTAGTAGTGTGTCTGCAGATGAGAGTATAAGTCTTTCTTTAGAGGAACAAAGTTAATAAATTTCCAAATTTAAAGACAAATAATTAAGAAAATGATTATTCAAGACTCATTGAAACTTTTTCCAACAATTCTTTCAGTACCACCTCCCCAAAGGACTGTGATACCAGTGATTCAATCACCATGCGTTGATTCCCTACTTTAGGCCAACTGTTTTAATGAGTATAAGGGAAACCATGAGAAAAATCCAAGCCAAGCTTAATGGTTAAATATATCTATAAATAAATAATAAAAATGATAATGTATATATTTAGCCCCATACTTTGTCACTCCTCCAAAAAATTTAGGTTCACTAAAGTACAGTTACTGTAAGGTAGGTACAAAATTTGGAGTACCAAAAAAAAAAAAACCCATTGAAGGAAATAGTAAACATGATTCAGTTTATAGTCAGATGTATAAGAACAGAATTTTAACAAAGCATAAATAGGATTAAACTATAAGTGGGATTCCTTTACCAAAAACACAGACTGGAATCTGGCAGAATACAACACCACCAACTGTGACCATACTTATATAACTAAATTCTAAATTGGATAAATATTTACCAATATATCTATTAATGATTGCCAGACAGGTAACTGAAACTGTTTTGTCATTTCTATTCTCAATACAAAAGATGTTAATCTCACAAATGGCTACACAAATGCCTTTTTTTTTCTTCCTTAAATTATTTTATTGGTACATTTTAGGTATACAATATGTTTACATTTATCATTGGGTGCTTGTGCCTGTACATGATATATCTTGGTTTTCATTTTTTTTCCCCCATTACCTGTGTGCCCTTCACCAACTCCACCTTTCCCTATTTACATAGACTTTGTTTCCATTTTTTTTCTCATAATTTTTCCTTTCCTTTCCTTCTTTTCCCCTTCCCCTCCCACTATGCCTACCCCTTTGGACCTTTTCCTATATCAAATTTTCAATTATTCATTATTAATCCTTTTAATCCTAATTTACACTTTCAGTTTCTCACACTAGAGAAACTATTTTGTATTTACACATGTGTGTCCTATTTATTTCACTTGAGTATGGCCTCAATATGCATCCATTTAGCTATAAATGTTTCAAGACACCAACTCTTTGATTCATTAATTTTTTGTATCCTTCTCTTAGTCTCCATTGAATTGATTTCTGCTCTGATCTTTATAATTTCCTCTCTTGTATGAGCTTTGGGTTTGTTATGCTCTTCTTTTTCTAGAAGCTTGAGGTTCTGCATTAGGTTATTTATCTGAGTTTTCTTTGTTTTCCTAATATGGGCATTCGCTGCTATGAATTTCCCACATAGAACTGCTTTCATTGTGTGCCATAGGCCCTGTATGTTGTACTGGCATTATCATTTGCTTGTAGAAACTGTCTAATTTCTTCTTTAATTTCCTCTGTGACCCATTGGTTGTTCAAGAGAGTGTTATTAAATTTCCATGTGTTTGTGGGAGTTTTGCAGTTTGTTATGTCATTGATCTCCAATTTTATTGCACTATGGTCTGATAATATACAGGGGGTAACTTCAGTTCTTTTACATTGACTTAAACATGTACTATGAGCTAGCATGTGGTCTATTTTGGAGAATGACCCATGTGCAGCTGAAAAGAATGTGTATTCTGATTTTGTGGGGTGGAACATTCTGTAAACATCTATTAGGTTTACTTATTCAATAGTTTCATTCAGTTCTAGAATTTCGTTAATGTTTTGTCTACATGATCTGTCTATTTATTTCTGAGAATGGGGTATAGAGGTCCCTCATTACACCTGTATTAGTGCTTATTTGGTTTTTCATGTCCATTAATATTTGTTTTGTATAGTTGGGGGCATTCATATTTGGTGCATATATATTTAGGATTGTCTTCTCTTGCTCTTGGATTGTTGCCTTCACAAGGATGTATTGATCATCTTTGTCTCTCTTAATTAGTTTTGGTTTGAAATCTACTTTGTCTGCAAATAAGATTAGTACCCTGGCTTTTTTCTGGGTTCCTATCATGTGGAGAACTGTTTTCAATCCTTTTACTTTCAGTCTATGAATTTCTTTTTGAGTTAGGTATGTTCCTTGTATATAGCATATTGCTGGATATTGCTTCTTAATCCATTCTGTCAGTCTATTTCTTTTGATTGGTAAATTGAGGCCATTAACATTGATAGTTATAATTGACAGATATTGACTCATCCTTGTCATAATGTTTTACTCTGATGGCTCTTTTATTTCTTATTTTTTCACCCTTTCCCTTTAGCATCTTACCTTGCCTGATGGCTTCCCTCTGTTGGGCCTCATGGAGTTGTTACCTTCATTGTCTTTTTCTAGGATATTCCTTACAATTGTTTGGAGTCTTGGTTTGGTATTCATGAAATTTCTCAGGTGTTCTTTGTCGTGGAAGTATCTAATTTCCCCATCGATTTTGAAAGATAATTTTGCAGGATACAACAGTCTAGGTTGGAAGTTATTTTCTTTTAGGGCTTGAAATACTTCACTCTAGGCTCTCCTTGATTTGAGAGTTTGTGTTGAGAAGTCTGCTGTGATTCTGATGGGTTTCCTTTGTAGGTGATTTGTTTCTTTTCTCTAACTCCCTGTAGGATTTTGTTCTCCTGTTAGGTTTCTGGGATCTTGATTATTATATGTAGAGGTGTAGATTTTTTTTGATCATGGCTAGTTGGACTTCTATATGCCTAACATCTCTATGTCCAATTCTCTACCTCTACCTGGGAAGTTTTCTACTATTACTTCTGTGAACAGATTTTTAATGTCAATTGTACTTTCTCCTGCTTTTTTCATGGACTCCTATCAGTCTTATGTTATTCTTCTTTGCATCGTCTAACAGGTGCTGGATTTTTTAAAATAATATTTTATTGGAATATTTTAGATATACAACATATTGACATCCATATTGGAAATTTGCAACTTTACATAATCTCTCTTGGTTCTTATTTTTCCCCCATTACCCTACCCTTGCTTCAACCCCTCCATCTCTACCTACTTACAAAGACTTTGTTTCCAGTTTTTCATTTTCTTCTATTGATTCAATTCCCTTCTTTCCTTTCCCCTACTCCTCCCACTTCCCCTCCTCCTTTGCCCCCTTTTTCCTATTTCCCATTATCTATTATACCTTTTAGTCCTTATTTACACTTTCAGATTCTAACATTAGAGAAATTATTCAATATTTACACATGTGTGTCCTATTTCAGTTAAGAGTATCACCTAAATGTGCACCCATTTAACTATAAATGTCTCTAATTTCTCATTATTTTTGACTACATAGTGCTTCATTTTATTAAAAAAACATTTTCTTTATCCAGTCTCCAGTTGATGAGCAATTGTGTTGCTTCCAAGTTTTAGCTATTACAAATTGTGCTACTATGAACATAGGCACACATATATCACTGTAGTATGATTCTTTTAATTTTGGGGGGGAAGATGCCCAGCAGGGGAATAGCTAGGTCAAATGGGACTTCCAGTCCTAGTTCTCTGAGGTATCTCCATACTGATTTCCACAGTGGTTGCACCAGTCTACACTCCCACCAGCAGTGGAGCAAGGTTCCTCTTTCCCCACAGCCCCACCAGCATTTGTCATTGGATGATTTCATGACAGCAGCCATTCTTTCTGGAGTGAGGTAGAAATCTCAGCATTGTTTTCATTTGCATCTCTTGAATGACCTGTGATGTTGAACATTTTTTTCATGTTTATTTGCTATTTGTACATCTTTCTCTGAGAAAGGTCTGTTCATCTCAGATGCCCATTTTTGTATTGGGTCTTCAAATTTGGCAGGTCTGATTTTTTAAAAGTTCTTTATACATTCTAAATAGGAGACCTTTGTCTGAGGAAGAGCAGGTGATGCTTTTTTCCCACATTGTGGTTTGTCTCTTCACACTGCTGGTGGTTTCTCTTGCTGTACAGAAGCTTTTTAATATGAAGAGATCCCACTTGTTGATTTTTAATGCTAGTTCATGGGCAACTGAGGTTTTGTTCATAAAATCTTTTCCTACACCAATGTCTTCAAGATTTCTACCTAACCTCTGTTCCAGCCAGTTCAGCATTTCTATTTTAATATTAAGATCTTTAATCCATTTCAATTTCAGTTTACTGCATAGTGAGAGATATAGGTCTAATTTTAATCATTGACAGGTTGAAACCCAATTTTTCCAGCATCAGTTATTAAAGAGGCTATCTTTCTTCCAGTGAGGATGTTTGGCACCTTTATCAAAGATGAGATGGCTGGGTGTGTCTAGAGTTGTTTCTGCATCTTTTGATCTGTTCCACTGGTCCTCAGGTCTGTTTCTTTGCCAACACCATGCTGTTTTTATCACAGTAGCTTTGTAATATAGATTCATGTTGGGTATTGTGATACTCCCTGCCATGTTTCTGTTACCTAGAATTGTTCTGGATATTCTGGGTCTCTTCCTGTTCCAAATGAATTTTTGGATTTTATTCTCAAGGTCCATGAAGTATGCTGCTGGGATTTCAATTGAGATTGCATTGAATCTATATAGCAGTTTTAGAAGTATGACCATTTTCACTATGTTGATCCTTAATACCCAGGAGCAATGGATGTCTTTCGATTTTCTGATATCATCTTCAATCTCTCTTTCCAGAGTGCTATACTTTTCAGAGAAGAGGTCTTGGATTTCTTTCATTAGGTTGATTCCTAGGTATTTCAGTTTTTTGGATGCTATTGTAAAAGGAATTATTTGTCCTATTTCTGGCTTAGCAGTCTGTTGTTCATGTAGAGGAAAGCTATTGATTTTTGTGTGTTGACCTTGTATCCAGCTACTCTACTGAATTTGGTTATTAAGTCTAGAAGACTTTTGGTGGCATTCTTTCAGTCATCTATATAGAGTATCATGTCATCTGCAAATAATGACATTTGACTTCTTCATTTCCTATCTTTATTATTTTATTTCTTTCTCTTGTCTAATTGCCACTGCTAATGTTTCCAAAACTATATTGAAAAGGAGTAGTGATAGTGGACATCCTTGTCTTGTTCCTGATTTTAGTGTGAAGGATTTCAGATTTTGACCATTTAGTATGATATTGGCTGTTGGTTTTTCATGGATAGCTTTTATCAGATTGAAGTAGAGACCGTCTATTCCAATTTTTTGTAAGGTTTATAATCATAAATGCATGCTGGAATTTGTCAAATGCTTTTTCTGCATCTATTGGGATGATCATATGGTTTTTGTCGTGGCCTCTATTGATATATTGTATTACATTGATTGATTTGCATATGTTGAACAATCCCTGCATCCCTGGGATGAACCCTACTTGGTCAGGGTATATGATCTTCTTGATGATCTTCTGCATTCTGTTTGCCAGTAACTTATTAAGGATTTTTGCAACTATACTCATTAGTGAGATTGGCCTATAGTTATCTTTTTTGGTGGGTCTTTCTCTGCTTTGGGAATCAAGGTGATGCTTGCTTCCAGGAATGAATTTGGGAGTATTGCTTCCCTTTCAATTTCATTGAAGAGTTTAAACAGCAGTGGCATTAGTTTCTATTATTATTTTTTTACTAAATTCTTTTATTGGTACACTGTATGTACACAACACAATTACATTTCTCATTGGGAATTGTACCTTTACATAATGCACCTTGGTTCTTATTTTTACCCCATTCCTAGCCCTTCCTTCACCCCCTACACCCTTACCTATTTACAAAGACTTTATTTCCATTTTCTCCATTTCTCAGCATTTTTCCTTTCTCTTCTTTCCTTTCCCCTACCCTTCCCACTAGGCCTACACTTTTGGACCTTTTCTTCCTATTTTGCATTATCAATTATTCATTCTAATCATTGGTACATTTTAGGTATACAATATAATGACGTTCATCATTGGAAATTTGCACCTTTACATAGTCTCTCTTGGTTCTTCTTTTTCACCCTTGCCCAGCCCTCCCTTCAACCCCTCCATTTCTCCCTATTTACAAAGATTTTGTTCCTATTTTTCCATTTTCTCATATTAATCTCATTCCCTTCTATCCTTTCCCCTAGCACTCCCACTTCCTTCCTCTTTGCCCCTTTTCTTCCTATGTCACATTACCTATTATAGATTTAGTCCTTATTGACACTTTCAGTTTCTCACACCAGAGAAACTATTATACATGTGTGTCTTATTTATTTTACTTAAGAGTATTGCCTCAATGTGCATTCACTTAGCTATAAATGTCTCTAATTTCTCATTTTTTATGGCTGAGTAGTACTCCATTTTATAAAAATAAACACATTTTCTTTATCCAGTCTCCAGTAGGTGGACATTTGGGCTGTTTCCAAGTTTTAGCTATCACAAACTGTGCTGCTATGAACATGGGCACACATATATCACTGTGGTATGATTCTTTTAATTCTTTGGGGAAGATCCCTAGCAGTGGAATAGCGGGGTCAAATGGTACTTCCAGTCCTAGTTCTTTGAGGTATCTCCATACTGATTTCCACAGTGCTTGCACCAGTCTACACTCCCACCAGCAGTGGAACAGGGTTCCTCTTTCCCCACAGCCCCGCCAGCGTTTGTTATTGGTTGATTTCATAATAGCAGCCATTCTTTCTGGAGTGAGTTGGAATCTCAGCATTGTTTTCATTTGCATCTCTTGAATGACCAGTGATGTTGAACACTTTTTCATGTATTTATTTGCTATTTCTACTTCTTTATCTGAGAAATGTCTGTTCATTTCAGATGCCCATTTTTGGATTGGCTCTTTAAATTTGGGAGGTCTGATCTTTTTAAGTTCTTTATAGATTCGAGATAGTAGACCTTTGTCTGAGGAAGAGCAGGTGAAGATTTTTTCCCACATTGTGGGTTGTCTCTTCACACTGCTGGTGGTTTCTCTTGCTGTGCAGAAGCCTTTTAATAAGAAGAGATCCCATTTGTTGATTGTTTGTGCTAGTTCACAGGCAACTGAGGTTTTATTCATAAAATCTTTTCCTACACTGATGTCTTCAAGAGTTCTACCTAAGCTCTGTTCCAACTGGTTCAGAGTTTCTATTTTAATATTTAGATCTTTAATCCATTTTGATTTTAGTTTAGTGCATGGTGAAGGATACAGGACTACTTTTAATCTTTGACAAGTTGAAGCCCAATTTTTCCAGCACCATTTATTAAAGAGGCTATCTTTCCTCCAGTGAGGGTGTTTGGCTCCTTTATCAAAGATGAGATGGCTGAGTGGGTCTGGTGTCATTTCTGCATCTTCTAATCTGTTCCACTGGTCCTCAAGTCTGTTTCTTTGCCAGTCCCATGGTGTTTTTATCACAGTAGCTTTGTAGTAGAGTTGCAGATTGGGGATTGTGATACCCCCTGCCATGTCTCTGTTACCTAGAATTGCTTTTCCTATTCTGGGTCTCTTCTTGTTCCAAATGAAATTTTGGATTGTTTTCTCAAGATCTGTGAAGTATGCTGCTGGGATCTCAATTGGAATTGCATTGAATCTATGTAGAAGTATTGGAAGTATGGTCATTTTCCCTATATTAATCCTTCCTACCCAGGAGCAGGGGATGTCTGTCCATTTTCTGATATCATCTTCAATCTCTCTTTTCAGAGTGCTATAGTTTCCAGAAAAGAGGTCTTTGACTTCTTTCGTAAGGATGATTCCTAGGTATTTCAATTTTTTGGAGGCTATTGTGAAAGGAATTATTGGCCCTATTTCTCTCTCAGTGAGTCTGTCATTGGTGTAGAGGAAAGCTATTGATTGTTGTGTGTTGACCATGTAACCAGCTACTTGACTGAATTAGGTTATTAAGTCTAGAACACTTTTGGTGGAGTTCTTGGGATCTTCTATATAGAGTATCATATCATCTGCAAATAATGACAGTTCGACTTCTTCATTTCCTATCTTTATTCCTTTTATTTCTTTCTCTTGTCTAATTGCCATGGCTAATGTTTCCAGAACTATATTGAACAAGAGTGGTGATAGTGGACATCCTTGTCTTGTTCCTGATTTTAGTGTGAAGGATTTCAGTTTTTGACCATTTAGTATGATATTGGCTGTTAGTTTTTCATAGATGGCTTCTATCAGTTTGAGGTAGAGACCATCTATTCCAATTTCTTGTAGGGTTTTTATCATAAATGCATGTTGGATTTTGTCAAATGCTTTTTCTGCATCTATGCAGATAATCATATGGTTTTTGTCCTTGGCTCTATTGATATAGTGTATTACATAGATTGATTTGCATATGTTGAACCATCCCTGCATCCCTGGGATGAATCCCACTTGATCAGGGTGTATGATCTTCTTGATGATCTTCTGCATTCTGTTTGCCAGTATCTTATTAAGGATTTTTGCATCTATGTTCATGAGTGAGATTGGCCTATAGTTCTCTTTTTCAGTTGGGTCTTTCTGTGCTTTGGGGATCAAGGTGATGCTTGCTTCCAGGAATGAATTTGGGAGTATTGCTTCCCTTTCAATTTCATTGAAGAGTTTAAAAAGTAGTGGCAGCAGTTCCTCTCTAAATGTCTTGTAGAATTCAACAGTGAAGCCATCAGGACCTGGGCTTTTCTTAGTTGATAAGTTTTTAATTACATTTTCAATTTCATTGCTTGATATTGGGTTGTTCAGAACTTTTAGGTCTTCTTCGTTCAACTTTGGTAATTCATATGTATCTAGGAATCTGTCCATTTCTTCAGTGTTGTCCATCTTATTGGCGTATAGGTTCTGGAAGTAGGTATTGATGATCCTCTGGATTTCTGCTGGGTCTGTTGCAATTTCACCCTTCTCATTCCTAATTGCATGGATTTGGGACTTTTCTTTCCTTTCTCTGATAAGGTTGGCTAAGGGTTTGTCAATTTTGTTGAGTCTTTCAAAGAACCAACTCTTGGCTTCATTGATTTTTTTGTATCATTCTCTTAGTCTCCATTGCATTGATTTCTCCTCTGATCTTTATAATTTCCTCCCTTGCATGAGCTCTGGGGTTGTCCTGCTCTTCTTTTTCTAGAAGCTTGAGGTGCAGCATCAGGTTGTTTAATTGGGCTCATTCTGTTTTCCTAATATGCGTATTCACTGCTATGAATTTCCCTCGTAAGACTGCTTTCATTGTGTCCCATAGATTGCGATATGTTGTATTGTCATTGTCATTTAATTGAAGGAACTGTCTGATTTCTTCTTTAATTTCCTCTGTGACCCATTGGTTATTCAGAAGTGTGTTATTCAATTTCCATGTGTTTAAGAAATTTTTTGAATTTCTTTTGCTATGGATCTCCAATTTCATCACACTATGGTCTGATAATATACAGGGGATAACTTCAATTCCTTTGCACTTACTTAAACATGTTCTATGTGTGAGTATGTGGTCTATTTTGGAGAATGACCCATGTGCAGCTGAGAAGAATGTGTATTCTGATTTTGTGGGGTGGAAGACTCTGTAAACATCTGTTAAGTTCATTTGTCCAAGCGCTCGATTAAGTTCCAGAATTTCATTACTTATGATTTGTCTAGTTGATCTATTTGTGACAGTGGGGTGTTGAGGTCCTCCACTACAATTGTATTAGTGCATATATGACATATCATGTCTGTTAGTATTTGTTTTATATAGTTGGGCGCACTAGAGTTTGGTGCATAGATATTTAGGATTGTCATCTCTTCCTCTTAGATTCTTCCCTTTACAAGGATGTAGTGTCCTTCTTTGTCTCTCTTAATCAGTTTTGGTTTGAAATCTACTTGATCTGCAAAAGAGGATAGCTACTTATGCTTTTTTGTGTGTTCCTGTCACATGGAGTATTGTTTTCCACCCTTTAACTTTCAGTCTATGGGTTTCCTTTTGAATTGAACGTGTTTCTTGTATGCAGCATATTCTTGGATTTTACTTCTTGACCCATTCTGCCAGTCTGTTTATTTTGATTGGTGAATTGAGACCATTAATGTTGATGGTTACAACTGAAACATATTGACTTGTCATTGCCATGACTTTTTCTTGTTGTTGGGTTATCCCCCTTCACATTTAATTTCTTGTCATACGAGATGGGTTCATTCTGCTTTGCTTCCTGGGGTTGTGATCCTCAATATCTGTTCCTAGGATATTGTGTAAAATTCTTTCAAGTGCTTGTTTGATATTCACGAAGTTCCTAAGGTGCTCTTTGTCATGAAAGTATCTTATTTCTCCATCCATTTTGAAAGATAGTTTTTCAGGGTACATCAATCTGGGTTGGAGGCTGTTTTCTTTTAGGGCTTGGAATATGTCACTCCAAGCTCTTGTTGCCTTGATGGTTTGTGTTGAGAAGTCTGCTGTGATTCTGATGGGTTTTGCTTTGTATGTGATTTGTTTCTTTTCTCTGACTGCTTGTAGAATTTTCTTCTTCTGTTGTTTTTCTGGAATCTTACCAATTATATGCCTATGTTTAGATTTTTTTTGATCAGGGCTATTTGGAGTCCTATATGCCTCACTTTTCTGTATGTCAAGTTCTTTTCCCCTATTTGGGAAGTTTTCTAGCATTACTTCTGTGAACAGATTTTTTATGTCATCTGCCATCTCTCTTGTTTCTTCATTGACTCCACTCAGTCTTATGTTTCTCTTTTTTGCATTGTTTTGCAGCTGCTGGATTGATTTTTCATGTTCCCTTATAATTTTGAAGCAATTTTTCTTTTCCTGCTCACTAACTGCAATCTTATCTTCTATATCTGAAATTCTGTCCTCACGTTGGCTCATTCTGCCATGTAGACTTTCAATGGAGTTTTCAATCTCCTGGAAATCTCTTTGCATCTTTTTTATGGATTCCGTTTATTTCCTATGTTGGGATTCCATCATGTTCCTCAGCTCCTCTCTAGATTTATTAATCATGTCTTGCACTTTGAGCACAATCTCTGCTGTTATCTGAGAAATTATTTCTGTTTTCATTTTTTCCAGAGCCTATTTTTTTGCCAGTTGAGGGTGTCCAGGTGGTTGAGTATCATAGTGTTCCATCTCATTTACCTTTGCGTTTGCTGTAGGTGATCTGGAAGTCTGGTTTTGAGACTCATTTATGTGTCTTCTCATTTCAATGGGGGGGGGCAGGTTGTGTGTGTGGTGTATGTGCCCACAGGGCTCACCTGCTCTGTGCTGGGAGTGGTAGTACAGTGGTCTGGTAGCCCCTTCCTCTGCACTGGAAGTGGTGGTATGGAGGCCCATAAACCCCTTCCTCTGTGCTGAGAGTGGTGGCACATTGTCCCGGAAGCCCCTTCCTCTGCACCAGGAGTGGTGGTATGGTGGCCCAGAAGCCCATACCTCTCCACTGTGAGCAGTGGTACAGCAGCCTGGAAGCCCCTTTCTCTTCACTGGGAGTGATGGTATGGGGGCCTGAAACCCCCTTCCTCTGCCAGCTGCTGGATTGATCTATGTGGTCCCTTACTACTTTTAAGAAATCTCTGTTTTCATGGTCCTTAACCACAATCCTGTCTTCTATGTCTGATATTCTATCTTCACATTCCCTTAATCTGCTCTGCATGCTTTCAATGGAGTTTTTAATCTCCTGAATATCTGTTTGAATCTGTTTCATGGATTCCATTTCTTTCTTATGTTCGGCAATCATGGTTTCCATTTCTTTCTTATGCTAGGCATTCATGGCTTCCGGGATGTTTCTGAGCTCTTTTATTGTTTTATTTGTTTCTGTTCCAGAGCCTCTAATCATGTCTTTCACTCTGCTCACCATCTCTGTAGTTATCTGAGAGATTATTTCTGCTTTGAATTTTTCTAGAGGCTCATTCATCTGTTTTGTTACTTCCTGTACTATCAGTTCAGGGTGTCCAGGTGGTTGATTACCAGACTTTTCAACCTCATTTCTCCCAGAATTTGACTGTTGTTGGGTGGAAGTCTGAGTTTGTCCCTTGCTTAATGTCTTCTTAGTTTTGTTTTTGGTACTGTCCTTGGTTTAGTTCCTGGGTTGATACTTTGAAGTTGCTTATTGTAAGTACTTTTGTTGATGTATTTAGAACTCTTATGGAATGATTGCTTCTCAGAGGTGTCTTCCAGATATAGCTTGTCTTTAAGTTTTGAGTCTCTAATGGGTCTGAGGCTATCTCATTTTCAGTATACCAGGAAGGGCATCTGCTTAGATCAATCACAACACCTTAGCCCAAGTGATACAATCAGTAACATAATAGCATCAAGTACCTCTTAGAAAATGACAATATGTGGTAGTTATCAATCTATCACCTTTAACTGCATGAATTAAATCAAAATCAAGGACCAACTCAACATATGTTTATAGTGAATAAACTCTTCAATATAGCAACTTTACTCTTTGGGATGGGGAGTTAGAAGGAGTTTGAGAGGAATGAATAGGTAGGTAGAAGGATAGGGGAAAGTTAGCAGTGTGGCCTGAGGACTCAGGTGAGAGAAGGAAAGAGAAGAAAAGGAAAATAAAGAAAAAATATGAATTAGGGCCAGAACAGGAGAACAAAGGGAGATGAAGAACAATGTGGGACAGCAAGGGAGCAAGGGAGAACGAGAGAGAGAGAAGAGAGCAAAGAGGGCTGGGGATTTAGCTCAGTGGTTCCGGTTCCTGCCGCACAAGCCCAAGGACCCAAGTTTGATCCCCAGTACCAAAAAAAAAGAAAGAAAGAAAAGAGAAAAGAAAGAAAGAAGAGAAAAATTAAAATTTTAAAAGAGTAGAAAAGGAAGAAAAACTTAAAAATAAGAGCTAAAAGTAGTGGTAATTTTGAAAATAACAAATAAAAGATAAATGTGAAGGGACTCCCTCAGGGTATGTCTCTGCAGTCACAATGGACAACGTGGGCAGCAGTGTGCAGATATAAGTCAATGAGTCTCAGTAAGCCAGTCACAGACCTGTGAGATTCAGGCCAATTTCTGGGTGCAAGTCCCAAGTTGAGCTCCCTGTCCTCCTGCAGGTTTGAACTCTGAAAGTTTCTATGGCAAGTTCCAGCTGCCTTTCCTGTGAAGATAGTCCAGGTTCTGATGGGAGGTGATGATCCCTCCAACTTGCCAAGCACGGTGGTCTGGTATGCCTTTATTGCAGAGATTCTCTTCACTTTTCCAGTGGGCTTCAGTTTTCATCAGGGAGTCTGAGATAGGCCCTCTATCTGTTGTTCACTTCTGCAACTAGGACAATGGCCTTTATGTCCCCCTGTGCCTCTGTAGTGTAGAACCAAGTAGCTACACAGCCAAGAGGCCAGAGGTGGGGGTGGGGCCTACTGTTGCAGGCACCCCCTCCTAGCTAAGCTGGTGGCTGGTGGGCATGCCCCGGGGAGGGGGGGTCCTCACTGACTCCTGGTCACAAGGGAGCAGAGCGAGCCAGATGGAGCAGAGCAGGTCACAGTAAGCCCGTGCCTGCTCTCCCCACATGGCTAAACTGGCCACAAATGCCTTTTTCAAACAACAATTCAAAACATTTGGTGAAGGAGACCACCCAGACAAAAAGTGATGAATTTGCTTGTGTCTTATTTTCTCATCTAATTGTTGGGAATTTATATCTTTTGAGACATATTAGACTTCTAATGGAATAGCTAATTAAAGCATTATCCCTGTAAAGTTTTGCTGAAATCACTATAGTTTTAAAACATTAGCTCTATGACTCATTTTATATGTAAGACTAATAAAAAAGAGTTATATTTTATGTTCTATCTATAGTTTCTAGGACATAGTACTACTGTAAAGGTCTGATTTATAATATGACCTTGTAGTGAATATGTGCTTTTCTTCATGCATTTATTTTTTATTGTCAATTTTCCTCAATTTTTTACTATTTAAATTTAATTGACACATGAAACATAAAAATGTATATTATCTGTGATACTGTATGATGTTCGATACATGTATGCATTGTGTAATGTTTAAATCAGTATCTTTTCAAAACATTCATTGTAGTTTTGTACTAAAACATTCAAAATCCTTTCTTCTAGCTTTTTGAAATGGACAGTAGTACCATGCATATCTATAGTCCTTCTACATACAACAGCACACCAGCACTTCTTTCTCCTATGTAACTATAACTTAGTACTCATCAGTCAGCCTCTCCATCTTCCTCCCTTCTCACTATTCTCCCCAGCCTCTGGTAACTATCATTCCATTCCCAAGTTCTATAACATCAACTTTCTTTTAGTATTTCCCACATAAGTGAGATCATACAGTATTTGTCTTTGTGTGCCTGGTTTATTTTACTTAACACAATGATCTCCAGTTCCATCTATGTTGTTTCAAACAACAGGATTTCTTTTTTAATAGCTAAATAGTATTCCATTCTCTGTGTGTGTGTGTGTGTGTGTGTGTGTGTGTGTGTGTTTGTGTCCATTCATCAGTTACTGTACATTTAGGTTGTTTCCTTTGTCTATTGTGAATAATGCTGAAGTAAGCATGAGAGTGCAAATGTCTCTTTGACCCACTGATTTTATTTCCTCTGGATAAATATTCAGGAATGGGATTATGGGATCATATGGTACTTCCAGTTGTAATTTTTTGACAGCCCTCCATACTGTTTTTTCAATTGGCTGAAGTAACTTACATTCCCATCAAGAGTGTTCAAGGTTTCCCTTGGCTCCACACCCTCATCAACATTTGTTATATTTAGTCTTTTTTTTTAACTCTTACTGCAGTGAGGTGACTATCTAATTGTGGTTTTCATTTGTGATTCCCTAATAATTAGTTTTGTTAAGCAGTTTTTCATATACCTTTTGCCATTTGTATAATTTTTAAAAATCTTTTCAATTGGGATATTTGGCTTTCTGTTATGAAATATTTGAGAGGGCACAGCAAGATGGAGCTGAGTAAGATCACCCAGCAATCATCTTCCCATAGACACCAATTTGAGCAGTTATTGCCTTGAGTTACCTTCTTAGGAGCTAAAGAGGTTGGGAGAAAGACAATAGTACCGGGTCTTAGTATAATAAGAAAGACACATTGAAGACTGAAGGAAGGAAAGAATTGCCCACATCACCACTCCTTCAACTTCAAGCAGCATGAAGACTCCTACTTAAAGGAAAGAGAAGGAACCAAGTCCAGCCTTAGACCTAAAACACAACACCAGGGCAGCCACATTAAAACACAGTGCCAGGCAGACTCCTATGACCCTCTTCCCCAGGCCAGTGCCCATGGACTGAGATGCTGGAACCATGTTATCCAGACATCCATGGAATGGCCGCCACCACCTCTCCCTCAACCTCAGATGACAGAGCAGGAATGAGGTCTTCACTTGCCAAGGAGCAGAGCACAAAAGCTAGCAAAGGACTGTGCCTTAGAACTCAGTTCTGAGCCTGCCAGTGAGACCCAGCACCAATCAGACACCAAAGCCCCTACATGCATGCCAGACCTCATAGACATGTGCCTTAGGTCTAGCTAGGATCCAAATCTGTTTGGAGAAAACACCATCACTGTCTTTAGTCATATCTGTCTCGGCCCTGATGCTATGTATTCATATTCTCTTTGGATAAAAGGGAAATGAATTTAAGAACAAAAAACTCATTGTATAAATAAAATAAAGGAAACTGGAAAGTAGACCTTTAGAGATAGGGAAGGTAATCAGGTGGAGGAAGGAGGAAAGGGAAAAGGGGGCAATTGTGTAGAAAATAATTAAAATATTATATTAATGTAAAAATATACCAAAATGAACTCCATTATTCTATATTAATAATATTCAGTAATAAAAAACTCATTGAGGTACAAAGAGATATATATTTTCATGCTTCACAAGCTTAATTACAGAAGCATCAGAAAACTTCAGAGAGCATAAACTACTGTGCTAGATCACTATTTAATGAAAGCTTTTACTTTCTAAAGACCTAATTCCAGATGATATCCATTTCTCAACCCACTGTAGTTTAAAAGTTAAATGTGTCATATCTCATTTCTCAGAAAGGCATTAAAATTTAACATAATTCTAAACTTAATAGTTAATCTCTAGATAATATATAAAATAAGGGAAGTAGTAGGGGAAACAAGAATGGTTTGGGTTCTTACAAAATATTCTAAGAAGTAAATACAAAATTCTTTGTTTTTCTATTGATGTTTTTCTGGCTGAAAGGTGAAAATTAGGGAGTGCTCTGCACCCTCTTGTTGTCAACACTTTACAAGAAAAAATTAAAGAAACTTGGCTCTCTTTTGGAGCAGGTGGGATCTGAAGAGTACCGTTTAAAATAAAGCAAATTACTCTCCTTTCCATGATGTTTCCCTTGAAACAGAATTGGATGCTTTTCCATGAACATGCAACATACATTTGTTTCTGTCTAATCAAGCTATCTCTCTTCATTTGGTTTTACACCTCCTCCAAGTGTAGTCAATATTTCTTGTATACCAGCCCACAATAAAGGGAAAACAATGATTTTTCAGCCCAAGGATTTGGCATAGACAATCTAAGCTTTAAATGATGATATTGAACCCTAATAAAAAGCAAGATATGCTTCCAAACACCACTGTACAACCAAGCAGATATGTGAGCAACACCACCTGCTTTCTCAGCCATCTTCTCAGGGCACTTTTTAATATGGTTTTTTCTTTTTCTTTTCTTCTTTAATTGCTACACTAACCACAAGCATCAGAAAAGACCATATGCAGCCAATCTGCTGCCTGAGTTAAGACTCTGTTCAATATTTCAGTGTTTCCAAAAATGATATGCTCCTTGTTTGGCTCTGCCTATAATCTTGTTTTCAGTTTCTATCTGCTTTGGGCCTCTTTCTCCTGCCACATATCCATATGAGCCTAACTGCACCACATGCAGTGCCAGATGCTAGAAATGCCATGATACCAATGCATGTGACATGAGGATGATCTGTTCTTTCCCTTATAATTAGAGAGAACACTGGGTATACTGTCTCCCTGCCTGGCCCCATCACAAATGCAGCCAACAGATGCCACCACACATGACTCATATTAAGTACAAAGAAAAAAAGTAAATATGCCCCCTAGAAAAATTTCAAGGACTGAGGCCCCATGAGATTGGTTACTTTGTGAAGAAAGCAAATGTTAAGGCAAAAGAAAAGAAGACACACCAAGGTAACCAGCACTTTATTGACTATCCAAAGCCAAGTTTCACACTTGCCTCGGTGTTAACACACCTGTCATTCCTACTGTGAGCTGCCCGGGTACTGGGCTGGGGACAGGCCAGGATTAAACCCACTGGCAAGTGTTCACCCCTTGTCCATCAGCATGTGCTCTGAAAGGCATCAGACCCCTCAGCCTTGACAGTGGCAGTGCTTCCTCTTATAACTGCTTCTCCCAGAAATCCACATTCAGGACAGTGAGATGAGAACACTCACTTTCATCTCTGCATTCCCTTACTGCTAACAAGCTTCCCTCTAATAATCATATGAAACCAAACTGTGATACATTGAAGGAAGGCTTAAGAAAAAAAGCAGAACCAAGCACTGCAAACAAGATTTATAGCATAAATTATAGCCACGAGGACACTGTAGATAAATTACAGAGATGCTGGGTACAAAATGTAACAGTTTGTCTTAAGAGGATTAAGCAAAACAAGAAATCTTGAATTTTATGACTTTACCCTAAATTCAGTTTGTCATTATCTTTGGTCTTGAGTCCAAATAATATTACTATTTAATCTGTCCAAAATTATCTTTTCTCCAAAAGTTCATGCAACATTAAAAAAATCATTGTTTAATACTGCATTATTCTTCAAACATTTAGTGCTAATAATTCAACATTCGATATTGAAAAATGATCAGAAAGGATTTTTCAGCTACTCATTTTTTCCAGATGTATGTATTTCTTCTAAATGAAAAGTTCAAATTTTCAGGCATGAATGCACATATTCAGGCAATTTCTATAGCCTTAAATAACCTCAGTAATAATTCAATTTCATCCTAACTAGCTAGACCTACTTCTTTTCATAAAGGTACATCTGACTCCTCTGAAAATTTCATATCACCTGCCATGGACTCCCAGATGGTTCACAGTTTCCTATCCCTTAAAAAATAATCTCAGAGGAAGAAATTAAAATAATAAAGCAGTCATAACTGTCTTCTACATCTTGCTGCTGTAGATCATTTTCATTTCTCTTCAGCTCCCAATCTCTGCCTTTATCCTCAACCTTTGCCATTTATGTCAATGACCATCTGGTTCATGGGCCTCACTGTTCATGTTTCTCCTTGGCTTTGATGACCTCTTTCTCAACCAGCCACAGACATTTCTGAACAATTTCACCATAAAGCTCTAATCCGCACCAGGAGTTAGCTATATCCATGACAGCAAAAGTTTTATCTTTCTCATTTTCACACCTTCCACAGCATTCAGCAAAATGATTATCACTTAATAGATCACTGAGGGTCAGAAAATGTTTTTTACTTGAATGTATTTGAGCATCATCTCTTGCCTGATCACAGTTCTGTTATTCTCCCAATCTTTAATCATATCTGAGCTTCATTCTTATACAGACCATTAATTACCAAGTAGTTTACATCTGCTCCTGTTCTTCATAACCCCTCTCCACTGGCAATACCATTCTTCCTCAATCCTGGGCTGCTATGAACCACTTTCCTGCCATCCCCATCACCATCATCAGAAGCCTCTGCTCCTTACTGGCAAGTTCATCTCCAATTATTTTCCTCTATATACATAACATTTGTATCTATTTTCTGTTTCTAGGTTGAATAGGACATTTAAAGAGATACATAAGTGCCCAAGTGCAATCTCATACTGGGAAACTTTAAATAAATCTATATGCTATTCAGTGTCTCTCAACTGTGAGCTTCCTCTTAAAGATCTCCCTGAAAGTTTTCTCCTTAAATTTCCAGCTCTACACACTTCAAGCATGTCAGAATTGTTACTGTTTTAGTCTGGACACGAATGGCACATTCAAGCTACATAAAGCGAGTGCAACAATATATCAACAAAATGAATTCCATGCTGTTAAAATATAAAAATTAATCCTTGAATTTCTCAATGCTTGTTAATGTGATAACCCAGTTGTGATAGTTGTGGTGTCAACTTGAATAAGAAACACCTAGTGGATTAGTTTAGCACAGTTCTGAGTGTGTCTGAATGATGAGCTTAACTGAAGAAGGAAGACCCACCTGGGCCTGGGTGGCACCAACCATTAGGCTTGTAACCTGGATGGAATAAAAGTGTAAAGAAGGAAATCTCACTCCTTCTTCCAGTCTTCACCATCACCTTTGGATGTCGGTCTCCAGGCTTCCAGTGCAGATTCTTCAGCCTTCTAGAGTAGACTCTTCTGCTTTTCAGCACAGATCCTTCCTTCAAGCCTTAGATATTTGACTGAATGTTCTGGCTCTCCAGCACACAGACACCCATTTTGCATTCTTCCATACCTGACCCTGCAGGTGGCCATGGTAAGCCAACCTTGCAAAAACCCTCTAGTGAACTGTAACTGACATACCAGTGAAACAATTTTGGTAGAGAGGGTTTGTCATGTGGTTAAACCACACATCAGTGTGTGACTTTATTCCCAACAAATAATCCATTTGAAAGGTTAAATAAATGTATTCCCTTTACTGAAAAAAAAGAAAAAGGTGTTGACATATATTGCCAGCAGTTAAACACCCTTCAAACTTACAAGACAAAAGAACTGTAAAGCTTAGTTTATTGCTCATGTAGGTAAAAAAGAATAATATAGTTTTGGCATAGTTTTGTGGAACTAAGCAAATTGATATTACACAGAGTTTTAATAAAGGGGACTTGGGAAGAAAGGGCACTATGTTAGTTACAGAAGCAATCTGTAACTAGATGTCATGTAGGCGATTTGTGTTGCTTGTGTTGGTTACAGAAGCAGGATGTGGTTGACTTTAACCTTAGATACAAGCTTACCAGACTAAGTCCACTGCCCACAGGTTGGATTTCCAAGCAGTTCACAAAAATGAACTCTCTTTGATCAATTAGACTTTTTTAAAGTCCCTTTAAAGCTAAGAGGACACCTCCTTCAAAGGCCTGCAGACTGCATGAGGGCACCAGCCCATTCACAGCTCTCCTTCCTGTCCTTACAGCTGTCTCTTACCCTTCATGTTTCTGATGGTCAACTTCTTCCGAGGCACTTACTCAGAGGGTAAGGCCTAAAGAAAACCATCAAAACCACTTCAGTTCTACTTACCCTTAGTAAAAGGCAATATCAAGTGTTATATGGAACAAGACCAGAAACAAAAATTTTAAGTACCAACAAATAGTTTAAATATTTCTCAGTGGAGTGGATGACTAAGATTTACATACAGTTAGTAGTTTTCTTTAAAAAAAAAAAAAAAAAGAAAAAAAACTTGTTTTCAAGAGAATTAAGATAGCAAAAATATAGAAATCCTGCTTACAACAATGTAATAGTTTTAATAGACCAACACTCATCAAAAGAAACTTAAAAAGCTAGATGTCTTTTAAATCTCTCTGAAGAACTTTTAGGGCATTCTGAAATGGAGGGACCAAGATCTCAGAGAGAAGAAAAATCCTTTGAGGTAAGCCCAATATCCTGCACACAGTTTTTTCCTTTGGGACACTCACTGAGTCTTTAGTGAGAGAGGAAGCTAAAATGCAAATTGTAAGAGTTAAAGAAGCCAAAAGAGCTTTCTCACAGAGATAAAAAAGAAAAATACTGCAGTTGTCTGAGAAGATAGCCAGAAAGGCTAGAATTGCCAAGATCATCGACAGAGGAGAAGTAAATCCAAATTCACAGTTTTTCCTTTGTGGCATTGGCCAGTTCTTATAGTATACAGGGATAAGAAGATGAGCAAAAAGGTTCAGGAAACCTCTGAAATTTTTCACTGTCTTACATTACTAACACAAGACAAATTGGAGTTCAGAGCCTTCCAAGGAGGAAGTCCCTGATAATACCCTAGGCTCTTACCTGATATTTTTGTATTAGTATGTGTTTGCAGTACATAATGTTTATATTCCTTGCATAGAGTTGGTACATGTACATAACAAACTTTAATTCCTTTATTCATCCTCTTTTCCTCCCCTCCTTCCCTTCTCCCTCCCCCCACGTCCACCTATTGACCCCTTCCCATTTGAGAAGGATCTAGCTCCCTACTTCCTATTACCTATCTTTTATTTTGCTCTTTATTTGTAATTTGGGTTTCTCATATAAGAGAACCCATGTAATATTTAAGCTTCTGTGTCTGATTTATTTCCTTAACATTATAATTTCATGGTGCATCCATTTTTCTACAAATGACCCAAGTTTATCTTTCACTGTAGCAGAGTATACTCCATTGTGTGTAAGGGGTCAAACCTGACATGGCTGCCTGACAGAAAATAGGGTGAATCTCTTTGGAAGAAGATAACATCTTCCAGAGATTCTACAATTTCTTGCATACAATGTCAGTATTCAATTAAAAAGAATTATTATCAATCATAAAATAAAACAATAGAAACAGACCCACTGAGGACCCAAATATCATACACAAATTTTAAATTATGTATAAAAACTGTTTAAGAAACTAGATGGCAAGATAAAAATTTTACTTGAAAAATAAAATCTATAAAAACAATGTGATGTAAGTTACAGAACTGAAAAGTACAATAAATGACATTAAGAATGAATTACTGTAAAAATGACAACTGATTCAGATAAAGAGAAAAATAGTGCACAAGACAAGCTATTATAAAACATCCAAACTCAAGCACAGAAAGAAAAATAATAGAAAATATAAAAAGCCTATAAGAGACAGGGACATGAGGAAAAAGCCCTAACATTCATATACTTGGAGATGTGGAGCAGAAGGCTAAGAGAATCAGGACAAAGCAACAGTTGGAGAAATATATTCAAAACTGTTTCAAGACTTATGAAAAACAATCTACAGACTTAAAAGTTCTAAGAAGCACAAAAAGATTAAACAAGAAGAAAAACACATCTTTGGCTACTCAGGCAAAACTCCTGAAAAGGAATGAAGATGAAAATTCCTAAAACATTAGATACAGGAGTAAAATACATTAACTTCAAAGGAGCTGCTAAGTTAAAACTAAGTTCTTAACAAGAAATAGTAGAAAAAACCATCTTAAAAATTTTTTTTGCTTAAATTCTTTTATTGGTACATTTTAGGTATACAATACATTTACATTTATCATTGGGTGCTTGTACCTGTACATGATGTATCTTGGTTCTTATTTTTTCCCCATTACCTGTGCACCCTTTACCCACTCCACCCTTCCCTATTTACATAGACTTTGTTTCCATTTTTTTCTTTTCTCATAGTTTTTCCTTTCCTTTCTTTCCTTTCCCCTTCCCCTCCCACTTCCCCTACCCCTTTGGACCTTTTCTTCCTATTTCAAATTATCAATTATTTATTTTAATCACTTTAATCCTTATTTACACTTTCAGTTTATTACACTAGAGAGACTATTCTGTATTTACACATGTGTGTCCTATTTATTTCTCTTAAGAGTATGGCCTCAATATGGATCCATTTTGCTATAAGTGTCTCTAGTTTCTCATTCTTTATGGCTGAGTAGTACTCCATTTTATAAAAAAAACCTCATCTTCATCCTAAATTTTTAAAAAATGAAAAAAGAAATAGTAGAAGAAAAATAACTGCTTAAAGTTTTGTAATCAAACCCATAATTGTATATCTAGACAAAATAGCCTAACTCCACCAAAAGTCTTCTAGACTTAATAACCAAATTCAGTCAAGTAGCTGGTTACAAGGTCAACACACAAAAATCAATAGCTTTCCTCTACACCAATGACAGACTCACTGAGAGAAAAATAGGGCAAATAATTCCTTTCACAATAGCATCCAAAAAACTGAAATACCTAGGAGTCATCCTAATGAAAGAAATCAAAGACCTCTTCTCTGAAAACTATAGCACTCTGAAAAGAGAGATTGAAGATGATATCAGAAAATGGACAGACATCCCCTGCTCCTGGGTAGGAAGGTTTAATATAGTGAAAATGGCCATACTTCCAAAACTGCTATATAGATTTAATGCAATTCCAATTGAGATCCCAGCAGCATGCTTCATAGACCTTGAGAAAACAATCCAAACATTCATTTGGAACAAGAAGAGACCCAGAATAGCAAAAGCAATTCTAGGTAACAGAGACACAGCAGGGGGTATCACAATCCCCAACCTGCAACTCTACTACAAAGCTACTGTGATAAAAACACCATGGGACTGGCAAAGAAACAGACCTGAGGACCAGTGGAACAGATTAGAAGATGCAGAAAGAACACCAGACACACTCAGCCATCTCATCTTTGACAAAGGAGCCAAACACCCTCACTGGAGGAAAGATAGCCTCTTTAATAAGTGGTCCTGCAAAAATTGGGCTTCAACTTGCCAAAGATTAAAACTGGACCTGTATCTCTCACCGTGCACTAAACTAAAATCAAAATGGATTAAAGATCTAAATATTAAAATAGAAACTCTGAACCAGTTGGAACAGAGCTTAGGTAGAACTCTTGAAGACATCGGTGTAGGAAAAGATTTTATGAATAAAACCTCAGTTGCCTGTGAACTAGCACAAACAATCAACAAATGGGAGCTCTTCTTATTAAAAGGCTTCTGCACAGCAAGAGAAACCACCACCAGTGTGAAGAGACAATCCACAATGTGGGAAAAAATCTTCACCTGCTCTTCCTCAGACAAAGGTCTACTATCTCAAATCTATAAAGAACTTAAAAAGATCAGACCTCCCAAATTTAAAGAGCCAATCCAAAAATGGGCATCTGAAATGAACAGACATTTCTCAGATAAAGAAGTAGAAATAGCAAATAAATACATGAAAAAGTGTTCAACATAACTGGTCATTCAAGAGATGCAAATGAAAACAATGCTGAGATTCCAACTCACTCCAGAAAGAATGGCTGCTATCATGAAATCAACCAATAACAAATGCTGGCGGGGCTGTGGGGAAAGAGGAACCCTGCTCCACTGCTGGTGGGAGTGTAGACTGGTGCAAGCACTGTGGAAATCAGTATGGAGATACCTCAAAGAACTAGGACTGGAAGTCCCATTTGACCCTGGTATTCCACTGCTGCGGATCTTCCCCAAAGAATTCAAAGAATCATACCACAGTGATATATGTGCACCCATGTTCATAGCAGCAAAGTTTGTGATAGCTAAAACTTGCAAACAGCCCAAATGCCCATCAACTGGAGACTGGATAAAGAAAATGTGGTTTTTTTTATAAAATGGAGTACTACTCAGCCATAAAAAATGAGAAATTAGAGACATTTATAGCTAAGTGGATGCACATTGAGGCAATACTCTTAAGGGAAATAAATAGGACACACATGTATAAATACCGAATAGTTTCTCTGGTGTGAGAAACTGAAAGTGTCAATAAGGACTAAATGTATAATAGGTAATGTGAAATAGGAAGAAAAGGGGCAAGGGGGAAGGAAGTGGGAGGGCTAGGTGAAGGGATAGAAGGGAATGGGATTAATATGAGAAAATGGAAAAATAGGAACCAAATCTTTGTAAATAGGGAGGACTGGAGGGGTTGAAGGGAGGTCTGGGCAAGGGTGAAAAATAAGAACCAAGAGAGAATATGTAAAGGTGCAAATTTCCAATGATGAATGTCATTATATTGTATACCTAAAATGTATCAATGATTAGAATGAATAATCTATAATGTAAAATAGGAAGAAAAGGTCCAAAGGGGTAGGGGTAGTGGGAGGGGCAGGGGAAAGGAAAGAAGGGAAAGGAAAAATGATGAGAAATGGAAAAAATGGAAATTAAGTCTTTGTAAATAGGGAAGGGTGGAGGGCGTGAAGGGAGGGCTAGGAATGGGAAAAAAATAAGAACCAAGATGCATTATGTAAAGGTACAATTCCCAATGAGAAATGTAATTGTGTTGTATACCTACAATGTACCAATAAAAGAATTTAATACAAAAAAATAAATAAATAAAAGAAGAAGAGGTATGTGTTTGGCACTGAGAAACAATAGCTTATGAACAGGCACCAAGAGGTAGATAGATTATATTTGTTCAGTAATCCAAAATCTTGAACACAGTAAAAGTGTATTTCCTGTCCACTCTCCATGTTCAGCGCAGATCAGCAGGGGTCTTCTGTTCATTGTAGCTACATAAGGATACAGACTTCTGGAAGTGTCCACAATCACTGTTGCAGTATGAAGAGTGTAGAGCATGATATACTGCTGTTTAACACTTCAATTCTGAAATGATACATGTCCCTTCTGTTCACATTTTTTCAGCCATACAAAGTCATATGGCCATGCCTAATTTCAGAGGGTAAAGCAAAATGAAGTCCAACCATATGTCCACAGGGCCAAGGGCCAGAAATATTTGATAAATGGCTATATTCAATAAATAAAAATGGTCCATTTGAAGATTAATTATAAGAATGTGTCACAAACTAAGAACTACAATTAATCCAATTCTGGGCAATAACAAGAAAGATGAAAGAAAGGGGGGAAGAGGAAGGGAGGAGAATGGAGGGGAGAGTAGGAGAGGGGAGAGGAGAGAGAAGGAAGGAAGGAAGGAGGAAGGGGAGGGGAGAAAAGGGAAGGGAAAGGAAAGGAAGGGATTTACTTTAACATTTTGTTATACTAAACACAAATACAGTATTCTGTAGGAGCCACAGTGAAACATTTGCAGTCTCCAAGAGTTTAATGACTGAGATTGCATACCTGCCATATTATCCTTAAAATTGTATCCCTCAGACCAAAGTAGTAAAAACATATTATTTAATGTATTTTTTATTTAATAAATTTTATTTTATCTCATTCCCCCCTCAAACCCCTTCCCCTCCCTATGTACAGAAGCCTTGTTTCCATTTTTTCCTTCTATTTTCACTTTTTTTCTTGTCCCTTCTTTTCTCCCTCGAAAACATATTATTTTAAAGGCACTTTGAAAGATTTAAATGAAGCAATGTGATAAAGTAGAGTGACAAAGCAATGAACCAGTGATGGTCTAAAACCTGAAAAAAAAAAATCTGAGTCCTAATACTGTTCCTCTTGAAATGGCTGTAGTAAATGAAACTGATTAGGTTAATGCCTCAGATAGATTTAATTTTATTTTTTTGTTTGATTTTTTTTAGTTCTTTTATTGGTATATTTTAGGTATACAATTCATTTACATTTATCACTGGGTGTTTGTACCTGTACATGATATATCTTGGTTCTTTTTTTTTTCCCCCATTACCTGTGCACCCTTCACCCGTTCCCCCTTCCCTATTTACATAGATTTCATTTCCACTTTTTTTTTCTTTTCTCATATTTTTTCCTTTCCCTCTTTTCCTTTCCCCTTCCCCTCCCTTCACTCCTTCATCTTTGGACCTTTTTTCCTATTTCAAATTATCAGTTATTCATTTTAATCATTTTAACCCTTGTTTACACTATCAGTTTCTCACACTAGTGAAATGATTCAGTATTTACACATGTGTGTTCTATTTATTTCACTTGAGTATGGTCTCGATATGCATCCATTTAGCTATAAATGACTCTAGTGTTTCATTCTTTATAGCTGAGTAGTACTCCATTTTATTTAAAAAAAAAAAAAACCCACATTTTCTTTATCCAGTTTCCAGTTGATGGGCACTTGGGCTGTTTCCAAGCTTTAGCTATTACAAACTGTGCCACTATGAACATAGGTGCACATGTATCACTGTGGTATGATTCTTTTAATTCTTTTGGGAAGATACCCAGCAGGGCAATAGCTGGGTCAAATGGGACCTCTAGTCCTAGTTCTTTGAGGTATCTCCATACTGACTTCCACAGTGGTTGCACCAGTCTGCACTCCCACCAGCAGTGGAGAAGGGTTCCTTTCTCCCCACAACCTCGCCAGCATTTATTTGTTGATTTCTTGATACCAGCCATTCTTTCTAGGGTGAGGTGGAATCTCAGTGTTGTTTTCATCTGCATTTCTCAAATGACAAGTGATGTTGAACATTTTTCCATGCATTTGCTGCTTTTACTTTCTTGTCTGAGAAATGTCTGTTCATTTCAGATCTCCATATTTGAATTGGGTCTTTGAATTTGGGGGGTCTGATTTTTTTCAATTCTTTATATATTCTAGATAGTACTCCTTTGTCTGAGTTACAGCTGCTAAAAAATTTTTCCCATATTGTAGGTTGACTATTAGCTCTGTTGGTGGTTTCTTTTGCAGTGCAGAAGTTTTTAATAAGATGAGATCCCAGTTGTTGATTCTTTCTGCTAGTTCCCCTGATGCTGAGGTTTTGTTCATAAAGTCTTTTCCTATGCCAAAGTCTTCAAGAGTTCTACCTAACTTATCTTCCAGCAAGTTTAGTGTTTAATATTTAGATCTTTAATCCACTTAGATCTTAGTTTAGTGGATGGTGATAGGTATAGGTCTAGTTTCAATCTTTGGCAGGTTGAAATCCAGTTTTTCCAACACAATTTATTAAATAGGCTATCTTTCCTTCAATGATGGTGGTTGGCTCCTTTGTCAAACATGAGGTGGCTGAGTATGTCTGGAGTTGTTTCTGCATCTTCTAATCTATTCCACTGATCCTCAGGTCTGTTCCTTTGCCAGTACCATGCTGATTTTATCACAGTAGCTTTGTAGTATAGTTTCAAGTTGGGGATTGTGATACCCTCAGCCATGTCTCTGTTGCTTAGAATTGGTTTAGCTATTCTAGTTCTCTTATGGTTCCAAATGAATTTTTGAATTGTTTTCTCTAGTTCTGTGAAGTATTTTGTTGGAATTTCAATTGGCGTTGCATTGAATCTATATAGTAGTTTTGGAAGTATGGCCATTTTCACTATATTGGTTCTTCCTATCCAAGAGCAAAGGATGTCTTTCCATTTTCTTGTATCCTTTTTGATCTCATTTTTCAGAATGCTCTAGTTTTCAATGTAGAGGTCTTTTGCTTCCTTTGTTAGATTGATTCCTAGATATTTCATTTTTTTGGATGCTATTGTAAAGGAATTGTTTCCCTAATTTCTCTCTCAGTGAGTCTATCATTTGTGTGCAAGAAGGCTATTGTGTTTTGAGTGTTGACCTTGTATCCAGCTACTCTACTGAATCTGTCAATTAAGTCTAGAAGTCTTTTGGCAGAGTTTTTTGGGTCTTCTATGTAAAGTATCATATCATCAGCAAATAATGATAGTTTAACTTCTTTTCCTATCTTTATTCCATTTCTTTCTCTTTTCTAATTGCTATGGCTAATGTTTCCAGAACTATATTGAACAGGAGTGGTGATAGTGGGCATCCTTGTCTTGTTCCTGATTTTAGCATGAAAGTTTTCAGTTTTTGACCATTTAATATGATGCTGGTTGTTGGTTTTTCATAGATAGCCTTAATCAGGTTAAGGTAACGGCCTTCTATTCCAATTTTCTGTAGGGTTTTTATCATGAATGGGTGCTGGATTTTGTCGAATGCTTTTTCTGAATCTATTGAAATGATCATATGGTTTTTGTCCTTGACTCTGTTAATATAGTGTATTACATGTATTGATTTACAAATGTTGAACCATCCTTGCATCCCTAGGATAAATCTGACTTGGTCAGGGTGTATGATCTTCTTGATGACCCTCTGCGTTCTGTTTGCCAGTATCTTGTTGAGGATTTTTACATCTATGTTCATTAGGGAGATTGGCTGGTAGTTCTCTTTTGGGGTTGGGTCTTTCCCTGGTTTTGGAATCAAAGTAACACTTGCTTCCAGAAATGAATTTAGAAGTATTGCTTCCCTTTCAATTTCCTTGATGAGTTTAAGAGTAATGGCATTAGTTCTTCTTTAAATGTCTTGTAAAATTCAGCAGTGAAGCCATCTGGACCTGGACTTTTCTTTGTTGCTAAATATTTTATTACATTTTCAATTTTACTCATTGTAATTGGGGTGTTTAGTATTTCTATATCTTCTTCATTTAACTTTGGCAATTCATATGTATCTAGGAATCTGCCCATTTCTTCTGTGTTTTCCATTTTATTGGAGTAAAGGTTCTCGAAGTAGGTATTAATGATCCTCTGGATTTCTGTTGGATCTATTGTGGCTTCACCTTTTTCATTCTTGATTGGATGTATTTGTGCCTTTTCTTTCCTTTTTTTGATAAAGTTGGCTAGAGGTTTATTGATTTTATTTATTCTTTCAAAAAACCAACTGTTTGATTCATTAATTTTTTGTATGGTTCTCTTAGTCTCCATTGCATTGATTTCTGCCCTAATCTGTATGATTTCCTCTCTTGTATGAGCTTTGGATTCCTTATGCTCTTCTTTTTCTAGGAGCTTGAGGTTCTGCATTAGGTTATTTATCTGAGTTTTCTCTGTCTTCCTAATATGGGCATTCACTACTATGAATTTCCACCATAGAATTGCTTTCATTTTGTCCCATAGATTCCTGTATGTTGTACTGACATTATCATTTACTTGTAGAAACTGTTTAATTTCTTCTTTAATTACTTCTGTGACCCATTGGTTGTTGAAGAGGGTGTTATTCAGTTTCCATGTGTTTTTTGGGGCTTTGCAGTTTCTTATGTTATTGATCTCCAATTTTATTGCACTAAGGTCTGATAATATACAGGGGGTAACTTCAATTCTTTTACATTTACTTAGATATGACATGTGCACTAGCATGTGGTCTATTCTGGAAAATGACCTGTGTGCAGCCGAAAAGAATGTGTATTCCAATTTTGTGGGGTGGAACACTCTTTAAACATCTATTAATTCCATTTGTTCAATAGCTTGGTTCAGTTCTAGAATTTCCTTGTTAACTTTTTGTCTAGATGATTTGTCTACTTGTGATAGGGGGGTATTGAGGTCCCCCACTACAATTGTGTTAGTCTTTATTTGGTTTTTCATATCTATTAATATTTGTTTTGTATAATTAGGGGCATTCGTATTTGGTGTATATATATTTAGGATTGTCATCTCTTCCTCTTGGATTGTTCCCTTCACAAGGATATAGTGACCATCTTTGTCTCTCTTAATTAGTTTTGGTTTGAAATCTACTTTGTCTGCAAATAAGATTGCTACCCCTGCTTTCTTCTGGGTTCCTGTGTCATGGAGAACATTTTTCCATCCTTTTACTTTCAGTCCATGAGTTTCTTTTTGAGTTAGGTATGTTTCTTGTATATAGCATATTGTTGTGTTTTCCTTTTTAATCCATTCTGCCAGTCTATTTCTTTTGATTGGTGAACTGAGGCCATTAACATTGATGGTTATAATTGACAGATGTTGATTTATCCTTGTCATGATGTTTTACTTTTGTTGGCTCTTTTATTTCTTATTTTTCCCCCCTTTCCCTTTAGTGTCTTACCTTGCCTGGTGGCTTCCCCCTGTTGGGCCTCATGGAGTTGTGATCTTCATTCCTTTTTTTCTAGGGTATTGTTTAGAATTGCTTGTAGTGCTGGTTTGGTGTTCTTGAAATTTCTCAGGTGTTCTTTGTCGTGGAAGTATCTCTAATTTCCCCATTGATTTTGAAAGATAATTTTGCAGGATACAACAGTCTAGGTTGGAAGTTATTTTCTTTTAGGGCTTGAAATGCTTCACTCCAGGCTCTCCTTGATTTGAGGGTTTGTGTTGAGAAGTCTGTTGTGATTCTGATAGGCTTTCCTTTGTAGGTGATTTGTTTCTTTCCTCTAACTGCTTGTAGGATTTTGTTTTTCTGGTGGGTTTCTGGGATCTTGACTATTATATGACTAGATGTAGATTTTTTTTGATCATGGCTGGTTGGAGTTCTATATGCCTCACTTATCTGTATGTCCAATTCTCTACTTCTGTCTGGGAAGTTTTCCACTATTACTTCTGTGAACAGTTTTTATATGTCAATTGTGCTTTCTCCTGTTCTTTCATGGGCTCCTATCAGTCTTATGTTATTCTTCTTTGCATCGTCTAGCAGTTGTTGGATTGATTTCTCATGGTCCCTTACTATTTTTAAGAAATCTCTATTTTCATGGTCTCTAACCATGATCCTGTCTTCTATATCTTATATTCTATCTTCAGATTCCCTTAATCTGCTGTGGATACTTTCAGTGGAGTTTTTGATCTCCTGAATATCTGTTTGAATCTATTTCATGGATTCCATTTCTTTCTTATGTTGGGCCATCTTGGTTTCCATTTCTTTCTTATGCTGGGTATTCATGGCTTCCAGCATGTTTCTGAGCTCATCTATTTTTTTATCAGTTTCTGTTCTAGATCCTCTAATCATGTCTTTCACTCGGCTCACTATCTCTGCAGATATCTGGGAGATTATTTTTGCTTTGAATTTTTCTAGAGCCTCATTCATCTGTTTTGTTACTTCCTGTGCTATCAGTTCAGGATATCCAGGTGATTGGTTATGGGACTTTTCCATATCATTTCCCCCAGGATTTACCCTTGGTGGGGTGGAAGTCTGAGTTTGTGCCTTGCTTAAATGTCTTCTCATTTTTGTTTTTGGTACTGTCCTTGGTTTAACTCCTGGGTTGATGGTTTGAAATTGCTTATTGTAGGTATCTTTGTTGCTTGTAATTAGAACTCTTATGGAATGATTGCTTCTCAGGGGTGTCTTCCAGATATAGCTGGTCTTTAAGTTTTGAGTCTCTAATGACTCTAAGGCTATCTCATTTTCCTTATACTAGGAAGGTTCATTGACTAGATCAATACCAACATCTCAGCCCAAGTGATACAATCAGCAACATCATTGCATCAAGTACATCTTTGAAAATGACATTTTGTGGTAGTTATTAATCTTTCACCTTTAGCTGTGTGAATTAAATCAAGATCGAGGACCAACCCAATATATGGTGAATAAACTCTTCAATATAACAACTTTACCCTTTGGGATGGGGAGTTAGAAGGGGTTACAGAGGGAGGGATAGATGGGAAGAAGGATAGAGGAAGGTTAGCAGTGTGGTCAGAGGACACAGGTGAGAAGGAACAAGAGAATACTAGGAAAATAAAGAAGAACTCTGAATGAGGACCAAAACAGGGACAAAAAGGGAAGATGAACAATGTGGGAGAGCAAGAGAGTGAGTGTAAAAGAGAGAAAAAAAACAAAGAAGAAAAGAAAAGAAAAAAAAGGAGAGAAAAACAAATATTTTCAAAGAGTAGGGAAAAAATTAAAGATAAGAGGAGCAAAAGAAAAGAGAAAAAAAACAAAATAATAAAACTAATTTTGGGAATAAAAAGTAACCATGAAGATGAAGGGCCTCTTTCAGGTTATGTCTCTGCTGTCACAATAGACAACATGGGTTGCAGTGTACAGATATAAATCAATGAGTCTCAGCAAGCGAGTCGCAGACCCATGAGATTCAGGCAGATTTCTGGCTACAAGTCCCAAGTTGAGCTCCCTGTCCTCCTGTAGGGTTGAACTCTGTAGAGTTGTATTGCAGGTTCCAGCTGCCCTTCCCCTGAAGATAGTCTCGGTTCTGATGGGAGGTGAAGATGACTTCAACTTACCCAGTACAGTGGTCTGGTGGTCCGGTGTCCTCTGCATCTTTGTAGTGTGGAACCAGTTGGCTGTACAAAGGAGCGGGGGGGGGGGGGTCCAGTGGATTGCTGCCAGGGCGTGGGTTGATTCGGCGCATTCTGCGAGACTCTCGACATTGCTATGGCGTCCGCAGACCTGCCTGTCTGCAGCGGGCTGATTCCACAAACAATGTTGAGATCGGACACCTGAAAATGAACTACTCCCTACAGGACAAAACTCATGACCAGATCAGCTTCCTGGTGCACAGCATGGCACTTCCATCACAAGCCTGGTGAAGTCCCTGTCCTCAGAAATGAGCCTATTTTGTGCCTTCTCTGCTATGAAGATTTTATACCACTTCCCCTCCCTTTGGTTGCTCTGTCTCCTTCCTTGCAGAGGATATGGAGGCTAGGAGATGCATAAGCTCCCACCACCCACCCCACAGACTCAACTTCTCTCTCTGAGTATAGAGGAAGGCATTGATAGATTTAATTTAAAGGGCTGATTTCTACTGCTGGCAGTGGTTGCTGGGTGGTGGATCAGCCAGCCTTGTTATGCAACACTCCCGACTGTCACTACAAAGTACCTCTTCAGCTTCTGAAAGACTATACTTTTCTAATTGGTTGTAGCCAGTAATTATGTGTCACCTTTAGCTTTAATGAGTCAAAAGTCACACGTTTGAATTTCCAAATCTCCTCTCTGAATGACTAAGTTTTTGAGGCATAGATTTTCATTTTCTTTTCCTAAAAATTTTCAGTTTGGCTTGTATCCCTGAAGCAGGCAGGTACACAGAATGGAAGACAGCATGTACCTGCCAATTACATATTTCTTAAAAATATGTGGAAAGGCTTTTCTTATCACTAGAGTTACTGCCCCACCCTTTGTACATTTTAGCCATCATATACATAAGACGATCTGGATGAGAGAAGCGATAGTTCAGGCAAGGGTTTTTATTAACATAGAACCTACTAATGATCCCCCTGACACTTGTGATATGCTAAAACAACTCAAAATAGCCATCTCCTGAACTCAAAGTATTAAACTCTTACTTCCCATCCTAAGCCTGTAGGTAGCCTTGACAGAGAACAAGAAAAGGAGACAGGGGACTTTATGTATGAGAAGGGGGATTATAATGACCAGAGAAAACCTGACATTGATGGCTTCTCTCAACCCCATCCTTAATAAGCTCAGACTACTTTAGGATATGTTTTAGATGCACTAATTACACAGCATTATCTTTTCAACTAATCATCAGAAGGTGTGCCTTGGGTGATGTTTGAAATACAGGACTCTTGCAATATCAGGAGGTAGAAACTCAATTCAAACTGCTCACATGGGAAAGGTCCCTTTTGACACACAAACCTTAGGGTGTGTCGGGTATGATTAGGTCTAAAAGTCCAAAAATATATTCAGGAATTCAGCTTTGTACTTCCCTGATCTTTCCTCTGCTTGACATTATTCTCAAGCAAACTTTTCCATAGTTGAGGGGAAAGTAGCCACCAGCTGCTCCAGCTCCACTCAACCCAACAAGGAGTACCAGGAGAAAAGACCACACCTCTTTCCCACAGGTTTCAATAAAAGTACAAAGCAAAAAGTCTCTTGTGGCCAAATCCTGAGGCATGGGAACATCTTCATAAAAGTCAAGATCAGCATAGCCCATAACCCTTGGTCTGAGGGTGATGAAGGAGAAATTATACATACACACAAAATCAGGAAATGGATCCAAAGAATGGATACATAAGCAAAAACATCAATAAATACCCAGTACTGGGACTGATTATTTAAGACACAACTGACACTAATAGTTCTCAAGCAATTTCCAGCCAATCCCTGAGAACCATTCAATAACACAAAAGTGTAACACAATATAAAATAAATTGAAGAGAAAAGTAACCATAGTCTATTTTCAATATTTTGGAATGAAGAAAGAGATGAAGGAATGTGGGGTCCTTTCTGAAGATGGCCCTTTCTTCTCCCTGTTTCCTTTCTCCTCCATAGATTAGAGACCTTGGATGACACAGCCCCAGGGGACAGTTACCTAGTATCCTTCCCTGTTCCCTTCTTGTGCATGCCCAGATCATGAAACAATCACAGTACATTCTGCCTAGGCCAAGTAGGCCAACATAGCACTGTTTGCCCCACCTTCTCTTCCTGTTTGCCTTCCACTATAAATAAAGAGCTTGTAGTGCTTCGGGCAGCCATTAGCTCCTGACTAGCTATGGTTCCACCTGGTCCCAACTTTCTCGCATAATCTTGGTATGTATCCTTCTTTCTTAGTTTCTTCACCTTTTCTTCATCTCCCACTGCTCTCCCCAGCTTTGGACCCTATGCTGTGTGGGTCACTGCAAAGGAAGGGATGAGGAAATGTAAAGAGAGAAAGAAGAAGATAAAGAGGGAAGAAAACAAAAATCAATTTAAAATCTAAATAAAATGGACTCCAAGTTCCATGGCTCATATTATTAAAAAAGTTACTATGTGTTTCAGGATTATTGTGTTTCTGATATGTTTCACTTATCACAGTGAAGTCACTGGATGGCCTGTGTTTCTTTTTGTATCCTGTGCAATTTTTGTCACCCCTTGATTCCCACCCCCTTAGCATCTTACTATGCACCAACAGAGGCAAACAGTTTAAGGCAAGTTTCCCAGATTTCATTGGCCTGTGGAGCATTACTGGCTATAATACTGCAAATGGCAAGGCCAAAGAAGTTATCTCCTATATTTCCTCAATTTGCAGCCAACATGCAGGATGTCTGTGGACTCTCAGTGCACAATTTTGTCCCTACTTATACAGAGATGGGATTGTGCCATGACTCTTCACTTCCTCATAAATACCCCTTAGCTTCATCTATATTCCCTCTCTTCATAGGGCTGAAACTCAAGTCCTTTAAATCAGCATGAGGACCATGACTGAGTCAAAGAATGCCTTGTCCTCCCCTCCTGCTATAAGTCCTTAAGGAAAAGTTTCTCCTCCGTGAAGCAAAACCTTTGAAGCAAGGCTATTCAAGATCCACCATTCATTCCCTTACCAGCTGTCTAAACATTCCCAGATACCTATAATTACCAACTGAGACTCCAACTAAGATCTCTGCTAAAAACTGACAGTGAGCTGACTCCATACCTGTGCACGAAAAGTGTCTTTTGGAATTCTATCTAGTATTTTAATATAAGGTTTCACCAGGTTTCTTCCCTTTATCTCTCCATAAAACTTTTAATGGCTCTGATCATTTTCTAAAGTATCATCCATTTAGCTATACTCATATACTTTACTATGTACTCATATAGTATATACTTTATACTGATCATTGGTTTGCCACAAAAAATATCAGATTTACATTTTGTCAAGGTAAAATTTTTTAAAAATATTTCATTCTCCCTTTCATTATTTTTAATCTTAGGTACATTCTTTTTCTGTTTGGGCCCTCAGTTCCAGTCGATATTATCATTTTTATTTCTATTTCTATTTCTCTCCTTCTCTCCCCCCGCCCCCTTTCTCCTCTCCTTCCCCTACTGCTATGATATGAATGGTGTCCCTTCAAAATTCACCTGTTGAAACCTAATCCCCAATGTGATGATATTAGGAAGTAGGGCCTTTCAAAAGTGATCTGATCATGAGGGTGGCACCCTGGTTAATGAGATTTGTACCACTATAAAAGAGGCCCCAGGAAGATCCTTTGCCACTTCTATCATGTGAGGTTACAGTGAAAAGACAGCCATCTATGACTCAAGATGTGCACCTCACTATAGTAATAATTGGCTGAGATAAGGAACAAGAAACTAGAGACATTTATAGCTAAGTGGATGCACATTGAGGCCATACTCTTAAGTGAAATAAATAGGGCACACATGTAAATACTGAATAGTTTCTCTGGTGTGAGAAACTAAAAGTGTAAATAAGGATCAAAATGTATAATCCATATTGTGAAATAGGAAGAAAAAGTCTAAAGGAGTAGGTGAGTAGGAGAGATATGGGAAAGGAAAGAAGAGAAAAGAAAAAAATATGAGAAAAGGAAAAAATGGAAACAAAGTCTTTGTAAACAGGGAAGGGTGGAGGGAGTGGAGGGCAGGGAAATGGGAAAGAAATAAGAACTAAGATACATCATGTAAAGGTACAAGATCCCAATGATGAATGCAACTGTATTGTACACCTAAAATGTACCAATAAACTTAATGGAAAAAAAAATTGGCTGAGGGCTCTTTTGTTCAACTCAGATAGAAATTGTGAATTGGTAAAGTGCAGGTCCATTAACATTGGTGTCTCCAAGCTTTGAGTGCCAGTGCCTCTCAATTCTTAGTGTTATACCTCTTACTGTAACCCTATGTCCTAGAGGTTAGCAGCCCCTAGTGGCTCTTAGAGGCCCCTGTCAGCTCCTGTACATCCAGAACTCACAGCCCTGTTAGCTTTCTGAAGTTCTTCCAGTGCCTCTCTAGAGCTTTTCTGCTAGTGTCCATAGTTCTGTCATTCTGCTGCTCCTACTTCACAACTCCACTTCTACCACCTCTCTGCTCAGTCTCTGAACTCTTCAGCAGCCTTCTGTCTGCTAAGCACATTCAGGACTAAATAGCCCTTAGTGTTGCCAACTCTTTCTTAGTGCAACCAGCTCAGCCTACTCAACCTGAGGAAACATCACAAGTACACACTACAATCACCCAAACAAGGATTTCTGGGGCCTATGCTGTGCCCCAGAAGGTTAGGGTACAGGGAGGCAGTGCATGGGAAGGGGAGCTCTCTTGAGGTAATATGAGGAGACTGGGGGGAATTTTGCTAATATAGAGAAAGGATAGTCCATGCAAGGAGTCTCGCATACCTGTTTAGGAACCTGCAAAGTATGGTAGAGGTAGGTGGCAGGGAAGTCTGAGATGGTCATGGGTCATCAGCAATTTCTGTAGCAGAAGTGAAGATTTTCAGGCACCTGGTGTAGCCATGGCCAGAGCAGCCATAGGTACAGTGGTCTCGATGTGTCTAAAACAGCCTCAGCTGTCTAGATGACAGCCCAGTGGAAATACAGAAGCTCCTGCCAACAGGGAAAAGCAGCAGGGCTAAAGTCACAACTGTTACTTTTTCCAGTGAGTTTCTAGAAACAATGGCAGTGTAGATCATGGTCCAACAAAAATCAGGGACTTTGGGAATATTTGTGGCAGCCCCTGAGCTGATCCCAAACTCTGCCCTGTTAGGCATTGTCGTCTGGCTCAGAGAAGCTCCAGCAGCACCCAGAATCCAGGTGTAGAGAATGGCATCTCAGCTGTTGGCTAAGCCTCCATTCCTATCAGGGCTTCAGGATGGAAAGGCATCCTAGAGAATGGTACCAAGGAGACCTCAGAGGTACCAGGGAGACACTATAGCCAGTCATTACCCTCCTGATCACCCTTGGGTTAGTCTAGTAACAAGGGGGAGGGCTGTGATCGCCATCTGTCTGGTGAGATCAAACACATTTTAGGTGTCAAAGGGAAAGTATTCCTTAGGAAAAGTTGCATCTCACTGTTCAGTCTCCACTAGACATCAAATCTTCTAACACCTTGATCTTGAACTTCCAATTTATGTTGTTTATAAGCCCCTCCATTTATGCTATTTGTTATAACAGACAAAATTTGCTAAAATAGCAACTTTTGAAGTAGTTGTGCTGAGAACAAGATCCCAAAGTAGACATCACCTGTTTCCTCTGTGCATCAGCATCAGCATTACCATTGAGCATCAGTAGGGCTATTGAGGTTTTCAGTCTAAAAGCTCATTAGGCAAGGAGAAACAAGCCCCAGACTCAAAGGATAAGGAGAGTTTAAGACATCCTACAGAACCTGCACAGATTGTGCCAAGCCCAAAGCTAACATGCCTTGAAAGGCACCATGCTCTAGCTTACTCAGGAATCATGTGGGATGGGTGAAAAGGTCAGCAGTACAGCACTAAATAAGGAGCATTACTAAAAGGAGCTTCAGCAGAGTGGGCAGACAGACCAGACACTGTGCAGAACACAGAGCACAACTGCTTCTCCAAATATATGAAACTCTCAAAAGAATAAAATAAGAGAAACTCTCACCTAAAAAGGCACACTATTCTTTTGAAGAGAAGAGGCAGATAAGGACCATAAATTAGAAATCTACTCACTTTCTTTTCCACCCAACATACCGAAGTAAGCTAGAGGAAAGCTTCCCAGAGCTCTCAGTCTTTATTGGACAATATTCTGGGGGAACTGAAATGCTACTAAGTCACATAGTTATCTAATGTCTCGTCTACAAAGCTTAGTCTAAGTACACCTGAGAGACTTTACAAGTAAAATTCTTGCATCACATCTCTGGTGGCTGGGAAATACTATTCATTCTTGCAAATAGAAATGGAGATTGTGTGAAAAAAAATTAAAAGACAGTAATTTGACCCAGAAATAGATCAGATATTTATTTGATAGGGCAAGTTACAAATTCAGAATCTAACTCAGTAAACATTAGCTGGTATTTTACAAGTATTCTTGGTTTAAAGTCTTCCCAGAGAGCACTAAACATATCTGCACATAAGTAGAAATATGTGTTGGAGATACAAGGAGTCCAGATTCTGTTCCCTGTGGAAGGAATAGAGAGAAGTGACCAGTGAAGTTATCCTCGTCTGGGTGACTGAATGAATTTATTGCCTATTTTCTCCTTCATCATCCTCATTTCTTATTTTCCCCTATAAACAAAAAAATCAACTGGAAAAAGAAACAAACAAGATCTGTATTTTGTAGATATCTGGCATATATGTATATTTAATAAATAGATGTTCCTAGAGAAAATGAAAGAAGGAAATGAAGGAGGAAGCAAGAAAATGGAAAAGAAATGAAAGGAAGGAAAAGAGAAGAAAAATAATAGAAAAAATATTTTTCATTTTCCTTTGTAAAAAAAATTATTACTTTTGCCTTCAAAAAGAAAACTCAGACCATCCATATATTTATTTTGACTTATGAATACATTTTTGTTTAAAATATGTTAAGGTATAAATTTTAGATCAATTGTATTACCCTTAACACAGCATTTTTTTTGAAGAAAGGGCAGAACTATTCAAAACCAGAATTTTTTGGAAAGCTTGGTTTTACAGCCCAGGAAAATAGAAATGTCTCAGTATTCCATGAGTGTATGGCTATGAGGTATTTTATAGAGCCCTTACACTAAAGAATATTTGTGAGAGGCCAGGGATTTAGCTCAGTGGTTCCAGCACCTGCCTCAAAAGCACAAGGTCCTGAGTTCAATCCCTGGTACCAAAAAAAAAGAATAGTTGTGAGAATTTTTCTTGCTTAATTCCTACCCCAAGTTAAAAAAGGAAACATGACAAGAATGAGCCACCACTGCATCCTACACATCTTGTCTTTAAAAGGTAAGCTGGTACAGAGGAAAGAAATGTGCTCTTTCAAAGATTGGCTTTGTTAGAGGCAATCAAATCACCTTCTAAATTTAAAGAAAAATGTTATTATTGACTTTCTGAAAAACAATGGACATTGGAAAGAATGTGAGTTTCAAACTTAGAAAAATAAAAACAGCAATGACAAACACTGATTAGTTCATCTTCCAAGTTTAGCTTTGAGAGTTCAGATTTGAAGTCTGTCAGCTATTTTTGCTCACTTCCTTATCACAGGAAAATAATTCCCAATATAAAGGAAGTCAGTGTCATCCAAAGGCTTATAGGTAAGCTTAACATGGTAAAAATAAAGAAATGACCTTCAAGAAGAGAAGTGTATTACAAGATATTCTGTGTGCATGAACTCTGTCTCAGTCTGTTGAAGCTACTGTAACAGAAATATCTTATATTTGATATTTTATTTTAAAAATAAGAGATTTTTGTTCACAATTCTAGGTGTTGTAAGGTGCCATCAGGTTTGGTATCTGATAAAGGCCCAGTTCTGCTTCCAAAATGGCATCTTGTTGCTGCATCTTCATATCATATGGTGGAAAGGCAAATCTTGTGTCCTCAAATGGCAGGTGTGGCAAACAAACTCCCTCAACCTCTTCTACAAGGGCAATAATCTCATTCATGCCTTCAAGATTTAATCATCTTCTGATGGCCTTGTCTTGTAATACTATCACAATAGGGATTAAATTCCAACAAATGAATTTCAGACCATAGCAAACTCATTCACAATTTCTCAACAATTATTTTTTGGCAACAATGGGGAACTTGTGAGGAATTGAAATGGAATTGCATATGCCGTTAAAAGTAAATTAAAAAGACCCCCCCCCAGCTCCACCTGAAAGAAATTTAAAAAGCATTAATTCATTAACAAGAAGTAAAAAGCCAAACAAAGTGAAAAATCAACAAGTCTTGATAAAAGTTAGGTCACAGAGCAAACCACAACTGTCAAAAAATTAATGTTAAGAGAAATACAAAAGACACAGAAGCTTAAATGTCACATTTCTCTTACACGAAAAACTCACATTATAAGTAAAAGATCAAAATAAAAGACAGATTGTAGGAAGTAGGGAGCTGGATCCTTTTCAAATGGGAAGAGGACTAAGAGCTGGAGGGAGGAGGAAGCAGGGAAAGGAAAGGGGATGAAAAAAAGGAATTAAAATGTGTTATGTACATGCACCAACTTCCCACAAGGAATATAAACATTATGTACTGTAAACATGTACTAATAAAAACAAATTTTTAAAAAATTCGAAGACAGACAGTAGATACAAAAATAACAATTTATCAGAGCAGAAACACATGAGCAAAATGTGTACAGGAATTAATGCAGGTCAAGAAAGCCTGAAATGTAATTGATAAATTGCTGGAGAATCAGAAGGAATAAGTTAGGAGAGGGAAGGGGTTTTTTCATAATGGGACCCTACACCTCTGCGAGTTTTACCTCAGGAGCTCTACTGGGTCCTCACAGAGAATATTAGAGGAGAAAAAAACTGTGCTTCCCCTGGGAGAAGGAAAAAGAAAATGTTTTGGATATGCCAGAGCAAGCTATTCTTACCTTTCTCCCTCAGGAGAAACTATTTGACCATACCCTAATTGAGCTGGGGAAAAGGAAATGCACCACTCTAGCTTGCTGTAGCCTTCCACAGGGAGAAAGATAAATACCCAACACTAAGCATTGTGTTCTTCCCAAGGGGAAAGGGGAAAATATTGAAAAGCATGTGTGAAGTTCACAATCCAGATGTACATGCTTATTAAAAGATGGAGACACAATCATAATATTGTAGAAGGCTTCCCTTCCCACGCACCATATCACTTCATTACTAATGGTTTATTTATACCAGCTTCTTTTATTCAGTAATGTTCATGTATCAAGAAAAAATAATGACACATACTAAAAGGCAAAAGAGGGCACACATTTGAAGACACAGAGTGAACATCAGAACCAGATTCAAATATGGAATGGATATTGGAATTATCAGACCAGGAATTAAAAACAAGTATGATTAACATCCTAAGGCTCTATTAAATAAAGAAGACAGCATATAAGAATAGATATGTGTCTGGTGTTAACAGAGTGATGAATATTGTAAAAATAAAAATAAACAAAAAATAAAGAGGTGGAGGGGTGGGGAGGTAGAGAGGGGAGAGGGAGGGGGAGACATGAAGGGGTCATAAAAAGGATTAAGATGTGTTATGTACCTGTACCAACTACCCAAGACAAATGTCATTATTATGTATTGCAAGCATACTTTAAAAATATATAAATAAAAAATAAGTGCTAGAGATCAAAAGTAGTGTAACAGAAATGAAAAATGCATGCTTGTTTGGTGGTGCAGGGGGTCAAACCCAGAGCCTCACACATTGAGCAAGCACTCTAAAATTGAGCTATATACCCAGCAAAGAATAAATGCCTTTGATGGGCTTAGTAGTAGACTAAGCACAGATGAGAAAACAATCTATAAGTGTGTGGATATCTCAACAGAAAATTCCTAAATAAGGGCAAAGAGGAAATTAGTGGAGGAGGGGAAAGGAAGAACAGACTAAGGAACAATTAAAAAGTGTAGCACATACACTGAAACAGTGTAACAGACAAAGGAAAGAAGACCTATTCGAAACAATAATGACTGAGAACTTCTACCAAATTAACGTTACACATGAAAGTACAGATTTAAGAACACGAAGCATGATATATGCCAGAAAAATTGCATGTAGACATACGATATTCAAACTACACAAAATCAGAGAGAAAAAATCCTGAAAGAAGATGCTGGTGAGGGGGAAACACTTTAACAATAGAGAAGCAAAGATAAGAATTACATCCTAGGAAGACGCTGAATCACCCCACTACAGACAGGCAGATCTTCCCACGCCCTACCAAGGTCCCCAGTCACGCGGAACACACTAAATCAGCCCGCTGCAGACAGGAAGGTCTGCCCACGCACTACTGAGGTCCCAACTGGCACGGAACATGCCGAATCAGCCCGCTACAGACAGGCAGGTCTGCGCACGCCCTAGGCAGGTCCCGAGTCACTTGGAAGAAGCCGAATCACCCCGCTGCAAAAAGGAAGCCACCTGGTTCCACACTACAAAGACGCAGAGGACACCAGACCAGCAGACCAAGGCACTGAGTCCTGCTGCTCCCAGCCCAGAGGTAGGGGCTTCTGAGCTACCATCCCACTGCTCCTGGTCCAGAGGAAGGGGCTTCCAGGCCACCATCCCTCCCACTGCTCCCAGCCCACAGGAAAGGGCTTTTGGGTCACCATCCCTATCACTGCTCCCGGCCCCTGTCCCACCTCTCCCAGCTCAGAGGAGGTAATCCCTGCAGGCACTAACAGATCCCAGCCCCAGTCGAAATGAGGAAACATGGAAATAAGTCTCAAAACCAAGCTTCCAGATAACCTACAGCAATCCCAAAGGGAAATGAGATGGAACACTCTGATACTCAACCACCTGGACCCACTGAACTGGCAACAAAAGGGGACCTGGAAAAAATGAAATAAGAAATAACTTATCAGATAACAGAAATTGTGCCCCTAGTGCAAGACATGATTAATAAATCTAGAGAGGAGCTGAGGAACATGATGGAATCCCAACATAAGAAACAAATGGAATCCATAAAACAGATGCAAAGAGATTTCCAGGACTGAAAAACTCCACTGAAAGTCTACACAGCAGAATGAGCCAATGTGAGGACAGAATTTCAGATATAGAAGATAAGATTGCAAGTAGTGACCAGGAAAAGAAAAATGGCTTCAACATGATAAGGGGACATGAAAAATCAATCCAGCAGCTGCTAGATGATGCAAAGTAGAATAACATAAGACTGATTGGAGTCAATGAAGAAACAGGTAAGAGTGCAGATGCCATAAAAAAATCTCTTCACAGAAATAATGGCAGAAAACTTCCCAAGCAGGGGGAAAGAGCTTGACATACAGATAAGTGAGGCATATAGGACTCCAAATAGCCCTGATCAAAAAAAATCTACACATAGGCATATAATTGTTGAGATTCCAGAAACACAACAGAAGAAAAAAGTTCTACAAGCACTCAGAGAAAAGAAACAAATCCCATACAAAGGAAAGCCCATCAGAATCACAGCAGACTTCTCAACACAAACCATCAAGGCAACAAGGGTTTGCAGTGACATATTCCAAGCTCTAAAAGAAAACAGCCTCCAATACAGATTGATGTACCCTGCAAAAATTATCATTCAAAATGGATGGAGAAATGAGATACTTTCATGACAAAGAGCACCTTAGGAACTTCATGAATATCAAACCAGCACTCCAAAGAATTTTACACAATATCCTAGGAACAGACACTGAGGATCACAACCCCAGGAAGCAAAGCAGAATGAACCCATCTAGCATGACAAGAAATTAAATGTAGAGGAGGAGAACCCAACAAAAAGAAAAAGGCATGGCAATGACAAGCCAGTAAGTTTCAGACATAACCATCAATGTTAATGGTCTCAATTCACCAATCAAAAGAAATAGACTGGCAGAATGGGTCAAGAAGCAAAATCCAACAATATGCTGCATACAAGAAACACACTTAATTCAAAAGGAAACTCATAGACTGAAAGATAAAGGGTGGAAAACAGTACTCCATGCAACAGGAACCCGAAACAACGCATGAGTAGCTATCCTCTTTGCAGATCAAGTAGATTTCAAACCAACATTGATTAAGAGAGATGGAGAAGGGCACTACATCCTTGTAAAGGGAACAATCCAAGGGGAAGAGATGACAATCATAAATATCTATGCACCAAACACTAGTGCACCCAACTATATAAAATAAATACTAATGGACATGAAAAGTCATATATGCAGTAATACAATTGTAGTGGGGGACCTCAACACCCCACTGTCACAAATAGATAGATCAACTAGACAAAAAATAAGTAATGAAATCCTAGAACTCAAACAAACTCTTGAACAAATGAACTTAACAGGTGTTTACAGAGTCTTCCACCCCACAAAATCAGAATACACCTTCTTCTCAGCTGCACATGGGTCATTCTCCAAAACAGACCACATACTCACAATAGAACATGTTTAAGTAACTACAAAGGAATTGAAGTTAACCCGTGTATATTATTAGACCATAGTGGGATGAAATTGGAGATCCATAGCAAAAGAAACTCAAAAAATTTCATAAACATGTGGAAATTGAACAACACACTACTGAATAACCAATGGGTCACAGGGGAAATTAAAGAAGAAATCAGACAGTTCCTTCAATTAAATGACAATGGCAATACAACATATCAGAATTTATGGGACACAATGAAAGCAGACTTACGAGTGAAATTCATAACAGTGAGTATGCATATTAGGAAAACAGAATGAGCCCAATTAAACAACCTGAGGCTGAACCTCAAGCTTCTAGAAAAAGAAAAACAGGACAACCCCAGAGCTCATACAAGGGAGGAAATTATAAAGATCAGAGGAGAATTCAATGCAATGGAAACTAAGAGAACGATACAAAAAAATCAATGAAGCCAACAGTTGGTTCTTTGAAAGAATCAACAAAATTGACAAAGCCTTAGCCAACTTTGTCAGAAAAAGGAAAGAAAAAGCCCAAATCCATGCAATTAGGAGTGAAAAGGGTGAAATTACAACAGACCCAGCACAAATCCAGACGATCATCAATACCTACTTCCAGAACCTATATGCCAATAAGATGGACAACACAGAAGAAATAGACAGATTCCTAGACACACATGAATTACCAAAGTTGAACGAAGAAGACCTAAACATTCTGAACAACCCAATATCAACTAATGAAATTGAAAATGTAATTAAAAACTTATCAACTAAGAAAAGCCTGGACCCTGATGGCTTCACTGCTGAATTCTACAAGACATTTAGAGAGGAACTGCTGCCACTACTGTTTAAACTCTTCAGTGAAATTGAAAGGGAAGCAATACTCCCAAATTCATTACTGGAAGCAAGCATCACCTTGATCCCCAAAGCAGAGAAAGACCCAACTGAAAAAAGAGAACTATAGGCCAATCTCACTAATGAACACAGATGCAAAAATCCGTAATAAGATACTGGCAAACAGAATGCAGAAGATCATCAAGAAGATCATACACCCTGATCAAGTGGGATTCATCCCAGGGATGCAGGGATGGTTCAATATACAAAAATCAATCAATGTAATACACTATATCAATAGAGCCAAGGACAAAACCATATGATTATCTCCATAGATACAGAAAAATCATTTGACAAAATTCAACACGCATTTAGGATAAAAACCCTACAAAAAATTGGAATAGATGGTCTCTACCTCAAACTGATAGAAGCCATCTATGAAAAACCAACAGCCAATATCATACTAAATGGTCAAAAACTGAAAGCCTTCACACTCAAATCAGGAAAAAAACAAGGATGTCCACTATCACCACTCTTGTTCAATATAGTTCTGGAAACATTAGCCACAACAATTAGACAAGAGAAAGAAATAAAAGCAAGAGAGGTAATGAAGAAGTCAAATTGTCATTATTTGCAGAAGACATGATACTCTATATAGAAGACCCCAAGAACTCCACCAAAAGTCTTCTAGACTTAGTAACCAAATTCGGTCAAGTAGCTGGTTACAAGGTCAACACACAAAAATCAATAGCTTTCCTCTACACAAATGACAGACTCACTGAGAGAGAAATAGGGCAAATAATTCCTTTCACAATAGCATCCAAAAACTGAAATACCTAGGAATCAACCTAACCAAAGAAATCAAAGACCTCATCTCTGAAAACTATGGCACTCAGAAAAGAGAGAGAGAAGATGATATCAGAAAATGGACAGACCTCCCCTGCTCCTGGGTAGGAAGGATTAATATAGTGCAAATGGCCATACTTCCAAAACTGCTATATAGATTTAATGCAATTCCAATTGAGATCCCAGCAGCATACTTCATAGACCTTGAGAAAACAATCCAAAAATTCATTTGGAATAAGAAGAGACCCAGAATAGCAAAAGCAATTCTAGGTAACAGAGACATGGCAGGGGGTATCACAATCCCCAACCTGCAACTCTACTACAAAGCTACTGTGATAAAAACAGCATGGTACTAGCAAAGAAACAGGCTTGAGGACCAGTGGAACAGATTAGAAGATGCAGAAACAACTCCAGACACACTCAGCCATCTCATCTTTGATAAAGGAGCCAAACACCCTCACTGGAGGAAAGATAGCCTCTTTAATAAATGGTGCTGGAAAAATTGGGTTTCAACTTGCCAAAGATTAAAACTAGACCTGTATCTCTCACCGTGCACTAAACTAAAATCAAAATGGATTAAAGATCTAAATATTAAAATAGAAACTCTGAACCAGTTGGAACAGAGCTTAGGTAGAACCCTTGAAGACATCAGTGTAGGAAAAGATTTTAAGAACAAAACCTCAGTTGCCCGTGAACTAGCACAAACAATCAACAAATGGGGTCTCTTCTTACTAAAAAACTTCTGCACAGCAAGAGAAACTACCAGCAGTGTGAAGAGACAATCCACAATGTGGGAAAAAAATCTTCATCTGCTCTTCCTCAGACAAAGGTCTACTATCTCGAATCTATAAAGAATTTAAAAAGATCAGACCTCCCAAATTTAAAGACCCAATCCAAAAATGGGCCTCTGAAATGAACAGACATTTCTCAGACAAAGAAGTAGAAATAACAAATAAATACATGAAAAAATGTTCAACATCACAGGTCATTCGAGAGATGCAAATGAAAACAACACTGAGATTCCACTTCACTCCAGAAAGAATGGCTGCTATCATGAAATCAACCAAAAACAAATGCTGGCAAAAGAATAGCAAAAGCAAATCTAGGTAACAGAGACATGGCAGGGGGTATCACAATCCCCAATCTGCAACTCTACTACAAAGCTACTGTGATAAAAACAGCATGGGACTGGCAAAGAAACAGACTTGAGGACCAGTGGAACAGATTAGAAGATGCAGAAACAATGCCAGACACACTCAGCCATCTCATCTCGATAAAGGAGCCAAACACCCTCACTGGAGGAAAGATAGCCTCTTTAATAAATGGTGCTGGAAAAATTGGGTTTCAACTTGCCAAAGAATAAAACTAGACCTATATCTCTCACCATGCACTAAACTAAAATCAAAATGGATTAAAGATCTAAATATTAAAATAGAAATTCTGAACCAGTTGGAACAGAGGTTAGGTAGAACCCTTGAAGACATCGGTGTAGGAAAAGATTTTATGAACAAAACTTCAGTTGCCCGTGAACTAGCACAAACATTCAACAAGTAGGATCTCGTCTTATTAAAAGGCTTCTGCACAGCAAGAGAAATCACCAGCAGTGTGAAGAGACAACCCACAATGTGGGAAAAAATCTTCACCTGCTTTTCCTCAGACAAAGGTCTACTATCTCGAATCTATAAAGAACTTAAAAAGATCAGACCTCCCAAATTTAAAGACCCAATCCAAAAATGGGCATCTGAAATGAACAGACATTTCTCACACAAAGAAGTAGAAATAGCAAATAAATACATGAAAAAATATTCAACATCACAGGTCATTCGAGAGATGCAAATGAAAACAACACTGAGATTCCACTTCACTCCAGAAAGAATGGCTGCTGTCATGAAATCAACCAATAACAAATGCTGGTGGGCCTGTAGGGAAAGAGGAACCCTGCTCCACTGCTGGTGGGAGTGTAGACTGGTGCAAGCACTGTGGAAATCAGTATGGAGATACCTCAAAGAACTAGGACTGGAAGTCCCATTTGACCCTGGTATTCCACTGCTGGGGATCTTCCCCAAAGAATTCAAAGAATCATAACACAGTGATATATGTGCACCCGTGTTCATAGCAGCCCAGTTTGTGATAGCTAAAACTTGTAAACAGCCCAAATGCCCATCAACTGGAAAGTGGATAAAGAAAATGTGTTTTTTTTATAAAATGGAGTACTACTCAGCCATAAAAAATGAGAAATTAGAGACATTTATAGCTAAGTGGATGCACATTGAGGCAATACTCTTAAGGGAAATAAATAGGACACACATGAATAAATATTGAATAGTTTCTCTGGTGTGAGAAACTGAGAGTGTAAATAAGGACTAAATCTCTAATAAGTAATGTGAAATAGGAAGAAAAGGGGCAAAGTGGAAGGAAGTGGGAGGGCTAGGGGAAAGGATAGAAGGGAATGGGATTAATATGAGAAAATGGAAAAAGAGGTGCAAAATCTTTGTAAATAGGGAGGAATGGTGGGGTTGAAGGGAAGCCTGGGCAAGGGTGAAAAATAAGAACCAAGAGAGCATATGTAAAGGTGCAAATTTCCAATGATGAATGTCATTATATTGTATACCTAAAATGTACCAATGATTAGAATGAATAATCAATAATGTAAAATAGGAAGAAAAGGTCCAAAGGGGTAGGGGTAGTGGGAGGGGCAGGGGAAATTAAAGAAGGGAAAGGAAAAATGATGAGAAATGGAAAAATTGAAAATAAAGTCTTTGTAAATAGGGAAGGGTGGAGGGGGTGAAGGGAGGGCTAGGAATGGGGAAAAAATAAGAACCAAGATGCAGTGTGTAAAGGTACAATTTCCCATGAGAAATGTAATTGTGTTGTATACCTACAAGTACCAATAAAAGAATTTAATAAAAAAAGAAAGTGAAAAGTAGTCCTTAAACAGACCATATTTATAATACATATAACCTATGGCCAGAACATATAAAGAACTCTTACAGTTCATTAATAGACAACCCAATTAAAAAGTAGACACAAGATGATAGCCAGCACAGCACAAGGAAAGTTGTGCAACACTAGAATCAGAAAAATACTAATCAGTACAATAACAAGATTGTATTATACACTCATTAGGGAGATGAAGTTAAAAGTTTTGAAAGAACAGATGTCAGCTTAGGTGTGAACCAGTTAGAACTTTTGAATATTGCTAATGTGAATGTGAGATGATAAAACCATTTTGAAAAACAGTATAGAAATTACTTGTATTACTGTTAAGAACCAACAGTTCAAGGGCCAGGGATTTAGCTCAGTGGTTTCGCCGCCTGCTGCGCAAGTGCAAGGACCCGAGTTTGATGCCCAGTACCAAAAAAAAAAGAACCAGCAGTTCTGTCCTTAAGTTTTTACTTAAGAGGAATGAAAACACATGTTCACAATAGATTTGTACATACAAGTTGACTATCGCTTATCTGAAATTCATGGGACCAGAAGTGTTTCAGATTTTAGTTTGAAATCCACTTGATCTGCAAAGAGGATAGCTGCTCCTGCTATTTTTTTGGTTCCTGTCCCATGGAATATTGTTTTCCACCCTTTAACTTTCAGTCTAAGTTTCTTTTTGAATTAAGTGTGTTTCTTGTATGCAGCATACTGTTGGATCTTGCTTCTTGCCCATTCTGCCAGTCTATTTCTTTTGAATGGTAAATTGAGACCATTAACATTGATGGTTATAACGGGTACATATTGACATCATTGTCATGACTTTTTCTTTTTGTTGTATTCTCCCCTTTTGCATTTAATTTCTTATCATGCCCAATGGATTCATTCTGCTGGCTTTACTGGGGTTGTGATCCTCATTGTCTTTTCCTAGGATATTGCAAGGTTGGAGGCTGTTTTCCTTTAGGGCTTGAAATACATCACTCCAAGCTCTTCTTGCCTTGAGGGTTTGCATTGAGAAGTCTGCTGTGATTCTGTTGGGCTTTCCTTTCTATGGGATTTGTTTCTTTTCTCTAACTCTTGTAGAATTGTGTTCTTCTGTTGAGTTTCTTGAATCCTAAATATTATATGCCTATGTATAAATTTTTTTTGATGAAGGCTAGTTGTGGTTCTATATGTCTCACTTATCTGTATGTCAAGTTCTTTTCCCCTCCTTGGGAAGTTTTCTGCCATCACATCTGTGAAAAGGTTTTTTATGTCACCTGTGCTCTCTCCTGTTTCTTCATTGTCTCCAATCACTCTTATGTTATTCTTCTTTGCATCATCTAGCAGCTTCTGGATTGATTTCTCATGGTTCCTTACAATTTTAAAGAAATTTTTCTTTTCCTGGTCACTAATTGCAATCTTATCTTCTATATCTGAAATTCTGTCCTCACATTGGCTCATTCTGCTGTGTAGACTTTCTATGGAGGTTTTAATCTCCTGGAAATCTGTTTGTATCTGTTTTTCCCCATTATCTTTATTGGTACATTTTAGGTATACAATACAGTTACATTCATCATGGGGATCTTGTACCATTACATGAGTCTCTTGGTTCTAATTTTTTTTCCCCTTCCCTTGGCCTCCCTTCACCCCCTCCACCCTTCCCTATTTGCAAAGACCTTGTTTCCATTTTTTTCCTCTTCTCATATTTTTTCCTTTCCCTTTTTTCCCTTCCCCTACCCCTCACAATTCCCCGGGTCTTTTAGACTTTTTCTTCCTGTTACACAATATCAGTTATACATTTTTTAAATTACAATATTAAGATCTAGGAGACATTACCACAGATTTTACAGAATGTAAAAGGATACAGAAAGCATATTACAAAAATCTTTTTTGAAATAAATTTGACAACTTTTAAGAAGTAACTTAGAAGACAAATTAATGAAACTAACTCTGGAGGGAATATAAAATTTGAATAGCACCTATTAAAGAAAGTATATTCCTAGCTTGAAAACCTACCTATATGACAACAGCAGGCTCATAAACATTTTAGCTGATAAATTATATCAAACAATTAAAGCAGAAAAAAGAAGGAACACTTCTCCCCTCATTTTAGGAACTCAACATTGTGCTAATCCTAAAACTGATTTAAGATAATAGAAGAAAAAAGTATGAACATCGATAGAAATTTGTTTAACAAAACAAACTATTAGAAGTCAGATCTGGCAGGATGTAGAAAGTGGTTTTGTTATAGGGATGGCAGTGTTGGTTAAGCATTGGAAGATCCACCCCCAAAAGTCATCATTTTAACAGAGGAAAGGAAAAAGCCATATGATCCTGTCAGTAGTTGGAGAAAAAATACTGGACCAAATTCTACAGCTGTTCATGGTAAAAGCTATCAGGAGCCTAGAAGTAGAACAGAAATTTCTCAACAAATTAAAGATATGTACTCCATACTTCCAGCGAGAATGCCTTGTATGAATGGAGAAGATACAATGCTTTCTTCTTAAGGTGGGGAAAAAGGGCAGATATGCTTACTCTTTATCTGTTCATTAAACTTTGAAATCTAGTCCCCATCAAAATAGTATGGCAATAAAATGACACAACTAGGGTAGGATTGGCATGGCAGAAGCAAAATCTTTATACGTAGATGAAATGATCATCTACAGAGAAAATACTAAGAAATCTCTAGGAACCCCTAGAACTTGTACTTGAATTTAGCAGGATTAGAAAACACAAGGTATATATAGAAATTCAGGTCTGTGTATACTTGCTATAAATGAAGAACTGAATATTGAAATTTCAAAGTTTTGTAGGAGTACAAAGGACCCAGAAAAGCCAAAAACAAAAACAAAAACAAAAACAGTGTTGGAAGACGTTTAGCACCCAATTTTAAGACTTCTTCTAAAGCTACAGTAATCAAGGCAGTGTTGGTGTAAGGAAAGACATATAGATCATTGGAATAAAACAGAGAATCTAGAAATAGAACCACACATATATGGTCCACAGAGTTTTGAAAGATTATTTAACATTAGCATTTTATAGAATATAAACTCAATTCAAGAGCCGAGGAAGAGATAGTGTCTTCAGCAAATGGCACTAGAACACCTGGTATCTGTATATAAAAAAATTAACCTCTACCCTTTTTTTCCATACATGAAAATAACTTGAAGGGATCTATGAACCTAAATATGAAAGCCTAAAAGTATAAAACTTTAAGAAGAAATTATAAGGGAAAATATTTATGAATTCAGGGTAGGCAAGAACTACCTAGGATACAAAAGACATGATGTATAAAGGAAAAAAATTGATAAATGAGATTCCATCAAAATTTAGAACTTTAAATGACATCATTAAAATGAAAAGTAGTCCTTAAACAGACCATATTTACAATGCATATAACCTATGAGCAGAATATATAAAGAATTTTTAGAGCTCATTAATAGACAATCCAATTAAAATGTAGCCATAAGAAGATGATAAGTAGCCAGTATAGCACAAGGAATGGTGTGCAATTCTAGAATCAGAAAAATGCCAATCAGTACAATAATAAAATTGAATTATACACTCATTAGGGAGATGAAGTCAAAAGTTTTAAAAGCCTTGTCATGACTTTTTCTTTTTGTTGGATTCTCCCCCTTTGTGTTTAATTTTTCACACCCAATGGATTCATTCTGCTGGGTTTTCTGGGGTTGTGATCCTCATTGTCTTTTCCTAGGGTATTGTCTAAAATGTTTTGGAGTGCCAGTTTGGTATTCATGAAGTTCCTGAGGTGCTCTTTGTCATGAAAGTATCTTATTTCTCCATCAATTTTGAAAGATAGTTTTGCAGGTTATATCACTCTGGGTTGGAGGCTGTTTTCCTTTAGGGCTTGAAATACATCACTCCAAGCTCTTCTTGCCTTGAGGGTTTGCACTGAGAAGTCTGCTGTGATTCTGATGGGCTTTCCTTTGTATGTGATTTGTTTCTTTTCTGTGACTGCATGTAGAACTTTGTTCTTCTGTTGTGTTTCTGGAATCCTCACTATTATATGCCTATGTGTAGATTTTTTTTTATTAAGGCTAGCTGGTGTCCTATATGCCTCACTTATCTGTATGTCAAGTTCTTTTCCTCTGCTTGGGAAGTTTTCTGCCATTATTTCTGTGAAGAGATTTTTTTATGGCATCTGTACTCGTACCTGTTTCTTCATTGACTCCAATCAGTCTTATGTTATTCTTCCTTGCATCATCTAGCAGCTGCTGGATTGATTTCTCATGTTCCCTTAAAATTTTAAAGCAATTTTTCTTTTCCTCCTCACTAATTGCCATCTTATCTTCTATATGTGAAATTCTATCCTCACATTGGTTCATTCTGCTGTGCGGACGTTTGATGGAATTTTTAATCTCTTGGAAATCTGTTTGCATCTCTTTTATGGATTCCATTTGTTTCCTATGTTGGGATTCTATCATGTTCCTCACCTCCTCTACTTTTTATCTGTGTCCTCTCTAGATTTGTTAATCATGTCTTGCACCATGAGCAAAATCTTTGCTGTTATCTGAGTAATTATTTCTTATTTCATTTTTCCCAGATCCTCTTTTGTTGCCAGTTCAGAGTCCAGGTGCTTTAGTATCAGAGTGTTCCATCTCGTTTCCCTTTGGGTTGATGTAGGTGATCCAGAAATCTGTTTTTGAGGCTTATTTATGTGTTTTCTCATTTCCATGGTGGGGGTGTGCTTCTGGCACCAATGCAGCTCACCTTCTCTGCCCTAGGAGCATGGGATGGCAGCGGGGGAGTTTCCTTCCTGGTTCTGGGACTGGCTCAGCTTCTCTGCCCTAGGAGCCTGGGATGGAGGCAGGGAGCTTCCTTTTGGGTGCTGGGACCGGCTGAGCTTCACTGCCCCAGGAGCCCAGGATGGCAGTGGGGGAGCTTCCTTCTGGGTGACTGTTTGTATCTGTTTTATGGTTTCTATTTGTTTCCTATGCTAGGAGTCCATCATGTTCCCCAGGTCCTCTATTTTTTTAATCTGTGTCCTCTCTAGATTTATTTATCATGTCTTGCACTATAGGCAAAATCTCTGCTGTTTTCTGAGAAATTATTACTGATTTCACTTTTTCCAGATCCTCTCTTGTTTCCAGTTCAGAGTCCAGGTGGTTGAGTATCAGATTGTTCCATCTCATTTCCCTTTGAGGTTGCTATAGGTGATCTGGAAGTCTGGTTTTGAGGCTTGTTTACATGTCTTCTCATTTCAATGGGCGGCAGGGAAGGGGGTGTTGCTGGTGCCCACAAGGCTCACCTTCTCTGCACTGTAAGTGGTAGTATGGTGGCCAGGGAGCCTCCTCCTGGATGCTGGGATTGGCTCACCTCCTCTGTGCTAGGAGCAGTGCTATGGTGGCCCAGGAGCCTCTGACTGGGTGCTGGGATTGGCACAGTAGTATGTAAATTTTGGTAGGGTTTTTATCATAAATGCATGTTGGATTTTGTCAAATGATTTTTCTGTATCTATGGAGATAATCATATGGTTTTTGTCCTTGGCTCTATTGATATAGTGTATTACATTGATTGATTTTTGTATATTGAACCATCCCTGCATCCCTGGGATGAATCCCACTTGATCAGGGTGTATGATCTTCTTGATGATCTTCTGCATTCTGTTTGCCAGTACCTTATTACGGATTTTTGCATCTGTGTTCATTAGTGAGATTGGCCTATAGTTCTCTTTTTTCAGTTGGGTCTTTCTCTGCTTTGGGGATCAAGGTGATGCTTGCTTCCAGTAATGAATTTGGGAGTATTGCTTCCCTTTCAATTTCACTGAAGAGTTTAAACAGTAGTGGCAGCAGTTCCTCTCTAAATGTCTGGTAGAATTCAGCAGTGAAGCCATCAGGGTCCAGGCTTTTCTTAGTTGATAAGTTTTTAATTACATTTTCAATTTCATTAGTTGATATTGGGTTGTTCAGAATGTTTAGGTCTTCTTCGTTCAACTTTGGTAATTCATGTGTGTCTAGGAATCTGTCTATTTCTTCTGTGTTGTCCATCTTATTGGCATATAGGTTCTGGAAGTAGGTATTGATGATCGTCTGGATTTGTGCTGGGTCTGTTGTAATTTCACCCTTTTCACTCCTAATTGCATGGATTTGGGCTTTTTCTTTCCTTTTTCTGACAAAGTTGGCTAAGGCTTTGTCAATTTTGTTGATTCTTTCAAAGAACCAACTGTTGGCTTCATTGATTTTTTTGTATCGTTCTCTTAGTTTCCATTGCATTGAATTCTCCTCTGATCTTTATAATTTCCTCCCTTGTATGAGCTCTGGGGTTGTCCTGTTTTTCTTTTTCTAGAAGCTTGAGGTTCAGCCTCAGGTTGTTTAATTGGGCTCATTCTGTTTTCCTAATATGCATACTCACTGTTATGAATTTCACTCGTAAGTCTGCTTTCATTGTGTCCCATAAATTCTGATATGTTGTATTGCCATTGTCATTTAATTGAAGGAACTGTCTGATTTCTTCTTTAATTTCCCCTGTGACCCATTGGTTATTCAGTAGTGTGTTGTTCAATTTCCACGTGTTTAAGAAATTTTTTGAGTTTCTTTTGCTATGGATCTCCAATTTCATCCCACTATGGTCTAATAATATACACGGGTTAACTTCAATTCCTTTGCACTTACTTAAACATGTTCTATTGTGAGTATGTGGTCTATTTTGGAGAATGACCCATGTGCAGCTGAGAAGAAGGTGTATTCTGATTTTGTGGGGTGGAAGACTCTGTAAACACCTGTTAAGTTCATTTGTTCAAGAGTTTGTTTGAGTTCTAGGATTTCATTACTTATTTTTTGTCTAGTTGATCTATCTATTTGTGACAGTGGGGTGTTGAGGTCCCCCACTACAATTGTATTACTGCATATATGACTTTTCATGTCCATTAGTATTTATTTTATATAGTTGGGTGCACTAGTGTTTGGTGCATAGATATTTATGATTGTCATCTCTTCCCCTTGGATTGTTCCCTTTACAAGGATGTAGTGCCCTTCTCCATCTCTCTTAATCAATGTTGGTTTGAAATCTACTTGATCTGCAAAGAGGATAGCTACTCATGCGTTGTTTCGGGTTCCTGTTGCATGGAGTACTGTTTTCCACCCTTTATCTTTCAGTCTATGAGTTTCCTTTTGAATTAAGTGTGTTTCTTGTATGCAGCATATTGTTGGATTTTGCTTCTTGACCCATTCTGCCAGTCTATTTCTTTTGATTGGTGAATTGAGACCATTAACATTGATGGTTATGTCTGAAACTTACTGGCTTGTCATTGCCATGCCTTTTTCTTTTTGTTGGGTTCTCCTCCTCTACATTTAATTTCTTGTCATGTGAGATGGGTTCATTCTGCTTTGCTTCCTGGGGTTGTGATCCTCAGTGTCTGTTCCTAGGATATTGTGTAAAATTCTTTGGAGTGCTGGTTTGATATTCATGAAGTTCCTAAGGTGCTCTTTGTCATGAAAGTATCTCATTTCTCCATCCATTTTGAATGATAATTTTTGCAGGGTACATCAATCTGTATTGGAGGCTGTTTTCTTTTAGAGCTTGGAATATGTCACTGCAAACCCTTGTTGCCTTGATGGTTTGTGTTGAGAAGTCTGCTGTGATTCTGATGGGCTTTCCTTTGTATGGGATTTGTTTCTTTTCTCTGAGTGCTTGTAGAACTTTTTTCTTCTGTTGTGTTTCTGGAATCTCAACAATTATATGCCTATGTGTAGATTTTTTTTGATCAGGGCTATTTGGAGTCCTATATGCCTCACTTATCTGTATGTCAAGCTCTTTCCCCCTGCTTGGGAAGTTTTCTGCCATTATTTCTGTGAAGAGATTTTTTGTGTCATCTCCACTCTCTCCTGTTTCTTCATTGAGCCCAATCAGTCTTATGTTATTCTTCTTTGCATCATCTAGCAGCTGCTGGATTGATTTTTCATGTTCCCTTATAATTTTGAAGCAATTTTTCTTTTCCTGTTCATTAATTGCAATCTTACCTTCTATATCTGAAATTCTGCCCTCATCTTGGCTCATTCTGTTGTGTAGACTTTCAATGGAGTTTTTAAGTCCTGGAAATCTATTTGCCTCTGTTTTATGGATTCCATTTGTTTCCTATGTTGGGATTCCTTCATGTTCCTGAGCTCCTCTCTAGATTTATTAATCATGTCTTGCACTAGGGGCACAATTTCTCCTGTTATCTGAGAAATTATTTCTGATTTCATTTCTTCTGGCTCCCCTTTTGTTGCCAGTTCAGTGGGTCCAGGTGGTTGAGTATCAGAGTATTCCATCTCATTTCCCTTTGGGGTTTCTGTAGGTGATCTGGAAGTGTGGTTTTGAGACTTATTTACATGTTTTCTCATTTCAACTGGGGCTGGTGGCTGTTAGTGCCTGCACAGATTATCTCCTCTGAGCTGAGTGAGGTGGGATAGGGGCCAGGAGCAGCGGTAGGGATGGTGACCCAAAAGCCCTTTCCTGTGGGCTCGGAGCAGCTGGAGGGATGGTGGCCAGGAAGCCCCTACCTCTGGGCTGGGAGCAATGGGAGGGATGGTGGCCTGGATGCCCCTTCCTCTGGGCCAGGAGCAGCAGGACAGAAGGTTGCCCAAAATCCCTTTCCTCTGGCCTGGGAGCATTGGGAGGGATGGTGACCAGGAGGCTCCTTCCTCTGGACCAGGAGCAGTGGGACAGTGGCTCAGAAGCCCCTATCTCTGGGCCAGGAGCAGCGGGACTCAGTACCTTGGTCTGGTGGTCTGGTGTCCTCTGCGTCTTTGTAGTGTGGAACCAGGTGGCTGCCTGTCTGCAGCAGGGTAATTCGGTGTCTTCCTACTTTTCACTTTCTTAGTGATATCATTTAAAGTTTTAAGTTTTTATAGAATCTCATTTATCAATTTTTTTCTTTTATACATCATGTTTTTTGTATCCTAGGAAATTCTTGCCTACCCTAGATTCATGAAAATTTTCCCTTATAATTTCTTCTTAAACTTATATAGTTTTAGTCTTTCATATTTAAGTTCATAGATCCTTTCAAGTTATCTTTATATATAGAAATAAAGGGTTGAGGTTAATTTTTTACATACAGATAACAGGTGTTCTAGTACCATTTGCTGAAAACACTATCTTTTCCCCTGCTCTTGAATTGAGTTTATTCTCTGTAAAATATTAATATTAAATAATCTTTCAAAACTCAGTGGACCCTATATGTATGGTTTTAGTTCCAGATTTTGTTTTATTCCAATGATCTATATGTCTTTCCTTATGTCAACACTGCCTTGATTGCTGTAGCTTTAGAGGAAGTCATAAAATTAGGTAATAAGGGCCATGGATTTAGCTCAGTGGTTCTGCCACCTGCCTCACAAGCACAAGGTCCTGAATTCGATCTCCTTAATAAAAAAAATTAGGTAATAAATGTCTTCCAACACTGTTTTTTTCTTTTTTTTTTTCTTTTTACTTTTGTAGGTCCTTTGTACTCCTACATAACTTTTAAATTTCAATATCCAATTCTTCATTTATAGCAAGTATACACAGACCTGAATTTTTATATATACCTTGTGTTTCAAATCCTGCTGAATTCACATACAAGTTCTAGGGGCTCCTAGAGATTTCTTAGTATTTTCTCTGTAGATGATCATTTCATCTACACATAAAGATTTTACTTATACCTTGCCAATCCTATGCTAATTGTTTCTTTTCATTGCCAGACTTTTTTGATTTGGGCCTATGTTTCAAAGTTTAATGGACAGATGAAAAGTAAGCATATCTGCCCTTGTTCCCCATCTTAGAGAGACAGCATTTTATCTTTTCCATTCCTATAAGCATTTTTGATGAAGTATGGAGTACACGTGTTATCTGTTGAAAAGGTTCTATTCTACTTCTAGTCCCCTGATAGCTTTTACCATGAACAGCTGTAGAATTTAGTCCAATACTTTTTCTCCAACTACTGACAGGATCATATGGCTTTTTCTTTTCCTCTGTTAAAATGATGATTTAAGGGTGGTGGATCTTCCACTGCTGAACCAACACTGTCATCCCTATAATAAAACCACTTTCTACATACTGCCAGATCTGACATGTAATAGTTTGTTTTGTTAAACAAATTTTTATCTATGTTCATACATTTTTTTCTATTATCTTTATCCAGTTTTAGGATTAGCATAATGTTGATTTCCTAAAATGAGGGGAGAAGTGCTCCTTCTTTTTTCTGCCTTAAATGTTTGATATAATTCATCAGTTAAAATGTAAATGAGCCTGTTGTTGTCATATAGGTAAGTTTTCAAGCTAGGAATATACTTTCTTTAATAGGTGCTATTCATATTTTAAATTTCCTCCGGAGTCAGTTTCATTAACTTATCTTCCAAGGTACTTCTTAGAAGTTGTCAAATTTATTTCAAAACGGATTTTTGTAATATGTTTTTTATATCCTTTTAAATTCTGTAAAATCTGTGATAATGTCCTCTAAATTTTGATACTGTAATTTAAAAAATGTATAATTGATATTGTGTAATAGTAAGAAAAGGCCTAAAGGAGTAGGGAAAGTGGGAGGAGTAGGGGAAAGGAAAGGAAGGAAAAGAAAAAATATGACAAAATTAAAAAAAGAAACAAATTATTTGCAAATAGAGAAGGGTGGAGGGGGTGGAGGGAGGACAGGGGAAGGGGGAAAAAATAAGAGCCAAGATACATCATGTAAAGCTACAAATCCCAATGATGAATGTAACTGTATTTTATATCTAAAATGTATCAATAAACTTAATGAAAAAGAAAGAATTACATCCTACTTCTCATAACCATGAAGCAAAAGGAAAGTGGAGTGACCTATTTGTGTTGAAAGAAAAAACAACTTAACATTCTGTGTCTGTGAAATCATCCTTCAAAAGTAAACAAAAAGGCACACAAAACTCAAGGGACTCTATTGCCAGTAGACTTCCCTTGGAAGAAATATTAAAAGAGGTCTTTAGAGAGAACTATATATCAGAAACCCAAATAAAATCTAAATGTGTATAAAGGAATTATACAACAAACCCAAGTGAGATTTATCCCAGATATGCAAGACTGGCTCACCATTTGAAAATCAATTAATGTAATCCATCAAAGAAACAGGCAGAAGAAGAACATTCACATGACAATATCAATAGATTCAGAAAAGCATTTGATGGAATTCATTCTCCTTTCTTGATTAAAAGCCCTCAGCAAACTAGAAGTAAAGGGAACTTTCAGAAAATAAAAGATAATAAAAGATGTGCAGATTGGAAAAGAAGAGATTAAACTGTCTTTATTCACAAGATGACATGTTTGTCCTTGTACAAAAATCCAAAAGAATTGGTTAAAACTCCTGGAACTCCTAAGCTATCATAGGAGATTGTAGGATGCAAGGCTAACCTATAAAAATCAGAAGGTTACTAGATCTTGGTATAGAAAATATCACTACAGTTAAGTAGGAGGAATATTTTTAAAATATTCAGGATAGATGACTATATAGAGATATGTGATTACAGGGGAAGCCAAGACAGAGTAAAGGAGGGATGGGGAAATACCATTCATAGTTACGGAGTTTCTGGATTGATGAAAGTGTTCTTAATTTTATTGTGATGATGAACATACAACTCTGTGAACAAACTAAAAACTATTAGATTGTACACTTTAAATAAGTAAGCAGTATGATATGAGAATTATATATCCCAATAAATCCTTTTTAAATAAAGTAAATTGTTTTCCTTTACCGGACCAACAAACAAGTGGTTTTTAAAATTTAGAATGCATAACATTTAAATTAGCACTTTAAACTGAATCAAATTATTATTCTGTATCTCATAAGTATGTAGAATAATTCTATGTCACTTACAAGTAAGCTTGAAAAATGCAAGACTTTAACACTCCAAGAAGAAAACATGAAAAATCTACATGACCTTGGGTGTGGCAATGACTTTTTAGCACAAAAGGCACAATTTATGAAAGAAATCATTGCATTCAAATTACCAAACTCTCTGTGAAAGACTATGTTAAGAAAATGAGAAGTCACAGACTTGAAGAAAAACTTTACAAAGCACACATCTGATAAAGACTGTTGTCCAAAAATAGTCCATAGTCTTATAAAAACCAAATAGGTGTCTCATAAAGGAGATATAGAAATTATAAGTAAGCATATCATCATAAGTGTATGAAAAATATGTTCAATATCATATTTCAATAGGGAATAGAAATTTAAAATAACAATAAGAAATCACAGATACCTATTAGAATGGCCAAAATCTAAAACATTAATAAGCTGATGAGGATGTGGAACAATAAGAGCCCTCTTTCATTGGTGGTGAGAATGTAAAATGGCACAGTCTCTTTGGAAGGCAATTTGGCAAATTCATACAAAACTAAACATATTCTTTCTGTACAACCCAGGAATCGCACTCCTTAATATTTACTAAAATGATCAACCTAAAAGAAGAAATCAAAACCTCTTCTCTGAAAACTATGGCACTCTGAAAAGAGAGATTGAAGACAATATCAGAAAATGGACAGCCATCCCTTGCTCCTGGGTAGGAAGAATCAACATAGTGAAAATGGCCATACTTCCAAAACTGCTATATAGATTCAAAGCAATCCCAATGGAAATCCCAGCAGCATACTTCATGGACCTTCAGAAAACAATCCAAAAATTCATTTGGAACAAGAAGAGACCTAGAAAGCAAAAGCAATTCTAGGCAACAGAGACATGGCAGGGGGTATCACAACCCCCAACTGGAAACTATAGTACAAAGCTACTGTGATAAAAACACCATGGTACTGGCAAAGAAACCGACATGAGGACCAGTGGAACAGATTAGAAGATGCAGAAACAACACCAGACACACTAAGCTGCCACCTCATCTTCAACAAAGGAGCCAAAGACCCTCAATGGAGGAAAGATAGCCTCTTTAATAAATGGTGGTGGAAAACTTAGGTTTCAACTTGCCAAAGATTAAAACTAGGCCTATATCTCTCACCATGCACTAAACTAAAATCGAAATGGATTAAAGATCTAAATATCAAAACAGAAACACTGAACCGGCTGGAACAGAGGTTAGGTAGAACTCTTGAAGACAATGGTGTAGGAAAAGATTTTATGAACAAAACCTCAGTTGCCCATGAACTAGCATAAACAATCAACATGTGGGATCTCTTCTTACTAAAAAGCTTCTGCACAGCAAGAGAAACCACCAACAGTGTGAAGAGACAACCCACATTGTGGGGAAAATTTTCACCTGTTGTTCTTCAGACAAAGGTCTACTATCTAGAACCTATAAAGAACTTTAAAAAATCAAACCTCTCAAATTTAAAGACCCAATCCAAAATGGGCATCTGAAATGAACAGACATTTCTCAGACAAAGAAGTAGAAATAGCAAATAAACACATGAAAAAATGTTCAATATCATTGGTCCTTCAAGAAATGCAAATGAAAACAGCACTGAGATTCTACCTCAACCCGGAAGAAATGGCTGCTATCATGAAAGCAACCAATAACAAATGCTTGTGGGGCTGTGGGGAAAGAGAAACCCTGCTCCACTTTTGGTGGGAGTGTAGACTGGTGCAAGCACTGTGGAAATCAGTATGGAGATACCTCAAAGAACTAGGACTAGAAGTCCCATTGGACCCCTGTATTCCCCTACTGGGTATCTTCCCAAAAGAATTAAAAGAATCATACCACAGTGATATATGTGCACTCATGTTCACAGCAGCACAAGTTATAATAGCTAAACCTTGGAAACAGCCCAATTGCCCATCAAGTGGAGACTGGCTTTTTTTATAAAATGGAGTACTACTCAGCCATAAAGAATGAGAAACTAGAGACATTTATAGCTAAATGGATGCACATTGAGGCAATACTCTTAAGTGAAATAAATAGGACACACACGTGTAAATACCAAATAGTTTCTCTAGTATGAGAAACTGAAAGTGTAAATAAGGATGAAAAGCTATATTAGATAATGTAAAGTAGGAAGAAAAGGAGCAGAGAGGAAGGAGAAGTGGGAGGGGTAGTGAAAAGGAAAGAAGGGAATGGAATTAATATGAGAAAATGAAAAAATGGAAACAAAGTCTCTGTAAACAGGGAGGCAAGATAGGGTTGAAGGGAGGGCAGAGGAATGGGGAAAAAATAAGCACAAAGAAAGATTATGTAAAGGTACAAATTTCCAATGAATTTGTCTACCTAAAATGTACCAATATAAATAGTTTTTAAAAAAATATTTACCAAAATGAATTTAACATCATGTCCACAAAAAAAACCCTGTATACAAATGTCTATAGTGGACTTGTTCATATTTCTAAAATTTGAAAGCAGCCAAAATTTTCTTCAATGCAGTAGATGAGAGGATAAACTGTGGTACAAAATAGTATTATTCAACACTAAAAAATGAGCTATATCAAGCTGTGAAAAACCATGGAGGGAACTTGAATGCACATTAGTGGAAGAAACTAATCTGAAAAGCTCTTTGAGTCCAATTATATAACATTCAGGACATGACAAAACTATGGAGATAGAAAAAAGTCAGTTGTTGCCAGAGGTTAGCAGGGTGGGAAGGATGAATAGGAAGAGCATGGAGGTTTATTAGGACAGTTCAACTATTCTGTATGGAACTACAATTTATACTTGGCATTATACATGTGTCCAAATCCATAATATCCAAATAACAAGAGTGAACTACTACACTGTCAGTAATAATGATGCATCAGTGTAGTTTTATCAGCTGTAACAAATGTACCACTTTAGTGCAGAATGTTGATAATGGGGGAGTTTATCTATGAGAGGAAGCGGGGGGAGCATGGACATGGGAATCCTTCTGTATTGTCCACTCAATATTGTGAACCTGTAACTGCTCTAAAAGTAGTTTATTAATGTTTTAAATGAACAATAAACCAAGGACAGTTAAAATCTATTGAGTAAGCAAACATCCATAAAATTTGAAATACAGATTTGTTAATTTAACAAAAAATATGAACACATTTTACCACATAAAACGTACTGTCCAAAGTACTAGAGTGCAAAATAAATGAGACTTAGGTCTTACCTAGATGTGGGAATACAATCATGGAATTATAATATATTTTGAGAAGCACTATAATAAAGATATGTACAAAATGCTGTGGAACACAGAGGGAGGAATTTCAGCATTTAATTTATCTATTGAACCTATGATCTGTGAAAAAGTGGTAACAGTACAACAAATTAGTGTTAATTTGTATAAAATTTACAGAAACTTAATAATATGAAAAGGGAATACAGATAAATAATTATTTTATAATTCTCCATCCATCTTCTACATGCTTGCTAGGAATTAGAGGGTTTTTTGTTTTTGTTTTTTGTACCAGGAATCTCAATCGGGACTTTGCACTTGTGAAGCAGGCAGCAGAACCACTGAGCTAAATTCCCAGCTAGAGTTATCTTTTTTAAAAAAATTGTTTGAATGCCTAGATGTCTGCATTGTCATGTCCTAATTCTTTTTAATATAGCTCAGTGGATCTCAATCTTCAGCAATTATAGAAATTAGTATGCAGGCCTTTAGATACAAAATTTATATTGGGGACAAGCTGCAGAATTTTTGAGAGTTATTTTGACCACAAAATATTTGCCAACATCATATGCTGTTCTCTTAGACTGCTGCTAACTTGTTTGGGTGCATTCTCACAGGAAGTGATAATAGGGCTGAACCTAATAAGGTAAAATAAATTGTTTTAATTTAAATTTAAAAGAAGTTCAATGTTAGATCTATTAAAATAGGTGATTTCATGCTGAGGTTCAGATTCCAGTATCTCATATAACATGACTAGCAAAATGCATAAAATCTGCCATGTTGCCAAAAACATTCTCATTACTGAGTGAGCCCCTCATTAAAACATTTACACATGAAATTGAAACTAGTAAATAAGTGAACAAAAAAGGAATTTGATAAGAATACATTTTAAATTACAGTTGATGAAAAAGTGAAATATTAGATTCAAGTTTAATATGAAACTGATAAATGTCATCCATGTTCTAAATTAACATCACTGTCCCCTAAGTCTCTGTATAGAACACCTTTGGCTCAGTTATGTCAGTACTTCTTTAAAGTGACAGCTGGCTGATAGTACTTGACTTGTACAAAATTCCACATAAATGTGGGTTTTGTGTATATGCACATGGCAACATGTTGAAGTTAGAATTGTCAGCATACAATCTTGTTTCTGTGTATTCTTGCAGGCCAGGAAGAATAAAAGGAAAGAAGACAGGTTGGTTTATTTATTTCCAAGTCAGGAAAAACTAATTAGAGTTTCCCAAAATGTATTTTTAAAACACCGATCTCATAAAGAATACCAGGGCAAATTCCTTTGGTAAATGATGCAGTTCACATCCCTCAATTGCAGATGCACAAGGCACCATAAAACATTCCTAGTCCTTTGAAGTTTAATAGCAGAGATGCATATTTCACTCTTCTTAGTCAGTATTTCCCAGATTTACTTGATTATGGATCTTACTCTACTAAATGTTTATTAGCAACTCTGAAAATGACCATTTTTCAGAACCTCCAACAGAAAACACTGCACCAGAGAAAACCACGGGGTTGTCCTTGAAAATGTGTCTCCCACTTAAGCAGAAATTCTCAAAAAAAGAGATAAATGATGTGATTATCATTCAACTTTTATGGGCATCATCATACCGTTATAACTTTTGAAAGCTTTGCTTATATGTTTCAAAATAACTACTAAATTATGGTCTTCTTAAAACCATTCAATGTCAAAATATTTTTCCTCTGTGGAGAAGACTGTGGTGCTGTTTGTGTAAAAACTTGTATGTTGAAATCCAATCCCTGATGCAATAGTATTAAGAATTTTAGATGATTAGATCTTTAGAATGATGTTAGTGCAATTATTTAAGAGACTTAACAGAGCTTGTTAGCCCCATCAGTCATACAAAGACACATAAAAGCCACAATCTATAAGGAAGTAGCCCCTTACCAGACATTAAATGTACCTGCACCTTAGCTTTGGATGTCTCAACTTCCATAAGCAACACTTTTCTGTTGCTTGTAAATTACCCAGCCTAAGGTATTTTGTTATGGTAGCATAATCAGACTAAGATATCACCTAAACATGGTAGAACCATAAAAAATGAAGACTTTAGAATTTAGAAATACCTTAACTGAGCAGGTCTTTTATTAAGCACATTAATTAAACAAACTGTACAAAATAAGTGCTCGATAAGTTCTTGAACTGAATTAAATTGATTTGGATCAAACCTAATTGAAACATAGTGTGTTTATTGGGATAAATCTTAAAGGCAAATGAGCTAGTCTTCTACCAACAATGTTTGTATAATGTTGTTCATAAGAAATTAGTAGGTAGAGGAATTCTATCAGGATAGAATATAGAAGTGGTATTATAAAGCTAATTTTTTCATGCAAAAGGAACCATAAGACTAGAGGTAACATACAATCTTCTGTGGTAAAGAACAGTTTTGTCTTGGTAGCTGCATAAGCTACCAGTTCTGCTATTTCAAGTGAGTACCTACATCCAGTATTCCTTCTCCAAGGAGATGCGCTCTAGCTGTGAATTATTTTTCCTTTGCTCAGAGTTCCAATTCAACTTGTACCCATGTTAGCAAACAGCATTTTCATTTTATTTTGCTTGTGCATTTTAATATTCCAGGAGGCAGTCCCCAGGTGTTATGCCTTCAGACACCATTACTGTTTTTGTTAATGTTCTGGCTACAAAGTTATATTGTTTATAAGTGGTCTGCCCCAATTCTATTTTCTCATAAGAAGTGTTGTTTTTACACAAATTTTCAAACTAGGAGGTTTTCCAGGAACATAAATCTCATGTCTTATCAAAACCTCCTGCAGGCTTAAATTACTCCCTTATAAAGATAGCATGAGTAGTATGTTTTTATGATACAGGCTGTTGCTTCTCTAACCCCAAGGATACTGGAAGGAGGATTTGGGAGTTAGTCAATTAGTTATATTGTGGATTGAATGGCTTCAATATCCTCCTAGACCTTCAACTTGCTCTTATCTGGCCTTTTTATCTGTTTCTAGAAAATATCAAGTTCATTCCCACTGCAAGCTCTTTGAAGATATTTTCTTTCTTGTCATCCAAGTCTCAGGCCAAATGTCACTCTCAATGAAATCTTTTCTGGCCACCTTACCTAAGACTCTACTCTCCCAAATTGAACAGAAGGACCCTACCTGTCATCTACTTTCTAACCATCTATCTCTCCAGCTTCCTATTAACACTGCTTTCTCTAACAGCTTCTCATCACAACTCTAGTAATTGTTTTTAAAATTAGTAGAAACAACTTGTCTCCTAATTTGCTTTTAGGCCACACCTTATTTCTGCTAATTCATTGATAAATTCCCAGTGTCTAGAAGCCCAGGATTCTCAGTGGCACTGCAAAAATATTTCTTGAATGCACAATTTAATTAAAGAAAAAATACTAACTGAAAAGTTAAGGTATTTTTCCCTGGCCACTTAAAACAACCATTAAATAAATAGTTAAATCTGTCAACTTCTTTTGTTCTCCCTCGTGCTTTTGTTCTCAGGATCTCAGTGGTTCTCAGTGCATACAGATGAACAAACTTAGCATACTTTCAAATTGTTTGTCACTTGTATCTTCTAACAGGGCATTCTTCAACTGTTTTCCCTGTTGGCTTCAACAAATTTAAAACACCAGTATTATGTGAAGGTAATGGTATCAAAACTAGAGTTGAGTCAACAAATGGCTTAGAGACTCAATTTCAGTAGTGGTAATACTGATTTCAGAATAGATAAAAGATTGAGGGATCATTATATCTACATGCAGAGCTATTTCATAGATTGAATCTCACCTTCTTTATTGCCACAAAACAAGTGAAAGCAAATTCTTGTCACTAGAATTATGCCTTTAAATATACCATAATATTCATTTTTTAATTTTTTAATTAACTATATCATCTAAATTGGCATCATGTAGCTACCACCTCAGTGATATATAGGGCCACTGGTCATAATTCATTCTTTTGATCATTTATCAAATATTACTGAACAACCTGAGTCAGTGATTATGATGCCCAGTTTAATATGCATGAATACTTCTATTAAATTAATGCACAGAAGTTCAGATACCTGGCATTGTGTTCTAACTTAACAGGAGCCCCATGAACCACCATCTTCCATAGCTGTGAAACTGTCATAGCCTAATGGGGCTGTAAATTCATTACCCTGCACACTGCCTCACAACGAGGAAGAGAGTTTACTTCTCCAAATGGAGATTTCAAATGTAAACAACACCTTTAAAACAAAAATATTGGAAAACTCTGAGCCTAATGCAGCCATGAATAAAAACACTAGGAAATTGAATGTTCCCATTTACAATAACAAATGAATTCACTACAGTGAGGCATTTGCTGTTAACTGGTGCCATGGGGACTAGGTGGCTTAGCTGTCAAGAAATTTCCCATGGGGTTGCTAGGCACAAATCAGTCCAACACTAATGAATCTCATCCTATTTATCTCACTTCTAAAACCATTATACAAATAGGTTCAATTTTGCATGAAGGATAAACACAGTTAGTAAGCTAAAGGATAAAAAGGAGAAATGAGCTTGGCATTTATACACACTTGCAGTCCCACATAGAGAAGTTTTTCTCAGATTAACTGAATAAATACAAGCTAACGTACAGTTCTTATTATTCTACTGATATTATTATTTAATGATGATGATAAATAACATTTACTGAGCAGCTAAGATGTATCAGGCTTTGTTCTACTAAATGCTATACAAACCATCTCATTTAGTTCTAGCATTCTAATAAGTAAGACACTACAGAAAGCTCCACTTTAAAGATAAAGAAGCTGGTAGCAGCACAGTTTGTAATAGCTAAAGCTTGGAAACGGCCCAATTGCCCATCAACTGGAGACTGGATAAAGAAGATGTGGTTTTTTTATAAAACTACTCAGCCATAAAGAACAAGAAACTAGAGACATTTATAGCTAAATGGATGCACATTGAGGCCATACTCTTAAGTGAAATAAATAGGACATGCATTTGTAAATACCGAATAGTTTCTCTGGTGTGAGAAACTAAAAGTGTAAATAAGGATCAAAATGTATAATTGATATTGTGAAATAGAAGAAAAGAACTAAAGGGGTAAGGGAAGTAGGAGGGTTAGGGGAAAGGAAAGAAGGGAAAGGAAAAAATATAAGAAAATGAAAAAAATGGAAACAAAGTCTTTGTAAATAGGGAGGGGTGGAAGGGTTGAAGAGAGGGCAAGGGAATGGGGAAAAATAAGAACCAAAATACATCATGTAAAGATACAAGTTCCCAATGATGAATGTAACTGTGCTGTGTACCTAAAATGTACCAATAAACTTAATGAAAAAAAAAAAAAAGAAGCTGGAGCTTTGTTCACTTAAGCAAGGTTTCAAGGACCAGAAAACTATGAAGCAGCAGACACTGGACTCCGTGCTTCAACTCCAGAGTTTATTTTCTTAAATATCATGATATACAATTAGATGGTAAAAATAAATATCAAAATCATACAGGGCAGAAAAGTACAGTTTCCACCTACTAATGTCAGGGCATGTGCTTTCTACTTTACAGTACATATCAACAAGCATTAGAAATAAAGTGATCTAAACATCTTACTTAAATTGCATTCTATTTCAACTCATGAAAATATAAAGTTAAGGTGAATACTATGTTCCTTGCCTGCTCTCAAATTCTTCCTGAACTTTATCCAGAGAGTGTTTTTGGAATAATAAAGTCCAGTTTTTTCAGCCACATCAAAAACAGAGCCTGCCCCATGCAGACCTCATATATTTAGTGCTGTTGTGAAAATTAGGTCCTCTCCTAACATTTTCTGATATTCCAGATATCTTGATTTCTTGTGCTTTCCAAAGTACACCCTTATCTCTGTGGATTTTCAAAGTTCATGGGTCAAACTAAGAAGGGTGAAATCTTTCCATTGACAGAGCCTATGTAAAGGCCTACAGATAGGCCTAGAAAAAAAGCTAGACATGGCCATGGGCCCCAAGATAGCAAGGCAAAGCCATAAATGTGTTCAAAGTTGTGAGCCTATGACTGCTGACTCATAAATATAAAAAATTCAATAAGATTGTTTACAGGATGCTATCAAAGCCTCTGTGAATCTGTAAACCAAATTTATCTTTAATAACTACTTTAAATCAAATAAATATTCAGTTGTTACAGTTGTTATCTCCTAGCTGAAAATCAATTACTCAGTATAATGCTGATCTGTCACTTTGTCTAATCTACCTGGAAAGATGCAGGGCCACAAGGTCACAGTAAAAGAAGCAAGCCCAGATTATTGCCTATTTCTTCTGTATAGGTAAAAAAAAAAAAAAAAAAAAAATTAAACAAAAACAACAACAAAAAAAAACAGGGAGATAATCTATTTGTTTCAAATGAAATATAAACTTGTACAAATCTGAACTACATAACTCAGTGAATTTTTGCAGACATAAAACCTTTTCATAATCACCATAATTTATAACCATACTAGAGTACAAGATATCTCCAGCATTACAGAAGAGTCATTTGCGTCCTTCCAAATCAATAGCCCCTACCATAGTAAGCCACTATTCTAACTTCATCCACATGGATCCATTTTGCTTGTCTTTGAACTTTAAGAAGTGGAACCCTAGAGACATAATATACATTATTTTGTATCTGGCCTCTTGCACTCAACATTGTCATTAAGATTCATCCATGTTATTTGGAAAATCAATAGTCAATTTTTTATTATTCTGCCAGCATTTATTCTGTAGAAGGATATTTAAGTTGTTCCTAGTTTGGGCTCACTAAAACTAATGTCAATACATACATCATCATACAAGTCATTTCTGTTAGGTGATGCCCAGGAATGGAATTGGTGGACCACGGTGTAGGTATGTAATCACCTTTAGTAGATACTGCCAAACAGTTTACCAAAGTGTGTATCAGTGTACCTCCTAATAACAATGTATGAGCTCCAGTTGCTTTGTATGTCAACCTGGTGCATTAACTTTAAGAGTGGATGAGGGCAAAGACCTTTCTCAAATTTCCCAAAGACCTCCATTCAAATGTCTAGTCATTCCCCAAATCCAATTACTATCTTTGATTACCAGAATTAAAATAATCAAAAAACTTTATTTGGATAGTTATTCTGGACATCAATAAAATATAAATAATTCTTTTTATTTTTTCAGATCAAACATTAATATTTTCTGGTAAGAGCAAGTGTTCAATGGAGAAAAAAATTGAGGATTCTGTTGGCTGTGTATACAAGAGTTTTATAGTTGCTTCCCTAAACAAAAGTTTGTGTATTTAAACAGGCTGGCTACCAGTGGCTTTCAGCAGGAATTAAGCAATTAGATGATTCTCTCGTTTTTCTTTGCAATAAATTTGCCTTTAGCCAACACAGTAAGGAATAAGATTTCCTCTTCTGCAAAGTGCAGTCCCTGTTTTGCCCCATCTATCTTCATTAACTATCACAAGGGTGAATATAAGAAAATTCCACTTTCGGCAATTTATTCTTGAACAAATTTGATTATGAAGCTTGTGCACAAAAGGTCCATTTGTCAAAAATATAAAATGCACATAGTTGGGAGATAGAAGATTTTGAGGAAGTGGCAGATAAATAAAACATTCTTTGAAATTAGCACAGAAATGCCCATGCTTTTTCACATTAAGAGTAAACACAAACTTTCTCTAAAATTCTTACAAATATTTGCTTTCTTCTGGCATATGCCATGTACATAAAACTATATATTTTTTAATCTTTTATTTTAATGTAATACAAGTAAATATCAATAAAGAAAATATTAAAATATTCTTCCTTTTATGAAAAATGAAACAAAATTTTATAACAAAATAATTGGAGAATAACAATGGTTAATATACTGTGTACCTTGACCTTAAAAGAATGACCAAAATGTTACTCAGAGTTCAAGAAAAAAAAGATTTATCCTTCCTCTTGTCTGCTTCTTCTTTATGAGAGAAAAACCATGCATATTAACACTAGCTTCAACAATTTCTGATATTCCACTTCTTGGGAATGTCAAGAATTTACTTCCTCAAAGATCAAGTGCTAGTCTTATCTAAATGTTTTTTCAGGCCCTACGGAGGTTGCAAGTCCCGCAGAACATGCCAGGTCGGCCCGCTGCAGACAGGCCGGTCTGCAGAGGCCCTACCAAGGTCGTGAGTCACGCAGAATGCGCCTTATCAGCCTACTGCAGACAGGCAGGTCTGTGGATGCCCTACCGAGGTTGCAAGTCAGCGGAACATGCCGAATCAGCCCACGCCCCAGCAACAATCCACTGGACCCCCCGCTGCTCCTCTGTACAGCCACCTGGTTCCACACTACAAAGACGCATAAGACACCAGACCACCAGACTAAGGTACTGGGTCCCGCTGCTCCCGGCCCAGAAGTAGGGCCTTCTAAGCCACCGTTCTACTGCTCCTGGTCCAGAGGAAGGGGCTTCCTGGTCACCATCCCTCCCACTGCCCCCAGCCCAGAGGAAAGGGCTTTTGGGCCACTTTCTGTCCTGCCGCTCGCAGCCCAGAGGAAGGGGCTTCTGGGCCACCATCCCTGCTGCCACTCCCAGTCCCTGTCCCATGTCTCCCAGCTCAGAGGAGGTGATCCTCATGGGTGCCAACAGCACCCCCCCGCCCCCACAGTTGAAATGAAAAAACACATAAATAAGTCTCAAAACCAGTCTTCCAGATCACCTACAGCAACCCCAAAGGGAAATGAGATGGAAAATTCTAATACTCAACCACATGGACAAACTGAACTGGCAACAAAAGGGGATCTGGAAAAAATGAAATCAGAAATAATTTCTCAGATAACAAGAGAGATTGTGCTCCTAGTGCAAGACATGATTAATAAATATAGAGAGGAGCGCAGGAAGATGATGAAATCCTAACATAGGAAACAAATGGAATCTATAAACAGATGCAAATAGATTTCCAGGACATGAAAAACTCCATTGAAAGTCTACACAGCAGAATGAGCCAATGTGAGGACAGAATTTCAGATATAGAAGATAAGATTGCAATTAGTGACCAGGAAAAGAAAAATTGCTTCAAAATTATAAGGGAACACAAGAAGTCAATACAGCAGCTGCTAGATGATGCAAGGAAGAATAACAGAAGACTGATTGGAGTCAATGAAGAAACAGGAGAGAGTGATGATGACATAAAAAAACTCTTCACAGAAGTAATGGCAGAAAACTTCCCAAGCAGGGGAAAAGAACATGACATGCAGATAAGTGAGGCACATGGAACCCCAAATAGCCTTCCTTCATTAAAAAAATCTACACATGGGCATATAATTGTTAAGATTCCAAAAACTCAACAGAAGAACAAAGTTGTATAAGCAGTCAGAGAAAAGAAACAAATCACGTGCAAAGGAAAGCCCATCAGAATCACAGCAGACTTCTCAACACAAACCATCAAGGCAACAAGAGCTTCGAGTGATATATTCCAAGCTCTAAAAGAAAACAGCCTCCAATCCAGATTGATGTACCCTGCAAAACTATCTTTCAAAATGGATGGAGAAATAAGATACTTTCATGACAAAGAGCACCTTAGGAACTTTGTGAATACCAAACCAGCACTCCACAGAATTTTACACAATATTCTAGGAACAGACACTGAGGATCACAACCCCAGGAAGCAAAGCAGAATGAACCCATCTCACATGACAAGAAATTAAATGTAGAGGAGGAGAACCCAACAAAAAGAAAAAGGCATGGCAATGACAAGCCAGTAAGTTTCAGACATAACCATCAACGTTAATGGTCTCAATTCACCAATCAAAAGAAACAGACTGGCAGAATGGGTCAAGAAGCAAAATCCAACAATATGCTGCATACAAGAAACACACTTAATTCAAAAGGAAACTCATAGACTGAAAGTTAAAGGGTAGAAAACAATACTTCAGGCAACAGGAACCCAAAAAAAAGCATGAGTATCTATCCTCTTTGCAGATTAAGTAGATTTCAAACCAACACTGATTAAGAGAGATGAAGAAGGACACTACATCCTTGTAAAGGGAACAATCCAAGAGGAAGAGATGACAATCCTAAATATCTATGCACCAAACACTAGTGCACCCAACTATGTAAAACAAATATTAACACACATGAAAAGTCATATATGCAGTAATACAATTGTAGTGGGGGACCTCAACACCCCACTGTCACAAATAGATAGATTAACTAGACAAAAAATAAGTAATGAAATACTAGAACTCAATCGAACTCTTGAACAAATGAACTTAACAGATGTTTACAGAGTCTTCCACCCCACAAAATCAGAATACACCTTCTTCTCAGCTGCACATGGATTGTTCTCCAAAATAGACCACATACTCACACATAGAACATGTTTAAGTAAGTGCAAAGGAATTGAAGTTAACCCGTGTATATTATTAGACCATAGTGGGATGAAATTGGAGATCCATAGCAAAAGAAACTCAAAAAATTTCTTAAACACATGGAAATTGAATAACACACTTCTGAATAACCAATGGGTCACAGAGGAAATTAAAGAAGAAATCAGACAGTTTCTTCAATTAAATGACAATGACAATGCAACATATCAGAATCTATGGAACGCAATGAAAGCTGTCTTACGAGGAAAATTCATAGCAGTGAATACTCATATTAGGAAAACAGAATGAGCCCAATTAAGCAACCTGATGCTGCACCTCAAGCTTCTAGAAAAAGAAGAACAGGACAACCCCAGAGCTCATACAAGGGAGGAAATTATAAAGATCAGAGGAGAATTCAAAGCAATGGAGACTAAGAGAACAATACAAAAAATCAATGAAGCCAAGAGTTGGTTCTTTGAAAGAATCAACAAAATTGACAAAGCCTTAGCCAACTTTATCAGAGAAAGGAAAGAAAAGTCCCAAATCCATGCAATTAGGAATGAAAAGGGTGAAATTACAACAGACCCAGCCAAAATCTAGAGGATCATCAATATTGACTTCCAGAACCTATACAGCAATAAGATGGACAACACAGAAGAAATGGACAGATTCCTAGATACATATGAATTACCAAAGTTGAAAGAAGAAGACCTAAACATTCTAAACAACCCAATATCAAGCAATGAAATTGAAAATGTAATTAAAAACTTATCAACTAAGTAAAGCCCAGGCCCTGATGGCTTCACTGCTGAATTCTACAAGACATTTAGAGAGGAACTGCTGCCACTACTGTTTAAACTCTTCAGTGAAATTGAAAGGGAAGCAATACTCCCAAATTCATTCCTGGAAGCAAGCAAAACCTTGATCCCCAAAGCAGAGAAAGACCCAACCAAAAAGAGAACTATAGGCCAATCTCACTAATGAACATAGTTGCAAAAATCCTTAATAAGATACTGGCAAACAGAATGCAGAAGATCATCAAGAAGATCATACCCTCTGATCAAGTAGGATTCATCCCAGGCATGCAGGGATGGTTCAGTATACGAAAATCAATCAATGTAATACACTATCTCAATAGAGCCAAGGACAAAACCATATGATTATCTCCGTAGACACAGAAAAATCATTTGACAAAATCCAACATGCATTTATGATAAAAACCCTACAAAAAATTGGAATAGATGGTCTCTATCTCAAACTGATAGAAGCCATCTATGAAAAACCAACAGTCAATATCATACTAAATGGTCAAAAACTGAAATCCTTCACACTCAAATCAGGAACAAAACAAGGATGTCCACTATCACCACTCTTGTTCAATATAGTTCTGGAAACATTAGCCACAACAATTAGACAAGAGAAAGAAATAAAAGGAATAAAGATAGGAAATGAAGAAGTCAAATTGTCATTATTTGCAGATGACATGATACTCTATAAAGAAGACCCCAAGAACTCCACCAAAAGTTTCCTAGACTTAATAACCAAATTCAGTCAAGTAGCTGGTTACAAGGTCAACACACAAAAATCAAAAGCTTTCCTCTACACACATGACGGACTCACTGAGAGAGAAATAGGGCAAATAATTCCTTTCACAAGAGCATCCAAAAAACTGAAATACCTAGGAATCATCCTAACAAAAGAAATCAAAGACCTCTTCTCTGAAAACTATAGCACTCTGAAAAGAGAGATTGAAGATGATTTCAGAAAATGGACAGACATCCCCTGCTCCTGGGTAGCAAGAATTAATATAGTGAAAATGGCCATATTTCCAAAACTGCTATATAGATTATAATGCAATTCCAATTGAGATCCCAGCAGCATACTTCATGGACCTTGAGAAAACAATCCAAAAATTCATTTGGAACAAGAAGAGGCCCAGAATAGCAAAAGCAATTCTAGGTAATAGAGACATGGCAGGGGGTATCACAATCCCCAATCTGCAACTCTACTACAAAGCTACTGTGATAAAAACACCATGGTACTGGCAAAGAAACAGACCTGAGGACCAGTGGAACAGATTAGAAGATGCAGAAAGAACACCAGACACACTCAGCCATCTCATCTTTGACAAAGGAGCCAAACACCCTCACTGGAGGAAAGATAGCCTCTTTAATAAATGGTGCTGGAAAAATTGGGTTTCAACTTGCCAAAGAATAAAACTAGACCTATATCTCTCACCATGCACTAAACTAAAATCAAAATGGATTAAAGATCTAAATATTAAAATAGAAATTCTGAACCAGTTGGAACAGAGGTTAGGTTGAACCCTTGAAGACATCAGTGTAGGAAAAGATTTTATGAACAAAACTTCAGTTGCCCATGAACTAGCACAAACATTCAACAAGTAGGATCTCGTCTTATTAAAAGGCTTCTGCACAGCAAGAGAAACCACCAGCAGTGTGAAGAGACAATCCACAATGTGGGAAAATATCTTTACCTGCTCTTCCTCAGACAAAGGTCTACTATCTCGAATCTATAAAGAACTTAAAAAGATCAGACCTCCCAAATTTAAAGACCCAATCCAAAAATGGGCATCTGAAATGAACAGACATTTCTCACACAAAGAAGTAGAAATAGTAAATAAATACATGAAAAAATGTTCAACATCACAGGTCATTCGAGAGATGCAAATGAAAACAATGCTGAGATTCCACTTCACTCCAGAAAGAATGGCTGCTGTCATGAAATCAACCAATAACAAATTCTGGTGGGCCTGTGGGGAAAGAGGAACCCTGTTCCACTACTGGTGGGAGTGTAGACTGGTGCAAGCACTGTGGAAATCAGTATGGAGATACCTCAAAGAACTAGGACTGGAAGTCCCATTTGACCCTGGTATTCCACTGCTGCGGATCTTCCCCAAAGAATTCAAAGAATCATACCACAGTGATATATGTGCACCCATGTTCATAGCAGCAAAGTTTGTGATAGCTAAAACTTGGAAACAGCCCAAATGCCCATCAACTGGAGACTGGATAAAGAAAATGTGGTTTTTTTTATAAAATAGAGTACTACTCAGCCATAAAAAATGAGAAATTAGAGACATTTATAGCTAAGTGGATGCACATTGAGGCGATACTCTTAAGTAAAATAAATAGGACACACATGTATAAATACCGAATAGTTTCTCTGGTGTGAGAAACTGAAAGTGTAAATAAGGACTAAAATGTGTAATAGGTAATGTGAAATAGGAAGAAAAGCAGCAAAGGGGAAGGAAGTGGGAGGGCTAGGGGAAAGGATAGAAGGGAATGGGATTAATAGGAGAAAATGGAAAACTAGGAACCAAATCTTTGTAAATAGGGAGGACTGGAGGGGTTGAAGGGAGGTCTGGGCAAGGGTGAAAAATAAGAAGCAAGAAAGATTATGTAAAGGTGCAAATTTTCAATGATGAATGTCATTATATTGTATACCTGAAATGTACCAATGATTAGAATGAATAATCGATTATGCAAAATAGAAAGAAAAGTTCCAAAGGGGTAGGGGTAGTGGGAGGGGCAGGGGAAATTAAAGAAGGGAAAGGAAAAATGATGAGAAATGGAAAAATTGAAAATAAAGTCTTTGTAAATAGGGAAGTGTGGGCTAGGAATGGGGAAAAAATAAGAACCAAGGTCCATTATGTAAAGGTACAATTCTCAATGAGAAATGTAATTGTGTTGTATACCTAAAATGTACCAATAAAAGAATTTAACAAAATAAATAAATGAATATTCTTTCATGTCTGAGTTTTTCATATAAAATTGGTGTCTAAGGCCATTCTCCTAATTGGTAAGGATGCTTCCTCAGGTGATTGATACCTTTTCTTTCTCTACAGCTATTTCTGAAGCAAGTCTATTTTTATAAGCACACCAAAACCAGGCTAAGAATTTACCAAAATCTTCACTCATAAGTATGAGCTTCATGCCCTGAACCTAGAGTCCAAAGTCCTTTAAACTTCCAAAGGATTGTGTTCAAAAATGCTCTGATGAGGTTATTTTGGTTTATACTGCTAGAATCTCTTAATGTTTCATCTGTCAACACCAGGGTGTTCATAGGTCTCTCTGCTCTATAATGAAAAGTTCAGATTCTATCTTCTCTCTTTTTCCTTACTAATTTCCTCATACTCTACATGCCTTCTTTCAACAAGTATCTTCTCATCTTTATTTAAATATGCTAATAAAAATACCCTTTTTCAGAGCAAAACAATTCTCTGCCTTCATCCCCTGTCCTATCATACTTTTCCACAGCTCAGCTTCTTAAAAGGTCTGCCAGGATTCCATTTTCTCACATTCTAGTTATCCTTCAATCCACTAAGATCTTGCTTTTTTCCCCACCATCCTATGGAAAGTGTAGTGCCTATCAATTGTATCTGGCTTGCTAAACCAAATGAACTATGTTTAGATCTTACCCAACTTTATTTTCGATGGAACCATGGACCACTCCCTCCTTCTTGAAGTACTTGGCTGCCAGTCATCATCTTCTGGTTTTTCTTCTAGGTGCTGACTCTCTTCTCCTTTGCAACACACTGATCCTCTGCCCACCCCTTAAAGGCTGTGCTTCCCACATTTTCTGCATCGTTTTCTATACTCACACCACACCTTCCCACCCTACCACATTCTCATCCACTCACATGAATTCATCAACCCCTGGAACACTCCACCTTCCCTAGAATGGTGGAGGCAAGTGTAACATTTGAATGCATTGAGGGATGGCAGAGATGTAAGAAGATAGAATCCTGCCCATACTTCCTAGAAATACACTTATCCAGGTGATCTTCAAATTCTTCTCCTAGTCTGGAGAACCATAAATACAAATTCTTATAGCTTCATTCAAATCTTGTCTTCTCCTCCCTCCTTAACACCTGCTTCCAGATGTTAATGGGTGGCACCACAATACACTCAGTGCATGAGTCAGAATTTAGATAAATTCAGACTCCCATGCCACATCTAGTTACTCAGATACTACATTTAATTGATTATTAGAATATCAAGTAATCATTTCAAGCACTTACTATGTACCAAGCACTTTGCAAGGACCTCTTCTATGCCTTATCTATTTGGACGTTAACAAACATTAAGGCAAGGATTATTATTATTCCTATTTTACAGATAAGGAAATTAAAGCTTAGAGATGTTAAGCAATTTGTCAAGTTGTTCAGCTAGAAAAATATGAAACCAGGATTCAGGGAGCCAGAGTTAATTATTAAGTTGTAGTCATCTAAACATTTTTCAAACTACAATTGTTTTCCTAAGTTAAACTATTGTCATCTGTCTGTCTGTTTCTCTCCCTGACTCTGTCTCTGTTTCTCCCCTCCCATCCCCCAACAGGGTCCAATCCTTTCTCTCTGCTCATCCTGGATTCCTAAAACAGGATTTTAATATATCTCTTTAAATTCATTATGTCTCCATTTTCCATAACAAAGGGAAACTCTCAAAATACAATTCTGACCAAATCTCTTCCTGTTTTAAGATATTTTTTGTCTTTAAGAGGAAAAGTCAAGGTCCTTAGCATGGTTTTCTGACCTGTGAGTTGAGCCACTTGGCCATATCCCTTACCACCGAATCAAACTTGTCTCATGTACACTCTAATCACAGGACATCACATTCACTATTTACCTTCTACGAAACAATCTGCCACACACACTCCTTTCCTTCTGGCTAGATTCTACAGGTCCTTTTGGTGAGCATTTCTTTCATTGCCTTCTGACAGGTCAAATTCCTTGGCTAAGTATCCCCACTGACCCCTCTACTTACACTATTGCTCATTTTGTTGTTTATTACACTGCCTAATTCCTCTGCTACATTGTTTTGTTTTTATTTTTACTTAATACTTATTTGTAGTACATAATGTTTACTTTTCTTGTGGGGAGTTGATACATGTATTTCTCATGTGGCTTCTTAGTCATCCACAAGGATTAACACAGCTGCCTAGGAAAGAGAGGCACTCAGATGGGTAAAACACATCACAGTAGCTTAATGAAACATCACTGGTGGGAGAGAAGGAAAGCACCCAACACTCAAGCATGCTGCAGCCTCTTATGGGCCATTTTATATTCGTAAAAATCAGGGTGCGGTTCAGCAGTACTGGTATAGATAGGCTTGAGATGTTTTTGAAAATGTCACATTTCTTAGCTTTCTTCCTGTCTTAGGTGAGTGGCACAACTAAGGCCAGTTACCTAGAAAGAGTGTATTTCCCATGTTTCAGTGCCTAAGGTTCCTAAAACAAAGTATCCATCCAATATATACAAATTCATTTAATGTTTAAGACAATTGTTATTGTTATTGTTATCTATTTTTTTCTTCCAGAAGCAAGTTACTTTTCAAAAAAATTTGTCTGTCTCCAACAGAAACCCCTAATACTTAATTTTCCAAATATCCATGCCCAGTGCAAGACACTACAAGAGCTACACAGGTGAAAAAGGTAGGGTCCCTGCCAGTGAGGAGCTTATGATCTGACAGGTAATAATATGAACTCCAAAGTAATTGAAGAAGAGACAAAAATATAACTCATTCCATCAGGGTTATAGGAAGCAGTCATTTGAAATGAAAGTGGAAATGGTTAAGGTGTCACTAAATGGACATGGAGCCACAGGCTGCTGAAAGTAGACACAGGCTGAGGAAGAGAATGAAGCTAGAAAATGGGGGCCCTGAAAACTTGAATAATAAGGAGTGTAAAGAATGTGAGCCATCTGGTTTGCCTCAAGGTGGGAGAATGATGACGGCCAAAAGACCAGAACAATATATTTAAGTCAATTCTGGGAGGGCCCTGATACCAAGGATAACACTCTCCATATTCAGTAGCCAATGGAGAACCACTGCGGAGTTTGAGAAAATTGGAGCACAGCTTTTAGGAAGGGTTTTCTCTCAGTATGTGTAGAATAGCTTAAGACACTAGAGGTAGGGCAATTTTCATACTTCATCAAATCTAGTTCAAAACTTAAAGAGAAGAAGCACCACTGTTGGGTTTAGCATTCAGAAAGAAAATATAAATGCCCAGGACACAGTGCCTGAAAGTGAGCAATGTGATCTCTACCCTTGAGGAGTATCTCTTGTCATAATGGAAGCAGAAAGTGATAAAGAACTGAAAAAATGTGTGATGATTGCAATACAGAATGTTAAAATCAAACAGGAATCTCAAACCTGGGACTCATCTAGGAAAGAAAAAAAAAATCTTTCCAAAAATTCTGAACTACAAAGCAATTCTTATGTAAATTGGGGGTCTGAATCACACTATCAGTGTGAGCCTGAAGCCTCAGACAAAAAACTATATATAAGGGAAAAGACAAAAGAGACACTATAGAGGTGGAATTTATACAAAAGACAAGTAATCAGATGTGGTGAGGACTGAAGGAGAGGGGAGAGCAGAGACCAGACCGAGAGTCTAACCCACAAGGACTGGGGTAAACATAGCACCTGAGAAGTCAGGAAAAGTTGCTGGCTGGAGAAAGAACATGAGTGCTGTTTGGCACAGGCTGCATTTCAATCTTCCAGTGGTGCACCCAGATCAAGATTTATAACAGGAAAATGGAAATGCAGATTAAGAGATTAGGGTTGCATTATCTTTAAAAAATCAAATCCTGTATATTGTTATTGTTAGATACAAATACATTAAAACAGTTGTATAATAATACATGTTCTCCCTCTACCGTCCAGAGAAATAGAAGATAAGACCTATTCTTGAAAAGGAGAAGAATTTTCAAGCTTTATTTTCTGTATATTTACATTTGAACTTTTTATAATGATGATATGGAGTGTAAGACCAGCCTGAGCAATAGTGAAACCCTGTGTAAAAAAAAAAAAAAAAACCTTTAATAAAAAATATATCTGGCACAATATGTTAGAAACACAAATTGGGATGTCATTGGCATGTACATGATAGTAAATGTAAAAGAAGACATCATTGCACAGTGACACAATTATAAAGATATAAAATAAACATTCTGTGACTTCAGTCTGGAAACATATTCCTAGAGAATTTGAAAAAGACGCCAATACCAGAGCAAGCGGAAAATATCTATTCAATAATATACAACATATGTACCATAAAACCAAGGTTGGGAGAAGATAGAAATAAAATATGTGCTAGATATTGTTACTGACCACATGTATATGGGGGGAGAGAGAGAAAACAGACAGTTGCCATTTATTAAATATTTATTGTATATCAGAAATATGCTCAGAATTTTACAGAGATAATTTTACTTCACTCTCCTAAGTAGCATTAATGTATCTGTAAAAGTTCTCATTTGGAGATGTGAAGACTGAGGTTCAGAGAGATTAAAATTTAAGATCCCATAGCTATTGTAGTTGAATAGTTCAAGTTCAAAGTCAATTCTGAATTCACAGACCTTGCTCAGAGCCCTGGTCACCTGCTTTACCTAGAAAAAATGAGCAGAGGTTCAAAGGCTGCACTGGTATAGTGAAAGTAGTAACTAACAGGAAGATTGGAGCTGGTGTCATGTGACTGGAGCCAGTGTCAGAAACTATATATTTGATTTTTTAACAGTCATCATCTCATCAATGTATTCAATTTATTTTTATTAGTTATACAAAAAAGTGGGTTTTACTTTGGCATATGCACGCATGCATGTAACACACTTTAATCACTTCTACCCTTCCATTACCCAGTGAATGAAAGTAGGTGAACATCAAATAGAAGAAATTAAAATGCAGCTAAATCCTTGGACATTATGAGAATAAGAGTAATTTTTTAATGTGGCATGAAAGAAAGAATTATTTATGGTTGAAGAAGTAAAAGAAGGGACACAACTAATGAAGCAATATCCTGGAAGAGATGAGACCAAGACTATCGTTGGAAAGCCTAGGCTTACAAGATACCACATCTTGAGAGAAAGGAGGGAAAAACATATACAAATGAAAGAGATTTCAGTAGAATTAATTGTGGCTTCAAAGAAGAGTGACTAGTAGAAGTTTGGGAGCCTGAGGAATGTAGAGAATATTTTGAATGACCACTGTAAAAATATGATTTTAAGTTAACATGTGATTAAAAATTCTGAGTGGCAGAATGGATCTGATTAAGAAAATAACATAGATTTTACTGGATCATTTACCTATACAAGATTTGATCCAGCAATATACACTAGTCCAATATTCTAGGGAGTAAACTAATGTGCTTTAAGTCTATCACTCCTAAATGGGTGGTAGACTCAGAGAATCAGGTAGAGAACAGAAGCTTATCCAGCCTTAAATCAAGCTGTGGCTCTGCTACCTGCCACCTCTATAGACTCACAGAGCTTCTTCCCATAAGACGCTGTGAGGAATAAATTCCTGCACAGCACAGTATTTGGCACATTCCACATTCTCAATATGTAATCAATATTAATTAATTGGAGAATTATAAAAGTTTATCAAATGATTGAAAGAAAATATGAAGCCAAAGAGCTAGTTAACATGTACAACAAAAAGGAAGGAGATGGAGAGATGGGTGGAGGGGGGAAGGAGGGAAGGGGAAGGGAATGAAAACAGAATTAAGATGTGTTATGTACATGTACAAAGTCTCAACAAGGAATATAAACATTATGTACTACAAACATTTACTAATTTTAAAAAATGAATGATAGACTAGAGAATAAAAAAGGCTGTGGCCAGAGAAAGTAATTTTAGAATTTTAGATCATTCGGGCAAAGTAGTGTTGATGGATGAAATATAAGATCAGTAAGTTTAAGTAATTTTAAGAAAGGGAGGCCAGTGAAACTGAGGACTCTGGGAATCTGAGAAAGAAATATAAAGATGTTCCCAAGGGAGACATCTCAGGATGGGTAATGAGGAACACAAAAAGCCAAATAGGTGAAGCATGAAAGCACTGAGTGTTAGGAGAATGTCTGTATGTTGTTTATAGATGCCTGAGACAAGGAATAAGAGGAAAATGTTATAAAGAAACTTCAAAATAAAAAATTGTTAATGGAGAGCAAAGAATGTGTAAAACTCTCTCTGGGAATTGAATATACGGGAAATGTCAGGAATCAAGAAAGCTGTTCACACAACGTGGTTTATACTTTAAAACGAAACAAAAGGAATGGAGAAAGATGAGTCCTAGAAAGAGCTATACATAGAGATATGTTGGCAAAATTACAGAAGGAAGGGATCATGTTCTGTTTGGAATCTGAGAGTTCTGCGCTCATGCTGCTGATGTCATCAGAAAGGAAAGAGCAGTGTGAGTTCCGTTCCATGTGGACAGGGCGCTGGCCAGGCAAGGCATGATTCAAGGGCCCGGCCCTTCCCTGAGCTCACAGGGGAAGGAAAGAGATCAGGAGGCTTCAGCGCCACCGCACTTCCCCTAAACCAGGCCCTTCCTAGACTCTGAGGGCCATTAGCAAATTCCTCCAAACATCCGATGTGTAAAACTGGAAGCAGACGACGTTGTTTTCATTTTAACTTATAAGAAGTATACTCTAAGCCAGGCACTGTTTATTACTCAGAACAATAGCAATAACCGCAGTTCAGTAAATTGTGTGTGTGTGTGTGTGTGTGTGTGTGTTTGTGTGTGTGTGTGCTAGTTCAGGAGACCCACTTCCTTCAGGTTGGTGTAAAAAGGGTTGATGCTCAGGGCTAGTTGATAGCTGAGCGTGCAGTGGGTTGAATTACAATATGATTGGCAAATGATAAGGGCTGCTCTAAAGGGAAACACCATCTCTATCTTCTCAGACTGTTTTGTTGTTGTTATTTGTTATTTTTGTTAATGGGGATGGAACCCAAAGCCTTGCACTGAGCTATATCCCTAATCTTTTTTGGGTTTTGGGGGTTTTTTTTCTGGACATGGTCTCACTAAGTTGCCCAGGCTGAGTTTGAACTTGTGGTACTCACTCAGCCTCCCAGAATGCTGGGATTGCAGGTGTTTGCCAAGATTAGTTTATTTTAACTTTGTTTAAATGACAGTTTCTTCTGCTATGGATTGTTTTTCTCATAGGCCAACATATTAGAGCTTTAGACTTATCCAGCCTCTTGGAACTTTTCCCCTCCTCAACTCCCTCACTCCTCACTTGTAAGACTCAGGATTTTTCAGGCTCCCTATTTACTTAATCTATGTTTATCATCATAAAACGTGTGGCTGCTAATGGTAGAAAAGCTGTCCAACACTTACAGAATTCTGGCATTGTTATATGATTCCTTTCTGCTATCTGTTCACTTGTGTATTAAATTACCCCAAGCTGTGTTCTTAATTCTCAGAAGAAACATCTTTCATAAAAACCTCCAAAACTGACATGGAAATTCTGTTTCTATGAGAATTAAGATAAAGAACTGGAACTGACTTACCTATGTTTCTTCATGCACTGAAAGACTAGGGATGGTGGATATTCAAGAAGTAAAAGCTTTATTATAAACTTGAAAATCACATATTAAAAGAATCTTAACAGCATCTTCCTTGACTATATAAAACATTAAAAATGATTCCACAGCAACTGAACTTATTTGTAAATAACTGTTCTCATGTGAGACCATAATTTGGAAAGCATAGTAGTATTTTTATGTGCATAATAACCAGAAAATTCCTAAAGAAGTGAGGGTTTAGTCACAAATCCATATTTAATCTGCCTTGTAAAAATGTCTGGATTTCACACTGAGTAGGCTTACTGTCTAAAAGAATGACAATGGTTTTGTTTGGTTGGTTGGTTTTCCTCCATCTTTCTTAATGTATGATTGACAAATTGAAATTACGTATCACCTATGATGCATGTTTTAATATACCTATACATTGTTTATTAAATATAGCATTTTAAATATGGAAGAATGACAGTGTTTAACTTTTCATCTAGAAAAATCAATTTCCTCTTTGTACAAGGCAATAATAGCTGTTTCTTTTCCCATAGCCCTGTGCACCAGGCACTGTTTCAAGTATTTCACATACATACACTCAGTTCTCACAACAATCCCCTAAGGTATATAACCTCACTTTCCATCTTAAAGATGTGAAAACTGAGGCATAGAGAGATTAAACAATTTGCCCACATTATCATGGCTAGTAGGAGTAAACCCAGGATTTGAATCCAGGCAGTCTGGTTCTACCTTATTTGTGCCTTGCAAGAGCAATACTAAGAAGAGTGATATTTATTGAGTATTTGCCATGTTCCAGTCACTGGACTAATTGCTTTGTGTCCTTTATCTCACTGAAGCCTGAAAACAACCCTGTGAATTTATGTACATTATTATTCCAAAAATGAGAAATCTGAGGCTTCAAGGGGGTCACTATAGGTCATATAGCTAATAAGTAGCAGAATTCATATGACTAATAAAAACAAAACTGGGGTTTTCTTTTCACAACAAACAGTATGCCATTTATTTACAAATGTCAGTGTGGGAAGTCGGAGGTAGGAGGAAAGCCACCCAGACATTCTCTCTGGACTGCTTGGGACCCATTCCTACTTAGAACAAAATTCTGCTCCTCTTGCCTCCATATTCTCGGCCATGGGTCTTTCACCCAACTGGACTAAGTGGCAAAGGGAAGAGGTGATATATCCCACATCTGCGTATTAGTGGAGCAATGTCCAGTCCCAGATCAAAGTCCACACTGCCATTCCTTCTTTTCTTTTCTGATATAAAACTTTCTAACCTGGGTGAAAACAGTGAAGAATTGAAAGGGAGAGACCAGGGTACAAAAGGTCAGGGGCCCTGGAGGGAAAAAGCCTTCTACTCTTCCCTCAAAGCAAGGAAGTTATGAGGGTACTGCTCACAGCTCTGACAGCTTAAGAAGGGGGCCCACACTATCTTTGCATTACCTTGCATCCAGAGGCCCAAGGGATCTGGCTCCCTAGCAGTATGTACTCCTGTCCTAAACTGGTGCTACTACCCATTTCTCTCTGATGGCAGAAAGTTTTGAGGCAGAAAGCAACAAATAATTCATCTCTACCCAGTTCACACTTGTGTTTACTCACATGTATACACACACACACACACACACACACAGAGCTGAGACAAATCCTTATGCCTTCCTGTCTTCTGAGGAAAGTTCAAACACACCCATGGAACACAGGAAATTCCTGGGTTCATGTTCATGAAAGTGTGTGTGTGTGTGTGTGTGTGTGTTTGCAAACCTATGTCTTTGAGAAAACTGAGCCATTGTAACCCAGTGATTCATATTGCTTAGTCTCAGGGCCGGGGATTTAGCTCAGTGGTTTGGCCGCCCACTGTGCAAGTGCAAGGACCTGAGTTCAATCCCCAGTACCAAAAAAAAACTATATATATATATATATATATTGTTTAGTCTCATTGAGGCTCCTCCTTCAATTTCTAAGTCTCTTCTGCCAGGGCCAGGCCTTAATTCTCCTTAAAAGGCTGTCAGTGTTTCCATTCCTGCCAATTCCAATTTCCAAGTCTTTTACTCAGGTTGTTTGCCCCCCTCCATTCCTCTAGAAGACCTCTTCCCTTCCTCTTCTGCACTAATCTCTATAGAGCTGTTCCAGAGCTTATTAATTCCTGTTTAGAAAGCCATGTTCCATCTCCCCTTTCTGAAAGGAGGATAGTTGTCTTCCTTCATCTCCTGAAAGTCCCAATGCAACTCATGAAAAAGCATTTGAACAAACCAGAATGGGAGAGGGATCATAGCCTGGTTCATCTGTCTCTCCCTCAGAATGTGAAACTCTATCATTGCTTGGGCTGGGAGTAGGTAGAGATGGGGGAGAGAATGAAGGAAAGAAATTCTCAAAAGTAAACATAAGACAAGCAAAACCCTAGTGGTACAGATGAAGGACACTGTTCCATTAAACGAGAGAGTTGGTTCTCTTTTATTTTCTTTGTATTAAATTCTTTTACTGGTACATTGTAAGTATAAAACACAATTACATTTCTCATTGGGAATTGTACCATTACATAATGCATCTTGGTTCTTATTTTTTCCCCATTCCTAGCCCTCCCTTCACGCCCTCCACCTTTCCCTATTTACAAACACTTTATTTCCATTTTTTGCATTTCTCATCATTTTTCCTTTCCCTTCTTTCCTTTCCCCTGCCCCTCCCACTACCCCTACCCCTTTGGACCTTTTCTTCCTATTTTACATTATCGATTATTCATTCTAATCATTGCTACATTTTAGGTATACAATATAATGACATTCATCATTGGAAATTTGCATCTTTACATATTCTCTCTTGGTTCTTATTTTTCACCCTTGTCCAGCCCTCCCTTCAACCCCTCCAGTCCTCCCTATTAACAAAGATTTTGTTCCTATTTTTCCATTTTCTCCTATTAATCCCATTCCCTTCTATCCTTTTCCCTAGCCCTCCCACTTCCTTCCCCTTTGCCCCTTTTCTTCCTATTTCACATTACCTATTATACAGTTAGTCCTTATTGACAGTTTCAGTTTCTCACACCAGGGAAACTATTCGGTATTTACACATGTGTGTCCTATTTATTTCACTTAAGAGTATCACCTCAATGTGCATCCACTTAGCTATGAATGTCTCTAATTTCTCATTTTTTATGGCTGAGTAGTACTCCATTTTATAAAAAAAACCACATTTTCTTTATCCAGTCTCCAGTTGATGGGCATTTGGGCTGTTTCCAAGTTTTAGCTATCACAAACTTTGCTGCTATGAACATGGGTGCACATATATCACTGTGGTATGATTCTTTGAATTCTTTGGGGAAGATCCGCAGCAGTGGAATACCAGGGTCAAATGGGACTTCCAGTCCTAGTTCTTTGAAGTATCTCCATACTGATTTCCACAATGCTTGTACCAGTCTACACTCCCACCAAAAGTGGATCAGGGTTCCTCTTTCCCCACAGGCCCACCAGAATTTGTTATTGGTTGATTTCATGACAGCAGCCATTCTTTCTGGAGTGAAGTGGAATCTCAGCATTGTTTTCATTTGCATCTCTCGAATGACCAGTGATGTTGAACATTTTTTCATGTATTTATTTGCTATTTCTACTTCTTTGTGTGAGAAATGTCTGTTCATTTCAGATGCCCATTTTTGGATTGGGTCTTTAAATTTGGGAGGTCTGATCTTTTTAAGTTCTTTATAGATTCGAGATAGTAGACCTTTGTCTGAGGAAGAGCAGGTGAAGATATTTTCCCACATTGTGGATTGTCTCTTCACACTGCTGGTGGTTTCTCTTGCTGTCCAGAAGCCTTTTAATAAGAAGAGATCCCACATGTTGATTGTTTGTGCTAGTTCATGGGCAACTGAGGTTTTGTTCATAAAATCTTTTCCTACACCAATGTCTTCAAGGGTTCAACCTAACCTCTGTTCCAACTGGTTCAGAGTTTCTATTTTAATATTTAGATCTTTAATCCATTTTGATTTTAGTTTAGTGCATGGTGAGAGATACAGGTCTAGTTTTAATCTTTGGCAAGTTGAACCCCAATTTTTCCAGCACCATTTATTAAAGAGGCTATCTTTCCTCCAGTGAGGGTGTTTGGCTCCTTTGTCAAAGATGAGATGGCTGAGTGTGTCTGGTGTTCTTTCTGCATCTTCTAATCTGTTCCACTGGTCCTCAGGTCTGTTTCTTTGCCAGTACCATGCTGTTTTTATCACAGTAGCTTTGTAGTAGAGTTGCAGATTGGGGATTGTGATACCCCCTGCCATGTCCCTGTTACCTAGAATTGCTTTTGCTATTCCTGGTCTCTTCTTGTTCCAAATGAATTTTTGGATTGTTTTCTTGAGGTCTATGAAGTATGCTGCTGGGATCTCAATTGGAATTGCATTAAATCTATATAGCAGTTTTGGAAGTATGGCCATTTGCACTATATTAATCCTTCCTACCCAGGAGCAGGGGAGGTCTGTCCATTTTCTGATATCATCTTCAATCTCTCTTTTCAGAGTGCCATAGTTTTCAGAGAAGAGGTCTTTGATTACTTTTGTTAGGTTGATTCCTAGGTATTTCAGTTTTTTGGATGCTATTGTGAAAGGAATTATTGGCCCTATTTCTCTCTCAGTGAATCTGTCATTGGTGTAGAGAAAAGCTATTGATTTTTGTGTGTTGACCTTGTAACCAGCTACTTGACTGAATTTGGTGATTAAGTCTAGAAGACTTTTGGTGGAGTTCTTGAGATCTTCTATATAGAGTATCAGGTCATCTGCAAATAATGACAATTTGAATTCTTCATTTCCTACCTTTATTCTTTTTATTTCTTTCTCTTGTCTAATTGCTGTGGCTAATGTTTCCAGAACTATATTGAACAAGAGTGGTGATAGTGGACATCCTTGTCTTGTTCCTGATTTTAGAGTGAAGGATTTCAGTTTCTGACCATTTAGTATGATATTGGCTGTTGGTTTTTCACAGATGGCTTCTATCAGTTTGAGGTAGAGACCATCTATTCCAATTTTTTGTAGGGTTTTTATCATAAATGCATGTTGGATTTTGTCAAATGATTTTTCTGTGTCTATGGAGATAATCATATAGGTTTTGTCCTTGTATCTATTGACATAGTGTATTACATTGATTAATTTTCGTATATTGAACCATTCCTGCATCCCTGGGATGAATCCCACTTGATCAGGGTGTATGATCTTCTTGATGATCTTCTGCATTCTGTTTGCCAGTATCTTATTAAGGATTTTTGCAACTATGTTCATTAGTGAGATTGGCCTATAGTTCTCTTTTTCAGTTGGGTCTTTCTCTGCTTTGGGGATCAAGGTGATGCTTGCTTCCAGGAATGAATTTGGGAATATTGCTTCCCTTTCAATTTCACTGAAGAATTTGAACAGTAGTGGCAGCAGTTCCTATCTAAATGTCTTGTAGAATTCAGCAGTGAAGCCATCAGGGCCTGGGCTTTACTTAGTTGATAAGTTTTTAATTACATTTTCAATTTCATTGCTTGATATTGGGTTGTTTAGAATTTTTAGGTCTTCTTCGTTCATCTTTGGTATTTCATATGTATCTAGGAATCTGTCCATTTCTTCTGTGTTGTCCATCTTATTGGAGTATAGGTTCTGGAAGTAGGTATTGATGATCCTCTAGATTTCTGCTGGGTCTGTTGTAATTTCACCCTTTTCATTCCTAATTGCATGGATTTGGGACTTTTCTTTCCTTTTTCTGATAAGCTTGGCTAAAGGTTTGTCAATTTTGTTGATTCTTTCGAAGAACCAACTCTTGGCTTCATTGATTTTTTTGTATCATTCTCTTACTCTCCATTGCATTGATTTCTCCTCTGATCTTTATAATTTCCTCCCTTGTATGAGCTTTGGGGTTGTCCTGTTCTTCTTTTTCTAGAAGCTTGAGGTTCAGCATCAGGTTGTTTAATTGGGCTCATTCTGTTTTCCTAATATGAGTATTCACTGCTATGAATTTCCCTCGTAAGACTGCTTTCATTGTGTCCCATAGATTCTGATATGTTGTACTGTCATTGTCATTTAATTGAAAGAACTGTCTGATTTCTTCTTGAATTTCCTCTGTGACCCATTGGTTATTCAGAAGTGTGTTGTTCAATTTCCATGTGTTTATGAAATTTTTTGAGTTTCTTTTGCTGTGGATCTCCAATTTCATCCCACTCTGGTCTGATAATATACAAGGGATAACTTCAACTCCTTTGCACTTACTTAAACATGTTCTATGTGTGAGTATGTGGTCTTTTTTGGAGAATGATCCATGTGCAGCTGAGAAGAATGTGTATTCTGATTTTGTAGGGTGGAAGACTCTGTAAACATCTGTTAAGTTCATTTGTTCAAGAGTTCAATTGCATTCTAGTATTTCATTACTTATTTTTTGTCTAGTTGGTCTATCTATTTGTGACAGTGGGGTGTTGAGGTCCCCCACTACAATTGTATTAGTGCATATATGACTTTTCATGTCCAGTAGTATTTGTTTTATATAGTTGGGTGCACTAGTGTATGGTGCATAGATATTTATGATTGTCATCTCTTCCTCTTGGATTCTTCCCTTTACAAGGATGTAGTGTCCTTCTTCATCTCTATTAATCAGTGTTGGTTTGAAATCTACTTGATCTGCAAAGAGTATAGCTCCTCCTCCTTTTGTTCAGCTTCCCATTCCATAGAGTATTGTTTTCCACCCTTTAGCTTTCAGTCTATGAGTTTCCTTTTGAGTTAAGTGTGTTTCTTGTATGTAGCATATTGTTGGATTTTGCTTCTTGACCCATTCTGCCAGTCTATTTCTTTTGATTTGTGAATTGAGACCATTAATGTTGATGTTTATAACTGAAACGTATTGACTTGTCATTGCCATGACTTTTTCTTTTTGTTGGGTTCCCCCCCTTCACATTTAATTTCTTGTCATGCCAGATGGGTTCATTCTGCTTTGCTTGCTGGGGTTGTGATCCTCAATGTCTGTTCCTAGGATATTGTGTAAAATTCTTTGGAGTGCTGGTTTGGTATTCCTGAAGTTGCTAAGGTGTTCTTTGTCATGAAAGTATCTTATTTCTCCATTCATTTTGAAAGATAGTTTTGCAGGGTACATCAATCTGGGTTGGAGGCTGTTTTCTTTTAGGGCTTGGAATATGTCACTCCAAGCTCTTCTTGCCTTGATGGTTTGTGTTGAGAAGTCTGCTGTGATTCTGATGGACTTTCCTTTGTGTGTGATTTGTTTCTTTTCTCTGACTGCTTGTAGAATTTTGTTCTTCTGTTGTGTTTCTGGAATCTTAACAATTATATGCCTATGTGTAGTTTTTTTTGATCTAGGCTATTTGGAGTCCTATATGCCTCACTTATCTGTATGTCAAGCTCTTTTCCCCTGCTTGGGAAGTTTTCTGCCATTATTTCTGTGAAGAGATTTTTTATGTCATCTCCACTCTCTCCTTTTTCATTGAGCCCAATCAGTCTTATGTCATTCTTCTTTGCATCATCTAGCAGCTGCTGGATTGATTTCTCATGTTCCCTTATAATTTTGAAGCAATTTTTCTTTTCCTGGTCACTAATTGCAATCTTACCTTCTATATCTGAAATTCTGTTCTCACATTGACTCATTCTGCTGTGTAGACTTTCAGTGGAGTTTTTCATGTCCTGGAAATCTATTTGCATCTGTTTTATGGATTCCATTTGTTTCTTATGTTGGGATTCCATCATGTTCCTCAGCTCCTCTCTAGATTTATTAATCATGTCTTGCACTAGGGGCACAATTTCTCCTGTTATCTGAGAAATTATTTTTGATTTCATTTTTTCCAGATCCCCTTTTGTTGCCAGTTTAGTGGGTCCAGGTGGTTGAGTATCAGAGTATTCCATCTCATTTCCCTTTGGGGTTGCTGTAGGTGATCTGGAAGTCTGGTTTTGAGACTTATTTACTTGTTTTCTCCTTTCAACTGGGGTAGGGGGCTGTTAGCGCCTGCACAGATTACCTCCTGTGAGCTGGGTGAGGTGGAACAGGGGCCACGAGCAGCAGTAGGGATGGTGACCCAAAAGCCCTTTCCTGTGGGCTGGGAGCAGTGGGAAGGATGGTGGCCAGGAACCCCTTCCTCTGGACCAGGAGCAGTGGGATGGTGGCTCAGAAGTCCCTCCCTCTGTCCTGGAGCCTTAGGAGGGATGGTGGCCTGGAAGCCCCTTCCTCTGGGCCAGTAGCAGTGGGACGATGGCTCAGAAGCCCCTACCTCTGTGCCGGGAACAGCAGGACTCAGTACCTTGGTCTGGTGGTCTGGTGTCCTCTGCGTCTTTGTTGTGTGGAACCAGGTGGCTGCCTGTCCGCTACAGGGTGATTCGGTATCTTCCGCGCCACTCAGGACCTCGGTAGGGCATGCACAGACCTTCCTGTGTGCAGCGGGCTGATTCGGCATGTTCTGTGGGACTCAGGACCTCAGTAGGGCGTGCACAGACCTGCCTGTCTGCAGCGGGGTGATTTGGCGTCTTCTGCATGACTCAGGACCCAAGTTGGTTCTCTTTTTGATTTTGCATTGCCACTAGGAAGTTTGTAGACTTCAAAAGGTGGTTTGAGGCAAGGCGGTAGAGGCCAATCCACAGAATTGCGCAAACTGTTTAATTGTCTCTGCTCAAGGAAGAAGAAGATAAAAGGTTCTGTAAGAGATGCAGCAGTAAAGCCAAGCATCTTTAACAGGGCTTGGGTTGAGGCACACCTTTAAAGTCCTCCTGCTATTTGAGGCCAACAAAGGAGAAGACAGAAGGGATGACAGACTACAGAGGATTGAAGTTAACAGAGGAACCAAATGTGTGCATCAAGAACTGAAAGATGGGGACTTAGGGGAGGACTGAGGAATAAGAGACCAGTGAGCCCAGAAGTCTTGTGCTGTCTGCTCTTGTGTCAGTGAGGGCCTGCAGGTCGACCGCATCTTTCATGAAGTCCATGGAGTTGAGCTACTCTCATGGCAATTGTTGCTGAAATCTCAGTTTTGGCATCTGAACCTATCAGTTCCCTCTTCTGGTCAATTGGTGGATCTTCTGTATGAGCTGCTTCTGGGCACTGGAACCCTCTGCAGAGAAGATTGACTTGCATGGCCATTGGGCAGGTGGGAGCCTCAAGTGCAGACCTAACACTGCTGCTTCCTGTGGTTGCTGGGGTCCCAGACAACCCAAAGGAGCCAAAGTTGGGTACTAGCTGGAAGCCTCTCTGCAAAGCCTCCAGTCCCTGATGGATCTACAGCTGTACCTGCAAAAATGGAAAGGATTAGGAGTGGCACTAACTTCTGTATCTTTAGCAGGAAGATCAGGAGTTGCTGTCAGAGCTGCTCCTGTAGCTACAAATTCTCCATAAAGATCATTACACTCACCATCCTCTGAGCATCAAATTTGGGGCCCTAAACTGCATATGTGGGATGCTGAGATCCCATTCTTCATCAGCCAGAGTTCTCAAAGATCTGCTGGAGGAAGCCTTGCATTACTGAGATGTTGAACATCCCTGACTTCAAGCTAGCTCCACTGGTCCCAACAAGGGTCAAGCTTTCCCAGTGTACTTGGCTTTCCCCAGTCCTCTAGTGCCCTTACCAGCACACTGAAGGAGGAGAGGGTGAGGGGACTTCTATTCTCAGTCTGCAGAGGAAAAGAGGATGAGCTATTGAAATTTTTAGCCAGAAAAGAGAACTGATTGTTGCCAAACTTTTCCTGGGAAGAACTAAACATAGGCTCTTGGATGTCTGTGTACATGTGTCACAGGTATTATACCTTCTGGGGATAATCTGAAGATAGCTCAGGTCCTGACCTCATTGGGCATAATCCTCCTGCACCATGGCTACACTCCAAGAGGCTCCAACATCTACCTCATTAATTTAAGATTATGGAATATGTATAATTCATTCCTAGGTTCTGTTCCAACAACTGCTGCATCTAGGGGGTGGCCACATAATGTGGTGCATCAGGTAAGGCAGGAACATGGATTGTCAGCTGAGAAAAGCCAAAGGTAGTGAGCAGGACCACCCTCAGAGAGGCCATGTGGGCTGCAAACAGTAATGCCATAGTAAAGCCCTTCAGAGTTCACATCTTGCCATTATTTTCCCTGGGTGTTGGGCATGGAACTACAAGATTTAATATTTACCCTGCTAGGTTTCAACCTTTCTTTGGTCCCATTCTTTTCCATTCCCCCATTTTTCCAATTTTCTTGTACAGAAAAAAGTTGTTTTAGATCAGGTACATTATCAAGAGGGATCCTGGATGAGTTTCCAAGAGAAGAATTGTGCAGTCAGGGTGAGATATTGGGGTTTTTATAAGGGTTTAAGGATATGGAAAAAGGGTCAAGACAGCAATTTTTTTTTTTTTTTGGTACCAGGGATCGAACTCAGTACCTTTCGTTTGTGAGGCAGACACAGTGCCACTGAGCTAAATACCCAGCCCAAGGCGGCAAATTATTAATTACCTGAAGAATATCTTTTCCTACATAATTTAGCACCTTGTAGATCTCTGTACCTGTATTTTGTTAAAATTATTTTTTTAAATTACATTTTTAGTTGCCTTTAGCTTTAGATAATGTCCCGGCCCGCGGGTAAGTCAACAGAGACCCTAGAGGGGGAGTGAGAATGACAAAGGACAGGGGACACGAGAGATGGAGACAAGACAGGTTTTTGATCAAGTCTCGTTTATTGCAGAAGCTGCTACAGCATATATACCGTAGGGCTAGAGGGAAGGAGCAAGGGGAGGGTACTGGGGCTACTTCCTTGTTGCCGGGTAGACTTGCAGCAGGCCCAGACATGCCCGTAAAAGGCACTCAAGAGTTCTAGCGGGGGGGGGGGGGGCAAGGCCCCCCACAAGATAAGAAGTCAATAAGGAGATATATACATACCTTTTAGAGAAGATGGGTTGGGATTCTTTAGGAGGGATGAATGGGCCTTACATCAAAAGTTTTGTTGTTGTCTTGTGACTACCTACTGAATAGGATGTCTTTAACTAGAATCCCTTGATGCCTTAACTGTAGTTTGGCTATTAAGCATTTAAAGCCTTTTGTTCCTGTTGGCTGGCCACTATATTTTCCTCCTGATAAATCAGCAAAGTCAAATTATTGACAAGGAATAAAATGTTCATAACCATAACAGATTCAAGCTGAGCAGAGAATCCATTAGGGATTCCTTGAGTCTGACTGTCAGGGGTGAGTGGCCTATTGTTTTAGACTGATGACTGAGATTTAAATTGGACAGGAATCTCTAAATAGAGTTGTACAGCAGGTCTAGGCAGCAGTCAGGCACACTTCATTGAAAACTTCTGGATTCTGGAAGAAATAAAGTGGACACTACTAACAGCTGATATAGGGGTTTTAGCCCCTTTTATATCTAGCTTAGCTCTGTATTGTTATTAATTAAAGTTTTGGTTATACTTTCCTTCTGGGTGCCTAAGACCAAGTCAAAGCAATACCCATGTTGAGTAAAATTTCTCTCTCTCTGTCAAGTTCAGTTAAAGCTCCTCAGAGGGTACTTTTGGGCTGTGTAAGTAGCCTCTTAGCTCCCCTAGTTTTTTCTCCTACCAGTTGTGCTATCTGTCAGGAAGAGACAGAGTTTTGCTTATCCATATGGATTCCCTTGAAGCATGTGGAAAATTTCCCTCTTTAGTGACCCTCCATTCTGCAAAATGCACATTGGTTGACTCCTGTCTTCTGGGATCTCACAATCCCCCTGGTCAGGAGTTTGTGTGATTCACCAGTTGCAGTGACCTTTCAGAGGGGTCTTGTGCCTTGGTCCTGGCTGACCTTGGAGGACAAAGTCCAAATTATTGGCTGTCTTCTTAGTCCCTTTTTTCTTTTGCTTTGTTCTCCAAGTCTTAGTACAACCAGAAGATCAGTTATACTAGTCTTGAAATAGAATTAGTCGTTCTTAATTATAATCCTATCTGGATATCAGAGCACTTGGAAATATGAAATTTTCTACCCTTTTATTAAGAACAGCTACCTTTTTATTAATTGTGGTTAGCATTAGTACTAGGAATTAATGGCATATTTTATCTGCCCTGTAGGTCATAGCCTACCATTTTAACATACTATTTAGGCTGTCTTTTAGAAGTCATTTTCCTAAAGAATGTTAGCAGATGATGATTATAAATTTTCGTAAGGAAAATGAAAAAATAAAATAACATGTACAAAAAAAGAGATAGATGGAGAGGGAGGAAAGGAAAAGAGAGTTTTAAACAGGAATTAAGATGTGTTATATATATGTAACTATTCTCCACAAAGAATGTAAATATTATGTACTACAAACATGCACTAATTAAAAAAAGAAAATATCCTAAAAAAATAGCCAGAGAAAACATAGCATTTTAGGATAAGAATTATGATGACATTATTATAACAAAATGCTTGTTTAGTCAAAGCCAATTGATATAGATCAAGTTTTAAAAGACGGGACTTAATTGTACCAAAGTCCAGTTGTAATGTATAAAACACAGTACCTACTGGTTACTTTATATGCATTAAACTTGTGTAATTTTTAACTCTATAAACTTTTTAACATTAGATGAAGTTTAGACTAGCAGCATATTTTATCCTCAGATAGACAGATAGGGAGTTCACCAAAAAAATGTATTAAAACTTAAAAAAAAAAAAAAAACTTCTGCAGTTTGCTGTACTAATAAATTTCTGGAAGCTAATGGCCACCACTTTGATCACCTCTTGTAATTGTAGAGGCCAAAGGTAACTTGCATTAATCTCATGAGGTCTCAATAAATTTGGTATTAAAATATTTATACAAGTTTTAGTTTTCCTGATGTATACATTTTTTAGCAGAATCTGTACAAGAAATTATATTGATAAAACACAAAATCCTTTGTCTTTAGTCTTGTGTACTCTAGTTTTTGTAAGTTATTAAGTCTAGTTTTTGTAAGTTTAACCAACAGCATTTTAATGTGTTAAGAAAATTTTGATCTGTATCTTCGGTTAGTCAGGGAGGCAGCAGCTAGGCCAAATTGCAACCCAGAGCCATGCCTTTGGGTAAAATAAAGATAACATAGGCTGAAACAACGGGTAGTGAGGAGGGTGTGCCGCAGAGTGATGGTTTCTGAAGCAAAGGAAGGTGTGGAGAATCGGCCTCTTGTGTTCCAGGGTACCATGGCAACCATGAGTCACTGAGAAAGAAGGTCAGCCACGAGAGGACAGTGAGCAGCCCGGCGTCACTCTGCGGGCAAGATGTGGGCTTTCCGGGTCTTTCTGATATTCATACTGTTCACCTGGGTGCTGTCGCTGCTCAGCTGCTTTAAGTTTGGAGGAAATTCTACAAAGAAGACTAAAAATAGGTTCTTTGAAGTAGCGAGAAAGAAGCGGTTGTCAGAATCCGTGTCTCTGAATGAAGTTAACCTGCAGAACAGCGAAGTCAGTGACCAGCCTCTGGAAAACACATCCACTCAGGAAGTTCTGTTCAACTTTTTCTTTCCAACAACCTGCATGATAAAGGAGATCCAAGAGGTAACACCTTGCAATGAGCTGCTAAACCTTACTGAGGCTGCATGTTCGAAATCCAAAGGCTGTTTTTCAACATCTCTGACCAGGAACTGTTTTGTCCCATTAAGAGATGAGTCTACACAGGTGGCGCGGATATTTGGACTTAGTGTATTCAGCCTGTTTTTCCTGGGATCGATGCTCCTTTACTGCTGCTGCAGTGTTTGGGAGAGGAGCCAATTTGTCAATCCTTTGTGAATGAGGAATGACACAATGTTGAAGAATCTAAAGAAGGAGAAAAAGAAACTGGAGGACAGTACTGAAGTGTTAACAACAATAGAAGAAGAACAACGGAAGAGGAAGATGTTGATGAAGAGGAAAAGGAAGCCAAAGCATTGCTTTCCTGTTGAGATGAATGCACAACTTCCAGAGTGGAGGAGACTGTTCTAGTCATCCAAGCCTAACAGTTCATTTTAGAAAGACAAAAATTCATTATTTTTGTCATCTTTGCTCTCAAATATAAAGTAAAGTTGATATTTCTGTTTTTATGCATCAAAAAAAAGAAAGAAAATTTTATTGCTTTAGACATAGAACATGGCTTAACTTTTTAATTTTACTCAACTTTCTTATGTGCGATAATTTTTTAATGACATTTGCTGGGGTGGGACCCTGGGAGAACAATTCACCCATTATGGAGAAAACTGAAGCAAATTAGTTCAGAAAGCTGTTTTTCAGCCATGTTGGGAGCTTTATCCTAAAGTCTCAAGGACTCAGGGGCCCTCACTTAAGGGAAAATTTATATGCATATTTTTATTTAGAATTTTAACTCAGTAAATGTAAAAAAGCAATCTTAAACACATATATATTAATAACTTGCAGAAAAAGACATTGAATAGAACCAAACATGTTCTTTTTTTAACTTAAGTCAAGAACACTTGAATTTAGTAACTGATGACTCAGATGTTGTTATAAATACTTATAAGCACTAATTCCAGTTATTTACTTAGTCATTTTAAGAATTACTTTAGATTATTTATGAAATTCAAGATACTAGACTAGTATAGTTAACATTTTAAGCTATATATAATGTTTAGCCAAAGGGAAAATAACCTAAAAGTTTTTGAATTTGAAATATCATAAGCAATGGATATTGTATGTTAAATTTTCAACAAAGATAAATATCCTGATTGGTTAATAACCTAAGCAAAATATATGTTAGCAATTTTAAAGACATTCTTACTTTCATTCTACTAATCAACTTAAATGAACTTGTTTTTATTTTTTTAATTTTATTTATTTATTTATTTATTTATTTTGGTACAGGGGATCAAACTCAGGACCTTGTACTTGCGTGGCAGGTAGTGGCACCACTGAGCTAAATCCCCAGCCCTGAACTTGTTTTTAAACCAAAAGTTAACCCAGAAACATATATTAACTGAAATTATATAACTTTTATGTTACCAATAATGTTACTTGCAAATTTTATGTAAACTTTGAGCCTAGTAGTTTTTATTCTATAATTATTTAACTGAAAGCCAGAAGTCTATAAGGGCAAAAGATCAAAAAGAAATTTATAATGAGCTCAAAATATTTTTTTAATGGAGCAGCTGCAGACACTTTAGCCAATTATTAAAAACATAGACTGGCAGGCAGACAGACAAAGCCATGTGTGAAACAAAACACATTAAATCAGACTGTAATTTTAGACATATTGGTCATGTTAAATTATAATCTTTTTAAATTTTGGGTTTATAACTATAAATATAGTCAGAATTTTCCCTAGAAGATATTAATTAGCACCTTTTATTTTTAAATGAATTATGACAGAGATCTGTTGTAATATGTGTTATTTTATCGTCATAGAGTTGCACCAATGAGTGTAAGGAGGAAGAAAGGGCATCAGGGCACAGAAGGGGAGCAGTAGAAAGAAAGCTGGGTTAGAGAATGGCCAAGAAAAGATCATTAAATACATCAGTTTTAAAACTTCATGTTGAACAAAGAAGACTGTGAAAGGATTTAGAAAAGTGAGACATCGAATCAGCCTGCTGCAGACAGGCAGGTCTGCGCACACCCTACCAAGGTCCCAAGTCTCACAGAACACGTAGAATCAGCCCGTGCCCCAGCAACAATCCACTGGACCCCCACCCCCGCTCCTCTGTACAGACACCTGGTTCGACATGACAAAGATGCAGAGGACACCTGACCACCAGACCACGGTACTGAGTTCTGCTGCTCCCGGCCCAAAGGTAGGGGCTTCTGAGCTGCCATCCCACTGCTCCTGGTCCAGAGGAAGGGGCTTCCCGACCACCAGCCCTCCCGCTGCTCCCAGCCCAGAGGATAGGGCTTTTGGGCCACCTTCTGTCTCGCCGCTCCTGGCCCAGAGGAAGGGCCTTCTGGGCCACCATCCCTCCCACCGCTCCTGGCCCAGAGGTAGGGGCTCCTGAGCCACCATCCCACTGTTCCTGGACCAGAGGAAGGGGCGTCCTGGCCACCATACCTCCCGCTGGTCCCAGCCCACAGGAAAGGGCTTTTGGACCATAATCCCTAACACTACACCCAGCCCTTGTCCCACCTCTCCCAGCACCGGGCAGGCGCCAACAGCCTCCACCCCAGTTGAAATGAGAAAACACGTAAATTAAGTCTCAAAACTAGACTTCCAGATCACCTACAGCAACCCCAAAGGGAAATGAGATAGAACACTCTGATACTCAACCACCTGAACCCACTGAACTGGCAACAAAAAAGGATCTGGAAAAAATGAAATCAGAAATAATTTCTCAGATAACAGGAGAAATTGTGCCCCTAGTGCAAGACATGATTAATAAATCTAGAGAGGAGCTGAGGAACATGATGGAATCCCAAAATAGGAAACAACTGGATCCATAAAACAGATGCAAATAGATTTCCAGGACATGAAAAACTCCACTGAAGGTCTACACAGCAGAATGAGCCAATGTGAGGACAGAATTTCAGATACAGAAGATAAGATTGCAATAAATGACCAGGAAAAGAAAAATTGCTTCAAATTTATTAGGAAACATGAGAAATCAATCCAGCAGCTGCTAGATGATGCAAAGAAGAATAACATATGACTGATAGGGCTCAATGAAGAAACAGGAGAGAGTGGAGATGACACAAAAAATCTCTTCACAGAAATAATGGCAGAAAACTTCCCAAGCAGGGGAAAAGAGCTTGACATACAGATAAGTGAGGCATATAGGACTCCAAATAGCCTTTATCAAAAAAAATCTACACATAGGCATATAATTGGTAAGATACCAGAAACACAACAGAAGAACAAAGTTCTACAAGCAGTTAGAGAAAAGAAACAAATCCCATACAAAGGAAAGCCCATCAGAATCACAGCAGACTTCTCAACACAAACCATCAAGGCAAGAAGAGCTTGGAATGACATCAAGCCCTGAAAGCAAACAGCCTCCGACCCAGATTGATGTACCCTGCAAAACTATCTTTCAAAATGGATGGAGAAATAAAATACTTTCATGACAAAGAACACCTTAGGAACTTCAGGGATACCAAACCAGCACTCCAAAGAATTTTACACAATATCCTAGGAACAGACATTGAGGATCACAATGCCAGGAAGCAAAGCAGAATGAACCCATCTGGCATGACAAGAAATTAAATGTAAAGGGGGAGAACCCAACAAAATGAAAAAGTCATGGCAATGACAAGTCAATACATTTCAGTTATAACCATCAACATTAATGGTCTCAATTCACCAATCAAAAGAAATAGACTGGCAGAATGGGTCAAGAAGCAAAATTCAACAATATACTGCATACAAGAAACACACTTAACTCAAAAAGAAACTCATAGACTGAAAGCTAAAGGGTGGAAAACAATACTCCATGGAATGGGAAGCTGAACAAAAGGAGGAGGAGCTATACTCTTTGCAGATCAAGTAGATTTCAAACCAACACTGATTAATAGAGATGAAGAAGGACACTACATCCTTGTAAAGGGAAGAATCCAAGAGGAAGAGATGACAATCCTAAATATCTATGCACCATACACTAGTGCACCCAACTATATAAAACAAATACTACTGGACATGAAAAGTCACATATGCACTAATACAATTGTAGTGGAGGACCTCAACACCCCACTGTCACAAATAGATAGATCAACTAGACAAAAAATAAGTAATGAAATCCTAGAACTCAAACAAACTCTTGAACAAATGAACTTCACAGATGTTTACAGAGTCTTCCACCCCACAAAATCAGAATACACATTCTTCTCAGCTGCACATGGGTCATTCTCCAAAATAGACCACATATTCACACATAGAACATGTTTAAGTAAGTGCAAAGGAATTGAAGTTATCCCCTGTATATAATCAGACCATAGTGCGATGAAATTGGAGATCCATAGCAAAAGAAACTCAAACAATTAATTAAACACATGGAAATTGAACAAAACACTTCTGAATAACCAATGGGTCACAGAGGAAATTAAAGAGGAAATCAGACAGTTCCTTCAATTAAATGACAATGACAATGCAACATATTGCAATCTATGGGACACAATGAAAGCAGTTTTATGAGGGAAATTCATAGCAGTGAATACACATATTAGGAAAACAGAATGAGTCCAATAAGCAACCTGATGCTGCACCTCAAGCTTCTAGAAAAAGAAGAACAGGACAACCCCAGAGCTCATACAAGGGAGGAAATTATAAAGATCAGAGGAGAAATCAATGCAATGGAAGACTAAGAGAACGATACAAAAAATCAATGAAGCCAAGACTTGCTTCTTCGAAAGAATCAACAAAATTGACAAACCCTTAGCCAACCTTATCAGAGAAAGGAAAGAAAAGTCCCAAATCCATGCAATTAGGAATGAAAAGGGTGAAATGACAACAGACCCAGCAGAAATCCAGAGGATCATCAATACCTACCTCCAGAACCTATATGCCAATAAGATGGACAACACTGAAGAAATGGACAGATTCTTAGATACATATGAATTACCAAAGTTGAACGAAGAAGACCTAAAAATTCTGAACAACCCAATATCAAGCAATGAAATTGAAAATGTAATTAAAAACTTATCAACTAAGAAAAGCCTGGGCCCTGATGGCTTCACTGCTGAATTCTACCAGACATTTAGAGAGGAACTGCTGCCACTACTGTTCAAACTCTTCAGTGAAATTGAAAGGGAAGCAATATTCCCAAATTCATTCCTGGAAGCAAGCATCACCTTGATCCCCAAAGCAGAGAAAGACCCAACCAAAAAGAAGAGCTATAGGCCAATCTCACTAATGAACATAGATGCAAAAATCCTTAATAAGATACTGGCAAACAGAATGCAGAAGATCATCAAGAAGATCATACACCCTGAACAAGTGGGATTCATCCCAGGGATGCAGGGATGGTTCAAAATACGCAAACCAATCAATGTAATACACTGTATCGACAGAGCCAAAGACAAAAACCATATGGTTATTTCTATAGACGCAGAAAAATCATTTGACAAAATCCAACATGCATTTATGATAAAAACCCTACAAAAAATTGGAATAGATGGTCTCTACCTCAAACTGATAGAAGCCATCTGTGAAAAACCAACAGCCAATATCATACTAAATAGTCAAAAACTGAAATCTTTCACACTAAAATCAGGAACAAGACAAGGATGTCCACTATCACCACTCTTGTTCAATATAGTTCTGGAAACATTAGCCACAACAATTAGACAAGAGAAAGAAATAAAAGGAATAAAGATAGGAAATGAAGAAGTCAAATTGTCATTATTTGCAGATGACATGATACTCTATAAAGAAGACCCCAAGAACTCCACCAAAAGTTTCCTAGACTTAATCACCAAACTCAGTCAAGTAGCTGGTTACAAGGTCAACACACAAAAATCAGTAGCTTTCCTCTACACCAATGACGGACTCAGAGAGAAATAGGGCCAATAATTCCTTTCACAATAGCATCCAAAAAACTGAAATACCTAGGAATCAACCTAACAAAAGAAATCAAAGACCTCTTCTCTGAAAACTATGGCACTCTGAAAAGAGAGATTGAAGATGATACCAGAAAATGGACAGACATCCCCTGCTCCTGGGTAGGAAGGATTAATATAGTGAAAATGGCCATACTTCCAAAACTGCTATATAGATTTAATGCAATTCCAATTGAGATCCCAGCAGCATACTTCATAGATCTTGAGAAAACAATCCAAAATTTCATTTGGAACAAGAAGAGACCCAGAATTGCAAAAGCAATTCTAGGTAACAGAGACATGGCAGGGGGTATCACAATCCCCAATCTGCAGCTCTACTACAAAGCTACTGTTATAAAAACAGCATGGTCCTGGAAAAGAAACAGACTTGAGGACCAGTGGAACAGATTAGAAGATGCAGAAACAATGCCAGACACACTCAGCCATCTCATCTCGATAAAGGAGCCAAACACCCTCACTGGAGGAAAGATAGCCTCTTTAATAAATGGTGCTGGAAAAATTGGGCTTCAACTTGGCAAAGATTAAAACTAGACCTGTATCTCTCACCATGCACTAAACTAAAATCAAAATGGAGTAAAGATCTAAATATTAAAATAGAAACTCTGAACCAGTTGGAACAGAGGTTAGGTAGAACTCTTGAAGACATCGGTGTAGGAAAAGATTTTATGAACAAAACTTCAGTTGCCCGTGAACTAGCACAAACATTCAACAAGTAGGATCTCGTCTTATTAAAAGGCTTCTGCACAGCAAGAGAAACCACCAGCAGTGTGAAGAGACAACCCACAATGTGGGAAAAAATCTTCACCTGCTTTTCCTCAGACAAAGGTCTACTATCTCGAATCTATAAAGAACTTAAAAAGATCAGACCTCCCAAATTTAAAGACCCAATCCAAAAATGGGCATCTGAAATGAACAGACATTTCTCAGACAAGGAAGTAGAAATAGCAAATAAATACATGAAAAAATGTTCAACATCACAGTCATTCGAGAGATGCAAATGAAAACAACACTGAGATTCCACTTCACTCCGGAATGTATGGCTGCTATCATGAAATCAACCAATAACAAATGCTGGCAGGACTGTGGGGAAAGAGGAATCCTGCTCGACTGCTGGTGGGAGTGTAGACTGGTGCAAGCACTGTGGAAATCAGTATGGAGATACCTCAAAGAACTAGGACTGGAAGTCCCATTTGACCCCACTATTCCACTGCTGCGGATCTTCCCCAAAGAATTAAAAGAATCATACCACAGTGATATATGTGTGCCCATGTTCATAGCAGCACAGTTTGTGATAGCTAAAACTTGGAAACAGCCCAAATGCCCATCAACTGGAGACTGGATAAAGAAAATGTGGTTTTTTATAAAATGGAGTACTACTCAGCCATAAAAAATGAGAAATTAGAGACATTTATAGCTAAGTGGATGCATATTGAGGCAATACTCTTAAGTGAAATAAATAGGACACACATGTATAAATACCACATAGTTTTTCTCTCCTGTGAGAAACTGAAAGTGTAAATAAGGACTAAATGTATAATAGGCAATGTGAAATAGGAAGAAATGGGGCAAAGGGGAAGGAAGTGGGATGGCTAGGGGAAAGGATAGAAGGGAATGGGATTAATATGAGAACATGGAAAAATAGGAACCAAATCTTTGTAAATAGGGAGGACTGGAGGGGTTGAAGGGAGGGCTGGGCAAGGGTGAAAAATAAGAGCTAAGAGAGACTATGTAAAGGTGCAAATTTCCAATGATGAATGTCATTATATTGTATACTTAAAATGTACCAATGTTTAGAATGAATAATTGATAATGCAAAATAGGAAGAAAAGGTCCAAAGGGGTAGGGGTAGTGGGAGGGGCAGGGGAAAGGAAAGAAGGGAAAGGAAAAATGATGAGAAATGGAAGAAGTGGAAATAAAGTCTTTGCAAATAGGGAAGGGTGGAGGGGGTGAAGGGAGGTCTAGGAATGGGGAAAAATAAGAACCAGGATGCATCATGTAAAGGTACAATTCCCAATGAGAAATGTAATTGTGTTGTATACCTACAATGTACCAATAAAAGAATTTAATTTAAAAAAAAAAGAAATGAACAGAACCTCTCATGTGAGGAGAAATAAAAAAAGAAAGAAAAGCATCCATGCAGCCTTCCTGCTACTTGGGATCCTGTGACATGGCCATAAAGGCCAGAATATAACAACTTATAGGTTCCTTTTTTCATTGTGTCAGAAAATATCTAACTATAGGATGGTGTTATAATGTAATGGCGCCACTGAGTGGCCAAAGCTCCCTATCCAGCAGCAGTATTGTATACGACATTGAGATTTTTTCAGAGTTTGAGGGTTAAATTAGCACCAATTTTTAAAAAATACATTCCAAGGATGTCAGAAGGGATGGAAGACATGAGACCCATTGTTGGGTCCTACTGGAGCTGCAACATCCACTCAGAATACATCCCTTGAGGATGATGGATCTCAAAACTCATGAAGTGAACCCTCATGTACAGTGTCCCCTAAGAAAAAGAGAACCTCTACTCAGTGAAAATTTGATTTCACTTTGTAGCCTCTGGTGGTGCCCAGTGCCACAAGTCCAGTTGATCAGATTAAACCCAACTGGAGAGAAACACTGATCCTGCACATTGCACAGCCACCAGGGAAGGGGAGACTTGCCATCCTGTAGAGATGGAATGCTTGGTCACTTGTGAATCTTCCAGATCAGGAAATTCAGCTGAGATAGGGCAAGGCCAGGTAACAGCTAAGGGGGAGTCTTCAAAATATACAGATTCACCCTGGATAAGCTGCCATTGCCAACTGCACTGTACACTGAAAGTGAAGGAGTCTTGAAGGAAAATAAAGTGGCCCTTTAACTGTATAGAATATAGTGGGCTTTTTTCTGTTGCCTTCAGGTCCCACTGGTGAGTGGCCCCAGCTGGGTCTGTTCCCTGTAAATGGGAAGTTAGAATTTCCTCAAGGGGACAAAGAAACTCCTTACCCTCTACCCTAATGGGCTATAGCAGATGGTGTTACAGCTCAGAGGCCCTCAATGTCCCCTGAGGAGTTACCCCATAAAGGTCCCTTCAGTTACTCCCTGGGATGATCTGCAAAACCACACAAACCCCACCATGGAGAAAGGTCAAAGGAAGCAAGAAAAGACTTTCTTTATACTCATCTGTATGAGCCACCAGATGCCTAACTCAAATCGAAAAAGAAAAAGAAATAGAAAAAGACTCATAGAATAGGTTAAATTTAGTTTTGTATCAAGTATAAGACCATAATAGAGACAGCAGAAAAAAAAAATAGTCAATGGAGAAAAGTTAACAGAGCTCTAATAGAAGGAATTTATGAAGAATTTAAAGATGCCTAACATAAAAAGGTCAAAGTCAGGAGCACATGATTCCCATCTTTTATTGAGTCTCATTCTTTAATTTGAAGAAATGTCATGAAGCAAAGGGATCAATTTTGCTGTATTATGGAGTAGAGCTCAGCCTAATGGAGGAAAATTCCACAAGGCAGATTTTGGTTCAGTGTAATGAAACTTTTGCTAACATTGTATCTGAAAATGGCATGGGTTGCCTCAAGAACACATGACCCCTGGGATAGTTCAAGGAGAGATGGGCCAAAGACATTGTTCTAGATTCCAAATTGATCTCCTGACCTTAACGTTCTGAGATTCTAGCACAGAGATGGCATCACATTCTGTTAGTTTTTTCTTATAGCTCAACTTTGATCACTTTTTCTTATCAATTCTTTTTTTTTTTTTTTTTTTTTTTTTTTGGTACTGGGGATCGAACTCAGAATCTTGTGCTTGCAAGGCAGGCAGTGGAACCACTGATCTAAATCCCTGGCCCTTTTGATCAATTCTTACAATTGAGTTGGAGCTTGTATACTTTTTCTTGGCAAAAGTTTAGAAGTGCAATTAGTTATTCAGGAAATAAATCCATTTTATTCCCCAAATTATTATCTTGGAATATCATTATGATACTAAAGGAACTTGCCCTAATTTAAATGATATACAGTATTTAATGCATATATTATGTACTGCAGAAAGCAAAACCAAGAGTCTCTAGACTTCAGACTCAAGGACCTAGATTTTTAATGACAACCTTAGGCTCCAAAACAAAATATCTAACCTAGTACACATTTTGAAATCATAAATTCACATTCTTTGTCATTGTCTTCTTCAATTCACACTTTTCGCCAGTCCATAATTTTCTCATCATCCCTTGATCCTTTACTGATTATTTGTAAGATCTCTTTAGCACTCTTCCTTCTACTCTGCATTACAAGAAGCCAATCTATAGTCTACACCCAGTCCATGTTTGCTAGTTTCCCTTAACAATTGAGCTCTTATTAGGCCTAGTCAACAGGAGACTATCTTAGTTACTGTTCACATTGGTAAGACAAAATTCTCGATACCCACAAATTGAAGAAGGAAAGGTTTACTTTAATTCACAGTTTGTAGAGGTTTTGGTCTGTAGTAAGCTGTCTCCAAGGCAGGGTGGCATGGCAGAGGAGCACAGCAGAGGAGAAACAGTCCATAGCAGGCCAGGCAGAAAGCAGAAAGCAGCTGCCTTGAGCCTCTCTTTCTCTTTTATTTCACTCAGAGTACAAGCCTATTCATTAGTGCCACCCAGGTCCAGGTTGGGCCTTCCCATTATCTACACCCAGAACTAGTCTAAATCAGTCAGTGGACTAATTTAGTTATCACACATCCTTAATCCATATTAACACACCCTAGATCCAGCCACCTCTATAATGCCCCACCTATGAGTGTATGAGGCTTTGGGGGGACATCAACATACAAGCTATAACAGAAGCACTGGTAGGAGATTGAAAAATTAGAGAAGGTATAAGAAAGGCAATAAAGCAACCCACACGCTCACACCCACACACACACACATGCACGCGTGCGCACACACACACACACACATTTGAATAGCATTTCCAGAAGCAAATTGTTTACAGTCTCACCTCCTGCCAGTTGGCCTTTACCCAGATCACAGCTCCCACAAGGCTGTCCCAGATCCTGAAGTCTTGTATACTGCTATCTCCCTTTGTCCCTCCAGACATAAGGTGAGGAGGGGGCAGCTTCTGCTCTCATTGATCTCTGAGTTCCATCAGTCCCCTTTACACTCTCTCTCTCTCTCCACTCCCTCTCTCTTTCTGTGTTTTAAAACATACATAATAAAATATTCTCTTTAACTTTTCCAATACCTTTGTAAACTAGTTCTCTTGTTCCCAAACTGACTCTGGCTGTTTTCAGGCTGGACCTGACTCATACCATTCCCTAATTCAGCAGAGGTTTTATATAATTCTAATCTGTGGCTTCAAAGAGTGAGTTGAAATCATTGAAAGAACTCATATTAATTTAAAGGAAACCTGTTCCTACACTTGGTATAAATCTTAAGTGACAGCTTTTATAGCCTCCTCTTTTCCTTCCAATCTACTTAAAGTCCCTCTTCACAATATAAAAGGGGCTATTGTGTCATTGTGTACTTGAACACTCATTACACCCTCAAGTGTCAGATATTTCATTTTGGATTTTCTCATTAGACTTTAACTCCAGTTGAATTAATAAGAATCCCTCAATAACAAAATCTATTTAGAAAATCACTCACAGAAATCCCTTCATCTCGTGTATTTTATTTTCTATTCTTATTTTTTTCCTTCTGCCTAGTGCCATTTTCTCTTTTCCCCCCATGGAAATAAAAAACATGATCAGGGCAACGTTTAAACAGCCCACCAACATGACCTCTGTCTTCCTTCCTGTCCTAAAAGGGAGATGTTGCCGTGGCAACTCTAGAGCAGATATTCTTGACTTCCTGTACTGCAGTCTCCAAAAAGAACTGTCTTTGAGATATTATCTATCCTCAGGTGGGAGACCTGATATTGTTTTATATGGAATTCCTTTCTTTAATGTGAGACCCACATTTAAAGCACGTTTATTCTAAGTAGTCCCCTAGAGCATTTTACAAGGCCATAGGTACTTGTCACATGGTCACTATTAACCTTTGGACCGATTTGTGCCCTGTTGCTCCTAATTTTGATTATTCTGAGATTATTCCACTGGCTCAAAATCATGAATTTTGACAATCACCAGTTACTGAGCTTTGGCTGTATAAAATGCTTGGAAAGAGTGTCAAGTCTGAAGCCCTTCTCCCCACATGGATGACTTTCTCTTACCATTTCCTTTTCTCTGACCATTGATCTCTTCTGCTTTATTTTTGCCACTTTATATTTTTTAATACTAGATTCCTGTCCCCTTGAATTTAATGGCTCAATTAATAGGGACTAAATTAACTCTCAAACCTGAATTCAAGTGTAGTCAGCCATCAGAGCCTGGGTCCAGCACACCTTGATGTAGCAAGCAGGACTAGATAAGCTGAAATCAAAAGTCAGCAACATTGGGAGTGGAGAAATCAAGAAGGGACAATTCATGTCCTGGAAGACAAATTATAACAACTTCTATACTGGAGATACCCGGCCTTTCCTTCAAGACTGCTACAATTTCAGGAGCCAGAAAGGAATAAGGAAATAAATCAGACACACAAGCTTAAAAATCACATGGTTTCTCTTATATGAGAAACTCAAATTATAAGTAAAGAGAAAAATAAAAGACGGATAACAGGAAGTAAAGAGATATATCTTTCTCACATGGGAAGGGAATCAAGAGTTGCAGGGAAGGAGTGGGAGGGAAGAGAAAGGAATTAAGATATGTCATGTACATGTACCAATTACATATAAGGAATATAAACATTATGTATTGGAAATATGTATTAATAAAATTTAAAATTTTAATGTCTGCCATATTGCATCTCCAAGAAGAAACTCTGAAACCCAAAGAGCCTGTTTACACATCCAATTTCCCACTGGCCTGTAAGCAATGTGAGTGAAAGAACAATCTATTCATCTGTTTACCTGATGCCTGGCACATTGTAAATATTCAACACACATTTATCAAAGTTTGAATGAACTTGCTAATTAGTGTCCACCTCTCTTCTTTATCCTGCACCTGAAGTACTGCCAAAATCTCTGAAATGAGCTTTTCATTTAGACCATTTCTTGACTACTTCTAATCAAGCTTCTAATCAATTGATTGATTTTGCACTATTTCTTTAAAAATTGCTCGATAGTCTCCATTAAAATAACAAGTTCAAGTTTCTCTTCCTCTGTGTATTCTCAGAGTTTTGTCTTTTTCTTCTCTCACACCATAAAACCTACCCTTTCACATCTTCACTGAAATATGAAATTATTCGCAACTGAATAGATTAGCAACTTCTTAAATACAAAGTTGTTTCAATTCTTTGAACTTTTGTGCATGCAATTTTCTTCACCTGGAAGGCCCCAGGCTCCCCTCTCATACACATATACACTCAGACTTTCACGCACACTCACACCTCCCTTTCCTCATTTGTCCAGCAAACTCCTGTTCCTCCATGGAGAATTAGCTTATAAAACATCTGGGATTCACAGATTTCTCAGGAGAACTCTGCTTTCTGTTCCATCTGCAGATGTCCACTATAGAAATTTACTATATTGTGTTCTCACTAATTACCTGCTCTGCTGTAAACTATGGTTTGAATATTTCCTTCTGAAATCATATTGAATTTAATTGCCAAAGTAACAGTATTGTTGAGGAGTTGGGCCTTTAAAAGCTCTTTAAATTGTAAATACTGTGCCCTGGTGAAAGAGTAATGCCAATTTCAAGTAGTGGGTTCGTAATCACAGGACTGGTTGCTATAAAAACAAGGCCACTTTCCTTGGTTCTCTCTCCCCCACTCTTGCACTCTCAGGTGCTCTTCTGCCATTTGATGCCATTCACGACATTAAGATGCAGCAAGGACACCTTCATTAGTATATGTGCTGCCGAAGCGAACACAAAGAGGCCTTCGTTAGATGCCAGTCTCTTGATACTGGACTTCCCCGTCTCCAGATATGTGAGGACTTTCTTTATTATTTTTTTTTATAAATCATCCCATTAGTGGCATTCTGCTACTACAGAAGAAAATGAACTAAGAAAATTTGCTGTAGGTAGGAACCATACCTTTTCTTCTCTATACCCCAGGACTTAGTAAAGTATCTGATGTTGTATACCTAGTGAAATCACTATTTGTTGACAACATGAAGCAGGAAGGAAAAAAAAAAGACAGAGAGGAGAGAGGGTACAATTATGAAGATTAAGATTAAGATACAATTAAGAAGAATCTAAGGGCTGGGGATTTAGCTTAGTGGTTCCACAGCCTACCTCACAAGCGCTAGGTCCTGAGTTCAATCACTGGTACCAAAAAAAAAAAAAAAGAAGAATCTATAGGAATACCCACTCAGGGACTGAAGTTAGTTTTTTGAGGCACAGGTGGGCAAGAATATAAAATAAGGCTTGTTGCAAAAACCATGATATTATCGTGTTAATTAGTTTTTCTCCTCCCTGCCACTAATCAAAGAATTCAAGTACATATTTCTCGGGACATAAAACATGAAATATATTACACTTAAAGAAAGTTAGAAATTAAAAATCTTTACAGTCACTGGTTCTCTGGAAAGATAAATTAAAATTTTCCAATTATGAATGGCCTGGTTTATTTTACCATCTCTCATGTATAATTTTAAATATTAGAATAAAACACAGAATGTACATAACATTACCATAAATCCAGTTATAATGAGTGAATAAAACACAACAAACATAAAATGGTGGCAAAGTGGTATTGCCTCATAAAATCCAGGCTCTGGGATATTTTTTGAGAGTGACATTTTTTAAGACCAAAAATAAAAGGGCCAGAAAACATAATAGAAACATATTCCTTAATTTTTAAAAAAAGCATTTATTACTACTAACTGGATAATAAATGTCTTTTTATGTTTGTGAATATTATAACTGACATTTTTATGTGAGTAATAGTTATGTTAGAGGTTTTAACACCAAGCTTTTCTTCTTTAATGCTCTGACTTCTTTGAATTTTGGGGGTGGGGGATTTATTAGAGTATTTAGTACAGTAAAGGGTACAGTTGTTAGTTTAATGGTAATAATAGTCATCATCTGCCATGTCCCATTCATTTTCACAAACTCTTTCTGATCATCCTAACAATTCTAGAAGAAAAGCATTATCACTACTTCTATGCTACAGATGAGGAATCAAGATTCAAGAACATTAATTTATTTGCCCATGGTTCCAGGGTTCATAATGGGAAAAACTTGAACCTCATCCCAGGGATGCAGGGATGGTTTAACATATGCAAATCAATCAATGTAATACACTATATCTATAGAGTCAAGAACAAAAAACATATGATTATCTTCATAGATGCAGAAAAAGCATTTGAAAAAATCCAACACGTATTTAGGATAAAAACCCTACAAAAAATTGGAATACATGATCTCTTCCTCAATCTGATAAAAGCCATCTATGAAAAACCAACAGCCAATATCATACTAAATGGTCAAAAACTGAAATCCTTCACATTAAAATCAGGAACAAGACAAGGATGTCCACTGGACCTCAGTGCTTTCCACTATAATTTCCATGCCTGTCCCATTGCCCTTCACCCTGCAATGCCAAAATTGCTCTAAATATACTGCAAAAGAATATGGAACCTGCTCAGCAAAATGTGTTTTGAGAAAAAAGCTCCTTTCCATCAGAGGATTAAGCTAGAAAAGCTCATTTTCCAAGTCCAAACAGGTTTTCAAGAAGAAAAAAAGCATTAGAGTTAAGGTAAGTTATTTAATCTCTTTAGAAACACATTATTTTTTATTTCATGAATATGGAAAAATATGATGAAAGGGACCAGAAAGGCTGCCATGAGACTAAGCACAATGGGTGACCTTTTGCAATTAGATCTACAGTGGGCCTACACAGAAATGAGTGGCACCAAGCCTGTCCTGGGTACTTGTAAAAGCAATAAAAGGATGTAATGGGTTTTTTAAAATTAATTTTATTGGTACATTTTAGGTATACAATATAATGACATTCATCATTGGAAATTTGCATCTTTATATAATCGCTCTTGGTTCTCATTTTTCCCCGTTCCTCTGCCCTCCCTTCAACCCCTCCTTCCCTCCCTATTTACAAAGATTTGTTTCCATTTTTTCATTTTCTCATATTAATTCCATTCCCTTCTTTCCTTTCCCCTACCTCTCCCACTTCCCCTTCACCCCTTTTCTTCCTGTATCACATTATCTATTATACCTTTTAGTCCTTATTTACACTTTCAGTTTCTCACACCAGAGAAACTATTTGGTATTTACATGTGTGTCCTATTTATTTCACTTAAGAGTATCGCCTCAAAGTGCATCCATTTAGCTATAAATGCCTCTAATTTCTCATATTTTATGGTTGAGTAGTACTCCATTTTACTTTTTCCAAAACCTCTGTTTTCTTTATCCAGTCTCCAGTTAATGGGCAATTAGGTGCTTCAAAGTTTTAGCTATTAGAAATTGTGTTGCTATGAATATGGGTGCACATATATGACTGTGGTATGATTCTTTTAATTCTTTTTTTAATTTTTAAAGCTGGTGGCCCTCTGAGTGTTTTATTTTTTTATTTTTTTTACTTTTTAAAATTTTATTTCATTGGTACATTTTAGGTACACAATATAATGACATTCATCATTGGAAATTTGCACCTTTACATAATCTCTCTTGTTTCTCATTTTGCCCACTCACCTACCCTCCCTTCAACCCCTCCATCCTTGCCTATTTACAAAGACTTTTTTGCATTTTTTCATTTTCTCATATGAATTCCATTCCCTTCTTTCCTTTCCCCTACCCCTCCCACTTCCTCTTCCCCTTCGCCCCTTTTCATATTTCACATTAAATATTGCACCTTTTAGTCTTTATTTACACTTTCAGTTTCTCACACTAGAGAAACTATTCAGTATTAACATGTGTGTCCTATTTATTTCGTTTAAGAGTATCACCTCAGTGTGCATCCATTTCGATATAAATGTCTCTAATTATTTTTTATGGCTGAGTAGTATTCCATTTTATTTTTAAAAACCACATTTTCTTTAGCCAGTCTCCACTTGATTGGGCTGTTTCCAAGTTTTATCTATTATGAATTGTGCTGCTATGAACATGGGCACACATATATCACTGTGGTATGATCTTTTTAATTCTTTGGGGAAGATACCCAGCAGGGAAACAGCTGGGTCAAATAGGACTTCCAGCCCTAGTTCTTTGAGGTATCTCCATACTGATTTCCACAGTGGTTGCACTGGTCTACACTGCCACCAGAAGTGGAGCAGGGTTCCTCTTTCCCCACAGCCCCACCAGCATTTGTTATTGGTTGATTTCATGATAGAGGCCATTCTTTCTGGGGTGAGGTGGAATCTCAGTGTTGTTCTCATCTGCATCTCTCGAATAACGAGTGATGTTGAACATTTTTTCATGTGTTTATTTGCTATTTCTACCTCTTTGTCTGAGAAATGTCTGTTCATTTCATATGCCCATTTTGGATTGGGTCTTTTAATGTGGGAGATCTGATATTTTTGAGCTCTTTATACATTCTAGATAATAGACCTTTGTCTGAGGAACAGCAGGTGAAAATTTTTTTCCACATTGTGGATTTTCTCTTCACATGGCTGGTGGTTTTTCTTGCTGTGAAGCAGCTTTTTAATAAGAAGAGATCCCACTTGTTGAATGTTTGTGCTAGTTCATGGGCAACTGAAGTTTTGTTCATAAAGTGTTTGCCTACACCATTGTATTCAAGAGTTCTACCTAACCTCTGTTCCAGCCAATTCAGTGTTTCTCTTTTAATATTTAGATCTTTAATCCATATCAATTTTGGTTTAGTGCATGGTGAGAGATATAGGTCTAGTTTTAATCTTTGGCAAGTTGAAACCCAGTTTTTCCAGCACCATTTAATAAAGAAGGTATCTTTCCTCCAGTGAGGGTGTTTGGTCCTTTATCAAAGATGAGATGGCTGAGTATGTCTGGAGTTGTTTCTGCATCTTCTAATCTGTTCCACTGGTCCTCAGGTCTGTTTCTTTGCCAGTACCATGCTGTTTTTATCACAGTTGCTTTGTAGTAGAGTTTCAAGTTGGGCGTTGTGACACCCCCTGCCATGTCTCTATCACCTAGAATTGCTTTTGCTATTCTGGGTCTCTTCTTGCTCCAAATGAATTTTTGGATTGTTTTCTCCAGGTCTGTGAAGTATGCTGCTGGGATTTCAATTGGGATTGCACTGAATCTATATAACAGTTTTGGAAGTATGGCCATTTTCACTACGTTGATCCTTCCTACCCAGGACCAAGGGATGTCTTTCCATTTTCTGAAATCATCTTCAATCTCTCTTTTCAGAGTGCTATACTTTTCAGAGAAGAGGTCTTTGACTTCTTTTATTAGGTTGATTCCTATGTATTTCACTATTTGGATGCTACTGTGAAAGGAATTGTTTGCCCTATTTCTGTCTCAGTGAGACTTTTGTTCATGTAGAGAAAAGCTATTGATTTTTGTGTATTGACCTTGTATACAGCTACTTTACGGAATTTAGTTATTAAGTCTAGAAGACTTTTGGTGGTGTTCTAGGCATCTTCTATATAGAGTATCATGTCATCTGTAAATAAAGACAATTTGACTTCATTTCCTACCTTTATTCCTTTTATTTCTTTCTCTTGTCTAATTGCCATAGCCAATATTTACAAAACTATATTGAACAGAAGTGGTGACAGTGGACATCCTTTTCTTGTTCCTGATTTTAGTGTGAAGGATTTAAGTTTTTGACCATTTAGTATGATATCGACTGTTGGTTTTTCATAGATGGCTTATATGATATTGAGGTAGAGAGAGTCTATTCCAATTTTCTGTAGGGTTTTTATCATGAATGGGTGTTGGATTTTGTTGAATTCTTTTTCTCCATCTATTGAGATGATCATATAGTTTTTGCCCTTGGCTCTATTGATATAGCGTATTACATTTTTTGATTTGCATATGTTGAACCATCCCTGCATCCCTGGGATGAATCCCACTTGGTCAGGGTGTATGATCTTCTGCATTCTATTTGCCAGTATCTTATTAAGGATTTTTGCTTCTATGTTCATTAGTGAGATTGGCCTATAGTTAGTTCTCTTTTTCGGTTGGGTCTTTCTCTGCTTTGGGGATCAAGGTGATGCTTGCTTTCAGGAATGAATTCAGGAGTATTGCTTCCTTTTCAATTTCATTGAAGAGTTTGAACAGTAGTGGCAGTAGTTCCTCTCTAAATGTCTTGGAAAATTCAGCAGTGAAGCCATCAGGACCCAAGCTTTTCTTAGTTGGTAAGTTTTTAATTATGTTTTTAATTTCATTGATTGATATTGGGTTGTTTAGAATTTTTAGGTCTTCTTTGTTCAGCTTTGGTAACTCATCCATATCTAGGAATCTGTCCATTTCTTCTATGTTATCCACCTTATTGGTGTATAGTTTCTCAAAGTAGGTATTTATGATCCTCTGGATTTCTGCTGAGTCCATTGTAATTTCATCCTTTTCATTCCTAATTCCATGGATTTGGGCCTTTTCTTTCCTTTTTCTGATAAGGTTGGCTAAGGGTTTCTCAATTTTATTTATTCTTTCAAGGAACCAACTCTTGGCTTCATTAATTTTTTGTATCTTTCTCTGAGTCTCCATTACATTGATTTCTCCTCTGATCTTTATAATTTCCTCCCTTGTATGACCTTTGAGTTTGTCCTGCTCTTCTTTTTCTAGAAGCTTGAGGTTCAGTGTCAGGTTGTTTAATTAAGCTCACCCTCTTTTCCTAATATGAGTATTCACTACTATGAATTTCCCTTGTAAGACTGCTTTCATTGTGTCACATACATTCTGATATGTTGTATTGTGATTGTCATTTAATTGTCTGATTTCTTCTTTAATTTCCTCTGTGACCCATTGGTTATTCGGAAGTGTCTTATTCCGTTTCCATGTGTTTATGAACTTCTTGTGGTTCCTTTTGTTGTTGATCTCCAATTTCATTGCACTATAGTCTGATAATATACAGGGGATAACTTCAATTCCTTTGCACTTATTTAAACATGTTCTCTGAGCAAGTATGTTTGGAGAACAACCTGTGTGCCGCTTAAAAGAATGTGTATTCTGATTTTGTGGGGTGTAAGACTCTGTAAACATCTGTTAAGTTCATTTGTTCAAGAGTTTGAATTCTAGTAATTTGTTGCTTATTTTTTGTCTAATTGATCATTGTATTGGTGACAGTGGAGTATTTAGGTCCCCCACTACTATTGTATTAGTGGTTATTTGATTTTTCATGTCCATTAGTATTTTTTTATATAGTTGAATGCACTAGTGTTTGGTGCTTATATGTTTATGTTTGTCATCTCTTCCTCTTGGATTGTTCCCTTTACTGGGATGTATTGTCCATGTCTCTCTTAATCTGTGTTGGTTTGAAATCCACTTGATCTGCAAAGAGGATAGCTGCTCCTGCTTTTTTTCAGGTTCCTGTCGCATGGGCTATTGTTTTCCACACTTTAATTTTCAATCTACAAGTTTCTTTTTGAATTGTGTTTCTTGTATGCAGCATATTTTCAAATCTTGCTTCTTGACCCATTCTGCCAGTCTATTTCTTTTGATTCGTGAATTGAGACCATTAACATTGATAGTTATAACTGATACATATTGACTTATCATTGTCATGATTTTTTCTTCTTGTTGGATTCTCCCCCTTTGTGTTTAATTTCTTATCATGCCTGATGGATTCATTCTGCTGGGATTCCTGAGGTTGTGATACTTGTTGTCTTTTCCTATGGTATTGTCTAAAATTTCTTGGAGTGCTGGTTTAGTATTCATGAAGTTCCTATAGTGCTCTTTGTCATGAAAGTATCTTATTTCTCCATCAATTTTGAAAGATAGTTTTGCAGGGTACATCAGTCTGGGTTGGAGGCTGTTTTCCTTTAGGGCTTGCAATACGTCACTCCAAGCTCTTCTTGCCTTGATGGTTTTCATTGAGAAGTCTGCTGTGAGTCTCATGGGCTTTCCTTTGTATGTGATTTGTTTCTTTTCTCTAACTGCTTATAGAACTTTGTTCTTCAGTTGAGTTTCTGAAATCTTAACAATTATATGCCTATGTGTAGATTTTATTTTTGATCAAGGCTAGTTGTAGTTCCATATGTCCCACTGATCTGTATGTCAAGTTCTTTTCCCCTGCTTGGGAAGTTTCCTGCCATAACTTCTATGAACAGTCTTTTTGTTTCTTTGTTTGTTTTTAATTTTAAAATGCAGTTTTATTAATGCACTTTATGGTAAGTGCCATTCTTATCCTACCTTCTTTAAGAAATATTGCTAATTATTAATAATCGCAGTAAACTTTTCATTAGATAACTGTGTGGAGGAGTGGTTCATTTATATCATACTGCAAATAAATTTACAGACAATACTGAGCAATAGTACTTCCTTCTAAAATTTTAAGGCAGATCTGTTTAGCATTGTGTGTAACTAATGTGGTACACTACAGTTTTAGCAAATTTAACTGTTTTAGTTTCTCAGTGACAATAATACACATGGTGGAGAACAGGTGACAAAATCTCTTTTCTAGTTCTTCTACTTGCCACTACTTTAAAAAACACAAGTTCTTATATAGATTTATATATTACTGTACCAAAAAACATTTAACAGCTTTTTTAAAGCTTTAGTTTGCAGTCATTCATTTGAAAGATTTCTATACATCACTGGCATTTCAAGGTTCTGTGTCAGAAATGCAGAAGTCTTTCTTTAGTGCAATGTCAGACTTTTTACCTTGGCTCATTTGTGTTCCTTTCAAGGGTTTCCTAATTTTACTTTTGGATCTTCATTTTTGTTTACTTGACTTACTTCCTTTAGTATATTCTCAGGTAAGGCAGGTTGATATCTATACAAATAACCATATGCACAAAGATGATAAATGAGGTATTCTAATTCATACATGGTTGTAGAATCAACATAGTGAAAAGAAACTGCAAGATCAGAACAGCAACCAGGGCCCTGTACAGGAGGATAATAGTTATAATTCCAGTACCAAAAGATTCTGGGTAGATAACTTTTGATTAAGTGGTGTTCTGGTACAAAGGGATGAAAAGTTTCTTTTCTTGTGGTATCTCTGGAATCCCCAGCTTCTACATTCATAACTTCCATGCATTTTCCCAGTGCTAGGTCTTCAATGGAAGAACTATGTGTACATTTCTCTGTTTTAAACGCATCACTAAATCTCTTCAAGGCTTCTTTGCTTAGTACATATCCTGCTCCTCCACTCATGTAACCCTGCTTTACAAAGGGCTTAAATCTTCTCCCAAAATAAATGGGTTCTTCAGGGCTATATTTTGAAAGAAGCCATCTCAAATTGTCTAGTATGACATATGTATCATCATCTGCTTTCATAAACCAATCCACAACTTCTAAATAATGGTCATGAACATACTGAAAAGCTTTAATTGTTTTCCAGTATAGTTGATCTCTACCTTCTTTGGTTTTTAATCCCACAGTAGCGAAGTCTTTATTTTCTTCTGAACTCATAAATAACACTTTATTACAACATTGGGCCCATATAGCTTTGACATGTTTGGCCTTTTTCTCTAGATTTTGAGGGCCCGTCATAACCCAACAAAGAATTTTAACTTTCTGGTACAAGTTTTCAGCGATGTCTGTGTTCTCATCTTTATGTTGGCTAGAATCTGCATTGAAGGTCATTTGTCCTTCTAGATGATTCTGTCCATTATCATCTGAATGTCTTGCACGAGGATCATTATGAAGAATATTAGGCTAGGTGTCACCTTGTTCTCCCAACAAAATACTAAATAGCTGAGAACATAAAAAAAAATCCTATTGCTGATCTACAGAGGAAGGTTAAAAAACTCAGCCAGAATTTAGAGGCCATTTCCCGAAAGCATATTTCTTGAAGTCATTGTATAACCCGGGCTGGCTTCAAATTCACAGTGCCCCTCCTGCCTCAGCCTCCTGAGTGCTGAGATGACAATATGTGCCACCACCACGTCTGGTTCAGATGAACCCCCAGCATGTACAGAAATCCCATCGCACTATGTCCGGGCCAAGGAGGGGAGAAGCAACATAGAACTTCTTTCCTCTTCCACGCAGCAAGTGCCCCAACACACACCCGGCTCCTCCTTCCAGCAACAGGGAAACTTAAAAAATAAATCAGCCCCAGATGAACCTGAGGAGCACTCGGGACCGCTAAGTGCCGGCAGGACGCCCGCGGGGACGGAGGGGCGCAGAGGGATGAAGGGAAGAACCGCGACCCCGCGGCGGCTCCTCGCGGCGATGTAGCGGCCGCGAGTGCCGGCCCCTGGGAGAGTCCAAGACTCCGGGACAGGAAGTGCCCGCGCCTCCCTGGGAACCGGACCGCGACCCCGAGGCACCTGTTCGGCCGCGCCCGGCGTGAGTCCCACCCTCCGCGCTTCCAGCGGGGGCCCGGACCCGCAGCCTGAGGGCGCCGCCACCGCTGGCCGTACCTGAGACCAGCTGCGCTCTCTCTCGCCCCTCTGAGGGGCGGAGAAGGGACGACCCGGGGCCGGCGACCTTCGCGCCTCTGGGCAGCCACAGAGGTAGCTCGTGGCCGCTAGCCCTGACCGCCATGGCTACTCAGACATCCTCCGACAGCGGCGGCTGCCCAGGCGGGCCCAGCGCTCGCCCCGCTCGCAGCGCGTCCAAGCCGCAGCCCGCCCACAGCGCCGCCGCCACCCAGGGGTCTCCTAGCGCTGTGAACAGTTTTTTATGTCATCTGCACTCTCTCCTGTTTCTTCATTGACTCCGCTCAGTCTGACGTTATTCTTTGCATTGTCTAGCACCTGCTGGATTGGTTTCTCATGGTCCCTTACTATTTTAAAGAAATTTTTTCTTTTCCTGGTCTCTGATTACAATCTTATCTTCTATATCTAAAGTTCTGCCCTCACATTGGCTCATTCTGCTGTATAAATTTTCGATGGAGTTTTTAATCTCCTGGAAATCTGTTTGCATCTATTTTATGGATTCCATTTGTTTCCTATGTTGGGATTCCATCATGTTCCTCAGCCCCTCTATTTTTTAAATCTGTGTCCTCTCTAGATTTATTAATCATGTCTTGCACTATGGGCACAATCTCTGCTGTTATGTGAGAAATTATTTCTGATTTCATTGTTTCCAGATCCTCTTTTGTTGCCAGTTCAGGGAGTCCAGGTGGTTGAGTAACAGATTGTTCCATCTCATTTTCCTTTGGGGTTGCTTTATGTGATCTGGGAGTCTGGTTTTGTGACTTGTTTAAGTGTCTTCTCATTTCAGTGGATGAGTGGGGGAGATTGTGCTGTTTGTTCCCATGCAGCTCACCTCCATGGTGCTGGGGGGCGGGGGGGGGGGGCGGTTATAGTGGCCCAGAAGGTTCACCTCCTCTCCACTGGGGGCAGCTCTGCTCCTAGGCACTGGGTAATGTGATGGTTTTTTTGATGTGTAAATTCATCTAGGTTACTGTCCTGTTTTTTATCAAACACTAATCTGGGTGCTGCTGTGAAGATATTTTGTAGATGTGATTAAAGTCCATAATGAGTTTATTCAAGCAGGAGAGATGACCCTTGATTATCTAAATGGACCTGATTCAATCCCTTGAAAGGGTATAGCAGCAGAACTTTGGCTTCCCTGAAGAAGAAATTGTATCTTTGAAAGGCAAATTGAGCTCATGCTACAGAGTTCCAGCTGCCTGTGGCTTCCTGACCACCTGCACTGCAGATTTCAGACTTGCCAAACCCCATAATCACGCAAGCCAATTCCTCGAAATAAATCTCTTGATATATATCTTCTACTGGATAGATATCTCCTCTGCTTCTGTGAACCCTGACTGATTAAAGGGATTTGAGAATTAATGCACAGTAAAACAGTGTAAATTTTTAAAAAACATTTTTTGAAGAGGTCATTTATTTGGCCATAACCAACTCATGTTCTCTGTGATAAGGTAAAGGTAGTCTTTGAAAAGTCTAGGTAGGTGAAGTCTGGTAACATCATAACAACCTAACCTGACTTTAATAAAAGTAAATTTCAACCCAAATTTTGCCACTTTATAGGCTCTGACTAAACACTTGTTATCAAAACAGCTACAAGGCATTTCACACCAACTATGCTACATATAGGAGGGAAGCTTCAGTTCTCTTTTCAAAGAACTATCATCCCCTTGAATGAAAGGTTACTGGAAGCACATGTGACAAACTTCCAGGGGCAGGATTCTGTTAATCCTAGTCAACAATAGACTATAAAACCCTCTGACACAATGGCTTCACGTGGACTGTTTGTGATTAGCCTCAGGTTCCATGCCCAAGCTATTAAGGTTCAGTAGCTTTTTACGCCTTCTTTATGCAATAACAATGTCTATAAAATATTTAGCCAATCACATAATACTGAATACCAGTAGTTTCAGTAATGAGAGATTGTTAAATCCACTGTGATGACTAACTAGATAATAATTTTTCCTATGAAAACTGATTTCTACTATTCATCATGCTGCTTAGCAAAATGTCTAGTGTTGCCCAGAGGGAGCTGCAGTGCTTACAGAAGTCAAGATATACTGTGGAGAGTAGACATCCTGACTAAATGGCAACTTGTCATTCCTATCCTTAAGCCTAACCTCAACTAAAACCACAAACCACCCAAAACCACACTGCTGTGCTGAAATATTTTGGGCAAAATTTCAAACATTTCAACAAGTACGGTAACCAAATATCTAAAAGGGAAATCAGAAGTGAGGAGGTGGTTCTCGCCCGTCTCGTGTGTGTATGCGTGTGTGTGTGTGTATGTGTGTGAGTGAGAGAGCGAGTGAGTGAGTGTGTGGGGGCATTCCGTTTGTTGTTGTCCGTGACTTCCCCCTCCCCTCCGCCCCTCCCCCTCCCCACCGCCTCTGCAGTGGCCGCTCCCTGGGCCGTAGGAAATGAGCGATAAGGATGACATCGAGGTGGAGAGCAACGCTGACAAACGGGCTCATCATAACGCACTGGAACGAAAACGTAGGGACCACATCAAAGACAGCTTTCACAGTTTGCAGGACTCAGTCCCATCAACTCTAAGGAGAGAAGGCATCCCGGGCCCAAATCCTAGACAAAGCCACAGACTATAACCAGTACATGTGAAGGAAAAACCACACACACCAGCAAGACATCTATGACCTCAAGTGGCAGAATGCTCTTCTGGAGCAGCAAGTCCATGCACTGGAGAAAGCGAGGTCGAGTGCCCAACTGCAGACCAACTACCCCTCCTCAGACAACAGCCTCTACACCAACGCCAAGGGCAGCACCATCTCTGCCTTCAATGGGGCCTCGGACTCCAGCTGGGAGTCGGAGCCTGAAGAGCCCCAGAGCAGGAAGAAACTCCGGATGGAGGCCTGCTAAGCTGTGTGGGGCAGGCCAGCAGTAAGAACTGTCTCTTCTCTGTCGTCTCCTCTCAGTTCGTTAGAACCCTTGGAACCTTATAAGAGACTCTTTATTTTTTCTTTCTTTTTTTAATTTTTATTTTTATGTAGGTGCTCTTGGACAACAGCTCCTGTTCTCCTTCCCCATTTTCACTATATTTTTAAATGTATTCCCTTCAGGGATTCCCTGCCCTCACCAGGAATTTTTAAACCAAAACACCCCAACGTGGCAGCTTTTTCTGTGGAGGACAGATGACCGGCCCAACCTCCAAGCACACAGCGCCCTGCCTGCCCACCAGCTCCTCCAGCCCGCCGGGCACATCCCTGGAGGACCCCTGCCCTGTGGCCTCTCCTGGTCCACCTCTCCTTGACAGACTGTGAATCTGTGAACTGCTTTACTTCGAGAAGGTGACTGGTTTGGAGTAATCAGAATTACCCCCTCTCCTTTGTAAGGATTTATTTCTAAAAAGCTATTTATCGCTCCTGTTGAGAGATAGGTCCTCGAAGAAGTGTGAGGTATAAATGAAAGTGGGGACGGCTTTGCAGAGACCGTGGCATGTTTCACTCCTGCTGTCCTGGCCACTGTTTAAGCCCACGGAGCCAGCCTTGCAGAGGGCCATGTGACACTCGGTGTGGATGAGCCACGAGGCCACCGAGGAGTGGTGGGGCGGCTATGAGGGCTGGGAGTAGGGGAGCATTGGGTGGGGTAGCGGTTTTGTATTGAGGCCAGTGATGATGTTTTGATATCTATTTCCTGCTACTGAAATTTGAATCTGAGTGAGTATCCCTGTTTCTGATAATGTCAGAATAGCAAAGTGACAGATTCATAAAGTAATGATCAAATCGTGCTTTTCTTTTCGTGTGTATTTCTAAGAAATAGAGCCAATTGATTTTGTAATGTAAATACCAAGAACAGTTTACCTGGTACTAAACCCACACCCAGTGTGGCCCCTCCCCAGCCCTCACCTCACTTTCTTTCTCCTGTCCTGGACCCTGTCTCCATTGTGTGATCCCGCCCTGGTTCTGGCTGTGGTCAGCAGATCCCAGCGAAGGGGTATCATGAGTTTAGGCCTCATTTCTTTGTCTTTTTCCTACTCCGTTCCTGGCATTTGCTGATTTCTAGTGTATACTCTGTAGTCTCCATCTGTGTTTGATTCTATTCCATGGAAATAAAAAGTATGTTGTACATACTGCTGAATAATTGTCTTGCAAGTTAAGGCTTCCCCCTTTAGTATAAGACTATAAATAAAAACTTATTTTATCCTAAATAAATAAATAAATAAAAGGGAAATCAGGATTCCCTAAACTAGCAAGGTTGAAACAGATGAATTTGTCCTTGGTTCTAAAGCTAGGTCCCACCATGATGTTTTTGATGTCTTGCAAACTATAAAACTTATCACTAATTAAGTTGACATGTTTGTTTACACCTATATTGACATCTATTTTATTTCTTTTAAAGAAGGAAGTAACTACTTCTGTACCTTGATAGGCTGAGATATACAAGGTGATACAACTATCTCTCTGAACAAGTTCAGATTGCCATTTTGATGAGTTTTTCTTACATTATTGTAAAAGTTTGTGAAAATCAAAATTTGTACTTTCCTTGAAATAACTTTCACATGGGAATATATAAACCACTGTGAGATAATCTATTAAAATTAGATCTATTTCATATTCTTAGAGAAACACACACATACACACACAAACACACACATACACAGACATTACTCAAAACATATAGTTAATGTGAAAACCCAGGACCATAAAAAATATGACCATTAAGAAAAAAGGTAAGAATTTGGGGAGCTGTTTGCTAGTTCTTTAACGTGAAAATGAGTTAGAAAAGAAAGAAGCAAGCTAGGCCACAGTGGGTATTGGCAGTCTTTGCCAAAATTTTTCAACCAATGCCTCACTTCTTATCTTTCTAAAAGCAAACCTCCACAATTGAAAAGTGAGGCTATTCATCAGACAGAGAGCACAAAATGGTTTCATTTTGGCCAAATGTCTATAAATCATAACATTAAATCCTGAGCTTGGCTGTCAAGGAATCAGACAGCTATTTCTCCACTCTGTCTTTTTACCTGACTACCAAACATTAAACAGAAACATATTTGCTTATGAAAATCCATGGGGAGAATGACACAGGCACTGCTGGCCATTATTTTCACCAGGCTCAAGACTATAATTATAATCCTTTGGGTAAATATACAAAGGTCCTGAAGATTTATTTGCTAATTTATTTAATTTACATTTATTGAGCATCTGCTATTTGGCAAACTCAGAGCTAATAGGTAGAAACTCAGGCTTGTGTAAGACAAATTCTAGTTTCCCTGGAGAATTTCACAGTCAGTTGAGGAAGATAAAACACAAAATGGCAGAAAGCTAAACGGATAAACACATTATATGTACATACACAAAGTGTGTGTTTGTGAAGATCAGGCAAAAGAAGGCTAGAAAAAAAATGATAACTTCTTCCCCAGTTTGACTAGTATGGTCCAAGGAACATGGGCCTGAGTTACCACAACCTAAACTTGTCTTTATAATGCATTCATCCTTATGGTCACCCTCTTGTATCTCACATCTCTGGGGGGCTTTTTGGGGGGGTATTTTTTAGCAGTACATGATTATACATACTATATGTTATTTTTTATATTCCTTGTGGGGAGTTGGTACATGTACATAACAATCCTAATTCTTTTTTATCACTTCACCCCTTCTGCCCCCTCCCCCCATCTCTTGACCCCCTTCCCATTTGAGAAAGATCTAGCTCACTACTTCCTATCATCTATCTTTTATTTTGCTCTTTAGTTATATTTTGGGTTTCTCATATAAGAAAAACCTGCAATATTTAATTTGTGTGTCTGATTTATTTCACTTAACATTAGGAACTCAAGGTACATCCATTCTCCTACAAATGACTCAAATTTATCGTTCTTTATGGCAAAATAGTAGTCCATGGTGTCAAAAGACTACATTTTCTTTTTTTATTCATGTGGTTTTTTTCCTCACTTCTAATACCTAATGCCCATAAGCAATCTCTCTGGCTTCCCAAATCATTAACCTCCTTCATTTTACTATTGCATCAAAACTTGTCTATTTTTTAGGTCAACTAAAATCAGTCTATTAGAACAAATCTTCTTGGACAAATTCTTACCAAGGAATAATTAGTGGTAGAACATGTTCATACTCCTGGTAGATGAGGAAGCATTAAAGCATAAACACACACACACACACACACACACACATATTCAGTGAAAATACACTCAAGATTTAGGGCATATTGGTTACCACATGGTTTGAGATATATATTTTTTTTTATTTTCAAATTGTGTATGTATGTGTGTTTTTGCTTACTTCTGTAGTTATTTTGTGTAATTATTTTGAAAATAAGTATATCAAACACTAGATTTGCATTTTAGGAAAATAAAACTGAAAAACTGAATACACAAATGTGCAATGGCTACACCACGTAAAACTGACCCAGTGTGCAGAAGCCAGACTAGGAAGCCAATTGTCTTCGTCATGTTCCTCCTCTCCGAGACACAATGTTTTACACCCACAACTTAAAGGGAGGAGAAGTTTATTTTGGCTCACATTTCAGTCCACAGTGGCTGACTCCAAGGCAGGATAGCATGGCTCAGGGGCATGGCAGAGGAGAACTGCTCACAACTGAGAACTCCTCACAGGAAGCAGAGAATGAAGGGAGGGAGATACACCCTTCCAGGTCACACACCCAGTTACCCACCTCTTCTGACAAGGCCCCAACTCCTAACAGCACATTTAGCTATAAACTCATCAGTGGGCTAATCCACTGATGAGTATAGTGTTCCCTGGAAAGCCCTGCCTATGAGTGCATGAGGCTTTAGAAGGACATGTAGATATAAACCATAAAACCAATCATTACCTACAGTGCAATATCAATCCAAAAGGCCAAACTTCTATCTATAAGTCAGATTTTAGGAAGTCAGACCACTATTTCTATTAACCTTTCCAGGAAGCCAAATAGTAACCCCTGTAAATGATGGGGCCAAAATAGCCAGGATTTGATTAATAACAGCTTCTCCAATCTTTGCCCCCACTTCCAACTTAGGACCAATGAGAGAAAGCCAAATATGTTTCCCTAACTAATCACACAGGATGCCCTACTTCTCATTAATGGTGCTACAACATCCTCACACCAACAGCCTCTGATCCGGCACACCTGAAGAAGGCTTCCCTGTCTTCTTTCCTATTTCTCTGCTTGCCTCTGGATCTCTTCCAAATGCAAGGAATGGTAACTCTGAATACTAAATAGCCTTTGTTTGTTCTCATTTTGGTTGGTTGCCTTAGTGCATTTTCTGTTGCCAAAATCATAATACCATAGGCTGGGTGAGTTTCAGAGGAAAGGGGATTATTTTGGCTCACAGTTCTGGAGGTGTGACATTGAAGAGCTGCATCTGGTGATAGCCTTCTTTCTGGCAGAATCCCAAGGCATCACAGGACATCACATGGCAGGAGATAGAGTGCACATGTGTACACATGTGTTTCTTCTCATCTCTCTCCCTCTTCTTATGAAGCCACAAGGATTCAGTCATGAGAGCTCCATTACAATGGCCTTATCTGACCCTAATCACCTTCCAAAAGGCCCAATTCTGAACACTTTAATTAGATTAAATTTCTGCCCTGTTAATAACTCACAATGAGATTAAATTTCAGCACAAGAAGTATTGGGGAAGGCTGAAACCATATCTAAAACATAGCAGTGGCCTTAACTTATTTATACAAAACTTCCTTTTGAAATGAATTTAAGTGTGAAAGGGGAATTTCATTAAATTTAATAACTAATTAAATAGTACTACAGATGGTACAGGAATATTGTAAGAATGATCACAGTGATACACAAATGAGTGAAATTTGGAAACAATGCATTCTGTGCAAGGCCTGTGCTAGATATCATTTTATGCACAAAAACTTGAAGGGTTGCTATGAAAAGAACTCCCTGGGCAGGTTCCTGCCACGGGCTTTTGCACTGGCTCTTTGCTCTGCTTGACATGATTGCTCACATATCCACAAGATATGCTGTCTATCTTCTTTGGGTCTTTGATTCAATACTGTCTCCTTTTTTGAGTCCTCTGATGATTCTGTTTTTAAAAGCAAAACCCTCTATCCTATCCTTCCTCCTACACACACACACACACACACACACACACACACACACACACACACAGTTCTTTCCACTTTTCATGTTTTATTTTCAGTATAACACTTAGAAATCATCCAATATACTGTGTATTTTACTTCTTTGTTTACAGCTTATCTCCTCCCCCACCTCAACTACAATAAAATTCCCTAAGGGCAGAGACTTTATTATTGTTCCTGTTTTTGTTGTCTTCTCAATACTGAATCCTCAATTAAAAATAATGCCTGTCATGGGAAAGTCTTCAATAGATATTTGCTGGTGGAAGGAAATAAAGCAGGCAGACGGGGGGCGAGGGGAGGCAAAGGAGGAAAGGAAGAAGAAAGGAAGAGAAGGAGGGGAGGAAAGAGGGAAGATCACCAGCTTTAACTCAAGCACAGTCTCAACTAGATATGGTAAACATGGAAATATGTCACCAAGAATCTCTTCAAGGAGTGACATGTTGCCCCAGCTGTCAACTACTGCAGGGTTTGCCCCAGCTGCAGAATCACTCAAGAGCACACCCTGAAAAGACAGCCAGTAACTGATGACTAACAGGCCGGAATGTGAATATCCTGTGATTTCAGCCCTACTGGAGCCACTCTGATGAGCAGACTGCACCCCAGAGCTCTCCCTGGTGTTAGTCATATTTCAGCCTCTCCCTCTGCCTGTTCCTGCTTCCTTCCTCCTCTCTTTCCCAAGTGTTAATCCTTTTTTTTTAAAGTGGTAATCCTTAATATCTCATACATCAAATTCTACCTCATCAGCGCCTCAGAACCAAGCTGTGTCACTAGCAAAAATCTTGAGAACCCAACCTGCAATATTGACTAAAACTCCAACTTTCCTAAACTGCTTCCTTCCCTCAAGACTTAACAGCACATCTGAATTGTGACAGGTTGTTAGTAGCCATCCTGGAGTAGTTTGTACCTCTTGGGGTCTCTATATACTCCTCTTGAAGGTCTATATCTGGATGGGGCCTACGAGTCATTCAATATAGCACAAAACCCCAAGATGAGGTCTGCCAGGCCCCAAGGATCCTGCATAGTAGGAACTCCTAGCAAAGTTTTCCTTTCACCACAGTTGTTCTGCTACTATTAATCTTCCTTCTCAGCTGCCATAGTCCACATGGAAAAGGTTTGCTTTTGTTCACAATGTCAATTTTAAGGTTACAATCCCCAGAGGCAACCTCATGGCTTCAATGACTAACACAACTCTGCACGTGGCTTCAGACTCCCTATATAATAAATATAGTAACTAATTGTTGGCTTTCCAGTGGTTTCTAACCATTAGGAATGTCATAGGCATCAACCCATTACATTGGTAATGTTCATTTCCCATACCTAGTTAGCTACACTGAACTGGGAAGCAAATTACTGTTTAACTTTTGAGTGAATAAAATATATATATTCAGCACAGATTTCTGACAGGTGCAGTACAATGACCTAAGAGTAAAAAACTTAAAGTTCTATTAATGAGTTCTCCATTCAGGAGATAATTCTATTTTAAAATGTTTCAGTGGGTACTAAGCAAATTAGAAAAAAGGAAACTACATTTTTCAAATTAAAGTCAAATGATATGTATGGATAATGACTTTACAGATAAATTGGTTATGTAGCAGGCAATGATTGGTCACTTGTCATTGAATTGAGATAGGGTCTAAATAAATCACAAGAGTCCAAACAAGTAAATCCCATAATAGAAATGAAATCTCATAATAGAAATGAAAAAGAGGCCAAATTGTCTATGAACAAATATTGTGTCTCCACAATACTCTTTCCTGTGCCCTGGGGAGGCATCCTAATAGCAGCTTTGCATATCTAGAAACCTCTGAGCTGACACTGGTTAACTGTTCAGAGACCCTCATTAGGTTAGCCACAATGTTTAGTATTCTGCAAGTAAGACACTGGAAACAGCTTCTCCCACAATTCACAAGGGTGTAGACTGCCTCTGTGTCCAGATAGGGTACCCCAGTGGGAATTGATTTGCTGACATTACATTACAGAGCAAAATAGTATTCCCCGGCATTGTCATCATTTTCATTTGGGATCCTCCATTGTCCATTCCTGTCCCCAAGGCAGAGAACCTCTTTTTCAGGTGCAATCCATTATGGCTCTCGTGTGACACAGTCTACAGCACCACCAGGCCAACTGTCTACGCGACGAGGATGTGACTTTTGTTTTTCACTTTTATTGGTATGTTTGCAGTACTTAATGATTACATTCATTGTAGAGTATTGACACATGTACATAGCATGTTTTAATTCCCTTTGTTTTCCCCCTCTTTCCACCTCTGCATTTATTTTTCCAGCATCAGATTCTTTTATTTATCTTATAAGATGTTATAAAAATTAATTATCATATATACAGACTGAAACCAGACTAAGTCCCAAGAAGATATAAAACATGTAAGACAATTGTACTAAGTCAAGGTGCACTTTTAGACACATTATCTGCATTAGATTATAATACCTTTTCTCTTTCTCTTTATTCCTGTTGTCTATCTTTTATTTTATACTACATATATTTATATATTGAATTTTTCATATAAGAGAAACTGCGATATTTAAGCCTGTGTGTCTGAGTTACTTCATTTAACATTATGGTCTCAAAGTGCATCCATTTTCCTACAAATGGAAAAAAAAAAGGTTATCGTTATTTATGGCAGAGTAGTACTTCATTGTATATAATTACCACATTTTTGTCCATTCAATCTGTTGATGCACATATAGGCTGTCTCAAGATTTAGTTATTATGAATTGTGCTGCTATAAACATAGTATGCATACATCACTGTGGTATGATGTGTTTAACACTTTTGAAAATATACCTATAAGAGGAATAGCTGAATCAAGTGGAATTTCCACTTTTAGTTTTTTGAAGAATCTCCGTAATGATTTCCAGTGGTTATATCAGTTTACAGCTCCACTAACAGTAGAGAAGGGTTCCTTTTCCCCAAAGCCTCACCAGTATTTGTGATTCATTGATTTCTTGAGCATAGCCATTCTTTCTGGAGTGACATAGAATCTCAGTGTTGTTTTAATTTGCATTTCTTAAATGGTCAGCAATGTGGAACATTTTTTCATATATTCATTAGCCATTTTTATTTCTTCACCTGAGAAGTTTCTATTCATTTGTGTCCATTTTTAATTGGGTCTTTAAATTTGGGAGGTCCAATTTTTTTTAGTTCTTTATATATTCTAGATATTATTTCTTTGAGCAAAACTTTTCCCATTCTGTAGGTTAACTTTTCCCATTCTGTAGGTTATCTTTTCATTCTGTTAGTGATTTCCTTTGCTGTACAGAAGCTTTTTTATTTGGTGTGATCCAATCTGTTGATTCTGGGTATTATTTCTTGCATAACTGGGACTCTGCACTTGATCTGAACCAAAAGGCTGAGAAGCAGTGGGGATTCTGTTCATAAAGTCTTTCCCTACACCTACGTCTTCAAGAGTTTCACTATTTTGTCTTCCAGCAGGTTGTTTCTGTTCTAATACCTAGATCTTTGGTCTGTTTTGATTTTAATTTAGTGCATGACAAGTGATATAGGTCTAGGTTTAACCTTTGGCATGTGGCTAGCCAGTATTCTCAGCACCATTTGTTAAAAGCTATCTTTCCTGAAGCAAAGGGATTTTGCCCCTTTGTCAAAAATAGGACATCTGAGTGTTCCTGTAGTTGCTTCTCTATCTTCAACTCTGTTCCATTGAGTCTGGTTTTTTTCTTTTCAATAGCTTACTATTTTTATCACTGTACCTTTCAATGTACCATAACTTGGAGTCTGGGATTGTGATGCTGCCTGTCTTGCCTAGTTGCCCAGAATTGCTTTTGCTATTCTAGGTCTCTTCTTGTTCCATATGAATTTTAAGATTGCTTTCTCCAGTTCTGTAAGGAATGTTATTGGTATTTTGATTGCAATTGTATTAAATATATACAACAGTTTTGTAAGTAAGAACATTTTGACAAAATTGGTTCTGCCTATCCAAATACAGGAAATATCTTTTCATTTTCTGATATCCTCTTGAATCGAAGAGGATGTGACTTGACAGTCTAGGGAAGTGACTGAAAGAACAATAGTACCTAAACCATGCTGGAAGTCATGCCATTCAAAGACATGTGGCTCTTACATTCTGGAACTTGTGAGACAGGCCAATTGACACAGAATAGTAAGGAGACAAACGGCTTAGGAAGACCACAGTATGGCAAAAAAAAAAAAAAAAAAAAAAATGGAACTGTAGAGCAGCTCACTAGCAAAAGACACAAATGAGCTAACCACTGTATTTAATCAAAATGCTGCTAAAATTTTTTTAAATAAAAAAATGCTGTTTCACAGACTTTTTGTTTAAGAAGTCATGGAAACCTTCTAGATGTTTGGTTCAGAAAGACAGACTGTAAAGAAGAGTTCCTACAATCAATGGGAAGGAAAAATACTAGATTTTTCTCCAGCTCCCTTTCTTCACATAAGATGACTAATTTTCATTCTGAAAAGAAGAACATTGTATTTTTGAAGTGTAATATATTTAGTTTCAGATGCTCAGAATGAGTTTTTCCAACTAAGGATGCCAAACCAATAATGAGTCATAAAATCAATTTAACATGTTTTAATGAAAAAAGAGAATAGAATAGATTAGAACTTATCACATGGCAAGGTATCATTTTACAAAATTATTTTAGTTATAAAAGTGCATACATGTATGAAATTTGTGTGTGTGTGTATCTTTGGTTGGATAACAATGTAAAATATATTTATTACTCTGGATTTTTTTAAAATCTGAAAGCCATTACTCTAAATCAATTAAGAAAAGGGACTAACCCTCACAAAAATACCGCCACACAAATATCAGAGCACACATTTTGTCATCATAATTCTGACATAAAACCCATCAGAAAGGTGACTGTGAGCCTTGTGGTCCTCACATGTCCCAAGGCACAGTAGAAGAAGGCTGGTGACCAAATTGTTGGATAGCATGTTTCACCATACTTTAGATGTTTCCATTTTACAAAGAAGAGAAAATTTCTCTAGGGCACCAAACACTCCATGGCATCCCTGACACTTAAAACACATTGAATCATTCAATATGTATCTAACACTTTTTTTTGTATTAAATTCTTTCATTGGTACATTGTAGGTATACAACACAATTACATTTCTCATTGGGAATTGTACCTTTACATAATGCATCTTGGTTCTTATTTTTTCCCCACTCCTAGCCCTTCCTTCACCCCCGCCACCCTTCCCTATTTACAAAGACTTTATTTCCATTTTTTGCATTTCTCAGCATTTTTCCTTTCCCTTCTTTAATTTCCCCTGCCCCTCCCACTACCCCTACCCCTTTGGACCTTTTCTTCCTATTTTACATTATCGATTATTCATTCTAATCATTGCTACATTTTAGGTATACAATATAATGACATTCATCATTGGAAATTTGCACCTTTACATAGGCTCTCTTAGTTCTTATTTTTCACCCTTGCCCAGACCTCCCTTCAACCCCTCCATTCCTCCCTATTTACAAAGATTTTGTTCCTATTTTTCCATTTTCTCCTATTAATCTCATTCCCTTCTATCCTTTCCCCTAGCCCTCCCACTTCCTTCCCCTTTGCCCCTTTTCTTCCTATTTCACATTACCTACTATATATTTTAGTCCTTATTGACACTTTCAGTTTCTCACACCAGAGAAACTACTCGGTATTTACACATGTGTGTCCTATGTATTTCACTTAAGGGTATCGCCTCAATGTGCATCCACTTAGCTATAAATGTCTCTAATTTCTCATTTTTTATGGCTGAGTAGTACTCCATTTTATTAAAAAGACCACATTTTCTTTATCCAGTCTCCAGTTGTTGGGCATTTGGGCTGTTTCCAAGTTTTAGTTATCACAAACTGTGCTGCTATGAACATGGGCACACATATATCACTGTGGTATGATTCTTTTAATTCTTTGGGGAAGATCCGCAGCAGTGGAATAGTGGGGTCAAATGGGACTTCCAGTCCTAGTTCTTTGAGGTATCTCCATACTGATTTCCACAGTGCTTGCACCAGTCTACACTCCCACCAGCAGTGGAGCAGGGTTCCTCTTTCCCCACAGCCCCACAGCATTTGTTATTGGTTGATTTCATGATAGCAGCCATTCTTTCTGGAGTGAAGTGGAATCTCAGCTTTGTTTTCATTTGCATCTCTTGAATGACCAGTGATGTTGGACATTTTTTCATGTATTTATTTGCTATTTCTACTTCTTTGTGTGAGAGATGTCTGTTCATTTCAGATGCCCATTTTTGGATTGGGTCTTTAAATTTGGGAGGTCTGATCTTTTTAAGTTCTTTATAGATTCGAGATAGTAGACCTTTGAGAAAGAGCAGGTGAAGATATTTTCCCACATTATGGGTTGTCTCTTCACACTGCTAGTGGTTTCTCTTGCTGTCCAGAAGCCTTTTAATAAGAAGAGATCCCATTTGTTGATTGTTTGTGCTAGTTCATGGGCAACTGAGGTTTTGTTCATAAAATCTTTTCCTACACCAATGTCTTCAAGGGTTCTACCTAACCTCTGTTCCAACTGGTTCAGAGTTTCTATTTTAATATTTAGATCTTTAATCCATTTTGATTTTAGTTTAGTGCATGGTGAGAGATACAGGTCTAGTTTTAATCTTTGGCAAGTTGAAGCCCAATTTTTCCAGCACCATTTGTTAAAGAGGCTATCTTTCCTCCAGTGAGGGTGTTTGGCTCCTTTGTCAAAGATGAGATGGCTGAGTGTGTCTGGTGTTGTTTCTGCATCTTCTAATCTGTTCCACTGGTCCTCAGGTCTGTTTCTTTGCCAGTCCCATGCTATTTTTATCACAGTAGCTTTGTAGTAGAGTTGCAGGTTGGGGATTGTGATACCCCCTGCCATGTCTCTGTTACCTAGAATTGCTTTTGCTATTCTGAGTCTCTTCTTGTTCCAAATGAATTTTTGGATTGTTTTCTCAAGATCCATGAAGTGTGCTGCTGGGATCTCAATTGGAATTGCATTAAATCTATATAGCAGTTTTGGAAGTATGGCCATTTGCACTATATTAATCCTTCCTACCCAGGAGCAGAGAATGTCTGTCCATTTTCTGATATCATCTTCAATCTCTCTTTTCAGAGTGCCATAGTTTTCAGAGAAGAGGTCTTTGATTTCTTTCATTAGGATGATTCCTAGGTATTTCAGTTTTTTGGATGCTCTTGTGAAAGGAATTATTTGCCCTATTTCTCTCTGAGTCCGTCATTGGTGTAGAGGAAAGCTATTGACTTTTGTGTGTTGACCTTGTAACCAGCTACTTGACTGAATTTGGTTATTAAGTCTAGAACACATTTGTTGATGTTCTTGTCTTCTATATAGAGTATCATGTCATATGCAGATAATGACAATTTGACTTCTTCATTTCCTATCTTTGTTCCTTTTATTTCTTTCTCTTGTCTAATTGCCACGGCTAGTGTTTCCAAAGTTATACTGAACAAGAGGGGTGATAGTGGACATCCTTGTCTTGTTCCTGATTTTAGTGTGAAGGATTTCAGTTTTTGACCATTGAGTATGATATTGGCTGTTGGTTTTTCATAGATGGCTTCTATCAGTTTGAGGTAGAGACCATCTATTCTAATTTTTTGTAGGGTTTTTATCATAAATGCATGTTGGATTTTGTCAAATGCTTTTTCTGCATCTATGCAGATAATCATATGGTTTTTGTCCTTGGCTCTATTGATATAGTGTATTACATTGATTGATTTTCGTATATTGAACCATCCCTGCATCCCTGGGATGAATCCCACTTGACCAGGGTGTATGATCTTCTTGATGATCTTCTGTATTCTGTTTGCCATTATCTTATTAAGGATTTTTGCATCTATGTTCATGAATGAGATTGGCCTATAGTTCTCCTTTTCAGTTGGGTCTTTCTGTGCTTTGGGGATCAAGTTGATGCTTGCTTCCAGGAATGAATTTGGGAGTATTGCTTCCCTTTCAATTTCATTGAAGAGTTTAAAAAGTAGTGGCAGCAGTTCCTCTTTAAATGTCTTGTAGAATTCAGCAGTGAAGCCATCAGGACCCGGGCTTTTCTTAGTTGATAAGTTTTTAATTACATTTTCAATTTCATTGCTTGATATTGGGTTGTTCAGAATTTTTAGGTCTTCTTCATTCATCTTTGGTATTTCATATGTATCTAGGAATCTGTCCATTTCTTCTGTGTTGTCCATCTTATTGCTGTATAGGTTCTGGAAGTCGGTATTGATGATCCTCTGGATTTCGGCTGGGTCTGTTGTCATTTCACCCTTTTCATTCCTAATTGCATGGATTTGGGCCTTTTCTTTCCTTTCTCTGATAAAGTTGGCTAAGGGTTTGTCAATTTTGTTGATTCTTTCAAAGAACCAACTGTTGGCTTCATTGATTTTTTGTATCATTCTCTTAGTCTCCATTGCATTGAATTCTCCTCTGATCTTTATAATTTCCTCCCTTGTATGAGCTCTGGGGTTGTCCTGTTCTTCTTTTTCTAGAAGCTTGAGGTGCAGCATCAGGTTGCTTAATTGGGCTCATTCTGTTTTCCTAATATGTGTATTCACTGCTATGAATTTTCCTCATAAGACAGCTTTCATTGTGTTCCATAGATTCTGACATGTTGCATTGTCATTGTCATTTAATTGAAGGAACTGTCTGATTTCTTCTTTAATTTCCTCTGTGACCCATTGGTTATTCAGAAGTGTGTTATTCAATTTCCATGTGTTTAAGAAATTTTTTGAGTTTCTTTTGCTATGGATCTCCAATTTCATCACACTATGGTCTGATAATATACAGGGGATAACTTCAATTCCTTTGCACTTACTTAAACATGTTCTATGTGTGAGTTTGTGGTCTATTTTGGAGAATAACCCATGTGCAGCTGAGAAGAGTGTGTATTCTGATTTTGTGGGGTGGAAGACTCTGTAAACATCTGTTAAGTTCATTTGTTCAAGAGTTCGATTGAGTTCTAGTATTCCATTACTTATTTTTTGTCTAGTTGATCTATCTATTTGTGACAGTGGGGTGTAGAGGTCCTCTGCTACAATTGTATTAGTGCATATATGACTTATCATGTCCATTAGTATTTGTTTTATATAGTTGGGTGTACTAATGTTTGATGCATTGATATTTATGATTGTCATCTCTTCTTGTTGGATTGTTTGCTTTACAAGAATGTAGTGTCGTTCTTTGTCTCTCTTAATCATTGTTCATTTGAAATCTACTTGATCTGCAAAGAGGGTAGCTACTCCTGCTTTTTTTCAGGTTCCTGTCACATGGAGTACTGTTTTCCACCCTTTAAATTTCAGTCTATGAGTTTCGTTTTGAATTAAGTGTGTTTCTCTTATGCAACATATTGTTGGATTTTGCTTCTTGACCCATTCTGCCAGTCTATTTCTTTTGATTGGTGAATTGAGACCATTAATGTTGATGGTTATAACTGAAATGTATTGACTTATCATTGCCATGACTTTTTCTTTTTGTTGTGTTCTCCCCCTTTACATTTAATTTCTTGTCATGCCAGATGGGTTCATTGTGCTTTGCTTCCTGGCATTGTGATCCTCAATGTCTGTTCCTAGGATATTGTGTAAAACTCTTTGGAGTGCTGGTTTGGTATTCCTGAAGTTCCTAAGGTGCTCTTTGTCATGAAAGTGTCTTATTTCTCCATCCATTTTGAAAGATAGTTTTGCAGGGTACATCAATCTGGGTTGGAGGCTGTTTTCTTTTAGGGCTTGCAATATGTCACTTGAAGCTCTTCTTGCCTTGAGTGTTTGTGTTGAGAAGTCTGCTGTGATTCTGATGGGCTTTCCTTTGTATGTGATTTGTTTCTTTTCTCTAACTTCTTGTAGAATTTTGTTCTTCTGTTGTGTTTCTGGAATCTTACCAATTATATGCCTATGTGTAGATTTTTTTGATCAAGGCTATTTGGAGTCCTATATGCCTCACTTATCTGTATGTCAAGCTCTTTCCCCCTGCTTGGGAAGTTTTCTGCCATTACTTCTGTGAAGAGTTTTTTATGTCATCTGAACACTCTCCTGTTTCTTCATTGACTCCAATCAGTCTTATGTTATTCTTCTTTGCATCATCTAGCAGCTGCTGGATTGATTTCTCATGTTCCCTTATAATTTTGAAGCAATTTTTCTTTTCCTGGTCATTAATTGCAATCTTATCTTCTGTATCTGAAATTCTGTCCTCACATTGGCTCATTCTGCTGTGTAGACTTTCAGTGGAGTTTTTCATGTCCTGGAAATCTATTTGCATCTGTTTTATGGATTCCATTTGTTTCCTATGTTGGGATTCCATCATGTTCCTCAGCTCCTCTCTAGATTTATTAATCATGTCTTGCACTAGGGGCACAATTTCTCCTGTTATCTGAAAAATTATTTCTGATTTCATTTTTTTCCAGATTCCCTTTTGTTGCCAGTTCAGTGGGTCCAGGTGGTTGAGTATCAACGTTCCATCTCATTTCCCTTTGGGCTTTCTGTAGGTGATCTGGAAGTCTGATTTTTAGACTTATGTACATGTTTTCTCATTTCAACTGGGGGGGTGGGGGGGTACTATTGGCACCCACGTGGCTCACCTCTTCTGAGCTGGGAGAGGTGGGACAGGAGCTGGGAGCAGTGGTAGGGACAGTGGCCCAGAAGCCCCTTACTCTGGGCTGGGAGCAGCAGGACAGTAGGTGGCCCAAAAGGCCTTTCCTCTGGGCCTGGAATGGCAAGAGGGACAGCAGCCTAAATGCCCTTTCCTCTGGGCTGGGAGTGGCAGGAGGGATGGTGGCCGGGAAGACCCTTCCTCTGGACTAGGAGCAGTGCAACTGTGGCTCAGAAGCCCCTACCTCTGGGCCAGGAGTGGCGGGAAGGATGGTGGCCTGGAAGCCCCTTCCTCTGTGCTGAGATTGGCAGGACAGATGGTTGCCCAAAAACCCTTTCCTCTGGGCTGGAAGTGGTGGTACAGATGATGTCCAGGAAACCCCTTCCTCTGTACCAGGAGCAGTGGTACTCCAGCTCAGAAGCCCCTACCTGCAGACTAGGAGGGGTGGGATGGATGGCAGCCCAGAAGCTCCTCAATAAAATTAATTTTTAAAATATTAGTAATGAATGAATTCAGATGGGGGAAGAAATACATCTTTATTTGAATAAATACCTGATTGATTATTTAACATGTGCCTCCACTATGAATGGAGCATACAAACTATCATGAAATTAACAGTATCTGTGACTTTTTAAACAACAGAAATCATCAGAATAGAAATCACAGACATTTTCATAGTTTGATTACAATTAGCGCAGATGTTTGGAAATATTATTTATATGTATTACTACTTCAAAGTTAGAGTACTTATTAAATTTTATATACATTTTGTTACTTAGTATGTTAATAAAGACATGAGTTGTAATTATTTAATTCTAAGAGCAATATTTCTATGTAATTGGTTTCCACTGGAGCCTACATATTTTGTTTTATGCATTGTACAGCATTATTCTGAAGAATCTATAGTTTCTCCAGCTACAAATGGGTAAATGACATAGAAATACTCACAAAGAAATTGCATTAGAAAGACCAAAGCAGAAAGAAACATCATTATCTGGAACAATTAGTCAGAGAGTCTAATTGGAGTAAGTCATCAGGGCTGTTTATGTTAGAAACACTTTGGAATGCCTAGAAGTTCTTAGCACCTCCAGACTCACCCCATTAATAATACTAATGGGAGATCAGGGAGGAGAAACAAACATTTAGAGTTAGTTAGCTACTTAAGACAAAGTTTCCAGAATGAGGTCCTGGGAAGGCAGACAGACTGGGTTTAAGGAATAAGCCTTCCATCCTTGCTGGTGGGCATTGCCATTAATTTGCTGCCTCTGTAGGGCACAGGATACAAAAAGGTATAGTCAACCAGTAAACTTTGCCTGATCCCTGGTAAACTGGCTTGTCTTGGGAAGATCTTAGGGTTGTCCAGAATTCAGGGATCACCACATCCAGGTGACAGGAACTGCACTTCCTGAAGGTTAGTATTTAATCCTCTCCATCTATCTATAAGAAAGATTCCATAAGTATAGCCTCTGAAGCAAGATAGAAGAAGTAAAAGGTAGATAAAAAGGAGACAGGGAAATCACAACTAAAAATGGTACTTCTACAAAAGTTACAACTTTGGGGCATCAAGGTTACTCAATGCAATCCACATCAGCATTAAGTATAGGTCTCTTTCCTTCCAGACCATCACATCTAAAATTTTTCTCAGGAATACTAAAAGTTCATAAATAAGCTTGAGAAAGTTAAAAGCACCAACCTGATCATAAAAGACCAGATTGAAAGAATACAAAGAATGTTTAAATTACCTATTTAAAAAACTAGGCCCATACCTGTAGAATGGGCTACTACCCCCTGTGGGAGGCCACCTTTTCCTGAGATTTCCACCTTCTCAAGGGAAGCATAAATGTTTCCTGTTTTGGGAAATAAGCACCTCTGCCTTGAGAGCCTATGCTCCATTTTTTTTAGTATATACTTTTTAATTTTTTTAGTATATACTTTTTAATTTCTGCCTAAGAAAAACCCTTCCCATGCTTCCTATTGACTAGTTCTGAAAATTCTTTTTCTGTGACAGGAGTCAGTAAACCTGCAAACATTCTATAAGAAAAGTGGGTTAGGTTCTTTATCTCAGCTTCAGGAACCTCCTCAGATCCTGTCCAAGGTAGCTCCCATTTGATTTTTTTTTAATTCTTTTATTGGTACATTTTAGGTATACAACACAATTACATTTCTCATTGGGAACTTGTACCTTTACATGATGCATCTTGGTTCTTATTTTTTCCCCATTCCTAGCCCTCCCTTCACCCCCTCCACCCTTCCCTATTTTGATTTGATATTTTGAAGAAAGTGAGGCTTACAAAGGTGACATTGATTACACAGATTGTCAAGCTTTTCAAAGGTGGAGTCAGAAATGAATCTCTCCCAGTCTACTTCATACCATGAGCTTTCATCACTGCTCTAGTGCATTGCTCTGCACCTTCATAACTCCAGCAGAAGTAAAGATTCCTACCTGTTTCTTATGGCTGCAGGCATTCTCTGGAAAACTATACTTACCTGTAAATTCAGCTAAGTAAACATTGCCTGGGAAAGAGGAGAATATAGATGTTCTATTATGATCCTATAAATAAATGTTCAACATGGTAGGAATAAGAAACCATAGCAAGCTTATAGATGAATCTACATAGCCAGGAATTTTTTCACCCTTGAATCACACTAACTATATTCACTCTGTTTCAGGTAGGCTGAAAAAGAAAAAAAAGACACAACTCCAGAAAGAATATTCTAGTGATCCATTCTCCTAGCACATGCTGAGTCACACAATCTTCTATCTCCTTGCAAGTCAGTGTGATCCCATCAGTAGAGCATATATAGCCAATTACTTACCAGGGACGCTGAAAACATTAATCTGGGTCAATTAATGTAATGCTCTTAGAAAATGGTATCCTCTTGGTACATTATGAAAATTACTCAGAAATCAACAGTAATGATGTGCTGTAGAATTCAGAAAATGAAAACTTCAACAAACGACATAAAAATGAAAGATACTGCTTTACAAAATGTATCACATCCACTTATTCTGTCAAGCAAAGTTGGGTTCCTCTCATTTAGGACACACTGCTTTGTTGAATACTAGCAAAATATATACTTTATGGGTAGCAATAAAATCTTATTAGTATCCAATCTCATTACAGCTAATGATGCTGAAATATTTCTTTTGAAGTAGGTGAGGCTGTTGCTTTGGAAAGAGCTGGAAGGTAAATGGACTGATCCAGTGAGGAGAATTTTTTAAAAAATGAATAATGGCATCAGGCTGCCTGTTTCCCATTGTCTGTTTTCAGCCACTCTCTTCAGAGCTTCAGCCACTGGATCTCAGTCTCAAGTCCCTTTATCAATCAAATCAACCTCAGAAACTGAAAGTCAAAAGAGCTTCTATCAGTAGACTGAGCCTTGCAGCTGGGAAAAACACAGATTCAGACAGTTCTGAATGACAGCTCTGGAGAAACTGAGATTTCTGGCTACATAATTCACAGGACCCAGGGTAAAATAAAAATTTGAGATCCACAGTGAGGGCATGGAAATCAAGCCCACTTCTCATGTGTCCACTGCCCCAATTTCTGGTTGAAAGGGCTACCCTTGTGGGAAAAGAGCCTGCATACAAAGAGGCAATCTATCTAGATCAAGGGAGTGTGAAAAGTCCTCAGTAATTTTCTTACTAAAATGTACATGGTACTGCCAATCCAGGACAGAGACTCTGGAATCCTAACGTGACCACCACATCCTCCAACATTTATACCTAAGGCCATGTTCAGGAAAGAGAGGAACAAGAGAATGATTCCCCTTCCCTCCAACCCCTACCCATACACCTGGGTGGCAGAGGGTGATAGCTATTGCCAGGCAAATGCGGGTCTACTAAGTGACAGAGATCTAGTAGTCAAGAACCCATCCAGAGGAGGTAGGAAGGCAGAAAGAAGTGAGATTTGGCAAAAGCTGAGACTGCATGTCCCCAAGGCATCCTGAATTGTTTTGAGAGATTTCACTTACAAAGCACAAATTCAAATTTAAAAGAGAGCTTTAGGAAGCTACTAGAGCATCAAATCTCATCTGTAGTACCCAGTTCCATGCCACTAAACTTGAGACACACATAGACATAAAAAAAGGAGCACAACATATCGAGACATTTAGGATGCAAGAACACCTGTTCTAGGAGAATATTTTATAGTGATTAAGGCCTACATTAAAAAAGAAGAAAGATTCACCCTACATTAAAGAAGAAAAATCTCAAATAAACAAACTAACTCTACACCATGAAAAAGAGGGACAAACAAGCCCAAAGTTACCCAAAGGACAGAAATAATAGTGATCAGAGCAGAAAGGCATCAAATAGAGAATTTAAAAATCATAGAAAAAATTCAATAAAACTAACAATTGGGTATTGTTTTTAAAAATAACAAAATGAACAAATTCTTAGATAGAAAAATTAAGAGGAAACACATCAAAATTGGATGCCTTGCTAATATAAAGAATCATAAGAAACTACTATGAATGACTATATGGCAAAAAAAAATTATATAACAAAGGAAAGCAAATTTCTGAAACATGCAACCTACTAATACATCAAAAAGACATAGAAAGACTGAATAGACTAATAACAAATAAAAACTAAAACAAAAAATTAAACAATGGGGGAAAAGTTTTAAAAGCTAAAAAGATGAAATGAAGAGATTGAAGTAATAATTTAAATCTCCTAACAAAGAAAATTCCAGGATAAGATGACTTAGAAGATAAATTGTACCAAATATCCAAAGAAGAATTAATATCAATCCTTCTTAAACATTTAGAAAACTATAATTAGAAGGAATATTTCTTTTTCAAAAGTTAATTTTATTGATACATTTTAGGTATAAATATAATGACATTCATCATTGGAAATTTGCACCTTTATATAATCTCTCTTGGTTCTTATTTTTTTCCCATTCCCCTGCCCTCCCTTGAACACCTCCATGCCTCCCTATTTACAAAGACTTTGTTTCCATTTCTTCATTTTTTCATATTAATTCCATTCTCTTCTTTCCTTTCCCCTACCCCCTCCATTTCTCCTCCCCTTTGCCCCTTGTCTTCCTATTTCACATTATCTATTATACCTTTGAGTCCTTATGTACACTTTCAGTTTCTCATACTAGAGAAACTATATGTTATTTACACATGTGTGTCCTATTTATTTCACTTAAGAGTATCTCCTCAATGTGCATCCATTTAGCTATAAATGTCTCTAATTTCTCATTTTTTATGGCTGAGTAGTACTCCATTTTGTGGATTTGGCCCTTTTCTTTCCTTTTTCTGATAAGCTTGGCTAAGGGTTTGTCAATTTTATTTATTCTTTCAAAGAACCAACTCTTGGCTTCATTGATTTTTTGTATTGTTCTGTTAGTCTCCATTGCATTGATTTCTGCTCTGATCTTTGTAATTTCCTCCATTGTATGAGCTTTGGGTTTGTCCTGCTCTTCTTTTTCTAGAAGCTTGAAGTTCAGCATCAGGTTAATTGAGCTCACTCTCTTTTCCTAATATAAGTATTCATCACCATGAATTTCCCTGGTAAGACTGCTTTCATTGTGTCACATAGATTCTGACATGTTGTATTGTGATTGTCATTTAATAGAAGGAAGTGTCTGATTTCTTCTTTAATTTCCTCTGTGACCCATTGGTTATTCAGAAGTGTGTTGTTCAATTTCCATGTGTTTATGAAATTTTTTGAGTTTCTTTTGCTATTGATCTCCAATCTCATCACACTATGGTCTGATAATATACACGGGATAATGTCAATTCCTTTGCACTTACTTAAACATGTTCTCTTGGGCTGGGGATTTAGCTCAGTGGTTCCTCCGCCTGCCTCACAAGCAGAAGGACCGAAGTTCAATCCCAGGTACCAAAAAATCAAACAAACAAACAAACAATATGGGAACATGTTCTCTGAGCCAGTATGTGATCTATTTTGGAGAATGCCTCATATGCAGCTGAAAAGAATGTGAATTCTGATTTTGTGGGGTGGAACATTCTGTAAACATCTGTAAAGTTCATTTCTTCAAGAGTTTGAGTTCTAGTATTTCATTACTTATTTTTTGTCTAGTTGATCTATCTATTTGTGATAGTGGGGTATTGAGGTCCTTCATTACTACTGTTATTAGTGCATATATGACTTTTCATGTCCATTAGTATTTGTTTTATATAGTTGAGTGCACTAGTGTTTGGTGCCTATATATTTATGATTGTCATCTCTTCCTCTTGGATTGTTCCCTTTACCAGGATGTAGTGTCCTTCTTTTTCTTTCTTAATCAGTGTTTGTTTGAAATCCATTTGATTGTAGCTATGCAAAGAGGATAGCTACTCCTGCTTTTTTTGGGTTCCTGTCACATGGGCTATTGTCTTCCACCTTTTAACTTCAGTCTATGAGTTTCTTTTTGACTTAATTGTGTTTCTTGTATGCATCATATTGTCAGATCTTGCTTCTTGATCCATTCTGCTAGCCTATTTCTTTGATTGCTGAATTGAGACCATTAATATTGATGGTTATAACTGATACATATTGACTTATCATTGTCATGACATTTTCTTTTTGTTGGATTCTCCACCTTTGCATTTAATTTCTTGTCGCTCCTACTGTGCTTCCTGGGGTTGTGATCCTCATTGTCTTTTCCTAGGATATTGTCTAAAATTTTTTTAGTGCTGGTTTGGTATTCATGAAGTTCCTAAGGTGCTCTTTGTCATGAAAGTATCTTATTTTGAAAGATAGCTTTGCAGGGTACATCAATCTGGGTTGGGGGTTGTTTTCCTTTAGGGCCTAAAATACATCACTCAAAGCTCTTCTTGCCTTGAGGGTTTGTATTGAGAAGTCTGCTGTGATTCTGATGGGCTTTCCTTCATATGTGATTTGTTTCTTTTCTCTAACTCCTTGTAGAACTTTGTTCTTCTGTTGGGTTTCTGGAATCTTAACAATTATATGCCTATATGTAGATTTTTTTTTTGATCAAGGCTTGCTGGAGTCCTATATGCCTCACTTTTCTGTGTGTCAAGTTGTTTTCCCCTGCTTGGGAAGTTTTCTGCCATCACTTCTGTGAACAAGCTTTTTATGTCTTCTGCACTCTCTCCTGTTTCTTCATTGACTCCAATCAGTCTTATGTTATTCTTCTTTGCATCATCTAGCAGCTGCTGGATTGATTTCTCATGTTCCCTTACTATTTTAAAGAAATTTTTCTTTTCCTGGTCACTGATTGCAATCTTATCTTCTTTATCTGAAATTCTGTCCTCACATTGGCTCATTCTGCTGTGCAGAATTTCAATGGAGCTTTTAATCTCCTGGAAATCTGTTTGCATCTGTTTTATGGATTCCATTTGTTTCCTATGATGGGATTCCATCATGTTCCTGAGCTCCTCTCTAGATTTATTAATCATGTCTTGCACTATGAGCATAATCTCTGCTGTTATCTGAGAAATTATTTCTGATTTCTTTTTTTCCAGATCCTCTTTTGTTTCCAGTTCAGGGAGTCCAGTGGTTTAGTATCAGATTGTTCCATCTTGTTTCCCTTTGGGGTTGCCTTAAGTGATCTGGAAGTCTGGTTTTGAGACTTGTTTACATGTCTTCTCATTTCAACAGATGCAGCCTCCTGTGTCTTTGTTGAGGCAACTTTTTCTCATCCAATGTTTTTCAATTCTCAACAAGCCACCAAGCAGCCTTTTCACTTCTGCTCACCTGTACATTAATTCCTGGGTTCAGAATTGTGGCCTTCTGGATCCCTGATCTGACCTGTTGTCTCGGCAGGCTTCTGCCTGGGGCCTGTGCACACTTGGGATGGTATCTAGGTGTGCCTATTGCTAGGGCCCCTATGTACCTGATGTCTGTGAGGACCTTAGGCTGTGGGCTGTGCAAACCACTTTCTGTTGTGTGAGCAAGCTTCTGGTTAGGGTCTTGCCTACTTACCAATGCTATGGGGGCCTCTGGCTGAAGCTTGAGCACCTGTGCAGCTCTTTTCTAGGCAAGCCTTTGGCTTGGGCTGGTGTGCCTGAGGTTCTGGGGTTGGGGTGGAGCCCTGCCTGGGATCTGCCTGCAGCCCCGAGGCTCTGGTCCACACCTCTGCTCCCTGCAATCTGTGTGCACTTACCAATGCTATGGGGCAGGACCTCTTCATGTTAATTTCCAGGAGTTTCTTGCTATTCTAGATATCAATCCTTCATCAGTTTTAGACAATAAGAATATTGCCTATTATATTTCTTCATGGTCTCGTTCAGTAAATATAAACCTTTAAAATTTGTATTATCAAATTCAAACTGTCGTTCTTGCTTTCTAATTGTGCTCCTTATTAAATTTATATCTAAGTACCTAAATAAATTTCTATGTAAACCCAGAGCATGTGCTAGACCATTGCAAGAGTAAATTGTTTTGGAAGGAAGAGAAAAATCTTATTCTGTATTTCTCTAGAACTGAGGAAAATTTTCCTGTAAGTACCATAGAAATGCTGTTATTTGGTTGGCTTAAGCTTGGGCTCCTGAACCAGCTGCTAGCAAGGGCAATAAAAGTGCTCAAATTAATGAGGTGGTGGTGGCTCACAGCCCTAGCCAGTGGCTCCTGGTAACAATAACGGTAGGCAAGAAAACCTTCAGTTTTTTACTGTTCTTATGTTATTTAATGGGTTGCTTTTGTTTTGTTTTGTTTGATACCAGGGATCAAACTCAGAACCTTGCACTTGTGAGGCAAGCAGTGTTACTTAGTGTTTTTATTGGTTATGACTTCTAATTTTATTAAATGACCTCTCAATATCCAGTAATATAAAAACATAAAGTTTATATCTTCTTTAGCCAATGTAATAAATTATAATTTTCCTTATAATAAAGCATTCCTAAACCACATTGCTTTGTTATGTGTCAGTTTTTGATGCACTGCTTAACTTTTATTTGCTAATTTCTTTTGGAATTTTACATCTGTATTTGTAAATCAGACTGGTATGTAGTTATGAACTGTTTTGTTACTGTAGCTTCTGCTGGCATAGAATTTTTAAATCAAGTTTTATAGTATTAAATTCTTCTGGTTTCGTAAGAAATATTGGATGCCACAATTTCTCTGAGCTCCAGAATATTTTTATAATATTAGCTATCTGTTCTTCTTCCCTTTGTAGTACTGAGAATCTAACCCAGGGCCTCCTGCATGCTAAGCAAGTGCTGTACCTCTAAGCTATACCCCTAGAATTATCTATCCTTGACAGAATAGTTGAAATGTAGCTGAGAAGCCACTTGATCCTGGTGACTTTTCTCATGATAGATCTTTAATCAGCTGTCCATCTTGCATTATACTTTTTAAAAGCTCATATTTTCTTGATGCCTCAAGATCCTTATAAAGAGTCTACAAGAACCCTTCAGGCAACCAGAAACAACAGTGTGATGCAGCCAGTTCCTGCCACAGCTTTCCCCTTCCTACCTTCCCCTAACTAAGATTAAGGACATTCTCATGTACCACTGAAATCCTCTCATGCCTTCTGTGTACTTCACCCTGAGCCCTGATAAGGGCACCCATAATAATGCCCCCACCTGCTTGGTTGAGCCTGCTCTCTTGGAGCACCCTCTCCACCCTCTGCATGCCTTGCTGTGTCTCCTTTTTGTAGTACCCATGACTAATAAAAATCCACTCACCTCATGAGCCTCTCCAAGTGTAATTTCCAAGGTTGTGTTGAAATAATCTTTAAAGACCCCCAAGGGGAATTTACTCTCCAATTTACAACACACCTTTTAATTGATCTCTTCACATATTCCATTACTGTGCTCTGCTTTGGGTCCCTTATATTTTTCAGGTAATTCATCTAATTTTTCTAAATTTTTAAAATTTTCTCCCATAGAGTGAAACTTAATGTTATCTAATAATTATGTCACCAACCTCATCTGTTATCTTGTATGTTTTTTCTCCTCTATTCTCATATAATGCTATTAATCTTTTCTTCCTACATTCTATCATCATTATTATTTATTATTATTTTTCTAATTCCTTAAGATAGATGCAAAGTCTCTTGTTTTTCAGTTTTACTTCTTTAATAACAAATATCATTAAAATTGGATTTATTTTTCCCCTCCAGGTTGGGCTGTATTTCATAGACTTGGAACTCATTATTTTCCCTATCATTTTTGATGCAATCTATAATCAGAGGCTTATTTGTGGATGCATTTCTTAATATTCAGGGTTAAATTGTTTTCTTTTTGTTTGTGTTGATTTAATTGAATTATGATCAAATGGCCTACAAAGCTCTGCATTTTAGAATTGATAAAAGTTATGTAACTGGGCCGGGGATTTAGCTCAGTGGTTCCGGTGCCTGTCTGGCAAGCGTGAGGTCCCAAGTTCAATCCCTGGTACCAAAAAAAAAAAGAAAGAAAAAGTTATGTAACAAAATAAATAAGAAAGTGATTGGCCCCACACATAATAGTCTCTGCTATGATTTTGTGTTCCCATTTCCCACACTGCCTTGTCCTGAACTCATGCAGGATTGTAATCCCCAAAGTTATATGTTCATGGTATTAAGAGAATGGAAACTTAATCTGGTTATAGTGTCTAGAAGTGGAGCTTTTTGGAAAGTGATGAGGTTTAAATAAGGTCATTATTGCATCCTGGTGGCTTTATAAGAAGGGGGATATGGACCGGACACCCAGATACACATGCTCTCTGTCTCCTGCCATATAATGCCATGTGCCACCTGGAACTCTGCCAGCAAGAAAGCCATCACTACAAATAAGCTGATGTCCTTGCTATGGCTTTGAACTCTCAAAACTTTGAGCTACTTTTTTGAATAGGGTTAGCCTGTTTATTTCATGGGAAAGTAGTATTCTGAGGTGGTCTCACCAGAAAAGAAGAGCTCAGGCTCCTAAGGCAATCTGCCTGGCTTTAAAATCTGTTTATGTCCTTATAGAATATGTATTTTTATGATTTATTCAACCTATGTCTTAAATTCCTTTTCTAAAATGCCAGGGTAACAACCATAACTCATTTACATAGTTAACATGAGAATATGGTATGATAATGTGTGTTAGTAAGAAATCTCTGAAACTCAGTTCAGGAAATAAAAAGGAGGGCTGCAAAACTTAATGGTTTTAGGGTCAAATGGATCTAGAATTTTAAACGATGTTATCATGTTCTCTTTCCACCTTTTGTCTCTAATTCTCTAGCCAATGAACTCATTTTCTCTTACAATGGAAAAGCTTCCTTCATCTACTCAGAGGAATATAGCCATGGGCCGCTACAAATTTAAATCATTCCAACCCAGCAAACTTAGTAAAAAAGAGATTATCTTTCTTTAAGAATGTCTACACCAATCCCGTGGAAGATATTTAAATGGCCCTGAATGGATCACATGTTAATCTTTTAACAATCACTAACAAAATAGGATACTATTTAGCATGTCTATAGCTGTGCCTGGAAGGGGAGAGGAAAACTCACATGGACTATGTATGGGAGGGGTAGTTTTCCAAAGGGAAGTTATCACAAAGGGACAAACAAAAAATAAAAAACAAAAAAACTTCTAACAAAATTTTGTTATTTCTAAAATAGAACCCAATTCATAATATATATCTTACCATTGCCACATACCTAATCTTACTGATGGTATTAAGTACATGTAATACCTATGAGTCCAAACTAAACTTCCTGCAGTACCAGAACTAGAGGCATTCCCTTACCAATGGCTAATCTGTCACTGGGTCTGGTTCTAGTTCTCAGTCCCTTTCAAACTGCTCTGGTCCATGCAGTAAAGGATGTATTGCTGTAATGCTGTGACGAAAGTATGTCTACCCTTTTCAAGAAAAGCTGTAAGCTGTAGCCAGACTTGATGGCACACACCTGTAATACCAGCACTTGGGAGGCTGAGGAAGGAGGATCACTGCAAGTTCAAGGCCAGCCTCAACAACATAGTAAGACTCTGTCTCAATAAAAAAAAAAAAGAAAAAAAAAACCTATAGGCTTTTTAAAAAAAGTTTCTAACATTCACTTCTCTATGTGAAACTATTCCATTAATATTAAACATAATTATTAAAATTAAATTTACTCCTGTCTGTGTTGAAATATCTGGTACCAGATTTGTCCTTCCACCATAAAGAACTAGAAAACTAGGCAGAAATAGAAGAAACAAGTATTTTCAAATGTTACTGGCTTTGGGTGCTGCAGTCTCCTCCTAAGATAATTTATCTGTTCCTTCTGTCCCAAACAAAGAATTGGTCAAAAGCATAAAGGGTGGCAAAGTTTCACATTTATTAAAAGTAGAGAAGAAACTTTGCAGAGATGGAGTTTGGGCCAAGTAAAAGTAGGAAAAAAGGGAAAAAAATTAAAATCCACTCAACAGTGTGAGGGTGGGCCATCGTGAAGAGAGACGATACCCAGCACTTAATAGCAGCTGTCCTTTTTGTGCATCTCTCACGCTGGTGATACTTACCTATTAAAACCACCTTGAGTTCCCAGGAGAACTCCATGTACAGGATTTTGGGAACTGTTCTGCGCATGGGTCCTGGGAACAGGTCACACCGATTTTCCCATCCAGTTATAGCCACACCCTACCTTCATGCCTCACAAATAGTGTACTGGTGTAACTTTGGAGATGCTCTCCATCCAGTTCCAGACTACTACAATAAGTGAATCATGAAAACTTTTGATTTCCCAGGGTATATACAACTTGTGTTTATTCTAACTATACTGTAGTCTATTAAGTGTGTCTATTAACAATATACATACCTTAATCTTAAAACATTTTATTGCTAAAATATGCTAATCCCTGAACTATTGATAATGGCACTGATGAACTTGCTTAATGAAGGGATGCCACAAACCTTCAATTTGTAACACAATATCTGCAAAGTGCAATACAACAAAACGTGTCTATAGTTAGAATAGGTATCACAAGACAGAAGTCATTGGTGATGGAGCAAATTGTTAAGAATCACTCTGACTTTCTGCTAGACATATGTTTCAATCATGTACCAGGAAGGGAAAACAAAAGAATATCCTGGTGGTTGTGCTGAATTGTAAATTACTAAGATGGAGATTGGACTTTGAGCAAACTGACACAACTGAAATATTGATGCAGAATACATTACACGAGGGAGAAATTCAAAGAACTCATTCCAGAAATTTGCATAGGAATTTCTTTGAGTCTGTTCCCTAATACAAAGCCCATTCGGCAAGAAGAACAAGATCTACAAGCTGAACCATTCCCAGAGACACCAGCACTGAGAAATTGTCAAGTTCCAGTCAGCCAGAGTGGAAAGACCTTGTTAAACACCTGGAGGTTAATGATGTAATACCAAAGAAATGTAGCCCTAAAGGAGCTACCAGTAAAAGCTACTCCAGACTTAACTAGCCCCGCCCCCCCCAAAAAAAGACTAAAAAGAAAAGCTTATCTGCCAGATACTTAAAAGCCTTGTTAAATGTTCAACATTTTAAAAAGAGAACAAAATCCAAATGCTCAACACTAACATTCATAATGTCCTGGTTCCAGCAACAACAAAAATGACTAGAGATGCAAACAAGAGAAAAGTGTCACTATAACAAGGAGACAAATGACTACATAATAATAAACTCCCAAATGCCAGAGATCAAGGAATGCCAGACAAAAATATTAGTTTTAGAAATATACAAAAGGAATTACAGAAAAACTTGAAAAATGATAAGGAAAGAAATGGGAGTTATAGAAAAACTAAATGAAATGTGTAAAGATGAAAAACATATTTCTGAAAGTAAAAAATTGACTGAATATACTCAACAATAGATTAGGTGCTGTAGAAGAAAATATCAGTGACTTGAGGGGATAGAAAAGAGAAACTATACATTACAAAGCATGTAATAAAAACACTTTCTAAAAAATTTTAACAAAACTTCAGTCACTTGTGGAACAACACAAAGTGGCCTAACATATGTGTAATTAGAATTCAAAAAGGGCAAAAGAAAAAGCAAAAGAAATATTTAACAACATAGTAGCCCAAAATTTTCCAATCTTGATTAAAACTATGTGCCTTCAAATTCAAGTTCCATGAACCACAAGCAGCAATAAAGAATCCCATATTGAGGCATATGATAATCATATCACTGATAATTAGGATTTAAAAAGAGACTCTTAAAAGCATCTAGGGAGGGAAAGAGGCATTCAACTTGGGGAAACAAAGATAAAAGTAACAGTGGACTTTTCATTTAGAAATACATGAGCAGGGCCAGGGATTTAGCTCAGTGGCACCATGCCTGCCTTGTTAGTGCAAGGTCCTGAGTTCAATCCCCAGTTAAAAAAAAAAAAAAACATGAGCAGACTAAATGATGCAAACTGCTGAAAACAAAAACAACAACAAACCCCCATGAGTCTAGCATTCTAGATCCAGTGAATATGCTTCAAAGTTGAAGGACATAAAATAAAGACATTTCATTTTCATGCAAACAAAAGCTATAAAACAATTGCTGTAAACTGTATAACAAGTAGGGTATGATAGTAGGAAAATGATACCCTATAGAACTCTAGATGTTTAAAGAGCAATAAGTGCTAGTATGTAGATAAGTAGAAATCCATTTTTTCAGTTTTAAAGTTTTAAAAGGCTATTTATTGACTTTAGTAGCAAGAATACTAACAAGGTAGTCAGGCTTACAATACATTTATATCAAAAGAACTGTAACAAAACAATAACAGTGTTATCATTTAAATCTAAAATGTCCCCCAAATGTCTCATGTGTTCACAGGAAGAGATTTTTGGAAGATGACTGGACCATGGGCTTGCTATCCTCATCGGTGGATCAGTCCATTGATGAGTTCATAGCTGAATACACTGTTAAGAGATACCCAGGGCTGGGGATTTAGCTCAGTAGTTTCAACACCTGTGGTGCAAGGGAAGGACCTGAGTTACATCCCTGGTACCAAAAAAAAAAAAAAAAGATAGAGCCCAGCTGTAGGAGGTGGGTCCCTGGGAGCATGCCTATGGAGGGTATATCTCTTGCTCTGGCTCTTCCTCTGATTTCTGTTTCCCAGATGCCATGAGTTGGACAGCTTTCCTCTACCACACCCTCTGCCATGATGTTTCTGTATTGGAACCAGGTTACCATGGACTGAAACCTCTGAAGCTGTGAGCCAAAGATAAATCATTTCCTCCTTGAAGTTATGTACGTCAGACATTTTATCCCAGGAAGGAAAAGTTGACTCATACAAACAGAAAGGATAGAAGAAGAAAAATTCAATTATACCTTTTTAAGATTCTTACATTGTATTTTAAGTGGCATATTATTTGCAGGTAAAGTGTGATAAGTTAAAGGGCATACTATAAATCTTAAATATTGACCACTAAAAAGATAAAACAAAGAGGTATAACTAATAGGCCCATAATGGAGATGATATACAATGCTAAATGATAGTCTGAAAAAGTTAGAAAAAAAGATAAAAAGGAACAAAATCAGAAGGGGCAAATATAAAACAATATCAAGATAATAGACCTAAACCAAACAACACTGATAAATGTCATAAAAATAAATGGCTAACCACTCCTCTTATTAAAAGAGAGATATTAAGCTTTTTCTCAAAGCAATATTCAATTACATATGATCTGCAATGTATTCACTTTAAAAATAAAAAGACATACCCATGAGAAAATTAGTGTAATTACATTAATATTAGACAAGATATTACCAGAGCAAAAGAAGGTTGTTTCATAATGATAAAAGGGTTAATTTGTTAAGAAGACATAATAACCAAAATGTATTTGCACATAATTATAAAACTTCACAATATATGAAGCAAAACACAACTGAAAGAAAGAATAGACAAATCTATAATTATAGCGAAAAATCTCAACACTCTTGTCTCAGAATTGATAATACCAGTAGGCAGAAAATCAACAATGACACAGAAAATTTGGGCAAAACTATCAATCCACTTGATTTAATTGACATCTATAGAATACTACACCTAACAACTGTAGAGACATTCTTTTCAAGTACACATGAAGAGTCACCAAACTGACCAGATACAGGCCATAAAGCAAATGTCAATAATGTAAGACCGAGGGCCTTACCAAACGCTCTGAGGAGCTGACTGCAGCAAAGAACACCTGGGAAGGAACACACCGGACAAGTTGGAAAATAAAACAGACCTTTATTAGTCTGGCCAGATGGCACTCCCAAAGCAAAATAGCTTAGAGAGGCAACTGGCTCAGAGTCCGAGGCTGTTCTTATAGGGGGTTGAGGGGGAAGTTAACATATAGAATTAAAGAAAAGGGGGCAAAGGTTAGTGGTCGACTGTCACGTATTGATGGTCAGCAGACATTTGAAGCTTGTTCTATAGATTGTGGTGTCCGGAACATCAGTTCCAGGCAAACAAGGAATTGAGTAGTTTACTTTGGGACTTTAGGTCTGTTACAGATTTTTATCTAGTGTCCCAAAACTAACAAGAATCTTTATCCATTAACTCACATTTAATCACAATGGGGCTGGAGAAAAGGAACAAAGGTTATGCAGTCCCACATTCCCCACTGATTTTTGGAACTTAAGTAATCTTACGCGCAAATGTAGGCATCCATTGTATACAACAACATGACAATAATAAGCATGTACACACAACTATGATGACAAGAAAAAGTTAACCATTGTAGGTTGGGCAACCACGAAGTTAACCATTTGAACAAGTCCCCACCATCCTCATTATATATTCTTTGAGCCAGATCTTCTCATTGTTTTATCTTTTCTTTGATCTTTGGACCATTATTGGTAAGATTGAAACAACACATATTTTTTACTTTTTCACAACCTTGGTGGTGGAGGAGCAACAAATAGTCTATTGCTGCTCTATTATCTAAGATTGTCTGTCTCTGTTCCTATAACTCTTGGTTAATTAATGCCAAGGCTGATTAGGTAACATTTAACCCTTTGACCACCTTGCAAGCTAATTTTCGTACTGCCTTTTCAGCATGGACTCCTATAGAAGGCAGGGCAACAAAAGATGCTATCATGGTTATCACTTCAGCATCTGTTAACAGACCTACGTCATCATCGCATCCTGGTGCAGTGTAAGGTGACCAACGTTTAGTTCCGTTAGGCACAATCAAATCAGTTCTGTCTGGCAACACTACAGCTAGACGACTCAAACAGCAATGGGTCTTGGTTAAATTTGCTGGAATATAATTAAAGGTCATTCCTTCACAGGTATAAAACCATCCTGTGGGCAGGGAGATATGGCAATTGTTACACACAATTTTTTGTTTTATATGGCAGGACATCCCTTCTGACCATTTTATCCTCAGACATTTGGTTGTACAATTTTTATACATAGCACATTCAGTTTTGTTTGACATAATTACCTTGGGTGTATATAATTTGACAGAATTTTTAGGTTTACGGCAGGTGTCATGCCCCCAATTATAACTATCCATATAAGTAAGATTTTTTTCCTGGGATGTCCTTAAATAGGGTGTAAGGTTGTATTAATTCTAAAGAGGTGCATACCGGAATGAGACAGCTTCCCAGCACATAATGGAAATTTAGATCAACATTTAAGCAGAAGTCAGACAAGTTAAGCAAGTTTGCCAATTGAATCCATACATTTTTTGTGTGATCTAGTCCTCTTGGGGGCAATACTGCCAGTGTCCCAGAGAATATTATCATTAAGGTGAAACATCTCCAACCCATTCCAGTCTTAGCTTTTAGTCACCTGGTTGGCTGATAACCTTCCATTTGTCCTTTTTGACGTCTGTGGGGGGGTCCTGCTTTTAGATGGTTGTGATGTATCCAGGCAGAATGTCCAGCCACCTCCACCACCAAGGGAGTTGATGGGACAACAGGAACCGGTCCCTTCCAATGAGGTTCCAGGGTCTTGGAATCAAACCTGCGAATAAAAACCAAATCTCCTGGCTTATAGGGTAAAGGTTGTAAAGGTTTTTCATTTGGACTAGTCATTTTCTTTCATAATGTCTCATGTAGCTCTGACTGAAGCTGATGAACTGTCTTTAAGGATTTAAGCAGTTGAAGGTGGGAAAATTTTTCCTTTAATTCTACATTTATTAATGGAATGATTGGGGGAGATCACCCATAAACAATCTGGAAGGGGGACAGATTGAGGGGAGGCTTGGGAGTGCACCTCATTCGGAGGAGGGCAAAAGGGAGAAGCTCTACCCAACCTAGTTCAGTCTCCAAGCATAATTTAGTCAGAATCTCCTTTAAAGTTCGATTTGTTCTTTCTACCTGTCCTGAACTTTGAGGCCTATAGGTACAGTGTAGATTCCACTTTATTCCAAGGATATTACTAATTAATTTAGATATCTTAGCCGTAAAGGCTGGACCATTGTCGGACCCCAAAGCTAAGGGCAAACCAAAACGGGGAACTATTTCTGTCAGGAGCTTTTTAACTGTTACTTCTGCTGTCTCCCTCTTAGTGGGGTATGCTTCTACTCATCCTGAAAATGTATCCACAAAAACTAGCAGGCATTTGTACCCATACATGCCAGGCTTCTTTTCAGTAAAGTCCAACTCCCAATGTTCTCCTGGAGTTATTCCTCTGTGTCAGACCCCAGGGGGCCCGGTTATCTGATTAGCATTTACCTTGAGGCAGGTGGGGCATCATCTCACCACGTCCTGGGCCTTTTGGGCTAATTCCTGGCTGACGAAATGGGGTTATAAGGCAGCCATCATCCTTTTCTCACCAAGATGGGTGGACTCATGTAGTTCTCACAGCAACGTGTCTGCTACAGTGGCTGGGAGCACCACCTTTTCCTCCTTAGTCGTCCACCACCCATGTCTTCCTCAAGTCCAGCATCTCCTGTTCATTTTCATTATCTCCTTGTCTGTATATTTAGGTTTTTCTGGGAGTACCGGTGTGGGAAGCAGAACCATTTGCTTCCCCACTGATTTTTGGGCGGCTTGTCTTGCTGCCTGATCAGCAGCATTATTACCAATCACCTCGGGGCTTGACCCCTTTTGGTGCCTATGGCAATGGATGATGGCAACCTCTCGGGGCAACCAGATGGCTTGTAGTAGTGCCAATATCTCAGTCTTATTTTTAATTTCCTTCCCTTCGGAGGTTAGCAGCCCTCTGTTCTGATAAATCTCCCCATGTACATGGGTGGTGGCAAAAGCATAACAGCTATCAGTGAATATATTTATCCTTTTTCCTTTTCCCAATTCCAGAGCCTTAGTTAAAGCAATCAGCTCAGCCCTCTGTGCTGATGTCCCTTGAGGTAGCCCCTGCTCCCATTCCACCTGTTGGTCCTGGTTGACCACCGCTGCTCCAGCATACCACACACCATCACGAATGAAACTGCACCCATCAGTATAGAATGTTATCTCTGCTTGGGAGGGGGGGGGCCTGGTCCATCGAGTCCTGACATCCTCTCCTTGAGTTTTCAACAGTCTCCAGGCAATCATGGATGGGCATTTGTTCATCAGATTCTGGGAGTAGAGTAGCCGGATTGAGGCCAGTGGTGGTGGCAAACTTAATGTGTGGCTGTTCTAATAAGACTCCTTGATATTGTAACAGTCTGGCATTAGACAGCCATTTGCTAGGTGAGCTATTCAACAAGGGCTCAATGGCATGGGGAGTGATCAAAGTTAAATCCTGTCCAAAGGTCAATTTGTCAGCTTCTTGGGTTAAAGCAGCTTCTGCTGCTACTGTCCTCAAACAAGTAGGCCACCCTCAGGCCACTGGGTGGAGCTTCTTTGAGAGGTATACCACAGGCCGCTTCCATGGCCCCAAAAGCTGAGTAATCACTCCCTTAGCTACCCCATTTTTCTCTGTCACATACAAGGTAAAGGGGCTGGTGCCAATGCAAGTGCAGTCTTAAGCAATTGAAATGCCTGCTGGCAAGCCTCAGTCCACTCGAGGGGTGTATTTCCTCCTGAAGTGGCCTCATGTAGGGGTTTGGCAATCTCAGCAAAGCCAGGAATCCAAATCCTGCAATAGCCAACCACCCCTAGGAACTCTCGCACCTGTTTCTTTGAGCCTGGCTTCAGAATCTGGAGAATTGCAGATACTCTCGATTCTGCCAGTCTCCTCTTTCCCTTTTCAGGAATATAGCCCAAGTAGATTACCTTGGTTCATTGGAGTTGAGCTTTCTTCCAGGACACCTGATATCCCAGTTCCTGGAGGGCTTTCAGGAGGCCCTCGGTGGCTGCAATGCATTCTTTATCAGTTGAAGTCACCACCAGGAGGTCATCAACATACTGAAGAATAGTCACCTGGGGAAACACTTTTCTTATCTCTTGCAGATCTTTGTTGAGAGCTTCCCCAAACAGAGTGGGGGAGTTTTTGAATCCCTGCAGCAGCCGGGTCCATGTCAGCTGTCCGGTTGTTCTGGTGTCTGGGTCAGTCCATTCGAAGGCAAAGAGGGGCTGGCTCACAGGTGCTAGAGGCAGGCTGAAAAATGCATCTTTAAGGTCTAATACTGAGTACCACACATGACCGGGAGGGATGAGACTCAACAGAGTATAGGGGTTTGGTACTGTTGGGTGAACAGTCTCCACCCGACTGTTTACTTCCCACAAATTCTGTACCGGTCTGAAGTCCGAGGTGCCAGGCTTCCTCACAGGAAGCAGGGGTGTATTCCAGGCTGACTGGCAAGGGACCAGGATGCCAGCTTCCTGGAGTCGGTGGATGTGTTTGGATATCCCTACCTTGGCCTCCAGCCGAAGGGGGTACTGCCACACATGGGCGGGGGTGGCAGAGGCCAACAGTTGAACCACCACTGGGGCATTGTGTTTGGCCAATCTGGGTGAATTAGTTTCAGCCCATACCCAGGGAAAGTTTTTCTGAAGGTAGTCCCATTTTTGTTCAGGAGGTTCTGTGCCCTCCTTTAGCAGCTTAAATTCATCTTCAAGGGGAACCATTACCATAATGGCAGAGGGTGGCTTGAGTCCCAGCATCCCTCCTTCAGGCTCAAAGGAAATAAAAGCCCCCAATTTTTGTAGTAGATCTCTTCCCAACAACGGGTATGGACACTCTGGGATGACTAAGAAGGAATGAGTAACAGTGCCTTTTCCCAGATTTACAGTTCATTTAGTGGTCCAAGGGTAAGAGGCTGACTGTCCTGTGGCCCCGGTAATGAAGGACTTTAGGGAAGAAAGGGTTCCAAGGGGGGTCTTTAGGACAGAATGGGCCATGCCAGTATCCACAAGGAATTGGACATCTGTTCCCCCTATTTCCAAAGTCACCATAGGCTCATTAGGGTCAAGCAGCCATGAGCCTCGGCCCTGTCAGTCAATTTTTTTCATCTACCAAGAGAACTCCATCTCCTTTTTTCTTAGTCTCTTTCTCTCTCTTTCTTTTTAACTTTTCACAATCCCTCTTGTAATGGCCCTTTTCCTTGCAATATGCACATTGATCCTTCTCTAACAAGGGCCATACTTTACTTTTATCCTCTTTTTTATTCTCTCTGTATTTCTTTTGGATAAAACCTCCATCTGTCAAGGCTGCAATATTCACCTTTCCTATCTTTTTAGCCATTCTATCCTCAAAAGGATCCCTATTGTTAAACACCTTCATTGCCACACTCATCAACTTTTCCCTATTCTCTCCCTCAAATCCTTCCATCCACTGCAGTTTCTTTCTAATATCTGGGGCCGACTGAGTAACAAAAGCCAAATTAATTGCCTGTCGATTTGCAGGGGCATCTGAGTCAATTGGAGTATACGTACGGTATGCTTCCAACAGACGCTCCAGAAAGGCAGAAGGGGACTCCTCAGGTCCTTGAAGGACCTCGCTTACCTTGCTCAAATTGGTAGGCTTTTGAGCGGCTCCCCTCAAGCTGGCTAGGAGATGCTGACGGTAGTTTTGGAGAGCTTCTCTCCCGCCCGAGGAATTAGCTTGCCACGGGGGATGGGTGGACGGAAGTTGTGCCTCAATATGGGCCCGCTGTTGTTCATCAAGGGGGCCCTCTGTTCCCCCTAACACAGACTTTATGGCTTGCCCTCGGATCCTTTCTCTTTCCTCGGAGGTAAAAAGAGCTTGGAGAAGTTGTTGACAATCATCCCAGGGTGGGTCATGGGTATGAAAAACAGATTCTAGGAGGGAGATCAAAGCCTGGGGTTTTTCTGAAACAGGGGGATTTTGATGTTTCCAATTATACAAATCACTGGTAGAGAAAGGGATATAGACATAATGACCCTGTTCTATTTCCCTAAGAGGCAGAAGAGGAACTGAACTAGTCCCTTCAGTGAGAGCTCCGTGGGGATCATAAGCTGCCCCTGTTCACGTGTGGGAGGGGGAGGTTATAGAATCTGGAGATTTTCCTTCTTTGGGAAGAGGAGAGGAGAGAGAGTTTCGAGATCTGGGGACCACTTTATCAGAGGAAGCGGATGGCTCCACATAGGGTGGAGGTCTTATAACAAGATCTAAGGGGTCAGGATCTTGTGAGAGAACCAGCTTGGGAGCCCGGGTTTTGGCCTCTTGGGCTTCCCTTGGGGCCATAACCATAATGCGAGAGTTTGTTCACAGGGAACAATGCTGCAACCATGCCAGAGGCTCTTGACAAGCCCGGACCCAGATATTTATATATGGAAACTGATCAGGATGGCTAGGGTGCCTGGTGACCCTTCTCCATACCGCCCTGCAGAGACTTGGGTCAAAAGAGCCCTCAGCTGGCCATCCAACTCAAAAGGCCGGCCATTCCAATTGACACAGGGAGCAAAGTTTTCCACCAGAAAATTTAACCCCATATTCATTCTCCTGTTCGGGGGTGGGGAAAGCCAATTTAAAATTAGTGAGAAAACAATCCAATGGGGTATTTCTGGAGCAGGATCCTCCCATCTCTGTCCTGATGGTTTGGAAAGAAATACAAAATTAAACACACAACGGACAGGACACTAACGTACGAATGACAAAACGAACAGGCGCCACAACAAAACTGAAACTAAATCTTCCCTTATTCCTCATCAGGAACCTTGGGGTCAGGGGAGGCTTATCGGCCCGTCAGCCACCTCACTCCTGACAACAAACGGTTGCAACCAGCCAAAAACTTACCTCCAGAGGTTTTCTGAGGTCTGTGCCTGAGAGTCTCCTGCTGGATTCCACCACAGAGTCTCGGCTGAGCTGGGGTTCCTTACCTGGGGGGGTCTCACTGGGGCCTCCAAAATGTAAGACCAAGGGCCTTACCAAACGCTCCGAGGAGCTGACTGCAGCAAAGAACACCTGGGAAGGAACACACCGGACAAGTTGGAAAATAAAACAGACCTTTATTAGTCTGGCCAGATGGCACACCCAAAGCAAAATAGCTTAGAGAGGCAACTGGCTCAGAGTCCGAGGCTGTTCTTATAGGGGGTTGAGGGGGAAGTTAACATATAGAATTAAAGAAAAGGGGGCAAAGGTTAGTGGTCGACTGTCACGTATTGATGGTCAGCAAACATTTGCAGCTTGTTCTATAGATTGTGGTGTCCGGAACATCAGTTCCAGGCAAACAAGGAATTGAGTAGTTTACTTTGGGACTTTAGGTCTGTTACAGATTTTTATCTAGTGTCCCAAAACTAACAAGCATCTTTATCCATTAACTCACATTTAATCACAATGGGGTTGGAGAAAAGGAACAAGGGTTATGCAGTCCCACAATAAACTTGAAAGAATTGATACAACAAAAGTCTTCTGACCACAACAGAATTAAATCTAAAAACAACAGTGCATCAAAACACTCAACAAACTAAGAATGTAAGGCAACTTCCTCATCATGATACACACAAAAAGGCAGGCAAAAGGGGAAAAATAAAACAAAAAAAAAGAAGGGAAAAAATGGAAATAAAGCTTTTCTAACTAAGCGGAGAGGGAGAGTTGAAGGGAGTGGAGGAGATTGGGAGAAAAAGAGGAATCAAAATATATCATGTACAGGTACAAATTCTCTTTGATAAATGTGATTGTTATGGATATTTAAATTGTACCAATAAAATTAATTTTAAAAAATAAAGCAACTCCATTTGTAAAACTTAAAAAAAAAAAACTGCAATTCTCCATCATGGCAGTGTAGAGAAAGCAACATTCACAGAGATCGTCCAGGTAAGCACCATGGTTAGTTAGAGCACATCAAAAAGACGTAGTAGAGATACCAATCACTAGAGTACACCCTCAATAGGATAACAACCACAAGAAATGCGGAAAGTGGGAATTCTAGAATAAGAAGCAAAATTACATATAAGCTCAGGCACTCATCTGAGTGCCTGGATCTGGAGACAGCAGTGTTCATGGTGCAGTTGAGCCAGATCATGTACCTGCCAGGACATGGACCAGAATCTGTGCTCATATTAGCAAACAGTCTCCCAAATCAATTGTGTGGTTCCCAGCCGAAATCCAGAGGCACAGCCACCCTGTGAAATACATAAAACTGTCTGGGAAAGAAGTAAGGGGGATGGCTACAGCTTGGTACTTGCTTCAGAAACCTTTATTCTCCAGCCCTGGGGGAATTCCATGGTTTACCTGCCAGAATACAGACCAGAATCTGTGATAATAGCAGCAAAGAGAATCTTCCATGAATGTGTAGCCTATGCCACAGTTCTAGCTACCCTGTGCAAAGCTAAAAAACTCTCATGGAAAAAAAAGCAGGGGTATGGGGGTGACTGCAGCGGGACACTTCCACCAATCACCATTGCTCATTCTTCAAGCAGAGTATGGAGTATCTATCACAATTCCAGCCTCTCTGACTAGGTGGGCTGGGTAGAAGTGGTGTTTACCAAACTAAAGATAAATTTAGAGCTTGGGGCATTTAGGGCCCAGGGGCAATGATGGGGATGGGAGGGGCAGAGGGAGGGGGAGGGGTAGAAACAGCCTACACTAAGCCAGGAACCTTCCTCCCTAACCTCCAATTGCTACTGAAAATCAGAGGATTGAGCAAGCTGAGAAAGAGAAAACCAGGAGTTTCAGAGAAGGTAGAAGAAGAACAGGGGAAAGCAGTTTGAAAGTTCACGTAGACAGAGAACCCCAGGCTGAAACTCACTGTAGGGAGCAGAGTAAATACCCCACCAAGAATTCTGAGAAAAGGAGAGCCTCTGGAATTTGGAGGTCTAAAAACAGCATGTCTGGAATGGCATGAAGCATTGGCCTTCCCCTCAAACCTGTTTGTAGACTGTGTGTCAAACAGATTTGTTTGTATTTTCAGACCCCCTTACTCCCAAAGTTAGGAGGAGGGTTTAAGTGAGTATGTAACTGTGTATGGGGATGGTTCAGTGTTTTAATTTCTACAGTGCTTTTCTGCAGGTGGACATCATGATAATTGGTTTCAACACACACAAAACCTCTTGAACCTTCCACAGTTGACCCAATCAAAAAGTGGGCAAATGAAATGAATACAGACTTCTCAAAAGAAGCAGCACAAATATTCAATAAGTAATAAAAATGTTCAACATCTTTACTCTTTAGAGAAGTGCAAATTAAAATAACAAATAACTCTGATATTACACGTTTCTCCAGTATGAATGGCTATCATCAAGAAATCAAATAAATGTTGGCAAGCTTGTGTGGGAAAAGCTCTCCCACATTGTTGGTAGGAATGTAAACTAGTGAAACTACTATGGAAAACAGTAAGGCAATTTCTCAAAATATTGAAAATAGAAAATTTTCTGGACACTACTGTATCTATTCTAAGAGTTAAAGATATCATATTATACAGATACATGCATATCCATATTTGTAGCAATTAAATTCACAATAGACAAATTATGGAAGCAGCCTGAGTGCCCAGTAACAGATAAATGGATAAGAAAATGTATATTTATACAATGAAGTTCTCTTCAGCCATAAAGGATAAATTCAAATCATATGTCAGAAAATGGATTGAACTTGAGAACATAATAGTAACTGAAATAAGTCAAACACAGGAAGTGAAACTCAAAATATAAATAAATCAAAGAGAAAAAAAGAGTGATTGAAGGGAACAGAGAGATAGGTTTCTTAGAGATGAGGAAGGGGAGAGAGGAAAGAGGGGAGAGAGGAGAGTAGCTAGAAAGAAAATAGAATATCAAAATGATCAAGATACAATATATATGCACAAAAAAGGCTAACCTTCAATACAACCCAAATGTAGGCATGTGTAAACAAATGTATCCATATCTTTCCCTCTCTCCCTCCTTCTCTCCCTCTTTCTCTCTCTCCATATATGTCTTATTTTTCTCATTGCTGAGACAAAACACTCAATACCTAAAATTAAAGGAGGGAAGGTTTATTCTGGCACCTGATTTGTAGAGGTTTCAGTCCATAATTAGCTGGCTCCAAGTCAGAGTGAAATAACAAAGGGGCATCACAGAGCAGGCAGGTGGGAGCAGCAGACAAGCAGAAGCAGCAAGCAGTGGCAGCAGCCCTCTTTCTGTCCCTTATATTCAGTCCAGGCTACCCACCCTTAGGTTAAGCAGCATTCACACCCAGGGTGGGGCACCCTTAATTCCAGCATCACATACTTAATCCCAGCATCATACACCCTAGATCCAAATACCTCTGAAAAAGCCCACCTATGACCACACGAGGCTTTGGGGGACATCTAGACACAGGCCATATTATTCATATATATAATTTTTGTGGTGTGCATACAGTTCTTTGGACATATTGTCCAAAACCACTTGCCTCATTTTTTATGACATGAGTTTAAGCTAATCCCCATGGAAAATCATATTAAATTTCACCTCTGTTTAATAAGACAACAATTCTGTAAAACAAGATCAGAGTCATTCTCCCTTACTTATTCTTCTGTGTTTTTAACAACTGCTTCTGTGCCCAGATGGTCTGATTCATGGCCTTCTTCAACACATACATGGTTTACCATTTTTTCTGTCTACTTTCTTTTTAAGAGTTAAGTCACAAGATAAATGATAATTTCTTAAAGGCTAATTAAGAACCTTTCTGCATAGGTTCTATTTAATTGGCTTCAGTCAACCTTGATTATAATCAAAATTTTTTAATTATACTTTACTTATATTTATTGTTTATAAGACTATCATGAAATAACAGAGGACAGCTATTGTGCTAAGCTTTTCCAGTGAATGATCAGTATATTGTAATAAAGGAATTATCAAAATAACATAAATACTAACTCACAGACTCTTTAATATGAATCTATTTAATATTGATGAACTCTCATAATTGCTGTGCATGTTTAAGGGCAAAAAGGTAATTTTTCTATGGCATTACTCTCTCAACTGCTTTAGAATTTCTTAACATGTAAGTGACAAATAGGAAAGCATCTCACTTTCTAATTCTTCTCAAATTCTGGTTTGTATAAAATTCATCTGTGAAACTTCCTAAACATGTAGATTCCCTGTCCCTCTGTGTGACCTTTATTCTAAGTATCCCTTATCCCATCTGATCCCCTTCATGAATAAAATGTATATTAGGTCTATATTAAAGATATTTGAGAGCTTAGAATAAAACAATAAGTGCAAACATCTTAGCACAATACAAAATATATAGTAGGTACATAGTTTCAAAATTCTTATTCAGTGAATATGATGCCAGGCCTGACAATCTGTATATTAAAAATAAGAAGCCCTTCCCTTGGTAATTCTATTGCAAGTGGTCTAAGAACTGATCATATATGAAGAAAATATTCCCTTCTCTAGACAGTGATTCCAAGTCCCGCCTCTGACTCAGAATTACCTGTGCAGCTTTTAAAACTACAAGTCCTTGGGTTTTGCTCCCAGAAATGCTAACACTCCATGTCTAGCATGAAGCCCAATGATATAGAAAGTTTTAAATACTCCACAAGTAATTCCAATGTTAACCAGAGTTGAAGATCGCTACTTCAAATTCTCCAAATATTTTGTCCATTTCTATAGTGGAAAAATTATTCTATATGGAAAAATTCAGCACATATATGACATGTGATCAAAAAATACAGTGATTGGTGGAATCTAAAATTTTATTACAATAAAAGACATATTGCCATTAATCCCCTCAAAACATTCCCCTCCCTTCAAAAACATTTATCCCATCATTCTTGCCCTTTATGAAGCAGTTCTAGAAGTTCTCTTTCATATCCTCTTTAGTTGAGTTATCATGGCTGCCTCAATGTCCTGAATTGAATCAAAACACTTATCCTGGTCATTTTTACTTTGGGGAAAAGCCACAAGTGACATGGTGCCACATCTCGTGAATAATATGGATCAGAATCCACTGTAATATTTTCACAAGCCTGCCTTTCCATTAGATAGCACTCAGAAGGAGCATTCACCATATTTTTTTATCAAACTTTGTAGACACTCAGGAAAGAGGACTTCCAGACTATTTCAGAAAGTAGTAAGAATGGTGAGATAAGTGTGCTCAAAACAAGGGAGAGTATTTTGAGGGGGGTTAATGGCAATGTGTCTTTTACTGAAATAAATTTTTAATTTAAATATTTATTGTATATTTTGATATCTCCTATCTGTAGTGTATTGTATTAGTCAGCTCTCTGTCACTATAATAAAATATCTGAGGCAATTTACTTATAAAGAGAAAAGGTTTATATTAGCTCATAGTCCTGGAAGTCCTAGTCAACATCAAGAGGCTCCACATCTTGGACTTCTGGTTAGGATGAAGATAGCACATCATAGCAGGAGTATATGGTGGAACAAACTATTCACTTCATGAGCCAGGAAGCAAAGTTAAGGGCTAAGGCTAGGGTCCCACTATCCCCTTCAAGGTCATCTTCCTAGTGACTTAAGGACCTCTCACTAAGCATCACTTCCAAAAGTTTCTACCACCTCCCAGAAGGATCACTCTGAGGTCCAAGCCCTTAACATATGGGCTCTTGGGAGAACATTCAACAGCTAACTATAATATATATCAGTTTTACAGTGCTATGTGTTATAAATTTGGAAAATGTACAAAAATGAAAATTTTTAAAATAAGATAAAAATCTATTAAAAGTTTTAAATTTATGAATGGCATAAAAATCTCTTTTGTCTTTAGTTTAAAAATTACTTTGGGAGCTTAGGTATAGCTCAGTGATAGAGTGCTTGCCTCACATGTTCAAGGCCTTGGATTCAATCCCTAGCACTACACACACACACACACACACACACAACACAAAAATATTTTAAATTATATTTTCAGAAACTTAGTTTCTAAATGTTTGCTAACCATGATGACTTTTCATGTCTATATTTACATTCATAGCATAATATACTCTTTACATATCAAACATGGCTCCTCAAGGTAACATTCACAATCAATATGTAACCTTGTGTCTAAAAACATCATTAATAGCAGTGGATTTAAATTCATATTGCAAAGAGTCTTCTTAATAATCCTAATCTTTTTGGCTAACTGCTTGTTAGACCTGTTCAGATTGTCACTGTTTTTACCTTGCAATGTATCTGATAGAGAACTTGTACTAGGAGTCAGAAGGTTGACTCTGACATTTTCTTCTTATTTGCTTGTTTTGTACTACTTGGTATCATTTCTAACCAGCAAGGTTTGCATGAATCTATTGAAGTTATTATATCTTCTAGAGGGTCTTTCTAAGGCTAGGGCTCTACTAAATATTCAGACTCTTGGATTATCTTAGGGTACACTTAGTTTAGATTTGCTCAGATAGATATAGGCTAGGAATCACAACTTGCCAGAAGACAGAGCTAGGCTTTCCTCTTCCATAGAAGCATTTTAACTCCCCTTACCACAGTCTAGAGCCAGTCTCTGATCTTCTTATGTGACAGCTCAGGTTCCAGAATATGAGATCCTCTACACAGCTGGTTTCAGAATCCATCCTAATAGCAAGCGTCCCATTATTATTCTTGAAAAGTTCATGTGTTGGAAAATTAATCCCCAAACTCATATATTAATAAGATTTGGAGGTATAGACTTTGGGAAGTAAATAGGATTAGATGAGATCATGGGCCCTCATAATGTATTTATTGGCTTCATAAAAGGAGGAAGAGAGACTCAAACTAGTAGGGTTTTTCTGTCTCACCATGAAGTAGCAGAGGGCCCTCGACAGATGCCACACAGATGCTAACACCATTCTCTTGGAATAACCAGCTTCTAGAATCATGGCCCAAATAAATTATTCTTTGCTAATTACCTAGTCTCAGATATACCATTATAGGAATAGAAACTGGACTATGACATTCATGTAGCAACTCCATTGGCATAGCTTCAGGATTCTGGAGGAAATACTCCAAGAGTCACCACATGGAGCCAAAAGCTTAGAACTTACAGTCCAATTGTAGTTTTTACTCAGTTATTTTTGCCATAAGCCATGTTGCCTAGCAACCTATTTGACATTTTACCTGTTCCAGTACTCTAAGCGAAGAGCTGGAAAGATAACACAAAGGTCAAGTTTTTATGTAGAAGGAGAAAGTATTTGCTAACCCCTTATTCACATAAGTGTGAATATCCAATTTTTTGGTGATTAGTTAAAACGTGAAGATACAACCTTTAAATTCATTTAACTAAGCACACAGCACACATCAAGGTGTAGTTCTCCAAAAGTGAGCAAATAAGTCCCTCTTAGCACCCTAATACAGCCCTCCCATTAAATAATGAAACATGTAAACCTGTTTGCTTTCTGCTTCAGTTTCCTGCAGAGAAGTGATCATGTCTGCCTTGTTCACTGTTTTTTCATTGTTCCTAGTGCTTGCCACTGTGCCCTGTACATGTTAAGAATGTGATTAACATCTAGTAAGTAAATAAATCAGTCTTTTTTATATAGACATCTGAGTTGACAGTATAATGCCAACCACACCAGCACACCAGGGAAACATGATGCCCACATTTCTAAACTACATAAGGAATATATATTATTATCATTTAATTACAAAGATGACACTATTAACAACATTATTAGTGAAAAATCATATATAGCCACTTGTTTTGTCAAGCAATAGATGATGGTGAAGAAGTCGGAGACAGAGATATTCAAGGGTTTGGAATTCAAACATAAGCCTAAAGACTAATGTCAAGACTCTCCCTGTTCTCCATAATAGAGAGGAGGCTGAAAATGACAGGTGTTTCACACTTATCTACACCAATGGATATAAAAAAATTATGTGCATTAAATCAAATAATTTAAAATGGGCTGAATTAAGTGTTATGATGCACAGCATGAGGGCCTTAAAACTCAACCCAGGGAAATAGTCTTTGGTGGAGGAGTTTTAGGCTGGGATCTGAGCAATAGGTTAGCCTGTGAGTTGTCCAAAGTCTTAGTCAGAGACAGCAGCATGTTCAAGACCTTCAAGCAGAAGCCAAGGAAGGAAAACCTTAGAGAACAAAGTTCAGTGGGCCTGAAACAGATGTTTGAGGTGAGGCTGGAGATAGAAGCAGGAAACAGGGCTTGAAATCTCAACTCTTAGTCTGAATTCAGTGGAAGGTCCCTGAAGAGTTTTGAGCAGGGGAATTATGGGTTCTGACTATAGTGCTGAAGATCTTTCTGGCTCCAATAACTACAATTACATCAGAATAAACCAGATAAGCCTTTCCTTCTCATAATGACTTTTATTTCATTTTTATTTGTTTATTTATTCTACTGCATTTTTTGAGCCTTAAAATATCACTGCTCTTTGTAAATTACTCAGTGATTCATCCTGAAACTTATAAACCTTAGCTGGAGGCATCCTAAGATTTATAGACTTTAGATTTTTTTCCTCAAAACTAATAAGACTCATAATTCATTCTTTAACTGTTCTCAGTAGTGTGCACATCCTTAAAATATTATCTTGCCATCAGGTATGCTGGCACACACATTTAATCCCAGCTAATCAGGAGGCTGAAGCAGAAGGATCATAAGTTCAAGGTCAGCCTGGACAATTTAACAAAACTCTGTGTCAAAAATTTTTTTAATTTTAAAAGGCTTAAGGATATAGCTCAGTGGTAGAGGGCCTGCTAAGTATGCACAAGGCTGTGGATTCAATGCCCAGTACTATCAAAAAATAAAAACCAAAATATTATTTTACCCATTTTGGTAGCTATCTTTCAATCAAATATTAAAATTATAAAAATTAGAGTTATACTTGTATTTCAAAAGATATAGAAAAGATATCTGTGTATGTGTAAGAAATACAAATGATTATGACGTTTGAGAAGAGAGAATTCACTTATTAATATTGACACTAGAAATTATTATAACATTCAGATGTTGCAGGCTGTTATGCCCCATATATTTCCTGCTGTGGTCTGAATGTTTTCATTCTCACAAAATCCATTTGTTGAAATGCTAATCTCCAATTAATGGCATTAGAAAATGGGGGCCACTGGGTAGTAATTAGACCATGAGGTCAGAGTCTTCACAAATGGGGCCAGCAGGCTTATGAAAGAGATTCCACAACTCTCATCCCTTTCCACATAGCAGGAGGACACAGCAAGAAGGCACCATCTACGAACCAAAAAATGGGCCCTCAACAGACACTGAATCTGCCAACATCCCAATCTTGGACTTCCCAGCATCTACAACTGTGAAAAATAAATTTCTGTTGCTAAATAAGCCACCCAGTTTATAGGATTTTCTTCCAACAGCCCACATAGGCTAACACCCCTCCTTTGAGAATGTATAATTTGATTAAATCCAAATTTAGTTGTAACAAAATAAAGAAAATCTATACCTTCATAGCATAATTCTTCCCAAGGGAGATATTTTATTTAACTGAAAGAATATTTGCTTAATTATTTGACTGGGTAAAAATGGAAGTGATAAGTGTTAGATACTTAGTACAAAGAGCATGCTTATAGACAATAGGTAGTTCTTTCTTTGCTACATCTGTTTTGGGCCAACCAAGCCAGTGTTTTAAAATACCGTAGAGCCCCACTGACCCTTCCATATGATAGCTATTGGATAATACCCCCTTTAATATCCAGAAATTAAATTTTTGGATAATATTCCTATGTACACACATTTCAGTAAAATTCATTAAATATGCCATAACTAGAGTTGCCAGATAAAATAGAGGGACACTATTTAGGACATATTATACTAAAATATTTATTGTTATTTATCTGAAATTCAAAGTTAACTGGATTTGCTGTATTTTTATTTGCTAAATGTGGCAACCTTTAATATAGAGAAAAATAAAAGGAAAGCTAATATACAATAGTAATAGGTACTTGACTGTATAACACCATAGGCATATGGCACCTAATGAAGTAGTGAGATGGTTACATCTACAAAGGAATCACAATGATTGCAATAATTTCAAGTGCAGACTGATAGTGGTAGGCTTCACTGGATACCCAACTATCATAAATGGTATGGCCACAGTGATGTCATTTTCTGAAATGATGAACACTCAGAAAAAATTTCAGACAAAACAAGCCACCAATTTCTTTTAATTTGCACACCTGTTCCATTCCTAGAAAATATGGTATATGTTAAAACTATGTTAAACACACATCATGGAGAATATAATTCTTTGTTATGGGAAACTTTGCTGCACAACATAGGACATTAGCTTCTCTGGCTCCAGCTCATTAAAATCAATGGTATTCTACTTCTATGCTAAAATTGTAAAGAAACATTCCTCTAAATTTCCCTCAATGTGTTGTAGCAGTCTCACTAAAGCTACTAATTTAAAGCATACATAAAGACAGAATGGAGAATTTTTCTAGGATAAATGAGGAAAGTTTGTGGAAAGAATAGAAGTGATTAATTGGAATTTTATCAATTTTATTCTATTAATATGTTATGAAACCAACAGTCAGCCTATAAAAATCTTGGTAGAACATCCTTTTCTCTGTTTTTGAGAGTTTGGAGTAGGGAGGAAGAAATAGGTTCTGAGACATATTCCTCCCCATCCTCTAGGGCCTATAACCATGGTATGAGGACAAGAAGGAGGGCCGGAGATTTAGCTCAGTGGTTCCAGCGCCTGCCTCGCAAGCACAAGGTCCCGAGTTCGATCCCCAGTACCAAAAAAAAAAAAAAAAGGGAGGACAAGAAGGAGAGATGAGGAGGCACAGATGGTGGGGAGACTACTTGTGAATGTTAGTGTTAGGGACTGCATGTTTCTGTCCCTCCCAACATTCTTATATTGAAGTCCTAATAACCAATGTGATGGTATTTGGAGGTGAAGCATTTGGGAGGTAATTGGGTTAATGTGGGAATCATAAGGGTACAGCCCCCTTAATGAGATTAGTGCCCTTACAAGAACAAGAAGAGGCCTCAGAGTTTTTTCTCTCTCCCTTATATACACACCAAAGAAAGACCATGCGAGCACACAGAGAGAAGGCAGCTGTCAACAACCCACAATGTGGGAAAAAATCTTCACCTGCTTTTCCTCAGACAAAGGTCTACTATCTTGAATCTATAAAGAATTTAAAAAGATCAGACCTCCCAAATTTAAAGACCCAATCCAAAAATGGGCATCTGAAATGAACAGACATTTCTCAGACAAAGAAGGAGAAATAGCAAATAAATACATGAAAAAATGTTCAACATCACTGGTCATTCAAGAGATGCAAATGAAAACAACACTGAGATTCCACCTCACTCCAGAAAGAATGGCTGCTATCATGAAGTCAACCAATAACAAATGCTGGCGGGGCTGTGGGGAAAGAAGAACCCTTCTCCACTGCTGGTAGGAGTGTAGACTGGTGCAAGCACTGTGGAAATCAGTATGGAGATACCTCAAAGAACTAGGACTGGAAGTCCCATTTGACTCCGCTATTCCACTGCTAGGGATCTTCCCCAAAGAATTAAAAGAATCATACCACAGTGATATATGTAAGCCCATGTTCATAGCAGCACAGTGATAGCTAAAACTTGGAAACAGCCCAAATGCCCAACAACTGGAGACTGGATAAAATGTGTTTTTTTTATAAAATGGAGTACTACTCAGCCATAAAAAATGAGAAATTAGAGACATTTATAGCTAAGTGGATGCACATTGAGGCAATACTCTTAAGTGAAATAAATAGGACACACATGTATAAATACTGAATAGTTTCTCTGGTGTGAGAAACTGAAAGTGTCAATAAGGACTAAATTTATAATAGGTAACGTGAAATAGGAAGAAAAGGGGCAAAGGGGAAGGAAGTGGGAGGGCTAGGGGAAAGGATAGAAGGGAGTGGGATTAATATGAGAAAATGGAAAAATAGGAACAAAATCTTTGTAAATAGGGAGGACTGGAGGGGTTGAAGGGAGGGCTGGACAAGGGTGAAAAATAAGTACCAAGAGAGATTATGTAAAGGTGCAAATTTCCAATGATGAATGTCATTATGTTTTATACCTAAAATGTAGCAATGATTAGAATGAATAATCGATAATGCAAAATGGGAAGAAAAGGTCCAAAGGGGTAGAGGTAGTGGGAGGGGCAGGGGAAAGGAAAGAAGGGAAAGGAAAAATGCTGAGAAATGGAAAAAATGGAAATAAAGTCTTTGTAAATAGGGAAGGGTAGAGGGGGTGAAGGGAGGGCTAGGAATGGGGAAAAAATAAGAACCAAGATGCATTATGTAAAGGTACAATTCCCAATGAGAAATGTAATTGTGTTGTATACCTACAATGTACCAATAAAAGAATTTAACAAAAAAAAAAAAAAGGAAGGCAGCTGTCTACAAGGCAGAAAGAGGACTCTCACTAAAATTAAAGAATGCTGGTTCCCTGACTTCCAACCTGCAGAACTTTGTCAAAAATAAATGTCTATTTTTCAGACCATCCAGTCAGTGGTACTTTGTTATAGTAACCTGAGCCAACAAAGACAATTAAGAAGGGGTTCCCTACCTTGATGTAAAGGAACTAAGATTGGAACATTTGTTTACAGTCTTTATAGTGACATAAAGAACCATATAGATCACATATTCAACTTCTTTATTTGAGAACCATTGTGGTATACAGACAAAAAAAATCAAGATCTAAATTCAGAGAACTTATGTTTAAATCTCTATTCACCAATGATTAAGTCTAAGACCTTAGCGAAGGAACTCAATCTGAATTGCTCCTCTAGCAATGAACAATACTTACAATATAAAGGTGTTTGAAGATATGAAAAGAAAATGAAAGAAGGAAAGAAGGAGAAGGGAAGAAAAAGAATAGAAAAAAGAAAAGGAAGAGAAGGGAGAATTTTTTAGATGATCAATCACTGGCACAAAGAAGTTACGTGAGTTGTAACTCACTACTCAGGGGAAATATCTAGGTCTTCCCAATTAATGTAACTCTAATGTAGCATCAGGCAGCAGTCTGGGGAGCTAGGGGTCTCCCATTAAAAGACCCTCCCCTCCTCTGGGTTAGTACCCACATTCCAGTGAAGAATGAACAAGTAGAGAAAGGCTGGTTCAAAACTGAAAGCCTCCGGGGAAAAATAGGGAAGTCAGGTCTGGCTTAGAATAAGGAAGTCAGAATGAAAGTAGTGTGAAGCAGATGTTTATTTATATCATGAAGGAGGGAACAAAGCTACCAGGTAGCAGGCTACAAGGCAGGGTAGGGGTCTTCTCCCTGCTCATATATATAAGCAGTATGCAAAGGTTTTACAAAGGACAACTTCCTCAAGTACGCAGTGCAAAGTAAGCATGTGGTCATTTCTATAAAGACCAGTCATGTCAGCTACTCAGGTCATGCCTTATGTCCCCACCTATGTTTCCCTCTAACTGTCCCTACAATGACAGAGATATGGGTATTGTGCTAAGCCTTCAAAATCCACATGTAATCTCACTTATCCTTTTTTTTTTTTTTTTTTGGTACTGGGGATTGAACTCAGGACCTTGCATTTGCAAGGCAGGCACTGCACCACTGAGCTAAATCCCCAGTCCCTCACTTATTCTTAATATGTTTACTAATACACTCATTTTCTGATAAAGAAACTTATCTCATATTTTTTTCTTTCCCTTCTTTCCTCCCACCCCCTTGGTGCATACTTCAACATAATTTCTCCTGTACCAAAATAGGCTTAGAGGTTTGCAGAAGCCTAGTGCCCCAAACGGCCCTTATATTCCATTCTGGCTTTAAATATGTGTTAGATAATATATTTCATACTTTGTACTCACCTTTAAAATAAAAACATTTCTAGGTTTCTTGCTTTACTTTAAGGGATATGAAAAAATTAATAAATCTCTATTCCAATGTACTATTGTTGAACGACTCAAGTAAAAAGACCTCTGGTCTGAAAATGGATTTAATTAGCTGAGGCAGCTTGCCCCCAAATGCTCCACTTTCTGTCTCAGTACAATAGCACTTCCTTGCCTTACACATGAAAAGAGTGCTGGGCACTCTCCTAAGACATACGTCTTTGTCTAAGTTGGTTCCACTGTTTTCTTCCAAGTTTCAACCAGATACATGCATCCCCAGAAAGTGGCTTCCAGGGTGAGAAGTCTTTCTTTATACTGGTCTCCAAACACTTAGTAAAGTACATATTGTTCCAGCAAGCAAATCATATCTTGGGAAAAGCAGCCTGGTTGTACAACAAAACCCAATTTTAAACCCTGGAGGGGATGTTTGTTTCTAAGACATCTGGCTGAGAATCAGAGACACCCAGAAGCAGGATGCACAGGACTCTCTTGCCTTTCTGATGAAACAAAGTTTTATTAAAGCAGTTTTCAGCAGGGATTTCAACAAGGGATGATCATAGAAGAATTTGAAAAGGTTAGAATGCTCTATGCATTAAATAAGCATCAAACACTAGGTTTTAAGAGATCTCATCCAAACCTTCAAAGATCAGGAAAAATTTATACAAGAACAGGACAAAGGAAAGAGGAAAGAGTCTCAACTTATTCTACAAGAATAGCAAAATTCTCAGGTTTGTAACATCTGTGAACATAGATCTAAAAGTCCTAGATTAGATACTAACAAAATTAATATGGCACTTTATTAAAAAGATCAACAGCCCTAACAAAGGTAAGATTTTTCCAGACAAGGGGAGGTTGAATCACCATCAAGTGTATTAGTGCAATTCACTATATTATTTATATATGTGTGTATATGTGTACCTATATATGATATTTTAGTAGACACTAAGGATTGGATTTTTTAAAAATCTGGTAGAAACTAATTACAAGCAATAATAAGCACCCAATTTAAAACTAAAACATTAGAAATTTTCTTAATAAAATAATGAGAATGCATGGAGCCTTCTTACCCCAGAAGTTTCTAAAATTGAGCTTCAGGCCCTAACCAGTGCAAAAAAAAAAAAAAAAAGGAACTCAGAGGCATAAACTTCAGGGAGAGGACCAGTTCTAGGCCTAGCTGCCCTCAGATCCATTCCTGAAACACCCCATGCTTCACTCTACATCATATGTCATTTTAGTTATCACATACTCCTTTTCTTCTGCTGCATAAATAACAGAACTCTGATGAAAGGCTCTGGATATTGAGCAGTCCCTAGGACAGGAGCTTTGTGGGAGCAGAAACATTAGTCTTGTTTACACAGTAAATGCTCAGTAAATAGCTGGGTAGAATTCCAACTGTGTTTGGGAATGACAGCTTTGAAGTGCTTGTGCTGTGCCAGACACTATTTAAGTACTTTACACAATTCATCATATACAGTTCACTATCTTATAATGAACATAAATTTTATTTGGCTCACAGGGAGTCCAAGAGTGTGGCACTTGGATCTGGTAAAGGTGCCTGACTGAGAATCAGAGACACTCAGAAGCAAGAAGCCCATGGACTCATAATAAAATTGCAGGAGGCATGGCATGGGAGAGAGTATACAAGAGAAAGAAAGAGAGGGCTTAAATTGCTTTATAACAATCCCAATCTTTAGATAACTAACTAATTCTCATTATAATGATATCAATCCATTCTTGATGGTAGAATTCTCATGCCCTAATTACTTCTTTGTAGGTCCTATTTCCCAACCCTGCTTCATGGGGATTAAATTTCCAGGGCATGAATTTCAGAGAACAGATTCACAGCACAATACCATGGTACTGTTGAAGAATCCATTGTCCAGGCTGGTGTTACACAATAAGGAGTAACAGAGCTAATGAGGCTGGTCTGATTCCAGAGTCTTCAATTTTAACCATACTCTGTCGTATTCCCTATGTACTGAGAAGGTTACGCCCACAAAAGCTTTATTGCTACCATGCATAGATTTTATCCTAACTATAGATGGAGGAGAAAGAGTGGGAAAGGCAATTTTACAGCAATCTCTTAGTTAGCCTGCTCCCTCTGAAGAGCAGTGAGGCCAATGTCCAGACATGAGAGCAGATGGCTTCAACTTGTTTAGCACATTAAGCAGGCTTTATACACTGAAAGTCTGTGCTCCCTTCAATTCATATGCCTCAATCCTAACCTTCATTGTGGTATCAGGAGGTGAGGTCTTTAGGAAATGATTTAAACATCATACTGGAGGACCACTCATGAATGGGATCAGTACCTTTGTAAAGGAAGACTGAGAGAGACCTCTTGCCTCCTTCCACCTTGTTGGGTTGTATCTAGAAAACATCTGACCATGAACCTGGAAGCAGTCCCTTTCCAGACACCAAATCTGCAGGCACACTTAGACTTTTTGGCCTCCAGAACTGTTAGAAATAAACCTCTGTTGTTTATAAGCCATCCAGTCTATGTATTCTGCTATAGCAACTCAAATGAACCAAAACAGCAAGGGAAAGATTCCTGCAACAAATCTCTCTGGGTTTACTGAAGCACTCTTCTTTGTATGGACAAAATAACACCTCATCCAGAGGTTACAGAGAGAACAAGTTATTTTTACCTCTTCAGCTATTTTTTATTGGCAATTAAATTTTTGTACTTGAGAAAAACTTATGATAAATAATTTTTTAGTGTTTACTACCTGGATAGAATATTTCAAACGTATAGAACTTTTATTAAGTTGCTTCTCAAAATGATACAGTATCAGTCAGCCTTCTATTACTGTAACAAATACCTGAAATTACCAATTTAATAACAAAAAATGCAGTTTGGCTTGTGGCTTTGAAGTTTCCAGTCCATGATCAGGTGGACTCATTGCTTTTAGGCAGAGGTGGCTGGGAGAGCTCACCATGGTGGGAGAGTGTGATATAAAAGAGCTGCTCCACTTATGATCAGGTATCCAAAAAGTTGAAGAGGAAGAGGCTGGGGTCCCACTATCGCCTTCAAGGGGACACACCCAGTGACCTAAGGCCTTCCATTAAACCACACCTCTCCAGGTTCCGCCACCTCCCAACAGTGCCAAACTGGACACTAAGCCATGGGCCTTTAAGGGGCATTCCAGATCTAAACTATAGCAGATCCTATGAACTGGGATTCTTATCCTACTTTTACACAGAACATTTACTAACAAAAAACTCACATAAATTTCAGTTCCAATCCACAATTAAAGAATTTGTTCACAACTATCAAATCTAATTTCACATCATCCTCAGTCTCCCAAGTATCACCTAGTAGGTAGTAGTTTACCAGTCCTCAAATTTTTAAAATGTGGTCCTCAGGATACCAAATTGATCTTTGCTAAAGTGTTAATTTTAACACATCACATAATTCTCCTATGTTTCAATTTTCTCATTTGTGAAATAGTATAAATAATCCCTAATTTATAGTGGAATGAGGCTTAAATGAGATGATACTTGAACATGGCTTTAGCCCATTTGCCTTGTGCTTCATTAATAAAATGGAATTTATTAATTTGACCATTCAACATAACCAGCAATAGCCCTCTTAATGACAGTCCATTCAAAACATACAAATGAAGAAATTGAAGTTCAAATAATATATCATACAAAAACATTAACCCAATTTCTAAGGTCACATGATTAGTGAATAATATAACCCAGACTGAAACATGTATATCTGACTCCCAAGCTCTTAGCTTTAATCCTCACTTTATGGAAGTTCTCAGTAACTGTTGAGTAGATGTATGAATAGCAGTGAAATTTATTTAATAAATTTGTCCATATATATTACTTTAGTATTGCACTCTAGCTATAGTTCTGAGTACATCATCCATGTCTGATTATAATTTATAAAAGCCAAGTAGATTACTTGATAGCCCAGGCAAAGTCTTCTCTGCCTTGGTCTGATTCCAAACATAACTATCTACCAAGAGCAGAGACTATCTCTCCTTACTCCATTTGACCTAGAAAAAGGAGAAAGATGAAAGGAGAGAAGAAGAAAATGGAAAAGCGGTACACATCTCACCCGCTGAGCTCACCCCAGAGCACCTAAAGCAAGCCTTGACTTTAACATCCTGCTCTGGATTGGGTGCGGTTCAAATGTGTCTCCTAACTATTCATGTGCTGAAAGCTTAGGCCCCATTTGTGGCAATGTTGACAAGGTAAAAAGGAGGGGGCTATTGGAAGACAACTGAGTCTTGGGAGCATCACCCTTGGAAGAGATTAACATTGCTCTTTAGGTATGAGTTCACGCTCCTGAGAGTGGGTGTTATAAAGCAAGGCCATGCCACAACTTAGTCCCTTCTGAATGAAGATGAGGTCTTTCTGCTTCTCTGCCACATGTTGACATGGTCAAAAGAGGTAGTAGCTAGGTTACTGGCATCATGCTACTTGGACCCTCCAGTCACCAGAATCACGAGCCAAATAAAACTCTTTATAAAGTACCCAACTTAAGGTATTTTGTTATAACAACATAAAATATACAAAAATATTAGGCAGTATTGACACAGTTATTCTTATGGGCATACTTCACATGCACAGTCAAGTGTTGAGCTGTTGAGATAATCCACTGTTCTTCACCATTATAACAAGAAATTTGGAGAAACAGGCACTCATCATAGCTACCAAAGAAAAATTCTGTGATAGATATCAGGGAATACTAGGCCTAAAACGTGCAGACAATTAACAATGCCAGTAGTCATCAAAGTGATCATTAGAGATCAGAGTTACTTGATAACAAACAGAACATTGGGTTCTGAGTCATGAGTTCAGTAATCAGTCAGATTTTATAATCATGTTACTGATTCAATACCGTGAAAACTTGTTAAAAACATTTTCCCATTATCACATGATTATCTTTTGGCAAATTCATATCAAAAATGTCTAAAATAGCATTTTTATGGCATGACTTGTATCCTCTAAAAATTCATATGTTGAAAAGCTAACACCCAGTATTTCAAAATGGTATCTTATTTGGAACTAGGTTCATAAACTATCACACATGTAATTAACTAAGACAAGGTCATATTGGAGTTGGTTAGGTCCTTAACTAGTGTCCTCATAAGAAGGAGAATTTGGACACAGACATGCATATAAAGTGTCTTAGTTACTTTTCTTGTTGATGAGACAAAATATGCAACATCCAAAGTTAAAAGAGGAAAGATTTATTTCAGCTCACACTTTGTGGAGGTTTCAGTCCATAGTCAGTTGGCTCCAAGGCAGGATGGCATGACAGATAGGCATCACAGAGGAGAAACAGCATGGCAGGGAAGGGCAGGTAGAAGGCAGTGAACAGCTAGCAGCTAGCAGCAAGCAGTAGCAACAAGCAGCAGCACCAGCAGCAGCAGCAGCAAAAGCCTTCTTTCTGTCCCTTTATATTCTATCCAGGCTTACAGCCAGGCTGGGTTAATGCTATCCACATCCAGGGTGGGGGTTCCTCTTTTAATCTCAGCAACACACCATTAATCCACATTCACATACCCTAGATCCAGCCACCTTTGAAACTTCCCACCTATGACCACATGAGCCTTTTGGAGGACATCTAGATATAAGCCATAACACAAGGTGAACACCATGTAAATGTGAAGGCAAAGGTTGTGATGATGTGTCCACAAGCCAAAAAGTGACAAAGATTGTCAGCAAAGCACCAGAAGCTACCAGATTCTCCTTCACAGCCATCACCTTGCTACCTTGCAAACACTCTGCCTCAGAATTCTACCTCCAGCTTCATGAGACAAAAAAAACCAAAACAAAACCATAAAACCCTATTATTTTAATTCACCTAGTTTGTGGTACTTCATTATGTCAACCCAGGAAACTTATACACGTTATTATATAGAATTCCACAGCATTTTAGTTTTCTTATAACTAAGAAAAGAGACAGTATTTTACTAGTTCTAACATGGAATAGACAAACATGTATGATTTATAGTCTATCATCTTGAAAATACTATGAACTCTTCCAAGGACATGTCTACATATCTATTACAAACCTTTAATTTGCTCAAATTGCCTGTCTTTATCACAAAGAAAAACACACACTCAGAAACTATGATTGAGGGAAAGTAACTGAATAATGAGTTCTAAGTAGTGGATTCTATTTTTTTCCACACTATTTTTAAAAATAGACATTTTAATTTTTTTAAGTTTAATTAAGGTTACTATATTTATTGAGTACACCTTAAAATTAGATGCAAAATTCAAAGGTAAAAGGAAAAGAAAAGGTGTTTTTGTTACCTTCAAGACAAGCAAGACAGAATGTGAAATAAAGAGAAATGATGTGTATAACAGCTGTTCTAAGTTTGCTTACCTTTACGTTCTGTCTTAAATAGGAAATAGAGACAGATAGACCAACCGACAGACAGAGCCAGAGGGACAGTGAGAGAGAAAGAGGAGTAAATAATAAGCATGTTTGCCTCGCATGCACCACATGCCAGTTGCAGATGCTTGGAGTCTCAGCTACTCAGGAGGCTGAGGCAGGAAGATTACTTGAGGCTAAGAGTTTGAGGTCAGCCTGACCAACATAGCAAGATGCCATCTCCAAAAAAAGAAAAACTAAAAACAGAAATTCCATTGACCCAGCTATACCTTTCTGGGTATCTCTCTGAAAGAGGTAAAGACATATTATAGTGATACATATCCACCCATGTTTACAGGTTCACAACTCATTATAGCCAAACCTTGAAAGTAGACTGTATGTTCATAATAGATGAATGGATAAAGAAAATGTATTTATACACAATGGAGTACCACTCTGCCATAAAGAATGATAAATATCAGGCATTTGTTAGATGCACCTTGATACCATAACATTGAGTGGAATAAATCAGAAACAGAAGGTTAAATACCACATGGTTTCTCTTATATGAGAAACTCAAAGTATAAATAATCTAAAGATCAAAATAAAAATAGATGATGGGAAACACCGTGATAGATATTGTGGAGATAGGGGATCGGAAATGAGTAGAGACAGGAGAGAGAAGAAAGGAGAAATAAAAAGAATTAAAATGTAATATGTACATATATCAATTCTCCATGGTAAATGTATTTATTATGCATAGGACAAATACATTAACAAAAAAGTTTAAATGCAAAAGAAGAAAAAATAACCAGCATGCTCATATTTGAGAAGTAAAAATTTAATAGGTTTTAATTTATAAGATTTATATATTTTTCTACACTCTTCCAGTGTAAGATCAGAAACTATTTTACACATCTACATATAGATATATAAAACGGTATTCAACTTATGTTCAAAAATCCAAATGTAAGATTCTTACCCAGAAATCCAGAAGTCTAAATGTGATTGAGTCCCTCATGCCACTTACCAGTTTTAATCATATTGCATGTTAGAAGTTGTTAGCTGGCATTTCTTTACTGCAAGTGTTGGAATGACATTAACTGTAACATTTTGCCACTTTGTGGGACACTAAGGTCCCCTGTTCTTGAAGACAAAGTTTCATGTGCTAGTTCTATACTTTTGAGTGGTCACAGACCCATTTGAGAAACTGATAGAAATTATGGACCCACTCATGAAAAATATGTACAAGCACAAATATGCCTAAAGTTTTAGAAACAATTTTAGGAGTTTTTTGGAATACAAACATGACAGAGATAAAAATCCCTGTTTAAAATGATAAGCCCTCACCTCTGACACAGATCTCTAATTTCAGTACATCTTTTGTCTTAGTCCATTCAGGCTGCTATAACAAAACACCATAAATGATTGGCTTATAGTATCCATCAGAAAGTTATTTCTCACAGTTCTCAATGCTGGGAAGTCCAAGCTCAAGACACTGGCAGATTCAGTGTCTGATGAGGTCACTCCTGGCTCATGGGAAACATCTCACTGTATCCTTGCATAGCAGAACAAGTAGGGCCACACTTTACAGCCTCTTGTATAAGAGCACGAATCCAATCCATTACCTCATCACCTCCAAAGACTCCATCTCTCAACACCATCACATGAGGAGTTAAGTTTCAACATATGAATCTGGAGTACACACACATTCAGACCATAGAATCTTAAGTATCACCTCTTCCTGGAAGCTTTCCTCGAATACCCAGTTCATGCCAATTATTCCTTTCTCTAAACTTGTACTGTATCCTGTGATTCACCAATCTAGCCTTTTATTGATTTCTAGTTTCCTGCACCTTTACTACCTTTTGCCACTTGTATTATGATGAAAGGTGTCTTGTCTTATATATTGTGGCATCTTTCTGAGACCTCAGCCATATATATATGAGGTGGTTAATAAATACTTATTACCTGATGAATTACTTGTTTGACTAATATATGCCATAAATTCTTCCCATCATTCAGGAAAGAAGGGAACCTTCATAATTCTACATAAAATGTAATATTACAGTGAGTAACCGAGATACAATTCTGTACTTCACAGAATAGGGTCAGCTATATGAGAAAGGAAAAGCAGTTACAATGCAGAAAGAATCTTTAGTGTGCAGTTACAGAGATTAAATTTGGGTAAGTCCTATTTCTGTACAGCTCTTAAAGAGAGGACAATCAGAATGAAAATGATTGATTAGTGAGAAACTAATTAGAGTAGAAACTTTTTAAACATGTTCACCAAGCAGAGAATATGTTTAATTAGTATGGGAAGATTTAGCATGCCATCAAAATAGATGTTCTAGTCACTCATTTCAATTAATTGGCTGTAGAAGAAATTTTGTTTTCTAAGTAATGTTAAAGAACAAGTTTTATAAAAACAATAAAATTGTGACTTTTACAGAGACATAAAAATGAGTACATATTAAAGATTTTCTTTGGGCCTGGAGATAAATGTCACTAGTAGAGCATTTGCCTACCATGTGCAAGGCCCTCAGTTACATCTCAGCACTGAAAAAAAAAATCTCTTTAACTCATTAATTAGGAAACGAGTAAGATCTTACAATCAGTTCAAAAGAGAATTCAAGAACAAATATATGTTTAGATAAGGATTATTGAATTGAATGCGTAAATGAAAGGAAAATTAACTGAATTTCTGAGTGAAGAACAGTTGCTGGAGGAGAGAATTTACATGTTTGTCCACAGACAAAAATTACTTGGCATTGTTTCCAGTTATATACAAGTTTCAGAGTCTTAAATATTTTCTATAGACTCAGACTTTCTAACATTTTAATAAGGATCACTCTGCTCAAAGCACTAAAAACCTCAGTCATGGCTGGGAACTTGAGCTTCACATCTGTTTTTTATTTATTATTAGTATATGTTTGCAGTACATAGGGATTACATTTATCATGGGCCATTGGTACATTTACATAACACATCTTAATTCTTTTATTGTCTCCTACCCTTCCCACCCTTTCTGCTCTTTCCAACTCTGGGTCCCCTTCACATTTGGAAAAGCATTATTTCCATTATTTTTCTTCAATTCTTTTTGTTTTCATCCCATTTCCTTTCCTTCCTCCCCCTACCTCCATCTCTTGATCCTCTTTCCATTTGAGAAAGATCTATCTTCCCATTTCATACTGCCTAACTTTTATTTTGCTCTTTAGTTAGAACTTAGGTTTTTCATATAAAAGAAACCATGCAATATTTAAGCTTGAGTGTCTGATTTATTTTACTTGACATTATGGTCTCAAGGGCATCCATTTTCCTACAAATGACTCCTTCTTTATGGCAGAGTAGTACTCTATTGTGTATAAAAGCCACATTTTCTTTATTCCTCTTTTGATGGACATATAGACCACTTCCAAAAATTTACCTATTATGAGTTGTACTGCTATAAACATGATTATATATATATCACAGTAATGTGATGTCTTTAACTCTTTCAGTAAGATACCTAGAAGAGGATTAACTAGGTCAAATAAAATTTCTCTTTTTAAGAATCATGCCACAGCAATACATGTGCACCCATGTTTATAGCGGCACAGTTTGTAATAGCTAAAACTTGGAAACAGCCCAAGTACCCATCAACTGAAAGAGATGCGGTTTTTTTATAAAATGGAATACTACTCAGCAATAAAGAACGAGAAACTAGAGACATTTATAGCTAAATGGATGCATATTGAGGCCACACTCAAGTGAAATAAATAGGACACACATGTGTAAATATTGAATAGTTTCTCTAGTGTGAGAAACTGAAAGTGTAAATAAGGACTAAAATGAATAATTCATAATTTGAAATAGGAAAAGGTCCAAAGGTATAGGGGTAGTGGGAGGGGAAGGAGAAAGGGAAGAAGGGAAAGGAAAATTATGAGAAAAGAAAAAAAATGAAAATCAAATTTATGTAAATAGGGAAGGGTGGAGGGGGTGAAGGGTGCAAAGGCAATGGGGAAAAAATAAGAACCAAGATGCATCATGTACAGGTGCAAGCACCCAGTGATAAATGTAAACGTATTGTATACCTGAAATGTACCAATACAAGAATTTAAAAAAATAGTTTCTCTTTTTAGTTTTTTAAGGAATCTCCATACTGTTTTACATCATATAAAATAGGTAAACTCTTGAAAACACAGGCATAGACAAAGACTTTCTCAACAGAATCCCAATTGCACAAGAAATAACATCAAGAATCAACAAATGGGCTATATCAAATTAAAAAGCTTCTGCACAGCAAAAGAATGGGAGACAACCTGTGGGGGAAAATTTTGCCAGCTATTCCCTGGACAGAGGACTAGTATTTAGAATATATAAAGAACAAAATTAGACCCCTCAAAATAAAAGACACAATCAAAACTTGGTGACTGAAATGAATAGACACCTCTCAGAAGAAGCACAAAAGGCCAATAAATACATAAAAAATATGTTCAACACCTCTGGCCATTAGAGAAACGCAAATTAAAATAACATGAGATTCCATCTTACCCCAGAAAGAATGGCCATCATCAAGAAATCAAATAATAACAAATTCTGGTAAAGTTCTGGTGAAAAAGTAACCCTCCTACATTGTTGTCGGGAATATAAATTAGTACAACCATTATTTTTTTGAAAAGGACTTGAAGTTTGCTTAACAAAGTGTTTGCAGACATAATTAGATTGCATATTAAACTTCAAAACCAAATCATGTTGGAAGTGACTGAAAATTATTACCATCTGATAGCTTTGTGGGCAGAGCTTTCACAAATGACACTGAATGCACTAAAGAATAAAGTTCTCATTTCTGGACATTGCCCCAGGAGATTTTGGGGGTCTGGGTAATATGCAGACGGCAGATTTTCCACAATGGCATCATGGGTCTTAAATGTAATTGTTATTATATTATGACCTTGATTTTTCGCAGCCATTTTGATGGATTTTTGAAGATTCATTAGTTGTCTGATGAGCAATGGGCAACCTAAATAGCATCTTTACAATTTAGCTCAATAACTATAAAAGATTAACAATCACATTTTACTTTTTTTGAATGCACTTCATTCTAGTTTAAAATTTAATTGTACTTAAAAAAATTTAATTTTACTATGATGTCACCTTTTCAAAATTGCCTCCCCTGAGCACCCCTTGTGTACTTCTCAAGTCTTCAGCTTTAGAAGGCAAAGCCATGATTTTCTCATTGCTACTTATCCCCAGCACTTAACATAGTACCAGACATGTAGTAAAAGCCGAATGTAGATTTTCTAAATGAATCTTTCCTGGTGATATAAATAGCTGTCTTCTCCTACAAGTCACATATTGAATTTTCTATTTAATAAGTTATGTTTTCTTATTTATAGAAAGACTAATGTGTGATTTACTTGAAATCCTGTGTTTTATCATTTTGTTTAAGTTGTTAACTATCTCATCCAACATCTCTACCTCATTAGAAGCCTGTCCTGATTGTTCCCTTTGCTTACCTCTTTCTACGATGACTGTCTGCTTGGGTATGCTGTAATTTCTCTGTCTTTGCTCCTTGGGACATTACTGTAGTTGGAAATACCATAAGTCTGGATGATGGTCACAAAAGGCAGAAGATTCTGCAGGCTACCAGTGTCACAATAGGTAGGGTATCAGTCCTCTGTTGAGAAATCAGCACAAAACTATTCTGCAGCTTGCTCTTCATCTCAAGGTGGAGAGGAATCAGCTCACCATTCAGCTCTTCCTCAGTTTCCCTGAGGCCAGGGAAAACAGGCACACTCCTATGCTCAATGTTGACCCTTGCCTAGCAGGTCAAAGATCTTTAAGGCCAGTTCTCTCCAGGATTTCAACATGGACTGTGCCCTCCTTGTCTCCAGGCTCTTGTTGGGCGCAGAGGAGAGAATGTCCTATAACATTCTGTATGTGGCACCCACCAAACCCCATGTACACTTCCCTAGAAGCTGCAAGGCTCAAAAAGCCAGCTTTTATTTCACAGGGTGACATTTTCTTATCTCTTAGACAAATTCTGGTTATTACCTATACTTGATTTTCCCATTTATTATAACTGCAAACATCAAAAATTAATTATTGTCACTTATTTCATCTTGAGAACAAGGGAAAAGTAAACTCTATAAGCTAGAATAAGGGCATAAGAGCTATACATTGTGAATTGCCTTTGTTTTCTGTCACTAGACATAAACTGTGGCATCTAAAACAGTTAGCTGTGTGCTCTTGGGAAGGGGTTTTCTTTAGAGCCTAAGATAAGATTATCACTTATACGTTCTCAAAAAGATTTGTTGAATAAATAAATAGATAAATGAATGAATGGTGATATAGTTAAGAACTAAAAAGACTAGCCATGTTTATGCTGCTGACAAGTAATTTTCAAGTTTTGTTTCTAGCCTAAAAAGCTTTTGTTCAAATAGCACCAAATGAGGAGTTTCAATAAGTGAGAGAGACAAATGAGTCTGATGGAAATGAACACAGAGAGGACCTAGACTTTACCTTTTTGAGTGTCCCTGGGTAACTAAGAGAGCATGCCACAAACCTTTTTATTTTGGGGATCAAAGCACTATAGATGTATAGTTAGACAAACCACACTCTTGAGTGATTCTCATGATTATTTCAGCTACATTTCCTTGCCGTATCAGTCACACCAATTGAACTGCTGGGTTCAATTAACTGCATCAATTATTGAGAAGGATTAAATAAATGTATGGGCTATTGCTCTCATCAGCAGTCTAAGCTAGTCATTAAGACTAAATACTAGAAAGTTGGAAGACCCAATATAAAATTAAGCAACAATTTTAAAACAAGTTTAAATTGCATCAAGATATCAAACAATAAAAACTGAACAGATCAGAATCCTTGAAAACTGAATGATGGAGGTGGTAAGTAAATGTGTTAAAATCAAAAATTTTCATGTTATATTTATGCAACATAGTGCTTATCATAGGAAGATACAAAGATGTATAAAACATGGTCCTTAGGCTTCAGCTAGAAGACAAAAGTCTCATATACAAAATAAACTGAAAATAATTATGTGCTAAATTCTACAAAATTAATTTTCAAAGCCAGATAATTTAATTTTAGGACACTAATGCAAGTATGATTAAATAAATATTCAATATGTTTTTAGAATATTTTTTGTAATCAGTTAGGACTGAATTCAGTTTTGTGTGTGTGTGTGTGGTACCGGGAATTGAACCCAGGACTTTGTGCTTGTGAGGCAGGTATGGTGCCACCGAGCTAAATCCCTGGCCCTGAATTCAGTATCTTAATGATTTTAGAGTAATACAAGTGTAAAAAGTCCTGTCATTACAAGGATGTTCCACAAATTCACCATCTTCACATTGATAAACAGAATCTCTTCTAATCATCTTTGACAGACCTGAAGCACATGTCCACTATATAGTAGGCCCACAATAAACATCTCTTCACTGAATGAAGATCAATGTACACAACTGTGTCTTTCAGATGGCAGTGATCTTGTACTGGATACACACTAGTAAGAAAACAAATTCTATCTAAAACCGTCCAACATTGTTTGCAAAGCTACTTTAAGACCTCAAAAATCATCTAGGCTCATATAAATGTCCTTTAAGCTCAGAAACTTGATATTCAAATGACTTGCTGAATGTCACATGGCTCCTATTTGCAGATTGGGATCAGCAATAGGTTTCACAATCCACAATCAAATGCTTTTCTGCTCAAGAAAAAATTCTAAATAAAGATGACTTAATTGGAAAATTTTCAAGCTAAAAATAATAAAAATTTAAAAATCAGGTACATCCTACCAAGGTCCTTAGTCGTATGGAACATGCTGAATCAGCCCGCGCCCCAGCAGCATTCCACTGGACCCCCCCACCCCCCATACAGCCACCTGGTTCCACACTACAAAGATGCAGAGGACACCGGACCACCAGACCACAGTACTGAGTCCCGCTTCTCCTGGCCCAGAGGTAGGGGCTTCTGAGCAGCCGTCCCACTGCTCCTGGTCCAGAGGAAGGGGTTTCCTGGCCACCATCCCTCCCGCTGCTCCCAGCTCAGAGGAAAGGGCTTTTGGGCCATCATCCCTCCCACCGCTCCTGGCCCAGAGGTAGGGGCTCCTGAGCCGCCATCCCACTGCTTCTGGTCCAGAGGAGGGGGCTTCACAGCCTCCATCCCTCCCACTGCTCCCAGCCCACAGAAGGGGCTTTTGGGCCACCATCCCTACCACTGCTGCCGGCCCCTGTCCCACCTCTCCAAGCTCAGAGGAGGTAATTCCTGCAGGTGCCAAGAGGACCCCCCCCCCAGTCAAAATGAGAAAACATGTAAATAAGTCTCAAAACCAGACTTCCAGATCACCTACAGCAACCCCAAAGGGAAATGAGATGGAACACTCTGATACTCAACCACCTGGACCCACTGAACTGGCAACAAATGGGATCTGGAAAAAATGAAATCAGAAATAATTTCTCAGATAACAAGAGAAATTGTGCCGCTAGTGCAAGACATGATTAATAAATCTAGAAAGGAGCTGAGGAACATGATGGAATCCCAACATAGGAAACAAATGGAATCCATAAAACAGATGCAAATAGATTTCCAGGACATGAAAAACTCCATTGAAAGTCTACACAGCAGAATGAGCCAATGTGAGGACAGAATTTCAGATATAGAAGATAAGACTACAATTAACAACCAGGAAAAGAAAAATTGCTTCAAACTAATAAGGGAACATGAGAAATCAATCCAGCAGCTGCTAGATGATGCAAAGAACAATAACATAAGACTGATTGGAATCAATAAACAGGAGAGAGTGCAGATGACATAAAAAATCTCTTCACAGAAATAATGGCAGAAAACTTCCCAAGCAGGGGAAAAGAGCTTGACATACAGATAAGTGAGGCATATAGGACTCCAAATAGCCTTGATCAAAAAAAATCTACACATAGGCATATAATTGTTAAGATTCCAGAAACTCAACAGAAGAACAAAGTTCTACAGGCAGGTACAGAAAAGAAACAAATCACATACAAAGGAACACCCATCAGAATCACAGCAGACTTCTAAACACAAACCATCAAGGCAAGAAGAGCTTGGAGTGACATATTCCAAGCCCTAAAAGAAAACAGTTCCCAACCCAGATTGATGTACCCTGCAAAACTATCTTTCAAAATGGATGGAGAAATAAGATACTTTCATGACAAAGAGCACCTTAGGAACTTCATGAATACCAAACAAGCACGCCAAAGAATTTTACACAATATCCTAGGAACAGACATTGAGGACCATAACCCCAGGAAGCAAAGCAGAATGAACCCATCTGGCATGACAAGAAATTAAATGTGAAGGGGGAGAATCCAACAAAAAGAAAAAATCATGGCAATGACAAGTCAATACGTTTCAGTTATAACCATCAACGTCAATGGTCTCAATTCACCAATCAAAAGAAATAGACTGCCAGAATGGGTCAAGAAGCAAAATCCAACAATATACTGCATACAAGAAACACACTTAATTCAAAAGGAAACTCATAGACTGAAAGTTAAAGGGTCGAAAACAATACTCCAAGCATTGGGAACCCAAAATAAAGCAGGAGTAGCTATCCTCTTTGCAGATCAAGTAGATTTCAAACCAACACTGATTAAGAGAGATGAAGAAGGACACTACATCCTTGTAAAGGGAAGAATCCAAGAGGAAGAGATGACAATCCTAAATATCTATGAACCAAACACTAGTGCGCCCAACTATATAAAACAAATACTAACAGACATGATATGTCATATATGCACTAATACAATTGTAGTGGAGGACCTCAACACCCCACTGTCACAAATAGATAGATCAACTAGACAAAAAATAAGTAATGAAATACTAGAACTCAATCGAACTCTTGAACAAATGAACTTAACAGATGTTTACAGAGTCTTCCACCCCACAAAATCAGAATACACATTCTTCTCAGCTGCACATGGGTCATTCTCCAAAATAGACCACATACTCACACAGAGAACATGTTTAAGTAAGTGCAAAGGAATTGAAGTTATCCCCTGTTTTTATCAAACCATAGTGTGATGAAATTGGAGATCTATGGCAAAAGAAACTCAAAAAATTTCATAAACATGTGGAAATTGAACAACACACTTCTGAATAACCAATGGGTCACAGAGGAAATTAAAGAGGAAATCAGACAGTTCCTTCAATTAAATGACAATGACAATACAACATATCAGAATCTATGAGACACAATGAAAGCAGTTTTACGAGGGAAATTCATACCAGTGAATACGCATATTAGGAAAACAGAATGAGTCCAATTAAACAACCTGATGCTGCATCTCAAACTTCTAGAAAAAGAAGAACAGGACAACCCCAGAGCTCATACAAGGGAGGAAATTATAAAGATCAGAGGAGAATTCAATGCAATGGAGACTAAGAGAAAGATACAAAAAATCAATGAAGCCAAGAGTTGGTTCTTTGAAAGAATCAACAAAATTGACAAACCCTTAGCCAACTTTATCAGAGAAAGGAAAGAAAAGGCCCAAATTGTCACAATTAGGAATGAAAAGGGTGAAATTAAAACAGACCCAGCAGAAATCCAGAGGATCATCAATACCTACTTCCAGAACCTATACACCAATAAGATGGACAACACAGAAGAAATGGGCAGATTCCTAGATACATATGAATTACCAAAGTTGAATGAAGAAGACCTAAAAATTCTGAACAACCCAATATCAACCAAAGAAATTAAAAACATAATTAAAAACTTATCAACTAAGAAAAGCCCGGGCCCTGATGGCTTCACTGCTGAATTCTAAAAGATATTTAGAGAGGAACTACTGCCACTACTATTTAAACTCTTCAATGGAAGTGAAAGGGAAGCAATACTCCCAAATTCATTCCTGGAAGCAAGCATCACCTTGATCCCCAAAGCAGAGAAAGACCCAACCAAAGAGGAGAACTATAGGCCAATCTCACTAATGAACATAGATGCAAAAATCCTTAATAAGATACTGGCAAATACAATGCAGAAGATCATCAAGAAGATCATACACCCTGATCAAGTGGGATTCATCCCAGGGATGCAGGGATGGTTCAACATACACAAATCAGTCAATGTAATACACTATATCAACAGAGCCAAGGACAAAAACCATATGATTATCTGCATAGATGCAGAAAAAGCATTTGACAAAATCCAACATGCATTTATGATTAAAAACCCTACAAAAAATTGGAATAGATGGTCTCTACCTCAAACTGATAGAAGCCATCTATGAAAAACCAACAGCCAATATCATACTCAATGGTCAAAAACTGAAATCCTTCACACTAAAATCAGGAACAAGACAAGGATGTCCACTATCACCACTCTTGTTCAGTATAACTTTGGAAACACTAGCCATGGCAATTAGACAAGAGAAAGAAATAAAAGGAATAAAGATAGGAAATGAAGAAGTCAAATTGTCATTATCTGCATATGACATGATACTCTATATAGAAGACAAGAACATCAACAAACGTGTTCTAGACTTAATAACCAAATTCAGTCAAGTAGCTGGTTACAAGGTCAACACACAACAATCAATAGCTTTCCTCTACACCAATGACGGACTCAGAGAGAAATAGGGCCAATAATTCCTTTCACAATAGCATCCAAAAAACTGAAATACCTAGGAATCAACCTAACAAAAGAAATCAAAGACCTCTTCTCTGAAAACTATGGCACTCTGAAAAGAGAGATTGAAGATGATATCAGAAAATGGACAGACATTCTCTGCTCCTGGGTAGGAAGGATTAATATAGTGAAAATGGCCATACTTCCAAAACTGCTATATAGATTTAATGCAATTCCAATTGAGATCCCAGCAGCATACTTCATGGACCTTGAGAAAACAATCCAAACATTCATTTGGAACAAGAAGAGGCCCAGAATAGGAAAAGCAATTCTAGGTAATAGAGATATGGCAGGGGGTATCACAATCCCCAACCTGCAACTATACTACAAAGCTACTGTGATAAAAACAGCATGGTACTGGCAAAGAAACAGACCTGAGGACCAGTGGAACAGATTAGAAAATGCAGAAACAACTCCACACACACTTACCCATCTCATCTTTGATAAAGGAGCCAAACACCCTCACTGGAGGAAAGATAGCCTCTTTAATAAATGGTGCTGGAAAAATTGGGCTTCAACTTGCCAAAGATTAAAACTAGACCTATATCTCTTACCATGCACTAAACTAAAATCAAAATGGAGTAAAGATCTAAATATTAAAATAGAAACTCTGAAACAGTTGGAACAGAGGTTAGGTAGAACCCTTGAAGACATTGGTGTAGGAAAAGATTTTATGAACAAAACCTCAGTTGTCTGTGAACTAGTACAAACAATCAACAAGTGGGATCTCTTCTCATTAAAAGGCTTCTGGACAGCAAAAGAAACCACCAGCAGTGTGAAGAGACAACCCACAATGTGGGAAAAAATCTTCACCTGCTCTTCCTCAGACAAAGGTCTACTATCTCAAATCTATAAAGAACTTAAAAAGATCAGACCTCCCAAATTTAAAGACCCAATCCAAAAATGGGCATCTGAAATGAATAGACATTTCTCAGACAAAGAAGTAGAAATAGCAAATAAATACATGAAAAAATGTTCAACATCACTGGTCATTCGAGAGATGCAAATGAAAACAATGCTGACATTCCACTTCACTCCAGAAAGAATGGCTGCTATCATGAAATCAACCAATAACAAATGCTGGCGGGGCTGTGGGGAAAGAGGAACCCTGCTCCACTGCTGGTGGGAGTGTAGACTGGTGCAAGCACTGTGGAAATCAGTATGGAGATACCTCAAAGAACTAGGACTGGAAGTCCCATTTGACCCCGCTATTCCACTGCTGGGGATCTTCCCCAAAGAATTAAAAGAATCATACCACAGTGATATATGTGAGCCCATGTTCATAGCAGCACAGTTTGTAATAGCTAAAACTTGGAAACAGCCCAAATGCCCAACAACTGGAGACTGGATAAAGAAAATGTGGTTTTTTAATAAAATGGAGTACTACTCAGCCATAAAAAATGAGAAATTAGAGACATTTATAGCTAAGTGGATGCACATTGAGGCAATATTCTTAAGTGAAATGAATAGGACACACATGTATAAATACCACATAGTTTTTCTCTCCTGTGAGAAACTGAAAGTGTAAATAAGGACTAAATGTATAATAGGTAATGTGAAATAGGAAGAAAAGGGGCAAAGGGGAAGGAAGTGGGAGGGCTAGGGAAAAGGATAGAAGGGAATGGGAGTAATATGAGAAAATGGAAAAATAGGAACAAAATCTTTGTAAATAGGGAGGACTGGAGGGGTTGAAGGGAGGGCTGGGCAAGGGTGAAAAGTAAAAATGAAGAGAGACTATGTAAAGGTGCAAATTTCCAATGATGAATGTCATTATATTGTATACCTAAAATGTACCAATGATTAGAATGAATAATTGATAATGCAAAATAGGAAGAAAAGGTCCAAAGGGGTAGGGGTAGTGGGAGGGGCAGGGGAAAGGAAAGAAGAGAAAGCAAAAATGCTGAGAAATGGAAAAAATGGAAATAAAGTCTTTGTAAATAGGGAAGGGTGGAGGGGGTGAAGGGAGGGCTAGGAATGGGGAAAAAATAAGAACCAAGATGCATTCTGTAAAGGTACAATTCCCAATGAGAAATGTAATTGTGTTGTATACCTACAATATACCAATAAAAGAATTTAATAAAGTGCAAAAAAAAAGTATAAAAATGAGTAATATATACTGAGTAGGAAAGATGTAAGTCTTCATGGGACTCTAACAAGAAGTGCTCACAAAATATTTATAGTAGGCAAAGCATATTCACAGAAGCAGGAGCAAGAATGCAAAGGAAAACATTAGCAATATCCAGAACAGCCAGGTGAAGTTTCAGATCCTCTCTCATTCCGAATAGATATGCTTCATCTCTAGAGTGCAAATCACCCAAACATGGGTAAAATATCTGTTTCAGGAAGCCAAATTTCAATGGGTTTAATTGCTCCCCTAAAACTATGTCCCCTTGGAACATCACAGGGTGACCTCATTTGGAAGCAGCATCTTCGTAGATGTTATTGAGATGACATTATACTGGATTAGAGTAGACCCTAAATCCAATCCCAATATTATGAGACAGAAAAGGGCACATTGAGAAGGTGCTGTGAGGAGAGGCAGAGATCAGAGTGATGCATCCATGAGACAAGGAATGCCAGAAGCTGCCAGAAGCTGGAGAATCCTCCCCAGCAATCTTCAGAAGAAACATAGCTCTGCTGGAATCTAGATTTTTGGACTTCTGGCCTCCGGAACTGTGAGAGAATAAATTTCTCATGTTTTATGCCATTGTTTCAAATTTGTGGAAATTTGTTAAGACAGCCCTAGGAAACTAATATAGTGAAGGCATGTTTACTGAAGGATCTTTCATACTGCACTAGTCACATAACAAAAGCAAGCTGTGAAACCAAGTATAAAAAGTCAAAGCCATAAATTTTATATTTTCCATAAACAATGTCGAGAAGCTGGTACTTAACATTTTCAGAGGCACTTTAGACTTAAAAGAGCATGTTGTGTTATAAATCAGTGTATCAGCATATTCCATTCCATGCTGGCCAAGGGCCAGTACACTATTTCCAGGTGACCCAAGAGATAAACAAAGAGCGACTACAAAACAGTGGCAAAATGTCCCCTAGTTTCAACTTGACCTGACATCCAGATGCTTAGAGATCCTTGACTTGACTTCTAGTGCCAGCACCGTCTAGTTAAGGACATGTGGGCAGGTGTGTATGGCTCAAGAAGAGCTTGTCGCTTTGGGGGAGGGTGGTTTAATTACATCACTGAGATGTACTTACTGTACTTAACAACTTAAGTTTTCACTTAAAGCTGTATCATGAATATCTTTATTTTCAATGTCTAATAGATCTACCTCATTCTTTTTCATGACTACATAATCTTCCATTATGTAGATAAACAAAATATAATCAATGCTCTGTTGTGATCATGTAGGTTGTTTCCTATCTGCTTTTAAAATAATTGTTTAATGGATATCCTTGAAAGCATGCATAAGTAGAACTACAGACTTGAATTTATGCAGGATGCAGAGATTTATTTTTGTTATGGTTTTCTAACAGCCATAGGAGCAAGCCTTGATTGCTAGATGGGGAAGCCACCTATTCTCTCATTTGTTTCTAAGGAAACACTCACCATGTGCTAGAATTTCATATTCAATGTTATGCAACCCTCACAAGAACTATAAGTAGCTAACTACTATTCTTATTTTTCAATATTTTTATTTATTAAATAATTTATGGAAACTTTAGAAAATGTAGGACCGTATATGGAAATAAATAACATAAACTATAATTTAACTGCTCGTATAGAACTCCTGTTTTAACAAATCTTTATGACTTCTTCCTGTGTACTTTTACATCTTTGAAATTCTGCTTTATAAATTTTATATCCTGCTTTATATTTAATGTTTTATGTTCCTCTTGATAAAATACCAATTTTTGAAATACTGCATAATATTCCATTGCCTGTACCATGGTATTGGTCTTTTGGTTTGCTTTCATTATTTCCTACCACAACAAATTACATGATATATATAAAAAGATTTTTCTGTGCTTTATATTACTTTTTAGGATATTCCCCTATAAGTGGAATTAGGAGATAAAAGTTCAACACATTGCCAAACCAAAAGAAAGTTTCATTAGTCACTTACTAAATTGTTTGTACTAACTCTCCAGATACTCAACCAAGAAGGACCACATCCTAAACTGTGAACTTAGTATTTCTCATAGTCTTTTAGCTTCATTGTACCAACATCATTGATTTACTAAACATATTTTTCTTATTCCTATATAATCAGAAAAATGTTAATATAGGACTAAATGAACATAACACTTTGTAGTAAGAGCTCTGCTATAATTACTTTCAAAATTGTTCTTTGATATTTCTGTTCATATTCCATAGTGGGGAGGTGGGAAGAAATATTCTTTGTCCTAGCCACATAATAAGGTTTATTTATTTAATACTAAGAAATTCCCAATTACTTAGGAGTTTCATTGTTGGGTTGCTGTATTTCTACCTGCTATGGGTAGCAATAAGTTACCAAAATTATTTACATTTCTTTTTTAGGATTCTTCTCTCTGAAAAATTATTTTTCTTTATATGTATATCTTTAAAGTCCTAAAACAAGGAGAAACCCTCTGGAGACTCAATAGGGTGGGCGTTATTTTCCCCATTACAAAAGGGAAAAGGAGAAAGGATTTATTCAAAGCTGGCTCGGAGGAGATGGGGGCCCCTTTACCTCACATCGCCGCCTTCCGCACAAGTAGGTCGGGTCTCAGGCTCTTTCCGGCCTCCCCGCCTGAGGAGCAGGGAATGGAGTCCGGCCTGGGCCGCCCTTTTGCCAGCTCCTTCTTCCTGCAGGGAAACTGAGGCTGGAGGGGCCGGAGAACCTTGGTAGTGGCGCAGCCTCCTCCGGGCTGGCGGCCCCGCAGCCCTCAGGCCTCTCCTCTGGCGGCGGAGACGCCCAGTCAGTGAACCCCACGAGCCCTTCTGCACACTGGGGCGCAGGGTGAGCAGGCAGCACAGCCCCAGGTCACGGACACCCAGGCCGGCGAGGGAGAGAGAGGAAACCCAGAGACAAGATCTCACGCTGATGAGGGCGGAAAGGCGAGGTCCCCACCTCAGTAGGTGAAGAGCTGGACTGATCAGGAGGTCCTCCCTCCCCAGCTCGGGTCCCAACTCCTGCTCATCCCTGCTGTCCTGGAAATGGCCCTGTTGCTTCTCTTCTTTGGGAGCTTCTGGAGCCCGCTGGTGAGTCCACAGGAGTCTTTGCCGATCTCCATTTTGGGAAACTCCACTTCTTTGGTCTCGGACTCAGAGACCTCCATGGAGCCAGTGGCGAGGACCTCTTCAGAGCACAGCGCAAGCAATCAGATCTCCGCCCCAGTCCCCTCCACTCCCTTGAAAGACAGCGAGGTGCCCTCTCTTGGGACTTCTGTTGGTGCCAGCACTGGCCCTGCTGTTTCTGAGCCAGCGCCCTCCAAGGTGGATTCTACCCAGAAGCCATCAGAGCTTCTGGAAATCTCTAAGGCAACCAGTGGCCCTGCTGTCCCTGCAGCAGTGAGCTCTCAGGGACACCCCACTGTGACAGGTGAAGCCATGACATTTACCTCTCTGGAAACCTCTGATGGAACCAGTGAATCCTCTATCACCTGGGCAACAAGCTCTCTGGAGACCTCCAGTGGACCCCCTGTCACCATGGCAAAAAGTTCTGTGGATACTGCCAGTGGAACCTCTGTTACCATGACAACTAGCTCTCCAGTGGGACCAGTGGCCCTCCTGTCCCCATGACAATCAGCTCCCCGGTGACCTCCAGTGCGGCCAGCAGCTCCACGGTCTCCAGCATAAAAGTATCCATGGTGACCACCCCAAAGCCTTCCGCAAGCACAAGCACTGAGCCCTCTGGAAGCCCAGGCCAGGGGCGGAAGGGCATCCTGCTGGTGCCCATGCTGGTGGTCACGGTGCTCGTGGCACTGTTCCTGCTGTGGCGCCAGCGGCAGCGGGGGTCCTGACGCTGAGCGGCGGTAGGAAGCACAATGGGGTAGTGGATGCCTTAGCTGGGCCCCGCACAGGTCCCTGATGAGGAGGCTGTGACAGGAGCAGTGGGAGGGCCCCTGGGTGACAAGGGCTCTGGGGTCCCCGAGACAGAGGGATCTGCCCAGCGGCCCACGCTCACCACTTTCTTCAGCAGACGGAAGTCTCGCCAGGGCTCCTTGGCGATGGAGGAACTGAAGTCCGGGCAGGGCCCCAGCCTGCAGAGGGAGGAAGAGCCGCTGGTGGGCAGTGAGGACGAGGCTGTGGAGGACCCTGCTCCCGGGGGCCCCGCCTCGGACAGGGCGGCACCTCAGTGGCTATGAATAACAGGAACCTCCCGGTTTCCACCAGCCTCCCTCTCAGCTTCGCTTCCCCCCATGCCCGCACGGGCACCCCCAGGATTCTCGCTCTGCCCAGCGTCTGCCCTGGGCCCCCAGCCAGCGCCCTTCCACATCTGCATCTGCGTCTAGACCTGGCCGCAGCCCGCCCCTGCTGTTGCAGACCAAATCAGCCTGCCTCCTGGTGAATCCCTCAGTCCCCTCCCCAACTTTCTTCATCCTGGAACCAGTTGCTGAATCGCCTGGATCCCAACCTTACTGACCCACGATTTCTCCGAGGACGCCCCTGGGGAGATCGGATATTGGGAAGAAGGAGGAAATGACAATCCGGCCAACTCCCCAGGACAAAACTTTGTGAAGTGTGCATACGCGGGGGCCCTCCTTGGGACATCCTATGGGAACAGGCATGAGCCCCTCTCTTGGGGCTTCAACCCTCAGGAGGGGCTTGCTCTGGGCCTCCCTGGAGCCTCGGCTGGCTGAGGCTGTCCACCTTTGCTCTGAGGGAGCCTGTGACCTCCTGAGCCCCAGGACCCAGGGCTGCCCTAGCCCAAGCCACCACTCTGCCCCATCTAGGGACTGGGCTGCTGGGACTTCGCCACTTCCCTGGCCGGGGTGGGATGGTTCTCGGGAAGGCTGCCATCTGCGAGGGACCCCTCCTGGGTGTGCTCTCTGTGCAAGAGGTGGCGGTATTAAAGGGACAGTTCGAAGGAGTGAGCACGAGGGGGGGACGGAGGCTGAAGAGGGGCTGCCTCAGTGTGGGGTACAGAGCCACTGGGAACACAGGTGCCCTCACTTTTGCTCAAATATGGACTTATGGGCAACTTTAACTCGGTAGTCTGAGTCTGAGCAAGAGTGCAGGCTTGACAGGCCCAGTGTGTGGTGCGCGCCTGTACTCCCGGCACTCAGGAGGGCCAGGCAGGAGGATCTCCGTGAGTTTAAGGCCAGCCTGAACAACAGAGCAAGACTCTGTTGCAAAAAACAAAACCAAAGGAGAAAATTCAGGCTTCTCAGAAAGACGGAACATGTGACCAAGTGCTGGCTCTCAGCCACCGCATCCCCTCTTCAAAGGCTCCCTCTCTTCAACGCACGCACGCACGCACGCACGCACGCACAGGCCCGAGAGGGGATCTGACCGAGCAGCGGGACGGCGTGGTAAGTCCCGCTGACATCCCCATATTCTAGGGTGGGCCAGTGTCTCCCCTTTCTGCCGCCCTTCTCCAGGCTGAGTGGAGAGGAGGTCGCAGGGCAGCCCACAGGTGGCTGGTGTCCCCAGGCGAAGGGAAGTTTGCACAGAGGGAGTCGTTGAGTCAGAGGGGCAGATGCCAAGACAGACTGACCTACTAAAGGGGTGTGGGAGTGGGAGTGACTGTGCTGGCCTGCGGCCTGGGCAGGGCGGCCCAGGCGGCTCTGTTGACAGTGGGAGAAGGGACAGGTAGCGTCCACAAATCCAGCGGCCCCACGTCTGCGACCCCCCCCACTGGTCTGTGGCAAAGGGCTGAGCCACGCGCGTGGATGGAGCGGAGCAGATGGAAATGCAGCCTGTGCCCCCCGGCCCAGACCAGGCCACATGGAGCGCCCCCCCCCCCCGCCCCGTGCTGTGGGCGCAGCCTGAGGCCCCAACAGCAGAACTCACTTGCAGAAATCCCTCAGGGATACAGCGCTGTGGCCTCAGACGTGTCAAAACATTGCACCCCAGTTACAGGTTTAGACAATACTGCCACTCCCACTCCTTTACAGAGGTGGTGGTTCTGAATCCTGTAGGAAGCAGAGTGGGGAAGGAACCCCAATAATGGTTCCCAGTCCAGAAAATGGCAGATGTTATGAGTGTTAAAGTGGAGGCGCAGGTAGTTTCACCAAAAGAAAAGGCACGCTGCTTCTGAGGGAGGAGTGGGCTTCCTGGGAGCATCTGTCTCCGGGACTTTGTCACCTCCACCGTTGTCTTTCTGGTGGCCACTGTGCCTGGCTCACACCTGGTCCTCAGTGAATGATCACTTGAATGAATGAGTTAATCCCCTCAAGGGGATTTATATTTGTTTTATTTTTCCTCCCTTGGTACTGGGATTGATCCCAGAACCTTCACACTGAGCTATGTTCCAAGGCCTTTTTTATTTTGAAACAGGGCCTCATTAAGTGGCTAAATTGCCCAGGCTGGGCACGAACTTGTGATTCTCCTGCCTCAGCCACCCAGAGTGCTGGGTCTCGGAGATTTTGAAAGCTAAGAACGATTTTGTCAGGCTGGAAAAAGGGAAGAGCATGTGTGTAGAGGGCATGGCGGGTAGAAAAGCCCAATGGGGAAAGTGGAGCAGTTCTTTTTTAGGCAAACATGGAGTAAATGCCTTCCAATTCTGTAGAGGGAAAAAGTAAGTAGGGGCAACAGTAGATATTGTAAGAACAAAATGGGGAAAAGAAAGAAAAGGAGAATGAGAAAAACAAGCGAATAGACAATATAGTGATAGTTTCGAATATATCAGTTCTGAAAATAGTTTTATGTGTATTTTTATGCTTGTCATAGTCACCAGAAATCATGTTTTCAAAAACTATGAAAAAAAGAAAACTAAAACAAACTTTTACTCACTATTTGAGACACTTCTGCAAAATAAAATTTCAATTCTTACTGGGAAACAGAAATACGAACTATGTTTTCATTTTGAAAATATACTTCCATTATTCTTTTTAATTCTTTGTCTCTGTAGATTTATACATGCCATGAGACTGAGTATAAAATTTTATTAAGAAAGGTTTGTAAAAACCTTTTATGGGTTTTATTCTACCTCTTTCAATTTAAAATATTTTATATCAATTATATAAAAAGTTTATTAGATTTCATTATACTTAAAAACATGACTCACTTTCTCTTAACCTGAATACAAATGGAAATTTGCTCACTCTAAAATTACAATTTCATATAAAAATTACAGAATAAATGTCATTCACTTTGTAATTTATGTCAATAAAAACTTGTAACATCCAACAGTGTAGACGTTAGCTGTATTTAATGAAAAATGGAAAATTATACTGTCATTAAACTTTTAGACTGCTTCTCAGCCTTTTGGCTAAGATTAAGTGTAGTATTAAACTTTTAGATTCAGCATACTGACTTTCACCTTAAGCAAATTTTACCAGCACTAAGAATTGTAACTGATTATAACTTGCCTAGAAGTAATAATTATTTTCTCTGTATCTAGCTAAAATACAGATAAAGTCTTATCTTTTTGAAATATAAATTGTGCTGACAAATTTTAACATGATAATTTTCTGAAAGGCTAAAATTTCAACAACAAAACCAACACCTACAAAATTCTTAGGGTAGTTAGGATTTTTTTTTTTTTTTTTAAATTTTGAAGGCTTTTAGGAATTCTTCTTCCCTGGTACAATACAACAAACAAAGAACATCAGGGCTGTTTTGGAGCTGATCAAAAGCCACTAAGTGACTGCTCTTACCGTATTCTCTAAAAAGAAAAAAATATGAATGTGATGAGCCCAGGATGAGCTCATTACCACAGTTAATTACACATCAGCAAATGTAAAACAAAGTTCTCTCTGAGATTACAAGGAGAAGCAGGGAATAAGTGCTGGAAGAGATGTCAAGCAGTGTTATTAAGTTTTATTGGAAAGAAAAGCCTGCCAGGGTAAATGTCAGAAACTAATAGTTCTGTTCGATATCCTTTCATAGTGGTTATACAAAACAATTCTTGATTGCTTTCCAGAGCTTTTTTTCCCCTGTAAGATTAATTATATCTCTGAAGCATTCTACCTTTAAAACCAGAAATATTCATCATTCATGGTTTTATAAGCACTTTCATAAGTTTGCAATGAGCTGAGGATCTTTTTTAAATTCTAAAACTACCAGTTAGGAGCTTTAAAACACTTTTATTATTCTTATACTTTTGGAACTTGCACAAGCTCATTTTAATTCATTTCCTTTATGATTTCTTATGTCACTAGTGACCAGTCTGTAGTAACAACCCACTATCCTCAGAGGTTTTTTAAACTAAGAACTTACATTGAACTTTGGTCCATCTTTTCAGCATGGATTTGAACTGTTTTTCTTGAGGATCAGAATCCCGGAATTTAGTTCAAAGTATGTACCTGTATTTCAGTTTGTTTCTAATATTTTTCTTTGTGGTCCTTATGTACATATTTTGGATTTTCTAATAATGTTACCAGGTTTTGTTCACTTTAAAACATACCATTTTTCTACACACTTGCATGGCATTCTGGGGGTATTCATGTAGTTTTTCCAAATTCTAGTATCTAAGAGAGTTTAGTGTCATCTGTAAATTTGGATATATTTTTGTGCACAGCTTGGTCAGCTCATAAATAAAAACATTATTACTATAAGCACCGATCTTTGATGAATTTCTTATATTGTTGCATATTTCTTTACAGAGAAATAATATTATTTTTTATAATTTAGGTCTAAACCAGTGACTACACATGTAAGATTTTATTGCAGAGGGTTATGATACAGTATATTAATTTATGAAAATATGAACAAACTGTCCCTTAATGACATCATCTATCTGCTTGGTCCAGTGGGACTGCAAATGGTCAGAGCTAAAGGAAATAAGAGGATATGTTTTTAGATATTTTTTATTTCCCTTTTAGCTTTTTGGTATTTGAAAAAAGTTTTAGTACTGTATAAGCAGATTATTTGTACTAGAGAATATTTGCTTATGTGCTTATAGTAGGCTTTCTTATTGTTTATATATTTATAATATGTCTAAGATTTGAAGTCATTTTTCCAAGATCTTTTTATATTTTCCTAAAAGACTTTGTAATTCTATGCATATATTAGTTAATAAATGTCATAAACTATTACTAAGAAGCTGCTTGTGTATAAGCTTCAGCCTAGTTACTGAATACATAAAAAGGAGTCTAAAAGACTTTCAGAAGATAAGTCATTATAAAATAATAAGGGTTGGTGATATATGATAATTTTAAAATTAGTAGTGTAAGAAATGAGTTCTGGGGGCTGGAGATTTAGCTCAGTGGCACCACACCTGCCTCACAACCACAAGGTCCTGAGTTTCACCCCCAGTACTGGAAAACAAAACAAAACAAACAAAACAATGAGTTCTGCTCGCAGGAGTTACAGTGAAACAAAGAGAACCTTTGTGGACAAGTAGCAAATGGTGGTGGAATTAAAACATAATGAATACTTGGTTCTTGCTTTTAAACACTGGAATATAACTTTGGTTAGCTTAAGAATAAAATAATTTTATTACATGCTTAGGGAGTAGCTCACAGAATTGAAGGAAAGGCCAGAGGATAAGGACCATGAAAGGGAAAAAAGCCGAAGAAAAGCTTAGTAGCAGAGATTACAGTTAAAATCATGCTTCACAATGAGTTATGCTTCTGGTTAGGATTCTATTTCTGGTCTGATACTGTGGAAGACTGCTAGAAAACACTGCACTGCTACTGAATAGCATAACTACACATGAATTCTAAATTTTCTGCTAGTTATTGTGGCACCCATTCACAATTCAAAGACTTGGGCAGGAGCATACAATTGGTATGTTACATATCCTAGCAATCAGTCTGGAAAAAAAAAAAACTATCTTGAAGTAAAGGGTGGGAGGGATGGGAGATGGGGGTGCAGTATCAATGTGATACTGAGTTCAAGATAGGGGCAAGAATTTCTGGTGTGCTATTACATATAGGGTGACTATAGACAATAATGTACTATACATCTCAAAATACTGGAAGAAAGGATTTTGAACTTCTTTGCCATGAAGAAATGATGTCTGAGGAGGTAACTATGTTTAACCTGATTTAAATATACACAAAGTATATATGTACTGGAACATAACACAGTACCTAATAAATATGTAAAACTTTTATGTATCAATAAAAATTAGGTATCTAATTTCTTAGCTCTTTTGAATGTATCATGGAAATTTCCCTCCCACAAACACTAACATTACAAAGAATTCTTGCAAAATAGAAATGGGTTTAAGGGTGAATAATCAAAAAGCAAAATATTCCCTAGAGTCTATCCCTCTGCCTGTCCAATGTACACAAACTCATTTAGCACTTCTTCCAAAAAGCTATACTACCTCACACAGTATAAACATTTCCTGTTCAATTGAGGATGCACACCTTCTTCACTGGAAGACTCTCAATTCTCATTCATTGCCATATCTGGGGTCGTAAGGGATGCCCACTCCTCCCCAGGCCTACAGTAACCCTATCACAGTATTCTGTAACCTCACCATTACATTGTACAGTTAGCCAATGTGAAAAATCCCATGTACAGTAATGGGAGAAATTCAGGAAAAATAAATATGAAAAGTTAATATACCATATGACATAGGAGGAAAAAATATGAAACAAATTTCATTTTTGAAACTAGTTATAAAACTCTAGGATAGCATTTGATTTATTTCATCCATTATCTACTCTATGTTCCCCTGACTTGCAGCAAAATTCTAACAAAGGCAGAGATTTTCATCTGGTAGGATGACCAAATTCTCATTTCTGAGAGATAGGTAAAATTGTTGTAATATTCTACTAGCTGAATACTGAATGAGAGTGTAACAAGGCAACTTCCAGCCTTTGTAGTTAATCCATACTTCTTCTGGCTCCCATTGTATGGCAGTAACTTGATTCCTCCTTGGTGGAGTATTAATCACACTAGTCAACACTCTAAAGAGCAATTTTGCCTGTTTACCCAATTGCATAAAGAATTTTAAATGGCCAAATGTAGTCTCAATTTCCAATTTAGTAACTGCATTTTTGTGTAACCTTATTATGTAACCTTTTTGTGTAGAGATTTATACTTTTGTGAATGAAGTTCTTTGGCCAGAAGCAGTATTATGTGCGGAACTTCAATAATATAGAAGGATATAGTACTTAAAGGTCAGTGTCTCTGGTAGACCTTGTGGGGTAGAGAAATATCAATCATACATATACATACATACATACACACATATAAAGTTTTTTAGGCATGAGATTAGGGTTTACTGAAATAAACTGTAATGAAGACCCCTTTCAAGTCAAAGGGTGGAGGAAAGGAGAGAAAAGGGTAAGAATAGATTCACTGCAACAACCACACTGGTAGAAATACTTAAACCATGGGATTGGTATTTAAACACATACACTCATGTTAGTATAAACATTTCAGATAACTTAAATTGAAGCAGCACTAGTCATTTCCAACTAAAGATTTTTGAACAGTAAAAACAGTTGGACTTTTAGAACCCTGGCTTACTTAGTAACAACATTCAGAGGGAGAATGTACTATATTTACATATTTCTCACTTAGCCTGAATAAGCAGTTTGGTTATCCAATGGTTTCCTAAAGATTTTTTTATAACCAGAGAAAGTACCTGTGTAAATCATCAATCTTTCTAAAACTGAGGTGACTTTCTAAACCCTTAAAGGATTTAGTAAGAAAAGGGAAAAATTAAGACACAGTTACTATGCAAACAAAAATTCCCAATATCATAATTACAGAAAAACTTTTAAACAGAAAAATTATAAAACTATAGTTATATGCAAGTCTTATCATATATACATATATGTAGTATCAAAATACCTCTTCTACTTTGATAACTAAGTTTTTGAGATTAAAAATAAATGATTTCTGGGCTGGAGATTTAACTCAGTGATTCTGGCACCTGCCTCTCAAGCACAAGGTCCTGAGTTCGATCCCTGATACCTAAATAAATAAATAAATAAATAAATGATTTCAAACATTTCTACATACAAAACCTTCAGGTTTTCATTTATTCAAAACAAAAGAAATTGAAGTAACCATATGTACATCAAAATAAATATTTAAAATTGTGAAAAATAGAAATAGTAAACACCTTCAAATTTCTCAGTATCTCTTTTTCAGCCATCTTTGCTAAAAAATACATTTATTTGATTTTAAACTTATGTCAATGTTTTTTGCTTTTAAAAAAGAGACAAAATACTTGGAAAAATTGGCAAGTATTAGGTTTGCACCATTAAGTAGTAACATTTACAATTATCTAGATGTCTTAATTTTAAAAACATATAAATTCAATATATAGGAAAATATGTTAAAAAACACACATAAAGAACTATGTCCCATAAAAAATATAAATGCACCTTCTATTGATTATATGGGCAAACTATTCTGACTTAAAAGTAGATTTTATAAAATGTCAGAGTAGTAGGCATTGTTTTACAAATAGAGCATCTAAATAAGATTACTTTTACCCCAACCAAACATTAATATCAAGATTTCTTAGCAAAAGTATAGCATATATACATGGAAAGGCAGGCATTGTCTTGTATTTGTTTCTAAGTCTGATTTCTACTAAAACATTTTCTATAAATTATAAGAACTACAGACACAAAAAAGATGAGGTAAGCATCTTATACTTTTAAGAAGGTCCATGAAACTTAATGCTTAGATATTCCCAATGCTTAAACTCTAGAATGATACTTTAAAAGATCCTCCATAATGATGATTATGACATTATTTGAACCACATAATGGTCTTCTTAATCTTCTGAGTAGACAATGACATTCTTTTCTGATCATGACTTTTGCCAACAATATTGTTCCAGTGTGGGTTTACATGAGGCACCATGCCACAGTAAGAGCAGCTACAATGCCATTCAAAATTGCCATGCTATAACCCATGTGGAAAGAATGTCCAGTCAGTTTCCTAGAGAAAAAGGAAAAACACAAATCAAAAAGGGAAAGCGTAACTTGGTATAAGAGAAACACCAAATTTTTACTGAAAATGCTTTAGACTTGGGAGTATGTTTCCCACGTTTTTACTCATTAATACATAAGTTAAAAACAAATTGGATGTTTTGCAGCATTAGTAGTAGATAACACATCTTAAGTTCTCTTTCAAAACTTCCCTTTAACAGTAATGAAAGCAAAATACTGAATTTCATTCCTATACTTTAATATATTTCATAGTTACTTTGTGCAGCCATAACATACTCAGTAAAAAAAAAAATACGGTTAATGTTTTAATTTTCAAAAAATTACATAAGACACGCTGACATTAATTCCCATCAAAATACTCCCTTTGCCTTAAGTACACTTATACCATTATTCTTGCCACTTTCTAAAACACTTCTGGGGGGTCCTCTTTTATGTCTTTAAGTTGTGCTGTTCAAAACTTTTACCTTTCATGGTAATTTTAACTTTGGGGAAGATCCAAAAGTTGCCCAGTACAAGATCCAGTGAACAATGTGGATCAGGACACACCGTAATGTTTTTATTTTACAGAAGTCGCCATAAACATTTGCTGAAAAAGGGGTGATTAAAAAATAGTGAATATTTAAATAAAATTTATTACCATTAAGACACATTGCCACTAATCTCCCTCAAAACACTCTTCCTTTTGAACACATATCCCACTATTCTTGGCAATGTGTCTTTTACTGTAATAAGTTTTTAAAAATTTAAACACTCACCACATTTTTCAATCACCCCAAGATAATTCTAAGGTATGAATTTTGTTGTATTATAAACATGTTCTTGCATTAATTAGCACTGTGTTTCTATGCTCTCTTGTTCTTATTTAGATCTAACTTAAAATATACAGTACTTCAAACACTTATCCTGTTTGTATCATTTTTGGGTTACACAAAGAAACCTTTTCTTTGAGTACATGTCTAGGTAAATGGTTCAGAGTAAATCTTTTAAAGACATTTCAGTTTTCAACCTGACAGATTACTTAGTTGAAGTGGTTTTTGATGAGTTCCTATGAATCAGCAAAGACATATCTCTTATTTATGACTACTCTGAATGCCAACCAGCTAAGAACTTTACATACACAGTTTCTCTGACATGTTTCCTCGATAACTTAATAGTCTTTCCATTAACTGTATTGCAATAATAATTTTTTCCTTATCCTAGCAAGGATAAGACATACTAAAAAGAAAAAAATGTATGTCCAACTGGTTTGACATTCCTCCCTTCACTAGAGTATATCAAGTTGAAAATTTGTGTGTGTAAAAGTGCACTGTGAATCATAATAAATACATACGTGAATTATAGCTCAATTTTTAAAAGTTTAACTGATGGACACTGAAAGAACCTGAGTGAAGGAAAGTTCTTAGAATAATCTGGGAATACTTCACATTGTAACCATGTCGATTTCTTTTTAAAACTCTACAAATTTAGCACTGACACTATGACACTAAGTTTATATTATACACTAAATGTATAAAAGAGAAATTCAAATCACAACATAAAAACAAAGAGGCAAACTGATACAGACATTGGAATATACTACTGCATCCAGAGACAGATTTATGTATGTATGAAGAGATCTAACCCCAGAAGAATGGAACACCCAATTAGAAGAACCTTCTTTTATTAGGTAATTTATATCCATAAAGCAAAATGACTATAATTTATTTTTGTAACTCCCTTATAATAGTTTAACTGGGAAAACCACATAAAAAGAAAAATTCCCATCAAGAATAAGTAAAATTATAGCATTAGTTATTATTAATACTGTCAAGCCATAAAAATGGATGAATAATACTGGGCCTCACCAAGCTGATTTGATTTTCTTGTCATATCATTTGGATTTCCAATCTAGACTACACAATTGAATGAAGGTAACAAAACAATTTCCATAGTTTCAGAACAATATAAAGGAAATGTTTAACTTTGAACACTTTCCATTTTATTTCAATATGCAGGGATTCTGAAATGGGCATAAGGATCTTTTGAAAATGGCACTACGATTTTTGGAGATGATGGTACAATAACTATTTGTATACAGGAATCTGATGTAGAAATCCAACTCACAATGAAATTTTTTCAGAACTACTGACGTTCTCTCCATATACCTAAAACACACTGTATAGATTAATTTTTCTAAAACATCATTTTGCTCAAAATGCTTTTTGTGTTAACTGCATAAAAAATAAATAAGCAAAGTAAACAATACAGTTAACAAGGACAAGTTTCTTTCTTTTCTTTTTTTTTGCGGTACTGGGGATCGAACTCAGGACCTTGCACTTGCCAGGCAGGCGCAGCGCCACTGAGCTAAATCCCCAGCCCTAGGACAAGTTTCTTAATGATACAAGTTTGACCTACAGCCGGGCATGGTGGTGCACATGGGTAATCCCAGAACTTGGGAGGCTGAGGCAGGAGGACTACTGTGAGTTCAAGGCCAGCCCAGGCGACACAGGGCTACATAGTGAGTTTAAGGCCAGCCTGAACTACATAGTGAGACTCTGCCTCAAAAAAAAAAGTTTGACCTAGGTTTTACAAGACATGGAGTGGGTTGGCAGACAAAAAAGACATGGTATAATCAGAAAAGGACAGAATCAAAAGTGGAATTCACACTTAACATCTTATGCTGCTGGGGATTTTAGCTCAGTGGCACCACACCTGCCTCGTAAGCGCAAGGTCCTGAGTTCAAGCCCCAATACAAAAAGAAAAAAAAAAATCTCATGCTTATCTAGTGAAAATAACAGACCAGGTAAATTTAAGATTTCTTCTAGTTTTAAATTTTTATGACTATTCCAGTTTGCAGAGACAGAATAAGTAAAACATTTTTAAAAATTTACATTGTTCTGCAGTTTTTTTCCTATCTATTTAAAGAGGTAACTGAAGTATTGTAGTCCAAAGAGTTAATCAGTGCTAGTGGTTTAGCGGTGAGCATAGCTGCCTTCCAAAGAGTGAAAGAAACTTGCCGATATAATGAAAATTAGTGAATAATTTAACAAATTTCAAATTTTAAGACCCAATAAGTTCACTTGACCATATAAAATAACAAGCAAAAATGTAAACAGAATTCAATGACAAAAGCAAAAGTTAGGATCCCAAACATTGATTTTACTAGGCTTACATTGTTTTCTACTGCAATACATTTCTGAAACCAAAACGAAAATATAAAACACTGCTCAAACGAATAAAATACTGAAAATACTGTTACAAGGAAAGGCTCATTACAACAGAACTACTTCTATATCTTAGAAGATAAATTGTACAAAGGGTACCATTATCTTGGTCTAGTTCCAAAGACTTCCTTTCTAATAATAAAGACACATGCAATGAAATACTTATGTGGTCCCTGTTAGTGGCTGAATTCAAGCTCTACAGCTAGACATAAGCTTGAGTGTCAGCACTGAGCAAGGAGTATGGAGTCAGAAAAACTGTGTGATCTTTCTGAACTTCAATTTCTTCCTCTATACAATTGAAATAAAAACAGAACTTACCCTTACAAAATTGTGAGGATCAGGTATCTGGCACATAGCAAATGATAGTATTACCTATATAGAAAAGGAAGCTTAGCTACAGAAGAGATTTTTAAATACTCTTGGTTATCTACCTCTCTCTTCTAAGCCAAACACCTAAACCTAAGCTCACCTCAAACCAATAAAACAATACCAGTGTACAAATAAAACTTGAGAGTTAGATGGAAGAAATGCACAGGTGTGTGTGTATATATATATATGTGTGTGTGTTTTGGCTTCACATTCCTCTACTTGTTCATAATCACTTCTACTTCATAATTTCCCAGAGAATATACACTTCTTTTACTTATATCCAGGTTTTATACTGTGGAAATTAATTTCTAGCAATATATTTCTATCAGTATTTAATTGTAACTTTAAAGTATTAAGAATCACATCTTAATTATTTTCATTTTTGGGGAATGGAATACATTTATATATTAGTCTTAAATACAAAATCTAAGACTAAAATGAACTCAATGACTGGCAACGTGACTATACTCTTTACTTTTGAATCACAAATGGACTGAATAAGCAACTGCTAAAAGTGCCAAATAATATTTGGGGTTGTTTATTGTTTTTACATTGGTTGATCTGAACTGAACTCTGTGTCAGTCATAATTAGCAGATACTCTATCCTCCTGGGATTTTCACTCCTATGCCATATTTATTCATGTATTTCTTCTCTCTCACACGTAGTCTCACATGAGAGATGCTTTCATGGCAGAATTCTTATAATTTAAAATAGTAACTTCAATCCCAACTGATTTTGCTTTAAGACAAAGCACTCTTATGTTTGGCAGAATAAGTAATTACAGTTTTTTATTTGGAATCAGAAGTATCTACCCCAACCTAGAATATGGGAAAAAAAATTCTAAGAAAAATTTTAATTATGTCAGGCCTTCCATATCTACAGGTTTCACATCTACAGATTCAATCAACCTTGAATCAAAAATACTTGGAAAAAAATTGTGTCTGTACTGAACATATGCAGACTTTTTCTTGTCCTTAATCCATAAACAATACAGTACACTACTATTATGCATAGTAGTGACATTGCATACGGTATTAAAAATGAGATGATTTAAAATATACAAAAGTATGTGCATAGGCTTTGTGCATTTTAAGTAAGGGACTTTAACATCCTGATTTTGGTATATGTAGGGGTGGAGTTACAGTCTTGGAATCAATTTCCTGTGGATACTAATGGACAACTGTACTTAAAAACATTAATTTCTTTTAGAAACAAAAAACTATATAAATTATTTTGTATACGTGGCCCTATTTATTAGAAACTGCTGAAGAGAAGATGAAGTTGTGTATATGCCACTGATCTTCATCTATGTTAACATAGGTTAGAATTTCAAAAATAAATCTGATTTCACGTTGTCTCTCATAAAGTAAAAATTAAGACATACTTCATTTACCTCTTAATTTTTATTCTAAAGTTCTTTATAACTTTCTCAGCTCCTTTTAATTCTGAAATTTACAGAATGAATATTTCTATAAGGAATATATATGGGAAATAAAAAAAAGAATAAGAATCAGTAGTGCCCTTCAAGGTAACAGAATTAGTGACACAGTGTGCTAAGTGTTAAAAGTTAGGTAAACAGCATTACTGGAACATAAAAGAGCCACTCATCTGTATTATGAAAAAAAATTGGGGTGGGGAGCTTATGAGACAGGTTCTCACTTTGCAGTTCAGGGTGGCCTTGTAGCCCAGGCTGCCTCAAACTTGTGGTGATCTCTTCTGCTTCAGCCTCTGGGGTGCTTGGATTACAGGTGTATATGACCACACCCAGCTATGAAAGAAATTTTAAAGAGCTAATACCTAAGCTAAAATGGAAGACAAGAGATTTCAAGTTCTAAAAAAGCAATAATTTGTGCAGAAGCAAAAGACAATGGAGAGTACAGAAAAGATAATAGTTTGATACAGTTACAGTGAAGGATGTGAAAAGTTAACACTCTCCTCAGAAGTTTAATCACAGCTGTACTACTTATAGGACTATTTTAACCCACCTGAGTCTAATTATCTATTTGTAAAATGACAATCCTCATTAGTGTTCTTGTGAAAATAAAAGAAGATACTAGCAAGTACTTGTTGAACTGTCAGGAGTTTACTGAGCACACACTCAGTAAGAGAAGAGATGTCAGCCATTACTGTTGGTCCTTGACTGGTTAGAGTTGCAGAGAGAGAAGGAAGAACATGAGGCAATATGAGATTTCACACTTGAATACTGGCTGGATGAACTATCATTCATTAACCATGATAGGAAACCCATGAGAACACAGAAGCAGAAAACACATCAATTTTGGATATGCTAAACTGGAAATACCTGTAGGACACTGAAGTAAATTTCCAGGAACCAAGAGGAAATACTAATGAGAATCAGAGAGGTTCTCAAGAGAAGGCCCAACATAATCTACTAGAAAGAAAAGGAGGAGGAAGTGGTATCACAGAAGTTACAACAGAACATCAGATTGGAAAATGAAGATTAAATTTCATAATTAAGAGTTCTACAGGAACTCAAGGAGGAAAAAATGTTGAAGTCATATGAAAAAGGGAATGGGGGAAGAGGGAAAAATTGGATCTGGAGCACTAGAAATAAAATCCAATAAAATCCAATTCTTCATTTATAGCAAGTATACACAGACCTGAATTTTTATATATACCTTGTGATTTTTAATCCTGCTAAATTCAAGTACAAGTTCTAGGAGCTCCTAGAGATTTCTTAGTATTTTCTCTGTAGATGATCATTTCGTCTACATATAAAGATTTTGCTTCTGCCGTGCCAATCCTATCCTAGTTGTGTCATTTTATTGCCAGACTATTTTGGTGGGGACTAGGTTTCAAAGTTTAATGGACAGATAAAGAGTAAGCATATCTGCCCTTGTTCCCCACCTTAGGGAGAAAGCATTGTATCTTTTCCATTCATATAAGGCGTTCTCGTTGGAAGTATGGAGTACATGTCTTTAATCTGTTGAGAAGTTTCTGTTCTACTTCTAGCCTCCTGATAGCTTTTACCATGAACAGCTGTAGAATTTAGTCCAATACTTTCTCTCCAAATAGTGACAGGATCATATGGCTTTCTCCTTTCCTCTGTTAAAACGATGACTTTTGGGGGTGGATCTTCCAATGCTGAACAAACACTGTCATCTCTGTAACAAAAACCACTTTCCACATACTGCCAGATCTGACTTCTAATAGTTTGTTTTGTTAAACAAATTTCTATCTATGTTCATACTCTTTTCTTCTATTACCTTTATCCAGTTTTAGGATTAGCACAATGTTGAGTTCCTAAAACGAGGGGAGAAGTGTTCCTTCTTTTTTCTGCTTTAATTGTTTGATATAATTTATCAGTTAAAATGTATATGAGCCTGCTGTTGTCATATAGGTAGGTTTTCAAGCTAGAAATATACTTTCTTTGATAGGTGCTATTCAAATTTTATATTTCCTCCAGAGTTAGTTTCATTAATTTGTCTTCCAAGATACTTCTTAGAAGTTGTCAAATTTATTTCAAAAAAGATTTTTGTAATATGCTTTCTATATCCTTTTAAATTCTGTAAAATCTGTGGTAATGTCTCCTAGATCTTAATATTGTAATTTTAAAAATGTGTAACTGATATTGTGTAACAGGAAGAAAAGGTCTAAAAGAGCAGGGGAATTGGGAGGGGTAGGGGAAGGGAAAAAAGGGAAAGGAAAAAATATGAGAAGAGGAAAAAAATGGAAACAAGGTCTTTGCAAATAGGGAAGGGTGGAGGGGGTGAAGGGAGGGCAAGGGAAGGGGAAAAAAAATAAGAACCAAGAGACTCATGCAATGGTACAAGATCCCAATGATGAATGTAACTGTATTTTATACCTAAAATGTACCAATAAAGTTAATGGGGGAAAAAAATAATAAAATAAAATCAAGTTTGGAAAGATAGAGACACCTCATCTTTGAGATAAAAGGACTAAGTAGAATGATGGATATGTATACAAGGTTAAGTTTGCACCACACAGAGGGTAGAAGTTAGAAGTAGAAAGTGGAGGAAATCCCTTCACAGTGACTTAATGAACTAGAAAATGGAGATCCACTGAATAGTTCAATGTAGTGTAAATTTTGAATGGCCACAAAAACAAATGACAAAGGATACAGAAAGATAGATGGGTGCATCATATTAGTTGAGACTCTTAGCTCAGACTGTGAAGCTGTTAACTCTAGTTATTTAGAACATGGTTTAGATGACTGAAATCCTTGCCTTCTTCACATGGAACAGCATAAGCCTCAGGATATTTAAAAATGAATTTGTGATCTGCTATTTTCATTATGTTGCTAGCTTTATTTAGTTGTGCCTTCTACCTGAACTTTCTTTTGCTGTCTCTATAAACTTCCAATTTTACAGGACAGGTACTTCATACTTCTTTCTTTATACAAAGCCTGATAAAAGGAAGCTAATTTTTCTTAGAGTTCTTAACAATTGGAACAATATTTGATTTATTTTCTTTGGCTTTCCAATTCTTAAATTTAAAATAAATTTATTTCCTTGCCATTAATTTATATCTCCTACTCTGCTGCTTAGCCCTGGAAAACATTTCCCAGAGCTAACAACAAAGATGCTTACTGTAGACTCACAATCTAAAAAAAGGAGTGAAATGAGTAAAATAAATATAATGGGTTTATAACTGTCATTATATACTTTGTTATAAAAGTAGTAAGCTTTCCTGTTTCTTCTCACAGATAAGGCTAATCTACTTTTTCATTTTATTCATTAAAGCTCAAATATTCAGTAAATCAGTAGGTTTACCAATCAAGTATAAAGTACAGTAATTATTTGTTTTTACTTATGTTTTTCAATATTAAAAACCTCATGTGTCTTATCCTTGTGACTATAACAAGATAGAATGAAACTATCTGAAAAAAATGAGTACCTTATCCTTTTGTCCCTGATGGTATACGAATATATTTTTTGACTAAAAATTAGAAGTTTAATTATCTAATTTCACAGCAGTCTACTAAAGCAGGTATAGGCAAACTAAAGCCCACACATCCTATTACCTGTTTCTATAACTGAAATTCTATTGGAACACTCTTGTTCTTTCTTTATAGATTGTTTATGGTAGCTTTGGTGCTACAATGGCAGAGCTGAAAAACTGTGGCCAAGATCATGTAACCCACAAAGCCAGAAATAACCATCTGACCCTAACAGGAAAAATGTGCTAATTTCTATCTAAAAGCTCCCTTTTCAAAGTTTAGTCTGCAGAGCAGAAATTGCCAGCATCACCTGAGAATTTCCTAAAAATTCAGTCTTGGACCTCACCCTAGACATACTAAACCAGAATCTATAACTTTAGCTATTCTAGTAAATAGCATTATTAACATTATAGCATTCATTATTTAGAAACATATAAATCAGCACAATATAGCAATTAGCAGAATTCTATATAAAAGCTTCAAAGTTAATGTAAGTTTAAAAACAAATTATAAATTGAATAAATATAAAATTTATTTCACTGTATTGTCATGTTCCTCAACAGTGGATGTTAAGATTTCTTAAAAATTGTACATGGCTGATAACTCCAATAAGAAATTAAGCAAGAAACTAAGGAAATATTTTTCCTGTCTTTCTTACATAGATGTCATGTGTGAACTATGTCTCTCATGTTTCATATGAATATACATATACACATATTGCTAGGACAGTGGTTATGTTTTTGTGTGTGTGTGTGTGTGTGTGTGTGTGTATGTATATTTGTATTTCAAAGTAGCATGTTAGGACAAAAATATGATAAAATATTTTTAGAATGAAGTGGTTATAGAATAAAATTTAAATTATTATATTGTTTACCAGATTTTTAAGTATGGTTACATTAGGGTGGGATACAATTTTATCAAAGTCTAAGATATTTTAAATATATACACATATAAAAACCACACACATATATAGGCACATATATATTCAGTTTTATTACTCAAAAAATATTACAAAATAATTGTAAACTGATTCTTTGATCCATACTATAGTGGAATAATATTATGAGCTGTAATTAAAATATCACAGGACTAATTTAATGAAACCACATCAGTTTTTAAAAAATAAAATTTACATAAATGCTAACCCTAAAGTTAAGACAAATTATGTATATGTATTATACGTCTATAAAAACAGAAATATTTTCATGTGCATATATATTTTTTAATCTGGAGGTCTAACCCCCATAACATTAGTTATTTCAGGATTTTAAAAAATGAAACTTTGTGCTGGGCATGGTGGTGCATGCCTATAATCTTAGCACTCAGGCAGCTGAGGCAGGAGGATCACTGCATGTTTGAGGCCAGCCTGGACTACATAGTAAGTTCAAGGCCAGCCTGAACCACATAGCTAGACCCTGTCTCAAAAAACCAAAAAAAAAAAAAAAAAAAAGTAATTAAATAAGTCTTTTCAATCTTTCACTTTCAGATTTATATAATTCTGTGGTGATTTACAATGGGTATGAACTTATTCTAATATAAAGAAAGAGAAAGTTTAACTCAGAGTTACTGTCTTAGCAATGTAAATATCCTCTAAGTTATTACTGGGAAATAGAAAACGCCATTGAAGGAGAAAGTTAGCAGAAACATGGCTGTTTAGTCACTTTAAGGTTTTTGTTTTGTTTTGTTGTGGTATTGGGGATTAAGTCCAGGGCTGTGAGCATGCTAGGCAAACACTATTACTGAGCTACATTCCCAGTCCTTGACTTCAAGGTGTTATGAAAATCCAAGGTAAAGATCACTGAATAAATATTTACTTTAAAGATGTAAAAGGTAAGGAAAAGGTGTATATACAATTAATATTGAAATGTAATGCACCATTAATAAATAGATGATGTCATGTGACTACATGACTACATTGAGCATTTCCTCCACTGGCCCTATATTTAGTCTAATAATTTGCGTTACACATAAATATTGGTTAATGAAGAGTCCATCATTTTAATGAAACACGTTGATTCATCAACCTACATAGCTGTAAGCTACATTACTATGGAACTCAAATTTTCAAGTTTAAAGAGTTTGTCATTTTAAGACATTATTTTCATTAATGTATTTTGCTTCCTAATTATATTGCCAATCTCTCTGGTCCTACTTCCTCTCATATCCTGTAAGGATCATCTACATGGTCTTGATACTTACTTCTAGACCTCAGTTCTGTAATAACTATTTCTCTATACAGACATTAACACCCTTTATATTGAATTCTACCAACAAGAAATTTTAACTGAGTCACAATCCTATGCTAGTGCACTGTTAACCATCATAATGACACAAGGGCACAGGAGGATTCTAAAGATGAGTACAATTCTTTAAATAGACTGTACATATATACATATATGTAAATAAATAGACTATATATGTACATATTTTAAAATATCTCTTATTGTACTAAAAACCTATGAGAGAGAAATGGATAAAGGTACATAGAATTGGATGAAAGTGCAAATATAATCTATGGTCTATTTTACCTATGTTAGCAGTCAATGCAGTTGTAAAGTAAAGAAAGTGAGATATATTAACTTTATTCACCAGTATGTCACGGTAAAAAAATGCATGCTGCACACTGCCTGGATTACACAAAGTACTTATTTACTAGGAAGTCAGGACAAACAGTACAAAACTTACAAGAAAAATGAGATCCTCAAACCTTAAAATTTTATGAGTTAAAAATATTTTTTAAAGGAAATAACCGAGTGTTGACAAAAATTTATTTTGCTCAGAACAAAGCTTAAAACCCACTATTATCAGCATTATTTCATAAAAAGGATCTTAATATCAAAGAATTTTTTAAAAAGAACAGAAAGAGTAAATATGTAAGAATAGGTAAGAATTACTACCCAAAACAACAGGCAACCTATGGTAGGCCATAGTCAAGACTTTGAGCGGCCAGGGATTTAGCTCAGTGGCTTTGCTGCCTGCTGCGCAAGTGCAAGGGCCTGAGTTCAATCCCTGGTACCAAAAAGAAAAAAAAAAGACTTTCAGCTTGAAAAATCTTAAGCAAAGCTAAGCTTTGGCACCATATATCTGCTTTTGCCGTCTGACTTATCTATTGCTTTACCTAGTAAACTTATACAAAATGCTAAATGACTTGCTCAAAAGTCCTTCTGCTAGTATATGGGAAATAGGGTGGATTTGGAAACCACTTTCTATGATTTCAAAGCCCTTTCTAATATAACAGGATGTCTCTCATAATTTATAGAATGCTGAACACACAGAACGTGTTCCAAGTGCAAAACCGGTCAGTGCTTTCTCTCAGGTAATTATCAGTGCTGTTAAGTGTAGACACCAGTGCCTTTTCAATAGCGCACAAATACACATTGTAAATAGCGTGAACAAGCACAACGGCAAACAGGTGGAAATACTCACTAGTCAGTTATATCACATTATGTAAGCAAGAAAACCAAGACTAGTCAATACAATTTCTTCAAAGACTGTTATATCTATGTGTGTCTCTACTCAGAACAGTAAAGGAATAAGGCAAGGATATATATTATATATTAACCCCTTATTTTCAAAAGCTGTAGTACATAGCACCATTAATAACAGGATTGCAAATGATTGCTCCAAACAGTCCCTAGATAATGAAACTTCATATTTAGCTATCAATGCCATGAACTATCTGCAATTCATGATCTATCTTTTTTGTCAGTAGCTTTTCTCTTTTACTGCAATTAGCCATCTGACATCTGTTTCATTAGTTCATGGCAATAAAGAATCTGATTCACCAAGGAGGCAGAACTCCAAAATCTGTATGAAGGAGTAGTAGATTCAAATCATTTTGCTCAGGGCGCTTGGAAAAGAAACTTCTAATTTAAACACTAAATCACCCACTTCTCTTGACCTCCAAGGCTTATATTACTGCTCAATATAAGAACCTACATTTTTCTAATATGCATTTACAAGATTTTTCTCTTTTTAACTTCTATTGTGAAGAGCAAGAAGTCAGAGAAAACCCAAATAAAAAACTAAGGTTGTAAAAAAGTTATTACAATACAGTAGTATCTATCCTAAATTCTGATTTTCCAGAAAATTCACGTAACATTCTATTGTCTGTTGCCCCTTAAAACAGTTTAAACAACAAACGTAAGCTCACACACAACTTTCATGAAAATTCAAATATACTTAGCATCTAATTTCATACAGAATGTTTTACACAGGAAGTAACACATGTAAATCAAGTAGATGACATGTGTTAGTCTATAAAATAGTTACCAAAAAGGAAAAATAAAAATCAACTTTTAATTATATCTTTATTTTAACCAATATTCATATTGTAAAAACAGAATTTAAGGTCATTAAACTCTACACAGAATTATGTTCAAAGTTGAAACCATTCTTATAAAACAATTCATTCTACACCTCAGAAAGGCTCATGTGTAGTTCTAAGATTCAAAATGAGAAGACTTTCAGCATAGAAGTCAATAGAGGATTGATGAAGAACTGAGACATTCTCCAAAATCTACAATGTTATGACTACAAAACATGCTATTTCTACATCATTTCTCAAAAAAAAAAGAAAAAACAATTATCAGTTTCTCAATAAGTTAATAATCTAAGCTTTGGATGCAAACATGGAATTCACCAAAAATCATACACTTTTATCTAACCCTGGATTAGCTTAAGCTTGAAATTTCTAGCAGCACTTGTTATCTGTAACAGCCCATCCTTACTTTAAACACAAGCATTGATTTTTTTTCTCCTTGCAAATAAGTCTCTTTAAATATCTCCAGCATAAAAGTTTTATCTTATTGACATAAAAAGCTTCCTTGCCTTAGTAATTCCTTTCACTATCAATTTCATTTAACATGCTAAGGAAATCTCTAGGTACTAAGGAGTGCTTGTCACTTTGTGTTTGTTATGCAAATTAACTGTGGATTTAAAATGAATGAAATCAACTTTACTTACCAAAAATAGCTTATTTTGTAATCCTCATTTATTTTAGATTTATACCCCTACAAAATTAATGTCTTAGCATAAAGGTTATAGGAGCAAAAGCTGTTAAATTTTATGTTTTTTCCATGTTAGCAAAATTAAGACTTTCATAACCACTACTGACTGCAGTTGGCTCCTGATCTGACTACAGATAAATTTATTAACTTTGTAATTTTTCATAGTACTGTTACTATTTTGACACCCAATTATAAAACTAGCTTTCTATACTGTGCTTTTTTTCTAGAGCCATCAGTTATGCTATCATTTTTCCACCAAACTTACTGCTAGACTATAAATATTTCTACCACGGTTAGGACTTTCAGTAGCTGAGCAGCTTTTATTTCTAGCACATGAAATAACTAAAAACCTGTAGCAACATTATTTTACCGCTAGATGGGGCTTGTGCACAGGTAATGTGAAATATGTGCAGTCTGAAGTGGAGAGAACTGGTTGCTGGGAGAAAAATGAAGAGGACAAATATCGTGAGATGTTAAGAAGAGATTTTTAAAATTGAATTTAGCAGCATTACAGAAGCAAAGCTGCCACAAAGCAAAAGCTCAGGATGCTTTTTAATTATCAATAAAATGATAGTGAAATTCTTATTAATTCATTTCATATTCAGAGGAGGTGGTTGGTTAGTAAGGCAAACAAAAACAATTAACAGGTGAAGGTCTATTATACGCAAATAATTTGACTTTGTGGAAGTTGCTTTAACTCCTGGAACTTGCTTTTTTTCATGTGTTAAAAAATGGGGCCATTAGACTAATGGGTGGTCTAAACCACCCACTGTGGGTGCTTTAGGAGGGGCTTGGTTGCTCTCACTAGGTTGCTAAATTTCCCAAATAGGGCTCAAACTTTCCATCCTCCTGTCTCAGCCTCTTAAGAGCCTTGGGATTATGGGCCTGTACCACCACACCTGCTCCCCATCTTCTTTAACAAGAACCTCTAGTTCAATGCATATCTTGTATCTAGCTTAAGGAGGACTTAAAAGGTCTGGTCCCGCCACTAGCTCATCCTAGAGTGAACCCCAAGATTACCTCTAGATTTGAATTCTCTTTGTATTATTTTTGCACGGGTAGGCGACAATACATGGACATATTAACTCCTGGAAACTAATTACAGCAGAAAATCACAATGTGAAATAATGCATACATTGTTATATTAGCCTGCTTGGAAATTAGACAAAACCCAATGAATGAGGAAGGAAAATTAAAGAGACAATTAAGGGGCTGGGGATTTAGCTCAGTGGTTCTGGCACCTGTCCTGCAAGTGGAAGGACCTGAGTTCGATCCCCAGTACCAAAAAAACAAAAGAACTAAAAAACAAAAACAACGAGACAATTAAACCAGAGATTTTGATTAGGTAGTATTTGGGGAAAAAAAAGGATAACACATTATAACTTAATGAGAAATAAGGAATGCTATTTAAATACTCTGAAGAATTTAACCTTCCTCTGCCTTTTGATTTTTAATATTGCAGTTACTCTTAACAACTAAGACAAAGCTCTCCATATAATTTAGAGGTATATGAGACCAAATATACAAAGAAAATGATGGCTTACCAATAGATATTTATATATTTGACAATGTATCTTTTTAAGTCAGTGAAGTTCGTATATGCATGAAACCATCCTGAAAAATATTCCTGCTGAAGCCCATTAAGTTACTGTTCAAAAATACATTACTTTATAAAAATCATGTTTATGTAAAAATGAGTTTCTAAGATATATCAAATATAGAATGGAAAATATAAAAAAATAAAAAACTATTTTCTTCCTAATCTCAATATCTAATAAATTGACCCAAATTGTTGGTTTCATTAAATATTTCACTAAATATTTACTAAGTATCAATAAATATCACTTTTTCTTCCCTTAGGGGGTTAATATGTTTCAGAAAAAAACAACTGACAGCCACAATCTTCTTGATTTCTTTCCCCACAAATAGTTAATCTGTTTTAAAAGAAGTCAACATGCCTTAGTTTCTGAGGAATAGCAAAATACTACTTTTTAATCATCTAACAAAATAGTACGTACAGTGGTTCCAATTTTGATTTTAAAATTAATATACTAGAAAGATGTACATTAAAATGCTGGTAGCCATCTTCCCTGATTATTTCCATTATTTTTCTTTGTTTTTTTTTTTGAGATAAGGTCTTGCTATGTATTTCAGGCTGGCCTTGAACTCACAGTGATCCTCCTGCCTCCACCTCCCAAGTCCTGGGATTGCAGGTGTGTGCCACCACACCCACCTTGCTCTTCTGAATTTCCAACAAAGGACCAGAATTACTTTTGTATAATCAGGAAAACTTTATATTAACATCATTATATATTTTACATAAGAAAATATATGTTTCATTTTTACAAAAATGTAATGTGGTGTATTAATGAAATGTATTCATTTCATTTCTAAAAAAAATTATGAAGAATTCAACTTTCTTAAAAAGGTTATTTCCCTGTACAAGGACTCACTCTACTGGTGACAGAGAATATACAGTATATTCTAGAATTTCTGAATTGCCTATTTTCCACAAACACTAGAGGGCAGTATTTTCAGTATCAAACTCAACTTCCTTCTATTTGTGTTTTTTCGTTTGTAGATATATTTCACTTGTGGATATAAATATATTTTGTATTTTATATTCATTTGTATATATTAAATGAATTTTTTTGCAGTACTTCAGATCAATTTCAACCCTGATTTTTTTTTTTTTTTTTTTTTTTTTTTGAGACAGGATTTTGTTAAGTCATTAAGTTACCCAAGCTGAGCTTGAATTTGCAATCTTCCTGTCTCAGGTTCCCAGAGTATTAGGATTACAGGCATGTGCCACCACACCTGGCTAGAAAATATATTTTGTATACATATTTCAAAACTATTTGTAGAGTTGTATTAACACAAATACATAATCTAAGACTGTGATCTGACATTCTCATTAAAACAAATATTGAAAAGATATCTTTCACTACTGCAGTTTAATAAAAAATCCTACATTTTCAAAAATTAAATACAATCAGTTAATAGTAGATCCTTATGAGAACACCAGAAGACTTTTCTCTAAAAAACTCCAAATTTTATTATTTATGAGGCTTATGAATTGTGGTGGTCATAGAAGAGAAAGTGAGAGGGGAAAATAATATTCCAGGAAGAAAAATGTGCCAAGAATAAATAAAGTTCATGATGTCTCAGAATTACATAATTTACTTGAGGGATACTAAGGTAATGTGGCACCTGGCTACAGAAACCATATAGTGCTAGAAAGTATATGCACTGCAGAAATAAGTGAAGATGAAATTGGAAGAATAAGGCAGGGTCATTTGCTACACTCAAGAGTTGAACTTTATATTAAAGGCGATAGAAAAGCCACTGAAGAGTTTTAGATAAAAGACAGCTGTAAATAGATTTGTTTGGTTTTAAATAACAATATGTAGGGCAAATGAGAGGAGTAAAAGTTTGGAGGAAAAGTTAAAAACACAGGCCGAAACCTTAATAGTGCAAAAACACTAGTGATGCAAAGAGGAAGTCTTCCAGTATCATTTGAAAACACAAGAAGAACTAGACTTGGTGAAGTTGAACGAGCCTACTGATAAGGGTTTCAAGCTTTGGTGAGTGAATGAAAAGTGTCTTAAGGACTAGAGATTTTAAATCATTTTTATGTGTAGATCCTTTCTGATGCCAGGCAGCAAATATGGACCTATACCTAATACCTGGAAATATGGACTATAATTCAGGGGAGAAGTGAGATGCAGGTAAAAGAAAAAAATGAGAATTTTTTTTCATCTATGAGTTTACTACATGAGACTCATACCCCTTATTAAAATAACTGATGTCAATAGGCAGCAAAAGAACATAAATTTGAATTGAACTCTTTATCTCTCAGCGACGTAAATTCTCCAACTGAACGGTACCCATGTGAACTATGAGATAGTATTATATTGTTAGATATAACTTTTAGTCTAATTAATTGAGAGTATTAATTAATTTATCCATCTCATGGACTCATAAAACTTATTTGCAAGTACACAATGTTTCATATACCCAAAGGGATTTATTCACACATTTAAAATACATACATACACAAATATAGATATTCACATTTCACTGAAAGTGAAGCTAAATTTTTTAGAGATTTATGTAAGGCAGAAAGATATATGGAAGTGTCCTAATGAAAGCCAGTAGTACTAATGATTAATAAGTTATCATTAGTGTAGCTTTGCATTTATAGACTCCCTCAAATACATATTCTTATCTCTACGACCTATCCAAGAGGTAGACTGAAGCTGGAGTAACAGTAATAGTTAACAACTATAGCAACACGCCATAAATTTAAAGGAACTTATTTACTAGCCTTCACCAACTCCTTTTCAACCACCACCTGCAGAATAAATGAAATCTTTGATCATTTCACTGAAAATTAATATTTAAAACTGGAGTCTTCTTGATACTAGATCACTGCTTACTGAATTTTCCCAAATTCTTTGAAATACAGACCAAAGAAATTGAACACTATTTAACTATAAAAAGCATCCAATCTGGTCTAGATCTATAAACTGGGTGCCACAGATGGTTGAAAATATTATACAAAATATAAATCCTGAGGAAAAGTCCAATCCAGTTATTAAACTGTTTTGAGTCTAACCATTTGTTACATGAATCTTGTAAAACATTCAAACTGTTAATATTAATTTTACCTTTATAAACTTTTATATTTCAAATTCCATCTGAGGACAATCACCAAAGTTTGTTTTTAGATAATTCCTTGAACTTCATATTTAAAAATTATATTATCTAGTGAATATAAAGTATTTCATTTATCTAAAAGAAGACCCCATAAATTAAAAATCTTGTGTCATTTGTTTCTTGTAGAGAATAAAACCTCAACCCTGGGGCATCACAGGAAATTTTTTAAATGGCACATTATGGTGGGTGTATAACACTCACATTTATTATTTAGAAGTATTTCTATTGATGAATTATTTTAATTTTATGTTTTATTATATTAAATAGTCTGCACATAACAGGAAAATATCAATAAAATAAAATATTAAGTTTTTAATATGTAATGAGTGTTTAGAACATCAGCATTTTCAACATCAACTGTTTGCTTACTAAATCTAAAAAGTAACAGCGTGTGAGCTACAATGAAAATACAAATAAATTCTACCACAAAACTAATCTTTACTTCAATTATCACACCTAAGGCAGTTTTCACAGATGAGAACAGCATGTTCCATACACAAGTATTGCTTACACTGATAGCATGTGTTTTGTTTCCTATCTTCTTTGGTATGACATACTTGACATCTTGCTAGTCTTCCTGTTTCTTAGGAGGTTCTTGTGTTGTTTCAGTTGTTTGTTCATTGGTCTGCTCCAGAATTCTTCTGTGGAGTTCTTTGGGCAGATATATACTGTTCTTCCTCTGTTGTAACTGATCATTTATCAATTCCAGTCCTAACTGTCTAAGAAAATTTTTCCATGTCATTTTGTGCTTGTTAATTTTCTTTGTCAACTATGAAATCAATTATGCCCGACACGTTTAGGATTGAGTAAAACACAACCACTGGCCAACGCTTTTTTGAGTGACATCATCATTGCTGCATAACTAGACAACATCTACTCCACCTTTCATTTTGATGCAAAATGTGACCCTTCTGGCTTCATTTGTGTTGAGGATTCACTATCCTTTTTTGTTCTGAGACAGGGTGGGTCTTGCTCTATAGTCCAGGTTAGCCTTGAACTCACTATGTAGCACAGGCTGACCTTGAATTCACAGGATCCTCCTGCCTTAGCCTCACAAAGTGCTGGGATTACAGGTGTGCACCACCATGCTAGGCCTATCAATCTTATCATTATGGTGTAACAATGACAATATCAATATTACTTTTTCTTCACCTTAAGTAGTCCAAGCTAGACTGGAACTCACTGCATAGCACAGGTTGACTTTGAACTCACAGGATCCTCCTGCATCAGCCTCCTGAATTCTGGGGTTATAGGTGTGCATCACCATACCCAGCTTCACTATCAATCTTATCATCTGGTGTAATGTTGACAGTATCAATACCAGTTTGTTTTTCTTTGCTATGGAGGCCAATGTTATGTCTTTCTGAAATCTAAAGATTGTACTGTACATTTCCCCATTGTGAACTTGCAACGTTTTTTTAGGCATTTCAGCTTTGTCCTTGCAAATAGTTTCTGTGCTGGTCAACTGGTGTTCTTTCAGCAAATGTAGTATCAATGTGTAAATAGTGAACCAACTGTCAAATGTGACATTTGGGTTACTTTTTTCTTTTTCGATTTTTTGGATTACTTTTTGAAATATGTGCAACAAGTCTGTTCACAAAGTCAGACAGTTTATTACTGCACAAAGAAAGACCTGGTGGCTGAGTTCAAGGATAAATTTCTAAATCCAAGGTGTAAAATGTCTTCACATCTACCAGGGCATATATTTTTATACCATTTTTAAAGATTAATTTGACATATATTGCCAAAAGCTTCAACAAGCACAAAATGATGCAAACTGTTCGTCAGTTGTCATGTATTCGGACGATAAATTGCTTGACAGTTCAAAACAAACCTTTCAAAAACTGAGCAAATAGCAACCAAACTGTCGGATTTTTCCTTTCTGGCAGGTCTTTTTGTGGTCAAAATGCAGGAAATTTTGAAGGAAACCAAATCTCTTGAGTGTCATTATTGTTCTAAAAATCTCAATGCCACATCTGTCACTTCTCCATAAATTCTCTAGATTCTGATGATTAGAATGATAAAGTCCTGCTATAAAGGCTTTTAGTTCTTACCAAGTGTCATCATAAACATATTTTTGAGTATTGTTATAGATGCATATAGAATGTTTTACTTGTATTTCATTATTAGTGTATTTCAAAACACCTTGTAGCATATCATCCGTTACAATTTCCAACACTGAATCGCAGTGTTGGTATTCCAGGCAATAGGTTTCACCCCTGGAAAGAACCTAATAACATTTTTGGACCTAGTTCTCACATTGGATTGTTCAGATATATGTGACCATTTTGTACCATTCTGACTAGTCAGATATTTATTTAATTACTGTTTTCTTCCTCAGCTAAATCAAGGACTTCATTCTGTACTTCTCTATCATATCTTGCTAACTTCTTTGGCTTACACAATAGAAGTCATCATCGGTAGCCAAGTCACCTGACAACTCACTTTCAACCTCCTCCCAAAGTTGTAAAAAAGATTTTCACGTGATATTGTACTGAATTGGGCTAATTCTACCAGAAAAATCAATAGAAAACATTTAATTAAAAAAATACATCTATAAATACACAAAAATGTAACATGGTATGTAACATGGATAGAACTCACCTGTTTACACTTAAGACACACATGCATACACCTTGCCATTTGTCGTACCAGTGGGTGAACATAAAGACTGCTTCCTGTATTCCCCCAGCGCAGCTACTGAGTCACACAGCCGACTACCATTATGCTAAAGTACACATTGTGATTAGACAAGTATGGCATAGTTGTCTGCTACCCTGAGTGAGGAGCCAAGTTATAAATGAACAGCTTCTTGCTTCTTTTAGGCTTTTCAAACAAGTTGAAATGAGTTAGGAAAAAAAAAAGAAACAAACAGGAATATTGTACTTACTTGAACCTGGCAGGTGAAAGAGGAGTAGGAGGAAACATTCCCGGTTCAAAAGAATCAAAATACGTCACTGTCCAAGAAAAGCTACAACACGAGAACCCAGCAGTTAGGGATATTATAAGGAGAGTCCAGAATCCTTAATGAGAAAAGAAAAGGGTATAAGTTAAAAGTATTAACACTAAAACAATTTAAACTAGGGTCATGTTCAGAAGAACATGTGTATTTCTGGTCTTCTGAATTATATGTAACCAGTATCTCAGTAAGAGATTTTAGTACAAGCTAATTTTGTACTTGTAGAAGTATAAACTATTGAAGTGGGGATTTAGCTCCATGGCACTAGCACCTGCCTTGTAAACGCAAAGTCCTGAGTTCAAGCCTTGGTATCGCAAAAAATAAATAAATAAATAATAAATAAGTAAATAAAAAGTAGTATAAACTATTAAAGCACAATTAGAAGACACATCACTGAATATTTTAATGAAATTATAATATGTGGGAAGGAAAATTCAACTTAAGAATATTTTCATTTTTATAAAATGCAACTACAGGAAAAATGGTTAAAAAACCTTTAAGATATCTGGACATTTTTTCATTTAATTTCATGAATCATACCTTGTTTTCTTTTACTACTTAGTACTAAGTGATTCCTTTCATTCTACACCATAGGACATATGAATCAATTGTGGAGTATCTCTTCACAGCTTCCCTATGAAAATCATAAACTTAATCTGATTCCTTTGTGTGTGGGGCACCAATTCTAGGGCCTTGTGTATGCAAGCAAGTTCTCTACACTGAGCTACAACACCAGTCCTTTCTATTTTGAGATAAAAGTATAACTAAATTGCCTAGGCTGGCCTTGAACTCTGGATCCTCCCAAGTAACTGGGATTACAGGTGTGCGCCACTAAACCCAGCTCCAAATTTAGTTAGCTTTGCTCACTCTTTGGATTCTCAATTTACCAGTGAGTTGGGGGTCCCAGATCCTACCCATAGTCAATTTGAAATTGTGTATTTGTGTATTTTTTCCGCAGAAATCAAGTCAAAAGCATGGTACTATAGTGAACTCAAGGGAAGGCTTGAGTAGTGCAAGAACAGAAAACATAAATGAAGTAATGACAAGAATAAATTAACTTGAACATTTTCAGATACTACTCATAGTACAATTAAGGATATTAAAAGGACAATGACCTGTTTTATGGTTTAGATCTGGAGTGTCCTCCCCCCAAAAGCTTCATGTGTTTGGATGGTGAGTGGATCATGGGGTTCCTACAAATGTGCTACAAATGATGTTAGTAGATGGGGGCTAGAGGTAGGTCACTGGGGGAGTAACCTGGAAGGGTTTATCTCCCTTCATTCTCTGCTTCCTGGCCTACATGAAATGAGTAGCTTTCTTCCCTAGAGTCCTTTCCTCATGCCATTTCTGCTTTGGAGTCAGCCTATGGGTTCTATTTTTTTCTGGTACCAGAGACAGAACTCAGGACCTTGCGCTTGCAAGGCAGGAGAGATGCCACTGAGCTAAATCCCCAGCCCCAGAGTAGGCCTATGATGGACTAAAGGGCCAAAATAAGTCTCTCATCCTTTAAAAGTTGTGTGTGTTGATACTGTGGTCTGACAAAGTGACTAAGATAACTTTTTTTTTTGAGAATCTAACTCCATGATCAGTGGCCTATCTTTAGCAGGACTATAATAGTTTTATTTTAATGGCAAGTTTTCAAACTTCTTTCATTTATTCATTTACTAAACAAAATACATTGAGCAACTTCTGTGTTTGTTGCTACACTGCATGATAGGCAGAATAGTGAACGAAATAGAAACCACCAATGCCTTCACAGAGTAATTATGGTGAACAGAAAATAAATGTGAAAAAAAACTAACTGTAACTGTGATAACTGTTTTTGAATAAATAAGATGTTACTTTTCTAATCAGAATTCAGATTGAGAACATGAACTTTTTTTCTTGGAAAGAAAATGCTTAAAGTTTACATGATAAACAGTAATAGTCAAAGGGAGACTAATCCTACTTGATATAGAAGTATACTATAGGACTCAATATTTGAAACAGTGGTACAGTACTGATACATGAATAGACCAGAAAAAAAGCAGAATACAGGGTTTAGAAGAAAGGCCAAAGAGTTAATTACAGCCAGGTATGCTGGTGCATACCTGTAATCCCAGCACTTGGGGAGAATGAAGCAGGAATATTGCAAGCTTGAGTCCAGCCTGGGGCAAATTAATGTCTAGCAAGAAGCCATCTCAAAATAAAAAGTAAAAACGGATGGGATGGGTTGGGCATATAGCTCTATGTAAAAACCTTAGGTTCAATCTCCAGCACAGGAAAAAAATTATTCTCTATACTGTGCCATTATTTATGATGAAGACTGGAAACAATTAAATGGTCAGCAATGAAGGTATAGCAGTCCCCCTTGATCTATAAGCCTTGTGTTCCAAGACCCTCAGTGAACACCTGAAACTACAGATAGTATGTGTATGTGCATATATATATATATTTTGCTGTAAGTGCTGCATATCTTATACATGTAAGTTTAATTTGTAAACTAGGCACAGTAAAAGATTAATGTTAATAAAACAGAAGTCATAACAATTAGTGTAACAAGTTATGTGAATGCATCCTTGTGTCCATAATACTTCATCAGCTGCTCTAATAAAATAACTACTTAGTGATTAATGGGTGGGTAGCACATATAACGTCGATATGCTGGACAAAGGAGTAATTCATGTCCCAAGTAGGATGGTTCAAGATTTTTAAAAATGCACAATTTGAAACTGCAGGTAAGGGGGTACTACTGTATCTTGGATAATTAAGTACATCCATATAATACCATACAGATGTAAAAAATAGTAAAGAAGCAATTTACTGTTGCAGAAAGACCCCCAAGACACACTGATGAACCAAAAGATGAATTAAAAAAAGAAAAAATTAACATACCATATAGATACATGTTATATTATACATGGAGAAATGAATATAAATTGAACTTAGGTATTAATAAAAAATATCTGAGAGGATTTAGAATTTAACATTGATCTTGTATAGGGAGAAGAAATCACTTTGGGGAACAGAAGCCTTTTCTGTATTTTTTGAATTTTAACTAAAAAAAAAAAAGCTGAAAAGTAAAATTACAGAAAAAAAAATTCATTAAGACAGTCCTTGAATATGAGAGCCAGGGAAGTTGTATTCTAATCTATGTGGGATTATATTCAAACTGTCTCCTTTAATTTACTAAGGTACAACTACTAAAGTATAGGTCCTATGGTTCCAGAATATGAGGAAAAGGTTCAAAACACCAAAGCAGCTTTTATTTTAGCAAAAACAGGTTAAAAAAAATGTGCAGTGTACTATTTGTAAACCATGGGAAACTCAGTAATCGACTGATGAAAATGCTCAAGTGAAAACTCAAAAACTGTGGAAAAGTATTCTTGAAGATTAACTTAATGTTTTCTTCTGATAGCTGTCTCCCACCCCCTTTTCAGAGATATCTGGCTCTGTGTCATCGCCCCAGAAGAGGACAGGAAGGAGAAATAGCCAGAGAGTGTCTCTCTGGCTTCTATGTTGCAAAATAATACAAAAACAAGTTTACAGAATAATGAGGGGTACAAGGGTAAACACAAAATGTCTTGAATAGACATTTGAATAGAAGAGCTAAAATAGCTGACTGGATTACATATAAAATGTTTGTGTAGAACAGAGAAAAAGAGAATGACTTAAAGATGAGAAAGATGTCCCTTGTTTAAGAAACTTGTATGTTTTTACTTAGATGAATTTATGAGAGGGGTGCTGTTGCTGAGGCTTCCTGCCAAAGCCATCCAGAAGAGGCCACACTACATAGGGAGTGGCACATGGGTCCAGGCACCAGTGTGCAGGTACTTCTGCCCTAATTAGGGCACAGAAACAGGAGATAGTCCTGTAGCTGAAAGTGCTACAACTAAAAGGCCATTCAGACCAGGATGAAAGATGATTCAACATCAACTCACTGTAGCAAATGTCTTAAAAGACCAGAATGCACCTCCATCCCAAAATTCCTGCACAATAATCAGCCTATAGAACCTCAGCTCAACCTAAGATTGGATGGACAGAATTTCTCAGTAAAGGCTGAGTTATAATCTCGCAACCCAGTGAGATCAGAACAAAAATTACAAGATTTAGTGTACAATTATGATTTATGGGTGGCTATGTTGTTAAATAGCTCTTATTTGCTACAATTTAGATCCTTACCTCTCAAGAGGGAATAAGCAACAAGATTACTGTTTACATATGTAAAGATTACATAATATGTAAAATCACCAGAATAGACAGTCATTAATGCATGAAAAATTGAGTATTTGTACTTGGGAATAAATGAAATTTCTAGGTATCTTTTTAAAAAAGTAAAGAAAGATACAAAATAACATTTAAAAATAACCAACTATGAGGCTCTCTAAAGCAAATCAAGCCTTTCACTCAGGTATTTTAATAGGGTACCACCTGACAAGTGTTAAAAGAGTATTCTTGGTTTTTTCAGAAATGACTACCATTGTACATTCTCAGTAATGCCTCATATTGGACATTTTAATTATTTTATATTTTTAAAATTAACCAAAAGCTGCATCATTGATAAATCATGCCACAATAATAGGGCTAAAAAGAGTACATTGTAATATTGTGGTCTAGTAGTGCTTACAAGTCTGGAAATTACTCAACTCCTTTATGAATAAGCAGAAAAACCAGAGGTTAAAAGCCAACAGCAGAAACTTGTTACAAGTCAGTATCTCTAGAATCCTCAAACCCAAATAAATGAAGGTTTATAATCTTATTTTACTAAGAATTTACTAAGGATATAAAAGCTTCAGAAAGCATATAAAAATGAAGTTAGTCATTCAGCTTAGAATGTTATGTCACTCCTAACAACAATCAGCTAAGAGTTTGTGCATCTTTCCAAAAACATACACATCTTCATAATATAATGTGGAGCTAGTGATAAAATGGATATATTTTCTCAATGTATTTTCCACAAGTGGGATTGTTGCCAGAAAAATGTTTTGCATTTTGCTTTTCCAATTATATATTGGATACCTTTCTTATCAGTTGCAATTATTATTCCAGTGTTCACTTTTTAAAAATACGCAAGTAACATTCTTGTACTTAAGCATAAAATACTTCTATGTAAGACTATTGTTATTTTAGGACAAGGAATTTTTATGCAAAATGTCACAGTCAATGGCACATAGAAATTACGTTGAGACTTACAGAACGCTACTGGGCATGGTAATATGTGCCTGTACTTCCAGCTGTTCAAGAGGAAGAAGCAAAATTGCTTGAGCCCGTGAGTTTGCAATCAGCCTGGGCAACATGGCCAAACCTTATCTCAAGATAAATTTTTCAAAAATATGCTTCTGAACCTGACATCTTTGGTGCCTGTTATTTCTTAACATCTCTTCTTTGGCAAGAACCAGATTCATAGCAAATCGCAGTATCAAGGGCTATTCTCGTTTTTGAACTATTCATTTAGACTATATTATGACTGAGACAGTTCCAGGATGCTGTACATTTAGAGAAGAAATGACTGACACTGAGTTCAAAGATGCTAGCTCATCTGAAGAGTTTTATCAGCGGTTCCTCAGCGCAACAAGACTCTTACTATCATGATTACTTGATCCAGAACATTAGAAACATGATAATAATTACTAAGAGAAAGCACGTGTTGGAGCTGACCCACTTAAATGTTCAGAAAAATTCACTTAGTTTCTTCCTTAGTGAATAACCAAAACCTTGAACTTGATTTTTGTTTGTTCTGTGGTGCTGAGGAATGAACCTAGGGCCTTGGCACTAAGCTGTATCCCCAAACCCTTCAGCAAGTTGTCAAGGCTGGGCTCTGACTTGTAGTCCTCCTGCCTCAGCCTGAGTGCTAGGATTATAGGCAAGCACCACCATGCCTGCCCTGACTTTGACATTTTTTTTTTTTTTTTTTGGTTTTTTGAGATAGGGTATCAATGTAGTCCAGGCTGGCCTTGAACTTACTCTGTAGCCCAAGCCAACCTCAAACTTGCAGTGATCCTCCTGCCTCAGCCTCCCGAGTGAAATTAAACTTTGCAACTATACCGAGTGGTAAAACTTTGCAAACATGAGATCAGTATAAAGGCCAATGTGCAAAAATTAAGTAACTCAGCACTGTACATAATTAGTACAATCAATTTGGCCTGAGAATAGTCTTCAAGAGGAATGACTGAAATGCAATATTAACTAAATTAAGAAGTCTTAAAAACTACTCTCCTTGAAAAAAATAGGCTAACCTTAAGGGATTGTTTGCAGAACAATTACACAAAGGAGAGTCCAAACTCTAAAAACTCTGTAGTGTGACTTCATTGTTATCCAGATAAGATTATGGAAGATGAGTTCCCAGACCAGCTTGTAATATAAAACCAGCTTGTAGTATCAACCACTGCTGGCTAAATAACCTCACCAGTAAAAATGTACATGATTATGGCCTAATCCTGTTAGCCAACAAAAATCAATTAAATCCCAAATGCTCTAATGGCAAGTCACCATGAACCTGTTTGTTTTGTTTTAAGAAAACTATCCGCAAAGCTTCCCAGGAAAAATTCTTTTAGGTAAGATGACCAAAGCAGTGTTATCAACTCCTTTGAGGTTAGCTTTCCTAACAGACATTTTGGACTTATGCTGTTAATTTTTCATCTGTCTTACTTTTCTCATTGCTGAGACAAAATATCCAACACCCGAAGTTAAATGAGGAAAGGTTTATTTAGCTCACACTTTTTAGACGTTTCAGTTCATAGGTGGCTGTCTCCAAGGCAGGGTGGCATGGTAGAGGGGCATCACAGAGGAGAAATAGTTTGTGGCAAGCAGAAGGCAGCAAAATCATCTAAGCAGCTAGCAACAAGCAACTAGGGACAGATTCTTTTTTTCTAAAAATCAACTTATTCTCCTAGAACAGAGGCAGTCTGCAATAAAACAAGTCACTGATAACAGCATCAAGGCATATTATGTAAAAAAAAAAAGTAATACATAAAATATTTTATCTAGCTCGGATTTCTTTTTTTTTTTTTTGGTACCGGGGATCAAACTTGGGACCTTGCACTTGCAAGGCAGATGGCAGAACCACTGAGCTAAATCTCTGGCCTGATCTAACTCAAATTTCTAACAAAGAGGTAAAATAAATTTAAGAAAATACAATGAAATCATCGCTGTATGGTAAAAAGGCATATGCCATTTTTTAAAAATCCAATGGGTAACTTCAACAACAGATTTTTTATTAAAGACTTGGGCTGTTTCACATGAAAACTTTCCTATCAACTACAGAAAAGAGTAGGATATAATTTCACAGGCATTTCTTCAGAGGTAAGACAAGAGACAATTAACTCAGAGTTGACAAAGTTTGAGAGAACTGGCCTATGTTTTCAACTACCCACAGTTTTAAAAATTTTAACCAGAAGGGCCAGGGATTTAGCTGTGATATAACAGATATATTTACTATATATATAATATATATATATATATATATTGCTTTAAAATTGCTTTAATTCCCAGGAACATGATTGAATTAGCCTATTAGGTGATGTTGGCTATATTTGTTCTCCACATGATCACTGTTTCCAAATAAGGGTGTCTTGGCACAGCTGTTGTTCACAGTTTTTGTGCCAAAAAAAATGGCAATTTTGCTCATTCCTGAATCTTGATAATAAATTTATGTTAGGGTCAAAGACTTAGATATTGATCTTCCTATTTGTTCTTGCAGTATTAAGTATCTATCACACATACCTAAAAGCAATATAAGATTATTTAACTGGATTGGAAAAGGAGGCAGGGAAGTGACAAAAGTTCCACTATACTTTTTTATATTGAGCAAGCCATTCCTTCAGACAGCAATTGTTACTGTCAAGTATAGTTACACAGGCTTGTAATCCCAGCTACTGTACTCAGGAAATTGAGCAGGACCCCTAGTTTGAGGCCAGCCTGAGCAACTCAGTGAAATTCTGTCTCAAAATAAAATAGAAAAGGTAGGTATGTAGCTTAAGGACAGAACACTTGCCTAGCATGTAGGAAACCCTGGGTTCAATTTCAGTATTGCAAAAAAGTTAAAAAAAAAATCATTATCCATTTTATTTATAAATATGAAATCAACCTATTTGATATCAAATAGCAACAAGTTAGAATTCATGCCTAGTTCACAGTTTCTTTCTTCTGTATTGAGAATAAAATGCTATGAAAAGTCCTGGTTGTTTTCTAGAAATGAAACAGTATAGCAAAATTGATAAAATAAGTACATTTTCACATGCAAGAAGTTGACAACACCATAGCTCAAAAAAAATTTCCACAGAGTATCTAACAAACTGCATTATTTGTAGCTCAGAAAAAATTCCCACAAGGTATCTAACAAACTAACTTCATTATTTAAAGATAATGGTTTCCCCTTTTGCAAAACCAGATAGACCATACTTAGTGTCACTGTGATGGCATTAGCTTACAGAGGTAGATTGGAGTTTAGCAAAGATTTTGGAGTGGAGGATGTCATGCATATCTAGAATAATCAAATGATTTGGTCATCAGATCAATGTTTACAGCAAACAGAAGTAAAATATATAAAGTTCTAAATCCTCCAAGATCATTTTGACAGAGTAAGAAATACAGCATTAATAACCTTTTTCACTGGAAACTACAGTATAGCATTTTATAGACACTGCAGAAACTCAGGTTTGACTCCCCTGGCCATTAACTTTACAAGTATGGTCAATGATTTCTTACTTTTATTTATTTATTTATTTTTGGTACAGGGGATCGAACTCAGGTCCTTGCGCTTGCAAGGCAAGAACCACTAAGCTAAATCCTCAGCCATCTTACTTTTTTTAAAAAAAAGAAGTTGCTTATAAACTATTTGAACTTAAATTTCTCCTGAGATTTGAGTACACTATGAATGTGGGTAAAGTTTGCAAAGGTTTTGTTTTTAAATTCCTTAAGAGGTCTGAAGAGCCTCTACCAGCAGGTAATTAGAATATGCAAGTATGTGTAGGACCTGAATCATATAGTTATGTTCAAAATGCTTCACACAAATAGTACCTTATAAAGTTATGGCAAATGTGCAAAACATACATTTATATACATAGATGTGTATATAAGAAATCTAATCACACACATGCAAATGAGAAACATGACTAAATCAACTGCAGATGGGAATACAGTATTTTATTCCAAAGTTTGTACAGTTTAAATATAATTTAGGAAAACAAAAATTAGCTCAAAATCAAATGAAGTGACAAGTTCATACCTAACAGCCCAGTATCTACATCTTCAGTTTTCAAATTTTCAGCATGCAACTCTGTAAACATAAAGAAAGGTTTAAGTAGAAAAGCAAGATCATTTCATAATTTGAAAAGTAACTCCAAGACTTGGAGGACATTGTAGAATTGTACAAAGTGCTTTGGAGTTGTACTGGGGTCAAATTCTAATTTGATTTACTAGCTATGTGACCTTCAGTACGCAAATAAAATCTTTGTTTTGAAGACATTTTATGTGATACAAATTTAAGGACATACTAGATTTTGAGTTCAGTTCCTTTCTCCATTCTCCAAAGTATCATCAATGTCTTCTGCAATGAATTTCCATTTAGCTGGTTACGTGACTTTGTAATACAAAAGTGATCTCTCAGCAAAGAGTAATAAACTATAAGACAAAACCGTTGTCTTTTTTCTCTCTCTCTCTCTCAACACCATCAGTTTGCAGAGAGAGAGGAAAAAAAAAGGGTCAAGGGAAATAGAGAATTGGCAATGGTTGCAGAGGAAAAAAAAGGGTCTGGAGTAGTAACAGGATTCGCAATAGCAGCCAAACATTTAAGATTGATAGTTTACATGGAATACCATATTGTGAAGAGGTAACATTCACACGATAACTTGCCAATCTGACTTTTTTAAGAAAATCAAGTATGGTAAGCTGCTAGAGGCCATCTGCAGCCCTCTGTGGGGCTAAGAAAAATAAAAACTGGAGGGCTTGGGCTGTAGCTTACTTAGCACATGAGGTCCAGGGTTCAATTCCCCAACAGTGCAAAAGATTAAAAATGGAGTTAATTAGATTTAATTTTAATTAGTAAAGTAAAACTAATACATTGAGTGACCAAGTAGAGAGTGCTTTTTATACAAGAAAGTTTTTTCCCCCTCTTTTGGTTTTTTCTTTTTCAATAATTTGGCCAAGGTGATCCAGGGAGATCTGAGGTGGCCAGTGAGATCTGAGTGTTTCCACTGCAATAAATATCTAATCATACATACATTAATGCAAGCCTTGGAAAAACTTTCACAGCACACCCATTTTTCTTCCAATTTGACCAATATTTCAACTTTAGACAGAGAAAAATGAAATTAGTCAAGGAAGATTGTATCTCCTGCAATAAAACTGCATGTTACACCTAGCTGCAAATAATACAAAACTGTGAAGCTACTTATCTACAAAAGTAGAAATCGGGTCTGCGGATAGAAACTCTTATCCTTCCGGAATTCTCAGTATATGGATGAATAAGAGGATAGTACACTTTTAATCATTTGTGGAGCAAAGGTTATATATCTGTGTGTACATATTTACACACATACACAAATGCACATAATCTATTTTAAACGCATGCACTTCTCACCAGCTCCCTTTAATGGTGAATGTTCTACATTTTGCTTAATCAAGCTAATATTTCACTGACTTTAGTACCCACTTAATCAAAACACTTTAATATGGGTCTTCTCACCAGGCCCAAGCAAGCTCCATCTCTGAAGAAAAAACAAAGGGGACGAGCAAAAAAAGGTACACATAGGGGCTAAGTGGAAAGCGGCTACCCACTTTTAGCAGAGAAGGGGGTGGACGGAGGCCACAGCCGCCTCCAGCTCCACTCTTACTTCAGATACTTTCAAAGCCTGTGCTCAGTACCTTTAACGACCAGGTAGGCGATGGCCAGGAAGAAAGCGAGGACGGCGGCGAACAGCAGCGAACAGAGAATAGAGAGAACCTGGACGGGCCACCCGCGAGACGGGATTCGGCTGCCCGCAGCCGCAGGGAAGATGCCGTTGCGTTTGTCCGGGAGGACCGGCGACGCATCCCCGCCAGGCGGGACCAACCGGCCCCTTATGGGCTCGGACGAAACCCCGGCCGAGAACTCCGCCCTCAAGTCGCGGGCCACTTGATCGGCTCCTTCCTCTAGGTCGACTTCTCCCTCACCCCAACTCTCCCCCTGAGTGAAGATGGAATTCAAAGGCCGAGAGAGAGGGACCGGGGTGCCCAGCCGGCGGCTCCGCGGACCTACATACCTCCCGCTCCCCACAAACGACATGGCGGGAAAGACTAACCCACAGCGAAGGACGAGTCTCCCAACACTCCGCCCCGCCCCGCATCGGCCAATCAGAGGCCAGCGTCACCGCAGCCTCTACCACTGTGCCCGCGCGCGGGGGTGCCAAGAGCGCCGGATCCAGAGCCCCGCCCGGAGCTGTCCGAGGGAAAGAAAACTGCAAAAGGGCCAAGACGTGCTGAGGCCGAACGTAGCCTAGTGTAGGCCAAACAACTCCACCACCACCGCTTCGCTTCCAGGCAAGCCCTCGCTCTGGCAGCCCCAAAGCATACTCTTCTCGACCCCGGGTCCTAGCATCCGCCTTTGCCACTGATACACGTTTGCCTAGCTTATTAGCTCGCTCCCTTCTTCGTCTCTAAATTCACTGTTCTCCCGCTTCCCCCATTAAAGGCAGCTAAGTGCCCTGCGCTCTCGCTCAGCCTTAGCTGCCCAACACCTTCTCCCTTTCAGGTTGCTACCCCCGCCCCAACCACATCTTCCTCCCTCGCTGCCCGACACGCCTCCCTCCCGTTCCCTCCTGGCCGCGGGGAGCCCTTGGCGCCCCGTCTAGAGCGCCGCTCCTCCGGACCCCTCCCCTCCGCCTCCAGCGAGGCGCACGCACCCCGGGAGGCCTCGGCTAGCACTAACAGCTGCTGAACCCACCCCGTACCACCCTACCCCGCCCTACCCTTGGGGGCCTCAGGTTTTTGGGGCGCACATTACTCGGGCCGGAGGTGAAGGTGGCAGGTCCCCACGGCCCCACCCCCTGTGGAGTGAGCCCAAATTATGATAGAGACACATACACATGATCTTGGTGTCCTTTTCATGCCATGGAATGAAGAGGACTCTGTTGGAGTTGTTCGGGACGCGAAGATGAGTTAGACCACGAGAATGCCGTTAAGTGGACGAGCAGAGAGCTGCAGCTCACAAGGCGAAACGGCAGCTAGTCTCTGTTGCCCGTTATCTTTTATTGAGGCAGTGTACAATGCGAGAGCGTGAGAAACGTGAGAGTTTTACAACCAAGGCCTTGGGGCTGTTTTCTTAGAAATAACATCTTGAAAGCTTTCGTACCTAATCTTGAGCTTTCCCAAAGCAGAATACTCATTCTCTCAGGAGTCAAGGTCCCAGGAACAGAAGGAGCATCGCATGCAATGCTCCCTGGATGTTATCTCGCATGCGAGAGAACATCTACTGTTCCTGGCACCGTTTCCCCAGAGTTCACCTTAAACAACATTCTTCTCTACACTCTGTGAGTTCAGGAAATTATTTCTCTTTAGTCCTTTGATTTAGTTGCTACTCCTCCCCAGTGTTGTTCCATAAAGAATTCCCCAGTTATTTCAGCCCATGATGACCTTTGACATTTTTGCCTGAGATTTTATTTTCTCAGTTGGATGAGAACCTATCTGGTGCAAGTGGTTAGTCCTCAGCTGACTTATCCAAACCAGCACTGGTCACTGTTGCACCCAGTGAGAAAGAACCAACCAGAGGCCGATATTAAAGCCACACAGGAGTTTATTACCAGCCAGGACCCGAGCCGAGCATCGGACTCGATCCTCGACTGGGGGAAGACAAACATGTTTTATACACCTTTGAGGTCAACAGTTTCTAGGCCCCCCCTATGGGATAGAACTAGTAAAGCAAGCAAAAGGTACAGAAGCAGAACGTCCTGCTGTTAGAACATTTGTAAAACAATAGTTAATTAATTGTTATTTCTAAAGAGAGTTTCTAAGGGGAGGAGGTTTTTAAGCTTCCTTCTTCTGAGTTCATCTAAAGGGCAGGCAGGTGGGTCAAGCAGCAATATGGAGTCTGTCTTGCTAACTAGGGTCTTTCAGCCACATTTTACATTTTTTGGCAGTGTTGTGGTGGCTGTGATCTCTCTTTTGTATTTTGTGTGGACCTTAAGAGAGCATCCACTGTACTCATGGCAAACAGAAATTGTGTACAGAGGCTACTTAAGATGAAAAAAAAAAGGGAAATGGCAAAGACTATTATGACACATCACTAACTTGTCACTGGATCTCCACTGGTCACATTAAAGAAAACTGAGTTCAACCAAGTACAGGGATCATTGTGCCCACTGAGGAGTGGTACTGGGCCACAGCCACCCTGTGGCATTAAGATAGGAACCTCTAGCAAAAGTGACTTAAAGCAGTAGACAACTTCTGTGAGGTGCCCTTTAGAAAAAAGGGGGAGGAATTTATCAAAATTCTTCATAAAAAAAGTATCATAGAGTAGATTAGCAATGCAAAGCTACTTCTTCAAAGAAAGTTCCACTAGAGAGTGACATTGTTTGAATGTGTCATCCAAAATTCATGTGTTGGAAGCTTCATTCCCCATGGCATTATTAAGAACTGTGGTCCAAAAAAGGAAAAATGGAGCCCAGCAATGAGGAGCAGAGTTGCTCCTACCACCAAAGAGGTGAATTTTCTGGGCCAACATACAACTGCCCCCAGCACCCAGGAGCAGAGCTGAAACCGAGCACCGAGGAGGTGAACATTCCAGGCCACTGTACCACCACCCCCAGTGCCGAGGAGGCAAGCTGAACAGGCACCAGCTGCAGAGCAACCCCCCCCCGCCCCCTCAACGGTGCGGTTAAAATGAGAAGACACGTAAACAGGTCTCAAAACCAGACTTCCAGAACACCTAAAGCAACCCCAAAGGGAAAGAGACGGAACACTCTGATATTCAACCATCTGGATATCCTGAACTGGCAAAAAAAGAGAATCTGGAAAAAATGAAAACAGAAATGATTTCTCAGATAACAGCAGAGATTGTGCCCATAGTGAAAGACATGATTAACAAATCTAGAGAGGACACACATAAAAAAAATAGAAGCACTAAGGAACATGATGGAATCCCAACATAGGAAACAAATGGAATCCATAAAACAGATGCAAACAGATTTCCAGGAGATTAAAAACTCCACTGAAAATTTATGCAGCAGAATGTGCCAATGTGAGGACAGAATTTCAGATATAGAAGATAGAATTGCAATTAGTGACCAGGAAAAGAAAAAATTTTTCAAAAATAGTAAGGGACCATGAGCAATCAATCCAGTAACTGCCAGACGATGAAAAGAAGAATAACATGAGACTGATCAGAGTCAATGAAGAAACAGGAGAGAGTGCAGATGACATTAAAAAAAAAAAAAACTGTTCACAGCAGTGATGGCAGAAAACTTCTCAAGCAGGGGAAAAGAACTTGACATACAGATAAGTGAGCTATATAGGACTCCAACTAGCGTTGATCAAAGAAAATCTACACAAAGGCATATAAGAGCTAAAATTCTAGAAACCCAACAGAAGAAAATTCTACAAGCAGTTAGAGAAAAGAAACAAATCGCATACAAAGGAAAGCCCATCAGAATCACAGCAGACTTCTCAACACAAACGCTCAAGGCAAGAAGAGCTTGGAGTGATGTATTTCAATCCCAAAAGGAAAACAGCCTCCAACCCAGACTGATGTACCCTACAAAACTATCTTCCAAAATTGATGGAGAAATAAGATACTTTCATGACAAAGAGCACCTTAGGAACTTCATGAATACCAAACCAGCACTCCAAAAATTTTAGACAGTATCCTAGGAAAAGACAAAGGCTCACAACCCCAGAGTCCATCAGGGATGACAAGAAATTAAACACAAAGGGGGAGAATCCAACAAAAAGAAAAAGTCATGGAAATGATAATACATATCAGTTATAACCATCAATGTTAATGGTCTCAATTCATCAACCAAAAGAAATAGACTGGCAGAATGTGTCAAGGAGCAAGATCCAACAATATGCTGCATACAAGAAACATACTTAATTCGAAAAGAAACTCATAGACTGAAAGTTAGAGTGGAAAACAATACTCCAAGAAATAGGAACCCCCCCCCCAAAAAAAAGCAGGAGCAGCTGTCCTATTTGCAGATCAAGTGCATTTCAAACCAACACTGATTAAGAGAGTCAAAGAAGGACACTACATCCTTGTAAAGGGAATAATCCAACAGGAAGAGATGACAATCCTAAACGTATATGCACCAAACACTAGTGCACCAAACTGTATAAAACAAATACCAATGGACATGAAAAATCAAATGAGTACTACCATAATATTAGTGGGGGACCTCAATACCCACTATCACAAATAGATCAACTAGACAAAAAATAAGCAATGAAACACTAGAACTCAATCAAACTCTTGAACAAATGATCTCAACAGATCATTACAGAGTGTTCCTCTCCACAAAATCAGAGTACACATTCTTTTCAGCTGCACACAGGTCATTCTCCAAAACAGATGACATACTCACTCACTCATAGAACATGTTTAAGTAAGTGCAAAAGAATTGAAGTTCTCCACTGTATATTATCAGGCCATTGTGTGATGAAATTGGAGATCAATAGCAAAAGAAACTGCAAGAATTTCATAAACACATGGAAATTCAACACACTTCTGAATAACCAATGGGTCACAGAGGAAATTAAAGAAGAAATCATACAGTTCCAACAATTAAACGACAATGACAATACAACATATCAGAATATATGGGACACAATGAAAGCAGTCTTACCAGGGAAAATTCATAGCAGTGAATACTCATATTAGGAAAACAGAGTGAGCACAATTAAACAACCTGATGCTGCTGGGGATTTAGCTCAGTGGTTCCACCACCTGCTTCACAAGCACAAGGTCCCAAGTTCAATCCCCGGTACCAAAAAAACAAAACAAAACAAAAAACTTGATGCTGAACCTCAAGCTTCTAGAAAAAGAACAGCAGCACCAACCCAAAGCTCATATAAGGGAGGAAATTATAAAGATCAGTGCAGAAATCAATGCAATGGAGACTAAGAGAGCAACAACAAAAAAAATCAATGAAACCAAGAGTTGGTTCTTTGAAAGAATAAACAAAATCGACAAACCCTTAGCCAACCTTATCAAAAAAAAAGGAAAGAAAAAGCCCAAATCCTTACAATTAGGAATGAAAAGGGGGAAATTACAATGAACTCAGCAGAAGTCCAGTGGATCTTCAATACTTACTTTGAGAACCTATACGCCAATAAGATGGAAAATAGAGAAGAAATAGACAGATTCCTAGATACATATGAATTAGCAAAGATGAACGAATATGACTTAAAAATTCTGAAAGACCCAATATCAACCAATAAAATTGAAAATGGAATTAAAAACTTACCAACTAAGAAAAGCCTTGGTCCTGATGGCTTCACTGCTGAATTCTACAAGACATTTAGAGAGGAATTCCTGCCACTACTGTTTAAACTCTTCAATGAAATTGAAAGGGAAGCAATACTCCTAAATTCATTCCTGGAAGCAAATATCACCTTGACCCCCAAAGCAGAGAAAGACCCAACTGAAAAAGAGAACTATAGGCAGTCCTGAGGTCACCAGTTGCGCTGAAAACGCATAATCAGCCCGCAGACACGGTCCCAAGGTCACCAGTCATGCTGAAAACACCCAATCGGCCTTCTGCAGACACGCAGGTCTGCGGACACAGTCCCGAGTTCGCCAGTAGCACTGAAAACACTGAATCAGCCCACTGCAGACAGGCAGGTCTGCGGACACAGTCCCAAGGTTGCCAGTCACACTAAAAACACCGAATTGGCCCGCTGCAGACACGCACATCTGTGGACACGGTCCCGAGTTCGCCAGTCACGCTGAAAGCACCAAATCAGTCCACTGCAGACAGGCAGGTCTGTGGACACAGTACCGAGGTTGCCAGTCATGCTGAAAACACCGAATCGGCCCGCTGCAGACAGGTGGGTCTGGACATGGTCCCAAGGTCACCAGTCCCACTGAAGGCACCGGGTCAGCCCGCTGCAGACAGGCAGGTCTGCGGAAGCGGTCCAAGGCTGCCAGTTGCACTGAAAACACTGAATCAGCCCGGGCCCAGGCAGCAATCCACTGGACCCCTGCCCTTCTCCTTTGGCCTCTTCTCTGTACAGCCACCTGCTTCCACACTACAAAGACACAGAGGACACCCGACCACCAGACCACTCACTGTACTGGAGCTAATTAAGTTCTCAGCATTTAAAGAATTCCTGCCCAGAGGTAGGGGCTTCTGAGCCACCATCCCACTGCTCCTGGTCCAGAGGAAGGGGCTTCCAGGCCACCATCCCTACCACTGCTCTCAGCCCCTGGCCCACCTCTCCCAACTCAGAGGAGGTGAGCCACTTGGGCGTCAACAGCACACACACACACACACACCCCACGTGCCCCCAGTCAAAATGAGAAAACACATAAATAAATCTAAAAACCAGACTTCCAGATCACCTAGAGCAACCACAAAGGGAAATGAGATGGAACACTCTGATACTCAACCACCTGGACCCACTGAACTGGCAACAAAAGGGGATCTGGAAAAAATGAAATCAGAAATAATTTCTCAGATAACAGGAGAAATTGAGCTCCTACTGTAAGACATGATTAATAAATCTAGAGGAGCTAAGGAACAGGATGGAATCCCAACATAGGAAACAAATGGAATCCATAAAACAGATGAAAATAGATTTCCAGGAGATGAAAAACTAGATTGAAAATCTACACAACAGAATGAGCCAATGTGAGGACAGAATTTCAGATATAGAAGATAAGATTACAATTAACAACCAGGAAAAGAAAAATTGTTTCAAAATTATAAGGGAACACGAGAAATCAATCCAGCAGCTGTTAGATGATGCAAAGAAGAAAAACATAAGACTGATTGGAGTCAATGAAAAAACAGGAGAGAGTTCAGATGACATAAAAAAAACTCTTCACAGAAGTAATGGCACAAAACTTCCCAAGCAGGGGAAAAGAACTTGACATACAGATAAGTGAGGTATATAGGACTCCGAATAGCCTTGATCAAAAAAAATCTACACATAGGCATATCATTGGCAAGATTTCAGAAACTCAACAGAAGAACAAAGTTCTACAAGCAGTTAGAGAAAAGAAATAAGTCACATACAAAGGAAAGCCCATCAGAATCACAGCAGACTGCTCAACACAAACCCTCAAGGCACGAAGAGCTTGGAGTGACATATTCCAAACCCTAAAAGAAAACAGCCTCCAACCCAGATTGATGTACCCTGCAAAACTATCTTTCAAAATTGGTGAAGAAATAAGATACTTTCAAGACAAAGAGCACCTTAGGAACTTCGTGAATACCAAACCAGTACTCCAAAGAATTTTACACAATATCCTAGGAACAGACATTGAGGATCATAACCCAAGGAAGCCCAGCAGAATGAACCCATCTGGCATGACAAGAAATTAAATGTGAAGGGGGAGAACCCAACAAAAAGAAAAAGTCATGGCAATGATAAGTCAATACGTTTCAGTTATAACCATCAACTTTAATGGTCTCAATTCACCAATCAAAAGAAATAGACTGGCAGAATGGGTCAAGAAGCAAAATCCAACAATATTCTGCATACAAAAAACACACTTAATTCAAAATGAAATTCATAGACTGAAAGTTAAAGGGTGGAAAACAATACTCCAAGCATCAGAAACCCAAAATAAAGCAGGAGTAGCTATCCTCTTTGCAGATCAAGTAGATTTCAAACCAACACTGATTAAGAGAGATGAAGGACACTACATCCTTGTAAAGGGAACAATCTAAGAGGAAGAGATGACAATCATTAATATCTATGCACCAAACACTAGTGCAGCCAACTATATAAAACAAATACTAATGGACATGAAAAGTCATATATGCACTAATAAAATTGTAGTGGAGGACCTCAACACCCCACTGTCACAAATAGATAGATCAACTAGACAAAAAATAAGTAATGAAATACTAGAACGCAATTGAACTCTTGAACAAATGAACTTAACAGATGTTTACAGAGTCTTCCACCCCACAAAATCAGAATACACATTCTTCTCAGCTGCACATGGGTCATTCTCCAAAATAGACCATGTACTCACACATAGAACATGTTTAAGTAAGTGCAAAGGAATTGAAGTTATCCCCTATATATTATCAGACCATAGTGCGATGAAATTGGAGATCCATAGCAAAAGAAACTCAAAAAATTTCATAAACATGTGGAAATTGAACAACACACTTCTGAATAACCAATGGGTCACAGAGGAAATCAAAGAAGAAATCAGACAGTTCCTTCGATTAAATGACAATGACAATGCAACATATCAAAATCTATGGGACACAATGAAAGCAGTCTTATGAGGAAAATTTATAACAGTGAATACGCATATTAGGAAAACAGAATGGGCCAAATAAAACAACCTGATGCTGAACCTCAAGCTTCTAGAAAAAGAAGAGCAGGACAAACCCAAAGCTCAAACAAGGGAGGAAATTATAAAGATCAGAGGAGAAATCAATGCAATGGAGACTAACAGAATGATACAAAAATCAATGAAGCCAAGAGTTGGTTCTTTGAAAGAATCAAGAAAATTGACAAACCCTTAGCCAACCTTATTAGAAAAAGGAAAGAAAAGGCCCAAATTGTCACAATTAGGAATGAAAAGGGTGAAATTACAACAGACCCAGCAGAAATCCAGAGGATCATCAATACCTACTTCCAGAACCTATACGCCAATAAGATGGACAACACAGAAGAAATGGGCAGATTCCTAGATACATATGAATTACCAAAGTTGAATGAAGAAGACCTAAAAATTCTGAACAACCCAATATCAAGCAATGAAATTGAAAATGCAATTAAAAACTTATCAACTAAGAAAAGCCTGGGACCTGATGGCTCCACTGCTGAATTCTACAAGATATTTAGAGAGGAACTGCTGCCACTACTGTTTAAACTCTTCAATGGAAGTGAAAGGGAAGCAATACTCCCAAATTCATTCCTGGAAGCAAGCATCACCTTGATCCCCAAAGCAGAGAAAGACCCAACCAAAGAGGAGAACTATAGGCCAATCTCACTAATGAACATAGATGCAAAAATCCTTAATAAGATACTGGCAAATACAATGCAGAAGATCATCAAGAAGATCATACACCCTGATCAAGTGGGATTCATCCCAGGGATGCAGGGATGGTTCAACATACACAAATCAGTCAATGTAATACACTATATCAACAGAGCCAAGGACAAAAACCATATGATTATCTGCATAGATGCAGAAAAAGCATTTGACAAAATCCAACATGCATTTATGATAAAAACCCTACAAAAAATTGGAATAGATGGTCTCTACCTCAAACTGATAGAAGCCATCTATGAAAAACCAACAGCCAATATCATACTCAATGGTCAAAAACTGAAATCCTTCACACTAAAATCAGGAACAAGACAAGGATGTCCACTATCACCACTCTTGTTCAGTATAACTTTGGAAACACTAGCCATGGCAATTAGACAAGAGAAAGAAATAAAAAGAATAAAGACAGGAAATGAAGAAGTCAAATAGTCATTATTTGCAGATGACATGATACTCTATATAGAAGACAAGAACATCACCAAACGTGTTCTAGACTTAATAACCAAATTCAGTCAAGTAGCTGGTTACAAAGTCAACACACAAAAATCAACAGCTTTCCTCTACATGAACAACAGACACACTGAGAGAGAAATAGGGCAAACAATTCCTTTCACAATAGTATCCAAAAAACTGAAATACCTAGGAATCAACCTAACAAAAGAAATCAAAGACCTCTTCTCTGAAAACTATAGCACTCTGAAAAGAGAGATTGAAGATGATATCAGAAAATGGACAGACATCCCCTGCTCCTGGGTAGGAAGGATTAATATAGTGAAAATGGCCATACTTCCAAAATTGCTATATAAATTTAATCCAATTCCAATTGAGATCCCAGCAGCATGCTTCATGGACCTTGAGAAAACAATCCAAACATTCATTTGGAACAAGAAGAGACCCAGAATAGCAAAAGCAATTCTAGGTAACAGAGACATGGCAGGGAGTATCACAATCCCCAACCTGCAACTCTACTACAAAGCTACTGTGATAAAAACAGCATGGTACTGGCAAAGAAACAGACCTGAGGAACAGTGGAACAGATTAGAAGATGCAGAAACAACTCCACACACACTCAGCCATCTCATCTTTGACAAAGGAGCCAAACACCCTCACTGGAGGAAAGATAGCCTCTTTAATAAATGGTGCTGGAAAAATTGGGCTTCAACTTGCCAAAGATTAAAACTAGACCTGTATCTCTCACCATGCACTAAACTAAAATCAAAATGGATTAAAGATCTAAATAATAAAATAGAAACTCTGAACCAGTTGGAACAGAGGTTAGGTAGAACTCTTGAGGACATCGGTGTAGGAAAAGATTTTATGAACAAAACCTCAGTTGCCCATGAACTAGCACAAACAATCAACAAATGGGATCTCTTCTCATTAAAAGGCTTCTGGACAGCAAGAGAAACCACCATCAGTGTGAAGAGACAACCCACAATGTAGGAAAAAATCTTCACCTGCTTTTCCTCAGACAAAGTTCTACTATCTCAAATCTATAAAGAACTTAAAAAGATCAGACCTCCCAAATTTAAAGACCCAATCCAAAAATGGGCAGCTGAAATGAACAGACATTTCTCAGATAAAGAAGTAGAAATAGCAAATAAATACATGAAAAAATGTTCAACATCACTGGTCATTCAAGAGATGCAAATGAAAACAAAGCTGAGATTCCACCTCACTCCAGAAAGAATGGCTGCTATCATGAAATCAACCAATAACAAATGCTGATGGGGCTATGAGGAAAAAGGAACCCCGCTCCACTGCTGCTCAGAGTGTAGACTGGTGCAAGCCCTGTGGAAATCAGTATGGAGATACCTCAAAGAACTAGGACTGGAAGTCCCATTTGACCCTGGTATTCCACTGCTGCGGATCTTCCCCAAAGAATTCAAAGAATCATACCACGGTGATATATATGCACCCATGTTCATAGCAGCACAGTTTGTGATAGCTAAAACTTGGAAACAGCCCAAATGCCCATCAACTGGAGACTGGATAAAGAAAATGTGGTTTTAAAAATAAAATGGAGTACTACTCAGCCATAAAAAATGAGAAATTGGAGACATTTATAGCTAAATGGATGCATATTGAGGCGATGCTCTTAAGTGAAATAAATAGGACACACATGTATAAATACCAAATAGTTTCTCTCCTGTGAGAAACTGAAAGTGTAAATGGGGACTAAAATGTATGATAGGTAGTGTGAAATAGGATTTAAAGGGGCAAAGGGGAAGGAGGTGGGAGGGGTAGGAGAAAGGAAAGAAGGGAATGGAATTAATATGAGAAAATGGAAAAATAGGAACAAAATCTTTGTAAAGAGGGAGGAATGGAGGGGTTGAAGGGAGGTCTGGGCAAGGGTGAAAAATAAGAACCAAAAGAGACTATGTAAAGGTGCAAATTTCCAATGATGAATGTCATTATATTGTATACCTAAAATGTACCAATGATTAGAATGAATAATCGATAATACAAAATAGGAAGAAAAGGTCCAAAGGGGTAGGGGTAGTGGGAGGGGCAGGGGAAAGGAAAGAAGGGAAAGGAAAAATGCTGAGAAATGGAAAAAATGGAAATAAAGTCTTTGTAAATAGGGAAGGGTGGAGGGTTGGAAGGGAGGGCTAAGAATGGGGAAAAAATAAGAACCAAGATGCATTATGTAAAGGTACAATTCCCAATGAGACCCTGTCTTTTTTTTTTTTTTTCTGGTACCGGGGATCGAACTCAGGTCCTTGTGTTTGCACAGCAGGCATCGAAACCACTGAGCTAAATCCCTGGCCCCAATTCCCAATGAGAAATATAATTGTGTTGTATACCTACAATGTACCAATAAAAGAATTTAATTAAAAAAAAAACTGGTGCTGGGATGAGACTTTTTAGGGTCGTTGTCATGGGGTGAATGAATTTTACATGAGAGAACAACAGGACTCTTGGGGAGCTAGATGCAGTAATGGTACAGGCTGAACTGTGTCCCTTCCAAATTTATGAGCTGAAGCCATCACCCATCATGTAGCTGTATTTGGAGATAGGTTCTTCACAGAGGGGATTAAAGTTAAATGAAGTTATGAGAACCAGACCTTAATACATGCATTGGTGCTTTTATAAGAAGATATGCTAGGGATCTCTCTCCACATGTGCTCAGAGGAAAGGTGACATGAGAAGACAGAGAGAAAGTGGTTGTCTACAACCCAGGTAGACACCTCCATAGAAATCTGATTTTTTCAGCACTTTGCTCATGTACTAAGTATTTTAAAAGAAGAGAAACATATTTATGTTATAGTTCAGGATGATAGAAATGTGAGGCAGTGTCTCAGTGGGTCCGTCCTCTCTTTCTGCTGGTTGATGGCTGTGCCAGCCATCCTGGGCCACTTCACCCCATCCTGGGCTTCTGTCCCCCCTGGCATTCCTCCCTTTGTCTATGTACTCACATTTTCTTCTCACAAGGAAAAATCACCTTAATCCCATCAAAATTTATTGTAACTTGACTACATCTGCAAAAATTCTGTTTCCAAATAAGGTCACAGTAGCATGTACCAGAGGATAAGTCTTAAACATGCCATTTTTGAGGGGGAAGAGACAGAGTTAGTAATATAATTTTTTTTAATTTTGAAAATGTGCCATGGTGATGTAAGGTGACAAAATCAGAAAAAGTTGAAAATGGTGAAGCAATAAATGAAAAATCTTCATTATGTTTGCAACTTATTTGCAAATCCTAAATTATCCCAATATAAAAAATTTATTAAAGAAAGAAATGAAAATGTACTTTGTGAAAGCATGCCTGGAAGAATTTTAAGGAAATATGCTTAAAACAGGCAAATTAGCAAGCTTCCCTACATCTATCTGTAATGCAAACATACTCTAACTGTGTAATTGTAAATCTCCAAAATATATATAATAAAGGTTTTTAATTATATAATTTCTCATTAGACATCTTTGCTGAAGTCTTTATCTTCCAGTGTGATCACAATAAGTCAAATTATGGTAGTAGGTGAAAGATTCCCTTTTCCTTCCTATCTATGTGGCCTCATGATAAATGATGCAGCAGAAATTCAGTGTAAACTCTCATGATGAAGAGGGAGCAAGAAATTGTAAGTTCAAATATATACAAATATTTTCTTTTTAGCTTTATAACTTTTATTCTTAACTGAGAGACCTTGAGAGAAAATAAGAGCATAAGTGAAAATAGGGTTGCAGATGTCAGGGATATGTACAGGCTATTTAGGTCTGCCTATCTGTCAGGGGACACTAGGGCCCTCTCAACAAGAGACAAGTCTGCAAAGCATGTGGATAGCAAGAGGATAAGGCACTTGTTTCCAGTCTGAGAGACCAAGGGTGGTTGCAGAAAACCATGTAGAGCTACAAAGATCTTGAAACCCCCTGGCCAGGCAGGAAAGTTCCTATTTATGAACCAAGCTGGAGAAGTGAAAAAGTTGATAGCAGCACCACCAGGTGATACAGTCATATGGTAACTTAGGGTAAGACAACGTCTGTATATCTGACTCACTCAACACCCAATAAATGCATTTGCCTGGAGTGAAAATGTAGGTATTATAAATGCATGGAAGTCTGGAGTGAATGTGCTAAAGTGGCAACTTTATGTCCTAAGCCACTCAGTGGGAGCTCACTGTGGCTGCAGCATGTTAGAATGATCACCCAGTGTTTGAAGATATTCTGATTTTCAAGAGAATCAGAAATTTAGATATCAGTAATAGTTCAGTTAACAGTTCAAAGGAAAAAACACATTTAGAATGACAAAAGCAAACTACTTAAGAGGCAATTAACAAAAGTATTAGAAATGGTATGAAACAACTTGAAACAGAGACAGCATTGTACACATTTCTTGAGAATGTCGATGAGCCCAGCCATCATGGAATAATTTATGAATGTTGTTCAGAAAAATAGAAACAAAATTACCATAGGTATCAATATGTCCAAGGAGAAATCTATACACCCATGTTCATAGCAGAACTGTGCACAATACCTATGATATGAAATCAAGCAAGATGTTTCCATCAAATAAACATAATGTGTATGAAAATGCAGTGTAACACTCCTCATTCTTTAAAAATAAAGAAAACTTAGGCCAGGGATTTAACTCAGTGGTTCTATCGCTTGCCTTGCAAGCACAAGGACCGGAGTTCGATCCCTGGTACCAAAAAACAAAAAAAAGAAAGAAACCTTATCATTTGTGACAATGTTTAAATGAAAGACACATAGCAGAAGATCTAATTTATATATGGAAAGTAAAATTGGTGAACCCATAGGCTAGAGTAGCGTGGTGGTTATTAGGGATTAGAGGGGATGTCAGGGAAATGTTAGATATAAAAACAATCAGTCACATAGGAGGAATAAATTCAAGAGATCTATTATACCACATGGTGACTCTAGGTAAAAATAATCTATTTTATCCTTCAAAATTACTAAAAGGAGTCAATTTAAGTGTTCTCAATACAAAAACATGATAACTACGGGAAATCATTTTTGCTAATTAGCTTTATCTATTCTTCAATGTATACATATTTCAAAATATCATATTTATATGACAAATATCTATGTTTACCTGCCATTGAAAAACATGAATCAATTTTAAAAATCAATTCCATAGAACACTGATATTCAACAAAAATCTAAGCTTAGTTTTCAGCTACTTTAAAGTTACCTTCTAAGTACATTAATATTTAATGTGGATAAGTTAATTTTAGTAACGTATGAACTTACTCCATACTAGTTTAGAGAGAAAAAACATAACATATGCACCACATCAGCTTCAGCAAAATATATTTTTTTTCCTTTCTTTTGGTACCCAGGATCAAACTCAGGACCTTGCAGGATCAAGGCAGGTGGCAGCACTGAGCTAAATTCCCAGCCCCTCAGCAATATTTTTCTAAGGAATGAGGAACTAAAACACTGACTTTTAGCCTTACTGTTTCAAGGGTTGTTATGCATTTCATGTCAGTGAACATAATTATGTTACGAAAAGGAGCTAAAGAACCAATGAAAGTCATTCCTTGTAGTCATTAGACCCTTCACCATCATTAACTTTCTCTTTCTTAAAAAAGTTAAAAAAAATTATTCTTTGCTATTTGAAAATTGTTATTTAAAGCAAACTAGAAAACAACAAATAGTATATGCAAATAAGACATCCAATGAGGAGCCAGTCCCAGCACCTGGAAGGAAACTCCCTGCCTCCATCCCAGGCTCCTAGGGCAGAGAAGGTGAGCTACGTGGGCGCCAGAAACAACGCCCCCCCCCCGGGGGAAATTAGAAGACACATAAACAAGCCTCAAAAACAGACTTCCAGATCACCTACAGCAACCCCAAAGGGAAACAAGATGGAACACTCTGATACTCAACCACCTGGACTCTCTGAACTGGCAACAAAAGACGATCTGGGAAAAATGAAATCAGAAATAATTACTCAGATAACAGCAAAGATTTTGCTCATGGTCCAAGACATGATTAATAAATCTAGAGAGGACACAGATAAAAAAAAATAGAGGATCTGAGGAACATGATGGAATCCCAACATAGGAAACAAATGGAATCCATAAAACAGATGCAAACAGATTTCCAAGAGATTAAAAACTCCAATGAAAGTCTGCGCAGCAGAATGAACCAATGTGAGGATAGAATTTCACATACAGAAGATAAGATTGCAATCAGTGAGGAGGAAAAGAAAAATTGCTTTAAAATTATAAGGGAACATGAGAAATCAATCCAGCAGCTGCTAGATGATGCAAAGAGGAATAACATAAGACTGATTGGAGTCAATGAAGAAAGAGGAGAGAGTACAGATGACATAAAAAAAACTGTTCATAGAAGTGATGGCAGAAAACTTCCCAAGGAGGGGGAAAGAACTTGACATACAGATAAGTGAGGCATATAGGACTCCAGCTAGCCTTAGTCAAAAAAAATCTACACATAGGCAGGCGTATAATAGTTAGGATTCCAGAAATCCAACAGAAGAACAAAATTCTACAAGCAGTGAGAGAAAAGAAACAAATCACATATAAAGGAAAGCCCATCAGAATCACAGCAGACATCTCAATGCAAACCCTCAAGGCAAGGAGAGCTTGGAGTGATGTATTTCAAGCCCTAAAGGAAAACAGCCTCCAACCCAGAGTGATGTACCCTGCAAAACTATCTTTCAAAATTGATGGAGAAATAAGATACTTTTATGATAAAGAGCACCTCAGAAACTTCATGAATACCAAACCAACACTCCAAAAAATTTTAGACAATACCCTAGGAAAAGACAATGAGGATCACAACCCCAGGAAACCCAGCAGAATGAATCCATTGGGAGTGACAAATTAAAAGCAAAGGGGGAGAATCCAACAAAAAGAAAAAATCATGACAAGGCTTTTAAAACTTTTAACTTCATCTCCCTAATGAGTGTATAATTCAATCTTATTATTGTACTGATTAGTATTTTTCTGATTCTAGAGTTGCACGCCATTCCTTGTGCTATACTGGCTATTTATCATCTTCTTATGTCTACATTTTAATTGGGTTGTCTATTAATGAGCTCTAAGAATTCTTTATATATTCTGCTCATAGGTTATATGCATTGTAAATATGGTCTGTTTAAGGACTACTTTTCATTTTAATGATGTCATTTAAAGTTCTAAATTTTGATGGAATCTCATTTATCAATTTTTTTCTTTTATACATCATGTTTTTTGTATCCTAGGTAGTTCTTGCCTACCCTGAATTCATAAATATTTTCCCTTATAATTTCTTCTTAAAGTTTTATACTGTTAGGCTTTCTTATTTAGGTTCATAGATCCCTTCAAGTCATTTTCATGTATGTAAAAAATGGGTTGAAGTTAATTTTTTATATATGGATACCAGGTGTTCTAGTGCCATTTGCTGAAAATACTATCTCGTCCTCAGCTCTTGAATTGAGTTTATAGTCTATAAAATGCTAATGTTAAATAATCTTTCAAAACTCAGTGGACCATATATGTGTGGTTCTATTTCTAGATTCTCTGTTTTATTCAAATGATCTACATGTCTTTCCTTACACCAACACTGCCTTGATTACTGTAGCTTTAGAAGAAGTCTTAAAATTAGGTACTAAATGTCTTCCAACACTGTTTTTGTTTTTGTTTTTGTTTTTGTTTTTAACTTTTCTAGGTCCTTTGTACTCCTACATAACTTTTAAATTTCAATGCCCAATTCTTCATTTATAGCAAGTATACACAGACCTGAATTTTTATATATACCTTGTGTTTTCTAATCCTGCTAAATTCAAGTACAAGTTCTAGGGGATCCTAGAGATTTCTTAATATTTTCTCTGTAGAAAATCATTTCATCTACATATAAAGGTTTTACTTCTGCCGTGCCAATCCTATCCTAGTTGTGTCATTTTATTGCCAGACTATTTTGGTGGGGACTAGGTTTCAAAGTTTAATGGACAGATAAAGAGTAAGCATATCTGCCCTCGTTCCCCACCTTAAGGAGAAAGCATTGTATCTTCTCCATTCATATAAGGCGTTCTTGCTGGAAGTATGGAGTACATGTCTTTAATCTGTTGAGAAGTTTCTGTTCTACTTCTAGTCTCCTGATAGCTTTTACTATGAACAGCTGTAGAATTTAGTCCAATACTTTCTCTCCAAATAGTGACAGGATCATATGGCTTTCTCCTTTCCTCTGTTAAAATGATGACTTTTGGGGGTGGATCTTCCAATGCTGAACAAACACTGCCATCCCTATAACAAAACCACTTTCCACATACTGCCAGATCTGACTTCTAGTAGTTTGTTTTGTTAAACAAATTTCTATCTATGTTCATACTCTTTTCTTCTATTACCTTTATCCAGTTTTAGGATTAGCACAATGTTGAGTTCCTAAAATGAGGGGAGAAATGTTCCTTCTTTTTTCTGCTTTAATTGTTTGATATAATTTATCAGTTAAAATGTGTATGAGCCTGCTGTTGTCATATAGGTAGGTTTTCAAGCTAGGAATATGCTTTGATAGGTGCTATTCAAATTTTATATTTCCTCCAGAGTTAGTTTCATTAATTTGCCTTCCGAGTTACTTCTTAGAAGTTGTCAAATTTATTTCAAAAAAGATTTTTGTAATATGCTTTCTATATCCTTTTAAATTCTGTAAAATCTGTGGTAATGTCTCCTAGATCTTAATATTGTAATTTTAAAAATGTGTAACTGATATTGTGTAACAGGAAGAAAAGGTCTAAAAGAGCAGGGGAATTGGGAGGGGTAGGGGAAGGGAAAAAAGGGAAAGGAAAAAATATGAGAAGAGGAAAAAAATGGAAACAAGGTCTTTGCAAATAGGGAAGGGTGGAGGGGGTGAAGGGAGGTCAAGGGAAGGGGAAAAAAATAAGAACCAAGAGACTCATGTAATGGTACAAGATCCCAATGATGAATGTAACTGTATTTTATACCTAGAATGTACCAATAAAGTTAATGGGGGGGGGAAAGATGTCCAATGAAAAGACATACTATGAAAAGACATACTACTTTACTTAAGAAACCCTAAAAGATTCATAAAATGCAATCAGAAATTGTAAAAGTTAAAAATACAAAGTGAAAGTGGCCAGGAATTTAGCTCAGTGGTCCTGCCGCCTGCCTTGCAACCACAAGGACCAGAGTTCAATCCCTGGTACAAAAAAAAAAAAATACAAAGTTAATACAAACTCAAATTAGTAATAATCTTTTTTATTTAATCCCCTGGAAAGTTTTGTATATGCTACTAAGAAGTCACATTCACAGATTTAATTTTTGAAAGTTCACCAGCAGTCTTTGCAATACCAAGGCATAAAGGACTTTATACAAATACTACTGTAAAGATCAGTGGAAGAGATGGACTTTTGCTCCATTCAATGGGTCTTCACCAAGGTATCTGTAAGGCTGAACAAAAGCCATAAGTAGAAGAATGTTATTTTCCTCTTTATATATATTATAAATAGATGAATGCATTATACTGTAATACACACACTCACTTATATAAAATATGTACTACCCATTGTGAGCAGAAAACCAGAAATGCAATATTTTTTGTAATTTAGTGTACACAAGAATCACTTTTACACTATGGAACCACACTGGAATTAATAAAGGCCATTTTTATATGATTCTGAAGTAGTTATGAAGTAGTGTTTTTTTTAAAGAAAAAAGTAGCTTAGTCTTTGTCATATCAGAAAGTATTAAAATGTTTGTATTGTAAAACAAAAGTTATTCATAGTACTCATTTCATAATGCTATTAGAATTATATATGCATACATATACATATATATAGTGTCTAGTATAATTTGTAGACATAAACAATTTTATTTATTAAGAGTAGTCAATAACATAATCATATAAGTGGAATCACATTACATGTTTATGGCAAACATTTCCTTTTATAGTTGGCTAAATCATAAATTTTCAGACACTATTCCATTAAGTGACATTCACTTTGTTTCCAGTATTTTTGTCATTACTAACAGCATTGCAAAAATAAAGCCTTAAATGGATATCCTTATTTTAATTGTATGAAAAAATTCTCAGGATTAGAATTGTTGGGTCAAAGAATCTGTGAGGCTTTTTATTATTATTAGTAGTAGTAGTAGTATTTTTTCACACTATACTAGATTATTTCTCCAAAGGCCAATACATCTCTTTCAATAGCAGTGATTGAAATAAGCTTTTTCTCTGTATTCCCATCAACAACAAATGTGATCTATTTTAAAATTTAGACGCTCATCTATACAAAGTGATATGGCAATTTTAGCTATAATTTGAATTCTCTAGACATATTGATGAATTTGCATATTTAAAAAATGTTTGCCATTTTTCATTTTATGCAAATATTCTTTCCATAACTTTTTTCAATTATGCATTGAATATTGTTTACACACATATAAAAGGTACACATATATTAAACTTTTTCATGCTAATGCATTTTATAAGAATAAATCGGCATTTTATAGATTTTAATACTTGACATTTTAATTTTTTTGCTTACATTGTTTTATTGGTACATTTTAGATATACAATAGATTTATATTTATAATTTTTTGTTGTTGTTTGCAGGGTTGGAGACCAAACTTACATTCCATATACTTTTTTTTCTTGAAACTGGTTATTGAACCCAGGGCCTTCCAAATGAGCTATATTCCCAGCCCTTTCTAAAATTTTTATTTTGAGACAGAGTCTCATTAAGTCACTAAATTGCTCAGGGTGCACTCAAACTTATGATCCTCCTGCCTCAGCCTCCCAGAGTGCTGGGATTACAGGCAAGCAACAGCAGCTCAATTACATTTTATATACTTTTAAGAGTTCCAGCTTTAACCCTTTGTGTCAGACTGTTATTTCTTATATGTCATATGTAATATTTCTACAATGAAACCTTACTTTTTCTATTATTTCTAGTTATCTAGTCCTTACTTAATTATGTTTTTAAAAATAGAAAATACATCAATTAATTTCACCAAATTTTCATTTTGTTATGCAGCTTAACAAACTTTTCACCATTTTCGGTTTTTCAACTTTTTTCTTTTGTTATACTTTCATCATAAATATATTCTATATGTGCTTTTGAACTGTAAAAAAAAAATTCTCATTTCTGCTATGGGCAGAGTCTGTGATATACTGTTTCCCTGGAGTCCCTATCTTTCCATCATTTGTAAGGTAATAACTTTAAAATATTTATTCACTTGTTACTCAGTTTTTTCTTAGCTCCTGGATGTACCATGGTTATTGCTCAGCATAAATATGTAACTTATAAAAGGATGAGTCACAGGTGGCAAAAGCTGTTATATATTCTGACTATGGGTATGCACTTATAAACAAACACATGTATGCACAGGAAAACAAACATGAAAATGCATTCTTTCTTTGTATTGCAAGAGGGACCAAAGGAATGCACCTGTTTTGAACAATAACAAATGTATCCCCCTCACCTCACTGGGTTATAGATTTCCATTCTCATCACTGTGCCTCAGAGCAGCTTCCTTATCTATTCCAAAAACAGGAAGACATTTAGACACTGAAATTAGTCCAACAATATTAAAGCCATGTGACTCACTGGAGTTTTCTGGGAGGAAGAAAATAATTACTGGGCAATACAGCACACCTTCCCTCCAGTGCCTGAGAAGCACTCTGAGCATCTAGAAAGACTCCCTCCAACAAGGAAGGTAAGCAGGTACAATGTAAGGCACAGAAAGTCTTTCCTAACCTTTAAATATATTTCTTAAAGTTGCAGAAGCTATTACCAAATCTTTTGGACGGAATGATACTGGCTCCTCTCACACGCTAAGACCCCTTGGTGTGGTAAGAACCATGAGTACTGGGCTGTTTCTCCCAACCCCACACCGTTACCCTACCTAGACAGACTCAGTGCATTGGCGCAAGATGGAGGTTCACGGACAGAAAAGGGAGCACTATGGGATGAGGGAGCACCTCGGTATTGCTGGGTCCTCTTGGAAAAAAAGATATGGAACATTCAAGCTTTCACACTTTCAGGAAAAAAAATAACAAACATCAAGCTCAGGAAAGGAAACCAAAACTGTGAAGAAAGATTTAGGTCAGAGGATACAAGACAGTAGAAATGTAGGCTGAACACATCTAGAGAGCTGACGTCCAACAGGAGCACTGTAGCAATACCCTGTGCACTGGATTCCTACTAAGTGAGTTGACTTTACCTGTTCTTGTGCCCCAGATCCATGTGAGTCAAGGAATACTGTAATTTGCTTCACAACTAGTGACATTTTCCTACCTAGGTATATCCCATAACATCATGTTGTGTACCTTAAATATACACAATAATTCTCCCAAAACAAAGAAAATGTAAAGTGTCACCTTTACATTCTTTTTTTTTTTTTTCATACGGAGGATCGAACTCAGGTCCTTGCGCTTGCGCAGCAGGAGACGAAACCGCTGAGCTAAATCCCGGGCCCAATTTGACATTCTTTTAGAAGAATCATTTCCGTTTTAATAAAGTGAGGTCCCAGTCATAATATTCTCCTGTATGGTCATTGGTACCTCTGTCAGAAATAACCGTGGGCCTGTTAAGCTAGAGGCCTCCATACAGTTGCAATATATTTCGTTCTCTAAAAATAATTTTCATTTCATTATGGCCTTTCCCCCTTGCATGAATCACAAACCTCTTATCACAGGTTTTGGATCATGTCCTACTGTTCATTAAAGTAGAATATTCAGTCTTGGTTGCAGGCACCAGTCTGAGCCCCCCAGCTATCAGTTCTCGAACAATCTACTGACCAAAAGAGGTTGGGAGGTCCAGATAATTCACTTTCAGGTTAAATTTCATCTCTTCCTATCAAATGTGGTGGACAAAACGTTCTCCTCTTGAGAAAACTGACAACAGAGGACCTGGGTTATGGATCAGCAGACCATACAGTATAACTTTCCCTCCTCTCTGTGTGCCTTTCTCAGCAGTGCAAAGGTACCCAATCTTTATCCATCCTGTCCTTTCCCTGCTTTTCCCTTAGAATGCTACACACTTGAATGAAATTGGCACAAGGCTAAGTCACCCCTGGTGTCACCATGTAACAATTACCCTTCACACATGAAAACAACCAGGTCTTCATAATGCACTGGAGGGCTTTCTGAATCTTTCCAAAAATATTTATTTTTCCTTCCATCTCCCTATAAAGTGCTTTTCATCTTTCATCTCAACTGTTTCAAAATGCCATTCCTGTCATTCTTATATCCTATTGCCAAAAGATCTCCCTAAATTTAAGCTAAGCCTGGCCATCTTACTTGTCTCCTTGGTACTTTAATGACTGTGAGTCATCTTCCCAGTGAATATAAATGCTTCATAATCTGTCATTCCCTTGCCAGCAGCCTCTGTCTTTACACTTAACTTTCACTGCAGAGCAACAAACATGCCATCCTTTACACTCCTTCACACTTTCACACATCTGTCCCTCTCTCTCCCTACAGTGCACCTCGCTCACTTCTTTGAACTCCTATCTTAGCACCTACTTCCTGTTCATTTGAAACTTGAAGCTATTTCTGTTGTTGTTGTTGATTTGTTTTTCTCCCAAGAAAACCCTTATCCTGTAGACACATTAGAAAGACCACAATTTGGCTCTGACCTGTAAGCCTCTGTATCTGTCTCTTTTTCAAAATCCACATGAGGAATCTGATGAGAAGTGCCAACAGAATGATTCCAAAGATCACAGAAACAGTGAGAGCCTTGTGCCCTAAGAAAAAGGAAGCATCAAGAGAGATGATGATGTCTGAGCTGAATGATCCAGATCCTAGTTACTAAATATCTCTTTCCTCAGGTACAGGACCCCAAAGTAAATCCAAGTCCTCAGGACTTCTTTGGACCCAAACTCTCTGCACAAGAAGGGTGCAGCTAACTGGTCCCGAACTCCTGAGCCCCACACTGTACCTGGTGCTGGTGGTGATTCTGATGTTCCTGTATGAGAGACGAGAAAGAGATGGAATCCGGGAGCCACAGAGTAAATATTTCTCATGTCTTTGGATAGAAACAGCAGACAGCATCCCCACCGCACCCCCTGTGCCCTCCGTCCTGGCTTTACAGGACACACTGCAATGCCCACCTTCTTTGGTGGCCAGTTGGTCTAAGCTCCCAGTTCTTGGCACTGACCTGGGAGGCACCACACTGCAGCATCTTCCTTATGCCCACAGTCACTGTACCCCATCATCCTTCGGGGCAGTCCCACAGGGAAGACTCATTTCCTCTGCACTTCACCTGAGCCACACAGGTCCAGTTCCCTGACTGAACGCTGCCTCTTTCAGTGACATCACAGACTGGCCACAGCCCAGCTGCCTGCAGACCACCTATGCTTTGCCCAGATCGCAGGAGTCATTGCACACCAACCCCAAGGAGCCGCCATGCCAGACCTCCATGCGGCTGGAGCACTGGGCACGATGGTCCTGATCTTTAAGCCTTATCTTGTCTGAAAAATCAGAGACACCTGGATTATTTCTGAGAAGTTTGAGGCTTCTGTAAGACTGCAGGAGAAAATTTAAAACCATTTTTAAACTCTGTTTAAAAACTTTATTTCATGTGCACAAGTTTTCAGAGTTTATGTTGTTTACAAAATTTACCTTCTGTGAAAGTGTATGTCCTTTTAGTAAACTACTGTATTTCATAAGAATCATGCATAAGAATCATAGTGAGACTCAGAAAATGTCAAAAGAACAAAATTAACATTGTAACTGTGAAGTAGCCATTTTCCCAAACAGACAACCTACCGAATGGGGAATATTATTTGCCAGCTACTCCTCCATGGACCAACATCTGGAATACATAAAGAACTCAAAAAAGCCTAGATACCCCAAATTTTAAAATCCAATAAAAATGGGCATCAAAGTGAATACACACTTCTTAGAGGAAGAAATGAAATCAGCTAATAAATATATGAAGAAAGGTTCCATGTCAGTGGGTATATGGGAGGTGCAAATTAAAACATTTCACATTATCTACCAATAAAATTAATTTGAAAAAAACAAACAATATTAAGATTCCATTTCACTTCATCAGGAAATCAACCAATAACAAATGCTGGCAAAGTTGTGGGGAGAAAGGAACCCTTCTCCACTGTTGATGGGAGTGTAAACTGAGACGATCACTATGGAAATCAGTATGAAGATTTCTTAAAAATCTAAAAATAGAAATTCCATTTGACCCAGCTATTCCTCTTCTTGATATCTTCCCAAAAAGTGAAAAATATGATACAACAGTGATGTATGTATACCCATGTTTATAGCAGCACAATTCATAATACCTAAATCTTGTAAGCAGTCCATATGCTCATCAATGGATAAATGGATAAAGAAAATGTTGTGCTTATATACAATGGAGTACTACTCTGCCACAAAGAAGGATAAACTTGAAGCATCTTCAGGAAAATGGATGCACCTTGAGATCATAGTGTTAAGTGAAATAAATCAGACACACAAGCTTAAACTGCATGATTATACTTATATTTAAAAGTGAATAAATAAATATGAAATAGACAATAGGAAAAGGGAGAGAGGAAGAAAAGGTTATTGTATTCTAAATATATTTCTGCTGTCAATTCCTACTTTCACTCCAATATGGTGTGAGAGCTCCCTTTGCAGGATTTCCATTTCTTTAGATATCTTAAGGTCTTCATTGTTGCTATGAGCACGATCTATGCAGGTGAATATTTCTTGTGATTTTGAGAGGACTGTGTGCTCTCCAGGTTTTGCATACAGTGTGGTGCTCAACTTGAGGTGAGATGTTGCTGATTTTGACTCCCATTGCAGATCTTTGTACCTTCTTTAACTATCAATTTCTGAGGGAGATGCTTTGTTTTCAGTGATATTTGTGGATCTATGATTTTACCTTCAGTTTCATGTTTTTGCCTTATATGGTGGGTGCTTTGCTTAGTAAAATATGTATTAACAATTGTGGGTTCTTGTTGGAGAACTGCCTTTTGTATCATTATACATATAATCACTGTAGTCTCTGTTTTGAGGTATGAGTGGAATAGTGTCAAATTAACACACTTTCAGGACATTTTATTGAGTCAATGGTAAACACATGTGTTTATCTGTATAACTTTCTCTTTGATGCATATTTTTATGTTTACCTTATATTTGTTGTGTTTTTTGAAATATTTGTGTACTTTTAAATTGATATATACAAGCAATTTATTAAAAAATAGACAAGGGCCTGGGAAAATGCCAAGTACATTCCCAGTTTAAGGAAGTGTAGAACTGGAAAACACTGCAGGATTGATTTTTATAGCTGATTTTTTTCTTATATCAATGTAGTAAGATAATATCTGAATATTATTTGCTAAGATTTGGTAATAGTTGAATATTCAATACACTATGCAGATAGAATAGAGATCACGCAGAGTTCACCCATCCTGCTGAATAAGTTCTAACAAGGTAAGGTGATGTGGGAATAGGAGGATAAAGCCTAAGGTGCTTTCTCTGAAGGGGACCTAGAGCTGCAGGGTGGGATCCCGTGGGACCAGTGAACACCCACCGTCACAAGCGATCCAGGTCTCCTCGGCGGGGCTGGCCAGTCTCCACCTCCACGGAGAGGATGTGCACTGCCACAGCGTGTCAGGCCCTGCTGGGCATTGCACCTGGTCCAACCACATCAGCCTGGCTGGTGTTTTGTCTGGCGATGCAGGTTCAAGGGTTCCATTGTCTCCACAGACGAGCTGCTTGTACTTGACCCCCACCGTGGCCAGGGACATGGCACTCCTGCCAACGCAGGCTACGGAATCTGCAGTACTGCCAGGAAACCATGTTCAAGGCAAAGACCAGGGCTCCCTGACAAGAATAGCAAACATTTCCAGCAACAGTGAGCCCCTAAGCCCCGAAGAGGACAACCAAGAACACCCAAGTTCACATCAGGAAAACCAGCCACAGCAAGCCTCTCCAGGAAAATCAACAGCATAACAGAATATAGTCTTCCTCTTTAGTCCTCCTTTTATGCCTTGTCAACAATCCTCAGGTGGGTCTTTCACGCACAGAACGATGCTGACTCAGTTCAGCTGGGTGTTCCAAGTTGACCATTAGGTAATCCACCACACTATCTAAAACCTAGTAATACATGGCTTATTATCCTTAAATTTACCTATCTCATCCACTTTCAGGACTGAGGACACAAAGATAAAAGTAAGTGGGATGTATTGGTGCATGCCAGTAATCACAGTATTGCAGATAGGTAAGTTAGTTAGATATCTTGTAGGCAGTTACACAGGGCCACCCAGGAGGAGCCAACATGGAGGACAGTCAAGACACATTGACTCAAGGCCAGAATTGTAAAAGAAGAGAAACTACACACTCTTGTGCTTCCCCTAGGGATAAATAGCAGTGATTGATATTGTAAATAGATATCAATCGCCTGGATGGGGGGTCAAGGTCTTAACCCAGCCTCTCCAGGAAATATCCCTGACCCCCACCCTTACTGAAAATCCTTGTTGCTTGCTACATGACTTGCTCCCCAATTTGACCCCCATTTAATCAATATTACCTGGGTGACTGTATTTGTAATCTTATTGGTTGGTCATGGTTTTGTCCCACCTCATGCCCACCTTGTAAACTTCCATTGGGTCTTACAGTTTTGTCCCACTTTGTACCCACCTCACCACATGGCCTTGCTGTATAAAACATCTTTGAAAAGTGGGGTGGGTGGGCAACCCACTTTCCAGTCCCCCTTCTGTCTCTCTTAGGCAAAAGCTTTCTTTCCCCCAATAAATTTTTACTAGTCTTAACTGTGAGACTGAACAGAAGTTACTCCATTTTGTAATAAGGCCCCATCTTGTCTGCTTCTGTTATGGGTCACCATGGGGATGTCGAGTTCCCGGAATGTACTTGTTGTTGTTCCAAGAAAAACCACAAGATAGCAGTTGCCTGCTATGTAAAGATTAGTTGCAACACTCCCCTAACTTCCAACGTCTTGCTTCTGTACTGCTACTTTCCAAGTTCCCTCTTGTGACCCCTATAAAAGGACCTCAGACTCTGAGCCAAGCCCCTCTCTAAGCTTGGTGCTTGGAGGGTGCCGTCTGGCCAGACTAATAAAGGTCTGTTTTACTTTCTCAATTTGTCCGATGTGTTCCCTCCTGAGTGATCCTCACTGTAGTCAGCTCCTCAGAGCAGTTGGTGAGGCCCACAGTCTTACATTTTGGAGGCCTCAGCAAGATCCCCAGGTAGGAACCCCTGATTCAGCCGAGACTCCGTGGTGGGATCCAGCAGGAGACTCTTGGACACAGACCTCAGAAAAACATCTGGAGGTAAGCTTTCGGCCGGTTGCAACCATTTGTAAAGTCAGGAGTGAGGTGGCTGATGAGCTGGGAAGCCTCCCCTGACCCCGAGATTCCTGAAGAGGAACAAGGGAAGATTTAGTTTCACTTTGTTGTGGCGCCCATTCATCTTGTCTTTTGTATGTCAGTGTTGTGTCTGTTGTGTGTCTAATTTTACATTTTTCCAATCCTCATCAGGAACAGAGTAATGGGAGGATCCTGTTCTACCGGGTCCAGTCTGCTTGACTGTTTTCTCACTAATTTTAAATTGGCTTTTTCTCCAGAACAAGAAGATGAATATGGGGTAAAATTTTCTCACAGAAGACTCTGCTCCCTGTGCCAACTGGAATGGCCAGCCTTCGGGGTGGGATGGCCAGCCGAAGGGACTTTTGACCTCAGTATTTGCCAGGCAGTTTGGGGCAAGGTCACTGGTAGCCCTGGACATCAAGACCAATTTCCCTGCATAGACATCTGGGTTCAGGCTTGTGAGGAACCTCCGGCTTGGCTGCAGCACTCTTCCCTTCAAACAGACACTTGCATTTTAGTCACTGCCCCAAAAGGACACTGGGGACTTGAGACCTGGGCTCCCAAGCCCATACTCTCACAGGAACCTGACCCCCTAGACCCCTTGGGAGGGCCTCCACCCTATGTGGAATCTTCCAACTCCTCAGATGGATCCCGCTCTAGACCACGAAATCCTTTCCTTCCTCCTTTTTCAGAGAAGCCTTTGGCTCCTAACTCTCTCTATCCTCCTCTCCCTGGGAGGCCCCAGTCCCCAGACTCTGTGACTTCTCCCCCACACACATGAGCTGGGGCTGCATATGGACCTAGAGAGATCCCTCCTGGGGGAACTAGTTTGGCCCTTCTCTTGCCCCTTCAGGAGACAGAGCAAGGTCACTATGTTTATATCTCTTTTACTTCAAGTGACCTATATAATTGGAAACATCAGAATCCTCCTTTTTCAGAGAAACCCCAAGCTCTAATCTCTCTCCTGGAGTCTATCTTTCATACCCATGATCCTACTTGGGATGATTGCCAACAACATCTCCAGGCCCTTTTTACCTCAGAGGAGAGGGAAAGAATCCAGGGACAAGCTGTAAGGTCAGTACTAGGTGGAGCAGAGGGCCCCCTAGATGAGCAACAGCAGGCCCTTATTGAAGCACAACTCCCGTCCACCCGACCCAGCTGGCAAGCTAATACCTCAGGTGGGAGAGAAGCTCTCCAGAACTATCATCAGCATCTCCTGGCCAGCCTGAGGGGAGCTGCTCAGAAGCCTACCAATTTGAGCAAGGTAAGTGAGGTCCTTCAAGGATCAGAGGAATCCCCTTCTGCCTTTTTGGAGTGTCTGTTGGAAGCATACCATACATATACTCCCATTGATCCAGATGCCCCTGCAAATTGGCAGGCAATAAATTTGGCATTTGTTACCCAGTCAGCCCCAGACATTAGAAAGAAGCTGCAAAGCCTAGAAGGATTTGAGGGAGAGAATAGAGAAAAGTTGATGAGTGTAGCCATGAAGGCCTTTAACAACAGGGATCCCCCAGAACAGAGAATGGCCAAGAGACTGGAAAAACTGACCATAGCTGCCTTGGCCAATGGAGGATTTGTCCAGAAAGAAAGACCTGAAAACAAAGGAGGGAACAAGGGAAAAATCCGACCCTTATTAGAGAAAGATCAGTGTGCCTATTTTAAGGAAAAGGGCCATTTTAAAAAGGATTGTGAAAAGCTAAAAAAGGAAAGAGAGAGGAGGCCCCAAAGGAAAAAGGTGGAATCCTCTTAGTAGATGAAGAAGATTGACCAGGCCAAGGCTCATGGCTGCTTAACCCTAGTGAGCCTATGGTGACTTTGGAGATAGGGGGAACAGATGTTCAGTTCCTTGTGGACACTGGTGTGACCCACTCTGTCCTGAAGACTCCCCTTGGACCCCTCACTTCCTTAAAAACCTCCATTACTGGAGCCACAGGGAAGTCAGCCTCCTACCCTTGGAGCATTAGACGAACTGTGAATCTAGGAAAAGGCACCATCACCCAATCCTTCTTAGTTATCCCTGAGTGCCCGTACCTGTTGCTGGGAAGACACTTGCTGCAAAAGTTGGGGGCTATTATTTCCTTTGAGCCTGAAGGAGGGACTTTCGAACTCAAGCCCCCCTCTGCCATTATGGTAATGGTACCCCTAGAAGATGAATTTAGATTGCTAAAGAAGGGCATAGAGCCCCCTGAACAAAAATGAGACTACCTTCAAAAAAAGTTTCCCAGGGTTTGGGCTGAAACCAATCCACCTGGTCTGGCCAACCACCATGCCCTGGTGGTGGTCCAATTGTTGGCCTCTGCTACCCCTGTCCATGTGCAACAATACCCCCTCTGGCTGGAAGCCAAGGTAGGGATCTCTAAGCACATCCACCGACTTCAGGAAGGCGGCATCTTGGTCCCTTGCCAGTCAGACTGGGATACACCCCTGCTTCCTGTGAAGAAGCCTGGCACCTCAGACTTCAGACCGGTACAGGATTTGCAGGAGGTAAACAGCCAGGTGGAGACCATCCACCCAATGGTACCAAACTCCTATACACTGCTAAGTCTCATCCCTCCTGCTCATGTGTGGTATTCAGTATTAGACCTCAAAGATGCATTTTTCAGTCTACCCCTAGCACCAGTGAGCCAGCCACTCTTTGCCTTCAAATGGACGGACCCAGACACTGGGACTACTGGACAGCTGACATGGACCAGGCTGCCACAGGGATTCAAGAACTCCCCCACTCTGTTTGGGGAAGCTCTCAGCAAAGATCTATGAGAGTTAAGGAGAGCTTTTCCCCAAGCAACTATTCTTCAGTATGTAGACGACCTCCTACTGGCAACTTCAACCAATGAAGAATGTCTTGCAGCCACTGTGGGCCTCCTGGAAGTCCTCCAAGACCTGGGGTATCAAGTGTACTGGAAGAAAGCTCAGCTCTGCCAGACAAAGGTAACTTACTTGGGCTATATTCTGGAGGAAGGGAAGAGGAGGCTGACAGAATTGAGGGAATCAGCAAATCTCCAGATTCCAGAACCAAGCTCAAAGAAACAGGTACATGAATTCCTAGGCGCAGTTGGGTATTGCAGAATTTGGGTCCCTGGCTTTGCTGAAATTGCCAAGCCCATGCATGAAGCCCCTGCAGGGGGAGATATGCCCCTCAAATGGACTGAGGCTTTCCAGCAGGCATTTCAATTGCTTAAGACTGTGCTTGCATCAGCACCAGCCCTGGCATTGCCAGACATAAAGAAGCCCTTCACTCTGTATGTAGCAGAAAAAAATGGGGTAGCCAAGGGAGTGATTACTCAGCCTTTGGGACCATGGAAGTGGCCAGTGGCATACCTCTCAAAGAAGCTAGACCCAGTGGCCCGAGGGTGGCCTACCTGTATGAGGACAATAGCAGCAGCAGCTGCTCTAACCCGAGAGGCTGACAAACTGACATTTGGACAGGATTTGACTTTGATCACTCCCCATGCCATTGAGCTCTTGTTGAATAGCTCATCTAGCAAGTGGCTGTCTAATGCCAGACTGTTACAATGCCAAGGACTCCTATTGGAACAGCCACGCATCAGGTTTTCCACCACCGCCCATCTCAACCCTGCTACTCTGCTCCTGGAGTCCAAGGAGGAGGTGCTCATACACGATTGCCTTGAGATTCTCAAGAACTTGCAGGGAGGGTGTCCAGATCTAATGGACCAAGCCCTCCCCCAGGCTGAGGCCATGTTCTATACTGATGGGTGCAGCTTTGTGTGAGATGGGGTTCAATACGCTGGACCAGCGGTAGTCAACCAAAGTTGCCAAGTAGAATGGGAGACAGGGCTACCCCCAGGGACCTCTGCCCTAAAGGTTGAATTGATTGGTTTAACAAAAGCTTTGGAATTGGGTAAAGAGAAAAGGATCAATATTTATACTGACAGCCAATATGCTTTTGCCACAGTCCATGTACATGGGGAAATTTACCAAAATCGAGGTCTCTTAACTTCTGAGGGGAAGACTATTAAAACTAAGACTGAGATCTTGGCATTATTGCAAGCCATTTGGCTGCCCCAGAAAGTGGCCATCATACACTGTAGGGGCCATCAAAAAGGGTCCAGCCCTGAGATAATTGGAAACAATGCCACCAACCAAGCAGCAAAACAGGCCACTCAAAAATCAGTGGGGAAGCAATTGATCCTGCACCCCACCCCGGTATTGCCAGATAAACCAGAGTATTCCAAGGAAGAAGTAGAATACATGAAAATAAAACAATGGAAAAAGGGATCATGGCTGGTGGACCACTGAAGGGGGAAAAGTAGTTTTGCCAGGAGCCCTGGCAGACACCCTGCTCCAAAAACTACATGAATCCACTCACCTTGGAGAAAGACGGATGCTGGCGGCCCTGCAGCCCTACTTCGTCAGCCAAGGACTGACCCAAAAAGCAGAAGACCTGGTAAGATGATGTCCCACCTGTCTTCAGGTAAATGCCAGCCAAATCATGGGACCCCCAGGAATTCAATATGGAGGAGTAATTCCAGGAGAACACTGGGAAATAGACTTCACTGAAATGAAACCTGGCCTGTTTGACTTAAGTATCTGTTAGTCTTTGTGGATACATTTTCAGGTTGGATAGAGGCCTTTCCCACCAAAAAGGAAATGGCTGAAGTAACTGTAAAGAAACTTTTGACAGAAATAATTCCCCAATTTGGATTGCCATTAGCCCTGGGGACCAACAATGGCCCGGCCTTCACAGCCAAGATATCCAAATTGATTAGCAGTGCCTTAGGAGTAAAATGGAATTTACATTGTGCATATAGGCCTCAGAGCTCAGGGCAAGTAGAAAGGGCAAATAGAACCTTGAAGGAGACATTAACCAAATTAAGCATGGAGACTGAACAGGGATGGGTCCAGCTTCTCCCCTTTGCCCTCTACCGTACCCAGTGTACTCCAAGTTTGCCTTCAAATGTATCCCCCTTCCAGATACTCTACAGGTGAGCACCCCCTCTCTTCCCTAGAATTGCTTTAGAATTGACAGAAAAACTCTCTCACCCCCACTCCTTAAATCACTGAAAGCTGTTCACCAGCTTCAGTCGGATTTGCAAGAAGAAATAAGAAAATCTAGAGCTCACCCTTCAGAAAAACCCTTATCACCTCTACCTTATAAGCCGGGAGATTTGGTTTTCATTCGCAGGTTTGATTCCAAAAATTTGGAACCCCGCTGGAAAGGACTGTTTCCCGTCATCCTGACCACCCCTACGGCGGTAAAGGTAGCTGGCCACTCTACCTGGATCCACTGTAGCCATTTAAAGGCGGCACCTCCTGAGGAAGCGGTGTCAACATGGCGGGTTGACCAGAACAAAGGGAACCCCCTCAAGATAAGATTGATCAAAAACTAGTTTGGACAATATGGGGGCTCATGGGGTTGCTGTTCTTACCAGCCCCGATGGAAGGGGCATCTGCACGCCAGCCAGTGCTGTCCAGCCACATTCCCCAGAACTGGACTTGGTCCCTAAAAAATGCCTTAATGGGAGCTCACATTGCCACCATCACTACTGATAGACAGCCTCACTTTGTTGTAGACCTGTGTGATCTGGGGCTTTCAATCATTAGTGTGGGGGGGGCTGGTTCAAATGATAGGGTTTCATCTGGAAAAATGGGTACAGGGGGGCACGGAGGGAGGTGTGGAACAGATGATAATTTGGAAAGAAACCTCCAAGACATAGATATTTATGCCTGCCCCATAGGAAAAGAGAAAAGGTGTGATGGGGGACCAGGAAACCACTGTTATTATTGGGGTTGCAAATCTATTGCCCCATGGAAAACTGGTGGTGGGAATGATGCATATGTGGCCTTAAAACAACAAACACCAAGCAGTTCATGTACCGTGGGAAAATATAATCCCATCAAGTTAACCTTAAAACAATGGCAAAATCTGTATAAAGATTGGGAAAAAGGAAAATCCTGGATGGTGGCACTCAATGCGGGTGGAAAAGACCCTATGACTGACCTCATTATCCAGTGTAGCCCAGTAATAGTACTGCCTAAACCGGTGGGCAATATTTATAGGGTCTCTGGCCCCCAAGAGAAAAAGGCCAAAAGAACTCATAATGTGACATTAGCTGCTCCTGAATCTCCGATCCATCCATACCTAAAAATGCCATGTATACCTTGTTAAATAGATCTGACTACAGTGTTACCCAAAGGTGTTGGATGTGTTTGAGTCCATGTCCCTCATATTATGTAGGGGTGGCAGTAAATGGCACCTACTCAGAAGTTAACCAAAATGAGTGTGATTGGAAACAACAGAGGTTGTCGATAGGGGGTATAATGGGAAAAGTGTTATGTGTTAAAAATCCAAGTGTTACATCCTCTTATCTGGAGAGCATATGCTCTTATCAGACACCCACCACCAGTAATGAAAAATATCTAAAAGCTGGAAACAATGCATGGTGGGCGTGCACAAATGGTATAACTCCTTGTTTGTCCATGACAGTCCATGATCAGGAACTTGAGGTATGCGTAATGGTCCACATTTTGCCCCAAGTAACTATATTTGGAGAAGACCAGGGTTGGGAATACATAGCTAAGAAGACACACACCAGAGAAAAGCGCCACCCAGCTTTGATTCCCTTATTAACTGCAGCAGGCATTGTGGGATCAGTGGCTCTGAGCACGACAGCAATAGGACTGCAAGACTCCAACTTCAAGACCCTTGCCCAACAGGTAAAAATAGACTTAGGCCTTCTTACCGAGTCAGTGTCTCATTTAGAAAAACAGGTTGATTCTCTGGCTGAGATGGTCCTTCAAAACTGCTGAGGACTCGACCTTGGGTTTATGAAAGAGAGAGGGCTATGTGCAGCCCTAGGAGAACAATGTTGCTATTACACTAATAAATCTGGAATAATAAGAGAAACCCTGGCCACTCTAAATAAACACCTACAAGAGAAATATAATAGATTAGAAAAACAGGAGGATGGTTCCAGTCAATGTTTAACTGGTCTCCCTGGTTGAAAACCCTTGTTTCTGCCCCTGTTGGACCCCTGTTAATCTTGCTACTAGCTTTGACTTTCAGCCCATGCATTATTAATAAACTTATGGCCTATGTAAGGGCCCAGGTGGGATCTGTTCGCCTAATGGTTTTAAACCAACAGGCTAGATACAACCCAGTGCCACTAGAAGAAGAAAGCCATGCGTAGAATTACTTACTGTGCTAAAATCAGTGGGGAATGTGAGACTGAACAGAAGTTACTCCATTTTATAATAAGGCCCCATCTTGTCTGCTTCTGTTATGGGTCACCATGGGGATGTCGAGTTCCCGGAATGTACTTGTTGTTGTTCCAAGAAAAACAACAAGATAGTGGTTGCCTGCTATGTAATGATTAGTTGCAACACTCCCCTAACCGCCAATGTCTTGCTTCTGTACTGCTGCTTGCCAAGTTCCCTCTTGCGACCCCTATAAAAGGACCTCAGACTCTGAGCTGAGTGCCTCTCTAAGCTTGGTGCTTGGAGGGTGCCGTCTGGCCAGTCTAATAAAGGTCTGTTTTACTTTCTCAATTTGTCTGGTGTGTTCCCTCCCGAGTGATCCTCACTGTAGTCAGCTCCCTGGAGCGTTTGGTGAGGCCCATGGTCTTACAGTAATGTGTAGTATTTTTGTTGCCTTTTTCTGGTTTTTTTGAGACAAGGTTTCACTGTGAAGTTCAGGATGGCTTTGAGCTCTCTGTGAGCCCAGGCTGGCCTCAAATTCAGTGTTTTGAGAAAGTCTTGCTATGTAGCCCAAGCAAATTATGCCCATTTTCTCTCTCTCTCTCTCTCTCTCTCTCTCTCTCTCTCTCTCTCTCTCTCTCTCTCTCTCGTCTTGCTATTTAGTCCAGGATGGCCTCAAATTCATGACCTTCCTGCCTCAGCCTCCAGAGTAGCTGGGACTATAGGTGTGCACCATCACACCCAGTGCTCTCCTTGAGTTTTGGGGAAGGAAGAAAACTTTCCTTCATCTAACTTCAAATGCATGATAATTTAATAGCTAGAGCTTGGAAACAGCCCACATGCCCATCCACAGATGAATGGATGGGGCCAGGGATTTAGCTCAGTGATGCTGCTGCCTCCCTGGTAAGCGCAAGGTCCTGAGTTTGATCTCCAGTACCAAAAAAGAAGAAAAACTGTAAGCCAATGGATGAATGCATAAAGAAAATGAGTTATTTATACACAACGGAGTACTACTCAGACATAAAGAAGGATAAACTTGAGTCATTCATAGGAAAAGGGATGCCCCTTGAGACCATAATATTAAGTGAAATAAATCAGACACACAAGTTTAAATATCAGAAATATATGAGAAACTCAAAATATAAATAAAATACAACATTGGGCCGGGGATTTAGCTCAGTGGATCTGCTGTCTGCCTCACAAGCAGAAGGACCCAAATTTGATCCCCGGTACCAAAAAAATAAAATAAAATACAGCATAAATGCTAGATAATAGAAGGTAGAAAGATTTTTTTCAAGTGGGAAGGGGAAGAAGAGATGGAGGAAGGCAGGGTGGGAGGGGAAGGAAAGGTGATTAAAAAAAAGAATTGAAGCCAGGGATTTAGCTCAGTGGTTCTGCCGCCTGCCTCAAAATAGCAAGGACCCAAGTTCAATCTCCGGTACCAAAAAAAAGAAAGAATTGAAAATAAAAGGGAGATAGAGCTTTTGCAAATAGGAAGTGGACCAAGGGATGGAAGGAGGAGGGAGGGGTAGGGGATGAAAAAACCCCAAAAAACTAAGAAGTCTTATGTACATGTACCAACTACCCACAATAAATGTAATCATTGTGTACTACAAACATGTACTAATAAAAATAAAAACTTTTTGTCTTTTGAGATGAGGTCTCACTTTATAGTTCAGGCTGAGATTGAACTCACTATGGAGCCTAGGTTGGCCACAAACTCACAATGATCCTCCTGCATCAGCCTCCTGAGTGCAGGGATCACAGGTGTGTGCCACTATACCTCATTTGAAAAAAAAAAGAGGGCTGGATTGGTGGCTCAGTGATAGAGAGTTCGTGTAACATGTGTCAAGCCCTGGGTTCAATAACCAGCACTTCAAAGAATAAATAAAAATGAAAATATAATGAAACCCAATGTTCTGTATAATTAATAGGCACTAATTTTTAAAAATAAAAATGAGGGACCTGGGCATGGTGGCACAAACCTGTAATCCCAGCACTCAGGAGGTTGAAGCAGGAGGATTGCTGTGAGTTCAAGGCCAGCCTGAACTACAGAGTGAAACCCTGTCTCAAAAGAAAAAAAAAGAGGGAAACTAGTTTTGTTTTTTTCTTGAAATGAGATAATGATATCAAGACATTAGAAAATGTTTGCTAAACTGATAGTGAATGAAATAGAAGTAATAAAAGTATTAGACAAAGAGCAAGTTTTATGCTGGGAAAAATATTTACTTTTTTTTTTTTGTAAGGGAGATCAAACTCAGGTCCTTGCACTTGCAAGGCAGGTGACAGAACCCACTGAGCTAAACTGCTGGCCCAACATTTCTTTCTTTTTTGTGGTGCTAAAGATGGAACCCAGGGCCTGTACAAATGCTCTACACTAAGCTACGTGCCCAGCTCGGTTAACAACATCTTTAACAGTCCAAAGGTTAGTATTCAGAGTAATTATTAATTGCAAACCATAAGTGAAAGACAAAAATATTCCCCAAAGAAAAAATGGCTCTTCTGTGAATAGGCAGTATGTAAGTAATGCTTCCAAATGGGTAATAAACACAATAAAATGACCTATCCTCCTGACAACCAGAAAGTGAGAATTAGAACAGTTTTGTTTGTTTTTTGAAACAGGGTCTCTCTGTGTAGTCCAAGCTGGCCTTAAACTCACTATGTAGCCCAGACCACCTAGAACTCACAGTGATCCTCCTGCCTCGGAGGTGTGTGCCACCATACCTGGCTAGACTGGTAAAATTTTTTATTTTTTATTTCTTTTGAGACAGGGTCCCACTATATAGTTCAGGCTGGCCTTGAACTCATGGCGATCCTCATGGTGATTCTCCTGCCTCAGCCTCCTGAGTCCAGGGATTATAGGCATGAACCACCATGCTGGGCATGATTGGTAAAATTTTAAACTATTGCCATTTTCTCAGTGTTAAGAAGTGTGGAAAATTAGAGAAGAGGCAGAGCATCCCTTTTGAAAAGTGACTTGGCCACACCTATCAGAATTCAAACTCCTCATGCTGGGAATCAGTGCACAGATGCTGTGACGGTGCTCATATGTGCAACATGGGTGTCTGTGTGTGCACATCTGTCTGCATGCCATGCCTGGAGAAAGGATGCAAGCATACATGGCAACTGTGTCAACAGTTTTCCCTGGAGACATGTCACTGGCCCATTTCTAGGTGCACAAAAACGTCAGTACCAATTAAGCATTTTTGCAACCTAATTTCTTCTTTAAGGGAGAACATCATCATTTGGGAAAATGAGTGTCCTGTGTACAATGTACTATGGTATATTCATATAAGGAAGACCCCAGGCCAAGCCCTGTACCCTGACCATGAAAACTCTCTAATCAGGCAGAGGGATTAGAGGGATAGCTAACTGGTAGAGCAAGTGCTTAAACATGCAAAAGGCCCTAGGTTCAATCCCCAGGACAGGAAAAGGCAAAACAAAACTCCCAAGGAGCTGTGAAATGAAAAAACCATCTCCACAACAAGCAAAGCAGTCCCATTTATTGGTGCCAAAATGCTTTGATATGAGTGTACTCATTGCTGCACACACTGCATGGGAAAAAAAATACAGGAAGGACACAACCTTTAAAGAACAGGGCAGGAGGCATCACACTCCCTGACTTCAGCACATACTCTAACCAAGAAACATGGCCCCTAATATGTGGAATCTAAAAAAAGTTATGAAAATAGAAAAGCAACTATTAGGAAGAGAATAAGGGATGAGGAGAAAGGGGTATAAGAGAAGGTTATGAGGGGATAGATGTTGGGAGCCATTCTACATAATTTTGGGGAAAAAATCATTTCACAATTAAATTATGATTAGGGTTCTATGAGGCCTAGTCTTCTTGTGGGCCAGCTATGGCATGCAGAAACATAACTCCCTTTTGCCTCTGGTCACAACAAAGACCTCAGTTGTCCTGTGATGCTGGAGGGCAAGATTACATCAACTGAAGACACCATGGGTCTTTGAGAATCAAGTAGAAAGATTTCACCTGGAAGGGACACATTCCTTATCTGCTTAAACCATCCCACCTATTGTTGTAGAATGTTTTTCTTATCTCACTGTCCTAATCAATCTAAAATTCTGACCAGCATAAGATCCTCATGGTCATAGGATTACTGCCACCCTCCAAGTCATCTGATACTTCCTCTGATTATAAAATCCTTGTCAATTTAGGATTATCTCCACCCTCTGAGCCATCTGATACTCCCTATGAATTTAACAAATAGTGGCCAGCTTAGGGTGCCTTTGTCTTTGCTGCCCAGAATAGCACTGATTAGGCCCAAAACTCAGCTTCTTCTGTAAGTCTCCTTTCCTATCTTTATTCTTTAACTTGCTTTGTGTTTTAGTGGCTCACTGGAGACCAGGAGCTTCAGGGGTTCTGGTAATTTTCCCTGTTTTGTTCCCTACAGATAGATATGAACAAAATATATGCATTGAAACCAGTATTTTTTAAATTAATAGACACTAAAATAAAAGTGAAAATTCATACAATAAAAAAATCAAATTTAGAAAAGCACAGTATTGTCATAAAAAGTGACACACAGACCAGTGAAACAACAAAAAGCCTAGAGGAAAACCCATGCAGCTACAGTCTGCTGATTTTTTTATGAAGGTACTAAGAATGTGCATAAAAGAAAGGACAATCTTTTCAATATATGGTGCTGGGAAACTTGGATATCCACTTGTGGAAGAATTAAACTAGATACCTATCTCTTACCAGTTACAAAAATCAACCAAAAATACATCAAACACTTAAATGTAAGACTTGAAATTATGAAAGTACTAGAAGAAAACACAGGGGAAGCACTTCAGGACAACAGAATGGACAAGGATTATTTTTAAACAAGATCCCAAAGGCACAGGAAACAAAAGCAAAAATAGACAAACAGGATTATATAAATAAAAAGCTTCTGCATAGTAAAGAAAATAATCAACATTGTGAAGAGACAGCCTACAGAATGAGAGAAAATATTTGCAAACTGTACATTTGAGGAAGAGCTTATAAGGACCAGGGATTTAGATCAGTGGTTCTGGTGCCTGCCTTGTAAGCACAAGGACCCAAATTTGATCCCCAGCACGCCCCCCCAAAAAACAAACCATTTATATCAATTTCTGTCAAAAAGCTTCTACACTGCAAGAGAAATCACTAACAGAGCTAAGAGACAACCTACAATGTGGGAGAAAGAGCTTATATCCAAAATGTATTAGGGAGCCAGGGATTTAGCTCAGTGGTACCACCTGCCTCACAGGTGCAATGTACTGAGTTTGATCCCAGGTACCAGAAAAAAAAAACAGAGCAAAAAAACCCCCCACAATTTATTAGGAACTCCAAAAACTCTACAGCAAAATAATAATATTAATAGTAATAGTAATAACTTGATTAAAAATGGGAAACAGAAGCTGGAGATTTAGCTCAGCAGTTCTGCCACCTGCCCTGAAAGCACAAGGTCCTGAGTTCGACCCCCAGTACCAAAAAAGAAAAAAAAAAAGGGAAACATATAAATAGACATTTCTCAAAGGATGACATAAATGACCAACAGGTACACCAGGGTACCATGGTGCTCAGCAGGAGGGGAGTGGCAGACAACTGAATATTCACTGCATTCATAGCCACTCCCCATTACTTGATTATTGCCTGGACTCTGCCTCTTATTGGCTCAGTGGAAGCATTGCTACTAATTGGAGTGCAAACCCTACTCTGAGTTGAGCACATGAAAGATCTGGGCTGTGTGCTTCTTATGTGAATCTAATGCCTGATGATCATAGGTGGAGCTGAGGCACTGATGCTAGCATTGGGGAGCAGCTGCAGATATAGATGAGTATTAGCAGAGGTTTAACTGAACAGAAACCATAATAAGTCACGTGCTTTCAGACTCATCAAAACCCTATCAGTGACTGGCAGGTGCCAATTAAGCTGCATCTTGTGGCAGGCTTTACAGTGGCAAGTGAGTAGATGGACTTCAATTGTACAGCTGCATCTGGTGATAGGCTTTAAGTCATAATCCAACACTTATTTTGGTTCACCTGTGATCTACCCATTATTTTATTTACCACTTTTATCTGTGCTTCTATCCCACAGTGCACTTGCCTCAGTCACAGTTTTTTGGTTTTTGTTTTTTTGTTGTTTTTTTGAGGCAGGGTCTCCCTTTGTAGTTCAGGCTGGCCCTGAACTCACTGTGTAGCCCAGGCTGGCCTGGAACTCACAGTGATCCTCCTGCCTCAGCCTCCTGAGTGCTGGGATTACAGGCCTGCGGCACCACGCCTGGCTTCAGTCACAGTTTTTATAAGTCTACAAGCTAACCCTAACCAAAATGAGTAAAAAAAAAGTCACTGGAGGACTTTTCTAAAAAGGGGGAAGATCCAGTAATGAGACAGCAGAAGACTCTTAAGACTGCCAACAAAAAGAAAGCTGCACTTAAAAGAATACACCAGGAGTCCTATTTAAATTACAGGTTCATTGCGAAAGGTGATTCACATTTTCCAAGCCTGCTTTGTATAATGTGTGATGACAGCTATCCAAAGAAACCAGAGAACATTCAAAACTGCTTTGTCACATGAAGACCAAGCACCTTGCATTAAAAGACAAGCCTTTAGAGTTTTAAAAAGAAAAAAAACCTCATAAACATAAAGAACAGAAATTATTATTATTTAGAAAACAAGCAATTGTTGAATGCTACCATTTCATCCAATGTGTCTGCATCATTCCTAGAGGCTACTGCATTGCTAAAGCTAAGAAGTGTGAAGAGTTGATCCTGCCTGCTGCTGAAGTCATTCATCATGAACATTTAGGGGAAGCTGCAGTTTCAGAGGGTGGCATATGTTTCTCTTTTGGCTAGCACCATAACTGGAAAAATTGGTATAACTGAAGAGTTTCCTGAGGCACCTTTGTTGGAGAGGATTAACAAATCATTGTGGTACACAATCTAGGTTGATAAGTCTACCAATGTAGATAACCAGGCAATGGTGCTTGTTTTTTATGACACATTTTGCAGGAGGATGCACATGAGAACATGTCATGTGCACTTTTGTTGCCAGTCAACACCACAGCTGTAGAACTATTCAGGTCTTTGGATGATTACTTATTAGGATAACTGCACTGGTCATTTTGTGTTGATATATCCACAGACAACCCATTGGCATGACTGAACAGCTTTCTGGTTTCACTACTCAGGTCAAAGAGGTCACTTCTGAATATGAGTCGAAGCCCTGTGTCATCTACAGAGAAATGCTGGTTAACTAAAAAATGTCACCTAAACTTAACAGGACACAGTTAAAACTGTCAGTCACCCTAAAGTACATGCCCTCAACTTGCATCAGCTCATGCAGCTTCATGAGAAGGTAGATACAGAGCACACATGTCCTCTCTTACACACAGAAGTGAGACAGTTCTAGATCATAGGTCAGAGTTTTTGAGTTATAAGAGCTGTTCCAGAGATTTCTTTTAAAAACTAATCATTGGAATGATACAGAGATTAGCATGGCCCCTGTACAAGGATGACACCCAAATTCATGAAGCATTCCATATTTTTAAGAATTAAAAGAATCATACCACAGCGATATATGTGCACCCATACTCATAGCAGCACAGCTTGTAATAGCTAAAGCTTGGAAACAGCCTAAGTGCCTATCAACTGGAAACTGGATAAAGAAGATGTGGCTTTTTTATAAAATGGAGTACTACTCAGCCATAAAGAATGAGAAACTAGAGTCATTTATAGCTAAATGGATGAATATTGAGGCCATACTCTTAAGTGAAATAAATAGGACACACATATGTAAATACCAAATAGTTTCTCTAGTATGAGAAACTGAGAGTGTAAATAAGGACCGAAAGGATTAATAACTAATAATTGATACTTTGAAACAGGAAAAGGTCCAAAGGGGTAGGGGTGGTGGGAGGAGATGGGGAAAGGAAAGAATGGAAAGGAAAAATTATGAGAAAAGAAAAAGAAATGGAAACGAAGTATGTAAATAGGAAAGGGTGGAGGGGTGAAGGGTGCACAGGTAATGGGGAAAAAATAAGAACCAAGATACATCATGTACAGGTACAAGCACCCAATGATAAATATAAATGTATTGCATACCTAAAATGTACCAATAAAAGAATTTAAGCAAAACAAACAAACAAAAAAAAACCCCAATCATTACTGGCAGCACATTTCAGTGACACAGAGTGAGTCACAAAACCTGCTTACTCATGTGACATATTCAACCTGCTCAGTGAACTCAATCCATGACTTCAGGGGAGAACAACAACTGTGTTTAAGTTAGCATATAAAGGGGATTCATTCAAAGCCAAACTGGAAATATGGGGATGACATTGGGATTTTCAACATGTTTCAAACATTAGCAGAGATTTTTAAAAAGACTGTGCCAGGGCCTTTTTTTCCTCCAGTTGGTGTATAATCACCTATCTCAGCCTTCAAAAGAGTTTGAACACCACTTCCCAACCACAAGAGACCCCTTAGCAAGACAGGCATGGACCTGTAACCCATTTGTGAGTTAGCCACGTAAAATGACTTTGTCCAAGCAGGAAGAGGTTCAGATGGTTGAGAGTGTAAATGATGGTGTCCTTCAAAGTATATTTGAAACAACTTCAAGTCTCCCCTTGAGGAACAGCTAACAGGTACTCTTCCTTCCATTTATAATATTCTGTCTTTGTGAATTGGGGTTTTTCTGCAGTGACATTAACCAAAATGAGATTTTAGAGTAGATTGAAGATAAGCAACACACTTCAGATATCAGTCTCTCATTACACCCAAATGGGACCCTCTAGTTTCAGGAAAATAAGCTCAGGGCTCCCTCTCTGTATTATGGTAAGTTGTATAATTATTTCATTTTATATATATATATTTTATTTGTTTGGTTTTTGTACCTTGGATTGAACTCAGGACCTTGTGCTTGTGAGGAAGGTGCCGGAACAACTGAGCTAAAACCCTGGCCCCTATTTCATTATATATTAAAATATAGTAATATAAACAGAGCCAGGCATGATGGTGCATGCCTGTAATCCCAGCACTCAGGATGCTGAGCCAAGAGGATCACCACGAGTTTGGTTGGGCTACACAGTCAATTCAAGGCCAGCCTAGATTACATAGCGAGACCCTGTTTCAAAACAAAAACAAAAATAAAACAAGAAAATAAATAAAATGTATGATACATGTAATGAGCTTGAATTATCACCAAACCATTGCTCCCTCCTCTCCTGGTTTTTGGAAAAAGTGTCTTACACAAAATTGGTCCCTGGTGCCCAAAGTTTGGAGACTGCTGAGATATATTTTAAAATGCTCAACATCACTAATTACCAGGGAAATGCAAGCAAATCAAAGCTATAATGAGGGCAAGAGGTGTGGCTCAGTGGTAGAGCATTTGCCTAGCATATATAAGGCCCTTGGTTCAATCCCTACCACTGCAAATAAAACAAAGCTAAACAAAACAAAAAAAAATGGATATACAATGAGGTAATACCTCACTCCAGATACCAAGTGCTGGTGAGGATGTACGGAATGGAATCATTTCATGCTGTTCGTGGGAATGTAATCAGTATAGGCATTACAGAAAACCTATTAAGATTTCTTAAAAAATTAGGAATAATACCAGCATGTAATCTGGCCATCCTACTATTGGTTATATAGCCAAAAGAAATGGAATTGGTATGTTGAAGAGATGTCTAAATTTCTGTGTTCACTGTAGCATAATTTACAAGAGCCAAGAAATGTAAACAGTTTAAGCACTCATCACCTGGTGAACGGATACAGCAAGTGTGGCGCATATATATATATATGTATGTATGTATAGTGGAGTATTATTCAGACAGAGAAAGAGCAAAATCCTGTCATTTGCAACAACATGGATGGAACTGGAGGTATTCATGTAAAGTGAGATAAGCCAGACACACAAAGACACATAGTACATGTGCAAAACCTTAAAGTTTATCTCTAGCCAGGCATGGTGTTGCACTCATAATCCTAGCACCTGGGAGTCTGAGGTAGAAGGATCAGGAGTTTGAGGCCAACCTGAGCTACATAATGAGAATCTATCTAAAAAAAAAAAAGTTGATTTTATAGAAGTTGGCAGTGCAGTGGTGGTTATTAGAGGCCAGGGAGAGTAGGACAGAGAGTAGGTTGGGGAAATACGGACCAATGGGCACTGATGGGAGCAAGGAGCTCTGGCGTGCTCTTCCAATAGTAATGTGCTATACATGTGGAAAAGCTGGAAGAACCCAGCGTGGGGCTCTGTGCATGTAGCACCACCTTCTCAGTAGTGGGCCAAAGTACTACTGGAGCCAGGAGTTCGAGGCCAGCTTGGGCAACAAAGTGAGACCCCCATCTCAGAGTAAAAAACAAAACAAAGAAAGCCAAGAACAAAGGATTATGCAAGGTTTTTTTTAAGTTTTCTTTTAAAGGAGGAAAGTTTTAGGTTGGCTTACAAAAGATTTTAAAAGTTTTTACCTCAAAGAAATGAGAAGTATAAAAAGATAAATGTTTAACTTGATTTTCACATTACATAATGTATAAGATCTGATTAACAACACACAGTGAATGCTTAAATTGAAAAAAAATGTATCACAGTAAAAGACACATTGCCAGGCCTGGTGTAGTGATGCGCACCTATAATCCCAGTACTCCAGAGGCTGAGGCAGGAAGCCTGTAAGTTTGATCCCAGTGTGGGCAATTTATTGACTTAGCATAACTGGTCTAAAAATAAAACATAAAAGAGGCTGAAGATGTTGCTCCATGGTGGAGCACACCTGAGCCTGATCCCCAGCACCACAAAAAGGGGTGCTCAGGATGTATTTCAGTGGTAGCACAAGATCTAGCTTCATCCCCTAGCTCAATCCCCCCCAAAAGAAATAGAAATATTTATAAAATAATAGAAGAGAACTCAAAACTTGTATATTAGTCTTTATTGTTGCCATAATCACACATACCTATCTCTATTATAGAAAGAAAATTTAACTCAAGAGTTAGAAACTCATTGCTTGTGTCCTGATGTCCCCTTAAAGCCTCAGTGGTCATAGGTGGAGCTTTTTGGAGGTGGCTGGCTCTGGAGTGTGAAGCTGGGAGTGAGGGTCCTCCACCCCGAGTGTGTGTGGCACCACCCAAAGGACAGATAGACTAGATGGAATGTAAGGGCAGGCTGCTGCTTCTTCTGTTGTTTTGCTGCTGCCTGTGGTGGTTGTTGCTTGCTGCTTTCTGCCTCCTGCCTGCCCTGTGGTGCCCCTCTCTGCCATGCTACCCTGCCTTGGAGCCAGCCAACTATGGACTAAAACCTCTAAACACTGTGAGCCAAATAAATCTTTCCTCCTTTAACTTTAGGTGTTGGGTATTTTGTCTCAGAAACAAGAAAAGTGACTAAGATAGAAACTGTCCACTCCAAAAATTTCATTGTACAGGGAAGGAAAAAAAACATAGAGTGACCAGCCTATCCCACAAAAGCATGGCCAGCCAGTCAGGAGCATTGTCTAGGGTGAGGACCAGCAGGTCATACTTGTTTCAGTATAAAGAAGCCATCTTTCCTTCACAATTTCCAATTTCACATTAGCCAGAGCAATTAGACAACAGAAAGAAATTTAAAAAATAAGGATAGAAAAAGAAGTTAAATTATCATTATTCGCAGATGACATGATACTCCACATAGAAGACCCCAAAAACTCCACCAAAAGATTTCTAGATTTAATAACCAGATTCAGTATTGTGGTTGGAAATAAAGCAAACACTCAAAAATCAATAGCCTTCCTGTACACAAATAACAGACTCACTGAGAGAGAAATTAGGGAAACAACACCTTTCACAATAGCATCCAAGGGCCAGGGATTAAGCTCTGTGGTTCCAGTGCCTGCTGCACAAGCACAAGGTCCCAAGTTTGATCCCCAGTACCAAAACCAAAATGAAACAAACACAATAGCATCCCAAAAAAAGAAATATCTAGGAATCAATCTAACAAAGTAAGCAAAAGACCTTTACATGGAAAACTACAGTAGTCTGAAAAAGCAGATTGAAGAATATATCAGAAAATGGAAAGACATGCCTTGTTCTTGGGTAGGAAGAACCAATATAGTGAGAATAGCCACACTTCCAAAATTGGTATACAGATTTAATGCAATATTGATCAAAATTCCAATAGCATATCTCACGGAATTAGAGAAAACAATCCTAAAATTCATTTGGAACCATTAGAAATGTAGAATAGCAAAAGCAATTCTGAGCAACACAGGCAAGGGAGGGGACATCAAAATCCTTAACTTGAAATTATACTACAGAGCTACTGTGATTAAAAAAACCCATAGTACTGGCAAAACCAAACAAACAAAAAACAGACCTGAAGATCAGTGGAACAAATTAGAGAATGCGGAAACAACTCCAAACACACTTAGCCACATTACCTTTTTTTGGTACTGGGAATGAACTCAGGACCTTGCACTTGCCAGGCAGATGTGGCACACTGAGCTACACCCCCTCTTGACCTTATCTTTGACAAAGGAGCCAAATGCATTCACTGAAAGAAAGATAGCTTCTTTAATAAGTGGTGCTCAAAAACCTGGCTTTCAAAATAAGAACCAAGATACATCATGTAAAGGTACAAGTTCCCAATGAGAAATGTAAATGTATTGTATACCTAAAGTGTACCAATAAAAGAATTTAAGGAAAAAAAATAATTTAAAAAAACTACCAAAATTGTAAGAACAAAGTAAACCTATTATCTGTACATAAAGAGAAAAAAAACCCAAATAAACCTTTCTACATGCCAAAGATCAAAATGAGACCCACAGCTTTTACTACACACTAAACTAAAATTGAAATGAGTCAAAGATCTAAATATTAAAACAGAAACACTAAATCTGCTGTAAGATCAATTACGTAGAACTCTATTTCTTCTGTGATTTCTATCTTATTAGAATACAGGTCCCTGAAGTAGGTACTGATGATATTCAGGATTTCTATAAGGCCTGTTGTGATTTCATCCTTTTCATTTCCTAATTGCATGGATTTGAGTCTTTCTTTCTTTTTTTTTTTTTTTTTTGGTAATGGGGATCGAACTCAGGTCCTTGCACCTGTGCAGGCAGTGAAACCACTGAGCTAAATCCCCAGCCCCTTGAGTCTTTCTTTTTTTTTATAAGGTTCGCTAAGTGTTTATCAATTTTATTTATTTATTTATTTATTTTTGGTACTGAGGATCAAACTTGGGACCTTGTCCTTGTAAGGCAGGTGGCAGAACCACTGAGCTAAACCCTTGGCCCAATTTTACTTAATCTTTTAAAGAACCAACTCTTTGATTCATTGAGTCTTTGTATTTTTACTTAGTCTCCATTGCATTAATTTCTGCTCTGATCTTTATAATTTCCTCCCTCATACGAGCTTTTGGCTTGGCTTGCTCTTCTTTTTTTAGAAGCTTGAGGATCAACATTAGGTTGTTTATTTGAGCTTACTCTGTTTTCCTTATATGAGAATTCAGTGCTATAAATTTCCATCATAGGACTGCTTTCATTGCATTCCATAAGTTCCAGTATGTTGTACTGTATTATTGTTTAATTGTAGAAACTGTCTGATTTCTTCATTAATTTCATTTGTGACTCATTGGTCAGGAGGGTGTTATTTAATTTCCATGTGTTTATGAAGTTCTTGTGGTTTCTTTTGCCATTGATTTCCAATTTCATTGCTCTATGGTCTGATAATATGCATGGGATAATTTCAATTCTTTTGCATTTACTTAAGCATGTTCTAAATGCTAGTATATGATCTATTTTGGAGCAAGTCCCATGTGCAGCTGAGAAGAATGTGTATTCTGATGTTGTGGGGTGGAACACTCTATAGACATCTACTAAGTCCATTTGTTCAAGAGTTTGGTTAAGTTCTGATATTTCTTTGTTGGTTTTTTCTCTAGTTGATCTGTCTCTTCATGACAGTGGGGTATTGAGGTCCCCCATTATAACTGTATTAGTGCTTATTTGATTTTTCATGTCCATTAATATTTGTTTTATATAGTTGGGTGCACTGGTATCTGGTGCATATATATTTATGATTGTTATGTCTTCCTCTTTGACTGTTCCCTTTACAAGGGTTTGGTAACTTTCTGTCTCTCTCTTTTTTTCAATATTTTGTGACACAGAGTCTTGCTATGTAGTTCAGCCTGGTCTTGAAATCACCATGCATCCCAGGCTGGCCTTGAACTCACAGTGATTCTCCTGCCTCAGCCTCCTGAGTGCTGGGATTACAGGTGTGTGCCTCCATGCCTGGCTCTTTGTCTCTCTTAATCAGTCTTGGCTTGAAATCTACTTTGTCTGCAAATAGAATAGCTACCCCTGTTTTTTTCCAGGTTTTCCTATCACATGGAGTATTGTTTTCTTTTTTTTTACTTTCAGTCTATGAATTTTTTTTTGAATTAGATATGTTTCTTCCACTGATCTTTTTTTTTTTTTGGTACCGGGGATCGAACTCAGGTCCTTGCACTTGTGCAGCAGGTGGTGAAACCACTGAGCTAAATCCCTGACCCTAGATATGTTTCTTGTATGCAGAATATTGTTGGATCTTGTTTCTTGATCCATCCTGCCAGTCTGTTTCTTTTGATTGGTGAAGTGAGACCATATACATTGATGGTCATAAGTGATATATATTGGCTTATTCTTGTCATGTTTTCCTGTTGTTGGTTCCCTTTTCCCTGCTTCTATTTAATTGCTTGCCTTGCCTGGTGTATTCATTCTGTTGGGGTTCATGAGTTGTAGTCCTCGTTATCTCTTTCTAAGTGTTTTCATTATTTTTTTAAATTTAGTTTTATTTTTTTTGGTACCAGGGATTGAACTTGGGTCCTTGTGCTTGTGCAGCAGGCGGCAAAACCACTGAGCCAAATCCCCAGCCCTGTTATCTCTTTTTAGAATGTCCTTCAGAACACTTTGGAGTGCTGGTTTGGTGGTCATGAATTTCCTTAGGTGTTCTTTGTCATGTAAGTATTTTATTTCTCCATCAAATTTGAAAGATAGTTTTTTTTGAAACCACTTTTTTGGGGGTACCGGGGATTGAACCTAGGACTTTGTGCTTGTGAGGCAGGTGGCAGCACCACTGATCTAAATCCCTGTCCCCTTGAAAGAGAGTTTTGTGGGGTACAGCAATCTAGGTTGGAGATTATTTTCTTTTAGGGCTTAAAATACTTTACTCCAAGCCTTTCCTTGACTTGAGGATTTGTGTTGAGAAGTCAGCTCTGATTCCAGTGTGCTTTCCTTTATAAGTGATTTTGTTACTATTCTCTAACAGCTTCTAATATTCTGTTCTTGTGTTGAATTTTTGGAATCTTGACTATTATATGCCTTGGGGAAGATTTTTTAGTCATGGCTAATTGGAGTTCTTTTTTTTTCTAATTGAAGTTCTACATGCCTCACTTATTTGTATGTCAAATTCTTTTTCACTGCTTGGAAAGTTTTCTGCCATTACTGCTGTGAACAAGATTTTTTTATGTCATTTGTGCTATTTCCTGCTTTTTCATCGACTCTGATCAATCTTATGTTATTCTTCTTTGCACCACCTAGCAGCTATTGGATTGGTTTCTCACAGTCCCTTGTTATTTTAAAGAAATCTTTCTTTTCATGATTGCTAACTGCAATCCTGCCTTCTATATCTAATATTCTGTCCTCACATTGGCTCAATCTGCTATGTATACTTTCAATGGAATTTTTAATCTCCTGAATATCTGAAACTGTTTCTTGGATTCCATTTCTTTCCTAGGTTGAGTGTTCATGGTTTCCATCATTTTTTTTTCTTTTTTGAGACAGTCTCACTATGTAGTCCAGTCTGGCCTTGAACTCGAGGCAATTCTCCTGCCTCAGCCTCCTCAGTGCTGGGATTTCAGGAATGTGCCACCATGTCATTTTCCTGAACTCCCCTATTTTTTTTATCTGTATCTGCCCTAGAGTCACTAGGCATGTCTTTCATTACGGTCACATCTCTGTAGCTATCTGTGAAACTATTTCTGATTTGATTTTTTTATAGAGCTTTGTTCATCTGCTTTGTTACTTTCACTTTTGCCACTTCAGAGTCCAGGTGGGTAGGTTTTAAAATGTTCTACCTCATTTTCCCCTGGGTTTGCCTTTGGTGAGCTGGAAATTTGTGGTTGCATATTGCTAAAGTGTCTTCTCATTTTCTTTTTTTTTTTTTTTAGTTTAATTCCTGGGTTGATGCCTATAAATTGCTTATGGCAAGTAGCTTTATTGCTAGTATTTAAAACCCTTAGGGAATGACTACTTCTCAGAGATGCCTTTCTGGTATAGCTGGCTTCTAAGTATTGAGTCTGTTGCAAGATCCTACCTCTTCAACTTACTGAAGATGAGAAGTTGCTGCCTATTTGGCCTAGCCCTGGGTTCTCTGGCACTGGCCTATAGTATTGTTCATGACTTTTAGGCAATCTCAGTCTTAACATACCAGAAAGAACAACTGATTAGAACAATTAAGACATCTTGGTACTTTAGGTACAATCAGCACTCAGGAGGCTGAGTCAGGAATATCACCATGAGTCTGAGGCCAACCTGAACTACATAGTGAGACCCCACCTCAAAAAAAAAGTAGTACAGTCAGCAAGAACAATAGCGTCAAATATAGCCTAGAAAATGACAAACTGTGGTAACTATTAATTATCCACCCTTCTTATTGCATGTGGTGGTGCATACCTGTAATCCCAGCACTCAGTAGGCTGAGGCAGAACTGTGGTCATGGTCTGAGGCCAGCCTGGGCTACATAGTGAGTTCAAGGCCAGCCTGAACTACACAGTGAGGCCCTTTCTCAAAAACAAAGAAGCAAACAAAAAATTAGTCACCTTTAATTGTATGAACTAGATTTGTGGTCATATAACAAAATCTAAAACAAACCAAAAAATTGTATACAGTAAATATTCCCTGAGTATGGTGATTTTACCCTCAGAGGAGAACATTTAAAAGGGATCGGGAGGGGAGGGAATAGAGAAATAGGAGAAGAAGAAGGAGGAGGAGGAGGAGAAGAAGGAGAAGAAGAAGGGGAAGAAGGAGAAGAAGGAGGAGGAAGAGGAGGAGAGACTAGAAGCAAGGTTGAAGGATAAAGGAAGATTACACAAACTTTGAGAAAACTGGTGAAGAAGACAGAAGAGAGACAAAGAAGAAATAAAAATAAGAACAGAGTGCTCACTTTGGCAACACATATACTAAAAAATAAGAACAGAACAAGAACAAAAGAACTAGGAAAAATGTTCACACATATAAAAACAAGAAGAATCATGTTTCACCGCCTGCTGCACAAGCACAAGGACCTGAGTTTGATTCCCTGGCACAAAAAAAAAAAAAAAAGCCAATTACCAAAAACAAGAAGAATCGAAGAATCTAGGCCAGAGATTTAGCTTGGTGGCACCACACCTGCTTTGTAACCACAAGGTCATGATTCAATCCCTGGTACAAAACAAAACAAAACAAAAAAACAAGAAGAATCAAGAAAAAAGAAAAGAAAAAAAAAGAAGAAAAAGTAATGTCCACTTCAATGCATGTCTCTGCTGTCACTGGTAGACAAAGTAATCAGACAGAGGCTACATACATGTTCATTACTCCCAACAAAGTAGCCGTAGATTTATGGCAGGTTGGTGGATAATCCCAGCAAGCCTGCACATTTAGTTCTGAAGCTCAGGCTGGTTTCTGGCTGTGAGGCTAGAACCTGATTTGGTTAGTGTGCAACACTCCATATGTCTCCAGTGAGCTTGAACTCAGCTCCTTGACCTTCTGCTGACTTGAGCTTAGTTCTGCCTCACTCTGATAAAGACAGCCCACAGCTGCCCTGAGTTCTGAGCTCAGTTGGGTCCTCTACAAGATGACTACTGGCGAATCACCCTCTACTGGGGGCTGTCTGAATCCTAATAACTCATCAAGCACTGCAGTCCACTGTGTTCACTGCTCTGTTCTACTGGTACATCTCTCCATGGACACCTCTGGGGTTGCCAGTAGTCACTGTGGGTCTGCAGGATTGAGTCACCTTTCCCACACAGTGAGTCAAGGCTCAGGGAGAAAGCACTGCTTGCCACCTCCTTCTTCTTTGTTGAAGTCTCTCTCCTCACTCTCCCTGTGGGCTTCAATTCTCACTTCAGATACTTGCTGGGTCTTGGGGACCCACTTCCCTCATTCCTGTCTTCCTCACATTGCTGTATTCTAGCATCTGGACACCTAATCTTGGAAAGGCTGTTTCTCTGTCATTCACCACTCTACCATCTTCCCAGAAGTCCTCATTTTAGGAAAAGTTGTGTCATGCTATATTTACCATAATCACTGCCTAGGGCTGCTGAGCACTTTACTTGGACCGTGGCTGCTCTAAGTGAGATTTACTATATGTGTAAAACATATAACAGATGCTGAGGACTTAGTAAGAAAACAAGAATGTGCTGTGTGTGGTGGTCACACCTGTAATCTCAGCACTTGGCAGGCTGAGGTAGGAGGATCGCCACAAGTTCAAGGCTAGCCTGGACTACATAGTGAGTTCAAGGCCAGTTAGAACTATGTATCGAGACCTTGCAATTACAGATGTTTCAATCCATGTTTGGCAAGCTCCCTTGCTTTTAGACCTGTGATGAGGCAGAAACTTCTTGGAGGGAGGTTGTGTGGAGGAAAGCTGCTTACATCATGGAAGCCAGGAAGTAGAGAGAGGAAGAAAGAGCTTTATTTGTTTTTTGAGATGAACTCTTACTATTTGGCTTCAGTTGGCTTTGAACTCAAAATCCTCCTGCCTCAGCTTCCCAAGTAGTTAGGGATTTCAAGCATTGTGCACTGCAGCTGAAGAGTGATTTTTAAAAAGAAGTATGATCACTTGCTAAAATTCAGTAATTCTTTAGTCCTTTTTTTTAAAAAAAGCACTCTTGGGGCCAGGGATTTAGCTCAGTGGTTCCAGCACCTCCCTCACAAGTGCAAGGGCCTGAGTTCAATTCCCGGTACCAAAAAAAAAAAGCACTCTTCACCCTGATACTGGGGATGGAACCCAGGGCCTCTTGCATGCCAAGCAAGCACTCAACCACTGATCACTTCATTTATTTATTTATTTGTTTGTTTGTTTATTTTGGTACCGGGGATCAAACTCAGGTCCTTGTGCTTGCACAGCAAGTGGCAAAACCACTGAGCTAAATCCCCAGCTCAACACTGAGCACTTTAAATTAAAGCAAAATAAAATTTAATGCTTTTTTTGTTGTTGTTCCAGTACCAAGGATTGAACTCAGGACCTTGCGCTTGCCAGGCAGCCATGGTGCCACTGAGCTAAATCCCTAGTCCAATTTAATGCTGCTTTTGTTAAAGATAGCTCACATGGTGCAATCTGTTGTGTGAAATGACTTCTGCCTATCATCTCCATTATTTCCTCCTCATTGCAGAGCAATACCTAGAATTCTAATTACCAAAGGTTAAAGTTGATGTTTTGTCTAAATGGGGAACTTTGGGAGATTTAGTAATACCTACTTTGTCCTTCTCTGAGTGGATTACAGTTTTTAAATAGTGAAAGGGTATAATTTTTGTATAAAAATAAGGTCATGACTTTAAAAACAGCATAACTTTCAGTTTTTGTTTTTCTGAGACAGGATGTCACTACATAGTCCAGGCTGGCCTTGAATTTGCAATGCCCCTGGCTCAGTCTCCTGAATACTTGAATTACAAGTGTGCATCACCACACCCAGCCATTTTTAGTTGTTTGTTTTGTGGTGCTAGGGACTGAAGCCAGGAGTTGGCGCATGTTAGGCAAATGCTGTACTATTGAACCAAGGCCACCTGGCTCCATTTTCAGTTGTCAAACAGCTTGGGATGTGTTTCAGAGTGACGCCTTTGCTCACTATCACTGCTGAGTTACCCTTCACAAATTTTTTTTTTTTTTTTTTTTTGGTGCCGGGTATCGAACTTGGGACCTTGTGCTTGGGAGGCAGGTGGCACAACCACTGAGCTAAATCCCTGGCCCCCCTCCACACATTTCTGACCTAGAGATTTTTCATCCTAATCAAAGTAGTCATCACATGATGGACCTTCGGTGCTGTCTTAAAAGCTGTGCACAGAATATACCTTTTAATCATCTCATCAACTGCATAGAAATGGGAACCATCCTCAGCCCAGCATAAGACAGGCAGTGATAAAGGGGGATTTTAATTAGCTTAGCAATGGGCACTAGAGTAAGAGCACTAGAAAGAACAACAGTGCTCCTTGGTCCCTTTGGTGTGCTTCATGCTATCCTCTCCAACCTCTAATGTAGGACCAGACTGTGTGTGTGGCAGAGCCTGCAAGGACCTCTGGATATTTTTGGTGTCCTCTGTCTAGATTCTTCCTTTCCTTTGCGCTCTGTCCCTCAGTGCTGCCATTTCCTCATCTGCTTTCTTCTGCAAAGGTTTTTAAGCCTCAGCCACCTGGCAGACACCCACTGATGCTGTGAAATCAGTGGGATTCCCCCCCTCTATTCCATCTCTAATTGACCAGCTTTTTAATCCTCCCAGGTTCATTTGGTTCAGTTTGTCTCTTCCACCAGATGATACATTCCTGGAAGGCAGAGACTGGTTCATTCTGCTACCTTCACAGCATTCTTCAGGGTTCAGTAAGTATTGTCCACTTCCATTTTGAGATCTGGCTCAGTTGTTACCACCACAAAATCTCTACCACTCCTACCCTTAGCAATTGTCTCCTTCTCCATCCCTGAAAGTCACACTGCTAGTTTGTAATTCCCCTTCAGCATTAGGTCATGATGTTGTATGTTGTTACCTGGTTATTATCATTATTTTGCAGGAATGAGTACTGAACCTAGGGCCTCCTGCTAGCTAGGCAAGGACTGTATCACTGAAACCCAGCCCTAGCTCTTTTTTGTTACCTTTTTAAGATACACAGTCTATAATAAAACAGTGTGAGACCTGAGTAACTCCATTTTAAAATTTGGCCCCATCTTAGAGTAAGGTGGCCTGGACATAAATTCTAGTTCCAAGAAAAACCACAAGATGCACTTTGGCCACCTGCCTGTGATAATGTTCAGCAGTCCCCTAGCAACTAGCCTAGCAACAGCTAATCAGTAGCTGCCTCAATGTCCCAGATGCTCTTCTCGATGGCCTGCAACAGCTAATCAGTAGTTACCCCAATACCCCAGTATCCCAGATGTTCTTCTCCATGACTTGAACAGCCGTTTGCAGTTCAGCGCACAAGGCCCAACCAATTAGGTTTAAACTTTCAAAACTTGCTAAATGCTAGCCATTTGTGTGATTTGCACCTTTTTGAAACCCCGCGCCTTGCTGTAACCTCTATAAAAACCCCTGGTGTTTTAGAGTCGAGGCTCTCAATCCTAACCCGCTGCGTCGGTGTCGGATGAGAATCCCTGCTCGAGCTTGAATAAATGACCCTCATGTGTTTGCATCGGAATCGGCTCCTTGGTGGTCTTTGGGGACCTCGCGATCTGGGCACAACAAAGTCTTCAGGATGACAGGACTTAAAATGGCCATGTTTAAAAATTTGATGGGTAGACTTCCAAGAAGATGGCACAGTGGTGAACAGCAAAGAAACAGCCTCTCCAAGACTTGGTGTCCAGACACTGGAATGCAGCAATGTGAGGAAGATAGGAAGGAGGGAAGTGGGTCCCCAAGATCCAGCAAAGATTGGATGAGAGAACTGATGCCCACAGGGCGAGCAAGGAGGGCAATGTCCACAAAGAAGAATAAAATAAAAAGGGTTGATGATATAGCTAACTGGTAGAGCACTGGCCTATCAGGTTCAAGGCTGTGGTTTAATGCCTACTACAAACAAAACACAATAAAACAAAAACCTGTTAACTTCTAAATAATCTTTCTTTAGATCCCCAAATCCATATCAACTTGTGGCCCTTAGATAATATCAGAATGTGTCATGTCCCTTGTTATTCTAGTCCAGTGTACCAACTGATATAAAGCCTGTAAGTTGCTGTGAGGTTGAACTTGCAGAGAAGTAAAGCTTGTCTAAAGAATTAGAGGAAATAGCCCCAGGAGGTCAAGGTCAGTTGTGCTGTTTTCCCTGGAAGATGACTCAATTTTGCTAATAAGCCTTCCTGCCCATTGTCCACTCTAATTCCTTTCCCTCTCTACAAAGGTCCTCTCACACACCTGAATTCCCCAAGATTATCTTTTCCAGGAGACTGTAGCTACCTACACTTTTCTTAGGGTATCAGTCCTTGAATAAACTTGATTTTTCCCCTATTAACTCCTGTCTCCAGAATATTGGCCTTTTTTTTTTTGGTATCAGGTATCAAACTCAGGACCTTGCACTTGAGAGGCAAGCACTGGAACCACTGAGCTAAATCCCTCACCCAAATATTCGCTTTTGAGTGGTGAGCAGATGGATTTGGGGCTGGTAACAATAGCTTTCTTAGCTTCTTGGCTTTAGGATTGTGGAGGAGAGGAGTCTACTACAATTAGCAATACAACCAACTTCAACTAATACTCATGAGAATGTTAGGACAGATCCAGCAGTTCTGGCTGTTAAAGGACCTGAGAGACCAAGAAAATTTGGGTTTTCATTCCATAACACTCTATCTTTCCCATAATTACACTCTTCTAGTCAACCAAGGTAAATAACATACAGGATATTTAACATAGATATAGTTTCTTCAGAGAACTTCAGTTCATACCGGGGAGGTTGGTTTGATTCTAGGGCTCACCCTTTCTTGTTTGGCCTTCTTGTGAATAAACTCTTTCTTTTTTAAAATACTCTTCACCTCAGTGAATGACAACACCACACTATGGATAAAACAGGTCTTGTCTGGTAACACACAGATGCAAAGATCTTACAGCTTTCGTTAAGGTTTTCATTTGCCAGTTCCTAGTTTCTTCCCCCTTGAGTTTACCAGTCTTTCAATCATCTGTTCTACTTTTCTATCAAACTGTCCCTCAGAAGATATCCAGCTTCTTACTCCTCAACCACTGCACCCATTACAGCGGGGAACAACTCCAAAGGTCCCTCGCCCTGTTCATCTTGATCCTTATTATAACTGTCTTGCCTGATCATTACCATAAGTAATTTTAGATCGGGTTTCTCATTGTCATCTTTGCCTTCTGGCTTTTAAAATTCCCCCAGACTGAGAAAAGTAGATTGGGTTAGGGTGGCTGGCACCTTGTAAGGTTAAGGGGCTGGCACAGGGTCCCTTTGGTAAGATTTTTTTTGGGTACCGGGGATTGAACTCAGGACCTTGTGCTTGTGAGGCAGGTGGTGGCACCACTGAGCTAACTCCCCGGTCCCCTTTGGTAGATTTTTTTTTTTAACTCCATCAATGTCTGTTTATTTTCCCAATTTTTTCAAGGGCATGATAGTTTATTTTTTAAAAAACTGTACCACACTGATCATGATGACCAGCATATACATGAAAATGGTTTTTCTCTTGGATATTAACATTGTAGTTTTTTTTATATACTGAAATGTTTCAATGGGACCAATAACATTAGAGAATATAGATCTTAGATGAAAATGGACACTAATATTTCTGGTGTTCTAACCCACAGAATTAATTTAAACCCCCTATAAATCAGTGGCATAATGTTACTCAGTTATGAAGAACATATGTTCTCTTAGAAGCAGACAGCAACTTATACTTCTTTGTACTTTAATCTTTAGTTTTTATAATTTAAGCCATGTCCACCTTGGCCAAAGCACAATCATACAAGACACCTCAGATAACGTTCATGCTACTATTGCACAAGTTTAGTGATTTTACTTAAAAAAAAAAATCAAACCATCATCAAAATAAAGAGGCAAGTAAATGTGACTTTAAAATCATTTGAAAACTGTAGTGCTTATTTGTCCAATACAGACTCAAACTTAAATGCTATAATTATAACCTCCAAACTTCTGCAATAAAATTAATATTTCATATATATGGGCTTATGGGCTTTGTTTATAAACAGTACTTTGCAATCAAGGGAAAGTTATTTTTCAGAGAATAATGTATTTGGAGATATTCTACATATCTGTGGTAGAGACAATGCCACATGGTGTTAAATCTGGCTCTATTTACTTAAAGGTACCAACCTTTTTTTTAAGGTACCAAGTTTTGATCAAAGATCACAATTATGACTATTTGATCTCAAAAATTCAACCCATGTGAGATTACTTTTTAGAGAGTAACTGTGCTGTTGAGTAATTATTCCAATAACCTTTTCTTATGACTTTCTGCAAATTGATCCTTTTCTTTAAATATTGTGACTCACCACTACTTCAAACTGACCTCTCTACTTCCATGTTACCATTTTAGTACCCATGGATTTCTGAGGCAGTATAAATTTGACTTCATAAATACAGTGGATACTTTAACCTTTCAGTGAGTTTTTAAATCTGTGAAGGCAAGTATCACATTATTTAGTTCAGTGACTATAAAAACATTGAGATTTCAGCACTTCAAGCCAGAACCTCTTTGTGCTTTTTAAAGGAAGCTGCTTTGAAACTTGTGGGTATTTTTTTGACATATGTATTTCCATTTAGCTAATATTATCCCTTCCCTTAGTGCACAAGAAAAATAAATGAAAAGAAAATCCAAACCCTTACCAATTTCTGAAAGCTTAGATCACCACCCAGCACTTTCACTTACTGCAAGTGCCATCGGTTACCTTTAAATTGAAGCCCAGAGCTCAGAATGTAGCACTGTAAAGAGACAACAAAAACCTCTTGGTGCCCAAAGGTCACATGTCCTCTCATCATAAGTAGGCCTTGGTTTGGAAGTCGAAATGATGATGATGCTCAGCGCAAAGAGGAAAGCCCAGACCTGAGGAGAACTACAGCCTTGGGGCCCCAGGAGGGAGATGACAGACCCTGGTAGTCAGTGGCAGCTTGCTCAGGTCCTTTGGAAGTCTCCTCTGGGTCCTGTTATATGGGCCACCAGAACTGTCAGTAGACACAATGAGCCAGGCATGGTGGCACACACCTGTAATTGCAGCCCTCAGGAGGCTGAGGCAGGTCGAGTTTGAGCCCAGCCTGGACAACTTACCATAGTGAGGCTCTATCTCAAAATTACAAATAATAAGGGCTCAAGATGAAGCTTGGGATGAAGTTCTAGGTTCAATCCCCAGTAATGCAAAAACAAAACTAAACTAAAATCCTGAACTTACTGCAATGCAGATGGTCCCTGACTTATAAAAGGGACCAATGAATTCCTTGTAAGTTGAAAATGTCCTAAGTTGAAAATGTACTTAATGTACCCAAGTTTACAAACAAAATAGCCCACCAACATAGTATAGTGTGTCACATCAAGTGTTTCTGTCATGATCTTGAAACTGACTGGGAGCCACGGCTGCTATAAAAGCATATTAGAGGCCTGAAGGAGGTGTAACTCAGAGTGGAATGCCTGCTTAGTATGCATGAGACCCTGGATTTTTTTTTTTTTTGGTACCGCGGATCGAACTCCGGACCCTGAGCTTGCACGGCAGGAGCCGGAACCACTGAGCTAAATCCCTTGCCTGAGACCCCAGATTTGACCATTAGCACTGTTGAAATAAATGAAGCCAGGCGTGGTAGCACACGTAATCCCAGCACTCAGGAGGTTGAGGCAGGAGAATTGCCAGGAGTTCAAAGTCAGCCTTAACTGCCTAGCAAGACTTGTTTCCGAAAAACAAAACAAAACAAAAAAACCCAAAACAAAAAACAAACTTCATGCAAATAATAACCAAAATATAGCCAGATATAAACTAGTACAACCTTTATGGGAATAAGTATGGATTTCTCAAAGAACTAAATTAGAAATTCCATGTGATCCAGCAATTCTCCTTTTAGGTATCTTCCCTCAGGAGCTTAAGTTATCATACTACACCAGTTTATAGCAGCACAATTCATAATAGCAAAGTCCTAGAAGCAGCCTGTATACCCATCAACAGAGGTCTGGATAAAGAAAATGTAGTATATACATACAACAGAGTACTACTCAGCTAAAAAGAAGAACAAATTTGAGACATTTGTAGGAAAATGGATGTACCTAGGAAATACAGTGTTGAGTGAAATAAATCAATCACACAAACTTGAATACTGTATGGTATCTCTCATCTGAGTAAGGCAAAGTACAAATTAAGAGGAAATTGAAGGTTAAAAGGAGACAAGGGGATGGATCGCTTGCAGATCAGAAGTGGCCCAGGGGACCAAGGGTGGGGGGTGAGGAGGAGGGAACATTCATAACTTCAATGAATGTGGACATTATGTGCTATAAACATGAGCTAAGATTAATATAAAAAAGATCGATATCAACAAGAATGAAAAGGGGGAAAGGGTATAAGAAGGCGGGAGAGAAGGAGGAAGGGGATTTAAAAAAGAAACAAAATGCATTACGTACATGTACCAACTCCCCAAGATGATTATAAAATGCATGTACTACAAAAATGTACTAATAACATAAAAAACAAAATTAAAAAAGATTACACCATCTATAAACATATTTATACCTAATAATGGAGTTTAAATATTTTACAAAGCAAAAGTTGACAGAATTGAAGAGACAAAGAGATAGTTCTGTAATAGACACTTACATACTCCATTCTTAGTAATGTATAAAATAACTAGATAGAAGCTGGGTGTGGTGGCGCATGTCTATAATCCCAGCACTCAGGAGGCTGAAGCAGGAGGACTGCTGCAGGTTTGAGGCCAGCCTGAACTACAAGTCAAGATCCTGTCTCAAAAAACCCAAAAAATAAACAAAAAACCAAACAAAAAACCCACCAAAATAACTAGATAGAGGATTGATAAAGAAATAGAGAACCTGATACTGTAAACCAATATTACCTAACAGACATACACATTAGTAATAGCAGAATATTCCAGATGGACTATGTGTTAGGCTCCAGGGCCTCAGAGGTGCTAAGGAAGTGTTCTACCACTGAGCTACATTTCTAGCCCTTGATAGTTTAGAAAGACTAAAATCATACACAGTATCTTTTCTAATCACAGTGTAATAAAACTAAAAATTAGTAACACAAGGAAAACTAGAAAATTCACAAACATGTGGAAATTAAAGTCTTAACCTATGGTCAAAATCAAATCACAAGGAAGTTTAGAAGGTACATTTGAAGGGCCAGGGATTTAGCTCAGTGGTTTTGCTGCCTGCTGTGCAAGCGAAGAGCAAGGACCCGAGTTCGATCCCTGGTACCAAAAAAAAAAAAAAAAGAAAGTACATTTCATTGTATGCGTCTAAAATGTACCAATAAATGTTTTTCTATGTAAAAAAATACATTTGAGACAAATAAAAATAAAGCTAAGCAAAAATTATGGGATACACTGAAAGTAGAGCTAAGAGAGAAATGTACAGCTGTAAATGTACATATAGTGATAAAGAAGAAATATGTCAGATTAATAACCCTAAAGATATTTAAGGAACTAGAATAAGAAAAGCAGCACACTAGCAGAAGGAAGGAAATCATCATGGTAGAACAGAGATAAAAGAGAAAAACAGAGAGAAAATTAGTGAAACTAAAAATTGGTTAAATAAACAAAATTTATAAAAGTTTAGATTGACTAAGAAAAAAAAAGACAACTTGAATTATTAAACTCAGAAAGTGATTAGTGGGGAACTTCTGGGAAGATGGTGGAGTGGTGAGCAACAAATCTCTCCAAGATTTGGTATCAGACACTGGACTATATATACCAGCATGAGGACAAGGAGGAGGGAAGTGAGTCCCTGGGACTCAGGAAGGATCTGAAGCAAGAATTGAAGTCCATAAGGAGAGCGAAGAGAGAGACTTCAATGAAGAGGAGGGAGGTAGCAAGCACTACCTCCCAGAGCCGAGACTCACGGTGTGGGAAAAGTGGGCCAAAACTCTAGATGCACAGTGACTACTGGTGACCCCAGAGGGCTCCACAGAGAAATGCACCAGTGTAACAGAGCAGTGGACACAGCAGACTCCAGTGGGTGGTGAGTTATTCAGGTTCAGACCTTACCTAGGAGAGGGTGATTGGCTGATAGCCATGGTGGAGAGGGGCCAACTGAATTTGGAACTCAGAACAGCTATGGGCTGACTCCATCTAGTGGCTCCCAGTGTCTCGGTGAGGCTGCCAAATTCAAGTCAGCAGGAGGAACATGGACTGTTGCAGGCTCAACAAATCTGGTTCCAGCCTCATAGCCAGAAACCAGCCTGAACTTCAGTGGAACTTAATGTGCAGGCTAGCCAGGGATTTAGATCAGTGGTTCTGGTGCCTGGCTCACAAGTGCAAGTTCCCAAGTTCAATCTCCAGTACCAAAACACCCCACAAAAAATCATTACTAAATGTGCAGGCTTGCTGGGATTATCCACTACCCCACTGTAAAGCTACAGCTGGCTTGCTAGGATTAATCAACTTGGATCTGGACTCTATCTACCAGTGACAGCAGAGATATTGACAGTGGCTACCAATTTTACAGAAAAGGGAAGGATTATACAATACTGTGAACAATTCTCTATTTACAAGTACATAAACTAATCAATTAACAAACAAATTAGAAATCTTTATTAGATGAAGTGAGCAAATTCCTAGAGACCCATAATCAACTAAACTGGCTGAAAAAGAAATGAACGGAGGTATGGGCTGTGGTGTGAGGTGAACTTGTAGTGGTAAAGGCCCCATGCAATGCTTCTGTGCCTGGGCCCAAACACTGCCCTTGTAAGTAGAATCTTCCTCTGGAGGACCAGAAGAATGCAGCATCTCAACAGATATGTAAATCAGTGCTCCTCTCCAAGAACCCAGTGTGTGGGTCACAGTGTGAGAACAGAGAGGCTGGGTCAGCATTGAGGAAAGCAGCCTTCCCACCATCTGGTGAACTCTGTTCATCTCCTTATATTTGCAATCAGACTGTATCTCTCTATGGTGAGGCTTCCGAAGGACTTCAACAGTTGTTAATGATTCTTATAGAAGGACATATGCCTCAGAGAAAGGCAGTGTTGATATACAGTTCATGGTAAATCCCATAACACGAGGGGACACTAGAATTATCAGTGAAGAATATGTGGAATGGTTTTATCATGACACTTTCTTCTACGGCTGGACAGTAAGGCTCTCAACTGTTTTCCTTTTTCTGCAGTGTGGGTTTCCTTTAGTCAACGATAGAGCACAAAACCTATAAATTCATGCAGTGCTCAACCTGAAGTTTTTAGAAAAGAAGAAATTGCAGATGCTTTCTGTTATGGGGGTAGCAATAACTAACTTTTTAACTGAGACTACTGGAATTTTGTGTTTGGATGAGCTTCTCTGATAGATGGTGTGGGGATATTTATCTTTGGCAGATATGGCAGTGATTTTTGTAGCTTGTGATTTGTAAAAAGCAAACTGAAGAGACTCCAGAAGATATATTTTAGTAGTAACTGCTCTTTTTTTTTTTAAGTGGCGATCCTGGGACTCAAACCCAAGTTCTTGCACATGCTGAACAAGCTGTGTACCACTGAGCTACATCCCCACCCCTTACTGTTCAACTTTTGAAAACTCTCACATTCTTGAAAAGTGTTTTGCCACTTCAATTCCAAAGGACTTTAAGCCAGGAGACCATGACATCCTCGAGGGTCCACCTCACATATACAAGGCCCCTGCCACATGGTAACAGCTGGCTGCTGCCCTCTTCATGTTTGCCACCAATATGCTCAGGCTGAGTGACACAGAGTGCTATGGTGGGGGGTCAGATGTGGAATCTGTGGACATGCCTGCAGTCCCTCTGAAATAGTTGTGAGGACAGTGCTAATTGGTGAAAACCTGTGGGAACCTTTCAGGGGTGGGATTGGTGGATAATAAAATGCCTGTAGCTCTTCAGACATAAAGATCTAGAGGGCCGGGGATTTAGCTCAGTGGCATCACCGCTTGCCTCCCAAGCGCAAGGTCCTGTGTTTGATGCCTGATACCGCAAAAAAAAAAAAGAAAAAAATAAGGATCTAGGGAAGGGACAGGGAAGTAAAAGGAATGAAGATGTGTTATGTACAAGTATCAATACCACACAATGAATGTAATCATTATGCACTGCAAACATGCTCTAATAAAAATTAAAACTTTTTAAAAATTAAAAAAAGAAACAGAAATAGGATCTGTAATGAGCATGATGCAATGGTGAAGACTGAATGTCTCCTCTCAGATCAGGAATGAGCAGCGGCACCTGTTTCTATCTCTTCTGTTCAACATGGCATTGGGAGTCCTAGAAAATCGGGAAAACAGAGATAAACACATGCAAACTGGGAAGAAAATTTACCTGCACATACAGATAATGTGACCTAACAGCTCTACAAAAGTATTTGACATAAATTTAACAAATTAACATGCAAAATCAGCTATATTTTATATTCACAACAAATAATCAGAAAGCAAATTTAAGAAATAATTCCATTTATGGTAGCATCAAAAAGTACACCTAGGAATTTTAAACAGTGCAATCTCTATGGAAATAGTTTTGGTGGTTCCTAAGAAAGCTAAATACACAGAATTACCATATGAGCCAGGCAATTCCATTCCTGGGTATATATCCAAATGAAGAGAAGCCAGAAATTTAAACAGATACATGTATTCCAGCATTGCTTACAATAGCCAAAAGGTGGAAACAACCCAAGTATCCACCAACAGGTAGATGAAAAAATATATATATGCAATGGTATATTATTCAGACATAAAATGGAATGAAACTCTGATGCATATTACAAATGCACCAACTTGAAAACCTTATGTTAAATGAAATAAGACAAATCCAAAAGAATAAATACAGGGATAATGGAAAATTTTGGAAATCGTAGTAATTGGGTGTGGTGGAGCACATCTGTAATCCTAGCAGAGGCTAGGCAGAAGAATCTTGAGTTCAAGGCTAGCCTGGGTTACATAGTGAGTTCAAGATGATCCTGGACTACATAGTGAGATCCTGTATCAGAAGAACAAAACAAAACAAAAAGGAAATAGTGGTCATAGTTGTGTAACACTGTGAGTATAATTAATCCCATTGAATTGTACATTTAAAGAGGCAAATTTTATTATATATTTCACTACAATTTAAAAATTAATAATGTAATATATCCAAAAAATTTGAATTGTACCTTTATTTGCAGTTCTGGGATCAAACCCATGGTCCTGTGCATGATAGCCAAATGCCCTTCCTCTGAGCTGTATTTCCAGTGAATTGTGTTAAATGAGAGAATATTATGGTATGTAAATTATATCTCAAATCTGTTTAAAATAAATAAATATTAAAATATGTAAGCCAGGTGTGGTGGGACATACCTGTAATCCCAGAACCCTAGGAAGCTGAGGCAAAAGGATTATAAATTTGAGCCCAGCCTGGGTAATTCAGCAAAATCCTGTCTCAAAACAAAAAATAGAAAGGGCTGGGGATGTAGGGCATTACCAAGGGTTTGGATTCAATCTGCAGTACTCACATTCAATCAATGAATCAACCAATCAATTGTATTTCTATCCTGCAACATGAGCAAACAGAACATAATTATGTAAATATTCTCATTTACAATGGCATAAAAACAACAAAGCAAGGCTGGAGGTGTATTTCAGTAGCTCTTGCCTAGCTTGCATAAGGTCCAAGGTTTGAACACTGGCACTGCAAACAAAACAAACAAAACAAAAAGGTACTTAGGAATTCATTTAGCAAATAAAGTGAAAAACTTAGACTCTGAATAATAAAAAATATTCTTTGTTGAAAGAAATTAAAGCAGACTGTCAGTGCTGGCCTTCCTCGTGTAAGGGGATCTGCTAGACCTTTGCTAATTCAATTTCTTTCCCATTCTGGGCCCTTCCCTATCGTAGCCCCCTTCACCTTGGATCATGTTCAAGAAATCCTTTTATCCTGCCACACCAGCAGGTTGATAAAGGAGCCATCAAATTTGTACTCAGTGGAGCAAATATCATGTGTCCTGGCTTAACTTCTCCAGGAGCTAAGCTTTATCCTGCTGCAGTAGATAGCATTGTTGCAATCATGGCCAAAGGAAAACAGCATGCTTTATGTGTTGGAGTCATGAAGATGTCTGCAGAAGACATTGAGAAAGTCAACAAAGGAATTGGCATTGAAAATATCCATTATTTAAATGATGGGCTGTGCCATATGAAGACATATAAATGAACCTCAGAAGGAATGCACTTGGGCTAAATATGGATATTGTGCTATAGCTGTGTTTGTGTCTGTGTGTGAAAGCATGAAGACCATGCCTCTGTGGTTATGCTGAATAAATTCTACAGATGCTAAAATCCAAACAAAGAAAGAAAGAAAGAAATTAAAGTAGTACTGAGTAAGTGGAAAGACATCCATGTTTGTGGATCAAAAGACTTATTAAGATAGCAACTTTTTGGGCCAGGGATTTAGCTCAGTGGTTCTGCCTCCTGCCAGGCAGGTGCAAGGACCCGAGTTCAATCCCTCATACCAAAAAAAATAAAAGATAGCAATTTTTGAGGCAGGGATTTAACTCTGTGGTCCCACTGCCTGTCTTGAAGGCACAAGGTCCCTGAGTTTGATCCCCGGGACCAAAAAAAAAGAGAGCAACTTTTCCAAAATTATTCTACAGATTCAATATAACCCATATCAAACTCTCAGATGGCTTCTTTGCAGAAATTGTTAGGCTGACTCTAAATTCATATGGAAATTTAAAAGTACAGCTAGGCTGAGTGTGGTGGTGCATGCCTGTAATCCCAGCACTCAGGAGGCTGAGGCAGGGGGATCATCATGAGTATGAGGCCAGCATTGAACTACAGAGTGTGACTCTGTTCATTAAAAAAAAAAAAGGAACAGCTAGATCAATCTTAAAAAGACTAACAAAATGGAAAAATCACATGTCCCAACTACAAAACTTACTACAAATTTATAATAAATAAAAGTGTTATGGTAGCCTAAGGGTACATAAACATTTGCATATACAAGTAATTGATCCTCAGTAAATTATCACTATAGTCCAAAGGGTGAAAAAATAGTTTTTTCAACAAATTGTTCTGGGACAAGTGGCTAACCACATGTAAAAAATTGAAGTTGGACTACCTACTTTACACCATATGAAAAAATCAACTTTACATGGATTAAATGAGGAAATGGAGGAATTTATTTTGGGGGCCATGAAAATGTTCCTAAAACTATGGTAAAAATGCATAATTATATGAATATAGTGAGTCACTGAATTATATACTTCAAAGCAGGTGAATGTGTGAACTTTATCTCAATACACTGTTTCCAGAAGGGGAATAAAAGCCAGATGTGGTGGAACATGGCACAGTGTCAGCTACCTGGGAGGATGGGAGGGGACTGCTTGAGCCTAGGAGTGTGAGGCCAACGTGGGCAACACAGTGAGACCCCCCATCTCAAAACAAAATTAGGTGGGTGTGGGACATGCCTATAATCCCAGAAGTCAAGGAAGCTGAGGCAGGAGGATTTAAAATTCAAGCCCAGCCTGGCAACTTAGCAAGATCGGGTCTCAAAATAAAAAAGAAGGGCTGGGCATGTAGTTCAGTGCAGGCTTGGGTTTAATCAGAGATAGAGGCAGAGAGAGAGAGAGAGAGAGAGAGAGAGAGAGAGAGAGAGAGAGAGAGAGAGAGATACAGAGAGAGAGAGATACAGAGACAGAGACAGACAGACACAGACAGAGATTTTACAACTGGTCCCATGGACATGACAAGGATGGTAAAGGAATACTCAGAACAATTTCCTTTTTTCTTTTTTTTCTTTTTAGTACCAGGGATCGAACTCGGGTCCTTGCGCTTTCGAGGCAGGCGACAGAACCACTGGACTAAATCCCTGGCCCTCCGAACAATTTCATATCCACAAATTCAATAATTCTGAAGAGACAGCCCAGTTCTTTGAAGGACAGAAACTAGTGGAACTCACACAAGGAAAAACAGACAGTGCAAATAGGCCGATGTTCATAACCTTTGAATAAAGAAAGTATCATGCCCAAATGTTTTCAGTGAACTTTGCCAAGCATTTGAGAGAAAATAACCAATTCTTTACAATCTCTTCTAGGAAATGTAAGTAGAGAGAATCCTCCCTAACTTATTCTGTGTGGCCAGCATTACTCTGATACCCAAACCAAAGATAGTACAAAAAAGAAAACCACTGGGCCAGAGATGTAGCTCATTGGTGCCCTGCCCACATGGCAAGCACAAGGTCCTGAGTTTAATCCCCAGTATTGGGGTGGGGTTGGGGGGAATCTACAAAATGCCCTACAGATAAAATCATACTTAGTGGGGCCGGGGATTTAGCTCAGTGGTTTCACCACCTGCTGTGCAAGCGCAAGTACCCAAGTTCGATCCCCGGTACCAAAAAAAAAAAAAAAAATCATACTTAGTGGTGAAAAACTGGATACTTTACCCCTAGGATGGAGAACAAGGCAAGGATGGCCTCTCTACTCTTATTCAACATCCTACTGGAATTCCTACCTAATGCACTAAGTCAGGAAGAGGAAACCGGTTACAGATTGGAAAAGAAGAAACAAAACTGTTTGTTTACAGATGTTATAATTGTTTCTCAATCAACACACACACAAAAAACCTTCTGCAAATATAACAACATTGAGTACCCAGACTTAATACTGTATTATATAAATGTCAGTTGCTTTCCTATATAGCACCAGTAAACAACTGGAATTTGGGGGATTAAGAACACAGCACCAAACAATCAAATACTTGGGTAAATTGCTGTGATTTGGATGAGTGTCCTCCAAATCCCATGCATTAGCTAACACCATTTGGTGGTTTCAGGGATGGGGCCTTGGGGCCAACCTTCAGGTCGAGGGCCACGAGGGACCCTCCTCTCAGTCCCTTTGCTTCTTGGATTATGATCTAAATTGTTTGCTGTGCCCTCACTACAGGCCTAAAGCAACGTGGCTGCTTTCTGATCTCAGACTGGACTTTCCAGAACCATTGTTAAACCTTGTTCTTTATACAGTTAATTGCCTCAGGTATTTCACTGTAGTAATGAAGATTTATAATCCAGGTACAAATCTGATAATATGTAACACTGGTATATGAGAAGGAAACGAGTCCTTTTGTTGTTGTTTTTGGTACTGGGGATTGAACTCAGGTCCTTGAGCAGCAGCAGCGGCAGTGGCAGCGGCAGAGGCAGCAGGCAGCAAAGCTACTGAGCTAAATCCCCGGCTGGAAATGAGTCCTTTTTAAGTTTTTCATTTTGAGATGGGGTCTAAGTCCCTAAATTGTCCAGGTTGGGCTGAAATTTGTAACCTCTGACCACAGCCTCCCAGAGTGCTGGGTTCTAGAGGTGTGGCACCATGCACAACCTTTATGATATCTTAGTCCCGGGAAGTATTTTGTAGACATCCACAGATTTAAAAATTTATATGCAAAGACAAGACCCAGAGAAGCCAAGTCAATATTGAAGAATAGTAGGTTGTGGTGGTATATGCCTATACCAGCACTCTAGGAGGCTGAGGCAGGAGGACTGCAAGTCTGAGTCCAGCCTTGGCAGTTTAGCAAGACCCTGTCAAAAATAAAATGGCTGGAGATGTATCTGACTGTGAAGGCCCTGGGTTCAATCCCCAGTACTGCCCCCCCCAAAAGGTAGATAAAAAATACTACTCAACTTTCAGTAACCAAGTCAGACAAGAGTGGTACTGGTTAAAGAACAAACAAGTGGACCTAGGGAACAGAATAAACCTCCAAAATACAGCCAGCTAGTATTTGACAATGGAGCAAAGGTAGCTCAATCGATAAAGGATATCTTTCCAACCATATGGGCAGGGCAAGATTTTTCTTTACTGGTAGTGCTGGGGATTGCATCCATGGCCTTCAACCTGAGCTATAATCCCATTCATTCATTCATTCATTCATTCAGACACAAGGCCTTGCTAAGTCACTAAATTGCCCAGGCTGGGCTCTAACTTACATTCCTCTTGTCTCAGCCTCCAAAGCTTGTTGGGATTACAGGTGTGTACTACCATGTGTGGCTATAGAAACAAGATTCTTGACAGAATTTACACCTTCATAAAAATTCAAAATGGACTATAAACCTAAGTGGAGATCATAAAATTTTAAAATGTATAGAAGAAAGCAAAAGAACACATAAGTGATCTTGGATTTGATGTTTTAATTTTTTTGCCATACTGGGGATTGAATCCAGGGCCCACTGAATACTAGGCAAGTACTTGACGACTGCACTATACTCTCAGGCCTTGAGTTTTTAGATACAATGCCTAAAACATGATTCATGAAAAGTAAAAAATAAGCCGTACTTTATTAAAATTAAAATTTTTTTTTCCAAAGGCCCTATTAAGAGAATGGAAAGATACTCAGTGGTTCCACTGCCTGCCTTGAAAGCACAAGGACCTGAGTTTGATCCCCAGGACCAAGAAGAAAACAAGAGAATGGAAAGATAAATACCAAGGACAAGTAAGAAAATATCTGTAGGGCCAGGGATTTACTTCAGTGGTTCTGGTGCCTGCCTTGCAAGTGCAAGGTCCCGAGTTTGATCCCCGGTACCAAAAAGAAAAAGAAAATATCAGTAAAATACACATCTGGTAAAGGACTTGTATCTAAACTATGCAAATAAGGGTGGGGGGAGAGGCACCTGACCACAGTGGGGCATATGCCTATAGTTCCAAGCTACTTAGGAGGCTGAGTGGGAGGGTCCCTGGAGCCAGGACTTTGAAGCCAGGTTGGGCTAGTGAGACTGCACATTTTGTTTTGGGGTTTTTTTGGTACCAGGGATTGAACTCGGGTCCTTGTGCTTGCGGGGCAGGCAGCAGAACCACTGAGCTAAATCCTCGGCCCTAGACTGCACACTTAAAAAAAAAAAAAAAAAGAGAAAAATACAAAATATGCAAAAATCTCTTAAAACTCAGTAAATTAAAATATGGTCAAAGATCTGAACAGTTACACCACCAAAGGTGGTACTAAAGATGGGAATCAGCACATCGAAAGATGCTCAACATCATATGCCATTAGGAACTACAAATGAAAAGAGTGAAATATCACACTGCCCTGGATAAAACCAATGCACCGACACTACCAAATGCTGGCAGGTAGGTAGAGCCACAGAAATTCTCACTGTTGGTAGAAATGGGAAATTCCCACAGCATGTTCTGAAAGACAATTGGACAGTTTCTTACACAGCTAAACAGTTTTACCTCAAGATCCTGAAATCACATCCTAGGTTCAGCCTTCCACTTGAAAACCTGCACACAAATGTTTATAGTTTCATTTATAACAGCCCCAAACTGGAAGCAAACAAGATGTCCTTCAACAGGGAAACAGCTAAACCAGTGTGGCACAGAATAGAATGTACACAGAATACCATCAGCAAGAAAATAAACAAAAACAAACTTTATTGACATTTAACAAATGGATGAATGTACAAAAAGCCAGTAACAAAGAATTAGGTACTCTAAATCTATTCTTTTTTTGGTACCGGGGATCAAACTCAGAACCTTGCGCTTTCGAGGCAGGTGCCAGAAACACTGAGCTAAATCCCCAGCCCTCTAAATCTATTCTTAAAGGGCAGACAAAGCTAATCTAAACTCCAGGCTGGCCTTGGACTATGTAGCCCAGGTTGGCCATAAACTTGTGTCTCCTTCCTCAGATTGTTGAGTGCTGGGTAATATTACAGGCATGCCCAACCTAAATATAGCTGTGTTAAATTGTCCATTGTATCACGTTGGGTTGTACTGTATCACCTCCAAGTAACTTTTCAATCACCTTTTATGAGACTCTATTACTACACTAAACCTGTTGGCATTTTCTTTTTTGGTACCAGTGATTGAACTCAGGACCTTGTGCTTGTAAGGCAGGCGGTGGCAACACTGAGCTAAATTCCTGGCCCTTGTTGGCATTTTCTACTTAATAATCTTTTCAAATATCTAGGATTCAAAAGTAGCATGAGAGGTTTTCTAGACCAGGCAGGTGAATTAAGACTCGTTTCCAGATCTGTTTCTTTGATTTCCCATTGTAAATATCAGAAATCAAGTCTTACAACAAATACAGTGCAACTCTCTGATTTTTAAGTATGTGAATGACATTTTTGTGGAATCCTTTTCTGGACTCTCAGTGCTCCCTCCTGGTCATAAATTCCTGGAGTAAGCAAATTTAACACACCACCACCAACTGAGAAGTTGTGTGCAAGTATATGTCCATACAATAATACAAATGCATAAAGTTTTACCTGCAATATTAAAAATCTGCTAATAACCCAATGTCTTTCTACAAGTGAATAAGCAACTTGTGGAATAACTTACCGGCACAATCCTGCTCAGCAACAAAAAGCAATGAACTATTCAAACAAGCAAAACAAATTTATCTCAGGGAAAATCTCCACTATGCTGAGTAACAGGAGCCAGACTCCCTCCCCACAAAAACGTCCTGTATTTTCATTTAGTTAAAATCCCAGAAAATACAAATTGATCTAGTGACAGAAATTGGCCTGGAAGAGGGGAAGCAGGTAAGGGAAGAAGGCAAGAAATCATGACTCACGGAAACTCAAGGTTCACTACCTTGACTGTGGTGATGGTTACACAGTATCACATCATTTAAAATATTTGGTTTATAGGGCCAGCTGTGGTGGTGCATGCCTGCAATCCTAGCACTCAGGAAGCTGAGCCAAGAGGATCACCACGAGTTTGAGGCCAGCTTGGGCTACATAATGAGTTTAAGGCCAGTCTAGAGAGAGAGCCTGTCTCAAAAAAAGTTTAGGTTATAATGTCAACTATATCTTTAATCATTTTGACTTTTTTTGGTATTGGGGATTGAACTCAGGACCTTTCGCTTTTGAGGCAGGCGGTGGCACCATTGAGCTAAATCCCCAACCCCTTCTTTAATCATTTTGAAAATCTTTTTTTTTTCACTTTTAAAAGCTGTGTGTATTGTATATTGTTATAATTTACATGGAGATGTTTCAGAACTATTGCGTTTGCATCCCATTTGGCAGTGTTGGGGATAGAACCCAGGGCTTTGTGCATTCTAGGCAAGCAATCTGCCACTAGGCTACATGCTCAGCCCTCTCCCAACTTCTGATTGTATTGTCCTCACAAGGTGAGGGAATAATGAAAAACTACCACCCTAGCCTGCAATGACTTTAAGGTTTATGCTGGCAAGCTTCCTTTGAGAAGGGTTAAGTTTCATTAAACGGTGACAGACTTCTAAACAGCACATCTGTAACACAGGACCCCAAATACCTAACCTTGTCACACACTAGCCAGCAGACCACATAGGATCACGGGGTGGGGTCAGGGGTTGGGAATGTGTACACAGATGAGACCAGACAATGGTCTGTTCCAGCAGGCATTCTGCAGGTGCCTAGGAGACAGTGGCTATCTTTTTAGGTTGCCTCCATTTTGCAAGGAAGCATTTTGGTGATGCAGCCTCTACCAGCTCCTAAGACTTCTTGCCCCTTGGCTACTCAGGCTCCCGGAGACCAACAGTCTGCACTGCTTCTTTCTAGCCCAAGCCCACTCCAAGGAAAGCTCACCATTCTTTTTTTTTTTTTTTGGTACCGGAGATTGAACTCGGGTCCTTGTGCTTGCAACAGCAGGCGGCAAAACCAGAGCTAAATCCCCAGCCCCAAGGTCACCATTCTAATACAGTACCAGCAGGGCTGTCTTGGGAGCTGGAGTGTTGGTCCTGCAGGCAGAAGGGGAATTGATCTGTCTCAGCTCTGTTCAAGGAGCTGGAAACTTGTGCTTTAAAGAAGGAGGGTGGTCGGGTCTTCCCTGTAGAAGCAATAGATGTGATGGGTGGTCTTGTGTCCACAGGAAGCAAGACTGGGCTGCTTTACTAGAGGTTACTTGAGAGAACTAAGAGTGATTTGTGAAGAGAATTTACCCACTTGAAAGCTTCACCTTCTTACTGCAGCCTTAACAGGTATTGTAGCTTCAACAGTCTCACAATTTGACCAATTTGTATCACTCATGTATTTAAGACAACCAAGAGCCAAGACTTCACTGTGTAACATGTTCAAATTACCGGGATAAGCAGAGCTCTATGTGGAATAATAAAACAGAACAGAGAAATGACAGCAAGGTGGACACTTAAGACATGTTCAGTACAGCACTAACATGCTTTAGAAAAGGATGCACACTGATTATGTACAAAACCTCTTTGAGTCCTTTATTAACGTCTGGAGATGTGTGGTACAATTAACAGCATCACACCAGCTACAGAAGTACAGAGATCCAGGAACGTACTTCAGAACAGGATCTCAGAGCAATATTTGGTGTTGCCTGCTCTGAACCTCCATAAAAATCCAATTCTGACAAACGCAGGATAAACGGTGTAACAACTTCACTTGGAAATGGTTCTTTAAAAAAGCAACAAGAACTGATAGTTCAAACTCTAGTGTGTGATGTGGCAGCCTCTCTTGGTGCTGTGGCACTACTGTAAAAGGCCAACTAGGGCATCTGAAGGTCAGAAAGAAGAACTGACTGGGGCAAGGAGAAGAGGCTTTATTTTCAGTGTAGAGAAATAACAGATGCTCTGAGTGGATGCTTTCAATCCAGGCCGTGTGGGTCCTGCCGGAATCCACCAGATACAGTCTATAAACTGATGCTGAAAAACGCCAGGGAGCCATCTGTGTCACTGCACCTCAGGAGTCACTGTGACACAGGGCAGATGTAACAGGGATGTGCCTAAAGAAAAACAGGGCTCGCTGTGTCGAGTCAGCTGCGCGCGCCACTGGATGCCACGGGTCCCCCTCTGCTTTCATGTGTAAATGAAGGAACACTACCTTTATTTCAATGTTCCTTTGAAAAGAACCAAAACCCTCCCCCCACCCCCACCATCATTCTTCATAAATTCTGTTTCCAAACTCTTGATTCTTCTTGGTCTAGACTTTTTCCTTTCGCTTTAATTTTGACACCTTCTTCACAGTCCCGTTCTTGTTTAGAAGCTTCAGGACACGATCTTTATGATCTAAAACCTTAAGCATGGAGTCTCTGGCCTCACTGATCTGATCCATCACAAGCTTGCACCTCTGCATGTTTCCCTGGAACAGAAGACATCACATCATCAGCGAGCAGTCATGAGGAGGGAACGGCTCTGACAGAAATGCTCCCTTGGGGAGAGGCCATTTTAAGACTTCCACATAGAGTGCTTTTTGGTAATATAGGCTTTCCCCCACCATCAGTGCTGGGGATTGAGCCCAGGGCCTCAATGCATGTTAGGCAAGCACTGTATCCCTGAGCTACATCCTTAGCACTTTAAAAACTTTATTTTGAGACATGGTCTCACTAAGTTGCCAGGTTAGTCTCAAACTTGTGATATGACTGGCTCAGCCTCCAGAATAGCTGTGATTACTAGAGCGTGCCACCACACTGGTCATAACAATAAGCTGTTATTATGAAAGACACTAGGGGTCAGGGATTTAGCTCAGTGGTTCTGCCACCTGCCTCACAAGCACAAGGTCCTGAGTTTGATCCCTGGTACCAAAAAGAAAAAAATAAAGACACTAGTGGGTGAGGGAGGGCAATGGGAGGAGGACTCTAGCAAATAACCTGCTATGTATGTGATCAGGTGGGAAAGGGCATATCCAACCTGTATTAGTTCATTTATTCGGTGCAGATCATCATCAGTTGCTGCTTTTTTCTTTGGGATAATTCCTTCCTGTAGGTTGGTAAGTCTTTCATAAATATCATGTTCCAGATTTGTCTGCAACACATAAGAGGGAGCATGTGACTCAGAGATATTGTTCTATATTAGCCTCAGGCAACGGAACCCACCTCAAGTCAATGTTGCCAACTATTGTAAGAGTGTTTGAGTGAAAATTCCCAGCCTAAAGTCCTTTCTCTAAAGGACTAAAGTATTAAGGTTAACAAACAGTCATGAAAATTGATCAATAGTGATTTGCATTTTATTTTGACATTATTTAGGTTCATCTCTTCAAGGATAACTTTTTTTTTGGTAACGGGGATTGAACTCAGGACCTTGCACTTGTGAGTCAGATGCACGCCACTGAGCTAAATCCCTGGCCCCTAACTTTTTTTTTTGAAACACTTATTTTCAATTCTTTTGAGTTTATATTTAGGAGTGGACTTGCCAAATTACATGGTAATTGTATGTTTAACTTATCAAGGAATCACTAAATTTAATTCTTTGACTTTTAAAATAAATTTTATTTTATCCTATTCCCTCCCTCAAGCTCCCTCCCCTCATGTACAAAAGCTTTGTTTCCATTTTTTCCTTCCATTTCACATTTTTTCTTGTTCTTTCCTTCCTTTCTCCCTCCCTCCTCTCTTGTTCCCTTCAAGGATAACTTTTAAATATGGCCCTGAATTCACAATTCCTCTCTCTGAAAAACAACTCTACTAGTTTTTTTTTGGTACCAGGGATCAAACTCGGGATCTTGCGCTTTCAAGGCTCACAGCGGCACCACTGAGCTAAATCCCCAGCCCAAATTCTACCAGTTTTGAGAAAAAACTTATGATTTTTATAAATAAAAAGCCAAGGAACTCACTTTTATAGATACTGATAACAGACCATGTTTTTGAGATCACTGCTACTTCAAATATGGGGAAACTTCATCAGGGTGTTGTTTTCACTGTATCCTCTCTTCACCCAATGGATGAAGGAGAGATTCTTATCCTAGGCTCATGAAATTGGCTGAACATAGAGGATCCACCATTGGACAGAGGAGACTGACAGCATTTTACCAGTCACATACATTACGGTCTAGGGAGGACACAGCATGCCATGCAGGGGCACATGAATTGCACACAAGACCAGACTGAAAAGGAGCAGCTGTGGGAAGCAGGCTTTGTAGTATCAAGAGGGAAGGGGTGCCCCTGCTCCCTAAGGGAGTCTGTGACTGGCTTGACCAATATCTGAAGCTGGCAGAGAAATTAAGCCCACTGCTAACTGAGAAACAGGACTGTGCCTGGTTCCCATGGTGAGGAGGGCTGTTGAGACAAAGGACCTTATCTAAGTGATACGCTAGGGAGGAGGGCATTATGGGTAGGCCATTAATGGCTCCCTGTTTCAGATGTTACTTAATATCAAATCTTTTGGGGGGGGTACCGGGGATCAAAACCGGGTCCTTGCACTTGTGAGGCAGGCGGTGGAACCACTAAGCTAAATCCCCGGCCTTAATTATCAAATCTTAATTTTAGGTTTTCCACCACAGCTGTTCCATACATTTTAGATCTAAGATTTAATCATAAGCACAAGTAACTGATATAGTAGTTTTGATATTACATAGCAACACACAGAAAACGTACTATGACCCATGTTAGTAGGGAATGCTTCAGATTTACTCAAGAGACAAACGTTCTGAGAAGCTGAGCATCTCCAGCATCCTCTAGAACTGCACCTACCAGCTGTAGTAACTGGGCAGCACAGAGGTGGACTTTCCAGCCCTGGGCACGACAGGATACTCCTTTCTGATTAGCTATTTCCTGCAGCAGAGCTTTCTTCTCCTCTGGAATCATGTAAAAATAAGCGTGTTTCAATTTTTATATGGCTAAATCATCTGTGTTCAAGTAACCTTAGTGCCATAATTTTTAAGCAAGATTTCTTTACATAAATGTTTTTAAGTAATTTCTCTGCATTTAAGCCATTAGAAAAAGGATTCAACCACACGAATAAAAGCTTTCTACCTTTCTGGTCACTCCAGAAGAAAGCTTTGAAGATATACTACTCTAGTGAGTTAAAAAGACCAAGTTAATATTCTAATCTCTTATAAGATGGGTGATGGTCTTTAGTGATTCAGACTTGCTCAGTATGTGATGCATATAAGCACGTGCAGGGTTGGACATGGAATTCTGGAAGCTTTTTGGTGTTATCTAGATCTGAAATCCCATGAATCAAGTGGGAATTATATTTCAAATTTGGGAGAAAAGTCCAGTGACCAGTGGTGTAATAAAGTAAATATAAAATAGATATCAGGCTAGGGATGTAGCTCAGCAGTACAGCACCTGCCTGGCAAGTATGAGGCCCCAAGTTCAATTCCTGGTACCAAAAAAAGAAAAAAGAAAAAAAAAGATATCAAGTCTAGAATTGAGGGATGTTGGACAACGTTGAGTTTAGCTCTATTTGTAAGATTTTTCTACAGTACCTGGGGATTGAACTGAGGGCCTCATGTGTGCTAGGCAAGGATTATACCACTGAACTATCTCGCTGGCCCTTTCTAATTTTATTTTGAGATAGGCTCTTGCTAACTGCCCAGGCTGACCTCAAACCTGTGATCCTCCTGTCCCCCCTTCTAGGCAGCTAGAGGATTAACAGGTGGTGTACTAAAACACCCAGCTTTAATTACTTTTTAAGTAGAACTTAAGATTCTCATATGTAATGTGGTTAATTAAAAATTATTGTATAAACTGATTTTAAAAACCCAGATATGTCCATATGCTCAAACTCACAGGCTACACAAAGAGTGAGCCCTGCTGCATACTATGAACTCTGAATTTTCATCAATTTTAAGAAATGTCTCACTTGTGGTGTGAAATGTCCACATGTAGAGGCAGGGAGTTTATGGGAACTCTCTACTTTGTCTTCAGTTTTGCTGTGAATCTAATACTGCCCCTATCCAATAAAGTTAATTCATTAAAAATCCCTATTTGGCAGATACCAAAATATTAGCATGAATATGATTTAAAAGGTTGTCAGCACATTGAAATAACTTCAGATTTACATGCAAGTGTAAGAAATAATACAGACTGGGCCAGGGTGTCGACACCTGCCTCGCAAGCGCAAGGTCCTGAGTCCAATCCCCTGTACCAAAAAAAAAAAAGAAAAAAGAATACAGAGAAAAGGGGTGTGGTGGTCACAACTATACTCCCACCACTCTCTGAGGCTGACAGGAGGATAGAGCCCAGCCTAGGTAACTTAGTAACCTACTGATAATCTGTCTCAGAATAAAAAAATAAAAAGGGCTGGGGATGTAGTTCAGTGCGAAGGCCCTGGGTTCAACCCCCAGTACCACCCTCCCAACGGAAGCCAGGTGTGTTTGTAATCCCAGCATTCTATGAGATGCTGGTTTCAATCTCTAGTACTTCGTAACAGATAGATAGACAGACAGAAAGATAGAAAGAAAAGAGATCTTGTGTACTCTACATCTAGTCCTTCAATGGTAATATGGTATAATAGCTATATTATATATCTCTATGGTACAGTACCACAACCACGACATTGCCGCAGCCCCTCAACCTTACTCAGATTTCACCATTTCTACATGTACTTATATATTTCATGTACTTGTATATTTCACTGTAAGTCTTACATTTTGGGGGGACACACCTGTAATCCTAGCACTTGGGAGGCTGAGGCAGGAAGATCTCAAATTCTAGTTTAATCTGGCAACTCAGTGAAACCTTATCTCAAAATAAGACACTAAAAAAGAAAGAAAGAAAAGGGCCGGGGATGTAGCTCAGTGTGAAGGTCCTGGGTTCAATCCTCAGTGCCAAAAATTTAAAAAATTAAAAGAAAAGAAGGGACATGGTGTAACTGGATGAACCTTGAAGACATTCTGCTCAGTGAAAGAAGCCAGGAATACAATACATTCATATTTAATGTCCAGTGCTAGGAAATCACTGGGGGAAGGTACTGCTAGAATCAGGATGATGGCCAAAGGTATGAAAAGTTTTAAGACTGGTGATGAATGAACAAGTCTGTTACTATATAAAAATCATCAAATTGTATATTTTCATGGTGAACTGTATGCCGTGTAATAAAATTATTACTTAATAGACAGTTGATCCTTTTGTAGATCCTAAGTGTGAGAACTGGGGCTTTTGAACCACTGTGTATGTTGTGCCTCCCTCTAACCTTGTAAGAAGACACAGCCCTTCAGCCAGTTTCTCCACGGCTCACATCACATGTAACTATGCTACACCAACACCAAGGAAGTGCCACAGGTGAGGTGTGGGTATGGGCTCTGCTGCTGCATGTATTTGTACACCATCACTGCACTCAAGACGCAGACCTTCCCACTGTCGCCAAGATCCTTTTTTTTTTTTTTTTTTAAAGATCCCTCTTATGCCACCCCTACACCCTGCCTTCCTGACCATCAACCTCTGGCAACCACTAATATGCTGCCTACCTCTGTAATTTTGTTATTTTGAGGCTGTCACACTGACGGAATCGTGGTACTTTTTGATATGTATTTGGGCTTTTCCCCAGTAAGTTTAACAGCACAGTGCCCTGAGATCCATACTGTTGCATGAGTTAAGGGTTCCTCCAAACCCCTTTTTGTGTGTGTGTGGCACTGGGGATTAAGACTGAACTTGGGGTCTTCTCACTGAGCCATATTACCACCCTGTGTTTAAATTTTCATTTTGAGATAGGTTTCCCTAAGTTCCCCAGATGGCATTCAAACTTGTGATACTCCTATCTTAGCCTCCCAGACAAGCCAAGCCATTTTATTGAGACAGGGTCATGCTAAATAGCCCTGGTTGGGCTTGAACTTATGATCTTTCTGGCTCAGCCTCCTACAATACTGGGATTATAGGCATGCACCACAACTGGCTTTTTTGTTATGCCAGGGATTGAACCTAGCATCTTTTGAGACGAGATCAAAGTCACTAAGTTCCCCAAGCTGGGCTCGAACTTTATCCTCTTGTCTTAGCCTCCCAAAGCCAATATGCCTGGTCTTTTTTTTTTTTTTGAGACAGGTCTCACTATGTTGCTTAGGTTGTTCTTAAACTCTGGACTTAAGAGAGCCTCCTGCCTCAGCTTCCCAGTGCTAGGACTATTGGAGAGCACCACTACACCTAGCTCGAAAGTTCTTTCCTTTGCACTCCTGAGTATCATTCAATGCCACCAGTTTGTTTAATCATTTGTCTACTGATGGCTGTGTGGGGTTTCCAGTTTTTCATTATTACACAAAAAGTTGCTACGAGAATCTGTGTACAGGTTTTGCGTGCACGTTGTTCTTTCTCTGGGATCAATTCCCAGGATTGCAACTGCTGCTGGCTAGCATGTGAGGGTGGGCTTCATTTTCAAGAAGCGGTTGATCTGCCTTGTGGAGCAGCTCAAGACCGTAGGGGAGATGACTGACTCTCGGCCTAACAGCACACCACTGACCACTACCCAGTGACATCAGTGAAAAATCACAATGGTCACTAGGTTAAACCTTAGGAAATGGTCTTGTGGGCAAATGAAGCAATATTTAAGAAAATGTACTAAAATTAAGTAAGGTGAAGGTCTGTGGTATTTGAACCTGACTGCTGTTCTTTCCTCCCGGCTCAGCCGAGTGAGACCCTATATGCCAGACTACAAGGATCCATGACATGGGGCCGTCTCTCCTCTAGTACCAGCTTATTCCGGAAAAGGGAAGGGCATCTGTGCTCCCCATCGTGGCTCAGCTACCTATGGCTGAGGCTAAGTCCTTGGGGAATGCAACTGGGACATGGGCATTTTTCTCCCACCCGACCCCCATTCAAAGCACACTGAGAATGTGGACCATACGCTTTGCCTGGCTTGTGAGGAGTGCTAGGGGCTGCTCCTTCCCTCCTGCCCTCTGCTGTGTGGCTCTCCTGAGCAGGGCTGTCCTTCACAGAGATGACGGTCAGGTTCCCACATTCCTTCTGAGCCCTGGCTCCAAGACTGAGCCTGTGGGATACGGGCGGAAAAGGTGGCAGGCTGCAAAGCAGAGGACTTCCTGTCTTTCTCAGTGGACCTGACTCTGCCAGAGTCTGGAGGAGTTCAAGCCTGAAGGTGCTCCAAAGACCAGGAGGTTGCTGAGAAATCTGTCAACTGGCTGAAGAAACAATCTAGGTTGTATGCAGGCAAACAAAGTATAAAACACATGGGAGGGTTTCTTCTGAGGGCAGAAAAATTCTGGACGCTCACCTCAAACACTTTACTGACCAAGAAACACTTCGACTGGGTTAGTTTTGTACACCACAGCACTGGTGAAAGCTGAGAAAATGGCCAGAAATGAATGGGCTGATGAGCTGGGTATGATCAGGCAAAGAGTGGACGAAAGCCTAGCAAAACCACTGTCATCTCGGGGGACCAGCATGTAACATAGCTGCAACTCCCCAAGAAGTGGCATCAGGGCTGAGGGCAGTACTTAGTATTACTACATGAACTGAGCCTATCACCAAACAAACAAGCAAATAACAGCACAGGCCCAAGAGACTAGCACTGAGCTCTGCTTTAATACATTATCTAAATTGTTCAGTTTCCAAAAAAGAATTACAGGGCAGGAAAATATGACCAATATTCCTAAAAGAAAGTAGGCATTAGAGAATGCCTATAGGAGTGGCCAAATATTCAAATTTAACCCCCAAAAAGATTTCAAGTACCCTGAAAACATACATTCAAAGCACTAAAAGAAAGCATGATGGGAGAAGGGAAGTTAGGATACAATGACCCATGAAATACAGAGTATCATTTAAAGAAAAGAGAAATTGTAAAAAAAACAAAAATGAAAATTCTAGAGTTGAAAAGTACAAAAACTGAAATTAAAAACTGCAGGAGAGGGCCGGGGATTTAGGTCAGTGGTTCTGGCGCCTGCCACACAAGCACAAGGTCCCAAGTTCGATCCCTGGTACCAAAAAAAACTGCAGGAGAGGGCTCAACAATGGCTTTGAAGGAGTATAACTGGAACACCATTAGAGAACCAACATGGGCTGGTAGACTATCAATGGCAGAGTGCTTGGCTCTTATGTGTGAGGCCTGGGTTTAATCCCCAGCACTGCCAAATAAATAAAAAACACAATCAGCACATGTGTGAAGGCCTCACCAAAACACGACATATAAACCAAAAAAAGAAATATTCAAAGAGAAAATAGATGAAAACTCCTCAAATTATTTACAAAACAATCTACTTACAAATTTAAGAAGTAGAAGGACATACAAGCATGACAAATGCAAACAGAACCACAAACATCTCAAAGTCAGAGACAATGAGGGAATCTTCGTAGCAGGAAAAGGAAAAAAAAAAATCACTTCATTTACAAGGGAACTTCAAATATAGTGAAAACCTCAATGGAGGTTGGAAGGCAGTGGGATAACACTCTCAGGGACCTAGTTTCTCCAAAACTTCCCATTAACATTGCATGTGTGATGCTGGGGACAGAACCAGGGCCTCACACATGGTAGGCATCCCTCTGGAACAACACTCCATCCCAATTATGAGTTTTTCTTTGTGGTGCTGGGGATCAAACCCAGAGACTTGTGGATGCTAGGGAGGAACTCTACACCCCGAGCCCTGTTACTTCTCTTTTTAGTTCACCTTTTTTAATAGGTGCATTGTGACATCTCATTGTGTTTTCATCTGCATTTCCCTAGTGGGTGGGGATGTTGAACATTTTTGTGTGTGTGTTTGTGCTAGGGATTGAACCCAGAGCCTCACATATATTAAGTAAGCTACATCCTTAGCCCTATTGATTTTTTGTTGTTGTTTTGAGACAAGGTCTTGCTGTGTAGTTCAGTTCAGGCTGGGCTTGAATTCATTATGTAGCCCATGGTGGTCTTGAACTACCGCTGATCTTTCTGTCTCAGCCTCCTGAGTGCTGGGATTATAGGCATGGACCACCATGCCACGCTATATTTTTAAAAAATTTTATTGTCATGTTGTGTTCTAGGACCCCTCAGACTCCATGTCACATTCACTTGTCACTGTCTCTTTAGACTCCTCAGGCCATTTCTTGGCCTTTTCTGTCAGGGTTTTTAATGAACCTTACAGTTTTGAAGAGTAATGTTCAAATATTGTTTGATACCCCTTGATTAAAATTCATGATGTTGAGTTCAAACCTCAGCACAAGAAAAAAAAAAAGTCATCCTCCGCCCTTGCATGTGATGTTTTTCTCAGGATTAAGACTGGGGTTATGGGTTTCTGGCACTGAATTAACCTAGGGCCTTGTGCCTAACAACAGCTTGACAGTATTTGAAAAATGAGATCTATCTATACTGAATATGTGCAGGCCTTGTTCCTAAATAATGCAGAATACTGACTATTTGTATAGCATTTGTATTATGTATTACAAGTAAACTAGAGATGATAAAGTAGGCAGGAGGATGCACATAGGTTATATGCAAACACCATGCCATTTCACATACAGAACATAAGTACCCATGGGTCCTGGCATGTGTGGGGAGTCCTGAAACCAATTCCTCACGTATATCAAAGAACAGCTACGTACTGTGAGGAAGAAGAGCTGGGAAGTGCAATCACCTCTACACTGCCACTCAGGGCCTAAGCTTCATGCATGTCACTAATGTCTAACAGTACCATCCAAACTGGACTCAACCAGACGCCCCAGGAAAACTCTAACAGCAGTGTCCAAGTTGAATTTACACAAAAGAATGGGAAGTATGAGCAGTTCTCTGGAAACTCACAGTTCCCTGTATGTCTACTGTACTTGAGATCAAAGACACCAAAGATGAAAGACACTAAAGTCCATCCAGATAAATATTTATCAAGTTTCTGTAAGATGTTATCAGCCATTTTCATTATATGTAGGTTTATAGAATGTTATTCTCAGGTTCAACAATGACAATACACTTATTGAGGACTTGCCCTAGACCATTTCAAAAGCTTCATATATGTTTTTAAATAAAATGTCTTTTGGAAAGAAAGTGCTTATGATGTATGCACACCTTAGCACCCTAGCAACTACTGTGGATTATGCTAAATAGCAATCTAGTACAGATCTCCCACTGCCACTCTGGGGACTAAAGGTCATTTTGCAAGCACATGAAGCTTTTTACTCAAACCAAGGTTGTATTCTTCAATCATTCAGTAAGTAGATTTAGATTGCAACAAATATATATAGGCAAAAGGTACTTTTCCAAACTTTACATTCAACAGGATATTTCATGTAAACAGTTTGCTTCAAGATTTTAAAACAAAAATTGTGATCCTTCCTTCCTTTCTTTCCCTCTCCCCCTTTCTTCCTTTTTGCAGTGGTGGGGACTGAACTCAGGGTCTGTCACAGGCTAGGAAGATGTTCTGTCACTGAGGTACACCTACAGGTTCCTGCTGTGATAATACAGCCAAGGGTTACAGCAATTTCATGTGTTAAAACTGGATACTAACCTTTGACTCGGACGTCACTGTACCTCTGAAAGTGGTGGTAGGCAGCTTTCCAAGGGTTCCGGTAGTGACGAAGCAGAGTAATGGGAGGTCTTGGACGAACTGGGACATACCTCACACCTTCTTCATCTATTCAAGGGGCAAGAAAAGAAGGCATTAAATGGCTTATTACATATTCCCAACAATCCATGAGGTTCAATTCCAACAAGAGAGCTGGAAGGAAAATGGACTAAGGGAACACTTCTGGGATGTCCTCCAGGCTGCAGCAGGAAGTGTCATGGGGCAGCAGTGAGCCTAGAGGATCCTTACCGATATACTCCTTGGGAGGGGACTTGCGCTTCTCAGCCTTCACCAGCAGACTCTTGGCAGTAGACTTCTCGTCATCAGTGCTGTTCGTCTCCATCATATCCCCTTCTTCTGTTGAGATCACGTGCTGCTGTTTCCGAGGCTTTTTCCTTGGGGAGGCACCAGGTGGTAGGTCACTTGTAGGCATGGACAGGTTATTCGCCAGCAATGTGAGAGATGGAGACACAGTGTTGGTGGCCAGCGGAGGAACTGCTGTCAGAGGAAATGGAGCACAGACAGCTCTGAGAAGCCAGACATAATGGAAAGCTTCACTTGATTCCCAGCAACAACAAACAAGAGGACAGTAGAGAGCCAGCACTCTAGCTGTGGTGGAGACTACTGAATGCTTTTTAATGTTCCACAGCTTCACCGTACTTGGTTCCAGGAGTCTCACTTTGACATGGTACCACGTCACTTAGCTAAAACAATGTATTACTTAGCCTTTGTTATAGGTGTGATCAGATAAAATGGAAGGAGTGTTCTGCAGCACTTTCAGGGAGTTTCCTTACATGTTAGCCAGATGAGGTGGTGCACACCTGTAATCCCAGCACTAAGGGAGGCTGAGTCAGGAGGACTGCAAGTTCATGAGACTCTGTCTCAAAAGATAAAAAGACCGGGAGATACAGCTCAGTGGCAGAGTTTTCCTGGGTTTGATCCCCAGTATCCCATTCCCCCATCCAAAAAAGGGAAAAGAAAACAAAGATGTCATCTTCTATTCCTTGACTTCTTTCTGTGCCCTAGGTTTTAGCTGTGATAGCCAGAGCTACAGCAGCTGCTATGAATCAAGAGCATGAAGGTCAAATCTTACAGGTTCATGCAGGGAAAAATGGGAAGGAGCTAAGGATCTGATAGAATCCACATACTATTCTTGAACATACAGCTTGCTTCAAGGGAGATAAAAATCTTACACAGGTAAGTCACTATTCTTGTGGACTTTAAACAAATTCCTAGCAGGTAACCAATTAACTGATAATCTTAAAAAGGCAATCAGGGGCCGGGGATTTAGCTCAGGGGTGCCGCACCTCCCTTGCAAGCACAAGATTCAATCCCCAGTACCAACCAACCCCTCCAAAGCAATCAGAATAAGCAAACATTACTATTATCCCCTGTTGACAGTTAATCTGGACTGTCAACTTTATTAGCTTGGGAATAACTTAGGGCAGGGATGAGCCACAGCAAGCCAAGTTACCATGTTCGTTTTTTTCTAAACTAAAACCTCAGTACTCAAGTTTAATTGCAGTCTTGGCACTTTGTGACAAATAAGTGAGTTTTGGGTTGCAGTTTGGGCCCTCGGTCTCTAAAAGGTTCACCATCACTGACTCGGTATTAGTAAAGCACATTTCTGGGTGTGTTTGGGGGCTCACGGAAGTGCAGCTTTGGGTATGGTATCTGGTCCCTAGCCGCATGGTCTCTGGCACTATTCCCCTACTCTGCTTAACAAAGCAGCTTTGTTCTGCCACCCCATTCCACCACGATGTTCCTGCCTTGGAGTCACGTGACCATGGACTGAATCCTTTTGACATCATGGGCCAAATTAAACCTCTCCTTCTAAGCTGTGGGAGTTATGTATTGTATCCCAGTAACAGGAAGACAGACCAATACATCCCTCAATTTACAGATAAGAGTATGTGGCATAAGCCACACACATGTGAAGTGGCAGAGGCAGCCTCACTTCTGACTCTGCACTGTTAACTACCACAGTATACTGTGTTCAGACAAAAAGCCTCCAGAGTGAGGAAGTAAATCCTAGTTTTCTAGGACCACACATCTAGGAACTTAAAAATCATGCTAACGGTTCACCTCAACTCTGCCACATTATTTGCCCCATCCTTTTCCTCCACTCACACTCAGCTACCCACTCCCTATACCAGCAACAGCGAACCTTTTAGAAACTGAGTGCCAAGGGCCAGGGATTTAGCTCAGTGGTTCTGCTACCTGCCTCACAAGCGCAAGGTCCTGAGTTTGATCCCTGGTACAAAAAAAAAAAAAAAAAAAAAATCGACTGCCAAACTGCAACCCAGAACCCACTTATTTGTCCCAAAGTGCTAACGCTGCAATTAAACCTGAATACTGAGGCTTTAGTTAAGGAAAAAAAAAAACTCATATATTAAAAAGAAAAACATAATAACACATGTGCCATAGGTTCGCCACCACTGCCCTACACTGTTATCAACAATAACTACAACTGGCTTCACACCCATCTCAATTTCTAGTACTCAAATCTTTAGCCAAAACCAACTGCCTAGGTCACTCTTATTAGTAACCAATTTCCAACAATCCTTTGACTGCACTAGTAGCTCCTGCCCATCCACCTTCTCATGCTTCTTTCTGTCACGTCTCTTTTCATGTCCATTTTTTCCCATTGGTAGATTCAAATTCCACATTTTACTCATTTTATTCCATCTTTTTCCCTTTTCTTGCTTCGCCAAACTCGGCAAAAGCAGAAGAGGTTTAAATACAACTCTCCAGGGCTGGGGATTTAGCTCAGTGGTTCTGTAGCCTGACTCACAAGAGCAAAGTCCCAAGTTCGATCCCCGGTACCAAAAAAAAAAAAAAAAAAAAAACACCAACTGTCCAACCTGTGCTAGTCTGCACCTATGTGCTAAAGTAGCTGGAATGACCACACAGCAAGCTGGTTGTTCTCACTTGGTAAACATCCTATTTGCCCCTAGATGAGTATTTTACACTTTCTCAACTCCTCTTCCCTACCTGTACTCTTAGTGATCCTGCTTCTATTTTACTGAAAAAGAAACAATCAGAAAGCTATGTCCATGAGGTACCCCCTACACCGCCCCATCGCACAGTGACTGTATATTCTCCCCTCTCAGTTCTTCAGCAAAGGCCAAACCTTTCAGAAAACACTGATCCTGCCACCACCCCCTCCTCTTCAGACACTGCCCCAGGAATCTGCACTGCTTTCTCTTACATTATCAGTTCTTCCCTTTCTAATTAATCACTCCCACTAACATATAAAACTCTTATCTCAAACAAAAACAAAACAAAGCAAAACAAAACAACTAAAGGCCAGGGATGTAGGTGTAGTGGAAAGCCCAAGAGACTCAGACCTGCAAAAAAACAAAAACAAACAAAAAAACAAACTTCTTGACATCATTTCCCTTCTGTTATTACCCTCTTTTTCTATCCCTTTACAGCAAACTTCTCTATAATGTTTTTGTACACCATGTTTCTATTTCTCTCCCAGTTCTCTCCCTTCCCCCCTCCCGCCTCTCGATTACATTTTAAACACTTTGTGTTAGCTTTCTGGTTAGCTGAATACCCAACACCCACAATTTAAAGGAGGAGAGGTTTAGTTTGTTTGGCTGTAAGGGAGCCAGTACATCCTCCCTGTGTCCAAGGCTAGAACATTATGGTAGAAGAGGGTGGTCAGGCAGCTGAGGGGGAAACAGTGCCAGAGGTTGAAAGGCAGGGATCACAAAAGACCTCAAATCCACATCTTCAAAACCTACCCAGAGTTATCTGCCAACAGTCCCCAGGCCAATCTGAGCCCCCAGTTTTTTCTTGAACTTACTTCCAATCATGTTTTTACTATTATCATTACACAGAAACTGTTCTCCAGATCTCCATGACCTCTGTGTGGCTAAATCTAAGGGTCACCTGCTCAGTCCTCAGCTCCCTCGATCTCTCAACAGCATGTGATCCAGCTAAACATTCCTTCTTCCCACAATTTTCTGCCCTTGCCTTATATACCACTTCATACTCCAACTTGTATCCTACCACTCTGGCCCCTCTATTCAGTCTCCTCTGCTGAATTTTGCCTCTTTTCCCACCTCACAAAGGTGCAGTGTTCTAGAGCTGTCTATGAACTGCTTCAGCTTTTATGTGCATTCATTTCCTAGGTGACTGTATCCACTTATCCAGGCTTCTGGCTTGGAACATAATTTTTATATATATACTTATATCTCCTAAATTTTTATCTGCAACTTCATTTTCCATGCCAAAATCCAGGCTTGTTGATTAAACCTTTTACTTGATGCCTACATTTGGATGTCTAACAGACACTTCAAACTTGGACCAAAAAAACCTCTAATCTCTCCAAACAAAATATGGTCCTTCTGCAACCCTTTGTATCTCAGCTGATATCAACTCCATGGCCTCCTGCTGCTAAGGCCAAACACCTCATCTTCACCATCTGATCTTTAATTGTCATGGTAGTGACCCCACACCTATGACCCCAGGACTCTGGGAGGCTATGGGAAGAGGACTGCAAGTCTGAGCCTAGTCTAGGCAATTTAGTTAGATCCACTCTGAAAAAAAGAGCTAGGGATATCGCTCACCCTCAGTTCAATCTCCAGTAGGGCCAAAACAAAACAACCCCCACAAACTCTCGGCTGCAACTTAAAAACATATGAAGGGGCTGGGGTGTAGCTCAGTGGTGGGGTGCTGCCTAGCATACAGAAGGCCTTGGGTTTGAAGAACAGCACTGGGAGGAAAAAAAATCCAGAATCCACCTACCTCCTAGCATGTCTACTACTACCACCCTGGCCAGGCCTGTTTCTACAGGTAGCGCAACAGGCTCAAGACAAGCCTCCCAGCTTCCATCTTTGCTCCCACAGCAGCCAGAGTGCTGTGGTTATAGCCTAACCAAGCTCCTGGCATTCCTCTGCTCAAGAGGAGTAGCTTCCCACTGCCCCAGTGCAGCCTGAGTCCTACACAGTGAGGCCTGTGAGTACTGACCTCAGCTCTGACCATGTCCTCTGCTAACTCTGAGCACACCAGGCACACTCTAATCACAAGGCATTTGCACTTGCTGCTCTCTAGGCCTGGAATGCTCCTTTCCTAGACAGCCTCGGGGCCAGCGCTTCATCTTTCCTGACTCTACTCCAATGTCATTTCCTCCATGAGACCCTTAGTACCCCTTTTTGATAGTTTCAGCCTCAAACCTAACTTTTCCTATACAATATTTTTTTTTGAGAACCTAACACCTAAATAAGCAAACCTACATGCATGTATGTGCATGTGAGTGTGCACACACCTAATAACTGTTTTATTATTTTACTATTTGTCTCCCTTGCTAGAAAGTAATCTCTGAGGGTGGGGAGATGCACTTATTTACACAAAGCTGTACCATCAATGTGAGAACAATTTCTGGGGTAGAGGTAAGATTACTGTCAGCTTCCTGGCACATACAGGTAGGGGGACTTTAATCCAAAATTAATTTACAAACAACAAAATAAAATCTCTAAAGTTACTTGATTTTCACAAACTGGAAGTTTATAGTTGAAGGGAAGGAGAAAAGAGGTAATGACTAGTTTTAGGATTTGACTAGTCAGATAAAAGTTTATCAAGAGAATTTTTTTTTTTTGGTACCAGGGATCAAACTCAGGACCTTGTGCTCTCAAGGCAGGCTCCGGTGCCACTGAGCCAAATTCCCGCTCCCAAGAGAGTATTTTAAAACAAGGAATCTTACTTTGCTGTGCAAGAAAACATACAGAAATTGTACAAAAATTTGAAAAGGAAGAAAATGCAAATCTTATCTTTATAACCCCCCCCCCAATTTTAGTATGTTATAAAAATCTAAACTTAGCATGGTGGCGCAAGCCTGTAATCCCAGCACTCAGTAGGCTGAGGCAGGAGGATCACTGTGAGTTTACAGCCTGCCTGAACTGTATAGCTAGACCTTGTCTCAAAAAACCAAAACCAAAACCAAAACTGCATGTCACTTGTTGTGCCTATACTGGGGTTTTTTGTATTTTGGGTTTTTTTGGTACCGGGGATTGAACTCGGGTCCTTGTGCTTGCAATAGTAGGCGGCCAAACCACTGAGCTAAATCCCCGGCCCCCAATACTGGGTTTTGCAATGGCATTTTCATACATGCATGTAACATACTTCTTTTTTTTTTGGTACTGGGGATCGAACTCGGGACCTTGCGCTTGTGAGGCAGACGGCACAACCACTGAGCTAAGTCCCTGGCCCTGCGTGGTTGGATCACAGCACCCTCAACAGTTCCTAACCCTCCTGGCCCTCTCACCCTCTCTCTAATAATCTCCCTTGTAGCTTCAAGTCTTTTTTTTTTTGTAGATCTCCACAGTGTAAATAAACAGAACTTAGCTATGATCATATCTTGACTCCTTGTCAAGGCAATATTCTTCCTCCCCTTTTTCCCTCCTTCCCTCACTTATTTGGGTGCTAGTAGGGACTGAACCCAGGGCCTTCACACTGAACTACATTCCTGGCCCTTTTTATTAGCTTTTACATTTTGAGAAAGGGTCTTGCTAAGTCACTACACCGTCCAGGGTGGGCGTAAACTTGTGATCTTCCTGCCTCAGCCTCTCACATGCAGGGTTACAGGTGTGTGTCACCAGGCCTGGCTGTAATATTTTCTTAATGAATACAAGGAATCTATATTAAAAGATACACACGGGGAACTATTACTCTCATGACTTTAGTTAGACATTAAAATTAATGACAAAAAGGCAACCAAAATGGTCTTTGTGTTTAAAAGGAGTGCCTTCCATTTACTAAAAACAAATGAAATGCAACATTTAAAGCCGGGCACCACAGAGTCATATGTCCTGGTTTGTGGTCACATTAAAAAAGAGGTAAACTCTAGAGTGCAGTGTTAGGAAGCAGGAAAGAAGTAACTGTCAAGGGAGAGTATTCTGTGAATGAACTTACCGGAAACTGGCCTCATGATGTCCATTGGCTCTACTTCCTCTTTCACTTTGATCTCAGGTATAGGGGGGCCTACGACAGAGGAGAGGCTGCCACTCACAGTGGCTGTTGGTAGTGGTGCAGCTGCAATAGTTGTGATGGGTGGAGTGATGGGGACAGCTCCAGGAATGGTTGAGAGAGCAACGGCTGGCTGGGATGGGGGACTAGCTGCGGCAATCATGGTTGGAATGGTTGGAGGCGGCTGCTGGGCAGTGGGAGGGACAGCAATGGTAGGCTGATCATTATTTTGATTGGATACGGTCTCCATGGACACAGTGACCGGAGAGGCCATAGACACGTGGATTTCAGATTTAGGTTTGGCACTGAAACATAAAAGCAAAGGACATAAATCACCTTAGCCTGTAACATCTTGGAGGATGGGTATTTGCCTCATTCTTTTTGTACAGCATACATACAGCATAACTGACACTATTCTTTGATTCTAAACTTGGTGGTAACTTTTAAAGGTAAGTAAGGTATTTATTCATTTATGGTGCTGGGTGCTAAACCCAGGGCCTTGTGCATCCTAAGGACTGCTCTATCTCTGAGCTAAACATCTAGTCTGGAATTCATGTTTTTAAAACATCCTATGTAATCCCATCCTGTCATGTTTTTATAAGCAGTAATTCAATTAATTTAGAAAACAACATTTTAAAAAAATCATTCGAAGTCACATCATTGTACATGAACTACCAAGTTTCATGAATGCATTATTTCCTCCAGATTCTTTACTATTTATGTTGTCTTTGTAGTTTTTTTCCTTTTAAACTACAGCTGTATTCATAGTTTCTTATGAATCTATTTCTTATAAATGAGAAAACACATACAAGTGGCAAAGTTTCAAAGGGTACAAAGAAATACAAATTGAAAATTAAATTTTCTTTCTACACCCAGCTGTCTACCAAGGGACCACTCTTACAACTTTCTAGAGATACTAGGCAGGTTAAATAGCTACAAATACATTGTCAAAAATGTGTGCCCTAGTTTTTTTTTTGGTAACAGGGATCAAACTCAGGACTCTGTGCTTAGGAGTCAGACGTGGTGCTACCGAGCTAAATCCCCGGCCTTGTATGCCCTAGTTTTTCAATTTTATAAGAATTTATTAAGTTCTCTTAAGTCAAAGTATTTATAAAAATTACTTTAAGTGGTAAAACATTTCACTAAATAGACATAATACTTCACCTTTATTACTATTGCCAAAAACTGAGGTATTCAAAACCAACACAACATTCCTCAAATTGAAGGCTAAAATTGGATATCCATATGCAAAGAAATGATCATCAACCTAAACTTCATGTTGAACGTGAAAATCTACTCAAAGTGGATCATAGATCTAAATATAAAAATAATTATAGCTGGGTGTGGTGGCACACGCCTGTAATCCCAGCACTCAGGAGGCTGAGGCAGGAGGAGTGCCATGAAGTCAAGGCCAACTTGGGCTACATAGTGAGTTCAAGGCCAGCCTGAGCTACACAGCCAGACCTTGTCTCAAAAACCATAAAAAAAAAAAAAAAAGACGTTTAGAAAAAAATACAAAAGAAAATTAGGATTAGGTGAAGAGTTCTTAGAATAATTAAAAAATATAATTGATAAAAAAATGATGTTTGCTGGGCGTGGTGGTGCATGCCTGTAGTCCCAGCACCTGTGATGCTGAGGCAGGATTGCTGTGAGCTCAAGGCCAGCCTAGTTGAACTAATAGCAAGACCCTCTTTCAAAAACCAAAACCAAAACAAAACAAAAAAGATAAATTTGGCTTTATAAAAATTTAAAAAAATTTTGCTTTGTTAAAGACAATTATAAAAAATTGAAAAACAGACACAGATGGGAAGGAAATATTTACAATGTATATAAGAAGTCACGTGTAAGTAAAATGAGATAGTCACACAAGGACAGACACTGTGTGCTTCCGATTCCATGAACGTTTTCTAGAGTGGTCAAATTCATAGAATGGAAGAGCAGAGCAGTGGTTGGCAAGGGCTAAGGACTGAGGAGGAAGGAGAGTGAGTATTGAATGGGTAGAAAGTTTCAGTTTGCAAAGATGAGAAAGATCTAGAGATCTGTTATACAGCAATATGAATATATTTAACACTTAAGTGTTCATTCAAAAAAAAAGTATCAGAAATAGGAGGAAAGAAGAAACAGGACTTCTGGGGAGATGGCGGAGTGGTGAGCAGCAGAGAGAGCTTTTCCAAAATGTGGTGTCCTTACACTGGAATATAGCAGCGAGAGGAGGAAGAGGAGGAGGTAAGTGGGTCCCCAAGACCCAGGAAGGCTCTGAGGTGAGAACTGAAGTCTACAGGGAGAGTGAAGAGAAAGACTTTAATGAAGAGGAGGGAGGTACCAAACAGCTCTCTCCAAGAGCCCGGACTCTCCTCGAGGGAAGGATGGGCCAAAACCGCAGACTGCACAGTGACTACTGATGACCCCAGAGGCCTCCGTGGAGAAGGAGCAGTGGATGACCCATGTTCAGACCTCCCCCAGGAGACAGTGATTGGTTGGTAGCCATCTTGGAGAGGGGCCCACTAAGCTCGGAACTCAGAACAGCTGCAGGCAGGCTCCATCTAGTGGCTTCCGGTGTCTTGGTACGGATACTGAGTTCAAGTCAGCAGGAGGTCAGGGACCAGAGTTCAAGCCAGTAGGAGACACATACTGTTGTAGGCTCAAAGAATCCGGTTCCATCCCCATAGCCCGTGAAACCAGCCTGAACTTCAGAGGAACTAAAGGGGCAGGCTGGCTGGGATTATCCAATTTGGCTCTGGACTCTGTTTGCCCACACTGCCTAACAGTGACAGCAGAGACACACCTTGAATTGGGCACTTTTGAGTTTTTAAAAATCTTTTTTGTTTTTCCTCCTTTCTAGTTCTTGTTTTGTTTAGTTTTTTTCTTGATTATTTGAACACAGTTTATTTCTTATTGTTGTTCTGTTCTTTTTATTTTTTCCTTTTCTCTTTCCTACCTGTCTTCTTCACCAGTTTCCTAAAGTTTATCCTCCAGCCTTGCATCTGACCTCTTCCTCTTCTTTTATTTGTCTTTTACTCCCTTACCCACCTTTTTTTGGGTACCAGGGATCGAACTCAGGTCCTTGCGCAGCAGGAGGCGAATTCCTTATCCCTTTTAAATAATTTCTCTGAAGGGTAAAAAAGCCATATTAAGGGCTACAATCTGTTATTTCCTAGCCTGTATTTGATGCTATTGTTCTTGCTGATTGTACTACTTTAGCTAAGGTTACAAAATTGTGCTAATCAGTTGTTCCTCCTGGTATACCAAGACTGAGATTGTCCAAGGGTCTTAAAAAAAACACAAAAAACAGGGCCGGGGATTTAGCTCAGTGGTACCACTGCCTGCCTCGAGTTACTTTCCCCTGCAAGATCCCAAGTTCGATCCCTGGTACCAAACCAAACCAAACCAAACCAAACCAAAAATCCTACAGGCCAGTGCCAAAGTACTGGCAGCTGAGCCAAGTAGGCAAAAACTTCTCATCCACAATAAATTGAAGAGGTAGGATGCTGCAACATACTCAAAACCCAAAAGCTAGCTACACCTGGAAGATGGTTCTGAGAAGTTAAGTAATTTCCTAAGGATTCTGAATACTGGCAATAAAGCTACTCGCCATAAGCAATTTACAAGCATCAACTCAGGAATCAAACTTTAAAAAAATAGAAAATGAGAAGACATTTAAACAAGATCCAACCCCCACAGACTTTCAGCTCACCAAAGGCAAACCCCAGGGGAGAAATGAAGTGGAACAAACGAAAAGCCACCCACCTGGACTCTCTGAAGTTGTAACAGCAGAAGTAACAAAGCAGATGAGAGAGGCTCTAGAAAAAAAATCAACGCAGAAATAATTTCCCAGATAACTACAGAGATAGTGATCAGAATGAAATACACAGATAAGAAAATAGAGGAGCTCAGGAATGTGATGGAAGCCATGAATGTCTAGCATAGGAAAGAAATGGAATCCATGAAACAGATTCAAACAGATATCCAGGAGATTAAAAATTCCACTGAAAGTATATGTAGCAGAATGAGCCAGTATGAGGACAAAATATCAGGTATAGAAGACAGGATGCAGTTAGTGATCAGGAAAAGAAACATTTCTTAAAAATTGCAAGGGACCATGAGAAATCAATCCAGCAGCTGCTAGATGATGCAAAGAAGAAGAACATAAGACTGAAGTCAATGAAAAAAGCAGGAGATCGTGCAAATGACATAAAAAAACTGTTCTCAGAAGTAATGGCAGAAAATTTCCCAAACAGGGAAAAATAATTTGACATACAGATAAGTGAGGCATATAGGACTCCAATTAGCCATGATCAAAAAAATCTTCCCCAAGGCATATAATAGTCAAGATTCCAGAAATTAACACAAGGTCAGAATATTAAAAGCTGTAAGAGAAAAGAAACAAATCACCTATAAAGGAAAGCCCATCAGAATCACAGTAGACTTCTCAACACAAACTCTCAAGTCAAGGAGAACTTGAAGTATTTCAAGCCCTAAAGGAAAACAACCTGTAACTCAGATTGATGTACCCTGCAAAACTATCCTTCAAAATTGATGGAGAAATAAGATATTTCCATGACAAAGAACACCTGAAGAAATTCATGACCACCAACCCAACACTCCAAAGTGTTCTGAAGGATATTCTAAAAAGAAACAGTAAGGATTACAACTCCATGAACCCCAACAGAAGGAATTCACTAGATAAGGCAAGGAATTAAACAGAAAAGGAAAGTAGTAAGCCAAAAGCAGGACAATAACATGACAGAGATAATACATATCAGTTATAATCATCAACATTAATGGTCTCAATTCATCAATCAAAAGAAACTGACTGGCAGAATGGATAAAGAAGCACGATCCAATAATATACTGCACATAAGAAACACATTTAATTGAAAACAAATTCAGACGGGGTGACGGGAGGCGGGAAGGGGAAAGGAAAGAAGGAAAAGAAAAAATTATGAGAAAAGAAAAAAAATGCAAATGAAGTCTTTGTAAATAGGGAAGTGTGGAGGGAGTGAAGGGCACACAGGTAACGGGGAAAATATAAGAACCAAGATACATCATGTACAGGTACAAGCACCCAATAACAAATGTAAATGTATTGTATACCTAAAATGTACCAATAAAAGAACTTAAGAATTAAAAAAAAAAAACAAATTCAGACTGAAAGTTAAAGGATGGAAAACTATTCCACGTGAAAGGAAATGGAAAAAAGCAGGGGTAGTAGCTATTTCACTTGTAGACAAAGTGGATGTCAAGCCAAGAGTGATTAAGAGACAACGGGCCAGGGATGTAGCTCAGTGGTGCCGCGCTTGCCTGGCAGGCACAAGGTCCTGGGTTCAATTCCTAGTACCACAAAAACCAAAAAAACAAAAACAAAAGCAAAAAAACAGAGAGAGAGAGACAAAGAATGTCACTATATCCTAGTAAAGGGAACAATCAAAGAGGAAGAGATAACGATCCTAAATAGACATGCACCAAATAGCAGCATACTCAACTATACAAAACAAATATTAACGGACATGAAAAATCATGTAAGCAGTAATACTGTTGTCATGGGGGACCTCAGTACTCCACTGTCACATACAGACAGATCAACTAGACAAAAAATCAACAATGAAATATTAAGAATTGAACCAAACTTTTGAACAGAGTGCTCCACCCCACAACATCAGAATATACATTTTTCTCAGCTGCACATGGGACTTGCTCCAAAACAGACCATATACTAGCTCACAGGACATGCTCAAGTAAATACAAAGGAAATGATTTTATCCCATGCATATCATCGGACTATAGTGCAATAAAATTGGAAATCAACAGCAAAAGAAACCACACGGATTTCATAAACACATGGAAATTAAATAACATCCTCCTAAACAACCAATTGGTCACAGAATTACAGAAGAAATCAGACAATTTCTACAATTACATGATAATGACAATACAACATACCGGGACTTATGGGATGCAATGAAAGCAGTCCTATGAGGGAAATTTATAGTGGAGAATTCTCATATCAGGAAAACAGAGCGAACTCAAACAAACAACCTAATGTTGAACCTCAAGCTTCTAGAAAAAGAGCAAGTCAAGCCCAAAGCTCACACGAGGGAGAAAATTATAAAAGCTGGAGCAGAAATTAAGGCAATGGAGACTAAGAAAACAATACAAAGAATCAATGAGGAGTTGGCTCTTGGAAAGATTAAATAAAATTGACAAATCCTTATCAAAACCTTATCAAAAGAAAGAAAGGACTCAAATCCATGCAATTAGGAACAAAAAGGGAGAAATCACAATAGATCCTGCAGAGATCCATAAGATCAATACCTACTTTGAGAAACTGTATTTTGCTAAGATGGAAAATACAGAAGAAATAGACAAGAGTACTAGATACTGATGAATTACCAAAACTGAATCAAGATATAGAAATTCTCAATAAATCAGTATCAGCCAAAGAAATTGAATATGTAATTTAAAAACTACCAACAAAGAAAAGCCCTGGCCCTGATGGATTCACTGCTGAATTCTACAAGAAATTTAGAGACCTAATGCTGCTACTCCTCAAACTCTTTAATGAAACTGAAAGGGAAGCAATACTCCCAAATTCATTCCTCAAAGCAAGCATTACCCTGATTCCAAAACCAGAGAAAGAGCCAACCAAAAAGGAGAATTACAAGCCAATCTCCCTAATGAACATAAATGCAAAAATCCTTAATAAGATACTGGCAAACAGAGTGCAGCAAATCACCAAGAAGGTTATACACCAGGACCAAGTAGGATTCATCCCAGGGATGTAGGGATGGTTCAACATACACAAATCAATAAATGTAATAGACTGTATTAACAGAGCCAAGGACAGAAACTATATGATCCTCTCAACAGATACACAAAAAGCATCTGATAAGGTCTAACACCTATTCATGATAAAACCCTACAGAAAATTGGTATAGATGGTCTTCATCTTAATCTGATAAAAGCCATCTACAACAAACCAATAGCCAACATCACATTAAATGGACAAAAACTGAACGCTTTCACTCTAAAATCAGGAACAAGACAAGGATGTCCACTGTCACCACTTTTGTTCAACATAGTTCTGGAAACATTAGCCAGAGCAATTAGACAAGCAAAAGAAATAAAAAGAATCAGGATAGGAAAGGAAGAAGTTAAATTATCATTATTTGCAGATGACATGATACACATAAAAGACCCCAAGAACTCCACCAAAAGACTTCTAGATTTGATAACCAAATTCAGTGGTGTAGCTGGATACAAAGTCAACACCCAAAATTCAATAGTTTTCCTGTACACAAATAACAGACTCATGGAGAGAGAAATTAGAGAAACAATCCCTTTCACAATAGCATCCAAAAATATGAAATAGCTAGAAATCAATCTAATGAAGGAAAAAGAAGACCTCTATATTGAAAACTCTGAAAAAGAAGATTGAAGATATCACAAAGTGGAAAGATATCCCTTGTTCTTGGATAGGAAGAACCAATGTAGTGAAAATGGCCATACCTCCAAAATTGTACAGCTTCAATGCAATCCCAATCAAAATCTCAACAGAATATCTCACAGAATTAGAAAAAACAATCCTAAAATTCATTTGGAACCAGAAGAGACTCAGAATAGCAAAGGCAATTCTGGGCAACAAAGGCAAGGCAGAGGGTATCAGAATTCCTGACCTGAAATTATACTACAAAGCTACTGTGATAAAAACAGTGTGGTAAAAAAAAAACCCCAAAAAACAACAGCATGGTACTGGCAAAAGAACAGACTTGAGGATCAATGGAACAGACTAGAAGATGCAAGAAAAGACTCTAAGCAAGGCCGAGGATTTAACTTAGTGGTTGTGTACCTGCCTCGCAAGCGCAAGGTCCTGAGTTCAATCCCTGGTACTGCAAAAAAAACCCCAACAAAACAAAACAAAAGAAAAAAACCTCTAAACGCACTCAGCCACCTTATCTTTGACAAAGGAGCCAAACACCTTCACTGGAAGAAAGATAGCCTCTTTAATAAATGATGCTGGAAAAACTGGCTTTCCACATGCCAAAGATTGAAACTAGACCCACATCTTTCACCACGCACTAACCTGAAATCGCAATGGATCAAAGATCTAAATATTAAAACAGAAACGCTAAAACTGCTGGAAGAGAGAATAGGTAGAACACTTGAGGACATAGGCGTAGGTAAAGACTTCATGAACAAAAACCAGACTACACGGGAAATACTACAAAGAATCAACAACTGGGATCACATCTTATTAAAAAGCTTTTGCACAACAAGAGAAACCATCAACAAAGTGAAGAGACAACCCACAGAGTGGGAAAATATTTTCACCAGCTATTTAGATAAAGGACTGTATTGGGCTGGGGACTCAGCTCAGTGGCTCCACCACCTGCCTCGCAAGCTCAAGGTCCCAAGTTCGATCCCTGGTACTAAAAAACAAAACAAAAAAAAAAAAGAAAGTCAGATAAAGAACTATTCTCTAGAATATATAAAGAACTAAAAGAACTCATATCCCTCAAAATTTTTTAATCCCTCCAATTTAAAGATCCAGGGTAAAAACAGGCATCTGAAATAAAGACACTTCTCGGATAAAAAAAATTAGAAATGACAAATAAATATATGAAAAAATGTTCAACATCACTGATCATTTGAGAGATGCAAATAAAAACAATGCTGAGATTCCATCTCACTCCAGAAAGAATGACTGCTATCAAGAAATCAACCAATAACAAATGCTGGAGGGGCTATGGGGAAAAAAGAATCCTCCACTGCTGGTGGGAGTGTAGACTGGTGCAACCACTGTGGAAATCAGTGTGGAGATTTCTCAAAAAACTAAAATTAGAGGTTCCATCTGACCCAGCTATACCTCCTCTTGGTATCTTCCCCCTAAAATTAAAAGCATATCACATATCATAGTTTATGATATAAACATTCCATGTTTATAGCAGCACAGTTACAGCTAAATCTTGGAAACACCCCAAATGTCCATCAATGGACAAGTGGATAAAGATGTGGAGTTTTTTTATACAATGGAGTACTACCATGCTATAAAGAAGGATGAGCTTCAGACATTTATAGCTAAATGGATGGACCTTCAGACCATACTCTTACGTGAAATAAACTGGACACATGTTCAAAAATACTGCATTGTTTCTCTGGTGTGAGAAACTGAATGTGGAAATAAGGACTGAGATGTACAATGGATGTTGGGAAATGGGAAGAAAGTGTTCAAATGGGAAGGGGAACAAGGGAGAAGGGAGGGAGAAAGGAAAGAAGGAACAAGAAAAAAAGTGAAAATAGGAAAAAATGGAAACAAAGCTTTTGTACATAGGAAGGGGGCCTGAGGGAGGGAATGGGATAAAAATGAAATAAAATTTATTAAATAAATAAATCTAAAGAAAAGTCAAAGAGTAGTCTGTCCAAAAAGCTTAAAGGAAAAGCTGAGGAATGAAATATCCACAGGGACTTGAAAATACTGACATACTTCTGGCCATTGAGGAAGGGCCATAACAATATGTCCAGAGCGGTGCATGTGGGCAGGAAAGATGGATGCTATTTTGCCTAGACTGTTCTCAAACTCGTGCGCTTAAGTAATCTTCCTGCCTCAGCCTCTCCAGTAGCTAGGACTACAGGCATGCAACACCATGCCTGGCAAAGGCAGAATGTAGAGAATGGGCTTTTAGAAAAGGCATTAAAGAAACTACTACAACTACAATAGATAGCAATAGAATAAATTCTGGGAAGAGGTAGGAATTTGATTTTCAGAACTGTCACATTATATACTGTTTAAAATGTTCAGTTTTCAACAAAAAATTATGTAAAGAAACAAAGTATGGTCCATACATGGGAAAAAGCAGTAACAGTCATGAGGAAGCAAACATGTTACACAAAGAATTTAAATCACCTATTTAAAATGTTCCAAGAACTACAGTAGAAAGAACTAAGTCTAAAGAACTAAAGGAAAGTATGAAAATGGTGTCTTAGCAAATTGAGAATATCAGTAGGAGAGAGAAATTATAAAAAGGATCAAATAGAAATTCTGGAGTTGAAAAGTGAAGCCTAAATGCTGAAAGGAAAGAAGTACCTGAATGGCTCAACTGCCTATCCGCAGGTACAAGAAAGTAAGCTTGAAGACAGGTCAACTGAGACTATCCAGTATAGGAAACAAAAATGGAAATTGTGAGGAAAAATTAAGATTCTCTGGGAATTGTAAATTTACATTATATACGTTGAAGAGTGTGTTAAGTTTTTGAAAAATAATCATCTCCTAAACAACCCTCCTCCCTTCTTTTTTGTGATGCCTGGGATCAAATCCAGGGCCTCCAAGCCAAATCCCTAACTCCTAAGTCTGAGGAATAACATTAATCCAAATGTTTATCAAACTCCATGTAGGATAAACTGAAAGAAACCCACACCTGGTCACATCATAATTAAACTGCCAAAATGCAGCACAAAGTACTTTAAAATCTTTTTCTTTTTGGGGGGTGGGGGTGGTATTGGTATTGAACCTAAGGCCTTCATACTGAGCTATTTCCTCAGTCCCATCCAGACCTGTCTTGGGCTTCAGGGGTTTGCTGGCAGTCTTCAGCGTTCTGTGTCATCATCCTAAACTCTGCCTTCATTCAAATCTGTGTCCTAACTATCCATTTTTATAGTAATACTGGTAAATTCGATTAGAGGCCCATTTTGCTCCAGTATCACCTCATTTAACTAATATATCTGCAATGACCTTATTTCCAACTAAGGTCATATTCTGAATTATTGGGAATTAAGACTTCAATAAAGGAAGAAGGCACAGTTCAAACTGTAATAAGGCCATTTCCATGACTAACAGGACATGTTTGATCTCACTTCTATATAATGTTCTTTATGGGTTTTATTTTGCTCCCCCTCATTTCTATCCTTATGCCCTATACTGCTTGCTACAGTTGTTTTTTTGTGGGTTTTTTTTGGTACAGGGGATTGAACTCTGAACTTTGTGCTTGCGAGGCAGGTGGCAGAAACACTGAGCTAAATCCCTGCCTCTTGCTAGTTTTAATGTTGCCTTCATTCTGTGGTACCATCTAGTTAACTCGTTATCTCTTTGTTTTGCTATTTACTCCGGTAGTCTTTGCATTTCATCCTTGTGTTTCCTTCATAGACCGTGCGGTTATTTGATTAAGTTGTTTAAATTTATGGTGGAATGTTCTTTAAAAAAATATTACCTGTCCTCTGTGAGTGCTTTAAGGAATTCATGATACTTTGTTGCACTTTCTCCATGCTTTAATTTTTTTTTTTGGTACCGGGGATCGAACTCAGGACCTTGTGCTTGTGAGGCAGGTGCTGGAACCACTGAGCTAAATCCCTGGCTCACCCTACACTTGAGTTATCTTCATATAAAATTTTCTATTACTACTCATCAATGAGTAAGCTGGGCTATTCCTAAAAATAGCCATTTATCTGAGACTCCTTTTACCTGGGTACCTGAGGGGATCTTCCTCCTCCACCTAATTCTTTTTTCACAATGTAAATTGACTACTGCATGCAAAGCTATTCTGAGTGCTGGTGTGGGGCCCGATCTCCACAACTTCTAAGAACCATACTAAACCCAAGAGTCTACAAACAACCCCTCTTTACCTGCTGTTACTTACAGGAATAGACATGTATATTTCACGGCATGCTCTTCACCTTTAGGAACTAGATTATGATCTAGTACTTTAAAAACAACTCTACATTACTGTGTTTAAAATGCATTTCATTTAAAAATGTATTATCAGGGCCGAGGATTTAGCTCAGTGGTTTCACTGCCTGCTGGATAAGCACAAGGACCCAAGTTCGATCCCCGGTACCAAAAAAAAAAAAAAAAAAAAGTATTATCAGGGGCTGGGGATTTAGCTCAGTGGTTATGCTGCCTACCCTCATACGCAGAAGGTCCCGAGTTTGATCCCCAGTACCAAAAAAATAAAAATAAGTAAAAGTGTATTATCTAGAGCTAGAGTTAATGTTCTGTGGTAGAACACTTGTATGTACAAGGCCATGCGTTCAGTCCCAAGCACCACCAAAAAATACTAAACCAAAAAATAGCATCAAATGTTGGTAAGAATGTGGGGAAAAGTGGGAGGCATATTTCATGACGATGTAATGCATTCTGTGGCCAGAAACCATAATTTAAATTGCACATTTGCTTTGACCCAGCAATCCTATTTCCAGAAATACATCTCAGAGAAATGTCTGCATAAGAGCTCATTGATACAGGAACAAAGAGATTTATGACAGTATTATTACAGTGATAAAAGGAAATAACTGAAGCATTCATTTGACAAAGACTAATTATGGCATCAACACACCTAGTAACAACTCTTAGTACCGAAATACAGTCTCCTTTTGTCCTGTTTCATTTTCTTGACCTCTGGAGATGGTATGTCCTAAGGTGTGGACCTTGCACCACTTCTATTCTCTATTTATACTGTCTTCCGCTCTTGTAGCTCTGAAGAACATGTATGTGTTTACAATTCCCATATCTGTATCACCAGCATGGACTGCTGCCTTCAATTTTACAACCTCAGAGTTTCATACTCAACCTTATATTTGACATCTTCATCTATGTGTCTAGCCACTTGGATATTACAAGGTAAAAGGTTTAACACCAAGCTCCTGATTTTTCCCTACTACTCACAGCAGTTTCTTCCTTTTAGAATAGACAATACCATTCTCTAGTTGCTTGGGCAAAATCTCGGAGATATCCTTGACTCCTCCCTTTCTCTCCACTTCATCAGAACATGGTCAGCTGTACTTAAAAACATATCCAGAATCTACACTGGGAATGGTAGCACACACCTGTAATCCCAGGATCTGGGAAGCTGAGGCAGAAGGATTGTAAATTTAAGTCCCACCTGGGCAATTTAGCAAGACCCTGTCTAAAATATAAAAGCACTGGGGATGTAGCTGAATGAGAAGTTGTGTTCATCCCCAGGACAGCAACAAACAAACACCCAAACCCAGTATCCAAAACCCAAATACTTAAGAATTTTATTATCTCCAGGCTGGGCGTGGTGTTGCCTACTTATAATCCCAGCACTCAGGAGGCTGAGGCTGAGGCAGGAGGATTGCCATGAGTTTGAGGTCAGCCTGCATTACATAGCAAGTTCAAGGCTAGTCTGAACTACATGGTGAAATCTTGTCTCAAAACACCAAAAAAAAAAAAAAAAAAATTTTATTATCTCCACTTTCTCCAAGCCACTAAGCTATGGTTCTATCATTTGGCCTCTCCCTGTTGCCAACCCTGACCTCTTGCAACTTCAAACTACAATAGCTATAGCGATCCTCTAAAAAGTATGTTAAGTCATGTCACTCCTGTTCCTTAACCATCTAATTGCTCTCTTACTCAGAATAAAATCCAAGGCTTTGGGATGGCCCACAAGCTTCGATATAACTTAGCTTTCAATTATCTATGAAACATCTTCTACGACTCTCCCTTGTTCTAGTCTGATCTTCCATGCTGTTCCTGTGGATTCCTAATGTGCAGGCAGTTGACACTCTGCATAATGCCAGTATGCATGGATTTTGTAATATATATATACTTAGCTGTTGTGTTATTTTCTCTCATTGCTATGACAAAATACCCGATTCCTAAAGTTAAATGGGAAAGGGTTTATTTAGCTTACAGTTTGTAGAGGTTTCAGTCCATAATCAGCTGGCTCCAAGGCAAGGTGACACATGGCAGAGGGCATCACAGGGGAGAAACAGTTCATGATGCCCACATGGTAGGGAAAGCAAAAGGACCTTAATTAACAGTGTCTTTCTGTCTCTTTCATGTTATTCAGACTACTTAGGGCGGGTAGCACTCCACCCTTAATCCCAGTGCCCTTGGGCTTACCCCATCATGAATCAATCACATACTCTAGTCAGACACCTAGAAAAAGCATGAGGCTTTGGGGGGACAGCTAAACACAAGCCATAACAGTTGTAGTACACCAGTCCCTCAACAACACTGATCCGTAGCCACCATATGACATGCGAAAAAAAAATATGGTGAATGTTTAAATAAAAAAATTTATTACAGAAAGATACATTGCTATCACTCTACCTCGAAATCCACCCTACCCACCCCCCCACCCCACCCGCGCCGCCCTTTGAACACTTATTCCATCATACATGCCACTTTCTGAAGCGGTTCTGGAAGTCCTCTTTTGTGAAAGTCTTTAAAAGGTATAACTGAAAATATGGTGAATGTTGCTGCTGAGAGCCATCCAATTGAAAGGTAGGCTGGAAAAAACATGGTGTGTCCTCATTTACCTTTCTCACTGGCACTGTGGCACTTCTGGCTCATCCTCAAAGTCAAAATAACCATAAAAAGGAAATGTTATGAAGACATTCATAAAAAAGAACTTCCAAAACTGCTTCAGAAAGTGGCAAGAAGGATGGCATATGTGTGTTCAAATGAAGGGGAGCACTTTGAGGGGAATTAATGGCAACGTGTCTTTTATGGTAATTATGTGTTCTTTTAAACAATGTAGGCTGGGATTTAACTCAGTAGTTCCACCTCCTGCCTCGAAAGCGCAAGGTCCTGAGTTCAATCCCAGTACCAAAAAAAAAAAAAAAGTAAACATTCACTGGATTTTGCGACCACACCTCATATACTAACCATAACTGCATGAAGCACAAACTTTGTGGCTAGCTATATAGTTCCAACTAACAGCCAGGAACCATGCTCAGGGACCAATCCTATAACTTCTTCAAATGTCTCATGGTGATTGGTTACTACACACCTGAATAATAGTTCAGGAGGGTAGAAAAGTGTGTAGCTGTGCTGTTCTCGTTTCTCAGTGATAAATCTATGTAAAATTTACAGAAAATGAAACAATGAAATAAAGAACTAGCAAAAAAAGGATGAAAAATGCACCCTAAAAGCCCAAAAATGATAATACTGGAAGTGAAGCTGGATGTGAATAAAGATTTAAAAATAGTACAGCAAGAAGAGAGATAACCCTAGGCTTATACATACAATGGCATGGGCATACTGAAAGTTCTATGATCATAAAAAAAAATGTAAAGTAGTTTTAGTAACACCTTTCAGATTAAAATTGCACTAGGAACAGAAATTAAGTTAGGGCAAAAATAGGAATACTTCGGAGAGAATTTTCTTTTTTGTACCGGGGATCGAACTCAGGACCTTGCACTTGCGAGGCAGGCGGCGGAACCAATGAGCTAAATCCCCAGCCCTGGAGAGAATAATTTTTAAAAAATCATAATCATTCAAGGTAAGTTAGTTGACATGTTGCAAGGAAAGTAGAGATACCTTTCTACTCTGAGTAAAGGCTGACTTCATCAAGTTACTATGAAATAATTGGTCTTAATTGCTAAAGTTGCTTCTGTGAAATCTGCACCAAGTCCAAGCAGCTGTAAAGACAAGCAGTTCTGAGGCAAAAGATGAAGTCCCTGGAGGTGATGTTAACAAAACTCCTCTCAGGAAAGAACTCTTGGAGATACTTCACAACACTGAAAATGCAATGGATAAAAGGCTAGAAATGGATCCAAGTTTGGAAATGAGTGTAACAACTGAAGCTTGGAATTCTTGCTCTGGATCAGGTTATACCATAAGAAGGCAAGCAGCATCCTAACCACTCTTGAGTTTCTAACATTTTAAATTACACTGTAGTAAGTAAATACTGGTTTCATTATTTTTTCATTTTCTTACATATTACAACAAAGAGTAAGAGAGTTTTAGTATTTTTACAAAAGTTTTTAAAGGTCACAATCATTGTAATCTTTCCCACTGATAAGGTCACTATGCAGTTCAGCTTGCATCGTTATTTTTATTTCCTGCACTAACATGTAAAGCAACAAATGTGTACATACCTGATATGGCTTGTGTCTAGATGTCCTCCTAAAGCCTCATGGGAATAAGGTGGGGCTTTTTTGGAGGTGGCTGGATCTGGAGTGTGTAATGCTAGAATTGATTCATGGTGCAATGCTAGACTCAAAAGACCACTAGGATTAAGAGTGTTGAGTGCTACCCGCTCTAAATCATCTGGATAAAATAAGGGGCAGGAAGATGCTATTAAGGTACCGTGTTGCTTTGCTACATCCGGTTTGCCATGAACTGCTGCCCCTCTGCCATGTGCCACTCTACCTTGGAGCCAGCTGATTATGGACTGAAACCTCTACAAACTCTGAGCTAAATAAACCCTTTCCCTTTAACTTTCAGTGTTGGGTATTTTGTCTCCGTAAGGAGACAAAATTAAGACAGTACCCCTACATCTGATAGTGATCAGATAACTCATGATCAGATAACTGCTCCTTGTCCCACAAAGAGGCACTGGGGGAAAATGAGCAAGTAAAAAGTTTGAAAAGACAGGTAAGGTGCAAGAGGAGAAAGCAAGCTATAGAAGTGGAACACAAGGTAAAGATGGTCTGAAAGGTAGAGAAGGAAAAAAGAACAGAGAAAGAGGCACAAAAAGGTCAATTAAAATTATCACTAAAGGGTGAAAATTGGAGAAGATGAAAAAAACAGAGACTACAAAGCCATCTGAAGTGTTATGCCTAGATCTGTGGTTAGTTCTTGGGGTTTGCACTTCACTGTGAAATGGTCCCTGCACTTTCCTCTGCCTGACAGATACGTCCTGACTTCTAGGAGCATGTAGCATATTCCTTTATGCTCTTTAAATCTCTGCCCACAGAAGCTTTTCTGTACACCATCACTTTCTCCCCTCATTTTTTTTTTTTTTTGCATTGGGGATCAAATTTGAGACCTTGCACTTGCGAGGCAGGAGGCAGCACCACTGAGCTACATCTCCAGGCCCCCGCCCCCTTTTTGAGACAAGGTCGCACTATGTAGTTTAGGCCGGTCCTGAACTCACTATGTATCCCAGTGTGGCACTGAACTCAGTGATCCTCCTGAATGCTGGGATTACTCCCTTCACCTTTTATTCTCTTTACACTATTTCTTTTCATCATACATTCCTTGTTAAACCCACTCTATAGAGTAATGGAGACTTTGTACCATCTTAGTCACTGCAGTATTTCCCCAGATCCTAAAATGATGTGTATCTTCCCTGGCATAAACATGGCATTCATAATGTTTCTCCCTAAACAAAGTTTTATGAAGAAACAGATCTATTATTAAGTAAAAATATAGGATTTAACCTAATTAGCAAGGTTCCTTTTAAAAGAATATATTAAATTACTGGCGTACAGGTGCACACCTATGATCTCAGCTATTCAGGAGTCTGAGGTGGGAGAACTGCTTGAGCCTAGTAGCTCAAGACCAGATTGGGGAACACTGTGAGACCCATTGCAAAAACAAAATAAAAAGACAATCTATCTAATGTGTATATAGAAAAAGATGTGCAAAGATACTCATTAAAATTGTCACCAATCAGTATCATTCTGAGGGGTGGGACCAACAAGGTAGGTAGAGAACACAATGATTTTGAATATATTCTGAATATATATCACCTCTTATGATTGTTAACTATTGTGTCAATCTGAGTAAGAAAGGCCCAACTGATCCCAAATGACTGGCTTAGCATAGCTCTGGATGTGTCTAAGGGATTTATTGAAGAAGGAAGACCCACCCTGGGTGTGGGTGGCACCAACCAATAGGCCTGTCTCCTGGGTTCCAGCACCAACCCTTTGTCTTCCTGATATGGACTTGCTCAGACACTATACTGAGCTCTAGGCTTTTGAATTCTGACTGCATCTTTTGGAACTCCAGTGCTCAGACAGCCCTTTTGCACTCTTCCAGACCTGACTGTGTGTGTGGTCATTGTAAACCTACCTTATAAATTCACATAGGGCCAGGGATTTAGCTCAGTGACAGTCCTATTATGTTGCTAGACTGGTCTCAAAGTCCTGGGCTCAACCGATCCCACCTCAGATTCAGTAATAAATGGGTGTAGAAGCATACAATAACATAACCACCTTTTCCTTTTTTTTTGGTACCGGGGATTGAACTTGGGACCTTGTGCTTGCAAGGCAGGCAGCAGAACCACTGAGCTAAATCCCCAGCCCACCAGAGCTTTTTTTTTTTTTTTTGGTACCAGGATCGAACTTGGGTCCTTCCACTTGAGATGCAGGTGGCAGAACAACTGAGATAAATCCCTGGCCCCTATATCCACCTTTTCATACTGTTTTTTTATATCATCTGATTATTTTTCCAAAAAAACATTACTTTTGGAATTAAATTATGAATAAAGAAAAACCATGCATTACCTGTTGCTATGATGCCATTTTTGACAGCAGTAATGACTGAGTGTGTGTTTCAGGGAGGATCTATACTAAGCCCATCAACTTGTTTAAATATACAAGAATTCTATGAGGCAGGTGTTGTTAAATACACTCACTTTTAATCCCAGCACTCAGGAGGCTGAGGGAGGCTAGCCTAAATTACACAACGAGATTCTATCTCAAAAACATTACAAAAAAAAGAAAAGAAAAGAGAAACAAAATGTAAATACACTCACTTTATAAATGATGCAAATGGAAATCAGAGAGGTGGAGAAATGTTTTCAGGTCATAAAGTCAGAAAAGCCATATAAAAAGACGCACCCAGAAAAATTATGTGAAATTGGGCACGTTTACTAGACTTTCCTCCAAAATGTGTAATGGAAAATAAGACTGGTTAAAAACACTTAGGTGCTCACCCTGCAGGCCTAGGTGACCCGGATGTACTCCGAATAGAGCTCTCCACTCGAGGACTAGCCACTTCAGGAGGCTGAGGAGGAATGAGGGTTTTCCGAACTGCCATTCTGAAAGAGACAAACCCAGAAAATAGCAGCCCAAGGGTATGAGAAACACATTTGCCAGGCAAACCTATGGCAAAATAAAAGCAATATATTGACAAGGTACTTTGTAAATAAATTTTTATTATATCAAATAACAGAGGGACATTATTGAATGAGCCAAATAATACCAAAAGGCTTTTTTGGGGGTAGGGGGTACCGGATATCAAACTCAGGACCTTGCACTTTCGAGGCAGGCAGCAGAACCACTGAGCTAAATCCCCAGCCCAAAAAGGCTTTTAACAAAATGTAACAAGGTCAGGTCCCTTTGCCTTTCCTACTGGCTTTCTGCTATCTCCCTTCAGGAAGAAATCACTGTAAGTCTTTTAGCTGGTGCTTCTAGCAGGCCACACCTCTTTTCTACCAAATGTTATTAAAATTTTAACTTCTACCAACTTCTGACAGTCATTATGTCTAAGTGTTGCCATAAACCATAAGCAAGTTCTTAGAAGCCAAGTGGAAAAAAATTATCAAAGAATTAAGGATCAACTGTGTCATGCAGCAGAAGTCACATAAGGCACTGACTGAGATTTACCACTGGGTTTAGCAATGTGGACAGCACCAGTGATCTTGATATGTGTAGTTTGAATACAGTGTGCAGAACAAATGCCAGGTGAAAATGGTTTGAGAAAATGGCGAGACCAGAATATGCCACTTTCTAGTGCCTACATTAGGGTGCTAACACTTCAGAAATGGTCACAGAGATGCTATGTCCCCCGATAAAAGACTAAATCACCCAACTAAGTAGTCTTCCCACAGAAGCAAAACCAAAAAGTAAAGTGTATCTAACCCATTGTTTAGATTCAGGTAACAATTTACAAAGAATGCAAAGGATAAGAGAACAAGAGAAACCACACTGGAGTAGAGTCAGCTGAAATGAATTCCCTGTGAGTACCCTGTAAACCTATCCCTAGCTCCTGTGAATGTGACCTTACTTGAAAACAGTGCTTTTGTAAGCATAATTACATGAAGAATTTTAAGATACGATGGAAAAAAAAAAGAGAGAGACGATCACTCTGGAATTAGGGTATTTCTCAAATAAAGTGAATGGTAGGAAGGTCATGTGAATGTAGGGGCAGAGGTTGCAGTGCAATGTTGCTAGCCCAGGAATGTGAGGGACTGCTAACAGCCACTAGAAGCTACAGAAAAGATATGGACAGTTTTTCCTTAAGTTGTTAGGAGAAGCCAACCCTGCAACACCTTGATTTCAGGCTTCTAGCTACCAGAACTGTAATTTGGCCAGGCGTGGTGGCACACATCTATAATCTCAGCACTCCAGAGGCTGGGGCAGGAGGACTGCACAGGGTTCAAGGCCAGCCTGAATCACATAGCAAGATTGGGTCTCAAAAAACCCAAAAGGAACTGTAATGTAATAAATTTCTGTTGTTTTAAGCCAAAAAATTTACAGTAATTTGTTACAGCAGCACTAGAAAATTTATACAGTGGTGAAGGCTGCTGAGAAAATCCAGAGGTAGGGTTAAGGAAATCAAGTTTATATAATAAATAAATTGCAAGAAAAAAGATAGAAAAAGCCTATATATTAAAATAGTCTTAAGGGTCATACAAACTAATCACGTTGTAGGCACATCATGAAAGTATGAACTGATTCAGGGCTCTGGGTGTGGCAGAGCATCTGCCTACCAAGTTCTATACACCCAGCTTCATCAGAAAACAAAAAAAGATCACCTAAAAACTTCAAGCAAATTCACCAAGAAAAAACTAGATTTGATTAAATAATACAGAACAAAACTTGTGACAATTGTGACCACTGTAAATTTATATATTGACTGGATATTGATGTTTTTCTTCTTGTTGTCAGTGGTACTGAGGATCAAACCCAGGGGGCTTTCTACCTCTGAGCTACATCCCCATCCCTTTCTATTTTTTATCTGAGATAAGGTCTTGCTAAGTTGCCCAGGATGGGCTCAAACTTGTGATCCTCCAGCCTCAGCTTCCTGAGTACCTGGGATTACCAGCATATACTACTACAAATGGCTTATTAAGGGTTTTTTTTTAAATAAGTATGTATCTCTCAATAGATGCCTGGTGAGATATATACAAATAAAATGACGTTCACAACTTACTTCGGAGAAGGTGGCGATTAGGCACATGCACAAACAAAACTGGCCATGAGCTGCTAAGCTGATAACTGAAGCTGAGGGATGGATATGTATTCATACATTCAAAGTTTATTATGTTTAACTTTTCATAAGACCAACCCTCCTTCCATCAGCAATAAAATAGTACCAAAAGGACAACAATAAGTTTACAAAGCTGTGAGCAGTGGTGCAGGTGTGTAATCCCAGTACTCTGGAAGACTGAAGCAGGAGGATTGCAAGTTCAAGCTCAGTGTGGGCTTTTGAGACCCTGTTTCAAAATTAAAATAAAAAGGGGCTGGGAATGCAGCTCAGTGTGAAAGCCCAAAGATACAGGACTATAAACTCTGAAATAAACACACTCAAATAGCAAGATTGGTGAGGATGAAGCAGTGATGTTGGATAGTGTCAATGAATGTAACCACTTGGAAAGGCCACCTGCGCTATCTACTAGAGACAAACAACAGCACATTCACAGCCTAACCAACTCTCCTCAGGAGGTAACACAAATACATTTGTGTATGAATCAGAACTCTTCCTTGAAGGCGAAAGGTCCTGAATTTGATCCCTGGTACCAAAACAAAAACATAAGCAAAAACAAAATAAACATGAATCAGAACTCTTGTACAAAAATGTTCACGACAGCATTATACACAAAAACGTGAAAACCCCGATATCCGTGGATCAACTATGGTACTGTTACACAATGATATTTTATACATCAAGAGAAAAATTACAATCACATGCACTGAAGTTTGGTGTGGTGACACACACCTGTAATCCCAGCACTCGGGAGGCCAGCCTGAGCTACACAGTGAGACCCTGTCTCAAAATGTGGACGTACTACACAAAACCAAGTGAAAAACTTCAGATTACATGAAAAATACATAATACTGTATATGATTCTATTTATGGGGTCAGAACTTAAAAAGACTGTTAGTTACTTCTAAGAAAAGGTGCCAGCTAAATGCCACAGCAGTCAGACACTGCCAGGTCATCAGGGTGTTTATGTATTATCTGGCTACTTCCTATATACTTCCATGAAAATACTGAAACAAATACTAGCAGAACTGGAGAGAGCAAATATCATCAACTTTATTTTCTTTGCTAAGAGGAGTTAAAAATGGGGCTAGTGTGGCCGGGGATTTAGCTTAGTGGTTCCGTCGCTTGCCTTGCAAGCGCAAGGACCTGAGTTCGATCCCTGGTACCAAAAAAAATAAAAACAAAAAAACAACAACAAAAAAAATGGGGCTGGTGGGGAATAGATGATGGAGCAACACAGGATCAATAGGATATTTTTAAGACAGAAGAAATGACATGTCCAGATTGGGGCGGGGGTGCTCAGTGGCAGAACACTTGCCTAGGATGTCTGACTCTCTGGGCTTGATCTCCAGGCCTGGGAGTGGAAAGGATAGCACAGAGGTTGAACATAAGTGAATGATCCTCTAGGAAAACAACAAAACCAGATGCTGTAGGAAGAGTGAAGAGCTCCCTCTACAGCAGTGATGGTAAACCTTTTATTTAGAGGCAAGTACCCAAACTGCAAACCCAGACCTACTTATTTATCACAAAGTGCCAACACTGCAATTAAACCTGAATACTGAGGTTTTAGTTTAGAAAAAAACAACTCATACGACTTGTGATGTCACTGCAGAGAGGGCTCTGTATGCTCGTTGAAGCACTCGTGCCACAGGTTTGCCACCATGGCTCTAGAGCATTACTCAGGCACTCTGAAGGGGAGCCCAGAGAGCTCTCTCTAGAGCAGCACAAGGCAATGGTGCTGGCAGGGAAGAAGTGAGAGCTGCAGTCTGTGGGAGCTCCCCTTTGATCACTTCCATTTTCTCAACAAAGTAAGAATCAAGTCCATTAGCTAACAGTGAAGGTGGGCAAGGCCTGGAGGCTCTGAGAGGAGAAACAGAATAGCTGTCCTAAGAGGATGGTGCAGGAAAACATACTCTTGTGGGCCCACTACAACATCCCAGTGGGTTTGAGGTCCAGCATTGGAGCTGACAAAGTGAAGAGGAGGCCAAGGAAGTTGAGGCAAGTGATAGCTTTGTTCAGGAAGAGCAGAGAGGGACTGTGGAAGATAGTGAAGCATCCTGAAAAGGCAGAAGCCTCCATGGATGGAAGGCTCCTGGTGGTCTGGCGGGAGCTGGAGAACTGCTAGAAGGGAGGTGGGGAGACAGAGTGGGATATGGGACACGGAGACAGAAAGAGGCCAGGAGGCTTGCAGGGTGTGTTCTAATGAAGCTACTTTGGCCTGCACACAAAGCTCAGGGAGGCCGTGTGTGTGTGTGTGTGTGTGTGCACGTGCGTGTGTGTGTATGTGTGTGTGGTGGGATGGCGCTTAAGTAACGAAGGGGGTCTGACAGTTTTAGGTAACAGTAAAGACAGGCACGCCATCATCACAAATGACAATCAGACATTATGTGCTACTTCTGCAGGCACAAACATCCCAGCAAAATCAAACTTGAACCTTGTCAAGCCTCTAGATTGGCCTTGTCCAAGAGGGAACCATGTGGACCTACTGAGCACTTAAAGTGGAGCCAGTATAACTGAGGAACAACATTTGTAATGTTATTTATTTTTGTTTTAATTTTTTTTTATGGTGCTGGGAACTGAAACCTGAGAGCCCTGCACATGCTAGGCAAGCACTCTACCACTCTATACTCCCAGGCCTATAGTGTTCATCTGAACTTAAAAACAGATACTCAATTCAGTTACTGGAGAACATTTCACTGAGCCTGGAATAACTTGGCTATGGGAAAGCATTTTTTCCACTACGTATGTGATGAAATCTAAATACAGATTAAATGCTTTTGAGGAGAAATGGCTGCAAATTGTAGTAAGGCATGACAAGGATGCCTACCAGACCCAAACTAAGGGACAGAAGATTCATAGCCACCGCTCTGGAGAACCGCAGGGTAAGTAGGGTCCCTGAGGAACAGCCAGGTAAAGCAAGAAGGCATGGATAAGAAAGAGGGCTGGGAATGGCAGCACAAGCCTGTAATCCTAGCACTTGGGAGGCTGAGGCAGGAAGATCACTGCCAAGTTTGAGGCCAACCTGGGTACACAGTGAGTTCAAAGCCAAGGCCAGCCTGAACTACATAGTGAGAACCTGTCTCAAAAAAAAAAAAACCAGAGATAAGGACAGAAGACATTCAGATACTGAAATGTATATTACAGAGAACAGCAAAAGAATCCTGGGGAGGTGACAAAAAATAGGAAAGGGGCTGATCTTTTGTCTCTAGTGCTGTGGAACTTCAGAATATTGGCATGGGTTTATTGTATCCCCTGCATGTACTGTGCTAAGCATTTCTTTAAATCAGAAACCTTTAGTTCCCATAATTTTCTGTGAATTACTTTGTAAATTGTTCTCCATTTCTCTGATCTCTCTGTAGAAAACTCATTATACAGAGACTAGATCTCCTCAACTGGATTTTGTGTGTGTGTGTGTGTCTTTTCTTTCCTATTTTCTCTGCCTTTTTGCTCCACTTTTCAGATTTCTTATCTTTCAACCTATCACGTTTTAAATTTTTGTTATCATATTCTGGGCTCTAACTGCTTCTCAACAGAGTTTAGCCTACTCTCCTTTAAAAAGTGGGCCTCTTCCTTTACCCCTACCTCTTCCTGTCCTTGGTCCTCCTCAAGATTCTGCAGTATAAAGATGATCCTTAACTTACCCCAATGTAAGCTTAGCACTTAACTTTCTCACAGGCAAGGCTGTGACTACTGTATTTGCCTAGCTGCTTTTCAGCTTCCAAGTTTTCTTGCTATAGTCTCCTCTCCTCTCGCACTTATAGTCTTTTTAAAACACATAAGTACAGTAGGGGTTTAAGAGAGAGAGGAATTTGGAAGTGCTCAATCAATCTATCTTTTACTTTTTAAGAGGCATAGAAAAGATTTATTAGGCAAAGTTAAAGAAGTACACATTCGGCCAGGGATTTAGCTCAGTGGTTCGGGCACCTGCTTTGAAAGCGCAAGGTCCCGAGTTCGATCTCTGGTACCAAAAAAAAAAGTACACATTCATCTGGGTGTGATGAAGTTTATAATCCCAACACTCTCTGAGGCTGAGTCAGAAGGATCATAAATTTGAATGTAGCTAGCCTGGGCAATTTAGGGACTTAGTGAGATAAAGCACTGTCTGAAAAATTTAAAACAAAAAAAAAAAAAGGAAGGTAAAGGTCCTAGATTCAATCCCCAGTACCACATATACAAAAAGTTACACACTCAGAAAGAAAAAAGTAAGAGTATGTATACTGAAGAGACAGGGGCACCTCAATCTGCCATCTTAACTATAAACTTTCTGTATTTTTTTTTTTTTGGTACCAGGGATCAAACTCAGGACCTTCTGCTTATGAGGCAGGTGGCAGAACCACTGAGCTAAATCCCCGGCCCCCTCTCTGTACTTTTATTGACAGGGTTACTTCACCATAAGCTGACTTATACCAAAAAAAAAAAAAAAAAAAATCTTTAAAAAGTACTCATAATCACTAAAGTCAGGAACTCTGGTCCATGCAAAGCTCTGCACATCTGAAAACCCTACTTCCAGCAAGTTTGCTATGCTTTAGCCACTTGCCAGTCCAATTATTTAAATACAGGATGACCAACAATTGCTTATTTTTATAAGATAATGTAATACAAAATATAGAAAACAATACTTTTATTGAATTTATTCAATAATCTTTGATTTCAATAACATCTTACAACATTCAACACAATGCAATGTTACAATCTGGACAGTAGCATCTAGTCTCTTTCAGAATTCTTTTTCCTTATTGTCTTTCTTTTTTTTGATACAGGGATCAAACTCAGGACCTTGTGCTTGTGAGGCAGGCGGTGGCACTCCTGAGCTAAATCCCCGGCCCTAGTGTCTTTCTTTGAACGCACTTTATACTGTCGTTGGCCTTTCATTTTTTTCTGTGGGTGGTATAATTTCAATAAAATGTCTATCCACTAAATATAATGGTGAAGATGTTGATAATGGACATCCTGGTTGGTATTTTGCTATCCCATATTTTTCAATTATTTAGACTATCAGACCCAATCTAAACTGTAAATGAACCCCCTTGTTTTGAATAAATAATAAACAAGTTCCATATTGTTTGGTCCAGAAGGTGCATAACTATTTTATAATAACATTTTCTCCTCACTTTTGATTACAGGATAGATAGCTTGTTAGATGTTGGTCAACTCTGTCAACACGACCCACAGAATTTTTATAATCATCAACCACTATTGGGATTTGTTTAGTTTCACTTCTTTCAAGTTCTATCATTTCTATATTTTGAATAGTTGACAGTAAGAAGATGTCTTTTTGGTCTTTCCATTTCATAACACAGACTTTTGCTCTCTGAAATGCCAACATTTCTCCCTTTTTCAGTTTTTTCTTTTGCAGATCTTTTCGGACTTCCTTCCTATTCAGCCTCAGTGTCTGTTTTGTATTATAGAAGAATATCACTAAGTTCTGGAGAAGTATAAAAAACTATATCTAGGGCCAGGGATTTAGCTCAGTAGTTCTGTCACCTGCCTCGCAAGCAGAAGGTCCCAAGTTTGATCCCCAGAACCAAAAAAAAACCCAAAAAACCCAAACAACAACAAACTATATCTAATGTACTTATAAGTTTTTACAATAGATTATAGCACAAAATTATAGGGATTTTTTTCACAAATAAACACAAATCAGTAAAATAACCAGAACTTATTAGAGTTCACTAGAAACAAATATCAAAGGTGTATACAACATTCTAAATTAAAAAGTATGCACAAAATAGTGGATATAAAACAAATAAACAAACATACTAGTCTATCTCGTGCAAATAAGAATGGACTGGTTGAAACGACACCTTCCCCACCTTCCCGAGCGAAGCTGGGGACAGTCAGGACATAAACAAACACAGTGCCCAGTGAGCTCAGGGTGAACTGTTCAGTGGTTAATCTTCCAATGCTGATGTTATCAGCTCAGCAGAGCCACAGAAACTCCCTTCTCTGAAATGTGCTGCTCACCTCCCATCACCAGAATATGTAATAGCACAGCACACACCTTCCTATGACCCATCAATGGAGAAACTTCCATAGCAACACAAAACACCATCAACTACGAGCAGCCTTAATACTCTTTGAAAATGACTTGTCCTTAGCAAAACTTTATGCTACAGCTGTGTGATTAAACTTCGAGAACCAATGAGATCTCCAAGAGCAGCACAGATACTTAGAAACTGAAAACCCCACTGACTTGAAGATTCCTCATTTCTTACAGTCTGAGCTGGGCGAGATTCTCCCAAATAATCCTCAAGTCAGGATGTTTTGGAGGAAATTTAAAAATGTCACAGAGATGAAAGCTTAGGTTGTTTCCTGCATTGGCTACGAGAGCCTACTGTTTATGCCAGTTACATCCAGAATTAGAGGCATCACTTAGCACCTCCAGATCTACTTACCCATCTGCTGCAGGTTTTTTCCGGAGGATGCTTGGCCGGGGAGATGAGCCCTGGGCAGGAGCATTGGTGCTAGCACTCTGGCTGTGGGTCTGCACCACCGTGGTTGCTGCGGGAGCAGCACTGAATGGATTGCTGATAGGATTGGCTACAATCGTGGCTCCATCTGCCAACACCACTGCTGAAGGAAAGAGAGGTGGCAGAAAAGAACAATGAAGAAAATGAAAGAGAAGAAACTACTAAAATGTCACATAAAACAGTGCAAAGGCCCGGGGTTCAATCCCCAGTACCTGGGGGGCAAAAAAGGGATAAAGAGATCTGGGGAGAGAGATGTAGTTCAGTGATAGAGAATACCTAGCATGCCCTTGAGTTTAATCCCTAGCTTTGAAAAAAAAAAAAAAGAGTAAGGACAGCAAATGCTTTAAAGCAGACAGCACAGTGGGGAAGGTTAGGAAATCTATTCTGATACACTGACAGAATGATATACTTACTTTTTTCTTTGTTCTATATCAGTTACTAGTAAGACAGACAAAGTACACAGAGTATCTAGCAAAATATCTCTACATTTTTTTACTTACATAATTCTTATGATTATAACCTCTATTTTAAATCTCTATTTTAAAAATGGGAAAACTAAAAGTCTAATAAAATGAAGACCAACATGCTGGCTTGATAGCATGTTCTAAAGTACCCTTACAAGAGGGGCTAATGCAGTTTCTGGAAACACGACTCCCCTTCATTCTAAGAACGGGGCTATCCTCCAGTTTATCCTTAGGAAGACACTCATCCAACAGGTATTTTAATTACATAAAGTTAGCATCAAAATACTGGCAACCATAATCACAAACTACTTGCACTGACAGTTTTTGACCTATAAAAACAGCAATTTCATAGTAGTCAATGCCAAACAAGTTTCTTAGGGAGCCGGGGATTTAGCTCAGTATGCTGCCACCTGCCTCACAAGTGCAAGGTCCTGAATTCAATCCCTGGTACAAAAAAAAAAAAAAAACCAAAAAAACAATTATACACCATTATAGATGCAGGTGTACCATCCTTCCAACTGGGCTATTATGGGCAAATCGCACCTCTATCACAGTCATTTAGTAAGAGTTTGAGAAGACTGATTAAATAAATTCAAGATCTATATAGCAGGTTGAATGTCATGGTGCACACCTATAATTCTAGCACTCTGGGAGGCTGAGACAGGAGGATCACATGTTCCAGCACAGCCTGAGCAATTTAGTGAGACCCTATCTCAAAATAAAAATAAAAATAAAAATAAGAAAAGGGATGAGAATATAGGTCAAAGGTCCTTGAGGCAACAAACACAAAGACCTACATAGCAATTAAAATTCTCAGTTTTAGACCAAAGATATAGCTCAGTGGCAGACCACTTGTTTAGTATATGTTAAGACCTTGGTTTGATTCCCAGCACTTCAAAAACAACTAAAAGCAAAACAAAACAAAAATTTACTTCTAAGTTACCTATTCATTTTATAGTTCATGTAAAAGACATTATATTTTTGAGACAACATCTTCAACTTGTAACCTTCCTGCCTCAGCCTCCCTGAGTGCTGGGATTATAAGTATGCGGCATCATGCTCTGCTGTAAAAGATGATCTTTAAGATCAACACTCTGGATGAGAAACAATTTTTCTTTAACATGTGCAGGATGGGCCATAATTCTTTTATCTTGCTTCCGGGCAGCTCTGATTTGAATTTGATCATCCTGACAGCTTGAAACACTAGTGGCACATGCGTGACTCTGAAAACATGGGTGCCACTGTTACTGCAAAAAAGCCAAACGTTATGGTATTCTGCACGCTCCACAAAAATCAGCTGCCTTTATGTATAATATGTTTTTTAAATGGAATAAATTTCTTTTCATTTAATAAAACAGATTTGTTAATTTAATAATTAATTGGTATAAATAATGTTAATTTATATTTGGACAGTTAAGTATTCAAATTCAAGCACCAGCTAGATTGGTCCATTTATAGACTTCTCATTAATTTTATTAGTAAAAAGACCAAAAAAAGCAATTTGATAGTACAAGCTGCCTGATGGGACAGTCATGCATGGACCACCAGTGTTCAAGACAGTGAAAATGTGTCGAGCACATCAGAGAAGTAGCTAATTAGCTAACACTCCAAACATAGGGACATATTCTATTTTACAAAATATTTATTCTAGTAGTACTTCTTTGTAGGCACTGACAACATGAGATAACATTAGTATAAGATTTTACAGCTTTACATACAAATCTGAAGACAGTCGTTGTAGGAACCAGTCTCTGAGCTCGAACCTGACCAAGGGGCGATGAGGATGTAAGTAAAGAGTCAGAATCAGGTTAAAATGGGGGTGGGGGTGGGGCAGCAGAGGGCTCATCTCCCTTCAGCAGAGTGCCCCAGGTGACTAGTGCGCCTCAGCTTTATTCACTCAGACACAGGCACAAACAATTAGGGTTCCACAGGACTCATTTGTCTCCCTCCCTCCATGGCACTTGTCTGGGTAAACAAGATCTCAGGTGTTTTTACTTTTTCCTGCAGCATATCAGCATGCTTGCATGCTGCCCTTCTTCTTATTGCTCACCAAGGAGGCCAAATTAGGCTTCATTCTTCCTATTTGGTCTCTCACAAGTCGTAAACTAAATGAGAACACTACTTGTAAGGTAAATCTGTTCCCTCAATTAAGTGTGTTTTATAGACTGCTTCTCACAATATGCAAATGCATATCAGGCTGTTTGTATGCTATTTCTAATGTTTACAAAGAAAAGTTAGTTCTAAGCAACTCAGAAGAGTTGCAACTCTAAGCAATTCAGAAGAAACTAGGGCCTACAGATATTACCAGAAACCACAAAAACAGCAAGTTGCAGAGCCAGGATTAAAACCCAAATACACTTCTTTTCACCATAGCACCTTCCACGTAAAGACTTAAATTTACCTGAAGTCTTTCCTTCAGGCTGTGGTTGTTGAGTACCCACTGGTGCAGGCTGAAGCCCTTGAGTGTTGATTGGAGTTGCTGAGTGGATTCCCTGTGTGCCAATTGGTGCTGGCTGTATCCCTGGTGTCCCGATGGGTGCTGGCTGTATCCCCTGTGTACTGATGGGTGCGGGCTGGATCCCCTGGATATGTCGTGCATGTGATGCATCCACTGTCATCAATTGCATGGGGTTCAGATGGACTGTAGATGCTACCCCAACACCAGTCTGAGCTGTGATGGCAGAGTTTGGAGCCTGAGCTGAAACTAAAAATTAGGAGAAATGTTGACTACCAGAAGCTTAGCTCTGATTAGGTATGGTCCACATAAGGAAAAACTACTAAAATGAAAACAGAGTTTTCCACTGCATAAGATCTAAATCCTATATATAATTTAGCTAAATCCCTTTTGGTATATTAAAGAATGTGTTCACTGAAATATTATAATAACAATATAAAGTGTACTCTAGTTTTAAAAAATGAAAATGTTTCCCAGGAAAATTTTAAAACTTTGTACCATTAAAGAACAAAATAAAACAAGAAAAACCACAGCTACTTGAAACTGTATACTAAGAACTATTTTTTCTTTTCACTTCCTACTAATGTAATATTGTCTTTCTGCAAATTATTAGAAATATTACGTTACACACTCAGAAAGAAAAAAGTAAGAGTATGTATACTGAAGAGACAGGGGCACCTCAATATGCCATCTTAACTATAAACTTTCTGTATTTTTTTTTATTTTGGTACCAGGGATCGAACTCAGGACCTTCTGCTTGTGAGGCAGGTGGCAGAACCACTGAGCTAAATCCCCGGGCCCCTCTCTGTATTTTTATTGACAGGGTTACTTCACCATAAGCTGACTTATGCCAAAAAAAAAAAAAAAATCTTTAAAAAGTACTCATAATCACTAAAGTCAGGAACTCTGGTCCATGCAAAGCTCCACACATCTGAAAACCCTACTTCCAGCAAGTTTGCTATGCTTATAGCCACTTGCCAGTCCAATTATTTAAATACAAGATGACCAAAAATATTATTAATATTAATATTATTAAGCCAGTCAGTTCAAAGCCAGCCTGAAGTGCATATCAAGATATTGTGTCAAAAAAAAAGTAAAAACAGGTCAAATTAATCTTAATAATAAATTTTATTTAACCCAGTATATCCAAAATATTACCTTTAAAAATATAATCAATATAAAATTATTAAGATATTTTACATTCTTTATTGTGTATTAGAAATCTAGAGTGCATTTTACTCTTAAAGCACATCTCAATTCAGATACTAAATTTTTTTCTTTTTTTTTTGGTACCGGGGATTGAACTCGGGTCCTTGCGCTTGCGAGGCAGGCGGCAGAACCACTGAGCTAAATCCCCGGCCCTCTAAATTTTTATCAGAAGAATTTAACTTATATTTTTATTTCATAGAGTGTATGAGTGAAAAAGTAGTTTAAAACATGTCTGAAACTCCTCTAATTTTTTTTTTTTGGTGCCGGGGATCAAACTCAGGACCTTGTGGTTGCAAGGCAGGCACAGTGCCACAGAGCTAAATCCCCAGCCCAAAACTTCTCAAATAAAGCAATCAATTTTTCATTTAGTTTGTTTTCTTTTTTCCTTTTTGGCTTTTTGAGACAGGGTTTCACTCTGTGATCCAGGCTGGCCTAGAATTCACTATGTAGCCCAGGATGGCCTCAAACTCGTGGTGAACCTCCTGCCTCAGCCTCCTGAGTGCTAGGATTACAGGTGGATACCACCATGCCTGGCTCTCAGTTCTTCATTTGCACTGACACCTGTCTTCAAGCAATCATCTGCACATGAGCTCTGGCTGCCATACAGGACCACACAGCAGGAGGATAAGGTCCATAATCTGGATAATCAGGGTTTCTGAGGTCTAAAATGAGCCAAGGGTCCCACAAGCAAAGCTCACACAAATTCAGATTTAGAGATTGTTTTTTCTGGAGAATTACCAAAAAATCAATCAGGCTGGCAAGGCACAAATATACCTGGGCTAAAATTAAAAATTAACAGATATCCCACAAAACAACAGAAGTTCTGTGAAAGTAAGCTTTATTCATTTTAACTACACTATTATTTTAATAAAATTACTGTTAACATGATTATCCTGAGGGCGGGATCAAATTTGCAAATATTATTAATAAGTAACAACCTTTCCACAGATCACAAAGATGGAATTAAAGGCCTTACGGCTTCACATTTAAGCCTTATCTGAATCTGAAAATAGAAGGTAGAATAATTAAACTCCGTACTGGAAACCCTCCCTGATTAATTTTTTATTGCTGGAAAAAATGAAAATGTAAAATGTCATCTTAGAATTGGGATCATACCTGGGTACTGTCGAATAGTGGACACAGAACTGGTGATTGGGGTGTAGGTGTGTGCAGCCAGGGGGTATGCAGAGGGTGGGTAAGTTGGCAAAAAGTACTGAAACTGCACAGGAACAGATGGTCTAGGGATAGAGCACACAACACACGAAACAAAGTGGTTATTTACTTTTTTACCTTCCAATGATCCTCTCACCTAGATTTGATACCCTTTATAATTAGCATACCAGCTTCTCCCAAACTGTGCCCCAACTTCTTAGGTCAAGGGACATATACCTAGAGGGTATAAGCATTTACAAAATAAGTTATTGAAAATACTTAAGTCAATAAATGTAGCTTAATATTTTATGGGTAATTTTTGAGAATAACAATGAGCAAAAGCGACTCGCAAATTCAGTAATCAAGAATATTTCCTGCTCATTCCCACTTGTAAGACAGAATGTTTTTATTGGCAAATTTTATTGAACATATATAAAACAGATAACCCCAATCTCATACAAACTGATTCAGAGACCACAAAAAGAAATGAGATCCAACTTATTTTTTGAGCTCTATAGTCTTGACATGAAAACTGGACAAAGAGAGTAAAGATTACAAATGGATCTAACTCTCTACAATGACACAAAAATTCCTAAGTAAAACAAATCTCTTATAAAATTAAATACATAATGATCAAATAAGGTTTATCATGGGAAGACAAGGTAGATGGGCCCAAAGTCAATACAAAAGCTATAAACATCCCTATATATAATAATCAAATAGGAATGTTTAAAAATTATCCAATTCTGAAACAACTTTATGTACAAGGTACTGGATTCTCACTGGGAGAGGAGACAGAAACATAAAATGGGGAAAGGAATAAGGTGGAACTAGAGCTATCAGCATGTATTCAAATGTTTGAAAAATCTCACCTACTTCGTACCTCTGCTTGTTGAAGGACCCAGAGAAGTAATAATCCAAAGCAAAAGACCTAATACCTAGATGTTGGCTTCTAAATCATTAAAAGGCTCCTTGGGAAAAGCAGCAGATTCTAGTACTCAGTAAGATCTGCAGTTATCAGAAGATCTAGACTGGAGGGGACACAGTAAACCCACAGTAGTAATTTGAAGGGGCACCCAAAAGCCAAACTAGAGACCATTTGAATACCAAAGTAAATGACATTAATGGATTATACTAATGAACAAAACCAAATCCTTATATCCAGAATGTTTTAAAAAAATATTCAAAATAAAAAATGTGGATAAGAAAAAGTTAATTCATATCAGCACGCCAACTTATAAATGTAGAAGAAATAACAGAAAAAGTCACTATTTTGCAACTATCAATAATTCAGCCAAGAATCACTGATACTAAAATTGAGTATAAGTTAACTGAAGAACAGGATTTTTATAGTCTCAAAGTTTTTCCATAAGGAATATTTGTTTGCAAAGGAGAAAAATATGCCTTTACAGTAAGAAAAAATGGCAGAGATCACCTTCATTAAGTAATTAATATAACCAATACTAGGGCAAATGGATAATGTGAACTCTCTGATATAACATCAGGGAGAACATATCACTTAAGTGAGCTTTACAAAAATGTGTAAATTGAATCTAACCATAAGGAAACATGTGACAAAATCAAATCAAGAATCTGTTTTTTGGCGGGGGGGACCGGGGACCGAACTCAGGTCCTTGCACTTGCGCAGCAGGCGGCAAAACCACTGAGCTAAATCGCCGGCCCAAAAGCGAACTCTTTTTTTTTTCTGGTACCAGGGATCAAACTTGGGGCCATGCACTTGCGAGGCAGGTGGCAGAACCACTGAGCTAAATCCCTGGCCCGACAAAACCAAATCAAAGAATATTTTACCAAACAACTGGTATACACATATTCTTTTTTTTTTTTAAGATACTGGGATCAAACCTGGGCCTTCACAGTTAGCTACAATCACCAGGCCTTTTTGAGACAGGGTCTTGCTAAGTGGCTAAGTTGCCTAGGGTGGGCTGGAACTTGCAATTCTTGTTTCAGCCTCCCAGAGTCCTGGGATTATAGGCATATACCACCATGCCCAGCTTGACCTAAGTATACTCCTTAAAAAATGTCAATATATGAAATAGAAGATAAAGTATTGCTTCAGGTATCTGTAACTGTGGTCAAGAAAGAGAATATACTGCTCTGAGGTATTGCAAATGGAGGTACTTATAGGTAAAGGTTATGATGCCTCAAACCTGACTTGCTTTTTTTTTTTTCCAGTACAGGGGATCAAACTCAGGACCTTGAGCTTTCGAGGCAGGCACGGTGCCACTGAGCTAAATTCCTGGCCCAACCCTGACTTTCAAATGGCTCAAGATAAAGAAAACAAAAATGAATCAGGATAACATCCGTTCAAAGGAGAATGGCTTAACAAATAAAGCACAGTTCCTTAAAACAGAAATTATCCATATTTGTAGGACATTTTGTTTTCTTGAAAATTCCAAACAATTAATAACACATTGATACAGGGTAAATTGGTACACTGACTACTACCTGTTGTCATTTCGTGTTTCCATGGCCACAGGATTTGGAGAGGCCCGGTGTCCTGAAATGGGAATCAGGCTACTTCTCTCTGCAGAATAATCAGGCTGGATCCTTGGAGAAGTGTGTGTGATCTGCTGAGGCACCACCTTAGCTACAAACATCGAAGTCCATTACATTAACAATCACATGTTTTTACTGACATGCCAAAACATTCTTGGCTAACAGCAATTTCACAAATGCAAACAAGTTATATGCCTAGAGTTTTAGATTTAATCAAAATAAATAAAAGATGAGTAAAAAAGATTCAACTGAATTATTTGTCTAATAATCCACTGATGTATTCATATTGTTACTTGTTAAAGTTTGGGTAATGATTATTATAAAGTATCAGGAACCAGACCTTTTTCTCTCAACCTAGCTTCTTAAAGGCCTCCTCCTTGTAAAAGGGAGTAAACTTTTTTTTAAAAATGGTAGCAAAATTTTATTAAAGGTAGGAAAAGAAACAGGTTCTGCAGAGCAAGTCTGGGCCAAGTAAAAGAAAAGAAGTACAGGGCCAGGTATTTGGATTAGTGGCACTGAGCCTGCCTCACAAGTGCAAGGTCCTGAGTTTGATTCCCCGGTACCAACCCCCTCCCCCCAAAAAAAAACATAAAGAAAGAAAAGAACTGCACCCTACAGTGTGAGGGTGGGCCACCATGCAGAAGTGAAGAATGGCCAGCCAAACGGGAGTAAACTCTTAAAAAACAAAAATCAACAAAATTTTAAATGCAAAAATGGCAGAGTTTACATTCTATACCAGAGCCAGGCTTTTTCCCCATAACCTAATATGGTCCACATTGTTTAGCAACAACAGCTAAATTCAAGATTTAATGTCAACTGCAAAAAGCAAGGACAACTTAGGAAAAGCCACTGAACTGATTTCAATATATCTCGTAAACATTAACTTGAAAATCAATTCTCTGGAGTTATACTGGGTTTTCCCTCTCAACTTTTAAGAAAGATCCCATTATGATGCAACAAAAAAAAAACCTGGATTATTATATAAGAAAACAAAACTAGATAGAGCATAACCTAATGGAATTTAGGAGTGAACACATTTATGTCCCCTGATACTTGTAGTGAGTTTACTTCCAGTGTGATCTGTTAGGAGGACACCAGAACACTAACAAAAAGAACCTGTTCAAAACCGTGTGTATGTCGGGGGGTGTGTGTCAAAGGAAAACCAACATCCCCCTAAGGCACAAATCTTTCTTTATTGGTCTGAGTTTCTTGGTAGTTACAGATTCTTAAGTGATGTTCCTGACTACAAAAGTTAAAAAGACTTAGCTCTGTTCTTACGGGACTGAAGATAGCTGATGACACTATCAGGTAAAGCCAGAAAATGGTCTGAATGACAATATGGAATAATTCAGTCTTTTCCAACAGAAGTGCACTGAGACTAAAGCAATACATATTCATATATAACAAACTTGTTTCCATAAAAATGAATCTGAAAAGAGTATGAGACAAGTTGGCTCAATTTACTGTCAAGTCACAGTGAGCAGGACAAGAAAGACTGGCCTCAGGATTCTCTCTGCTAAAGTCTTTTTGTGGGGCTAAGCACATAGGCTGGTGTGGCCCTGCTTACCTAGAAGGAGAGTGGAAACTTCTTGGCTTGGACCACTATTCCAGAAAAGTGTCCTCAAGGGTCACTGAGGAGCTTGGGGAGTCATTACCCTTCTCATAAGTAGAAGAAGAAAGGGACTGGCAAATAGGGAAGCCACACCTCTATGTCAGGTCAATGGACTTTTGACAGTTCAGTTTGTCTATGTGTCCTCATCGAAAAACAACAACAACAAAAAAAGGCAGCCTTATTTCTTTTTCCTTCAGGTACCAGGGATTGAACTCAGAAACTTGTGCTTGTGAGGCACAAGGGCGTCACTGAGCTATATCCCCAGCCCAAATAGCCTTACTTCTAAAAATACACTATGTTAAAAATAGGTTGCAAGCACAAGGTCGAGTTTGATGCCCAGTAACAAGGGAAAAAAAAAAAAAATAGGGCAGCTACCTAATATCTTTGGGAGTAGAGAACAGTAAGATGGCACATTCATCCAGGTGTGGTGGTGCATGCCTGTAATCCCAGCACTCCAGAGGCTGAGGCAGGAAGACTGCTGAGTTCAAGGCCAGCCTGGGCTACACAGTGAGCTCAAGGATAGTCTGAACTGCAAACCAAGACCCTATCTCAAAATAAAGATAGCACATTCATCATTACAGAACCAAATCAGGGAAAACATTAGAAACTAAAGCCTTGCGGCTCTTGAGTCTACAAGAGCTGTTTTCTGCCTCTTGGTCTCAGACTCTGCTTTGGATGTGGTGGCAACAAGATATCAGTCCCTACAACAGACAATGGCAACCCACAGCCCTGTGGACCAATCCAGCCTGCTGCCTGTTTAGGTATGGCCTATGCACTAGAAATAGGTTTCCATTTTTAAATGGTTAGGGGGGAAAAAATCAAGAGTACTTCATGAACTATGAAAATGATAAGAAATTTACATTTCTCTTTCTATAAGCCAAGTCTTCTTGGAAAAGAGGCACACTCCTTGTGTATGTACAATCCATGGCTGCTTTCATTATACAAAAAACAGAGTTGAGCAGTTGTGACACAGACCTATGCGGCCTTTAAAGCCTAAAATGTTTACTATCTGGCTTTCCAGAAAAAGTTTGCCAACCATTGCCAACTGATGACTAATATTTAGCTGCAAAAAACTAAAGATTCAATATTCAAACAACACACGTAGCCGGGAATGGTGGTGCACACCTATAATCAGCACTGGGAAGGCTAAGGCAAGAGGACTGCAAGTTCAAGGCCAGCTGGGGCCACATAATGAGTATGAGGCTAGCCTGGGCTACACAGTGAGACCCTGTCTCATAAAACCAAAAAATGCATATACCTAACAATGGACTAAACAAAGTTGAAAGAAATTACAAGATGGTCATGAAGTCCCTTGGGGCAGCACGCAGAAGAAAACCGTGACCACCTCACGGTTTAGTGCTCTCCCACTGCTACACTACTACCCAGAGATTCTTCTCTGAACCATCTACCAGTGTACACATTCTCCTCATTCCAGACAGTTTTTCCTGTTTCTATCAGTAAAGTTAACATTTCTATACAAGGTACACAAAGAAGAGGTAAAGTTTGAGAAGGAAGTCAAAATCAGAGTTAAAGTTTACTTTGAGCACTCAAAGACTGTTTTTTCTTTTTTCAAACATCAATGCCAAATCTGTATATCAAATACTACTAAAAGTCAGATTCAGTGCTGTTCTGAAAATCAGCAATTAAAAAACAACCGGTACTAAACAACAACTTGAGGGCCTGGTCAAGGGGCTGAAAAATTCCTGAGAGGCTTCTGTGTGAGGGTCACACAGCACTTACCAACTGGGATGTTGGAGGTGGTCACAGCAGTCGCGTGGGATGAATGGGAGGGCATTGTCATGGTAACAATTGTACTCGTGGGAGCTTGTGTGTGTGACACAGATCCTGAAATGAGGGAGAAAAGGAAATTCTTTAACAAAGGCCTCTCTGCACACATTACAGATTATTTCTGGGGGTGAGTGGGACAGGCTCTTGCTATGTAGTACAGGCTGGCCCTGAACTCACTATGTAGCTCAGGCTGGCCCCAAACTTGCAATCCTCCTGCTGCAGCCTCCTAAGTGCTGAGATTACAGGTGTGTGCCACCACACTAGGCTTACAGATTCTTAAAAGTGTTGGAAAAGCTCTTGAGAAAGGTAAGAGAATTTTTTTAGCCTGTTTTTTTTCTCTGAAGGTGAGAAATGAAAAGTTAGCTCACCACTTACCGGCTGTGGTTGCTGAAGGAAGGGTGTTGGTTGCCAAAATAGGTGCTACTGTTGCTGCAGCAACTGGTGTACCAGTACTGAATATGGTTTTCTGTGGGGAGAACCCCACAACACAGAGTTATAAGCCAGAACATTTCCCACTTCATCCAGTCCTTAAGCTGTGCACAGCACTGGGTTTATCTCATCAAGTACACATACGTTTCCTCAACTCTGGTTTACCTGAGCCATCGTGTGAAGCTGCTGTTTTGGTGTCCCTAATGCAGGGTGAGATGGTAGTGTGATTCTTGTCGTCACATCCCGTGACTGGGCAGGACGCTGAATACTAATTGCTGCAGACGGTGGATGCTGGATAGACAAAGTAGGCCGACTAAAAGACAGAAAGATTTTATGTGACTTACAACTTGCCCACAGACCAGTGTAGGCAGACAAGGCTGTTTACTATCTTGTGCTAGAATCCAGTCACACAACTCATATTTTTTCACTGGTCTGTAAAACCCACACTTAAACTGATAATTGGTCTTAGTCACACCAATGAAGTAAATGACCCCCTAGATTTTTCTCCTAAAACTGTCTCATTCTTATTGTAGATGTTATCAGTATGTACTGAGTAATTCTTAGTGACAATATATTTAATTCACATCTCATAACAATTTTTTTTCTGTGATACCGGGGATTGAAGCCAGGTCCTTGCACTTGCGACATAACAATTTTTTTTTTGGTTGGTGCTTGGAGATGGAATCCAGGGCCTCACACATGCTAGGCAAGCCACTCTACCACTAAGCTACACCCCCAACCCTCTTCAGCAATCTTGAGTGAGCATTACTATAACAATTACACTTCAGTCTATGCGAAAATCTGAAGATGTACAATAAAGTTCTCATATTAGGAAGTTTTGACAAGTTTCCTGGGGGAAACTGACAGAAAACCATGACTAACAGCACCCTAATCTGTGACTCTCAAAACACTGACTTATAGGCTAGGGATTTAGCTCAGTGGTTCCACTGCCTGCCTCTCAAGCGCAAGGTCCTGAGTTCGATCCCTGGTACCAAAAAAAAAACCTCCTCAAAACAAAAAACAAAACACACAAAACACTGACTTCCCCCAATTTTACAGCATTTCTTATTAGAAAAAACATTCTTAAAACAATACAAAGTTACAGTTATGACTGACCAATGACTGAAAAGGATAGCAAGAGTATGTCAAATTATTTGGTAGCAAGTTACTGAAACTTTAACAATGGTAAGAAAAAGTGATATTATAATAAAGTTGGCTTCTCAAATTTGGGGGGGAAAAAGTATTATTTAATAAATGGTACTAGTAAACCTACACAGTCATTTGGAAAAAATAAAATTGGATCCATGTTCACACAGTATACCAGGATAAATACTAACAAAATCAGACTTCGGGCAATTAAAAATGTACGTGTAGGGCCGGAGATTTAGCTCAGTGGTGCTGCCACCTGCCTCAGAAGCCCAAGGTCCTGAGTTCAACCCTGGTACTAAAAAAAAAAAAAAAAAAAATGTACATGTAGAAAAGACAACAGAATTCTTTTATAACTTCAGAGCCAGAGAGAGCTTTCTCACTTTTCTCACTACCAAAGCCTCCCGGGACTGGAATGTGACTTGGCAGTATGGTGCTTGCCTAGCACGGATGAGGCCTTGGGTTTAATCTCCAGTACCACACACAAGCTTTCAGAATCCAAAAACTATGAAAGAGTTTCTAGAAATCAAAGAGCAAAATAACAGCTCAATAAAAAAGGGCAAAAGATGTAAACAGTCAGTTCACTAAAAAAGAAAACAAATGGTTTAAGGAAGAAAAGATAATCTGGGCATGGTGGTACCTGCCTATAATCCTAGTGCTCCAGAGGCTTAGGTAGGAGGATTTCTGTGAGTTCAAGGCCAGCCTGGGCTACATAGTGAGTGTGAGGTCAGTCTGAACTACATAGTAAGACCCTGCTCCAAAAAACTAAAAAAAGAAAACAAAAAACAAAGTGGCACATGCCTCTGATCCCAGCAGTATGAAACACTAAGGCAAAAAAAAAAGAGCATGTTCAAGCCTTGGGCAACTTACTGAGACTGTCTCAAAAAAAGAATAAATTGTTTTTAAAAAGTTGGAGACATAGCTCAGTGCAAAGGCCCTGAATTCAATCCCAGGTATGGCTGAGAGGGAGGGAAAGGAACAGGGAGACAGACAGACAGACACAAATACAGAGAGAGAGACAGATAGACAATCTCACTATGTCACCCAGGATGGTCCTGAACTCCTAAACTCAAGGGATTCTCTTACCTGAGCTTCCCAAATTAGCTGCTAGAACTACAGGCACATACCACAGTGCCCAGGTCATTCTCATTCTTCAAAAGAGAAATAAAATTTAAAACACTCAGAGACACCATTGTTCACCCATAAGATTTTTTTTTTTCGGTACCAGGGATTGAACTTCGGTCCTTGTGCTTGCCAGGCAGGCGGTGGAACCACTGAGCTAAATCCCCGGCCCCCCAGTAAGATTTTTTTAAACATAGAGGGAGCGTTACTGGTTATAAACCCCCAGGAAGGTGTTGATGCCCTAAGGATATCAAAATTACAACTGCACATACCCTCTGATCACTTTAGGAGTCTACACTATAGATATACATGCACATATGTGTACTGACAGATACAAGGTTATTCACTGTGATGTTATTTATGAAAATAAAGGGTCAGCAGCCACCTCACATGGATCTATATAACACACTGCTATATTGCTACTAAAAGAAGGATGGAACTCAATTTCTGAAATGAAAAACTTTCAGTACATATTATATGAAAAAAAGCAAAGAGGGATATGTGAATTAAATATTCTTTGGATAAAAAGAATAAAAATAAAAACTGCTTTTGAATCTAACTATATTTGCATGAAGAAACACTGAAAGGATACCCAAAAAGCTATGAACAAATTGCCTTAGAAAGGCAAAGGGCTCTCTTGGGTCTTTGCCAAGGAGACAAGAAAAAGAACAATGACTGTGCCAACAAGGCCTGGCCATAGACAGCAATTCTCTGCCTGGGAACTGCACGGATATTTGCCAAAGGACAAAGCCATTGGGAAACTAAGTCAACTAAGGGTCGGAGGCATAGCTTATTGGTGAAGCAATTGCGTAGCACAAATGGCAGTAAACTGAAATACAGTAGAAGTCAGTTGTCAGGGACACTTCTGAAGCAAGTGTCTTCAATGCCTATGTGTTCCCAAAGCTGTACTGAAATGACATCACTGTCTGAGATGTGCTACTCACAGCAGGATAGGAATTAATCCTGTAAAGCCCAAAACAAGGACCCCCCCCACTCCCATTTGTTTAAACTTGCTGGAGCTGTCCCACAACCACAAAGCCATGGAAGGAGGTGAGGTCTTTTGGGGGGATGGTAGTTGGGGATTAATTCCAAGACTTTTTTTACTGAGACCCCCTTAAGACAGGGTCTTGCTATATTGCCCAGACTAGTCTCAAGCTTGTAATTCTCCTGCCTCAGCCTCTGGAGTGCTGGGATTATAGATACATGTTACCATGCCTGGCTAAAGTGAGTCCAGAAGGACTGAAGAAAATCTGTCCTCTGGGGAAAAAAATAAAATAGAAATTATAATTTTAAAAAAAAAGAAAGCAAAGAGAATTTAACAGGAACTTAGGTGATGGAAAATATAGGAGAAAATAAATCACTATATACCTTTTATGCTTCTAGTTTGGTACCACCTGAAAATAAATTAGGAAAGGAGCTGGTGGTGTAGGTCAGTGGCAGAGCACTTGCCTAACCTGTGAGTCCTTGGGTGTGATCCAGTTGTATAATACTACAGTCCATACAATAACATACAGTACGTAATACTTGATAATAATTAACCACTGTTATGGTCTCTGCATTTACTACACTATCCATTTCACCTTTACTATAGTGTCCTTCTACTTATTAAAACGTGTACTGTAAAGCAAGACATCATTTCATACTGATAGCAGCTTACCTGAGGTTACTGTGTATATTGACTGTACCAAGAAGCCATGCTGAAGGACTCACCTATCAGACTGTAGGATCAAGCACACTGTAGGAGGTTCACACAAAGATGAAATTGCCTAACAATGCACTTCTTAGAACACATCCCCAGTGCTTTAATGATGCATGACTGCATCATCACAAATGCTTAACTGCATATGCCAAACCAGAACACAATGATATGCTGGGGTGTAATGCAGCCAAAACAACAGAGTAAAGCTCTCCATACTAATCTGGAGTCACCTCTGGAATCTACTGTTAAGAAAGGAATCCAATGTGTGATAGCTAATCTTGTTTGGGTTATCTGGATTGGTCAAGGAGGCATCCCCTGGGGACCACTTTTGGTCCCTGGCCCCTTGCTGTCTGGCTCTTTGACTGCTTTCTGGCTGCCATGAGTTTTGTAGCTTTTCTCTGCCATGATGATTCTGTCTTGGAGCCAACTGACCATGGACTGGAACCTCTGAAACTATGACCCACAATAGATCTTTTCTCCTTTAAGTTGTACACATCAGGTATTTATTTTGTCCTAGAAATGAAAAACTAATACACAAGGCAAGAGAAAAGTACAAATATAAAATCTAAGAATGCAAGAAAGAAATGTGTAAGACTAAATTTAATTTGGAAATCAGTCTACAGAAAAACAGCACAAAAATTATGTCCTAGAAGCAATGAGCACCCCTACCACCCAGATAGTGGGTTTTAAATACTCTTTTCCACCAGAAGGAAACAAGGATCTTGGAGATATGGCTGATTTCAAGACTAGAGAAGGAGAGAAAGTAAGATAGAGCTTAATACACATAACATGACAAAAAAAGTAGAGCTTCTCACTGGGCACGAGAATGCATGCTTATAATCCCAGCTACCTGGGAGGGTGAGGCAGGAGGGGAACAGTTTGAGGCCAGTCTGGCCAAGTTAGTGAGACCTGCCTTGAAATAAAATATACATGAAGCTCCGTGTTTAATCCTGATACCGCTCCCCTCCAAAAGAGAGAAAGTGGGGGTTTCTCGCCAGCCAAATTTACGGCAAATGGGAGAAAAAGAAAGGGACTTTAAAACATAATAAATAAATGTAATATCCACAGCACCATGGCAATAACCTCTTCTACCAAGAAACAAGGCCAGAGATTAAAGTTGCTTAACTAGAAAGTGCTCCCAAATCTGTTGCCTTAATCCTATATATATTCTCTTTCTCTATCCCTGCCCCACCACCCCACCCACACACACTGGGATTGAATCCAGGGGCTTCACAATGAGATACATCCCTAGCCCCCTTTTTTACTTTTTTTATTTGGAGACAAGGTCTCACTAAGTTGGTGAGTTGCTCAGGCTGGGTTCAAATGTGCAATCCTCCTACACCTTAGCCTTCCACAATGCTGGGACCTCAGGCATACACTATGATGCCTGGCTCTCTTTGTTTCTAGTAACCTGAAAAGCAACTTCAGATAGAGACCCAATTTAGTAATTTGACATCTACAGAAAATAAGAAGTTGGTTTTCAATCATGGGTCTTGTGATTATTATTTTTTTTATTTTTTATTTTTTTGTAGTACTGGGGACTGAACTCGGGATGTTGTGCTTACAAGGCAAGCACGGTGCCACTGAGCTAAATCCCCGGCCCATTGTGATTATTCTTTGGTGTTCAGCTGGGTCCTTGCCTGACTTATTCAGAGTAGGAGAGCTGCAGGTAGAGACTACTAGTTTGGTATTTTCTCCTCCTCTCAGAGAACAGTAGCAATGAAAACAGAAAATTGTAGTCTCCATCTTGGGCAAGACTAGTAGACACTTGAAATTTTAAGTCATAGAAGAGAGGGGAACTGGCAAAGGCAGTGATAACTAAAAAGGGCTGCAGGAGCCAATGGACAGAGGATTTCCACAGTTATTTCAGGTATAAACCTGAGCAAAGTATAATTCTCCAAAGTGAGAAGCATACTCTGACACAAGAAAGCAAGGTCTTTTGTTTATACCAGTGGGTACCATGCTGGCAGCACAGGACATACAGTTGAACCAGTAACTGCACAGATGCAGAGTGGGGAACACAGTGTGTGGTGAGAGAGGCTTTGCCACTGAGTGGTCTATCAGCTGGAGAGCAGTAGTGTCTGGGAAAACCCAAAACACAGAATATCCAATAATTCAACAAATGTCTCCTAATCCAGTACAGCTCGGGCTATAACAAGAAACAATTACAAATGCTTGATCCAGAATACACAATATCTGATCAAAGAAGAGAACTTACAAGGGAACCAACACAAGATCTATTTACAGACAGAAGAAAAAAGGTGGGAAGGAGCTCTCATTGGGCAGATGAATATTGTGCCATGAATTTTAAAACATAGTAAGCGAGTTCTATCCCTGGTACCAAAAAAAAAAAAAAAAAACTTAGTAATTGTTGCTATGAAATCAAAATACAAAGAAAAGGTACAGGAGCTCACTGGAAGTGACGCTCCAGTGAACAACCAATGAGATAAATGAGCAGGCAGAAGAAAAACAAAAGACAATTACTCATCGATTTCAGGAATGACGGCAATGTGAAGAGTAAAACATGAATGCTGACAACATGGAAAGGGAAGGAGAGAACCATAAGCAGAATCTAAAGAGAATAGAAAGGATTACATAAGGAAGTCATGTAAAAAGATTCAACATATCATAATTAGGTACCTCCTGATAACATGGGATAGAATGAATATATAAAATTAGAATTCAAGAAAATTTTTCATACACTTTTATGCTACATATCAAAAAGGTACACTATGTTTCTATGTCCTATGTAAGGATGAAGGAAGTGACTATAAAATATATCCTGGTAATGCTGCTAAATTTAAAGATGAAGGCTCTGGGGCAATCAAGAAAGATGAAGGTCTTTTTAGGGGTTAAAAAATAAACCAGGCTAGCCAGGCACAGTGACGCATGCCTGTAAACCCAGCACTCAGGAGACAGAGGCAGGAGGATTGTAGTGAGTTCAAGGCCAGCCTGAATTATATTGTGAGACTGTCTCAAACAAATAAATGAAATAAATAAACAAACAAACAAAAGCCAGCCGGGCTTCAGCATCATCCAGCTCCCATTATCCAGGGGAGAAACACCTATAAAGCACTCAAGGAAGGATCATAGAAACAAAAAAAAAAATTCTATCAGCCAATTGCTGGTTATGTGCAAAGACCTAAGTAAGTGATTTTGGGCATGTGAAAATTCAAAATATTGGTCCTTTAAAATAAGCCTTTTTGGGGGCTTGAGACATAGCCAAGGGAAGAGTATGTGCTTAGCATGCACAGGACCTCCATTCTATCCCCAGCACCAAAAATGAAAGGAAGGAAGGAAGGAAGGAAGGAAGGAAGGAAGGACAGACAGCCAGCCTGCCTTTTTTGAAGAAAGTAATAAAGAACAAATTACAGTCAACCAAATGACAAGTGGAAGGAAAAAAAAAAATCAAATACTGGCAGGCAGGATTGAATGCATGTGATGAAAAAAGTAAAACCATTGAAATTTTTCTTGAATTTTACTTCTTTTTTGTATACCTTGTAGCAATTTACATAGGTTTTTTGGCCTTTGAGTCTGGTACAATTCTTTTCTTTTCCTTTTTTTTAGGAGACAAGGTCTCTATGTGGTCCAGGCTGGCCTTGACCTCATGGCAATTCTCCTGCCTCGGCCTCCTGAGTGCTTCCATTACATGTACGTGCCATGATACCCAGATCCAAATGTTTGACAGGTTCTATGAGCCCTCTGAGCCTGGTGGAAGACAGTGCTTTAAATTCTATCATCTACTTCTTTCATATAAATTGGCTTGTTTTAAACATGCTATCTACAGAATATAAAAAGACCTAGATATTAGGAATCTATCATAATTATAAAGATATAAATAGAAAAATCATCTCAACTGATGATCAGGTTTTTAAAAAAATTAGTACATTTTACAATACATGATTACATTTATCATGGGGAGTTTGGACATATATATAGCACATCTTAATTCTTATGTTTTGTCCCCTTCCCCTCCCACCCCTCCCTGCTCCCTCTAAATCTTCTTCCCCTTCCCATTTGCAAAAGCTCCATTTCCATTTTGGTCTTCAACTTTGTGCCTAGCACAGTGCCTGGCACAGAGGAGGCAAACACAATGCACTTCTGCTCTATGAGTGAATACTGAACAAGCACTCAGGAAATTCAACATCTATCTTTTACTGAAACACTTAATTTGTGCAGAAAAACACTTTCATAACTTGATTTAAAAAAGCCCAACCCCAGTTTTCATTGTACATGTATGTACACATTTTGAATTTCATCACACTGTTTGAATAATCAACTTTCTAAAGTTAAGATAAAATTAAAATGAAGAAGTGTTTTATGTTCAGCAGCTATATCTCTTTACACCTCAGGCAACCTATTTAATTACCACAAAGTAAAGTATCCCAAATTACTGGAGGGAACTAAGGATGAAAGGAGTTGATAAACCTGCTTAATGTCACACGTGGTGAAAATAAGTCCTAGGCATTATTCTCCATTTCAATGTTACTTTCTTCAGGGTTGGGTTCTAAAGCCTCTTTCTAGTCCATCCACTGACTGGACAGACTCAAGTTACCTCAAAACTTTAACTGTGCCCCACATGCTGATCACTTCTAAACTCTTACCTCTGCCACACATATCTCTTCAACAACTCGCTGACAACAGCCACTTGTTTTTCCACAGATAGGATCAGTATCACAGTGTCACTAACAAAAAGCCTGTGCCACTCTTTATTAACCAGACCTCATCCACACGTCACTCTGCATATCTTTCAATTGCACTACCTTCCCTTCTCAAACACGCAGCCTTTCCACTGTACCCTCTGGACTTACAATTCATCTATAGTGATGGTGAACCTTTGAGAGACAAGTTTTGGAACACAAAACCCACATACTTACCAAAAAGTGCCAACACTGCAAATAAACTTGAGTACTGAGGTTTTAGTTTAGAAAAAACAACTCATACATTAATATCTTCTGTCTTAAAAGAAAAACAAATATGTGTGCCATAGGTTTCACACCACTGCTCTACAGCAAGAGATATATCCTACACACTCAACTTCTTCTCTGAATGGGCCCTTCCCTTCCTGTCTTAATGAACCTCAGCCACTGAGAATATTCCTCCTCTCCAGAGGGTGCTCTATTCTCTCACATCACCCTCTTCCCCAGCTATATTGTGTACTTAAATTGTGTTCTCTGGCTCTTTGCCCTGGACTCTGGCCTTATCTATCAGCTTCTCCCAGCATCACAACCTTAAAACGCCACTTCTTCTCCACTGTTCTCCATCTTGAGTTAACACAACTCCACCCTGTGAGGTGCACAGGCCAACTAGTACCACTATAACCCCGACTCCTTCTCTTTTCTCAAACCACCATGCAATTCTTCAGAAATTCTCAGCTGCATCTTCAGGATTTAGCTCAGTGATGCCATGCCTAACTTGGTCCTGAGTTAGATCCCTGGTACCAGAAACAAAACAAAACACAACCCTGCATCTTCAAATTAATACAGAATCTAACCATTTGTTCCACCTTTACCATCACGTCTAGATTCTGGCTAGATACTCTCCATATAGCTTCTCTGCAGCAACTCTGCCTCTCTACAGCCTGTAGGAACCAACTTATCCAACTACAACTTAAGATCATGGCTCTGTTCCATGTAAAAGTCCACTGAGACTTCCCATCACACCACAGCAAAGCCCAAACCCTTAGAGTGTTCCATAAGGCCCTTTGTGATCTGGTGCCCCTACTACCGCCTAAATGAATGTTACCAGTCTCTTACTTCCGGTCTCCTTGCTGCTTCTTGTACATGACAAACATACTCATATTCCTGTCTCAGGGCCTTCACACTAACTCTTCCTGCTGCCCAGAATACAATTCTCTCAGATAACCCTATAGCTCACTTTACTACATCATTCAATTATCTGTTGAAATGTATTCTTATCCCACAAAGCCTTCCCCGACCACCTTATATGAAACAGTAAGCTTTCTGGACCACCATTCTGACACTCCAAAGCACCCTCACTCTACTTCTCTTCAATGCTCATCATCTAAGAATTATTTTTTAGGGCTGGGGATGTAGCTCAGTGGAGCTGCACCTGCCTGGCAAGCACAAGGTCCTGAGTTCAATTCCTGGTACGGCAAAAAAACAAAACAAAAAACAAACAAAAAAACCTATTTTAAAAAATTTTTTTTGGTACCAGGGATCAAACTTGGGTCCTTGAGCTTGCGCAGCAGGCAGCAAAACCACTGAGCTAAATCCCCAGCCCCAAAAAACCTATTTTTTATAACTATAGCTCCCAAAAACAGAATCTCTATGAGGGCAGAAATTTCTCTGCATGCTCACTGCTTTATTCTGAGTATGTAGAACATAAAAAAGTACTTAGTAATAATGAGTTAAATACAGGAATAAAGGAAGGCAAGGACCAATAAAGGGAGTAGGGAGGATGGCTCTGTATACCTCAATGCTGAATCAGTGGCATGTGCTGCTGTCGTAGTGATGACTGGAGACTGAGCTCTGGTGGCCGAGACAGTTGCTACCACAGCAGGGGACATGGTATTAGAGGTGGTCACAGGGGGACGAGACTACCAACAGGAGAGAAAATTCATTAAAACAAAAGGAAAACTAAAAGAGAATAAGCAAAACACTAAAAGTACAATTTGAAACTTGGACCTCCAAATGAGCATATTTGTCTCCTAATGTAAATAAATTCTCATCATTCTGACTAGAGTTCTTCAAACAGGGTGATTTTAAGACCAAGAGTTGGAATTATCGGGCCGGGGATTTAGCTCAGTGGTTCCAACGCTTGCCGCGCAAGCACAAGGACCCGAGTTCGATCCCCGGTACCAAAAACAAAACAAACAAACAAACAAAAAAAAGAGTTGGAATTATCAAAAATCCTAATTGGCTGGACCGTATTGGAGACCTTCTTTCCAAACATGACTGGGGCCAAAACAGTCCCCTATTCTTAATGCAAATTGGATAGCACTTTGGCTCTCAGGACAAGCTAGCATGCAAAAAAACAACAGTACTTTGTGCTGTCACGAGTCACAGTGCCCAATGGAAAAAAAGCTCAGATGCTTTCTCCATCTTTTCATATGGCTAGATAGCCCTAGTCCTTACCACTACATCTACGTGTAACATTATCTGACAAAGGAGCTCCACACAGGGCCTCCCTTGCTTGTCCACCATCATTCTGAAGACCTTGATTCAACCCTCTTTCTTGACCTTGGTATATACAAGGTCATGTACAAGCAAACTCCACCTATTCTTTACCCTTTCTTTTCACCTTGGCTCTCTTATCCGCTACTTCTGTGTATAGCTACTTGTCTCTCACTGGGGTCACTGCTACTTCTCCTCACTAGTGAATGCCATATCTTGATGCTCACCTTTTTTCAATTAATCATGTATTCTATATGTACTCCTAGGGGCCTAAGTGCCCTCCAACTACATTTTCTTGGCCAGCAAGGCCTTTTGTTTTATTCTGAAAGCCAATCAGGACTCTTCCTTATTATCTTAAACACAGCTGCTTCATGTTACATCTATGATTCCTAAAAGCATTTGGATTTTCATTTCCTTATGTAATTCAGCTACATTAATCTTTCAGATTTTTTAAAAATCATATATTAGTTAAAAAAATCTGCAGATGCTCACTACTATCAAATCAATTTATACTCCGCATTTTAGTGTCCCCAGTTAATAGATAATACTATCTCCTATATTATTACTTCAGTAGTACTGAGGCCATAGATTTCCTTGAAAAAATAATGGTGAGGGCTGGGGATTTAGCTCAGTGGTGCCGCCACCTGCCTCGCAAGCGCAAGGTCCCAAGTTCGATCCTCTGTACCAAAAAAACAAAAAATGGTGAAAGGCATAGACCATCCTCCTAGAAAAGCATATGCATGAGAATGTGTAAAAGAACTTTCAGGAGTTCACAGATCCCTATCCAAATTAAAAACCCTCTCAGGGCCAGGAATGTAGCTCAGTGCCACTGCGCCTACCTGGCAAGCACAAGGTCCTGAGTCCGATCCCTGGTACAGGGGAAAAAAAACCCAAAAATCAAAACAAAAAAACCCTCTCAATTTTTTATTTTTTGAGGCAGGGACTTGTATGTAGTTCAGACTGGGCTTGAACTCATGGCGATCCTCCTGCCTTATCCTCCCGAATTCTGGGATTACAAGCATGCACCACCATGCCTGGTTCCCTCTCAGTCCTAACCAAACTTCACTATACATTGTCTGTAACTATTATTCTCTTTCTTGCTGTGGTTTATTTCCCTCTTCACTTCCTCTCCACCTCTCTGAATCCTCATCACCACTCCTATCTCAACAAAAAGCCTTCCCTTACTCCCTTTCATCTCCATTCCTACACCCCAGGGCACACTGTGGTCTGCCTGGCAGAGTGAATGACCCCATCAGGCACAAAGCACTTGCTGGCTGAGCACCCGCACCCCAACATGCCTGGATTGGTTGGTGAATGATGTGCTGTACTGCTGGTTGTGCTGTGGCAGCATTTGGCAACTGTGAGGTCGGCCTCAGGACCGTGGTTACTTTAGAACTGGACATTACAGCAGCAGCAGCTGCACCTGAAAAAAGTTTTTTTTTGTTAGCATGGCTTATGAGTTCACACTTTAAATAGATTTCTAAAACTCAGTGTGTTGGCATTCAGCTGAAGTATGATATCTATACTCCCATTGCTTCACAAAGGAAAGTAAGAAAAAGCTGGGCATGGTGGCACATCCACTCAGGGGACCAACACAGTATAACCTTGCTTGGCTCCAGTAGTTCAGGAAAAGAAAAAAAAAAAAAATTAAGAAAATGTATACTCAAGAATTGAGATTTAATAAGATTAATAATTCATACTGTGTCTTCAAGGACATTCTTAAATGAAACTAGCTGTTGCTTTATTTTTAAATTTTTTACAATTTTATTGTGCAATTTAATTTTATTGTGCAAGTACCAAGCACAATAAACAGCAGTGTGGCGCTACTGCCTGGATTCTAAGGTTCCAGGGCTTTAACCACCAGGCAGGGACACTTCACCTTACCCAACACTGGCTTTGTTCCATTAATGCCGACGTCAACACTGTAAAAAAGGAAGTGTCTTAATGTCTTCACGAAAATGGGCTGACATCACACACCCCCTCCAAAGGGCCTGTGAACCACATGTTGGGAAACCTGGAGTTATGCTATGACTGAACAAACCTGATTTTGTGTTTGCTAAACTGATCGTGCCAACAATCAATTGTTTTATACTCTCCAATAGAAAGTAATAATTTCTGGTCAAAACTAGTAATTTATTACAACTTATGAGAACTTAATTATAAATTACTGCTACATAAATAAATACGTATTGCTATGTGAACTTTAAAAAAATGAGTGATCATTATCAGTAAATTTCAAAAATATTCACAACTGGGCTCGGAGTATAAATCAGAGGTAGAGCACTGTCTACCACACACAGGGGCCTGGGTTCAATTCCTAGCATTGTAAAAAAAAAAGATATCCAACTATTAGTATTTCTGACTTTATTAAAAATAAAAGACCATGTTTAGATCATTATAGCCTTGAGGAGTTCCTCTGAAGAACAATTTTTTAAAATACACGAAAAATTTGCACTGCCTTAAGTTTCCACATAGACTTCTTTAATGCAATCTAAGAAACATATATTAGACTATGTTAAAAACATATACTACACTTAGTTCTACTGTTCTGCAACTTTAATAAGCTGACTTTGGATACATTCTATATGACCACATCTTCTACCAAGTGTGTATGTGCCATTGTACTTCGAGAGTTTGAATAAAACATGGAGTCTTTTTTTTGTTTTTTGACAGGGTTTCATTATGTAGTTCAGGGTGGCCTTGAACTCACTATGTAGTCAAGGTTGCCCCTGAATTCATGGTGATACTCCTGCCTCAGTCTCTTGAGTGCTGGGATTACACAGTGCGCCACCACACCTGGCAAAACATAAGAGTTTTTACCTCGAGGTAAATGAGAAGCTCCAATGTGAAGTGGGGGCCCAGGAGCATTGCTTCGGATAATGGACATCTGTACATTTGTGGTCATGATATGATGCAGGTTACTGGGATGTCCCTGGAAGAAACAGGATACAATCATCTTTCCGTTCATCATAGACATTACCTCCAGGAAGCCATTTGCCTCATACATGGGTCAGGTTGCTCCTCTTAGAACTTTCAAGAGAAACAGCTGAGGACACATAGCTTTAGCTGTTTCTCACACCATCCTCCGTAACGATCCATGGCATTAGATATGTCACAGGTGACTGTAAGGAGCCTTCAAACGCTTCAGGCCTATCTAGATGCTAGAACCCAGTAAGATGATATATTTGACTCTACTTTTAGAAACTCTCATCGCCAACTAGCCTTTCATGCTCTTCCCTAGCTGAAGGCTTAATTTTTCCTACTTCCTTTATGTCTCTGCATACATCATTCTTTATGCTGTTGATGATCTCTAAATGTCAGTGTTCAACAGGTACTCCCCTATGGGCTCTTCAGCTCACTCAAATATACTTGAATGAAGGGTATTGTAAAACTGAAAAAATAAAATAAAATAAACAGTCACAACTGGGTGTCTGAGGGACCATGCCAGTATCCTAAGAGGGACACATCTGCAGTCCTCCAAGAAAACCCAGAGAAACAATGCTCAATGCTAAGATGGTTCTCAATCCTTCAGAGCTATCTGTGTATAACCAAAGACAAACTGGACTCTGACTCCTCATGGACACGGCCTGACATAACTTGATTTGTAACCCACATGTAGGGTAATCCCCAGAACACAGCAGCAGACACTTGTAAAGACTAGCTTCTCTCTAGTCTCTTTCTCAAACCTACTATATTTCCCTTGCAGATATCAATTCCTGTTTAATTTTTTGTTTAGGATATTGGTCAATGTATTTATTCAATATATAACAATCAACATTTTGGCATCTTAGTTGAAAATCAGCAAATTAAGAGAAAAACACCTGTTGTCCACTGATGGTTGCCACGGGAATGGCTGAAGCTTGAGGGATGCTACTCTCCATGGTAACAGTAACCTGCCCTGGAACCTTGGGGGGAAGTGATAAGGTAGAAGGTGGAGCAGGAGCAATGGGACGGCTAGGCATGGTGGGCTTCGGGGGCGGCTGTGAACAGAAAACCACACAAAACATATCAACAGCTCGTTCTAATGATACATTTCACTCTAGAGTTTAAAAAGTACACTAATCATCTTGAAGAATTCTAGTAAAGATGCAATTAGTCCTATATGGTTTATCTGTCAGTAACACAGCTTTTGCACTGAAGCACTAGCATTTTCAATTAATAGAGGGAATGTACCAAGGCTAAGTGACTTCTCAGATCCACGGAGATGGTTAGTAGAACTGAGATTAAAGCCCAGATCTGTATGGCTCATAGCCCAAGCTCTTTCTTCTACACAATGCTTCCTCCCAAGTATGTGCAGAAGTAAACAAAACCCCAGTAACTAAAAAATAACCCAAGGTAATACACAGGCCATATGCTCAGATACTCCCAAATTTCAGCTACGAAAACAAGACAAGTGCTGCTCCAAGTTAGCATGCCCCTAAGCTGAATAACATCAACATCAATATGGCTACCAGAAAAGATCTCGTGATGGCCCCTGCCCATCGGCAAAAGTCTAAGCACTGCAGAACAGCAGAGCTCTAAGTTACAAGGAGCTGAACTGACAGGGCAAAAAGAAAATATGAAGTCTGAGCCAAGGACACAGCCTAAAATTTTTGTTAAAAGTTTTATCTTTTGCTATGGTTCAGTATAAAATCTTAGCCCTCTCCATTACCTTCATAAGTCCCTCCGAAAATGAGAGTGGCACTGCTGGCGTCAAGTGTGCTGGTGGGGCTGTCACCGCAACAGGTGTGGCCGATGCGACAGCATGGTGAGTAGACAACACCTGCACCTGTGGGTAGGGCCTTACCACAACGGGCTCTTGCTTCTCCTCCCGGGCCTGGAGGGAGCCGCTGGAACCCATGTGCTCCCTGGCACTGACCTCCGGATCTCGACCAGACTCATCATTGACTAGAAAAGATGTGAAGAGTGAGGAAACATATCAGTTTCCCAACTAAATTAATACAGCACACAGACAAGAGTGGCACTTACAGGATTCTGGATAGGGTAGCTTTCCCATCTTATGAACAAAGGGCCTGATGACCATTTAAAATAAGCTCAAATAGTTTAAAGTGCATTACAGGATAGGAGAAAATTTCATTAAAAAAAGTTTAAGTTACATAAACCTAATATTTAGTATAGCTCCTAACTCTAACAACATGTAATTTTTCAAGACTGAGGGACAGGAATGAGAGATATTTTTATGGGTTTTTTTTTTTTTTGGTACCAGGGATCGAACTCGGGTCCTTGCGCTTGCGAGGCAGGCGGTGGAACCACTGAGCTACATCCCTGGCCCTGAGAGATATTTTTTACTGTATGCTTACTGTTTAAATGGTACTGGGGCTTGCATGTGGTAGCCAAGCACTCTACCACTGACACTGTTTTTTTTTTTTTTAATTTTGGACTACCAGAACACAGAACCTATTGAAAAATTATGAAAATCAAGGAACAAATACTAACGTACTAAAGAGTTTGTGGAAATATTAATACACACTTATTTATCCTTTTTCCAAAATAGCATTCTTATTTTTTCTGGGCATAAAAATATTTAGTTATGAAGAAAATTTAAATTATTTGTAACACTATGAAGAAAGTAAAGGTGTCCCAAGATCTATTTCATAAAGGCACCAACAGTTAATATTTCAATAAAATATGCAAAACTTCAGAGTTCTCACCTCTTTTGAATTTGGGGTGGGTTTTTATTTAACTATTTCTCACTGGAGTCTAACCTTCATAAAGCTAGATGCACAAGTGTTAACTGTGTAGTACAATGGACTTTCAGAACTGAGTCGCCAAGACCGCGCTCAAGAAACCAAGCAGCATGAGCCCCAGACATTGCCTGTGCCATTCCAGCCTAGTCACCGTGCCCTCCCCACCCAGATCCGCTGCCCTGACCTGTCACACAACATCAGTGTCTATTCAAACTTTAACTAACAAACAACTCACATACTCTGCTGTGTCGTGCTTTTTTTCTCTTACAGATATGACTGAGCCACATTACTGCAGAGAATTCTACATTCTCAACGCTATAAAATATGCCATTTTGTGAATAGACCACAAACCCACCCACTTTACCATTAATTTAGATATTTTCAGTTTTTTGTTATAATAAATAACAATATTGCCAGTGATACTCTTCTATTTATGTTTTTTGGTGAACATCCAGACCATTTCTAGTTGACATATACCTAGGAGTATAATTACAGAGTAATACAGAATACGTGTATACAGTATCATTTTTAAAATGCTATGTGGGATTGTACTACATATATGTACTATAGGTTTTTTTGCCACTATATCACTGATGGTTATCTTAAGTTATTTTCAAATTTTTGCTATTAACGCCTCTTCAGGTAAAAAATTTCTAAGAACAGAAATGCTGAATGAAAAGACTGATAAATATCTATTTTGTCACATACTGATTTTTCTCCCAGATCATTTGGAGTTTTAAAATTCTGATTTATAAAACCAACTGAATTTATATACAATAAAATGGCTACTCTATGAGTAGTAAATTCAATGATTTTTTTTAAAAGAAACTTCCTCAGCAACACCTATAAGCAGAATGATTTGATCAGATGTTAAGCACATTTAAAACTTTCTAAGAAACTGCTAAAGTGCATTCCACAGAAGCTGCACCATTTTATGTCCTCCAGCAAAGTATGGGAATTCTAGTCACTCCTCAACAATGTTTGATGTACTGCCATTCTAGTGAGAGTGCAGTGACAGCTCACCATGGCTTTATTATTTTCACAATGACTAGCAATGTTGAACATCTTTTTATGTGACCACATACATCTTATTTTGTGAAGAATAGCTTCATTTTAACCATTTTAATCAATCGGCTTTTACTGAGATATAATTTAATATAAAATTCTTATTCTCTATGAAATATTAGATAAAATTTCACAAAAGGATACAGTAGTATAACCACAATACAATGATACAGAACATTTCCCATTACTCCAACAAGTTTATTTTTTTGTCTGTTTTTTGGTACTGGGCATCACACTCAGGACCTTGAGCTTGCAAGGCAGGCACAGCGCCACTGATCTAAATCCCCAGCCTTCCAACAAGTTTATTCATGGCCCTGTGCTGTCAACTCTCTCCCTTCCACTGCTATTCCTAGACATCATCAATCTCCTTTCTGTCATTATACCTTTCACATAAACAGAATCACACAATCTGTGCTCCTGTACATTTGCCTTCCTTTAGTAGAATGTTTCCTACTACAACATGGGGGGGTCCATCCATGCTATGACATATTTTGGTAGTCTGCCTGGTCTTTGTTATTGCTGAGTAGTATTCCATATTGTGGATACAGCACAATCTGCTTATCTAGCTCTGGGGTTTCCCATATTTGGCTGTTATAATAAAACATCTAAGAATATTTAAGTGCAAGACTTTGTATTGTTTTGTATCTCTTTGTGGTTTTTTTGGTACCAGGGATTGAACTCAGGACCTTCCACTTGTGAGGCAGGCGGCGGCACCACTGAGCTAAATCCCTGGCCAGACTTTATATAACCATACATTTTCTTTTATCTTCCATTTACCTAAGAAATGGGATTGCTCGTTGCATATATTAAGTGTATGCTTAATTTTATGAGACACTGTGCCAAGTTGTTTCCCAAAGTGATCAGACCTTTTTGCACTCCCACCTATAACAGTATATTGAGTCCTGTGTACTTCACAGACCAATGCTTGGTACTGTCAATATCTCTAACAGTCACTTTAGTGGATGTACCATCATTTCTCATTGTGGTTTTAATTTGCACTTCCCTGATGATGAATGTGAGTGATTTTCCATGTGCTTCTTTAGCATCTATATATTCTTTCTGATCTGTTCAAATACTTTGTTCAAATATTTTTACTACTGAGTTACGAATTCTTTATATATTCAAAATGTTTCCTTTAATAGATTAAACATTGAAAATGTCCTGTCTCTGAGGCACAGCATGACCTTTGATTTTCTTAAAAGTGTCTTCTGAGGAGCATTCATTTTTAATTTGCATCAACTACTTCTTCTACGATTAGTTTTTTGGTTACCCCAAGGTCCCAAATAGTTTCTTCTGGCTTTTTGTTTTTAAGATATTCTGAATTTTACATTTAGGTCTATGATACCTTTGAGTTAATTTGGAGATTGTAAGCATTGAGGTTCATTTTTCCCTATATGGGTAGCCTGGTGTTCCAATACTATTCTGTTATACAGTTATAATTTCCCTATTGAATTATGCACTTTTGTCAAAAGTCAACTGACCATACATGTGTCTGCATCCACCACTTTGTTCTACTGATATATATTTTTATCTTTATCCTAATACCACACCATCTTGATTAGTGGAGTTTTGTATCAAGTTTTGAAATAAGATAGTAGTGCTCTCCAATTTTCTTTGGCCAAAACTGCTTTAGCTATTTTAAGTTCTTTGGATTTCTAAATAAATTTTAGCATCAGACTGTCAAGTTGAAAAAAAAAAAAGCAGGGCTGGGGATTTAGCTCAGTGGCACTGTGCCTGCTTTGCAAGCACAAGGTCCTGAGTTCGATCCCTGGTACCACCAAAAAGAAAAAAAAAAGCAAAGCATGCTGGAATTTCAACTAGAATTTGACTGCACAGATCACATTGGGAAGAACTGATACACTAAAAATATTGAGTTTACAAATTCATGAACATGACAAACCTTTCCACTTACCTAGTTTTCTTAGCAATCATACAATCTTCTAACTCCATGCTCTACATATATTTTGTTGTATCACGAGATTTTTTTTGTTGGTTTGTTGTGTATTTTTGACACAGGGTCTCACTATATGATACAAGCTGGGCTCAAACTCACTATGTAGCCCAGGCTGGTCTTATACTCTCAATCCTCCTACTCCAGCCTGTCAAATGCTAGGATTACAGGCATGTACCACTATGCCCAGCTTCACTATTGTTTTGTATGCTGCTATAAATGACACTGTAAAAACTTCATTTTCCATTGCCAGTATTTAAACATACATAGTAATTGATATTGGTACACGGATCTTATATTCTACAACTTTACTAATTTTGTTATTGTTGTTTTTGGAGACAAGGTCTTGGTTATGTAGTGCAGGCTGGCCCTGAACTCACTCTGTACCCGAGGCTGGCTTGGAATTTGTGTCGATCCTCTTGTGTCGGCCTCCAGAGTGCTGAGATTACAGGCCACCACAACTGGCTCAACTTCACTAATTTTACTCATCAATTCTAATTGGTTTTTTTAGAAGATTTTTCCAGAGCTGGATGCAGTGGCACATGCCTGTAATGCCACAACTTTGGGAGGCTGAGGCAAGAGGACTACAAGTCTGAGTCACACCTGGGCAACTTAGTGAGACTCCTTCTCAAAATAAAGAGGGAGGGGACTGGGGATATAGCTCAGTGCAGAGATCCTGGGTTTAATTCCCAGCACTGGAAATAAATACAGAAATAAAAGATTTCTTAAAGCCTGGTATGGTGGTGATTGCCTGTATTCCCAGCACTCTAGGAGACTGGGTTAGGATGATTACAAGTTTAAGCTCTCAAGTTCAGTTCCAGCCTGGGAAACTTAGCATGCACACACACACACACACACACACACACACACACCTGAAGATGTAGCTCATTGCAAAGGCCCTGGGTTTAATACCCAGTACCACGAAGTAAATAAGTGAAATAAAAAAATACAAGTAAGATTCTTTAGGATTTATGCATACATGATCGTTTTATTTATGAATAAAGACAGTTTTACTGTTTCTACACTTTGTACTGATTTTTAACTTTCCTTCTGGTCTAGATAATTTTTCTCTAATAAAATGTTTAAGGGAAATAGACAATTTCATGACATTTTCCTATCGGTACAGGAAGACTGATTTTTAAAAACTTCGTAATGATCCTTTCCTGTTAGGCTCTTTGGGGATTCATCATTTCCTTTCAGACATTTGGATTTAATTTAGTTCATTTCTACCAGAAAAGAAGCATGAAGTATTAGTTCTCTATGCTTAACTTTGAACTTGTGCTTGAAATCCCAACATGCTTAGGATCCTAAATCATCTCTTACGATACAAGCAACAGGAAACATAGAGAAATATTTAACTATTTAGGAAAAACTTCTATTGTATTTTCTTAAGGGCCTCTGAAAGAATAAACACACAGGTGCACTCTTCAGAAGTAAATTACAACATTTTTGGTCTAAGTCAATGATCTCTTTTTTCAACAAAATTTGAGGACAATTATTGCTAACACCTTTTTAAACAGAGAGTGCAATTCTCTGCAAAGAATAGATGTTTTAAAATGATCTCCTGAGCTACAGTCCTTTATATTATCTGTTGTGAGTTTATACCAAAGACAAAATACTGTCAAAAATATCTGTTAAGGAATAAAGAACTTCAGGTGGCTCTCCAAAAATATAAGAAGTTGCTGAGCACACTATGCCCCTCCTCAATAGCAAGCACAGCACATACAAAGGTGCATGAGAAAAACAGTCCTGGCTCTCATAACTTGAGTTGCTGTGGAAGATGGAGTCAGTAGACTCCCAGAGTAAACAACATCTAAGATGAAACCTCAAGGAAGAACAAGAATCAGTCAAGTAAATGGGGAAAGCAAGACAAAAGACTGTGACACAGGAAAAGAATGTATGAAGTTTCAACGTCATAAAAATTGGGACTTTACATTATTCATTCAGAAAATATGAGTAGATACAGCATCATAGGAGGCATAAAGAAGCTTAAAGGAACTTCAAATCTAAAGGGAATTAAAATAAACTTGTAACAACTAAGCTGGTGGGAAGGAAGCAAACCAGAAAGTGAAGTTAAAACAGAGAAGTGCTACCACCCACAGGTGAGAGACAAAGACCAATTAGTGGCTTCAGCTCTTGATTTGAGCTATGAGGAGACAGAGGCACTATATATCATATGGAACACAAGAACTGGGTGGTGAAAGCCAGGCATGATGATAGCACATGCCTGCCTTTCCAGCACTCTGGTGGCTGAGGCAGGAGGGCCACAAGTTTGAGCCCAACCCACACCATTCAGTGACTTAGCAAGACCCTGTGTAAAGGTTTTTTTTAAAAAAAAAAAAAAAAAAAAAAGGAAGGGGTTAGGCTGTAGTTCAATGGAAGGACCTGGGTTCAATCCCCAATACCACCTAATCCCCATTCCCCACAAAACTTCATGGTAAAGAAAAAAAACATAAAAAATGTACTTCAATGCCATCTTTTTACTTAGTGCATACAAAAAAAGTATTTGAAGGAGCTCCTCAACTTCTCCACTGTTAACTAGATGTTTGAGGGGAGAGGGACAATATGGTACATTTTAGAATACACAGCATCCCTCACCTCCCCCTATCTGATGCCAGTAGCACTCCGGAGCTGTGATACCAAAAATATCTCCAGATACTGTCCCAACATTCTTCAGGAGGGAAAATCACCACCTACAGAGAATCACTATAGTGCTCACAAGGTTTACCATGACTAAACACCAAGCTGCATATGTGCATATGTAATTTTTTTCGGCTTTTTGGGACAGGGTCTCACTATTTGTTCAGACTGGCCTTGAACTCACTATGTAGCTCAGGCTGGCCTTGAACTCGTGGCAATCCTCTGGCCTCAGCCTCACATGAGCTGAGATGACAGGTGTGCACCACCGCGCCTAACTTTCATATGTACTTTTTAAAGACCTCTTTTCCTAGACAGTAAACTCCTAAGAGGCAAGACCTATAAGAGTTATGCACCACTGGGGTCCCTCATAGCACTATTACTATACCTGTGGGTGTTAATTAAATGAGCACATATTAGTGCATTTAAAAATCAGTTCTTACAAGCATGCTTTACTGTAAGTTCCATAAGTACTACACATAAAAGAAGCCATTAAAATAAGAGGAAAATATATTTAAATTAGTATAGTAATATAACCTTTCTTCAAATGCAATACACTAGTATTTACTAAAATCCTAGAAGGAATTTGTTAATTTTTAAGTTATAAAACTGGCAACACTCTTAAAACAAGAAACAATATAGAAGAATGGTACACATCTCACCTGTAGCAGCTGGGTTTATCAATCCTGCAGAACCACTGTTTGCAATCTGTGAAGGCGCCTGGCTCAGCCCAGTGGAAGGGGTTCCTAACCGAGGAAACTGTTGAGAGCTCATTTCCACCTGCAGTACACAGTCATACAGTTATTACTAGCTTGTAAATTTGGAACCAATATTGAGAAAGCAAGACACTTTTAGCATCTACGGTATCTTCCCATAAAATAGCAAATGCAGCATTGTTTACCTAAAACAGTAACTTGTGATCAATGTAAATGAAGACATTATCTAAATTATGAAGGCCGCGTGTTACCACAAGGCATATGCATCTTTTGTAAAGTTTTCTGGAAAACAGCATGTCTCTTTGAAAGACTCAAACCTCACACGAAGGTAAACAGAACCGTAATTAGTATGTCATAAGAAGATTCAGAGGAGAAACGCCAGCCCCAAGAAAGAATTAGAAATATTACATTAGGAAGTGAAGTGAAAGGCATTTTCACATGCTTTTCTGTAAAGGCCTCCATTTACGGATTTTTTCTTCTCTTTTACAGACTCGCCCTCACCTGGCCCCTAGCCAGAGAGACCCCAGACCTCTATTTTCTTTAAAAAACATCACCCACTTTGCTTTCAGGAGCCACACTCTACGGATCTCCTCTACTTGGCCCCGACCCCACCCCAAATCCCTGGAAAGATCGGAGGTCACGGGTTTCCAGACCCCTCGGGAGTCCGACTCCGAGTACCGGCAATGGGCAGGCGTCCTGCCGAGTCCCTCGACAGGATAAGCAGTGTGCCTCTTTACCGGTGGCCGCCGCCCGCCGCCCATACCTCCCGCTTCCAGGGCGCAGGGCCGAGGGTGCCGCGGAAGGCCCATCCCAGTGGCAACGCTGGGCTCCGGGGACAAGGACAGAGCTCAAGCCGGGGCGCCCCGGGCCCGCCGCTGTCCAATCCCGTCGGCCCCACTCACCCTGCCGCCCGGCCGCAGATCGGTTCCCAGTCCTCTTCCCCCGAACCAGCCCCTTCCTCCCCCGCCCGCCCATTGGCCCCACGCCCGGAGCGTCACTGGAGGCCCGACACCAATCCACAGCGGCCTGAGCGCTCTGGGCCCGCCCCACCCTCCCGCCGCCCGCCGGCCAATCAGGCGCGAGTGTTGCCGGGACAACCCAAACCCCTCGAGGCTGGGCCAATGGCAGAGGGAGAGAGGCACTCCGGGCTAGGAGGGCGGGGAGCAGGGAGGCCCCGCCTCTGTCGGGGTCTGAAAGCGGCGGGCGCAGGGCCCGGATGTGGAGAGTCACTTTAAACTGCTTCAGGAGCCAAACTCCCCGGGCCGCCCGCCCGCGCCCTCCGGGCCGCTCGGCTTCCCAGCCGAGGCCTACGCCGCCACGCCGCCACGCCCCCACGCCGCAGTCAGCCCACCCCTCCTGGTGCCTCTCCCTTCCCCGCCACAGGACACCCTGCCTCTGCCGCCGGCTCAGCCGTGGTGTCCAGCTTGCGAAAGAGCCGCGGCCCCAGATACTGGTACTGGAGTTGAGGCGCCGCTGCCTTTCCCCGGGGACGCGCAGCGGGACGGACACTGCAGTCGGGTTCGGCCGCCCCGCCCCCTCGTCGCCTCTGCCCTCCCAGGCGCCCGTCCCGCCATTACCTGGGTGCTTCGCCGAGTGGCCGCCACACCGCCTCGAGCTCGTTTCCGTGCGCTCCCCGCCTGTGAGGTCGACGTCCTCGGGCTCCGGACCCGCGTCGCCGGTCCGCCGGGGCACTAGCACTCTGCTCCCCGCCCCACTCTAGCGCCGCTGCTTCCGCCGCCGTAACGAGCCTCTTGCCGATTGGTGACGGATGGCCCCGCCCACCTTCCAGAAAGCCACTCAGCTCTTGGCCTGAGCGGGAGAGCTGACGGCTCTGCCCCTCGGCGCCTCGGAGGTCTCTGGGAAGTGTAGTTCCGGGCGCCAGGAGGGCGGGCCGCGAAGGAGGTGGTGAGCTCCAGGGCGGGGCCTCAAAAGACCTGGTTGGAGCAACACGTCCCTGTGCTGTGTGGAGTAGGTTCAGCTTTTTCTCTTCTCTGAGAGGGAAGATAGTGGATCCCACCCCTTCGCCGCAGTCTGACGGCGCTGGGTTTCATTCTTCCGAGGTGGGGCGGTGCGACGCGGGAAGGTTAGTGGAGGAGTGGAGGGGGGCGGGGGCGGCGGCAAGCTGGCCTGAGAGCTTCTCGAGTGTGCCCGCGTTCCCGTGCCGCGCGTGGGTCTGGATGTCACCGCCGGATACCGCGGCCGTCTGAGCCTCGGCGTGGCGGGAGTCCCGTGCCGCGTAGGGGCGTCCGCGTCGGGTCCGCGCCAGTTCCAGCAGGCCGGCGCTGTGAGGCTCCAGACGGCGCGGCACGCCTGCCGGCGTTCTCCAGTCACAGAGGAGCGCAGGCGGCGCGAGGTTTGGAATGGAGAGTTGATGCGCCTGTAGAAGTCTTAATCAAGGCTGCTGAGGCACACTTCCAGTCTGATAAAAGATTACGACTCCCTTTTCTAGGTGCTATTTTTGGCCCGTAATTAGTTTTTACAAAACGAGAGGCTGGAGATTTAGTTTAGTGGCACTACACCTGCCTTGCAAGCTCAAGGTCCTGAGTTCCATCTCCGCTTCCACAAAAAAAAAAAAAAAAAGAACTGGGGATGTTGCTCAGTGGTAGAGGACCCCTGGGTTCAATTCCCAGTACCTTCTAAAAAAAATTAACGGGGTTCACATCCCTTTGTGTCATGTACAGTCGCGCAAGCCAATACCTCGGTGGAGTACTTGCCTAGCTTGCATGAGGTCCTGGGGTTCAATCTAGCACTATAAAAAACAAAACAAAAACAAATGTGTTGAGGGCTGGGTATTTAGCTCAGTGGCACCGATGACTGCCTCTCCAGCACAAGGTCCCGAGTTCGATCCCCAATACCAAAAACAAAACCCCAAAAAACCCCAAATGTGTTGATCACTGGAGCAAAATAAACAGTCTAGAAATATACCCCCCCACACACGCGTGGGGGATATAGCCATTTTTTTGGATAAATGTTGCTGAATACTCGCATGGAAAGAAAAACAAAAACCTTGACCCTTATCTCAAACTGTATGTAAAAATTAATTCATGCTGTGGGGCAGTGTGGATGTGGTGGTATTCCACACCCAGGAGGATGCAGTGTGCAGGTTCAGTGTTGCTTTGACAGCCAGTGAGGCTTCTCTGCAGTTTCACACTTAAACTTTGTGCTGAGCTAGTCCTTCTAGATGAAATGGTTCTGCAGTCCTTTGGAAAGTGGAAATAGTCTACAATTTCAGAAGTAGAGGGCCCAGAAGCTTTTAATCTCTCCAGAAAGCCATAAGGGGGACGTTCATGGGGAGCTTTATGGGAACATTACACAGTGTTTGTATATTTTGATATCATTAGAATCCAAACTTTGATAATTTCTGATTAATGCTCAAATATTTCTTTACTATTTTTTTTCCTCGTGCAGAAAGACTTCTGCCACTCTCTCAGCCCAGTGGTGTTGAGAGAGGTGGTGTTGATGACTACTGTATTATTGCATCTCTTAGAAAAGCCAAGGAGCAGTGCAGGCTGGTTCATCTTCCTCACGCTGGCTAACGTGCTCCTCAGACATCCAAGTTACAAGAGCAGCCCCATTCTCATGCAAAAGTACTTTTATACTGCTAGTATAATGTTGGTGGATTTAGTATGTTCTTCATAGAGATGGCTCAGCCAGTAACTTTTACATTGAAAACTCTGCCTATACTTCCTCTAGTGACAATAGAGAGCTGGACCAGGGCTTTGGAGACCTTCCTTAGCACAGTAGACATTAGGTTTCTGTGTAAGTGCTTTAGTTTTAGCAGTTGACGGGACCATATACAATCCTAATGTGAACAGGATAAGAGTAAGTGGAGGCTGGTACACAGTTAGAAAAATATGTTAGTTGATTACATCTGAAATGGATTATTTGTCTCATCAGCAAGTATTATTTGAATAAAATACAAGATGCTTAAGATAAATATTGCTCTATAATAGTTTGCTTTCAAAGATTGGAGTGTGAATCTCTTTTTCACCATTCCTTTAAGAGAAGAAAGTGTGGTAACTGATGATTTTTGAAAGAACATGTCTGACTGCATGTTCATTCAGAGCTCTTTTTTTGTATATGTGGACTGATGGTGTGGTTAGTAAAGTAGAAATTTGGCCTGACTCAAATTGTTTTATCTAACTGGACTTTTTATCTATCTGTGTCCTTGAAGCAGTTCTACCACTTGACCAAATTCTCAAGGGCCTTACCAGGCTCCTTGACAAGGATGAATTCTGTTTCTAGAACTTCCCTAGAATTCACTCATCATTGAGAAAAAGTTAATTTAAAGAAGCATTCTCTCCTGATCACAAACAAATCTGCAGAGTTATCTGTAGTTAGTGCTACAAGGTCCAGCCAGAAGAAGATTTGTAAATAGCATAAAGTAATGGGCTATGCTAAATAGCAGAGGTACAGGTTTTGAGGTTCTTGAAGTCTGGTTAGCTGGATCACAGGCTGGAGCTTTGAAGGTAGTTAGTCTCTCCTCAACGCTGTTCTGTCCAGACCTGTGGACTCAGGAACACCTTCACAGTCCTGTGCTCTGAACCACTTTTTTTTTTTTTTGTAAAAATGGCTCCATTTTTTTTTTTTTTTGGTACTGGGGATCGAACTTGGGTCCTTGGGCTTGCGCAGCAGGCTGCGAAACCACTAAGCTAAATCCCTGGCCCTCTGTGGTTTTCTTAAAATAGTTGAGTGTTTTATAGTCTGATAGTAAAGTAGTGTTGCTTTATAAGCTATAACAGTTGACTTTATTCTTCACTGGAAAATCTTGCCTTGTCTGAGTGTATATATTTAAAGGGAGCCTTAATGGATGTGTTTTCATAATTTAATATATTTTGTATTTACTCTTTTGTAATTGTTTTTAATGGAAAGTATTACAGAATTGAGGGTGGAATTCTTAGAACCAGTGATTCCTTTTTTTCTGGTACCAGGGATCGAACTCAGGACCTTGCGCTTGCAAGGCAGGTGGCGGAACAACTGAGCTTAATCTCTGGCTGAACCAAAGTTATCCTTTTTTTGTTTTGGTACAGGGTATTGAACTCAGGTCCTTGTGCTTGTGAGGCAGGAGGCGGAACCACTGAGCTAAATCCCTAGCCCTCAAAGTTATTCTTTTTTTTTTATTATTCTTTCATTGGTACATTTTAGATATACAACACAATTACATTTCTCATTGGGAACTTGTACCTTTATATGATGCATCTTGGTTCTTATTTTTTCCCTATTCCTAGCCCTCCCTTCACCCCCTCCACCCTTCCGTATTTACAAAGACTTTATTTCCATTTTTTCCATTTCTCAGCATTTTTCCTTTTCCTTCTTTCCTTTCCCCTGCCCCTCCCACTACCCCTACCCCTTTGGACCTTTTCTTCCTATTTTGCATTATCAATTATTCATCCTAATCATTGGTACATTTTAGGTATACAATATAATGACATTCATCGTTGGAAACTTGCACCTTTACATAATCTCTCTTGGTTCCCATCTTTCACCCTTGCCCAGTCCTCCCTTCAACCCCTCCATTCCTCCCTATTTGCAAAGATTTTGTTCCTATTTTTCCATTTTCTCATATTAATCCCATTCCCTTCTATCCTTTCCCCTACCCCTCCCACCTCCTTCCCCTTTGCCCCTTTTCTTCCTATTTCACATTACCTATCATACATTTTAGTCCCCATTTACACTTTCAGTTTCTCACACCAGAGAAACTATTCAGTATTTATACATGTGTGTCCTATTTATTTCACTGAAGAGTATCGCCTCAATGTGCATCCACTTAGCTACAAATGTCTCTAATTTCTCATTTTTTATGGCTGAGTAGTACTCCATTTTATAAAAAAAAACACCACATTTTCTTTATCCAGTCTCCAGTTGATTGGCATTTGGGCTGTTTCCAAGTTTTAGCTATCACAAACTGTGCTGCTATGAACATGGGTGCACATATATCACTGTGGTATGATTCTTTTAATTCTTTGGGGAAGATCCCCAGCAGTGGAATAGCGGGGTCAAATGGTACTTCCAGTCCTAGTTCTTTGAGGTATCTCCATACTGATTTCCACAGTGCTTGCACCAGTCTACACTCCCACCAGCAGTGGAGCAGGGTTCCTCTTTCCCCACAGCCCCGCCAGCATTTGTTATTGGTTGATTTCATGATAGCAGCCATTCTTTCTGGAGTGAAGTAGAATCTCAGCATTGTTTTCATTTGCATCTCTCAAATGACCAGTGATGTTGAACATTTTTTCGTGTATTTATTTGCTATTTCTACTTCCTTGTCTGAGAAATGTCTATTCATTTCAGATGCCCATTTTTGGATTGGGTCTTTAAATTTGGGAGGTCTGATCTTTTTAAGTTCTTTATAGATTCGAGATAGTAGACCTTTGTCTGAGGAAGAGTAGGTGAAGATTTTTTTCCCACATTGTGGGTTGTCTCTTCACACTGCTGGTGGTTTCTCTTGCTGTGCAGAAGCTTTTTAATAAGAAGAGATCCCACTTGTTGCTTGTATGTGCTAGTTCACAGGCAACTGAGGTATTGTTCATAAAATCTTTTCCTACACCGATGTCTTCAAGAGTTCTACCTAACCTCTGTTCCAACTGGTTCAGCTTTTCTATTTTAATATTTAGATCTTTAATCCATTTCGATTTTAGTTTAGTGCATGGCGAGAGATATAGGTCTAGTTTTAATCTTTGGCAAGTTGAAACCCAATTTTTGCAGGACCATTTATTAAAGAGGCTATCTTTCCTCCAGTGAGGGTGTTTGGCTCCTTTATCGAAGATAAGATGGCTGAGTGTGTCTGGTGTTGTTTCTACATCTTCTAATCTGTTCCACTGGTCCTCAGGTCTGTTTCTTTGCCAGTCCCATGCTGTTTTTATCACAGTAGCTTTGTAATAGAGTTGCAGGTTGGGGATTATGATACCCCCTGCCATGTCTCTGTTACCTAGAATTGCTTTTGCTATTCTAGGTCTCCTCTTGTTCCAAATGAATTTTTGGATTTTTTTTCTCAAGGTCTGTGAAGTATGCTGCTGGGATCTCAATTGGAATTGCATTAAATCTATGTAGCAGTTTTGGAAGTATGGCCATTTTCACTATATTAATCCTTCCTACCCAGGAGCAGGGGATATCTGTCCATTTTCTGATATCATCTTCAATCTCACTTTTCAGAGTGCTATACTTTTCAGAGAAGCGGTCTTTGATTTCTTTTGTTAGGTTGATTCCTAGGTATTTCAGTTTTTTGGATGCTCTTGTGAAAGGAATTGTTTGCCCTGTTTCTCTCTCATTGAGTCTGTCATTCATGTAGAGGAAAGCTATTGATTTTTGTGTGTTGACCTTGTAACCAGCTACTTGACTGAATTTGGTTATTAAGTCTAGAAGACTTTTGGTGGAATTCTTGGGGTCTTCTATATACAGTATCATGTCATCTGCTATGTTAGAGGTTTTAACACCAAGCTTTTCTTCTTTAATGCTCTGACTTCTTTGGATTTTGGGGGTGGGGGATTTATTAGAGTATTTAGTACAGTAAAGGGTACAGTTGTTAGTTTAATGGTGATGATAGTCATCATCTGCCGTGTCCCACTCATTTTTACAAACTCTTTCTGATCATCCTAACAACTCTAGAAGAAAAGCATTTCCACTACTTCTATGCTACAGATGAGGAATCAAGATTCAAGAACATTAATTTATTTGCCCATGGTTCCAGGGTTCATAATGGGAAAAACTTGAACCTCATCCCAGGGATGCAAGGATGGTTTAACATACGCAAATCAATTAATGTAATAGATTATATCTATAGAGCCAAGAACAAAAAACATATGATTATCTCCATAGATGCAGAAAAAGCATTTGAAAAAATTCAACATGCATTTAGGATAAAAACCCTACAAAAAAATTGGAATAGATGATCTCTTCCTCAATCTGATAAAAGCCATCTATGAAAAACCAACAGCCAATATCATACTAAATGGTCAAAAACTGAAATCTTTCACACTAAAATCAGGAACAAGACGAGGATGTCCACTGGACCACGTCTGCAGACCTGCCTGTCTGCAGCAGGCTGATTCGGTGTTTTCAGCGCGACTCCCCCAAAGTTATTCTTAATAAAAATCACTTGGCTGGGGATTTAGGTCAGTGGTGCCCCTGTGCCTGCCTCGCAAACGCAAGATCCTGAGTTCAATCCCTAATAATGGACCAAAAAAAAAATCACCACATGCTTGTTCCATGAAAAAAGAATTAATTCATGCTGAACTGGAGGTAAACCGTTCAAAAACAAAAGGTGATTTGAAATAAACAATAGTTAAATTTTAAAAATTAGTGCAGTAAAAGACACATTGCCAAAAAAGATAGGATGTTTGTTCAAAGTGAGGGGGAATATTTTTGAGCATTTTGAGGGAGATTCATAGCAATGTGTCTTTTACTATAATTTTTTAATTTAAACATTCACTATTTTTTGTATGTTCAAGGAAAGAGGAAAAAAATAAACTTATTCCAATTTCTTGTTTGCCATGTAAATATTAACGAAGTAGCCTGCAACTATCATATTTAATGGTATATTATGTGGCAAATGAAGAGGACATATAAAAATTTTCTTCCAAAATAAAAATAACTAAATAATTGAAAAAGAATCTTTTCCATCATGCATGGGTATAAGACATTTGACTTTTTTTTTTTGGTACTGGGGATCGAACTCAGGACCTTGTGAGGCAGGCACGGTGCCACTGAACTAAATCCCCAGCAGGACATTTGACTTTTGATATGTCAGGTAATAAATTTTAAAATACCTTTAAGTTGTACTCCAAACATGTCTTGTACTAATAAAAATATACCACAGGGCCGGGGATTTAGCTCAGTGGTTACGCTGCCTGTCTTGAAAGCACAAGGATCCAAGTTCAAACCCTGGTACCAAAAAAAAAAAAAATTCTCAAAACTAATAAAAATATACCTTAAAGGAAAGAATGTTTATAGGATTTGCAGTATACCTTAAGGGTATAAGTCTCGCAACCCTTTTAGTCTGGTACATGTGGTAAGAGTATCATATGGAGTATTTGCTTATTTATTCATATATTTATTTCTTGCCTAATGTGGGCCAGACATCATTCCTTAGTGTCAACTAAAGTTTCAATCCTGACTGGATTAAAATCAAAAGCAAGACTTGTCTGCACATCCACCGTGCATATGGTATTGTTCCATATGTTTCAGTCTGTACTAAGTTTACCAAAAAGCAAGCATATCTATTACAATGTGTCTTTCTTAAGTCTTTTTAGGGGGGGCGGGGGATGCATTTTCACCTGTTTGTTAATATACTCAATGTTCCCAGTCCCCTTTCCAAAATTCCTGTGTTGAAGCCTAACACCTCAATGTGACAGTGTTAGGAACTGGGTGTGGAAAATAATTAGGTCTGAGGGTAAAGTCTTCATAAGGGGATTAATGCCCTTATAAAGTAGACATGGGAGGCTGGGCAAGGTGGCACATGCCTGTAATCCTAGTTACCTAGGAGGCTGATGCAGGAGAATCACAAGTTTGAGGCCAGTCTGTATAATTTAGCAAGACCTTGCCCAAAACAAAACTATAGAACAGGATGATAGATAGAGATGCACACCTGTAATCACCACACTCAGGAGGACGAGGCTGAAGATAACGAGTCAAAGGACAACCTAGGCAAGACCTGGTCTCAAAAAACCCCACAAAAACCAAAAAACAAAACCCAACCAACCAAACAGGCAAACAAAAACAACCAAAAAAGGAGGTTGGTGATGTAAGAATACAGTGAAAATATGGCAGACCGAAAAGGTGGATTTCACCAGATACTGGATCTGCCAGGGTCTTTAATCTCAATCCTTTTTTTAAAAAACTTATGAATTATCTCAGAATCTTTTTACTTTCTTTTTTTAATCTCAGTCTTATAGTTTCCAGAACTGTGAGAAATAAATGTTTGTTGTTTAAGCCACCCAGTCTATGGGACTCTTGTCATAGCAGCCCAAATGGCCTAAGACTATTGGATTTAAATATTAGTAAGTAATACACTGTATTTTATGTAAATATATTTGTTTTCATTTATGGGCTGGGATGTGTTACTCTTAAATTCGTATGTTGAATTCCTAACCCTAAGACTTCAGAATGTGACTGTATTTGGATCTAAGGCCTTTAAAGAAGAAGAAATTTGGATAGCTGGATACTGAAGGAGGAGGCTGAAGCAGGAGGAATCCAAGATTAAGGCCAGCCTGCACAACCCCAGGGACATGCTTGTTTAAGCTGCCTGCTCTGTGATATTTTGTTATGACAGCCCTAGCAAATTAATATTCTACGTGGAGTAGGGTATTGGTTTTTGGTTTCATTGTGTGTATTGTGTACTGAGACACTGGTCTCAATGCAAGATGCATTTCTTATCATGGGCTGTAGATAAAAATTCTGAAAAACACAAAGTTAGAAGAAATGAAGAATTTTGCCTCTTGCTCTGAAACAAGACAGCTGAACCAGAAGCTTCTACAAGGCAAACCTAGAGAAACCCTGGACACATTATCCAGAGGAGGGATAAGAAAAAAGATATGGCCTCTAAGGCCATGGGATTCCATAGCAGGGTTCTAAGGTGGAATTTGGGAACAAAATTTAGATATAATCATCTTTTAGAATTTAGACCTTGAATAGGAAAACAGAACATTTACTTTCATTAATGCCTGTATGAAAATTGCATTTCCTTCCAAGATAAATACAAGCAATAGCTTTTAGGAATGTTAGCCACAACTGCAACTTTGTCACCTATAGAAATCACATATATTTCCTAGTCAAATTACACAAATTGTACTTCAAAACACTAACTACATCCATCACCATATCAAAGGTTTATTGTTATTTTATTGACTGATAAAGGTTGGTATTTAATGCATTGATAAGTATTACTAAGGACATATTTTAAAATTTATTTGGATGACACCATTTGTGTATATAATATGTTCACTTTTGAACCTTGTGCAGTTTATTTTATGCACTTAAGAACATTTTTGAGGTGGTGGGGATGCAATTCAGTGGTATAGTGCTTGCCTACCATGCACAAGGCCCTGGGTTCAACCCCCAGTATGGCCCCAAAAACCAACCAGACAAAACACTTTTCTGAGAAGGTCCACAGGCTTCACAGGAGCATCAAAGAAATTCTGTAGCAGATAAAAAGTTAGGAACATTTTCTTGACAGCTAAATTCTTATGGACTCAGGTCCTGCCTTCTTTGTGCTCCATGCTCTTTTCTTATCTGCTTCTTCCAGTACCTATCCTTTGGCCACTACCAGGACTGTCCTTCTAACAAGACTTCTAACTGAAGACTACTTTCATCTTAACATCATCCCAAGGATGTCTCTTCATTTAACAACTCTGCTCCATCAGTACAGCCCAAGGGCAGTGGCCCTGCACTGGCACCAGCTGGGAAATGGCCCACAGGCCTGTAAATTTAGGAAAGCGGAGGTCTATCCAGAAGAAGGTGTTTTAGCAACCCAGGGCCACCTAGGTAGCTGATGGCTAAAAAAACAACTAAAGTCACCAACTACAGAAAGGGTATCATTCGATTCCAGGTACTGGCAGACCTATTCTTGCCTCTGGAGGGTGCTGGTCTTACTTCTGTGGCTTCCCTAACCACATCATTTCATACTTAGAATGCTGCCTCGTAACCTGCATGTTAGCACCATGAAAAAGCCTGTAGTCCAATGATGTCCACCTTTCCTTTGCCTACTTTGCTTCATCAGTGATATATAGAATATCGCCAGTGCATCCATGAACACTCCTGCCTGCTGGTTCACAGGGATTAGGATTTCCCTCCCCTTTGGTTTTCCCATGCACAGGTACTCCCATTCTGGCATTTTGCCAGCACGTGGAGGATTCTGTGCTCCCACAGGAGCAGACTGTTGCCTTCATGGAGCAGGTAGGGACCACTACTAACTCTCCTTCAGGGAACCTCACTTGTAAAGGTCATCTGGAAGAAAACCAGCACTGCTCAGCCCCAGTACAGCCCATATGTCAGTGGCTCACTTTGGCCTCTAGAGGGATCCCCAGGAATGAGGAAGAGGAGAAGGAGCAGGCTTGCACCTTCTGAGGATGAATTGGGGGTCCAGAAGCTTGAATTACCAGCTGTCTTGGAGAGTGCAGCTCATCTTTTGGCCACACACCCTAAATGCAATGATGTCCTTTGATATCCTTTGGGCAGGAATGCCCTATTTGATGTAGCCTGTCTGGTCTGTTTTCCCACCAATCTCTGTCTACCACTGTCATTTATCTTTGTGGTGGTCAAGATGTAGACAGATTCTTCACTGCTGACGCTGAGAGTGGTCTCACTGTCAGTACTAGGCACTCTCTTATTTGGGTCCTCATATATTGGCAAATAGTGCAGTGGTTATATTCAGAAAGAAACCAGTTTGGGCAAAGATATGTGTCACCAATCTCTTCCAGGCTTCTATCTAAGAAAAAGCAATAGTCTTTGCTAATATGACTGTTAGAAGTACTTCAATATATTATTTTTCTTTTCCCAACTTGTTTTGAAATATTTCAAACATCACAGAAGAGTTGAAAGGATCTTATAATGAGCAGCTATATTCCATCCATCTGAATTCAACAACTTTTTTTTTTTTTTTTGGTGCGGGGGATGGAACTCAGATCGTTCCGCTTGCACAGTAGGCAACGAAACCACTGAGCCAAATCCCCGGCCCTGGATTCAACAACTTTTAACATTTTGCACGTCTATTTTCTTTGTGCCCTCACTCATTCCCCCACATGTGTATGCATGACTGTGTTTGCATACTTTGGAAAGTAAGTGCAGGCATAAAGTTGCTTTACTCTAAGATACTTCAGTAAGCACTCCTTAAGAATAATTTTCTCTTTTGAAAAGAGTATCAGAAAATGGAAAGATATCCCTTGTTCTTAGATAGGAAGAACCAATATTGTCAAAATGGCCATATGTACAGTGGACTCTGAAGTTAATGACCAGCCTGACATACGAACAACTTGTGTTAATTAGGTTAATGGACAATTCATCTGCCTCTTGTTGTCTATAGCATGTACCCGGGTAAACATCCAGATCTCAGCTTTATTGACTTACAACCAACTTGAGTTACAACCAGCCATCAGAAACTGATCAAGTTTGTAAGACAAGGGTCCACTGTACTTCCAAAACTGTGACACAGATTTAATGCAATTCCAATCAAAATACCAATAGCATACCTCACAGAACTAGAGAACACAATCCTAAACTTCATATGGAACCAAAAGAGACCTAGAATAGCAAAAGCAATTCTGGGAAACAAAGGCAAGGCAGGGGGCATCACAATCCCTGACTTGAAGTTATACTACATGTATAACTTGAAGTTAGGCATGATGACAAAATTATCATGATAAAAAGCATAGTACCAGGGTAGAAAAAAAACATACCTAAGTATCAGTGACACAGAATAGAAGACACAGAAACAACTCCAAGCACACTCGGCTACCTTATCATCTTCACTGGAGGAAAGATAGCTTCATTAGTAAATGGTGCTGGGAAAACTGGCTTTCCACATGCCAAAGATTAAACGTAAACCCATATCTCTCACCATGTACTAAATTAAAATTGAAATGGATCAAAGATCTAAATATCAAAACAGAAATAATCTTCTGGAAGACAAAATAGGTAATACTCTTGAAGATACAGGTGTAGGCATAGGTTTTATGAACAAAACCCTGATCACACAAAATATTACAAAGAATCAACAACCGGGATCACATCATATTAAAAAGTTTTTACACAGTGAAAGAAACCACCAACAGAGTGAAGAGATAACCTACAAAATGTGGGAAAAATTTTTACCAGCTATTCCTCGACAAAGGACTAGTATCTAGAATATATAAAGAACTCAAAAAAATCAAACTCCCCAAATTTAAGACCCAATCCAAAAATGGGCATCTGAAATGAATAGACACTTCTCAAAGAAGTAGAAATGGTAGATAAATATATGAAAAAATATTCAACATCATTGCTCACTAGAGAGATACAAATTAAAACAACACTGCTGGGGATTTAGCTCAGTGGCACCGTGCCTGCCTTGAAAGCGCAGGGTCCTGAGTTCAATCCCTGGTACCAAAAAACAACACTGCAATTCCATCTCACTCCAGAAAGAATGGCTATCATCAAGAAATCAACCAATAAGAAATGCTGGTGGGGCTGTGGGGGAAAATGAAACCTCCATTGTTGGTGGGGGTGTAAAGTGGTACAACCGCTATGGAAATCAGTATGGAGATTCCTCAAAAAACCAAAACTAGAGGTTCCTTTTGACCCAGCTATTCCCCTTCTGGGAATCTTCCCAGAAGAGTTAAAAGTATCATACCACAGCAATATATGCACATTCATGTTTATAACACCATAGTTTATAACTAATAGCCCATATGCCCATCAACCAATGAAAAGATGAAGAAAATGTGGTTTTTATATGCCATGGAGTACTACTCTACCGTAAAGAAGGATACACTTGAGAC